>NC_060126.1:320713062-321963062 GCF_021461395.2 Schistocerca americana | reverse complement strand
CATGAGGGCGTTGTCATGTCTGTAGCAACTATTAAATTCCTTTAATTTTGGGACTTCCTTCTGTCAAAATTCCTCGAAGTAAACATTTTCCTTATTCAGAAAACTGTGGAGAAATTTTAACAAAAATATTTAAAAATCGCTTTCAGGCACTTTTACACATACTAGTCCCTTTAACCAGACTGACATTGTTTTTGGGAGGATGGGGCTGCAAACTCCATCTTGCTATTCTGATTTATATTTTCCATGGTTTCGCTAAATTACTTCAGACTAAGAATGGGATTGTTACTACTATAAGGTCACATCTAAAAACGTACCCCATTCTTATCTAACTAGTCCTGTAAATGTCTAAATGTCTGTAGATATGACCTACGATTTTTATTCTTAAACTGTAATGTTATTTCATGTCCAGTCTCCTTGTAAAAGTTACCTACAGATGAATAGAGCTACTACTAACAAGCACACCATACAAAGATAATTTTTCTCCATGATAAATCATGCTAATGTCGTGGAACATCGGCTGTAACCTTGAGAATGGCCTCAATTCGGCAAAGAAGGGAGTTCAAAATTTGCTCATCTGAAGCCAATCATAAATGATTAGAGCCTATGGGTCTATTAAATTGTCGAGAAGTTGATTGCTACGTTCCACCAGCTGTTACAAACCGCTGCAAACAGTTTGTATAGTATTAAGATTTGTTGATTTAGCGGACCAGTCGAAGCATGATGCGGTGTCTGAGTGCTCGTCAAACCAAGAACGTATACGCGCACTCTATGACCACGGCTGTTGTCTTGGGAATGTCCACAGCATCTTCATCATGAGGATGTAGAAAAAAGGCCAACACTTGGTTAATACATCCTGGTTCATGTTCATGGTAACGTGGATAAGTGGGCCTAAGTTCTGTTACAAGATACTCCTCTCCCCTCCCTCCCCCTCCAATCCCCCCCCCCCCCCCACCACATCCCGAAAAACCATTGTACAGTCACGGCTGACCTGAACCTCATCCTTCACTCACTGCCAGATCAACGCCTCACTGGCGTGTCAGTGCACTCGACGCTTACTTCATTTGGAAAAATGAAAAAAAAACCAGCAAATTCGCAACTCGTTGGACCACAGTACACACCTTCTGCCTACTACAGTCCGTTTCCTGTGTTGCTTTGTTCAGGGACTCCAGATGTCCACTGAATCCAATTGCCTTTGCAATGGTCACTCGGAAACTCAGATTGGCCTGCATTAATTGACAGCAGCAATTCATGTCAGGCTAGAAACGGATCGCTACTGAAACCGCGTGACGCTAGCCTCTGGTCGATGTGGGGTAGGATCTTTGTACGATCACTGTCACCACAGTTAGATGACTGCGATTGGTACACCATTCCTTGGAGACAAACTGGAAAGTCTACACTGATACACCAGCGAATGACAATACCGTCATGGGCACGTCAAGAAGGAGTTGTGCGACATAAACAAAAGTTTGTAGGCGTATTTCTACATCTGAAAGACGATATATATTCAAATTTCTCTCCAGTTGCATAATAATGGGGCTAGTGGCACCGCTACGAGGATGCAAATCAGGTTCGCTTTAAATACACGCTGTAAGGGTCGTGAGCGTTAGTTACGCTTTGAGACTGGAAGTTGGGAGCCAATGTTAGTGAAGAAAGCCTTTAAGGCGACAAAGATGCCATTATCAATACCTCACCGTGTTTGAACGAGGTCGTGTAAAAGGGTTAGGAGAAGCTGGATGTTCCTTGTGCGATACTGCAGAAAGACTCGGCAGAAATGTAGCCACTGCACAGGATTGCTGGCATCGGTGCTCTCAAGAAGCTAAGCTCGCAAGGAGACCGGATCCAGATGGGCACGTGGTACTACCGAGAGGGAAGACCGTCGTGTTCGGCATATGGCTCTGGCGCATCGTAATGCATTTGCAGCAGCAATTTGAGCAGTAGTTGGCACTACTGTGACACAACGAATTGTTATATATCGGTTACTTCAGGGACAGCTCCGAGCCAGACATCCTATACCGCGCATTCAACTGACCCCAGATCACCGGCATTGGTCACTTTAAGGATGTCAAGCGATTGTTCATTGGAGGACAAGGTGCAGGTCTGTTGTGTTTTCCTATGAAAACCGGGTCTGTCTCAGTGCCAGTGATGACTGTGCGTTGGTTAGGAGGAGGCCAGTTGAGGCCTGCAACCAGTCTGCCAGCGTGCTAGACACACTGGACCTACACCTGGAGATACTGTCTGGGGTGCGATTTCGTACGACAACAGGAGCACTTTCGTGGTTATCCCAAGCACCCTGATTGCAGATTTGTATGTCAGTCTGATGATTCGACCTGTTGTGCTGCCATTCATGAACAGCATTCCATCAGGTGTTTTCCTGCAGGATAACGCTCGCTCACGTACCGTTGTTGTAATCCAACATGTTGTACGAACTGTCTACATGTTGCCTTGACCTGCTCGATCAACAGATATGTTTCCAGTCGGGCGCATATGTGACATCATCGGATGACAATACCAACGTTATCCACAACCAACATTAACCGCCCCTGTATTGACCGACCAAGTGGAATAGGTATGAAACACCGTCCCAGAAACTGACATCCGGTATCCATATGACACAATGCATGAACGTCCCGTGATCTTGCAATGCTAATCACTTAAATATGTTACCTAGACAAATGTATTCCCGCAATTGAATTACTCTATATTGATGATTTTTTGGTTTTTCGATTTTTTCCCCGTCAGTGTAGTTAACTGGCAGATACACAACACTTTACAACCATGACTTACGTCACAGATGGAAGGCCACATAACCATCTGGTACCAGATCTAAAGAGATCACTTTGTTCTTTTAAGAGAATGACTAATATCTGAACTTCCATATTGTCCCAGAATTAAATTAAAAATAATATCCTTCCCCGTTCTGACGGGGTTTTCGAGAGGTTTCTCTTGGTTGTAAGGCAAGTGTCGGAACTGGAAATGCCCACTCAAATATTCCCAATTCTGACTCCCTTTTCCCCTCTTACAGATTCCAGCTCATCCGAAAGCTGCTTGACTCTAAAATGGGTCATCGGTCGAACAGCTCACTCTACCTAGTCAAGTAAAAGCGTATAAAAGACGCTAGCAGTGTCTGAAGCAGGTAACAATACTACAGTGCTTCAGTGAACGACTCTCTCAAGGATGGCTAACTTATATTTTCACATAAGTTAGAATTTTGCAATAATGATTTTGTCCCTGCAAAGCATAAGCGGAAATTATTTCTAACACACTAAATTAAAAATAAAAAATATTTCTAATTCTAATGTGAAGGCGCATACTGTGTTGTGTCCTGTGGAAACTGTCAATCGTTTACAAAACTGTTTCCAAAATCCATTACCTTCTGGTACTTCACTCCTTTTCTCTTTCGTCAGAATTCAGCAGAAAAAATCTTTGAGTGCTTTAACGTCTACTGAATAAATGACTGGGGTAAGGAGTGGACCCTTATTCTATGACAGAGCACAACGGTGTTTAAGCTGTAAACAAATGGGTTTTTAATGCTAATTTTTCCACCGAAATACACGAATTTACACAGTTTGCAAAGTGACAATGTTAGGACAGTTGTCAAACGAACGAATCTCGTCCTCACAAAGTAAAATAATCCTAAACACAACAATGATAAATTTTAGCTAGAATTTTGTTTACAAAATTACTCTTACGACAACGTCATGAAGTTGGCCAGAATTACGATAAATAATCAGATTCCGGTTCTAAGTTCGGTACTATTTAGGATGACAATGAAGTCTATGGAGGATGGTTAGTTTTGTGACAAGCTGAGCAAAAGATTACCCAAGGTTGCTTGAGTTTACAGTGGTTGCAAGCTGGTGAACCAACAAGTTACGCCTCTGCTCGCGGTATTTACCTTAGCTGCGATGAGCTGTCGTCTGCATGGCTGCTCTCGTCCTCTGAAATTCCTGTAAAAGCTATTCAAAACCGTTGCTGATTTTATCAGGAGAAACTCTCCTATGTTTCTTGTGAGGCGAGAAAGCATGCACTCGTCCCTAGTCTTGGAATATGGCGGTATGCACGCACATGGCTGGAGCAGCATGCATATTACATTGCCCTCTCAGTTCTCGCAAGAACAATTAACTAAGCGGCTGGTTCGTTTCTCCGCAATTGCAGCTCAACGACGCTACAGCTAATATCTAGATGAATGTCAGCCATAGTGAACGCAGTGTTCACACAAATTTCTCCTCTGCGTCGTACAGAGCGGTATGTATCCCGTTCTGCAATTTACGCCAGTTCAGAGGAGACTGCCCTCCAAATTATCCGTCTTGTCTTTCTCGTAGCAAAACTGTCCCCCACCTGGGTCCTTTCGTCCTCCACGTCACGGCTTCTTCCAACCAATAGGAGCGTTCGTCTTATTTTGTGGAAACTTTCTCTGCCAATCGCAAAGGCCCTACCATTAAACTGCATCGAAATCTTGGCATTTTATTCCTTCCTAGTTCGTTTCCGGCAATCGGACAACTTGTGCTCGCTCCAGACGCCTAAAAGTTACATACATCCAGCATGAGGGTACCACTCGCTGTTCACATGATCAACTGCGTCATTGGTTTGTTCGTATCCATTTGGAAATTTCGAAACACAGTTTTCTAAAGCTTCTTTCTGTCCCACTCCAGTGGCCCGTTACTTGTTCTCCTGCATGAGTCACCTGGTGCCCGTTCGTTGACTCGCACCATGGGATGCCCCCCAAGAACTTTCCATTTTACTGCCCGTGGTGTGCTCTTCGCGTCCACTCGTGCCTGCTTCCAAACAAAACGTTTCCTCTAGCTGCTTGTTTCACCTATTGCTCACTGACATACAGTGTGTTAGTACCGTCGATTGAGTATCATCCCTTTGCATTACATACTTTAGGCAAATCTGCTCATTTTCGCCGAAGTAAGTTAGGTGTCATATTCACTTTCCAGTTACGATGTATAAAAACTCCCATGTAAGATGCGAAATTGACCTTCATTTAATCTGCCACCTTACAACCTGTCACATTGTACTCATCTCTCTGTTGTTAAAATAGATACATCTATGACTCAAAAATACAGAATATATTCCCGAAAGTCTAAATTTACTGTACTACTGAGAAAATGACATTACCACATTTACACTACACGTCTGTACGACATTGAATGTCAATATAAATTTAGATACACAGTACAACAATTCAGACACCAAGTATGTAAAGATGTGTTTAATTTGAGATGTATTTACCACGTACATGTTAATGTAAGAATCAGTTTAAGAAGTACTTACTTAGTTCTTTCGTTTTTTCTATCATCGTATTCGAGAAAGTGTTGCCTACTTGGCTGAAGATATGCTGGCATTGTTTAGGACACTTTGTTTCACGAATTACTTATTGTTCAAATTTTGACTAGCAAATCATCTGACCTGTCAACTGCATCTCGCGTCGTTGTTTCGCACAACAGTGGAATGAATGAGTAATGAACAAGTAAGAATAAACATGAAATATTTTTCTGATCAGTCTTCCAATGTTTGTGTCACATTCAAGTTTTGAAATGATACAGCAGAACTGTTTTTTCACCAGTTTTGAAACATCACGCTTTGTTGTTTCCTGGAAATATGGAAAACCGATGTAAAAGCATTTTGTTCTGCATTCTAGTGAGACTTCGTAAGCGCTAAGTTGCAGACAGGCGTGAAGGGAGGTACAAGGAACTTTGGTCGACACGCTGAAACAACTGCAGTTCTATCTATGAAGCAAGATTACACAGGGTGGCTGAAACAAGAAAGGTATCGGATGTAGACTGGTACAGGAGAAGAAAGCCTTCTTCAATAATAAAAGCCTATTGGTATCAATATTGATATGAAACTGAAGAAGTCTCTGAAAGAGTATATCTGGAACACAGCTTTAAGTGGGAGTGAAATGTAGATCAGCAGAAATTTGGGGAAGAAAAAACTCGAAGCATTTGAAATGTTCTCATATTGAAAAAAGTTCAAAATTAAGTGGACAGATAAAGTACCAAATGATAAAGTACTAACAAGAATAGAAGTACAAAGAAATATCATCAGAAGGGATGCGTTAGTGAGGCATCTGCTAAGCCATCCAGGAAAATTTTACTTGGCGATAGAATGAGGAAAACAATAGGGCACACAAAGACTAAAACATGAAAAAGAGATTGCAGAGGATGTTGGAAGTAATAGCTACGTAGACAAGAAACACACTGACTCAAAAAGAGAGTGAAGCACACATAATGGGAGGAGGAAACGAAATGAAACTTCACCGGTAGAGAGGGTATGTGATGGTATTTCAGTGATTATAATATCGTGTCAAATTTAAAAAGAACTTGGCAGAATGAGCCTGCCTACCTTCTGAGCTGATGAATATGCTGGCTCGTTTGGGAAGGTTATCATAAAGCTATTGTATCTTATCTTGAGACAAGCTGACCCAAAGCTGTTGTAAATGGTCTATGATACCCTGGACACTGACACTGGGATGGAGTTGACATCCGGACTGATTCCACACATGTTCTGTCGGGAACAGATCTCGGAATTTTGTTGTCCACGGGAGTACCTCAACATCACACACACACTTCATAGACACAAATGCCTTGTTTGGAAAAGCGCTATCCTGTTGAAAAATGGCACCACAATACTATTGTATGAGAAATAACACGGGAGGATGCAGGATGCCTGTGACATATCATTGGACCAATAGAGTCCCCTCAATCACTACCAGTCATGACCTGAAGTCATGCCTGATGACTCCCTATATTAACACGCCAGGAATAACACTTCTGTGCCTCTCCACAACATTGAGAGAATGGGACCTCTCCCAAGACTGCCCTAATACTTTCCAATGATGGTCATCCATGGTAGTGTAGAATCGCGATTCATCAATGAACACAATGCTATGCCATTCGTTGGATGTCAATGCTTCTCAGTCATAGCACACTCCAAACACTGCCGTTTGTTTTATGGTGTTAACGGTAGTCTACACATGGGATGGTAATTCTATAGTTCAGTTGCTTGTAGTCTCTGATCAATTGTGTGGGATCACAGAGTCCACTACTTGTTCTTGGGTGGCAGACACAGATGTCAAAAGGTTATGATGTGCTTGGTGCACAATTCAGCGATTGGTGGTGGTCACATGTAAACAACTAGAAAATTGACAATGAGCTTGCTTGCCCTCGAGTTTACATGCCGTCCAAAAGCGGATCACTGAATGCATCGCAATTCTGGATATTGTATGATTTGACCAGTTGGTCAAGTAGAGACCCACAATGTGACCCTTTTCACATTGATGTCAAGTGCCTTCTCTATCGAGTAAGCCGCATTTGCGTGTCCTTCATGGTGATCATCCAGCTTCTGACACTTTGGTTTGGTTTGGTTTGGGGGATTTAAAGGGACCAGACTGCTACCATCATCGGTCCCTTTTTCCAAAATTTTAAACACCCACGCAGAATAAAAACGAACAATGGAAAAGACGACAGATGACACAGGACAAGAAAGACTTAGACAGAGACCAAACAGAAGGAATTAAAATCACACAAAGTGTGACAGTGGTTGGCCGACCATAGAGACAAAAAGGAAAAGCCAACCACCGAGAAACACACTAAAAACTCTGTCTAAAATCGTAGGCCAAAGGCCAGACTCAACACAAAAAAGACAAACACTTAGATTAAGTGATAAAAGCCCCCTGCCCGAATAAAACGAAAAACTAAGCCTGCCATGGCAGTGTCATCTGTTAAAAGGACAGGGAGCGTATCAGGCAGCGCAAATGTCTGCCTGAGGACAGCTAAAAGAGGTCAGGCCAACAAAATGTGGACCACCATCAAAGCCGCCCCGCAGCGATATAGAGGCGGGTCCTCGCGGCGCAGTAAATATCTGTGCGTCAGCCGGGTGTGGCCAATGCGGAGCCAACAAAGGACAAATGAGTTCCTGCGAGTGGCTCACATGGATGACAGCCACACAGTCATCGTCTCCTTGATAGCATGGAGTTTATTGGGTGTGGTCAGATCGCGCCATTCAGCGTCTCAAAGCGTTAAAACTTTGATGCGTATTACTGCTCACAAATCAGTCTCTGGGAGGTCAATGTCCAGAGTTGGTTCACTGGTGGCCTGTTTGGCCAGCGGTCAACAGGTTCATTGCCCAGGATGCCGACATGACCAGGGGTCCACACAAAGACGACAGAGCGGCCACAACAGGCAAGAGTATGGAGGGACTCCTGGACAGCCATCACCAGACGAGAGCAAGGGAAACACTGGTCAATAGCTCGTAAACCGCTCAGGGAGTCGCTACAGATAACAAATGACTCACCTGAGCAAGAGCGGATATACTCTAGGGCACGAAAACTGGCGACCAGCTCAGCAGTGAAAACGCTCCAGCCAGCCAGCAGTGAGCGTTGTTCCTAATAGCCCCCTAGAGTGAGAGCATAGCCGACACGACTAACGACCATCGAACTGTCAGTGTAAACAACGCCAGAGCCCTGATACCTGGCAAGGATGGAAAGAAAGCAGCGGCAGAAGGCCTCTGGAGGGAGTCCTTCAGGCCCTTTACCAAATCGAACTGAAGGCAAGGGCGGGGCACACACCACGGAGGTGTACGCAGGGGGGCCCAGAAAGGAGGTGGAAGAGGGAAAACCCAAAGCTTGGAGAGAAGCTCTCTGATGCGGACTGCGATCGTACAACTCGACCGGGGCCGACTTTCTGAGAGATGGACAACCGACTGAGGGAACAGGAGACGATAATTAGGATGCCCGGGCTAGCTACAAACATGTGTAGCATAAGCGGCCAGTAAACATTGGCGCCATAACCGCAGTGGAGGGACACCTGCCGCCACAAGTATGCCGTTCACAGGGCTGGCCCAGAAAGCCCCAGTGGCAAGTCAGATCCCGCTGTGAAGGATTGGGTCCAGCATCTGCAACGCAGAAGGGGATGCTAAACCATAAGCCAGGCTCCCATAATCCAGACAGGACTGGATTAACGCCTGGTAGAGCCGTAAGAGGGTAGATTGGTCGGCACCCCAGCTGGTGTGGCTCAAGCATCGCAGAGCAGTAAGATGCCGCCAACACATCTGTTTAAGCTGCCAAATATGTGGGAGCCAAGTCAACCGGGCATCAAAAACCACCCCCAAAAACTGATGTGTCTCCACCACAGCAAGAAGTTCACTGGCAAGATAAAGCCACGGCTCAGGGTGAACTGTGCTTCGTTGGCAGAAATGCATAACGCAGGTCTTGGCAGCCGAAAACTGGAAGCCATGCACTACAGCCCAAGACTGCGCCTTCTGGATAGCGCCCTGCAGCTGACATTCTGCAGCTGCAATGTCAATGGAGCTATAGTAGAGGCATACAAGGAAGCTGAGACAGATGTTCCCACCGCTGCAGCGAGCCCGTTAATTGCAATTAAAAACAGGCAGACAATTAAGACAGATCCCTGTGGTACCCTGTTCTCCTGAAGCCGGGATGTGATGGCGCCATGTCCTATCGTACACCTTCCGCATGTCAAAAAAGACAGCGACGAGATGCTGACGCCGGGCAAAGGCCGTACGGATGGCTGACTGCAGGCTCACCAAATTGTCGGCGGCAGAGCGGCCTTTATGGAACCCACCCTGAGACTGAGCCAGAAGGCCCCGAGACTCGAGGACCAAACTCAACCGCTGGCTCACCATGCATTTGAGCGACTTGCAAAGAACGTTGGTGAGGCTGATGGGGCGGTAGCTATCCACCTCCAAAAGGTTCTTGCCAGGTTTCAAAACGGGGATAACAATGCTTTCCCGCCATTGCGATGAAACTCAACCTCGACCCAGATACGGTTGTAAAGGTCGAGGAGGCGCCGCTGGCAGTCCACTGAGAGGTGTTTCAGCATCTGACAGTGGATGCGATCTGGCCCAGGAGCTGTATCAGGGCAAGCGGCTAGGGCACTCGTGAATTCCCACTCACTGAATGGAACATTGTAGGATTCATGATGGCAGGTGTGAAATGAAAGGCTCCGATGCTCCAACTGCTCTTTAATGGAAGCCCAGTGGGTAATTCACAGAAGCGGAACTGAGAGCAAAAGGGCCTGCTAAGCGGTTTGCAATTATATGAGAGTCAGTACAAACTGCTCCATTCAGTGACAGCGCAGGGACGCTGACAGGGGTCCGATAGCCATAGAGGCGCCTAATCTTGGTCCAAACCTACAATGGAGTGATATGGAGGCCAATGGTGGAGACATACCGTTCCCAACACTTCTGCTTGTGTTGGCGAATGATGCGGTGGGCGCACGCACATAGCCGTTTAAAGGCGATGAGGTTTTCTAATGAGGGATGTCGCTTGTGATGCTGCAGCGCCCACCTGCGATCTGTAATCGCCTCAGCGATCGCGGGTGACCACCAAGGCACAGTCCTCCGCCGAGGAGACCCAGAAGAACGGGTAATGGCAGATTCTGTGGCAGTAATGATGCCAGTGGTGACGGAGTGAACCACCGCATCAATGGCGTCATTAGAAACAGGCTCAAAAGAGACAATGGAAGAGAACAAGTCCCGGTGAGCCTTATTCATAGCCCATCTGCAGGTGCGCCCAGAAGAGGGATGCTGGGGCAGTGACAGAAAGATCGGAAAGTGGTCACTACCGCACAAGTTGTCGTGCACTCTCCATTGGACAGACGGTAAGAGGCTAGGGCTGCAGATCGGAAGGTCGATTGCTGAGTACGTGCCATGTGCCACACTGAAATGTGTGAAGGCACCATCATTTAAAAGGGAAAGGTCGAGCTGTGCCAATACATGCTCAACGGTGGCGCCTTGGCCTGTTGCCACTGATCCATTGAAGTCACCCAGTAACAGAAAAAGGGGCTGCAATTGGGCTATCAGCGCAGCCAGGACATGCTGTGGGACATCACCATCGGCTGGAAGGTACAGACTACAGACAGTAACAGCCTGTGGCGTTCACACCCAAACAGCGACAGCCTCTAAAGGTGTTTGTAGAGGGACATACTCACAGTGAAGGGAGTGAAGGACGTGGATGCAGACGTCACCAGATACCCTTTCATAAACCACCTGGTTCCTATAATAACCCCAATAGACACAGAGGGCAGGGGTTCGCATTGCCAGAAGCCAAGTTTCTTGAAGAGCAATGCAGAGGAAAGAGTGATGGCTGAGAAGTTGTCTGAGCTCAGCAAGATGGTGGAAGAAACCGCTGCAGTTTCACTGGAGGATGATATTGTCCATGGCTGAGAAAGGCGTGAAAGGACTGAAGAGGCAAATTACGTCGCTGGGTCACCTGCCGCCACCGATCGAGTACCGACAGGAGCGACATCCATCACATCCGAGGGACCAGCGTGATCGAGGTCCTCAACAGACGCAATAATCTCCATCCTCAGACGCAGAGCTTGTGGGTAGTGGTGGAGTAGGTGCCACCACAGGTGCCTTGGTCTTAGGGGTCTACAATTTTGCTTTCGCTCAGTGTTCCTTTGGTTGCCTGTGCTGGGAGGGCTTTTTCGAGTCAGTCTCCGGGACCGAAGTTGATCGCGAAGCTAGACGACCAGCAACCTGTGGCTTCTTCAGCCACTGGTGGGTGTCTGCTTTGCCGCTGGTAGGAACCTGGGAAGGGAGTGACCCAAGGGATCCCTTCCGAGCGAGGGAAGCCAAAGGGGACTGACGCTTCTCCGACTTAGAAGTGGGGACCGGTGTCCCCGGCGGTTGAGGGGGTGCTGCTCCCGAAGTAGGTTGTGTGGGAGCAACGGAGAGAGAAGCGGCTGCCACCGTCAAGGGGGCAGGTGTGGTCCTCTGGCTCTGAGAGCTGATGGTATGTGGTGCAGCTATGGGAACTGTAGCAGGAGTGACAGTGGCGGCATCAGAGGATGTCATGCATACTGGATGAAGTCGTTCAAATTTCCACTTAGCCTCTGTGTAGGTCAGTCGATCCATGGTCTTGTATTCCATTATTTTCCGTTCTTTCTGTAGAATCTTACAGTCCGGCGAGCAAGGGGGATGGTGCTCTCCGCAGTTGACACAGATGTCAGGTGGGGCACATGGAGTATCAGGATGGGATGGTCGACCACAATCGCAACATATGAGGCTGGAAGCACAGTGGGAAAACGTATGGCCAAATTTCCAACACTTGAAGCACCGTGTCGGGAGAGGGATGTATGGCTTGACATCACAATGGTAAACCATCACCTTGACCTTCTCAGGTAATGTGTCACCCTCGAAGGCCAAGATGAAGGCACCAGTGGCAACTTGATGGTCCCTTGGACCCCGGTGGACGCGCCGGACGAAATGGACACCTCGTCGCTCTAAGTTGGTGCGCAGCTCGTCATCGGACTGTAAAAAAAGATCTCTGTGGAAAGTAATGCTCTGGACCATATTTAAGCTTTTATGTGTGGTGATAGTAACAGAAACATCCCCCAACTTTGTAAAAGCGAGCAAGGCTCGTGACTAGGCAGAGGATGCTGTTTTTATCAAGACCGACCCTGATCGCATTTTGGACAAGCCCTCCACTTCCCCGAATTTGTCCTCTAAATGCTCTACAAAGATCTGAGGCTTCACGGACACAAAAGATTCCCCGTCAGCTCTGGTACAGACGAGATACTGGGGCGAATACGTTTCACTGTCATTCACAGTCTTTCGTTCCTCCCACGTTGTGGCCAGGGAGGGGAACGATTTGGGGTCATACACATTAGCTTTAAAGTGACCCCTCGAACGCTTAGAGACTGCTGGTGGCTGGCCATCAGCGAGAGATGATGTACCATGCTTCATTCTGGTCATCCGCCCTGATGCCACCCACTCTGACCAAGGGCCCTCCCCACGGGCGCCACCCAGCCTCAGCAAGGGCCACCTGGCAGGATGGCTATTTCTGGGAGTCCCGATATCCCAGGGAGATAGCATCTACTCCTTGGCATACATGGAGAGTTAACGGCGCAGGCATCAGCAGAGCGATCCCTGTGTGTTCAGGGGGCTACAACCAACAGTGTACATGGCAGCCCCATCACAACAGACTGGCTACCGTGCTGGATATCAGGTGCAAAAATGTCCAAGGTCGTCGTCTCAGCAAAAAGCAATACTGCACAGTGCATAGTGGTAATCGCACCCAGGAAGGTATCGTCGACCAAGAGATGGAAAACGAGCAGGACAGCATTGCGACCACAAGAAAGCCGGCTAAAGGTCTCAACGCACGATCGATACAGTGCACTATGTAAGGCGCCCCTCCCCAAATTGGCTCGCTCGTCGGAAGAATGTAGAAATATGGAGGTCAAACCCGAGAGGGGACCATCACATAAGACCGAAAGTTTTGAGACTCCTTTTAGTCGCCTCTTACGACAGCCAGGAATACCACGGGCCTATTCTAACCCCCGAACCCGCAGGGGGCGGGGGCTTCAGACACTGTTCACGTCCCTTATATGAAGGGCTTATTTCAATAGTGGTACAAGTCCATTTTTGTTCATATTGAGATACAGAGTCCTAAAGTTAAATGAGCACCGAAAAATCTGCAGTTGAGATACCAGAAATATTGAAGCATATGGCTTCTTGCTAGAGATGAACCTTTGCTTCTCTTTGTTTGGCTCATTAATTTCAGAAGCATTATAGACAGAAAAGTGGAGGTAATGGACTTGTACCACTATTGAAATAAGGCCTTCATATAATCTACCAGGCCTGGCAACGACACTGAACACGAACAATATAAATGCAGAATGAGATTTTCACTCCGCAGCGGAGTGTGCGCTGATATGAAACTTCCTGGCAGATTAAAACTGTGTGCCCGACCGAGACTCGAACTCGGGACCTTTGCCTTTCGCGGGCAAGTGCTCTACCAACTGAGCTACCCAAGCACAGGAAGGTAGGAGACGAGGTGCTGGCAGAAGTAAAGCTGTGAGGACAGGGCGTGAGCTCTGCTTGGGTAGCTCTGTTGGTAGAGCACTTGCCCGCGAAAGGCAAAGGTCCCGAGTTCGAGTCTCGGTCGGGCGCACAGTTTTAATCTGCCAGGACGTTTCATATCAGCGCACACTCCGCTGCAGAGTGACAATCTCATTCTGGAAACATATCCCAGGCTGTGGCTAAGCCATGTCTCCGCTATATCCTTTCTTTCAGGAGTGCTAGTTCTGCAATGTTCGCAGGAGAGCTTCTGTAAACTTTGGAAGGTAGGAGAAGAGATACTGGCAGAAGTAAAGCTGCGAGGACCGGCCGTGAGTCGTGCTTCGGTAGCTCAGATGGTAGAGCACTTGCCCGCAAAAGGCAAAGGTACCGAGTTAGAGTCTTGGTCGGGCACACAGTTTTAATCTACCAGGAAGTTTCATATCAGCGCACACTCCGCTGCAGAGTGAAAATCTCATTCTGGAAACATCCCCCAGGCTGTGGCTAAGCCATGTCTCCGCTATATCCTTTCTTTCAGGAGTGCTAGTTCTGCAAGGTTCGCAGGAGAGCTTCTGTACAGTTTGGAAGGTAGGAGACGAGATACTGGCAGAAGTAAAGCTGTGAGTACCGGCCGTGAGTCGTGCTTCGGTAGCTCAGATGGTAAAGCACTTGCCCGCGAAAGGCAAAGGTCCCGAGTTCGAGTCTCGGTCGGGCACACAGTTTTAATCTGCCAGGGAGTTTAATATAAATTCACCATGTTGGCCATCCGTTCTATCTATCAACGAGAATTGCAACACTTATACACATGCTGGTGGTTAGTTAGTTAGTTTCAAAGATTATTTCAACGATTCTTTTAATGAAATGGTGTGGAACGAGCCAGTTTACAACATATATACGAGGGTTGGAACTTTAATAGTGGCAGCTATTTATTTACAGCTCGTACAAAATAGATACGTGTTTCAAAGTTTTACCGACCTTCAAAGTAGTAACCAGCATTGTGTATAACCCGTTGCCAGCGATGAGGAAGTCGTAGAATACTCTTAGCAGTGCCAGTTGGGTTGACATTTAGACCGGCGCTGTCTATTGCCCGATGAATTTGTAGCATTTCTGAAGCGAAAGCCGTGAAGTGTTTTCTTCAGTTTAGAAATCGAGTTGAACTCACGAGGGCTTAAGTCAGGGGAGTGCAGTAGGTGGTAAAGCACTTAGCAGCCCCATCAGTCAAACAAATCAGTAACAGCCTGCACTGTAAGTGTTTGAGTATTGTCCTGCAAAATGATGGTCAGGTCTTGCAGAAAGTGTCATCACCTCTGTCTCGACGCTGTTCATTTTTGTAACACAACCTACGACCAGCTTAGAGACAGAAATGATGGACCTGACCATCATTTTGCAGGACAATGCTCAAGTATCTACAGCGCAAGCTGTTATTCTACACTACTGTCATACGTGGTAAACAATGACAATAAACAACAAAGAAAATGAATAACAATGTACGTTAAATGTATTCATCTCGGAAACCATTCGGAATAGGACATATGAATTTTTCTGTTCAGAATCACTAATACTGTTACCCCTTTTCTTCTGACTTACCCAGTATTATCTTCGATATACAATATTTTTCATCTTTTGCACCGTGCCTTCTGGTGTTTTCCAATCCACGGTGGTATGCATTATATTTGTTTTTCTCGTAGGCGATCGTAAGTTCCACCCACCTGGCTTCGTACTTAGGCTGTCGTGTTGTTTCTTTGAATCTTCTTCTGTCTCACTACCTCTATCTTAAAACAGAACACTTAGTCCACTCCCCTCAACAATTACTCAGTGACTGTCGGTGTTCTACGTGACCCAATACGCGGAGAAAAAATTATCGTCACTTTACCTTGAGATTTTTTGTTTTTTCGTTTCTTTTCTGCCTGAAGGCCACAGAGGCATGATTCGTTCTTCAAACGCTAAAATAGTTGTTCCACAAATTTAAGAGTCTTCTGTTTATCACAAGCCACCCGTCTAATAACAGAAGAAACGTGTCTACTGCCAGAGAACCACAGAAAAGCGTAGATGCAAAGCGATTCGGTGTTCACAAGAAACTGGTCCGTAAAATGGAAGCGCGAGTTTTGACCCGTGACATTCGTCCTCTGAGGCCGACACGCCACCGCCCAGTAATGGCGCTGTGACTTGTGAATGGTTTATTCAGCCTTTACGAACACGGAACGAAAATGCCCAGCGACTTGAAAAGGCGGTCTGTGGAAGAAATAGGCGGACGAGTTGCTGGGAGACTTTTCGTCCCAGGCTGGCAGTAACGGCGCTTTTGGTAGGCTCTCTAATAGCGCTGCAATAGCAACAACATTTTGCTGGAGCAACTGAAAACGAACTGCGAGAATCGAAAATAAACTCATACAGACTAAATGAAAGCATTTTTATTTCTATTCGTGAACTTCAAAAGAATGACGCAATAATAAAAAATCTCTCACAGTATGATTTATGGGTTTAGTAATTCTGAATGGAAGGTTTGAAGCTAATCATATAAAAATGGGTACAGGAATAAGAGTGGAAAGGATGTTGGTAATGGACAAAGGAAGGTACGTAACGAGATACAGTTCCGTATGTTTGTCGGATGCGAAGACGGAGTCGCTTTCCATAAAATGTTTCAGGGTCGTAGACTGCTACATAAATTAAAATGATGAACCGACCTTTAGGTCACTACAGACAGCGACCTAAATCAATGTATGTAATGCTAGTGGGGCATTTCGCCTTTCATTACACTCCCTCCTGGTGCAACGGTCAACTCGGAAGTGTACCGCGCTACCCTCAGAAAACCAAAAGGCGATTTCAGCGTGTTCGTCACCAACAAAATACAAACGATCTTCTCCTTCTCCTTCTCCACGACATCATGACAACACACAAGTCTGCACACTTGAGAGGAGCTCACAAAGCTTCATTGGGCTGTTCCTCTTCATCCACCCTCCAGCCTGGATCCCGCACCTTCTGGCTCCCATCTCTTTGTCCCAACGAAGGATGCACTCCGCGGGAAGCAGGAC
This sequence comes from Schistocerca americana, assembly GCF_021461395.2. NCBI lineage: Eukaryota > Metazoa > Arthropoda > Insecta > Orthoptera > Acrididae > Schistocerca > Schistocerca americana. Next base: position 321,946,230 of record NC_060126.1, on the reverse strand, counting down.
TTGGATGTGGATGATGGGGAGGTTACTGATGCACATGACGTTCGCTCCGACGTCGACCAGTAGAGTGGCGCCATGTGGGCATCCCACAGTGCGGTGGCGCAAGGTCGTCGCATTGAACAGCGATTATATTGAAAAATGGGGTTTTGTAGGCAAAAGAGTGGGGAATAATATAGTGTATTGGAATTGCGAATAAAACCAACCTTCTTGAAGGAAAAATGTGTTGCATTACCTATCGTATGCCCCTCGTAAGTAAACCGTGTATTATTTCAAATGTAATCGCCGTAGCCGGCCGGAGTGGCCGTGCGGTTCTGGGCGCTACAGTCTGGAGCCGAGCGACCGCTACGGTCGCAGGTTCGAATCCTGCCTCGGGCATGGATGTGTGTGATGTCCTTAGGTTAGTTAGGTTTAATTAGTTCTAAGTTCTAGGCGACTGATGACCTCAGAAGTTAAGTCGCATAGTGCTCAGAGCCATTTTTTTGTAATCGCCGTAACTGTTAGTGCATTTATCCCACTGTGAGACTAGACGATCAATGCTTTAATGGAAATATGTTTGTGGTTGTCTACTCTAGCACGTTTCGCATAGTACCAGTCCTATCACTTTACAATTAGATCAGTGCCCGAGTACCAGAACTCGACAGACTACGAATCAAGAAGTACAGTCGATACTTTTTGGCTTTGACTTAAAGATTAACTGCAGTAATGGGAATAACAGCTTCCTCTAATGTTCACATGTACATACTGACATAAGAGACGAATTAATCTCCTTCAGTTAGTGACATTTGATGGCAAGTCAGAATTCCTACCCTGATTAAAACAAAGTAATAAAACAATACTAATTCTTTCTTTCTTTCGGAACTGCCTTTATCCCGCATTCGGCACAGGGTCGGCAGGGTTAACTAAGAATTTTGCATGGTTAAGTTAAGGGCTGGCCGGATGCCCTTCCTGCCGCCACCCCATACCCCCCTGGATGGAATTAGTGTACCCCAGCTGTCTGCGTCTATTGGAAAAGCGTGAAATAGTGTGAATGTGTTTCAAATGTCTGAGAGTCGTGGAACTGAGACGGGACGTGGGGACCAGCCCGGTATTCACCGAGTAGGATGTAGGAAACCGCCTAAAAACCACATCCAGGCTGGCCAGCACACCGGCCGCCGTCGTTAATCTGCCGGGCAGATTCGATCCGGGGCCGGCGCGCCTACCCGCGTCCAGGAAGCAGCGCGTTAGCGCTCTCAGCTATCCTGGCGGGTCAAAACAGTACTAATAACGAAGCAATTTAATATGCCATGATTCTCAGTTTAGTGTGTTCCTAGCCAAAACTCGTAAATAATCTCCAATATTACCAAAAGATGCAAGTATCGTTGAAATTCGAGAGACACATAATCTACGAAATTTCGTATTACAGAAATTATTTACCTTTTCTGAAATTTATATCGAACTAGAAAGCTCCGGTGCTGAAGAATCTGGGACAACTGCCACATTCCTTCAACCATGCTGGATTGAAGATTATTTAAAATAAGTAAGAATTAATCTGCGTCGTAAATAACATGTTCAAAATACAACGGTTTCGTCTAGATGTCAATAACAAAATTTCACTTGTATTTCTATATTGTTAAAATAACTGAATAGCATCGTAAGCGCCACAGCTTTAAGAAAACTAAATTAAAATCATATTGTGGAGTTTGCGCAAATTACACGTATGACACTGATAACAAACGAAGTCGTAAAATCATGTTTCCATGATCAAGCACAGATATAGCAACTTTTAATTTATGTAAAAGATCCATTAAATGTGCTCTGTTTTTAACAACAATATTGTTTTTTCTAAACAACGGTTTATGAAAGTAGCATTGTAAGAGATCGTGCTATCAACTTTTCAGTGAAAAAGATGAAGATATTTACCAGCAAAAACGGCCTTATTATTTATTAAAAACACAGCAGAGTACGTGGAAGCAAAACTCTTCTCATAATTTTGAGCCTGGGAAACACAACGCAACTCCACAAAGTCAAGAAGAACAGCACAACGAAAAATATATACCGAAAAGCTTTTATTCTGCACTCACTTAGCTAAACTTGCAAAAACGGAATTTGTTGTGCTAACCTCCTGACCCATGAGAGCACGCCCGAGTTCCAGTCAAGAAGGCTGAGTGCAGCTTACACACGATTGTACCCAGGCATGCACCTCTTTGTACGAAGCAAATCGATGGCCATGATTGTCTTTCTTTAGGACGCCAAAAATATGGAATTCGCGTGGGGAATAATTGGGACTGTATGGAAGATGCGTATGGGATTCCCAGTGAAACAACTTCTGCAGCATAGTCGTAACGACTTTGGTAACGTGTAACTCGTTTTCATTTGACTGCTCCTTAAACCCGCTCGTTGTGTGAACAGTGGACGCTATGCATCTCTGGAGAGCTATATTGTGCATGTATCACACAGAGCCACTGTTTTAAGGAAGTAGTTTATTTCGTTTTACAGATTGTTACCATAGTTTATCGTAGAGAAACCTCCAAGAAAGATGTATGTCATGTTCTGGAAATATATTTCTTACATTGCAATATTAACAGCGCTGCGTTCCACATGACTGGTAACTCGGAAACTAAAGCGATCCAACATTATAGCCTGTATTATGTGCAGAACCATGTAGTCTTAGGAGTGCACGTGTTTATGCTCTCTCTTACCAATACCCTCCTGGTACTGATCCCAGACACTAGAACAATACTTTAACATTGATAGCGCAGTTGATTTACATAAAATGCTTCGAACTCCATCCGTCGTTATGCATAAAAATCACCTGTTTCTTGTTCTTCTTAATCGTCTGCTGTTACATCACAACACTCTCAAATCTGTTACTATACATCAATAAGGAGTGCTGACCTCCTTGGCTGGAGATGTCTTGTGCACTTGGACGAGCGAGGACTCGGCAAGCTCCATTCATTCGCGAGACGTGGAATGTAGCGGTCTACTTCTAATCGGCTGCAGATTATATCGGTAATGGTGCTGCAGGATTGGTTGGTCAAAGACAGTGCTCTGTGACTCCAACTCACATAGAGATAGATCGTAAATTAAGCATTATATTTGAGGTGTTAGAAATATGTCGAGTACTGTCTGGTATATTTTGATGATGTAATGATTTGTTCGAGAATTAACAATGAATGGACATACTGCACAGTCATCTATCTACATTCACAATGATACTCGAAAAGTAGAGAAGGGGTTGTTTAGCTATGATACTGAAATTGGGAAACATGCTGTTACATCACTGGTTGGTGTTGAAATTACTGTAAAATTGTTAAAATTGTTCTCACTGTCAACCGTGATGGTTATTATTAGAGTACATCAACAATGTCCTTTCAGTCCCATCCATCCACTGGTGTGCTGTTTGTTACCACATAATGACTGACTGACATCGGTTGTTTGAGTTGGAGAAAGAGTTTTGATGGAGAGGCAACATCTTCTCGGGATGGCTAGCACCAAAACAGTGATCGTGTACACTGCAGTATGAGGAATCACTCGAAATGGAATGCAGAGGCATCAGCTATTCCGTCACTGTGACAGATGAGTTTAAATGTAGACGTCATCAGTCACCTTCGGACAGCAGTTTGGAAACTCTCCACAACGCTGCCAATCTCATTCAGTGTCCTTAAGTTGTAACTTTTTATTTAAAATCTTTCAGTGTGTGTGGTGTGTTATGGTAGTGGCAGTATCAACATGACTTATACCATGCAACGTCTAGATTTCTGTGAGCAGCAGTGGATCAGAACATGTTAATGTTATTTTAGAACTTGACACAGACCTCGAGGTCGTGGCAGAAGAAGCAAAATGTATGGCAATGTAAATAGCGTGTTACAGAAGAAAAAAAACAATGTTTCAAACAACGACACAGGGTCACAGGGAGGGTCTGTTCGAGCTATAGTACAGTTTGTGGAATACGGTCATCCTCCTATAGTACAGGCGATGCGCCTTTACACTGGTCTGTGCAATGGATCAATAGCCATATATTTAATAGGGTCTCACATGTGTGCAATGCCAGCATGCAGACGGTACTTATTTTCAATATACGTATATGCGGTAAAAATCTTATCAAGCTCTCTATTGGATGAAGTTAGTGGCGCTCGCAAGAAAACTTATGAGACACATCCACCTATCGCTGATTTTCAGTCAGTATTATTTCCCATCGCCGGCAATCAATAATTGACGAAGTATTATACTTAGTAGTGTGTGTGCATGATCGGTTTGCTATGAGCATCAGGCTTATAAAGTATGTGTGTGTGTTCTGACATGTGCAAAGGAATTGACTATGTCCAATTGTAAGGGAGGTATGGATTTGGTGTGGAATACTGTGATAGCAAACGGAAGAGTATGTCAAGTCATAAGAATGGTACAGATATTTCTATTTCCAGAGTGACAGCAATCAGTATTTCCAATACTTCGCTCACTGTCAAATGTCATTCAACTGAAACTGCGATTGTAATGTAATGGCTACTTCTGCCACCAAATGTTTTAAGATGACAAAATGTAGCGGTAAGACTCCAAATGTAGTGGATGGGTGCCAAGAGGTGCCATATTAAAATTCGGCGAGAACTTTCCAAATGATTTATTTGCTTCCACTAAGTGCCCCTTTCACCTTGATCCACGTCACAGGGTCCCACAATGCTGAGGCCACCACCCCAGTGACCCAGAGCAATGCGCTGCTGTGTCAAGCCGGCCTTGTACACCAGCTGCCGAGTTCCGATTACGTCAGAATGGCAGCATCAGCAGCTGACTCAGTGGCCTCAATCCTTGTTGACTCCATGCTGCTCCGTCGGGCTCTGTAGGCTGGCCCCGCTGCTGCTTCTTCCATTCTGGCATGGTGGCGACAACGAGTGTGCGTGATCCGGCGTCTGAATCTGTGGACCCTAGCCTTGGGATCTCTCTGGTGTGTGTCGGGAGCCGAGACAACTGCCGATGTTAGCAAGCCGAAGAGTGGCCTGTCGCTGGCTGGCTGTGGACCCAGCATCGGCCTCAGAGGGTCAAACCAACGACCCACCATGGATTGGGATGCTGGTGCCCCATCTGTTGCTGTGGGTAGCCCAGTGGTGCGACATGCCCCACTGTTCAGGAGAGCTGCCACACTTGAATGAATCTCATTAGAGAACTGCACCTATTTATACACAGCTATGGACCTCTGTTTTACTAATGCACCGCTCTGAGTCACATACTCACCACACCCTGGTTGCGCCAGTGGGCCCCTTCTGCCTGTAGCTTGTGCCATGCGAACCACTGCATTTATGCATTTCATTGGTTCAACAGCCCTGTGGCCTCCATTCTACTTCTCAAATGTTGGTATGCGTAACCCACTGCAATCCAGCCCACACCTGGCTGTAACTTGTGCTCAGAATATTGCACAAAACTAACTTTCCCTATCCTAAACAGTAGTGCCACTACAGTAACATTTAATTGTAAGTACAGTGATAAAAGATATATGAGGCTGGTTGTTTTTCCTTGAATGATGATTCTGTCTATGTATGCTTGATCTGCAGCGCTGGTGGCCTGTGGCGGAAATGATTCACTTTTCTGGCAAACAGTAGGAGCTGTCTGAATGGAGAGATCTTTTGGGGTGTAGAAATGTTGCTGACTTAACCGTGTCATCCTCTAGACGGCCGAATAGCAACCTAATACTTAGTTGTGTTAGACAGCTTTTGTGATTGTATGGAAATTTGATAAGATTCAATATCGATGTGTGTTTGCACTGGACCATTATTCCCTCCCATGTAAACTGTCCGATTGACTGCTTCTTTGCATTTCTGTCTTTATTTAGTTGAGAGAACATCGATTGTGGTGTGTGTGAGTGCATCTAGCAGGTGAAAGACGGGTGGGGGACACGTTTGTTGGTTCTTTAGACATGAGAAACACCTTAGTTGACTTTGTCAATTAAAAGGATGATTTGGAATCTGTTATACCACTGACATCAGTATTTGTAAGTGGAAATATCAGTTTCCTCTAATTTTTTTCAAGTTCTCACGTAAAAGTCTTCGCAGACAGGATAAGCTTCTAGTTACTCAGTGTTTACAACACACTCCACCTCACTGAAGTTTGGGTTTGAAGAGAAATAATTTCCAGTCTATATCTTCAGAATTATGTTGCACGAGCGATCAGTAGTATACTGCTATATGCTTGATATCGAGAAATATCACTGAAATGGTATAATATTATGGCAAACAATGTGAAAATACATGTGTTCTTGTAATCCCAGAGTCTGGAGATGTGTTTAGAAAAGCAAGCAAGCAGGCAAGTCGGGTCCAGAAACAGTAATGCGTTTGTGCCTAGGGTAGCTGACCCCGAATTCGTAGAACAGTTCTGAGAGTAACTTTGGTCCACTGAGGGCACTCTGGCCACGCGTCGGGAGTGGATGACTTGAGACCTTCGGCTGCAGGGACAATATCTAGTGCAGTGAGGAGTATATATGGTGCTGTCTTTCTTCACGGTACATGTACAAGTGTTTGGTAGCTGATAGTGACATGCATTATGTAAAAGGGGCAATTTTCTATGGTGCGGGATACAAATTGTATGTTTACTACATCGAGAGAGTACACAGTGATATATTGTTGAGTTGGAGATCGGTTTCGCGCTCTGATATTCAAGCTCCCACCCTCAATGGCAGAGCGGTGTAATTGAGTACGAGTGTTTCTGTATTTGATGATCTGTAGCCCACTTTTCAGAGTTTAATTGTCGGTGCAATATGATCTGTACAAAACAGATTTTCTTGCCACTGAAAGTCTCATCTGCAGGAAGAAAAAAAAGGTGGACAGTGCTTCCACACCTGTATAATCAATAATTTGGCGGTAAATTCAATAAGAGTCAACCACAATGCTTCATTCATTCAAAGACATCCTTTGTGCCAGGACATAGGAGCCTCTGCAAACTGATTCGAACAAGATGGAAGCAAAGTATTCATGGAGAGTTCTTCATTGGGTAGTATTGAAAGACAAGTTGAAGGAGACCATCCATCTCTGGTGGGGATGTTATCAGTCATCTGCCACTGTGGCATTAGGACATCTCCAGACCAGTAGCTGTGGGATACCGGAAATTCCCACCATTTTCCCTTCTGTAGGACAGTGCTTCCAATTCTGTTTGCATAATTGTTCTATTCCCCCCCCCCCCCCCCAAATCTGTGCTTAGACAGTGCTCTTTTTCCAAATAACAAAAATGATTTTATGATTAACAGTGTTTTTGCGAGTGTGCACAGATATGATGAAGGCTTTTAGCAGTGAAAGTGTTTAACGTTTCTGAGATGTATGTTGACAATAGAATGTCACCATTTCCAGGAGGGGAACAAGTGATGTCTCATGAGACCATCGGGAAGTATGCAATTGGTGTTATTCTGTGCTATTTTCGTAAACAGGTCCTGGTCGCTATGCAAACATTTTGCAGCAATCCGTCAGCCACGCTGGGCAGGTAAGCATGTGTTCACGGCTAGATGCAGCTCCCATGTTCATTTATGATCGCTAGGTACAATGGTGGCTGTGCTATTCTGGGACAGATTTCTATAGTGCGACCTGTGACGTCTGTATCCACAGGTAGAGAGAGATTTTGCGTTAGCAGTGGTAAACATGCATGCATGACCCAGAGGATGACGTGGCGCTTATTTACATACACGTGATGTCAGTATAACACTCGAAGAACTCTTAACTGTAGACGCGTCTTTCGCCTGCTTGCTGTAGGCAGCAGTGGCGTGAGAGTGATGGCTCCCAGCACTGGCTTGTGTATGGCGGAGGCTTATGGCAGCATCGATGTGTGTGCATATTGGAACAGTTTGCAGTTGACGATAGTTCGAAGGCGTTTTCAGTTTTTTCTTGCAATGAATGTTTGCGAAGTGCATTATTTTCGGCTGTTTAAGCATTGTGAGCATTTGCATAGTGTTACACATGCATTATCTTTTGACAATTTACGAGTTGTTTTCGTGTCTGCACATGAGTATACTGCATTATTTCGGTGATGTACGAGTAATTTGCAGGTCTGTATGCTATGTAGTACATTATTTCGGTAATTTACGAATTGTTTGTGTGTCTGTACATCAGTGTACTGCGTTATTTCCGTGATTTACGAGTATTTTGCGTGTCTGTACATCAGTGCACTGAATTATTTCGACAGTTTATGAGTATTTTCCAGGGCTGTATGCTGTGTACCGCATTATTTGGTAATTTACGACTTGTTTGCCTGTCTGTACATCAGTGCACTGTATTATTTCGACAGTTTATGTTAGTTTTCAGGTCTGTAAACTATACGTTGTGACCCCAAGCAAGTCAGAGTGAGTATTTTGTATCTGTGTAATAAATATACTATGTGAAATTCATTCCTATATAAATTGTTCCAAAAATAAATAAAGTACACTCCTTCCTCTCTCCAGCAGCCCAGCACAGGCTGAGTCCTATTCCCACCATTTTCCCCCCTTACCGCCATCTTGGATTATGTCGTGGGAGGTCGACAGCGCTCTCTGGTGGCAGTACTGCATACTGTGTCAGTTGGACTCCAGACCTCATGGTGACACAGTGGATGCAGCTACTACCTCAAACTGTTTAAATAAAGACTGTCTGTAAGATAGACTTACATACATCATATGCAGCAGACCAGCACAGGCTGAGTCCTTTTCCCACCATTTTCCCCTCCAGACCGCCATCTTGGATTACATCATGGGAGGGGAGATGACACCCTCTGGTAGTGATATTGTCTACTAGGTTAGTGCAACTCTGGACCTTATGGTGAACACATTGGACAGAGGTACAGCCTCAGATTGTTCAAATAAAGACATGCTGAGTCCTTTTCCCGCTATTTTTCCCATGGACCTTCATCTTGGATTGCAACATGGAAGGGACAACAGTGCTCTCTGGTGGAGGTACTGTGTACAAGGTCAGCTGGACTCTAGACCTCATGGTGAAGACACTGGATGGAGCTACTGCCTCAAATTGTTTAAATAAACACTGCATGCAAAATGAAAACTTATGTCCATCCTATCCTGCACAGGCTGAGTCCTTTTCCAGCCAATTCCTAGAAAAACGTGGTGGTCAGATGACTTTGGTTATTGGAGGTAGCCCAAGTATCCTTTTCTCCCTCCACTTTCTTAGGTTAGTGGAGGTTGCTGTGGTATGTTGCATTGTCCTGCTGGAATTTGAACTTCCTACCATTTTCTATGGGAGGTGTGGGGAGGGGGGGAGGGGAGGGGTTTAGGTTAGTGGAAGTAGCCCAAGCGACCTATTTTACCACCAAAATTTGGACTTCCCGCCATTTTCTAGGGAAGGGGAGGGGGCAGGGGAGGGATTGAACTATCTTCCAGCCAAAATTTGAACTCCTGCCTTGAGGTCATTGTGGCATTGCCATATCTATCACCGCCATCTTGTATCCGCCATCTTGAATAAATATGGAGAGTAGGGCCATGCATAGTTTGCTCTAGTACTACCATCCACACTGCCCTCCAGTATGAAACTGACGATTACTACATGCCTCAGAATGAGTTGTATCAGCCAATCTCTTCTCTATTCAAGCTGTGCCATGAATTTGTTTTCCCTTCAGTTCTGTTCAGTACCCCTTCATTAGGTATGCGATGTACCCCTCTAATCTTCAGGATTCCTCTGTGACACCACATTCAAAAGCTTCTAGTCTCCTCTTGACTAAATTATTTATCATACACGTTCCACTTCCATACTACGCTACACATTAAATACTTTAAGAAAAGAACCTCCTAACACTTAAATTTATTACCGTTCTGTATTTTGTTTCTTATCTGCTTTGCCCATAACCATCATAACTTATCTACTCGTTTTAGCCTCTCATTTTCTAATTTGTTTATCCGGCCGCAGTGGCCGAGCGGTTCTAGGCACTTCAGTCCAGAACCACGTGGCTGCTATGGTGGAAGGTTCGAATCCTACCTCGGGCACGGAAATGTTTGATGTCCTTAGGTTAGTTAGGTTTACATAGTTCTAAACCTAAGGGACTGATGACCTCAGATGTTAAGTCCCATAGTCCTTAGAGCCATTTGAACCTTTCTAATTTGTTTAGCCTTGCCTGATTTGATTTAGCTACTTTCCATTGCCTCTCTTTTATTTTTGTTGATTCTCATCTTATATCCTTATTATCTGGAGCTGACAGTAAACAAATAAAAACACAAGGAAATTGTATTCCGGTCATTCAGTCAGCCGTGTTCAGCTGAAGGTTTTTTGTGAGCACTATCAAAGACAGGCTTCACTGTACGCAACGCAACGTTTAAAAGTACTACAGTACTGTACTACACGTTACTGTATTGTAAACAAGAAAACATTATTGCAATTGCCATTCTGTTAAATAACATTTTGAGCAGATGAACAGCGTTCTACTTTGTCTTCGTTGGTGTACATTGTACTCACACAAACCTTCAATTGAAGACGATAGACATAATGAACGGAGTGCATTTTCCTTATGCTTCCATTTTCTGCTGTCAACTTCAGCAAGTGGATGGGTTGTGTTATCCTGGGTACCTCCACGACGTGCTGGTACAGGAGAGTTAAAGCTAGTTTTGCGTTTCGTTTTCAGCTACATTATGTTACATTAAAGCTATACTGTGATACGTTTTTGAACAGATCTTGAGGGGAGGAACTGAACTGCATAAAAATATATGGTGCAATTTGAAAAAGACTTACTACTGATCCTGTTTTCGTAATGAACAAAGTTACATGAAAAGCACTCACGCTAGTTTATGCCCTCCTGGTAGCTAAACATCAGTTGCTTGATACATTTTTATTTGTCTTCTGGACAAAATGTTATTTGGATTGGTCAATATAAATGGGGCGCCCAGCACACAGGGTGACTTTTCGATGTGTACAAATCACGAAAGTTCCTCTTCTATATTATTCTTCGGTCAAAGATTTAGTCAACAAGTCACAGATTTTTGGTGTTAAGGACGACTCTCAGAAACCAGTTGTGTTGGCAACAGGCAGCTACAATCAGATGTCGGGAAGAGTAGCCGCACGAAAGATGTCTTTGTTCATGTTCAGAATATGCAGTGGATATATACAACGTGAAGAATGTCGCATTCGTTCATCAGTATTCACCAACTATTCCCTCATCTCAGAAGAAGTGCGTTGCTTCCAAATTTGCAACATTCTTTCGCATGGTCCAGTAATATAACTTTTGAATCTTAAGCATGGCTACAGCAACATCTGTTCATATGTAATATATGGAATAAAAACATCCACCAGTTGTGGAAGGTAGTAGTCAAAAGCTCTTAACCTAAGGTTCTTCTTTGGAAGTCTTATTACGTTTTACATGCTGATCATGATGTGCCGCCAGTGCACTTAGTCATAATTAAAATAGTTCAAGCTTCCCTGTTTCAATTGCAATCAAGACTTTAACACTGGGCGGAGTTGTGGTCTAACTAACAATTGATTTAATCATTTTGAAAATCACATGACAAAAGACGGCTAAAGAAACGCCACACAAACATTTTTTGTTTTGACAAACACTTTCAATGATATGCGGTCTATGGTGTACAAAGTGATCTGCTGGGGATCAACACATGTCACTAACCAGAACTAATCGCTTTAGCTGAGTTCATACATCCGTGGTATGGCCCGAACAGTACGCTACTATCAAGCATCTATATTCTACTATTCCATAAAGAAAAATATGGTTCCAAAGAACAGGGTGCTGAGAAGCATATATTGGAACCCTACGCCATAGCAGCGAATACTTTACTCTTCTGCTGGTCAGGGCGGCACACCACGATGCGTTCGGCGACTGCAGCCATGGATGGCAGCAATCTGTTATTAATGGCAGGTGCCCAAAAAAAATGCAAGCACATGGTCTCGCGTTCAGCTGATTCGAAACACAGATACTTCCTTATGAGCCTCTGAAACCCTGGTGGATTCCAGTGTGCAGGTGGACCAATTTTCTGGTCTGCCAAAACAATCTGACTCTGTGACATGACTATGCATGATAGAATATGTCAAACGTTTAGATGGTTGACTCAGAACAAATACGCGCAAGTACACCCATGCATCACTCGTTGTGTGCTTGATGCAAGCGGCAGTACCTCTCACAGTCCAGATGGTGACTGGCACAGGCTCTAAGTGACACAGTAGCAAAGGACACAAGTCTCACTGTTTAGGTACAGACCTGCCATTCATTACTAGTGAAACACCAGTACAAGAGTGTGTTCTTCTCTTTCTCTCAGCTTTCCTTGCCAGCTTGGTAGCATAGCACATTTAGATCTTAGACTACCCTCACTCAAGCACAAGCCAATCACGAGCTGGAGCGTGGCAGTCGAAGCTGGGAGACTGCCCCCCTGCTCTGCATACACAGATTTGGCCAACCAGCGACTTTAAAATTAATTGGGAGAAAAGGAAAAAAGATTCAGCTTCACAGTCTCTTTCCCACATGTTTACGCCGTGTCTTTGCTAAAAGCGTGACCTGGATGGAACCGCAGCCCTCCATAAAAAGATGGTTATCTCTCCTGTTGCGTCCATTTCGAACTTTCCAAAGAACGGCCATTAACTCGCTAAAAGCCTCATGCCTTCACAAATATGTTTTGTAGCAGAGTCTGGACGCCTGGGCGCCACTAACCTGTCCCACAGAAATTCGCAGAAACTCACAGCCATCTCATCAGGTTCCTACCTAACAAGGGCCCATCCTCTCCTTTATTGCCAGTCACCAATGCTCTGCTCATAGCTCCAGCGACTCCTCGGCGCTAGTCAGCCTACCTGGACGCGACCGACGACCGAGCGATGCCATTCAACATGTCTGCACAAAGAGACCGGCGGACTTGGCAGTCTGCAAACGTTTTTACCCAGGTTGCACAGAAAAAACGCTCTCCTCAGTCCTCAGCCACCGTACGCTTTTGCTACAGTCAATTAACTTGGAACCCTCTTCCTTTGAATGAAGGTAAAGGTTTCTGCTATTCCTTCACTAGAGCACACAAGCAAGAGCGTTAACTACTGCCAACCATTTCATCATATGAATGATGTCAGATTGTATCAAATATAGCAACCAAGTAATAAAGAGCATCTTCCCAAAGAACATTGAGCAGCATGACACCCTATCGCCCGCATCTCGTGGTCGTGCGGTAGCGTTCTCGCTTCCCACGCCCGGGTTCCCGGGTTCGATTCCCGGCGGGGTCAGGGATTTTCTCTGCCTCGTGATGGCTGGGTGTTGTGTGATGTCCTTAGGTTAGTTAGGTTTAAGTAGTTCTAAGTTCTAGGGGACTGATGACCATAGATGTTAAGTCCCATAGTGCTCAGAGCCATTTGAACCATTTTTTTTGACACCCTATCAAAAGCGAGAGTGCCCTGCGATATCTCACAACCTCCTCATTACTCTCAAATTTATTCTTGGGGAGTGTCACACTTTAATATGATTTGTGTGAAATGGAACAGAAAAATTGTGACACTTTATTTGGGTCATTATCAAAGAAATAAATTGTTCATCATAAACCCCAGCACAATGTTATACCCCATCTTTACCACATTGAACCAGGGGTCATATATACACTCTCTGCTGCATGCCTACAAAATAAAGTGAGAAATAAAAATGTGATGGGCATACCAACGAGTCATATTCTTGTAGACTCAGACTTTAATGACAATTACTAAACGGTTACAGGGTCATGCAGACATTTATCTACTCATTCATTCTGAAACTGGGACCAGAGAATGCTCTTTGCCTAACCAGAATATAATATTGTTGTCTTCAGGATTCTCTGCCCCATGGAAAATTACTGCCCCTGCTCACTTATACATGTGGCTGCATTATTCCTTGTCAGAACATTGATCACAAACGTTCTCACATTCACCCAGTATAAAAGAATTCATACTGTTAATGTGGCATGTGGCATCTGTTCCTTTAGTACAAAGATGTGTCAACAAACAACATAGTGACATAAAACAAGTGAATCTTTACACAAAAAAAATAATACATGAGTTCATTAAGAAAAAATAAAACTTGGTAAGAAAACAAAGAAAATACATGTAATCTTGTAAAAATGAAAACAGCAAGGCACATAGAAAACAAATTAATGAAAAACATCAGATCACTCCCACAGTTCCCTTCTCAAAGATCTTTAAGGAGTGCGATTTTTAAATTTACAATTGTCACAAGAATAAACACAGCACTGCACACGTCATGTAACAGGTTAGATGTGCCAGCTATGTAGGATGAGTCTGCCAAGGTGGGTTACCCCTTCTACTAGGTATGTACAGTACAGGCAGCGGCCTCAGTGTCAAAGGACCTTCTCCTTATGAGTGGCCAGCAATCACTGGTGTCTCGATTACTGGCCATCTTGGATGACGTGGTAGTCGGCGACGCATTACCATTGTGGAAGACGTTCATGGGATGAGCCGGGCAGCATATGGATACGGTTTGAGGTGAATCACCTCCTGTCGCTGCTGTCTGCACTGACACATGTCTCCAGAGACGTAAGTACCTCCAAACTGCCCTCTGCAGCCTCGTCCCTGTGGCGCACGCTCGCCCTTCCGTTCAGCGGTAGGTCCCTAGGGACTTTGTAAGCCAGAAACTGTGGCAAAATTGTTCGCGTGTTACCAGGTTACCAGCCCTTTGTTGACAGCTCGTGGAACGCAGAGGCGCGTCTGCACCTGCCTTCATTCACATAGCGCGATGACATCATGTCGACCAGCTGCGCTGCAGTCACTATGTGGGTCACCGCCACCTGCAGAGAGCTGCGCCCCCTGGCTTTTCACAGGGCTAGCGGACGACCTTGACTGCCCTGTCTGCTTGGTGCCCCGTCTGTCCAGCTGCTATGGCGGCTCTGGTGTCAGCAACCTCTCCAACTGCCTGATACGTCGCCATCCACTCAGCTCCTGCAGTCTGCACAATGCTTACATGTAGGCTTAGTGCCATGGTTTTACAAATATGTTTACAGCATAAATACAGGGAGAATTATAACGAAATTGTAAAGGATTGCTTTGCATGATTACACCAAGAATAAAAAAAAAAAAAAAAAACCAAAATGGTTTACAGACCTCTTTTGACAAAAATAAAATCTTATTCTATTCTGCAATTATTCTTTGCTGGTATTACAGCAATAATTTTAAGTGATTAATTTTCTGTGTCTAAATAGTGAGTGAGGTTTCGTAATGTATGACAGTGTAGTGTTAATTTCCCACATCCTTTCATGCAACTCAAAGCACTAAGCCGGCTTAGACTACACATTCACTTCAGACAGTCTCACACCATTTAAGTCTACTACTTATTCATGCAACGCAATTACTATAGAATATATATGAAATACTGAAGGCACTAAACTTTCCCATTACTTAGTAGTTATGGTGGCACTAATGCGGGTGTATGGCGTGCATCTCGATGAGTGCCAATGTCATCAGTCTGTTCTCTTTGCTGTGTGGCAAAACAATTGCTCCGAAATTTATTTATTTTTTTGCTGAAACTGGCGCAAAAGTTTCTCAGGATGGTGTACAAATTTTTCACTCCAGCTGCTGAAACAAACGTAAAAAAAAAAAAAAAAAAAAAAAAACGCACAAGACATTAGCGACATTTCACTGCAATGCTACGTTTCTTCCGTTCTTCTCTTTCTCACAAATTGATGGTGTGCTTCCCTCACTCTGCAAAAACATATAAAGTGACTCGCACATTCCATGCTCACGCCACTTAGCACAGACTATCGTCGAAGATCTACCACTCAGGCGCTCACGAACTCGCGAAAGCCCACACGAATATCATCACACAATAGTGCGGAAAACCACATGCGAAAACCACAAGCGAATAACTACAGTGAACAACAATCGCATAAGATGCAATAGCCCTCTGTGAAACCACATTCTAATAAAATATCCTATTCGCTAGAAACATCACACCCAAGGCGACATCCATAGACGAAAAACACACCACAAATACATCGCGCCACTGGCGATGACAATAATCAACCCACAGCGAAGACACACTGCACTGGGCAATGGCCACAAACCACGTCGAAGCACACAAGAAAATCAACACGACCATCCTGCAAAATACCTGCCTGGATCTCTCAAACTAATCTCAACGGCGCCCCTCTCACCCACTATACTACGAATTACATACCAGATCGTACAAGAGCGTTTACTGCAATGCAAACACAATAAACAGAAAAAATTTGATTTTAGGTGAACTCCAAGATGTTACAAGAAGAATTCCGTCCCCAACACTCGTGCACTAGTTTCGGACTCGAAGGTATAAAATTCTTTCGTTGTTCTAACACCTGATTCTGTCGTCCCGTGCAAACTGCAAAACTGCTATGAGAACACATTAACTCACGCCGAATAGTATTCAAATAAACAACGAAGTTTCCATCGTGAAATCGGCACATTTCTACTCTCAACAATTGTAATTAGTCAACTCTGGAATGACCATCTGTACATCTATAAACTTGATACATGTTACGAAGAAATACTTGTATAGTGAAATTCTAACAATGCCTGACTCTTACGACTAGCAGTAATGGGAGAAGTTCCTATGCTAATTATCATCGTGGAATTACAAAAAAATCTAAAGAAATGAATGTTGTCTTTTAAGTAAAGGAAACGTATGCTACTATGCTTATGTTTGGCTATCACCGACCATTTTAAACTATCTGTGGCTTGTTTAGAATAAGAAATTGCCAGAGTATGTACCCCCTTCTATTTTCTTCTCTTCTCCTTCTTCCTGTTGTAACTGCTGATATCGTGAAGGTTTTAATGTGCGATATGTGATGCACTTCTACCGATCATCCA
Organism: Schistocerca americana; assembly: GCF_021461395.2. NCBI lineage: Eukaryota > Metazoa > Arthropoda > Insecta > Orthoptera > Acrididae > Schistocerca > Schistocerca americana. Next base: position 321,929,512 of record NC_060126.1, on the reverse strand, counting down.
GATCTCAGGAACTCCAGCTCATATGCATTCTTGTGCGCGACACGGCGTATCCGAAGCGGTCTGTTATACATGTTGAACTTTCTTTCAGCAGTGCTAGTTCTGCAAGGTTCGCAGAAGAGCTTCTGTAAAGTTTGGAAGGTAGGAGACGAGATACTGGCAGAAGTAAAGCTGTGAGTACCGGCCGTGAGTCGTGCTTCGGTAGCTCAGTTGGTAGAGCACTTGCCCGTGAAAGACAAAGATCCCGAGTTCGAGTCTCGGTCGGGCACACAGTTTTAATCTGCCAGGAAGTTTCATATCAGCGCACAATCCGCTGCAGAGTGAAAATCTCATTCTGGAAACATCCCCCAGGCTGTGGCTAAGCCATGTCTCCGCTGCATCCTTTCTTTCAGGAGTGCTAGTTCTGCAAGGTTCGCAGGAGAGCTTCTGTAAAGTTTGGAAGGTAGGAGACGAGATACTGGCAGAAGTAAAGCTGTGAGTACCGGGCGTGAGTCGTGCTTCGGTAGCTCAGTTGGTAGAGCACTTGCCCGCGAAAGGCAAAGGTCCCGAGTTCGAGTCTCGGTCGGGCACACAGTTTTAATCTGCCAGGAAGTTTCATATCAGCGCACACTCCGCTGCAGAGTGAAAATCTCATTCTGGAAACATCCCCCAGGCTGTGGCTAAGCCATGTCTCCGCTGCATCCTTTCTTTCAGGAGTGCTAGTTCTGCAAGGTTCGCAGAAGAGCTTCTGTAAAGTTTGGAAGGTAGGAGACGAGATACTGGCAGAAGTGAAGCTGTGAGTACCGGGCGTGAGTCGTGCTTCGGTAGCTCAGTTGGTAGAGCACTTGCCCGCGAAAGGCAAAGGTCCCGAGTTCGAGTCTCGGTCGGGCACACAGTTTTAATCTGCCAGGTAGTTTCGTATCAGCGCACACTCCGCTGCAGAGTGAAAATCTCATTCTGGCACTGTTTCTTCTGTTTTTTGGAGAGCCTAAACGATTTGACGAGAACCTTCTGTCCAACGCGAAATTCACGGAGCCGGGCTTTCTTATCTTCGCTCTCCTTCCTTCTCCTTCCAGCTTCCCGAATCCTTTTCAGCGCCATCGCGACTATCTTTCGGCGCGGAATCTGTTTCCGCGACGGAAATTCCACTGGCTCCCGTACTTTCTCTGGTGGCTCCCTGTTCTTCAACACAGTTATTGGTGCCAAGAGAGCTGAACCATGTGAAAGTTCATTCACGACATTTTGGAAATCGCGCAATATCACACAGAGGAAGACTGCACTGTAGTTCCTTCTCTAGATTGTCGCACAGATGACAAAATAATAGATATCGAAATAGATGACAGAGGGATAGAAAACCAATTCAAATCGCTCAAAAGAGGAAAGGCCGCTGGACCTGATGGAATAGCAGTTTGATTTTACGTAGAGTACGCGAAGGAACTTGCCCCCCCCCCCCCCCCACCCTTCTTGCAGCGCTGTACCGTCGGCCTCTAGAAGAGCGTAGCGTTCAAAAGATTGGAAAGGGGCACAGGTCATCCCCGTTTTCAAGAAGGGACGTCGAACAGATGTGCAGAACTATAGACCTATATCTCTAACGTCGATCAGTTGTAGAATTTTGGAACACGTATTATGTTCGAGTATAATGACTTTCTGGAGACTAGAAATCTACTCCGTAGGAATCAGCATTGGTTTCGAAAAAGACGATCGTGTGGAACCCAGCTCACGCTATTCGCCTACGAGATTCAGAGGGCCATAGACACGGGTTCCCAGGTAGATGCCGTGTTTCTTGACTTCCGCAAGGCGTTTGATACAGTTCCCCACAGTCGTTTAATGAACAAAGCGAGAGCATATGGACTATCAGACCAATTGTGTGATTGGATTGAAGAGTTCCTAGATAACAGAACGCAGCATGTCATTCGCAATGGAGAGAAGTCTTCCGAAGTAAGAGTGATTTCAGGTGTGCCGCAGGGGAGTGTCGTAGGACCGTTGCTATTCACAATATATATATATAAATGACCTTGTGGATAACATCGGAAGTTCGCTGAGGCTTTTTGAGGATGATGCTGTAGTATACCGAGAGGTTGTAACAATGGAAAATTGTACTGAAATGCAGGAGGATCTGCAACGAATTGACGCATGTTGCAGGGAATGGCAATTAAATCTCAATGTAGACAAGAGTAATGTGCTGCGAATACATAGAAAGAAAATCCTTTATCATTTAGCTACAAAACAGCAGGTCAGCAACTGGAAGCAGTTAATTCCATAATTTATCTGGAAGTAGGCATTAGGAGTGGTTTAAAATCGAATGACCATATAAAATTAATCGTCGGTAAAGCAGGTGCCAGACTGAGACTCATTGGAAGAATCTTAAGGAAATGCAATCCGAAAACAAAGGAAGTAGGTTACAGTACACTTGTTCGCCCACTCCTTGAATACTGCTCACCGGTATGGGATCCATACCAGATAGGGTTGATAGAAGAGAAGATCCAACGGAGAGCAGCGCGCTTCGTTACAGGATCATTTAGTAACGTTACGGAGATGGTAGATAAAGTACAGTGGAAGACTCAGCAAGAGAGACGCTCAGTAGCTTGGTACAGGCTTTTGTTGAAGTTTCGAGAACATACCTTCAGCGAGGAGTCAAGCAGTATATTGCTCCCTCCTACGTATATCTCGCGAATAGTCCATGAGGATAAAATCAGAGAGATTAGAGCCCACACAGAGGCATACCGACAATCGGACAATACGAGACTGGAATAGAAGGGAGAACCGATAAAGGTACTCAAAGTACCCTTCGCCACACACCGTCAGGTGGCTTGCGGAGTATGGATGTAGGTGTAGATGTAGATGTAGATCACGTCCCATGTGCTGTGCTGTCGATGACAGTAGATACGACACAGATTCTCCAGGTTTTTCATCCATCGATCGGTGGGGTTCGAACTCGGGTGATGTTCCGATATGTAAATGGGTGCCATCCTATATCTCTCCAGAGTGTCCATCTTTTTGACCTGAATTGAGCCCCATTATCTGTAATAAGTTTGGCCACCCTGACCACTTAAGCTAGGAAGTCTTTCGTTAACGCTTTGCAAACAGTGACTGTCGTGGCTCGTCGTAACTGAGTAAATGTAGCAAACTTCGATGTTAATTCAATTGACTACGAAAATGTATCGGAAACCGCGCCGAGTTGCCGGGAGCAGGCCCATTAAGTCCGCGGCCGCCATGTGTCGCAGTTTGTTCGGAACGATTGGATGGAGCGGTGCCTTCATTGTCTGGCTGCCTGGTTTTGCCTTCTGACAGGCCTTGCCTACGGATAGAACCTTCCTTTTCCGTCTTTAAATTTCTTTAAAATGACGCAGATCCTTCAATTTAAGGAAGCATTTCCGTGGTCCGAAGTGACAGTAACTTAAGTGTGTGTACCAGATTAACTTATTAACTAATTCGAAGGCTCCATATCGTGCTGATTGGAATAAGATCCCCTTCCCTAAAAGGTAGAACATTCGTAATTCAACTTCCTGGCGGTTCTTCCACCGTTCTTTCAGGTGCTTCAATTCCGGATCTTTATCCTGCTCTCTTCTTATATCCCATAATGATGCAGTCATGAAGTTCTCGAAAGCGATTCCCCTCCGGTAGAATAGACTAAAGTGACTATCCTCCGCATCTTCTCCCTTTGCATCTGGTCTCCCAATTGGCGAACGTGAAAGTGCATCCGCAATTACATTTGTTTTTTCCCGGGACGTGTGTGATGCTGAAGTCAAATTTCTGGAGGAATAAAACCCACCGTGTCGGCCTATCGTGTCCCAACTTTGCCGACAGCAAAAATTCAAACGCTCTGTGGTCTGTATAGACCTGGGTCTTGCGTCCAAGCAGGAAATATTTGAATTTGAAAGTACATACGACAGCCAATGCCTCCAACTCAGTGACTGAGTATTTCCTTTCGCACTTCGAAAGGACTCGGCTCCAAATGCTATGGTCTTGTTTACTAATGTGTCCATAATTTGTTGGAATATTACTACTCCAAGTCCTGTTTTCTCTGCATCAGTCCACATGTAAAAATCCACTGTCAAGTTCCTAACAAACGTCTCATAAAAATTTTCGACTTCCAGGAACCCTCTGGGGTCCTTTCTGGTCAGTGGTCCCGGGAATTGGGCTATTGGTTCGAGTTTTTCCGGATTAGGTGCAATCCCTTCTGATGATATCACGTGACCAAGAAAATCCACCTTCCTCGATCCGAAACAAGATATTTCCAAATTAGTTGTAACACTATATTGCCTTAGTGTTCCTAGTTCGCCAAGGACCTTGTTGTGTTCGTCCCAATTGGGCTTTGCAATGAGGATATCGTCAACATAGCACGTGATGTAGTTCTTCAGACTTTCTGTAAAAATTCCGTTCAGCACCCTAATGAACGATGCGGACGATATATTGAGGCCAAAGGGCAATCGCCGCAACTGATGACAGTGCCCTTCAACTAGGAAAGCCGTGCATTGACGATACGAAGGGTGTAATTAAATTTGCCAGAAACTTTAACGGAGGTCAATGGACGAAAACACTTTGACACCATAAAATCCTTGCAAGAGATCTTCCAGCTTCTCTGGACTGTCTGTTTCCAGCAAGATTATCGTGGTGATTTGCCTCGAATCAAGCACCAGCTTCATCGACCCATCCTTCTTGTCAACTACCCGCAATGGCTAATTGTATGTGGACACACCAGTTTCAATGATCCCTTCTTGCAGCATCCTCCGTGCTTTTTTCCGGACTTTCTCTCTGTATGCAATGGAATGATCCCTTCTTGCAGCATCCTCCGTGCTTTTTTCCGGACTTTCTCTCTGTATGCAATGGGAATGGGATAAGGTGGGACTAAGAACTACTCATGTTCTTTGACACGGAACGCATACTGGATATTATTGATGGCTCCTGTCTTAGGTAGGATCACTTCAGTATTGTTCAGTAGCACTGTTTGTAGTTTTCCCCTCTGCTCTTCGGTAATATTGTCAATACCACAAACCTATCTCTTGTATCGCCTGACAGATCTCGTCTTCGGTGTCCTCTGGGTCATAGTGGCAATCCCTTTCATCCCTCGACACTGATTTCAACTTTCGTAAATGCCAGTCTTTTGAATCTACGAAGATCTTAAGGCACCTCACCAGGACTTGCGCTCGTACCGCCCGATCAAGGAATCGAAGCATGATGCTTTTATCATTATTTAATGTCGCTGTACCACGTCCTAGCTCCCGTATTGTATTGTACTCGCTTAGAAAAGCGGTTCCAATGATCAGATCAGTTGCCAGTTTTGGCACGGTCAGGAAGTTTCCCACCAGCAGGTGATCTTGACAAAGTAGCTCTAGCCTTGTCTGCATGTTCACTTCAGTTAGCTTCCCTACTACTGCTCCTTTTATTCTTAATCTCTTCACCGTTAGTTCCGTCCAGTATTGCAGTCCCTTACAGCGTCTATAAGTCTCTTCCGCAATGGCCGAAATCTCATTACCACTATCCAGAATTGCTTTAACTTCCTTTCCTGCTATGGTTACCCTAATGATTGGATGCGTGTCATTATGAATGGACCTCGCTCTTTCTTCCAGTAACGTTTTTTGAATATCGTCGTATCTAATAACATTGATGAGGCTAGGTCCGGGTTCAGCTGCAGACGCGTTTTGTGCCTCTTCTGCATATTCAACTAGTCATTGACGTTGGTTGTCATTTCCTCGCGCCCCTCATCCTGGATTCGGCCATCGAATCTCAATTTCCTAGGCCTGATCTCCACTTCAATTTCCTCTGTTCTTCATTCGCGCACCTCTTCCATTATCATTGAAACCGGAGCCTTTATTTTGTGGCCTGCAGCCTTCATTCCCCCTTCCATTGGAAGCCTCTGTTGCGTAGTACATAACTATTGCGGTTCTCATTCCAGTCTCTTCGTTGCTCAACTTCATTGCTCCCCACATTTTCCGACCGTGAATGGTTTCCGTAAGGCGTTCTATTTCGTACATTTCCATTCCTATTATTGGAATGGTTATGTTGTGGACGCAACATACTGCCTGCGACGTATCTGTCAGAGTTTCTTCTGTGTTCTCTGCTCGGAATGCGTACTCTAATTCGTAAAGACTGTTGCGGAAGGTACTGAGCTCGACATTACACCTGCCAGCTAATACTTGTTGATACGATGACGGAAGTTTGGTAGAACAGTGATATATAATTTCACCGGTAGAACATGGTATGGCAAGATACTGGTTCTTGTCAATCACTGCATCAAGGAACTTGACTGGGCTTCTGTAGCCTGAACTCTCGAATTCTTTACCAACAATCATCTCGTACTTTATGCGCTCTTGCGTCTCCCTGGACTAGTAGATATTTAGGAATCTGTCCTTGAACTCCTGGTAACTTCTACACGTCACTGATATTCCGCGCATTTTCTCCGCAACTGACCCTTGCTAGTGTCCACAAATAAAGTCTAATTTGTATTTTAAAGGCCAATTTGGAGGTAAAGAGAGGTCAAATTTCTATATCCAAGTGCGTGGGTGAGTAAAGTTTCCCTCATCTCGGAAAATTTCGGATTTTTGGACTTGTAAGAAGTGTTGAAAATCGAATGGCGTTTCGTCGACAACTTCCGTCCTACGGAAAATATCAATCCTTTGCATGTCCTCGTTCGACGTCCCATCATTTGTGCTGCCGCCACGACTTCGAGAAAATGTGGCGTTCATCTCACCATGTATTCTGCTCGCTGCTAACGTTATGCGGTTTTCGGTGCCGTCCGAAGTTGTTTCTGGTCCTGTTTCGTTCGCGCTTGGCCGTATTTGAAATTGTTTCCTTAGCGCCTCCACCAATTTCTTTTCTATGCGCGTGTTGATGGCTCCCTGTTGAGATTTAAACGAAAGAAGAGCCCTAACCTCTTCACTCTCGCTCACTGGAGTTGCAGTTGTCACGTCCCAACCAGTCCCTAATTCGCACAGCTCAGACTCTAATTTGTCCATCGCCGCTATCGCATGAAGACTCATGGCTTCACGTATTTTCGCGTCGATGCGCTGCTCCGCGTCATTTTGCGCTTTTCCACGCTTTCGACCTTCTTGCGCAAATTGATTACTGCCTCCCATCCTTGCTGTTCTGTGAGTTTACTCGTTTTCGATGCTACAGCTGCTACTCGTCTTGCGAAATTTGCTACTGTCTTGGCGCTCTCTGCCGTCTTCATTAGCGTCATGTGCAATCTTTAAACCTTTGATTGCTTTGGTTTTTACCTTACGTAGGTTTTTCTGTAGTTGATTTGCCCATGACTTGTGTTCCCCTCGCATCTGATCTATCTCCTCGGCTCTCAGCCGCCGTACGCTTTTACTGCAGTCAATTACCTCGGCACCCTCTTCCCTTGAACGCAGGTAAAGCTTACCGCTATTCCTTCACTAGAGCAGACAAACAAGAGCGTTAACGTCTGCCAACCGTTTCAACATAAGAATGACGTCAGATCGTATCAAATATAACAACCAAGTAATAAAGATCATGTTCCCTTAGAACACTGAGCAGCATGACACCGTATCAAAAGTGAAGGTGCCCTGTAATCTCTCAACTGACACTGGTAAAAACAGACGGCTGGCTTTTTCGTACATAAAATAATGCACATATTCGATGTAGCGTGTGTGACCAGTAACGGATAAACGTGTAACTGACCAAGTTGCATGTATATTACTGGTCACATACGCCACATCTATTATCTGTATTACGTTATGTATGACACAGCCAAACGGCCGTTTTTAGATTGGCAGTTTTAATTATGACTAATCTATTGAAGGCACATCATTATTAGCACGTAAAACGTAATAAGACTTCTGAAGAAGGCCTATTTATATAGGTTGAAACCCAGCACAAGAGCTTTTGACTACTACCTTCCGCAACTGGTTTTATTCCACACATTACTAAATTTTTTCGCTTGTGTCAAAATGCTACGTTTGGAAGACTCTCCATGAAATCACCAGAATGTAATTATTTTATGAATTGACTAGCTTGCTGTTTCTTTTAGTTTGTTGCTTGTGAGCTACAGAGGAGTAGAGGTACCTCTGCAACAAATACTGGTTACAGTGAAAAATTATACATAATTCTTCCGTACATATCATTATCCATACTTCATTCGATTTTCCATAAACACAAAATAGTCATTGATGAAGTGCCTAAGTTTTTTCTCCTGGAATAACTTTAGACTCACTAAACAAAAATGTAATCTCTTTCACTTAAGTTGTAAAAGTTATTTATTTCTAAAATAAGTCCTAGCTTGAGGTACATATTAAAAAGTGAGTCCGCAAAGGATGGGTAACTGAGCTTTTTTGGAAACAAAATAATTTTTACAACTGCACGGGGGTCCCGGGTTCGATTCCCGGCGGGGTCAGGAATTTTTCCTGCATCGAGATGACTGGGTGTTATTGTGTCGTCTTCATGATTATCATTCATCCCCATTACGGTCGGAGGAAGGCAATGGCAAACCACCTCCACTAGGACCTTGCCTAGTAAGGCGGCGCGGTTCGCCCGCGTCGCTCCCCTACGCTCTGTAAAGAAGTATGGGACTCATCATCATCATCAAAGGATTTTATCATTGACAATGTACAGCAGTCGTGGATGTCCTCTGAAAAGAAACGTGTCTTTCACTTAAAAAAATAGTTACAAGGGAATCAGGAAACAAAGACGAACGCGTTTTTCAACTTCATTAATCACTCATATACAGGCATCGACTTTGTGTCTTCTTAAAATGGAATTTCAAACCTCACCTGTGTCTTGTTATTTGATTAAAAAAAATAGTGATTGGAACTGTTCAGCGGACATCAGTGCCGAGGGTTTATTTGTTCTGCGAAAGACAACTATCAAAGGCGAATTGTTATGTGGCAGAAAAACAATTTTTGCAAAAATATGACTTAATTACCATGTGTCTTCGCTATAGTTTTCTCGAAGTTCTTTATTATTTATTAAGCATCCAGTTTTTTTTAAGGAGGAGAGATCCAAGTTTTCCAACTTTTGAGTTAATATCGGAATAAGTAGTGACAGATCTGCTTATCTTCATATTTCCGATTATTTATCTCTCAACCATGCATATCTCGCTGCACAAAGATGTAGCCTCGTATCGATATATACACCAAGGGATAAAACTATATGTAATTAACGCACTAGATGGTGTAGGCTACATTTCAAATGTTTTCGAACGATCATCAAAAATAATAGAAATATTAATAATAATAATAATAATAATAATAGTAACTTGGACAGAATGGAGATACTTGAAAGGTGGTTTATTAGAAAAATAATGGGTACAACACCAGCTACAGTTGACCGGAAAATGAGAAGTAAATGAGGAAATCTACAAAAATTTACAGAAAATATCAGAAGTAAATCTTTTTTGGACGCCACTACCTGATGAATGAGAACGGGATCACGAAACAAATGTTCCTGTGTTCTGCAAGAAGAAATCGGCAGTAGCGTGTATTACCGAAACAGGGAAAGAACTAGAAAGAAACAATATCAAAGAATCGGAAATAACATATGGAGAAGATTTTAAGAATAAAACACTATATTTAGAAGGCTTTCAATGCGGAAGAAATAAGAAATCTGGAACGAAATGGACAGAACAAAGGAAAAGACAACATGGGGAGAAGTATTAGAAAATTAGGAAAGAACAGGGAAAGAAGATGAATTAAAGTTATTACATGATCCTAGTTGGTCAATACGAATATAAATAAATAAATAATAATTACGAACGTCTTTTCGAAATTTACAAAGTATATGTTTAGCACAATTTTCCAGTGTATTAATTTTCAGTTTGAAATAGCTGCATATTGCACGTTTTTATAATCGAACATAATGAAATATTTCTTCATTGTTTGTTATGCGTAAGTAAATACCAAAACTTTGTGATGACAGTGGATTGGATAGCATATTTATTTGAATGCATCGAAAAGTGTATGAAAAAAAGATGTATCACTGACCATTTTCGTTGCAAATTATGGTATTTTCTGTTTCGAAGTAGGAGACAAATTTAATGATATAACTCTGTTGTCCGTCTCAGAAGAAATTTAGAGTAAAAATACATTGAATATGAGGATTTTTGTGACGGTGTTATGGACATTTAACTACCGCGTGGCCATGAATTTAGCGCCACTATCCACGGTACGTGCTGCCGATGAGGCCGGTGATTCGTAATGTTTTGCCATTTTGACGGAGAGCTGAGTAAATTTTTGTCATACAGATGTATTAATCCGTCGTAGAAAATACAATTCCATTTTAAGAAGAAAAGTTTATGTTTCTATATCTGTCAGTAATGAAGTTTTTAAAAGGCATTGATCTGTGTTCTATGAACTCCTAGTCGCTGTTGATCTAGCTGAAAATACGAGGGTAGTTCGGAAAGTAAGTTCCTTTTGGTAATAAAAACGGATTCGACTACAATTTATTTCACAAAAATCTGTAATACTTGCATTACTTTGTACCGTAGCCCCCTTAAGTTTCCAGGCATTTCTCATAGTGTGGTATAAGTTTATGTACAGACTGCGGTGCTTAAATCCGGACAAATGAAACTTTTTTTTTAAAAAAAAGCAAATTTATTAAAACAAAATACAAATGAAAATGAAAATACTTTTATATATAAGTAGTGGTATTTTTCAAGATAACATTACTCGATGTAACCTCCTTCAGCCTCAATGACCGCTTCCAATCTTGCCATGAAGCGATCGCACGCACTCTTTAAAACAGCTCTGCCATATTTGCGAATGCTGCTTCGATAGCGGTGCGTAGAGATGCGACATTATGGTGCCTTTCGACTATGCTCCAAACATAGTAGTCGAGGGGGTTTAAATCCGCTCTATTTGGGGGGCAGAACTCCTTCGATCAGAACATGTTAACGTTATCCGAGAGCCACTTTTGGACTAAACGTCTCGCATGAGCCGGTGCATCGTCCTGTTGAAAGACATGTTGTCTCTCCGGGGCCACAGTTACCATCCACGGTTTCACGACATTCGTCAAAAGTTGCGGACACACTACTTTTGTGACAGATTGTCCCTTTCCAAAGAAAGGAGGCGGCATTAAATCACCCTCACTGGACTTGAACCCCAGACTTCTCCGAAGAACTATATTTGGGCACAATGTTGTTAACAGCTGATATCGCGTACCCGAAGACTCGAATTATTTCAGCGGGCGAACACCCAGCGCGAAGACTTTCGATAACCGCGCTCCTCGGTTGTACTCCGCACTTGTCGGTAACATTTCGGTCATTTTGAGTTTCTGGCTGTTTACTAGATGCCTATGGCTTTCAAGAACGTGACGTCCGATGGAACTACGATATGGCGAGAAATTCAAACTGAAATTTGTCCGGATTCAAGCGATGCACCCCGTACTCCGTCATAGAATGTGGTCAACCATGTGGTAACTTTTTTTTTACCTCTTCATCATTGATGGAGCGCTTACCATGAAGGAATGACTGCATATGCCGAAAGAGATGAAAATCGCTAGGAGCGAGGTCGGGACGAGCGGAGGATGGTCAAAAACGTCCCAGCCAAAGCTCTGAAGGTGTTGTTTTGTCACATTCGCAGTGTGTAGTCGGGCGTTGTCGTGAATAAAAGCCACAACTCTTGAGAGCATTACTCTGCGCTTGTTCCGTATTAAGTGGCGCAATTTCTTAAGCGTCTCGCAGTAAGCATCCTTATTGATTGTTTCCCCTCGCGGTGAAAAATGAGTCTGTAAAATGCCTTGTCTGTTCCAAAACACTGTGTACATGATATTTCGGCGTGTGAAGAGTTGCCTGGGTTTCATCGTTCCTGGGAACGAAGTGTGCTTCCATTCCATCGATTGCCGTTCCTTTTCAGGGGTGTCATAAACAACCCAAGTTTCATTCCCCGTGGCTATCTGGGATAAAAATTTCTCCCATCGTCTTTATAAAGTTTCAAAAAACCAAGTGCGCTGCACATCCGTTGTTGATCGTTTTGTTCATGGCACCCAACGTGGTTAGGCACCCAACGAGCGCAAAATGTATGAAAACCCAGTTTTTCAGCAACAATCTAAAAATTACCGTTAGTGAAATTTGTGGAAGTTGACGAGCAATAGCATTAATCGTAAACCTACGGTTTTCTTAATCATTTCTTCGACTGCACGAACCAGTTCATCAGAAACCACGGATGGGCGTCCATTTCGTTCTTAGTTATATACTTGATCACGTCCTTCATTAAACTGTCGGACCCATATTCTCACCGCTGAGCCCGCATCTCGTGGTCGTGCGGTAGCGTTCTCGCTTCCCAAGCCCGGGTTCCCGGGTTCGATTCCCGGCGGGGTCAGGGATTTTCTCTGCCTCGTGATGGCTGGGTATTGTGTGCTGTCCTTAGGTTAGTTAGGTTTAAGTAGTTCTAAGTTCTAGGGGACTGATGACCATAGATGTTAAGTCCCATAGTGCTCAGAGCCATTTGAACCATTCTCACCGCTGAAGCAGTCAATCTTTTCCTCATGCTAACCTCCCCCTCGGCAATCCCCACCATAAGTTCCGAATGGGGGACTATTCCGGAATCTTTTGTCAATCGAGAGATCATAATGCACTTCTTCTGTTACAGGCCACATGTCCTGTGGATACACGTTACGTGTCTTTAATGCAGTGGTTTCCATTGCCTTCTGCATCCTCATGCTGTTGATCACTGCTGATTCTTTCGCCTTTAGGGGCAGTTTCCCACCCCTAGGACAAGAGAGTGCCCTGAACCTCTGTCCGCTGCTCCGCCCTCTGACAAGGCCATTGGCAGAATGAGGCTATTTATGTGTGGTTAAAGGATCTGGTGTTTGTGAAGCTCTAAAACTTGTTAGTGATTTGACTGTGTATTAGCATAAGTAATGAACCCTGATTCCCCACATCCACAAAAAAAGAAAACTACCCATTAATCTTGACAAAAGCCGAGGCGTGAATCTTGGTGTCAGATGGACACATTGGTATAGTCTCTGTGTGAGACACCCCTTTGCATCTCTTTCATTCGCAGCTCGATTGCTTATAGCAACACAGAGCTGCATGGTGTCGCGTGGGTCTCTGCGGGTTGCCTGTGTAGGATCTCGCTCTCTAGGAGGCTTACTCGTCATCAAGGTTCTGTTCAACCACGTCTGGTCACTATAACGGAGGATCAGCACGCTGTGAACCAAGCACATCGTAACCCCTTCATTTCTGTCTGACATCCGAGAACAAGTGATGGGCTAGATGCTACATTCTGCGTCATCCCGCACAATTGCTCGGAAACTAACAACTAGACCGCACAATTGCTCGGAAACTAACAACAACTAGATTAGGGTATTGCCGTCCCACGCATGGGTTGCCAGAAACACCACAGCACAAACGGCTGCGTTTGGAGTGGTGCTGTCTCCAGGATGCATGGACTGCTATTGAGTGGCGTCGCATTGTGTTCAGCGATGAATCGCGTTTCTGCACCACCCCGGAAAACCATTTCTGGCTAGCGTTGCGGCCACCTGGAGAGAAGTCCCAATCTTCCAATGTTCTAGAGAAGCGTGGAGGTGTTATTCGTGGCCTCATGGGAGGTAGCCCTCGAGTATGACCAGTAGTGATCCGGGAATAATGCACAATACAACGGTAATTCATGGACAACATGGTTTCTCGTATGTTACCTCTCACGTGACACTATCATGGTGCCACTTTTCTACAGTATAATGCTCGTCAACACACGGCACGTGTCTTTATGAACTATCTGCGTCATATTCAGATTCTGCCATTAATATCCTCAGATCTATCCCCGATAAAACATAAATGGTACCAGCTCGAACATCAAATACGTCTTAGTACCACTATACAGGATATCACGATTCACTTGGAAAAATGCATGATACATGCTATGCTGCCTTACAAGTATATTTATTCACAACCGGTTTCGATCATTGATCTTCTTCACAGTGGAAAAATATTGTGACAATTTCACATGTCATACACAATATTTTTCCACTGTGAAGATCAGTGGTCGAAACCGCTTGTGAATAAATATATTTCTAAGGAAGCACTGTGTGTAAGATGCAATTCTGCGAGTATAACGTTGCTGTTGACAGTCGCCCGAAAATTTTTTTTGACCTACCAAGATTCAGTTAGAATAGTTGTGGGCTAGCTTGCCTCAGGAAAGGGGACAGCAGCTTTTAACACCCTTTCCAACCGAATAAGAGCGTGCATCCATGTCAGATGGAGTGCTACGTGGGCTCATACTGTGAAGTTTCTATGTAAATCTGACTCTATTTTGTAATCACTGAAATAGACGCTTTGAAGCTGTGAAGTTTCATTTCTGGTTCAACAATTTTTTTGTCAAACAGTGTAAAATAAAACAACACAATTGCTCTAATTTGAAACTCACACACTTTTCAAATTGCTATCATATTACTGAAATGTGAACTGCTGCTAATTTTGATATGGTTACAGTAACACCGACTCCCAAAATAACGCTGATACTGAGAATTGCCCTTTAAACAGACCGGAGGATTTCGCCTTTGTTTGTCAAGTGATGCCGACGCCTACGGCAGTGTGTGACGTCAGAGGAGCATTAGGAAATGTGGCACTGACGTCAGAGGCAGCGCTGTTCAGGGAGGAGACACACCAACGCTCTCCAAACCATGTCCTGCCATTGATTTGCTGCCAAGCGGCGGAATTTTTGCTGCCGCCCACCTGAAATCCACTCATGTGCATGAGCTCACACTTTTCCTTATTTACAGTCGACTGCCACTTTTCACACCATACGGATATCGTGTCTAACGTATTTTGTAAGTGGTTCCGATCATGGATCATCACCATCATTACCAGTTCATTGTGGCGTGGGTCGGCAGTAGGCGAAACAAGAAAATGTAAATGAAACGCCATTTCCGGCAAGAAATTCACTCTTGATCATGTCTGACTTCAAAAAAATATCTTTATCGGATCGTGTAGTACCATTTACAATAAGGAATAAATGTTGTAAACACTCTGAAATACAAGAGTTCATAAGGTAATATACGGATTCCATTTTTATGAAAACAAATAGAAGATACTCAGACTGCTATAGTACGAACTGCACAATGAGCAGATTACTCGGGAAACTTACATGAAGATTAAATTGAGGCAGAATATTGGCTATAATACTGAGAATGCTAGAGTGTATTTAGATAGAATGGATCGTGTACAAAGGACCTCTTTATTTTACAACAGATAATGGTGAAATTTATAGCAGATGGGAAGATATTACACTCTGGCTTTGAAGATCTGGTAAAAATTTGTGGTACGGTTACTAGAACAGAGTTGTGGTGGCCCTGACAAATTTGGATTTGAATGATCAGCTGTTGCAGATGACTATGGAAAAGCACAGTGAAATTTAAAAGAGTATTAAAATTATCAGTACCTGTTAATACCACAAAAGGATAGGGACAATGCTGCAGTACGTCGCTCAACTTGTTTAAGTTCTCTGAATCTGGAAGATCAACTGTAGAGGAAGGGGGGGTCCCTGTTAATAAGACACAATTGTTTTTATTAAGTTAGTCACCTAAAACATTTCTGTAGCAATTGACTTATCAGCTCTTTTCAGTGGCCTGCGGTATGATTCTTGGTCTAAGTCTGTCCTGTAATTGACTTTATTGCTAATTCGGACTAATGTCTGGCTCCCTGAATTCTTCACAGACTGTAAATAAGTATCTCTAGCCTCGAATAACATAAAATCCCACAAGACCAGTTCGATTAACTTCGAAGACTTTATTAGGCCCTCGGATTACTTTCATCTAGAAGATCTATTACTCGTTGATTGGTACGGTGTTTGCAGGAAGATTAGCAGTTGGATGATCGGTCAGAACAATCTAATAACAATCTTACAGCACAGGTTTTGTTCACTATAAATTTTACAAAATCAATCCTGGGCTGCAGACTGGCGATTTTCCTTTTTGGGTCCTCTCGACCATGAGTCTCGTCCAGTTTCGGTAAATTCAGCTGCTGCCGCAGGTGCATCACCCAGATTAGCTGTCAGAGCGGATCAGTCTGCAGACTCGCTAAGCCGCTACACAAAGCCGGCTGGAGCATCCGCAAGCCCTCTAAATTATAGTCCAGCCTGGCTACGAGTCTTTTTGGGGACTCTGGCAACAGGAGCCATCTACAGAAAATAAACAGTCTGCCTTGTTCCAGCTTTTCTCTAGGCGCACAGTAATATACTGTTGGCCACTGAAAATTACAACACCAGGAAGGGTAGCTAGTAAGGAAATTTCACCTGTTATTCGTATAAATTGTAGTAGGAAGAATACATGATTACATTTGTAGGCGGTTTGGGGGTGTAAAGGTGGCGAGTTTTAGTACCCTGAGCTGCCACCTCCCCTAGTAACAACGGCTCTAACTAGGCTCAGCTTAGAGTAGAACTGATCTTAGATGTTAGATACGGATACGTCATTCCTTGCAACTTCATTGTTGTTATGGTCCTCAGTCCGAAGACTGGTCTACTCTATCGTGTGAAAACCTCTTCATCTCCGAGCAACTACTGCAACCTACATCTTTTTGAATCTGTTTACTGTATTCATCTCATTGCCTCCCTCCACGCTTCCCACCAGTACTAAATTGGTGAAACCTTGATGTCTGAGAATGTGTTCTACCAACCGACACCCTTCTTCTAGTCAGGTTGTGCCACAAATTTCTTTTCTTCCCATTTCTATTCAGTACCCCACACCCATTTAATCTTCAGCATTTTTCCATAGCGGAACATTTCAAAAGATACTATTCTCTTCTTGACTAAACTATTCATCGTCTTTGTTTCACTTCCATAAATGGCTGCACTCCAGACAAATATATTCAGAAAAGATTTCCAACACTTAAACCTATATTCCATGTTAATGAAGTCCTATTCTTCAGAATCACTTTTCTTGCTATTGTCAGTCTACATTTTATATCTTCTCTACTTCAGCCAACATCAGTTACTTAGTTGTCCAAACAGCAGAACTTATCTGCTACTTTAAGTGTCTCATTTCCTAAGCTACTTCCCTCAGCGTGGCCTGATTTAAATCTACTACATTTCATTACCCTTGTTTCGCTTTTGTTTATGTCCATCTCATATCCTCCTTGCAAGACCCTGTCCATTCTGTTCAACTGCCCTTCTAAGTCCTTTACTGTCTCTGGCAGAGTTACAGTGACATTGGCTAACCAAAAAGTTGTTATTTCTTCTCCCTGGACTTTAGTTCCTATTTCAAATTTTTCTTTTGTTTCCTTTACGGCTTGCTCAATATACAGATCGAATAACATCGGGGCTTGGCTTACAACCCTGTTTCACTCCCTTCTCAACCACTGCTTCACTTTCATGACCCACGAGTCTTATAACTGCCATCTGGTTTCTGCACAAATTGTAAATAGCCTTTCACTCCCTGAATTTTGTCCCTGACACCTTTAGAATTTCAAAGACAGTATTCCAGTGAACACTGTCAAAAGCTTTCTCTAAGTCTACAAATGCTGTAAACGTAGGTTTGCCTTTCCTTATTTCTAAGAGAAGATATAGGTCAGTATTGGCTTGCACGTTCCTACATTTCTCTGGAAGCCAGACTGATCTTCCTCGAGGTCGGGTTCTACCAGTTTTTTCCTTTCTCTTATAAAAATTCGTGTTAGTATATTGCAACCACGGTTATTAAACTGATAGTTCAGTACTATACACATCCATCAGCACCTGCAATCTTTGAAATTGGAATTATTACATTCTTCTTGAAGTCTGTGGGTATTTTGCCTGTCTCATACTGCTACTTCATCTCTGAGCAGTGGCTGGCGAGCTACAGTATGACAGGTATTTGACAACCCATGAGATGATGTTTTCAATGAGTGAGAAATTTGTAGAACGAACTGGCTGGAGCAACAGTAGAACACCCTCTGTATCGAGGTATGTTAGAGCAGAACGGGAAACGTGGGTTAGGGCAGAACGGGAAATGTTAGATCTTCCGTTATCTTGTTGGATGATAACGTTACGGACACCACAAGGACAGGTCAGAGGTCAGCAGTGTAAAAATCCCTGTCCTCATTACCAGCCATGGGAACCAGTGGTGATCATGCAAAGCGAAATGACCCAAATATTAGCCCTCTGAACTCGTATTTGGAGAACGACTGTTCAATCCCTCTTTGGCCATCCTAGTTTGGCTTTTTCACGACGTCCATCAACCGCTTAGGGCAAAGTCTTTGAAAAGGCGCAGACGATTTGCATCCCCATTCTTCCCGACAGCTTGAGCTAATGGCGTCACAGTCAAAGGTACATTAAACTCTAATCTTCTTGCGTTAGTTTTCGGAGAAATTGGGGGGAGGGGGGTTGAAGACGGGGGACGAGGAACTGTTGGTCGAACAAGGGATGACGCTGCGGTGGCGACATAGATATTCGTATGACACCGGCGAGGATAGACGCTCGACAGCGCGGATACTTATATCGACAGCCGGCTCCATACAGAGGACGCTGGCGCGACCGATGCCAGTCCACAGTATGACTGACAGTCTCTGAGTGTGCGTCGAAATTGTTGGTTCATCGTCTGACAGGTGGCGAAGCTGTCTTTCTCTTTACCGATCAGTATATCAGCGCCATTCGTAATCGAATTTGGCGCCTTCGCTCCTGCGTAGTTTCTTCTCAGAGTGGTCTAAATAGGAGGCTTTGGTCACAGCCTCAGCAGTGTTCTCGTCGCAGCTGAAAATGTCGGTCAGTTGCGCCGATGAAATATTGTGAAAATTTCACAACGACACCCGACATCTCGTCCGTGAACTATATTTTCAACTAGTCTTCTCTCTTCCTTCCTTTAAAGGTACCACATGCCATCAGAGGCACATGAAGATAATATAATCTCCTCGATACACGGATGCGTCCATCGTGGTGCTGCAGGCGGAACGGCAAATAGTCTGGAAACGCCATCTAATGCTCGCGTTGGACACATCATAGCCGGTGCGCCTGTCTGCTGTCGTGTTAAGGGAAGCAGAAGTCGACCACTATCCGTGTTAATGACAGAGGTCGTAGTTAACAGTCTACAAAATGCGCACAAAAGCAGCCGAACGTGTTTGTCGGCTACCTAAAACCGCATAGTACGATGAGTTGGCCGAAGTGAAAATAGCAGTGAGATGATTACAAAAACACTATAAAAAATGTCCGTGGAGCCATTAGAACAAGAAACGCGACCACAAGAATATCTTAATGCAAAATTACAGTGTAAAGATTTCATCTCCCGGACAAAAACTGAACACTGGTCTCGATATGTGCAAAATCAATTACGGTTAAACATATGGGGCTTTCCTTACAAAACTGTAAGTAAAAAAGTAAAGACACCATTGCCTTTATCGAGTATTAAGAAAGGTGATAACTCCATGATAGCTTGACTCCTTGAAATGTTGCTCCCAGAAAATACACCAAAGGAGGAAAATGAGCTCCTGACGAGTTTAAGGGCAATGATGTACACAATCTATGTCGGAGAAGGAGTCATACCATTTATGCAAGAAGAAATGGCTGCAGCAGTTTTTCAGCTCTCAAGGCAGTTGGTCCTGACAGCAAATATTGTGCAGTATCTTATAATTTTATTAAGTGAATGTCTCGTGTAGTCGGATGTATAATACATGGAAGCATTCTCATCTTGTTGTAAGTACTTGCTGATACAAGTCATATCGACCAATTTATTTGATGAGCAATTAGTCTATGTGATCGCCGTAAGCTTATTGACACCAGTGCTTACTAATTTAAGTTATATATTACAGCACTGAAGATGGTCACTAAGTGACCGAAAATCGATTTTGCGATAATAAACAAAAATATACGACCAATGCTGTCTCTCCTTCCAAATAAATTCAGAAAAAGTTCAAGGATATCTTCTACGCAACAAATTACAAAGCCATAAAGAACTGTGCGGACTTGCCGAATGCTATACTGGATTTAGGAAAGATAATAAACGTAGATAATGCTATTAATTAGGCCATGGCTATTATTGACAGCTTAGAGGCAAAATACAGGGTGCTTGTTTTGACCAACCTAAATAGTTCAAAAACGAAGCATCGTAGGAAAAAAAATGTTCCTAAAACGATAATATTAGTAAAGGAAACATCTGTCTGCGCTTCAACTGGCCACATTGTAACCATCCTACCTGCGTGGGCGGGGTCAGCTTTGTATTTTCGAATAGGAACCCCACCATTTTTATTGCTATTAGGAGTATACGATAAAAAATACGTACGGTTTACTCAAACCGTTGTTTTCCACTAGTGGTAGATGGCGCTGTAATCGATAAATATCAAGTGTGCCTGTTTTCGAAATTAATAACCGACGCATTTGATTCCACATTTCATTTACGATATAAATGTAAATCTTTCTGTCCTAACGGTTGATATTTGTGTCAGAAATTTACTTCAGTGTTGCAAATTTGACTGTACAGTACTATTCAAGCATCGTCTAATTTATAAAAAACTGTTGCATTTAAAGTATGTTGTAATATAACTGCAATATGCAAAGACTACATGGAAACTGTGACATATATGATCTTAGAGTACTTTGCTAATGTATATTTCTAACTTGCGTAAATCCATATGTGAAATGTACAATTTACTACATCATATTTTCTCATGGATTAAAGAAATAAAAATTTTCGCGTACATAATTTTATATATTTGTACAAGTTGTCACTTGTATAAAATGGAATATAATGCGTTGGATATGTGTTACGTGAAAGATGGAGTGCTTTTGTACTGTACAGAAGTCATTGTGGGAAGCGTAAAAAGTTTTTTTTGTTTCTGGGGCGCGAGTTGTGGAGCGAGCAGGAACTAGAAGACAGTCTGGAGGCAGCAGTGAAAGAGGCAACACTCGGACGGAGCTGGCGATGTCTTGGCTGGAAATTGTTACACTGTAGCCTCGGATGACGACTGATGGATTATTATTGGCTGTGATACGAGTTGATGGGCTTCGTCATGGACGTTAAAATGCCTCCAAGAAAAATTAATTAGTCCATACTTAAAGAAACTTGTACACCTTACCATGGGTAGTGTAGCTGCCATTACTTTAAGCCACACCCAACGACTACACCCAACAGGTTACGAACTGTGTAATTAGAATTGTAGAACAGAGTACCATTAATTCAAAAATAACCTTTTTGAATTATTATTGCGATAAAAATAAAATTTGGTTCACCATGTTATTTTATTCCTAATCATTCACCTATATAGGATACTTTCCTGGTGTTTGGTAATTCGAAATAAACCAGATGTAAAGACGTTTGAAGAGCTTTATTCAGTATCTACGAGCACTAATTTTCATCTTTGAATAAATGCCTGAAAATAATTGTTGTGAACTAACTTTTAAAGTGAAGGTAGAAATAGTATATGATTTACGTAGTGGAAGTGCTGAAGTGGAATTTTGCAAGTAAAGTGAAAGTGAGTAAATAAGTTTTGAGTAAAGTAAAGATAAAATTCCTTCACTTATAAATGAAATTCAGTAAAGTACAAAGAGTTATAAGAAAATAAAACTGCTTATGTGGCTCAGTAACACTGAAGTAGCGTTGCATAAAAATACTGAATGACAATATAGAGTGACCAACCCTACTTTTGGCTTTTGACAGATCATTTGTTAAGAGAAAGATATAAACAAAGTGTCTTAATACATTTAAATGTGTGTATTATGCTAGTAGAATATTGAAGTATTTAATTTGTTGCTTATACAAAATGCAAACATAGAAGTCCCACTGGCCAAATCTTCTTAGCACACACTGATGATTAAAAACTAGTGGCCTTTCTAGATCAAAACTGTATATGTATGTGGACGTAGTAGCTAAGAGATTCCTGTGTCTTTCTCATAACCGTATTCTGAAAAGTTATATATATTTGTGGAATTATGTTAGGGAACAGACAGATTTACTTCTACTTTTCTGAAATTTAACCATTTGTTTGCCAAGATAGTCTGGCGACCTTAGATCCATTAGACAAACCACTTAGTGAGCTTGGCGCAGAAAGATCCTAGATTCAGTATTACTCCATTTTTACTGTGTTTCTTTCTAACAGCTAGAAAACTCTTAGAAAAAGAACTACTAGTCTGATTTCCATATTCATTAGTCATACATCATGGTGAAATCCTGTAAAAGGAGTAACATCATACGACAGTTGTGGAAAGTAGGCAGGTTTATGACGTGCATACAATATGCACAATTTCCCATACAATAATGTTTTATGTTGCTTCTTCAGTGACAGGACTATTTGTTCTGTTGGCGTATAGTGTTATACAGCACAAAATGGTAAGCCGATTTCAGTGTCTGGTTAGGAACTACGTTGAGCGTGATCCAGAAACAACGACGTGGATGGAATAGTTCTATGTTCTCATCGGGACACTTCATATTGATGAGTCCTCTTGTCACTCACCGTTGGGTACTTGATAACTCTGAGTCCCCTCGCCTTTCACCATTGGGTGTTTTATTTCGGCATGATGGGAACAGAAACTATTACATCCACGTTATTGTTACTGGATAACGCTAAACGGAGTTCCTAACCAGACAATTAAATGGCTACACATATTGCACCATACAATCAAATTTGCAACACAAAAGTAAACACAAAGGTTTATATTTACTTTGTAAACGAAATGTAGAATCTAATGGATCGATTCTTAATTGCTAAAACGGGCATACTTGACATTTGTCGATTACAGCGCCATCTATCAAGAATGGAAAGCAATAGTTTATTGGAATAGAATCAGAATATGCAATGAAGTGGAGGGGGAGGGGTGGTTCTCATTTGAAAACACAAAGTTAGCCCCTCTCACGCAGGATGGATGGTTAGGAGATGGCCAGTTATAACACAGATAGATGTAGCTTTGAAAATTTAAAGTTAAAGTAGTGTTGTAAGTATTTGGTTGGTGTCTGAGGAATTTGTATAAAATTTATTTTGACATCGAAACATGTAAATCTCAGTTAAGAGCAACAGAACTACGTGAAAATTTAATTTTGAATGGAAATATGTGAAGCACACGCAACACGATGTGAAATCCAGACTAGCCGGTACATAAAACAATTCGTCTGCGAGAAATTTACATATCTGATCTGACTGCGAAACTAATAATTCAGATTAAAATGTTGGGCCTGACTATAGCTAATCTTTATCTTCAGTCTTGGAAACAATCACTATATCAGAACAGTTACTGTAATTACAAAGCAAATGAACATATAAATTAACACATCTGGCTTTCTGATAAACCGCTTGAAAACGTACAAGACAGCACTTTTCTGAAATATTTTACTGATACGAAACTTCGGAACAGATATGACATTTTCACAAATACATTCTGACAATCGCTGTACCTTACAGTGGATATGAATTTCGATGGTAATTAAATTTGTTGGCCAACCAGTGAGCACGGAATGTTCGTCTGTTCTGCAGACTGTTACTATTAGGAATATTGACTGGACAGTCCAAAACCAATGTTTATTTTCCGTACTTGTGATATGCAATGCGAGATGTTATCTTATAACTTTTTCGTAAAAATGCTTCTTAGTATGCAACTCGCGATGTGCAATACGGGTATACAAACAAATTCATAAGAATAAAAAACAAAAAATGAGGAACTGAAATTACCAACTGAAAAATGAGAACAAAAACTTCAAGAATAACTATGTTTAATTAAGCTATAACAACAATACACCCTTTCGTAAAGTTCCAAAGATTAGACAAGTTAGCGATATGTTTCGTAATAATTTTCCTGTGTCCTCTTACGCCGGCCTCTGTAGCCGAGCGGTTCTAGGCGCTTCAGTCTGGAACCGCGCGACCGCTCCGGTCGCAGGTTCGAATCCTGCCTTGTGCATGGATGTGTGTGATGTCTTTAGGTTAGTTAGGTTTAAGTAGTTCTAAGTTCTAGGGGACTGATGACCTCAGATGTTAAGTCCCATAGTGCTCAGAGCAATTTGAACCATTTTTTTGTCCACTTACTTTCTTTGTCGCTTGTTTCACTTATAAGACAAAATCGTAAATTATATGACAAAATCATATGTTGTATTATTATATTTCTACAGAAGATTTAAACCATATGCAGTGTTACAACAATAAGAAATTGCACAGTTACAAATACCTAAATTACCTTAAAAATTCCTCTTTTGACATTTCTGCGTTCATATAATCACATTTCCACAAAATTTTTCCTCAGGGCATATTATTACAAAATCCTTTTTAAATAATGCTGCCTCCACTGCACGGCAGGCCAGCTTCCATCCTTCTCAGACCAAGTACATTGTCAGACAGTTTAACACGCACTACACAGTACTACTCTCTGACTTACTCTAACATCTTTGGTCTCAAAACAAAGATTTACAAAGAATGTGATTATATCGATACGACAGATGTTGAATGGATTTATCAGATTCGCAACTTCTTGAAAATCGTCATGTCAAATAAGATACTCCATTTTTATCACCACTGCTCTACTAAACAAGAACTTTACAGAGTGGTTTCTGCTGATACAATAGCTACAATAGCAGGAAGCACTCAAAAAATTCTCCAAAAGGAAGAGTTACAAAAACATGGTACAAAATACGTGATTACAAATACCTGGGATGGGTGTCAATGTAAAAAAAAATAATGAAGGGGTACAAAGTGATACTAATATGGTACATGATTTGAAAAGCAAGTAACACTATATAGATGCAAACAAGTGTACAAAGCTTGCAATAATAAGTCATTTCACATACTTGTCATGATGCAGAAGGTATGGCACAACAAAATGCATGCTGTGATAACTCTGTAATCTAGTTCAGTCAAATACAGTGGCATCAATACATACCGTTTTAGAATAAGGTCCTAACCATTATGAAGTCATTACAATTAGCTGTACAAATGTTTAAAAGAAAACTGTTAGGACAAGTAAGAATTTCTGTCCGTTCAGATGAAATAAGGACAATACACACATTTCATGCAACACGGTACAAAACTTTACAAAGTAGTTATAACTGTCTGTTCAAATGTTTAAGAAAATTTTATGAAGGCTAATGGGTATTCTTGTCAGTTCAAATGAACTAAGAAAGATATACACATTTACAGTATGACACTAAAATGTGTACAATTATATGTTCAAAATTATGTAGAAAACCCGTGAGGACAACGTAATGCAATGGGAGAAAAATAGAACAGCAACATTCATACAAATCACTGTTTTGTTTCACACACACTTATCACAGTCGCACCAGGATGGTAGCATAAACACATTTTTGGGGCAGACTCAGGGAGCATAGTACTTTGCCTTCAGTTTCTCCACTGACAACCAACAGGGCACAAAATAAGTATGTCATCCAGACAGACTCAGGGAGGATGAAGCGTCTTGTCACAACCTTCACTGACAACCCAGAATTTGAAGAGATTCAGTCATCATTGTAGGAATTACATAATGAACGTGTTTCCGTTGGTCCATCTTTCGTGAGCTGAGACATGGCATGACATTCAACTTAGTGCCACAGCAAACATCATGATGCAATCCAGCATAATCTGTCCATTAGCTTTCTGTGTGCATCTTAGTCAAGATCATTTCCCACGCGTGTCCAGAATACATGAAACAAATTTACAACCTGCGCGGGGTAGCCGCCTGGTCTATGGTACCTTGCCATGGTTCCCACAGTTTGCCCCCGTTGGAGGTTCGAGTCCTCCCTCGGACATGGATTGTGCTGTCCTTAGCGTAAGTTAATTTAAGTTAGCTTAAGTTAAGTGTAAGACTAGGGACCGATGACCTCAGCAGTTTGGTCCAAATTTCCAAATTTTTTTCCGTGCACGTGTGCCTCATTCAAAATCTGTATGTATTATATACAATAGAAATAATTATCTTATAACCTGGGTATCATATGAATCACATATAAAACGTGTCTGTAAAATTCTGATGTCAGTTGAGCCACATTGCTTAAATAAGTTTACAAGTGATCATTATATTGTATCAAATGTCAATTTTGAATACGTATCTCCATCTTAAAATATCTCACGTGAATGAAAAGACTTGGATCCAGTCTGGGCAGAATGGTAACTATGGTAACTACCACATGTTTTATGTACAATAACATCAGGAATAAGTGTGGTGACAACCAAAATAGTTAATTATTGTATACACACTCTTAGAATAGAAAACCTTATTACATTACAATTAATGTAAGTCATGTGTCAGTCAACATCTTATGCTATTGGAGCAAAAATTTAATGGGTAACATTATCTTAACATCTGTCAAATTCACTGGTATCATCACGAATACAAAACTGTTGTCATTCCTAGTGATAAAAGAGTAACATGTCAATTGTATTTTCACTAACAAGCTGTAGGTCCCAGAAAATTCAAAGATAGGGTGTCAACCACAAAGTTGATTTTTTATCTGTTGAGTAAATTCCTCGTAAAGACCTACTTACAGATCACAGTTTAAAAAAATGTTCCTGTTGAATGTGTTTTGGTTCTTGTCCCCAGTGCTACAAAAGTGTACCTGTAAAGTTACTATTAAACCATGCAGAAAATCATTACTAAGCCAAAAATCTTCCTTTACCCTTAGTTTGCTACCTGAAGTAATAATCCATAAAACATCCATATAGATTACCACTATTGAAATAACATCAGCTTCTACTTTTCATTGGCTTCCTCAAATATTTATTCTTAAAAACCTCTCTTCAGTTACATATACATCATAATTGAATACATTTTTCCAAGAAGTTTCAATGTGTATTATTCTTTCATTACTGCTCAGCGTAAGTACCATTTATATTATTGCATAATATCAACATATTTCATCACAAAAATACAGCTACATCATAAGCACATCATTTCTTACCTTTTGGTCTCAGTATTTTTTTTACCTAAATGTCATACTTCACTCTTTCTCTATCATTCTTTACACTGTGTCGAGTTTCTCACAATATGCATTTTCAGCTGGAATTTTACAATTCATATCTCAGTTTTACCAGCAGTCAATAGCTGAGCACTGTTAACTTTACAAAGTTGTTCTCAAATATCTTAAAAGGCATCAATGCAGTGGACTTCTGAAAAATCAGTCACAAATTACCAAAAGTTCACAGCAAATTACATTTATCAGCAGTTACGAAAATAAATTATTGTAGTATAAGGTGTCCCAGTCTCAAAAGTTTCTTCACTGTACTTACACCATGATAGTAGGAGAGAGTTATTATGTAAATAGCGCAGAAGAAGAAGAAGCCGAGTCCAACATGAATTAAAAGAAGGAACAGTAACACCCAGCTCGAAGAGGCATCAGTGGGCAGCTGATGTATCCATCGTAGAGAGTCTCTAGCAAAGCTAACCAATGTCCTTGAACAGTGCAAGGTGATCCTTTAGCAGTGCTTTGCTAGAAACAATTTCTTCAGGTCTGGTTGATCCAAATATTCTGTCTTTACACTTTACGCTTTACACTTACTATCTAAATAGCACAGAAGAAGAAGCCGAGTCCAACATGAATTAAAAGAAGGAATAGTAACACCCAGCTCGAAGAGGCATCAGTCGCCAGCTGATGTATCCATCATAGAGAGTCTCTAGCAAAGCTAACCAATGCCCTTGAACAGTGCAAGGTGATCCTTTAGCAGTGCTTTGCTAGAAACAATTTCTTCAGGTCTAGTTGATCCAAATATTCTGTGTCTTTACACTTTACGCTTTACACTGACTATCTAAATAGCACAGAAGAAGAAGCCGAGTCCAACATGAATTAAAAGACGGAATAGTAACACCCAGCTCGAAGAGGCATCAGTCGCCAGCTGATGTACCCATTATAGAGTGCCTATAGCAAAGCTAACCAATGCCCTTGAACAGTGCAAGGAGATCCTTTACCAGTGCTTTGCTACAAACAATTTCTTCAGGTCTGGTTGATCCAAATATTCTGTGTCTTTTAATCTCCAATACCTCGCATTCGAAGATCAAATGTGATGCTGTTTCCCCGCCCACGCCACACATCCTACATTTGGGGTCTTCTTCTATTATCACCATTGTATGTAGGTGTTTTCTGTAATTCCCATGGCCTGTCAGTAGTCCAACCACGAGTTTCATTTTTCTCCTGTTCAAGCCCAGGATTGAGAGACTTCTCATAGAACATGGGGTCGGCATCAATACCTTGCCATGTTTTTGCTTTTGGACATTAGCCCAATATTCTACATGCTGTCTCCTTGTCCAGTCTCGTAGTTTTATTTTGATCATCGCCTTGGTGATTTTCAGGACAGGTTCGGGTCCAATAAATGGTGACATCCTGGCCAACCTATCGGCTTGTTCATTACCACTAATCTCTGAGTGACCAAGGAGCTACAATAGGTTTACCCTGTTGCTTTCCTCTAGCTCCACAAGGACTTTGTGGCATTCTGCCACGATCTTTGATCTTGTTGCAGAGGCTGCCAGTGCTTTCAGGGCTGCTGGGCTGTCTGAATAAATGAATATGCTACGACCTCTGTAGCACCGTCGCAAATTCTCCTCCACGCACACCCTGATAGCAGATATTTCTGCTTGAAACACAGTGGCCATATTCCATAGAGAGATTGTACTCTCCAGCCTAGGCTGCACTCCTTATACCCTAGCCCCAACACCTTGGTCTCTTTTCGAACCATCAGTGAAGCAGACTATGTCCCCAGTATGGTGTCGAAATTTGTTCTCCCAGAGCTCTCTACTTCCAATTACTACATTTAAAGGCTTGTTGAAGCAGCTAAGTGTTATATCTAGCTAGAATGAAATTTTCAATCTACAGCGGAGTGTGCGCTGATATGAAACTTCCTGGCAGATTAAAACTGTGTGCCGGACCGAGACTCGAACTCGGGACCTTTGCCTTTCGCGGGCAAGTGCTCTACCAACTGAGCTACCCAAGCACGGCTCACGCCTCGTCCTCACAGCTTTAATTCCGCCAGTACCTCGTCTCCTATCTTCCAAACTTCACAGAAGCTCTCCTGCGAACCTTGCAGAACTAGCACTCCTGGAAGAAAGGATATTGCGGAGACATGGCTTAGCCACAGCCTGGGGGATGTTTCTAGAATGAAATTTTCCCTCTACAGCGGAGTGTGCGCTGTGTGTACGGGGCGTGAGTCGTGCTTGGGTAGCTCAGTTGGTAGACCACTTGCCCGTGAAAGGCAAAGGTCCCTAGTTCGAGTCTCGGTCTGGCACACAGTTTTAATCTGCCAGGACGTTTTTTGTTATATAGTTGGCTGGCATTTCCCCAAGCATACGTAAGTCTGTCTCACTCAGTATTGTAGTGTGAGATCCTGGATACCCCTGTGAGTTCAAGTTTTGGCAGTCTTTAACCTATTTGCAGCAGCTGCTGCCTCCATCTTTGCCCATGAGTGTAATGGGGGCATGTCCTGCATGGTTCCTATCCCAGCAGTGGGTGTGCTGCTAATTCCGCCTGTAGTGGTAGGCCTGTCTCTGCATCTTAGCAAGCACCTTAGCAGCTACTTGCTGCTCTATCTTTTTCCACCGCACCGTAGCCCCATAAGTGATCATAGGTCTTACTATTGTGGTGTATATCCAGTAATACTCTTGGGGCTTAGGAGCTGTCCTGGTACTCGTTAGAGTACCTTTCGCCTTGGAACAGGTGCTCCTTATGTGAGGGGTCCACGATAATTTCTCATCCAGGGTTACCTCTAGATATTTCACTATCCCCTCCACTGGTAGAGTTTCACCAAGAAGCTTGACATTCCAAAATGTGTGTTAGATCTGCTTCCTCGTAAATGGTACTAAAACGTTCTTAGGATTGACCCTTAGATCCTGTTTCCTGCACCAAGTCTGCATAAAGTTCAATGCGCCTTGTGCCATAGCTCTGACTGTGCTTGAAAATTTGCAAAGTATTACTATGATAAGATCTGCGTATCCCTGGCAAAAGTACTGTCTAGAGTTTAATTCTACAATCAGTTCATTTACCACAAGGTTCCGCAGTAGAGGGGACATGACCCCCTCCTTGTGGACAGCCCCTGGTGGTGTTGCTTACTTGATTACTATTTTTTATTGCATGATGGTGGCTTCTACCCTTCTACCACTAAGCATGGCTCTAATCCACCTGCAATTGCACCTCTGCTGCCTTAACCATGGATTCGAAGGTTGTGTTGCTAAAAGCCCCTTCGATGTCCAAGAAAATGCAGAGGGCTATTTCCTGAAAGTGCAGTGCTTTCTCCATCCTCCCAACAAGCTGGTGGAGTGCAGTTTCACGCGATTTTCCTGGTTGGTATGCGTGTTGGATTATGTGTAGAGGGACCCTAGTTAACTTCCTCTCCCTAACATGCACGTTGACCAGTTTTACTAATGTTTCAAGAAGAAAGGAGGATGGACTGATTGGTCTCGTATCCTTGGCATGATTAATTCTCCCTGGCCTTGGAATGAAGACAGCCTTCACTGCCCCCCAGCCGTTAGGAATGATTCGTGCTGCTAGGCTAACCCTAAATAACCTGCATAGAAATCTTATTAAGGTCACTCCTGCTTGTTGCAGGAGCGCTGAAAAAATTACATCTGGGCCAAGTGACGTGAACGGTTGGAATGTTCCCACTGCCCATTGGATTTTACTATGGTCAACACATTTTCTGGCAGATTCCCAGTTGTCCCTTCGAATACCTGAAAACCGATACCTCACCGGGATCTCGCCCTGGTCGATGTTGTCTGTCAGAGTACATTGAGGAAAATGAGTCTTGAGGAGTAGTTCCAGCGTTTCATGTGCTGCCCTTGTATACTCCCCATCTTCTTTCCTTGAAGTTCCTCCTGAATTATTATCCTAGTGAGGATTTTGTGAAGTCTGGCCTGAACAGCCGTACCCTCTACCTTATCACAGAATACCTTCCAGGACGCCTGCTTTGTTTGCTTACTTACAAGATTGTATTTGACGAGCGACTCCCGATATTCTGCCCATTGTCCTTTCCTTCTCGCAAGGTTAAACAGTCTTCGTACCTCTTTCCTTTGTGATTCCAGGTTGTTGTTCCACCAAGATACATTCGTATTTGTGTAGTTCTTGGTAATTGAGCAATTGTCATGGTATAAGGTCATGATGGCAGAGGTCACTGCCTGTGCTACCTCCTTACTCTACTGGATTCATTATCGAAGTAATGGCTTCCAATAGGCTTGAGTCGAGGTCCCTCCTATAAGCCTCCCAGTCCATTTCCTGTAATTCCTATAGGACGTGGTCTGTCTAATGCCCATTCCAACCTCGAACTTAATATACATGTGTTCTGATGAGTGTGAATCCAAAGCCACATGCCACTGTTTGACGTAACTACCCATCAAAGTGGAACCGAAGGTTATGTCAATCACCTCTACCCTATTAAGGATCTCTAAGTTATTAGCTAGCAGAAATTCTAGAAGGTTCTCACCTGTATTGTTGATCTCGGTGCTGCCCCACACTAGGTTGTAGGCATTAGCATCGCATACAACCAATAGTTGGTCGCTCTATTGAGTACAGGCTTCTGTCAGTCTCCTCACCTCCTGAGAAGGAGGAGCATTGTCCTCGTAAAGAAGGTATGTGGAGGCCATTACAAACACCCTCGTGATACCTTCCTCACGTTGCTGCATCCTGATGGTCACTAAGTCCCTAGAACAAAAGTCCGCCATCTTCATGAAGGGAAATCCATTTACTACATAAATATACGTTCTGGAGTGTCATATATTTCTAGCTTACCTCCAGTGCCGCTGAGGTCCTATACACCCTCCTTATATAAATAGGATTCCTGAATCAGGACCATCCACTTCTTGTCTTCCCAGAAAACAACACAGCGCAGCAGTGGCCCCTTTACTGTTTTGCAGATTTATCTGCAGCATATTCAGTCTCTATCTTGGCGCCATTGTCGCTTGATGTCTTTGATTACCCTGATGGCAACCTGCAAGAACCCCAAGAATAGTCTCAGGTCCTGTTCCCTCATTGCCTTCAGGGACTTCTCTCTGACTTCCACCACAAGAGTTTGGCTGATTGATTACCTTCCAATCCTCTGTTGAGACTTTTGGGTTTTGAGATCCTATTTTGTTCAATCAGAGTCTCTGGAGATGCATCCTTAATGAGTTTTTGCACCCAGATTAATATTTTTGCAGTCTTGAAGAGCTCAGCCGCTGTCTTTACCAGAAACTTCGCATCTTCCCATCGTTATATTAGTGGTACCTTTTCCTTAAGCCAGTCCACTGTACCCACCCCTCACAGACGAAGATAAGAGCACCATGATCCAGATAGACTGTCCTGAATTTGGGTCCTGAACCAGCGTCCCCGCCCCCCACCTCAAATCTTCTCAAAGATAGCCATCTGCACGAGCTTCTCCTGCTGTGAGATGATATTGACCAGTGGATAGTCTTGCTGGATAACCGCCATCCTAAAAAGCGAGACTGCTGCACTATAGGTCTAAAATGAAATTTTCACTCTGCAGCGGAGTGGGACCAGCTTTTTCTGGATACGCGTATCCTGAGAAGTGGGAGTCTTAGATTCCTCCCTTGTTCTCTTATTGCCTGCCCTCGATGTATAAGGGGTCTGTACACCCCTTTCGCCCTGGGACAGTCTTTTCTTGGAGGTCTTGGGCTCAAGTCCTTTCAGTTTCCTCCACTTTTGTTTAGGAATCCACTCTTTTCCTTCCTTTAGCTTTTGTTCTCTAAGTCGTTTCCTCCTCTGAGCCCCAGAAATGACTTTGATCTTAATCTGGTCCAACTTCTTAGTAACCATTCCCACGTCTTGAACAGGTCTGTCCCCCTGTTCAGCTGAGAGGATGTTTTCCGTTAGCTCCAGCCCTGATGTTTGGGTGTCTGAGGTATTTTGTCTCACGAGAGTTGGGGATCTAATCAGTCCACACCACGGAAACCCCATGCGGTGCATGGCTACTTACTCAGGGAGGTCGTCTGGTATCCCTGAGGCTAAATTCCCATGTTCCACGCCCCCCTCGGCACAGATCGCATCACATCTTGGGTTGGCTATTGAGGGGTTGGGAAAGGACAAGGAACGGATGTGGGATGACAGGTCGTTGTGGGACACACGTAGTCAGGTCCATCAGCCAAGACCTTACCGACTGTAGGTTAGCACAGCAGGCGTAGCCCTCAGCTTCACACGAACACACAACCTCCTAACCACCATGGACAGTGCTACTTCAAGTTGGTGTCCCCCAGAGAGGAATTAAACCCTTACTTTTGTTCTGTTGCAATGGTTCAAATGGCTCTGAGCACTATGGGACGTAACTGCCGTGGTCATCAGTCCCCTAGAACTTTGAACTACTTAAACCTAACTAAACTAAGGACATCACACACATCCATGCCCGAGGCAGGATTCGAACCTGCGACTGTAGCGGTCGCACGGCTCCAGACTGTAGCGCCTAGAACCGCTCGGCCACTCCGGCCGGCTGATCCATTGCAATGGAAATGTTGGACCAACAGTGACCCCTGACAGCTACTGAAAACTGCCTCAGTTATAATCGAAATAGGACTACCTGACTCTAATAATGCTAATAAAGAAACCTATCCAACATAAACTGACATTATGAGATCGATTAATGTGTTCTGACTGTCTGTCTTCCAAATCCATGTCACAAATTTATTTCCTTAGAAAGTGTCTCCAAAATCGACTACCATATCATTAGTTATGTTCCCTACCGCTTGTGGATGTACATCTGATTCACATTTTCTGTCATTATCTGACCAAGGCATGTAATTAGTTACCCAGTCAGAACCACTGATTTCCCTTAAGTTTACTGCTTGGTCCTCAGTAGTCTCTGTATAGACAGGATTATGTTCCGTTTCACCTACCATCTGTTTCTGATTTTGATTACTAATAAGCTCACACTGTTCATTTTGTTCGCTAATGGGTCCACAATTTACGATTTTTGTGGTATAGATGGAGGAATTTTCTGCATCGACAAAAGAGGCGTCTGCCCCATGTGCCATCAGTCATCCAAATGATGGCCCTTCACGTCTAACATTATCACGAGGATTATGTGATCTGATCTCAACTACTTTAGCACGCCGATCAGGACTAAAATTTCCGTGATCACGCCTTTCCTGATTATTTCTTTCGTAATAATTGTTACGATCATGCAACTACCTCGTATTTGGTTGTAATGATAGTCATGCGATCTAAAAATCAGAGTTCTCAGTTTCTCGATCTGAATTTAATGTTTCTTCTTTCACGCCAATTATTGTTATTGCCTTCATTATACTGATGACTCACCATTATTGCTGTAACTTCTTTGATTGACAAAATCACGACCTCTGTTCCTACCTCTGAAATTACCGCGATTATTGCTCTGTTCTCTCGGACGCCAATAGTATGAATAACTGTGATCACGGCTATTAGAAAATTGATTATTCTGTTCATAACTTTTATTACTATTTGCAGAATCTGCTTCGTTGTGACTGGAAATTTTGCTTATTGCCGTCTCTGTATTTATTTCGCGAGTAAAATTCCTCGCCGTCAACTTCAAGTTCTTGTAGTAAATTTTGAAAAGCCTCAGTGTCGTCTTTACAGCATCCTGCCAAAATAATATGTCACAAGCGTGTCGGTAGTTTAGTCAAACACATTCTTATTAATTCAGAGGGATCGAGAATATGTTGTTCTTGCGAATCATGTGCTGAAAATGCCGACAAGAATCCGTGTTAAAATTTACCTTCCGCTTGGTATTCTTGTGGCTGATTCAGATGCTAATTAGTCACACATATAATCAAGTTTATGACTAACTGGCCATGTAGGTGGAAGACCAGTGTTGGAATTGTTGTAGTCACACTCTGGGGTGCACGCCGTTGGCAGAATTTCGAAAAACCTTAAACTTCCGAACTGTAAGAAAATGTTTCTAATCGAATGAATCATTCTGATGAAAGGACACATTATTTTTTGCTCTGTCTGAGGCATACTATCTTGTCTGCGTAACGCACTGCGTTCGCGTATCAGTTCACCTATTCAGCACAAATCGGAAAGTTCGCCGGAAGTATTAAAGCGCGCAGCGTGAACGTCGGTAACATCAGACCCGTGACTGATTTTCTGTTCAACATACGATAATCTGTCATCCATTTTCTTTACATGAGGCTCGTGCTGTTGATTAATGGTCATTTGTCCCTGCTTAAAGCAATAAAGAGAAAGATACTCTTCTGTCTCTGCAAAGGGAACAGGCTGTGCAATACCCGAATTTTTATCCGAATTGCTTGACAGTTGGGTCACAGTTGCAGAAGGTTCGTCTACCTGTTTGGTAACGGTATTTAACTGTTCATGGATATCTGTCTCTTTAGCCTTGATGAGTTTGTATATGGGTTTCAAACTGACTATCCTGCTGTTTTAACTGTGAAATTTCGGTCGTTTCGATGTGTTCGACTCTTGACTTCAGGTTATTTGTTACAGGATTGAATTCCTCACGTACATCTTGCCTAATCTGTTTCATTCTTTCCTGTTCTCTGTCATGTGTTTCAAATTTTCAATTCTATTCTTTAATGTCTTCCTTAACGCTTTTAATCTCTGATGACATTATCTGCAAAAGATCGTTGCCCCTTTCTTTGGTGCTACTACGGGAAGGAGAAGAGAGGGTCTCAGTTTGATCGGCAGTTATGAACGCAAAACCTGAATCTATAACTACAGAATCTGACTGTTGTGACAAATTACAATGTACAGACCTATTTTCCAAAGCAGAATCCCCAGATGCACTTTCTTGTTCCGAGTTCGATATCGAAAATTTGTTCTGATCAATCTTGTCAGGCACTATCCTATCTGTCTCGGTTAAATCAATATTTTGAGAGGATCCCTGTTCAATTGTCCCTTCTTTGTCTACAGAATTACCAAAGGTCACATCAGCTGGAGCTCTGATGCTTGACCTAGTTCTGGTAGCCTTAGACATCTTAATGCAATTACATGAATACAGCAAGCAGAAAGGAAATACTGCACACACTGAAGATCAGCACTACACAGATAACTGCTAAAAATCACTTCCTATAATCGTTAATGAACACAGTAAAATATTCAAATTATAACTGACAGAATTCACTGAACAAATGCAAATCCAAACTTCTGAGAATATCACTGCGCAATGAAATACCTACACTTCAGTAAAAGACGCAGAGTAGCATATGCCACAAAAAAATCGCTGTCTGTCTAACCAATTAACACTTCAAGGTTCAATAAACAAGAATACGTTTAGCTGAGAGTATATCAATTAGCAAAGATCAATAGCAAAATCACTTATTCTAAGCAGAATATAACATTACAAATGCAAAAATAGAAAAATCTCAGTTGCACTACACTCTGCAAAATCCTAGTCACAAATCGGTTTTCAGAATTCCAGAAGATACACAAATCTCTATTCTTGCTCAAACAAACATTAACTATTCTCCAGAAAATATGCCTATATTGTTGCCTGGTAATAAATATGCAAAACAAACAAGTGTTGCTGTAATGTGTATAAACACACCAGTTGTTGCGTCACAAATCTTGAAAGTAATTGCTAAGTCAAAGGCTATCACTGAAATTCTAATATGTATGTGGCCGCACACAAAACTTTCTCACACCGCAAAAAATCAGCAGAATGCTTTGTAATCATACAGTCTGGCAGAAGAGGTCGATAGGTGCAAGTTTACTGTACAGCTTCTAAACTCTTGTTTGTAAGTGTCTAGTTGATATCTGAAAAAGAGGTGTAAAACTTATTTTGATATAGAAATACGTAAATCTCATCCCAGGGGAACGTAACTGTGTTAAAATTTAATTTTGAATGGAAACATGTGGAGGTCACGCTACACGATGCGAAATCTAGACTAGCCAGTAAATCAAACAGTTCGTATGCGAGAAAGCAAATCGTTTTCTATAGAATTTGCGTATGCTGTCTGATTGCAAAACGAAATGATTAAACTAAAAATGTTGGCCCTGAATATAGCTAATCTTTATCTTAGCTTTGCAAACAATCACTATATCAGAATTGTTATTGCAATTACATAGAAAATGAACGTATAAATTAACGAATCTGTCCTTCTGATAAACTGTTTGAAAAGTTACAAGACAGGACTTTTCTGAAATTCTTTACTGACATGAGACCTCTTAATTGATATGGTATTTTCATAAATACATTCCAACAATCATTGTACCTTATAGTGGACATGAATTTTAATGATAATTAAATTTGCTGGACTATCTGTGCGCATGGTCTGTTCGTATGTTCTGCAACCTGTTACTATTAGGAATGTTGATCTGACTGTTCAAAATCAAATTTCATTTGCCGTATTTGCAATGTGTAATGCGAGACGGTATCTTATCACTTTAAAATGCTTCTCGGTACGCAACTCGCGATGTGCAATGCGAGTATACGAACACATTCATAAAGGTAAAGAATGAAAAATGAGGAAATAAATTTAACGATTCATTAATGAGAACAAAGACTCCAAGTATAACTATTCTTCATTAAGCCAAAACAACAACAAACCCTTTCATAAAGTTCTCACAAGTAGACAAGTTAGTAGAATATCTCTTGATAATTTCCCTGTGTACAGTTACTTTCGTTGACACTATTTCCAACTATAAAACAAAAGCATATGTTGCATTATAAAATTTCTGCTGCAAACGTCAGCCTTACGCTGTGTGTTAACAATAAGAAATTACACACTTAGAAATATACATAAAAAACTGAACTATCTTAAAATTTCCCCTTTCAACTGATATAATCTCGTTTTCTTTCCTCAAAACAGAGTAATACAAAATCTTTCTCAAATAATGCTTCCTCCACAGCCCAGATGTCCAGCTTTCATCTTTTTCAAACCGAATAAATAAATAGCCAGCCTGGCTAACACACTCTACACACTTCTACTCTCTACAAAAGAAGTAACCTCTCTGACGAACATTTGTAATCCCAAGAACAGACTTACAGAGAATATGGTTATATCGATAGTATGGTTGCTGAGAACATTTATAAAATTCACAATTTCATTCACATTTATGGCCAAAACCACCTGAAAATCATCATGGCAAATAAGACGGTCCCCTTTCATCTTTTACTAATATTAACTTTTCACCTAGAACATTTATTTCGTACGATGTACCGTTTTTGAGATATTTAGTTGTCTCAAGTTAAAACAAATGCTCTATATATATTTAGGATCATTGCAGATATAGCCGGAACTTTCAATAATTTATGATGGTTTGCCTGCATACACGAATCAGGGAAATGAGTGTTCCTAGAGCCCTCTGCGGCAGTTTTGTATACTGTTGTCAAGTCAGGATAATGCAGTGGGAAAAAAGACAAAATTATGAGAAGAATTACGAAATGATATCCCCAGGGCTCTGTGAGTGGCCCCATTTTTTGGACTATCACAATAGGACCGCTTTTAAAGATGCTACAAGAGAGTTTATACACTTTTGTGTCACAGCCTATGCTGATGGCATCATGCTGATTGCATCCAATGACTCCAGAGAAAAGTTGGAGATCTAAACATCTGAGGCACTTTATTTCATTCACATATGGTACTCACAGCAAAAATTTACATTAGCCGCAAATAAAATAACATACATTCTATTTAACGGCAAGTATTGGGAAAACCCACTCTAAGGCCACAGGAAAAAGAGAAACATATAGTTATTTGGGTATCATTCTTGATGAAAACCGGGATCTCAGCTCGTATTACATATATTCTGCAGGTAACTACTAAAGTTGTGCATAAGATTGTAATTCCGTTTACAAACAAATATTGGCTGCCAATATCTGCACATAAAATATATGACGATGCTGTTTTGACAGCACAATTAGGCAAATTAGTAATAAAAACAAATTTTTGAATTAGAAAAAAAAATTTTTTTCATGTTGTTTTGTGACGAGGTTACCCAATGTATGTAAATGTGTAGTGGACAAATACAGTAAATGTGTGATCCAAAGTGTAGAAAGGTTGTATTGACACATTGAATCAAAGCATCATTGAGTAGAAGTAGATTGTGCATTGCCTCGCTGGCGCGCGCGAAGTTATTCACAGCATTGTTGAGTTGGGTTGAAATTCCACAAGCAGCGAACAGTGTTGCTAATGTTGTGTACGTAGTCTAAGAAACTTTCTATGATATTTTGGAAACGTGTAAGGTGCTATAACTTGATGTTGACCAGAGCGCAGGACCGCTCGGTTCGAGAAAGACAGAGGTTAGCTAAACGAACTGAAATGGCGGAAGAACGGAGAGTATCGCAGACAGGTCAAACTCAAGATCTTGACAGGATAGAAATTGATGTAGAACAAAAGGTATCGAGTACAAGTCACGAAACGGGATGTAGTGATAGAGCAGAGGGAATGGTAGCAGTTTCAAGATTGGTATCGCAGTCAGCGAATGCGTAAAAACAAACTAATGACGGATCTAGTGGGTCAGAAATAGAGTCAGAGGACGAGCAACTTCGGTGTGTTGAACCGAATATAGTAATTTTGAACCAAGCGGGACAGTTTCAACAGAAAGAACGTGTGTAAGTGCGTCCGAACTGTGAACAGAAGGCGGTGAAACGCCACGTGAAAGACAGGAACGGGAAAATTTTCATAGAATAGTGGCTGGTGACGAGAGCCAAGAATCGGATAGTGTGTTTGCATTATTGAAGCAACTCACTATGGTCGTAAAACAAACGAGTGAAATAACCAATGCAAGGCGAGAAGATTTGAGGTTTGAAACAAATACAGAGTTAAAGAATTTAAAGACAGCAACAGATACAGGATTAGCAGAATTAAAAACAGAAACAAATGCAAGGTCAGAAGATTTAAAGACCGAAACGGTGAAGCTCCAATTTGAAACTTACTTTAGGTTCGAAAAAGTCATCGAAGATCAGCAAAAATTACGAACAGAAGTCAATGAACAGTTTGCTGAAATTCGGAGAGAGGCAAGAGACTCGCGCGAGCTGGTACAATCGTTTAATGGCTGACCAGAAAAAGGTGCGTTCTGTCGTTGACCAGGTGCAGGATGCAGTGTCTAACGTTAGTCAAACAGTGGATAAGTTAGCACGTAAGACGTCTGATAAGGCGCAACAAATTGTCGAAGAGCTCAATGTCAGAAAACGTGTCACGCGAGCCGCATTAAAAAGATTTGACACACGCATTGAAAACATAGTCACGAAAAATCAGAAACAGTTTGAAGACTTTCGCACAGAATTGAAACAGTGTATCGAGAATCTTACAGAAAGTAGTAGCGAGACACCGGAATCCGTAGTATCATCCGATATAGTAATGGACAGTAATCCAGAAAGGAAAAAGTCAGTTGTGCAATCTTCCGTAGCAGTAGCGGAAACACAGAAATGTCATGAGGTTGCAGATGTACATCCACAGGAGGTTGTGTCTATAATTACGGAAGCAAAACAAAAACAAATAGGGAAGGAACAGTTAACACAGGGGAGCGAAGTAGGTGATGCGCAGTCACACCAGACATGTGAGCGAGAAACAGCAGACGCGCGCATTCCAGCAGAGCGGCAGCCGACCCTCCGAAGGTACGCGGGTGACGCGAGAGCGGAGCAAAATGCGGCGACGCATGTACCAATACCACAATGTCCGTGTCACAGCACAACTGGTTACAGACCGCAAGCTAATGTGAATCTAATAGAAAGGCAAAACACATAACCAGTAACGGTAAATGTAAACGAATCTTTCATTCCGATACATGAGGAACGGTACAGCGTAGGCAACTGCACACCACTGCGTAGATACGATGCTAAATGGGACATAAATATGTCAGCTCAAGACCCAAATGTGGTAGAACGAGTACAAGAAAATATGACACAAGTAAAAGAAACGGGTGATGTTGTGAAAACACAAACGCCACATGGTGGAAGAGAAAAATTTGACAATGATCATTTTTTGACAGTCAGAAAATTTCAACATTACAGAGAAAGCGAGAACGCCTTACATCCAAGCGCGTTCATAAATCTATTTCAGATCGGTTTACCAGAGCATTGGCGCTTAGCCATAAACTTGACTTCATTTGTGGGCATATGGACGGAGCAATAGCGGAAACCATACAAAGAGTAGCGGCGAACTGTCATTCATATGAAGAATTTAAAACTGCATTCTTGGAGCGTTACTGGTCGACAGAAACACAAAACAGAATAAAGTATGAGTCATTGCAGAAAGAGTTGTTCGAAAATTCCGGAGAAAAGAAACCCGTTAGATTTTTCGAAGATATGACAAAGAAAAATCAGTGCTTAGATAATCCATACAGTGATAGGGAATTGATACGGATGAACACGATGAAGTTACCGTTACATTATCAGCAGTCATTGGTTGGTAGGGCAGGAAATAACATACAAGCA
This sequence comes from Schistocerca americana, assembly GCF_021461395.2. Lineage (NCBI taxonomy): Eukaryota > Metazoa > Arthropoda > Insecta > Orthoptera > Acrididae > Schistocerca > Schistocerca americana. The sequence continues at coordinate 321,888,444 of NC_060126.1, read as the reverse complement.
TTTAAAGCAATGTTAAGAGAACTTGAATTCATCTTCAGTGAAGATGACGCAAGAAAACAACGTACAAGCAGAGAAAACGTTAGTAGGGGGAGTAACAGTAACCGATCAGGTTTTAATAATAACTCCAATGGTAATAATAACGGAGGAAAAGGTAATGGTTTTGGAAGGAGTGGTAGTCACCCATGGGAGAACAATAATAACTATGGTTTTGGTAACGCACAGAGGGCAAATAACAATCATGGTTTTGGGGGACCGAGGAATTACAATGGGGGATTTGGTCCTAGAATCTACGGTAGTAACTATGACCCGAGACGTAATCCCCGTGAAAACGAAGGCAGAGGGTTTAGAGGTTTTCAGCAGCAAAATCCAGGGTATTCAGCTGGAAATGGAATGGCCAGGACGCAGGAAGGTTGAGAAAATCAAACTTCAGCGGGACAAAACATGCGAAATGAATTGATAGAGGAAGTTGAGGTGAGGCCACTAAACCCAAGTAAAACACAAAATTGACGAGATGAGCGGTACGAAGACCAGTCACAAGTAATTTGATCGAACAATGAATTTAATTGTATAATCAAACATGTAAATAGATTTAGTTTTGACAAGCAAGATTTTAAAGTTGTATAAGGGGAGATCGAATACAGACACCAGCATGCTGGGATTCAGTTGACTGGGAATCGACCGACAATGATGAAGAACAGGAGTCAGAACGGTGAATATAGACAGTAGTACAAAAATTGATGTTGATGACCAAACTGTAGAAGATGTAGCGCGTTTATACGAAACGGAGAAAGTAATAGTATACTATGAGGATAAAGCACCACGGATATACCAATAGTGATACCTAGTTAGAAGCGAATTCCCACCAGTAATTAAAGTAAAACATAGACATTTTGTAATTTAGCACCAAGCGATGGGAAGTTTGCAGCGTTGAAATTAAAATTCTTTCCTATATACTAAGGTTAGACAGAAGAAAAATGAGTCCACTCGAGAATTTAATTGTATTGAATGTCCTGAAATCAAAGAATAGGAAAGAGAGCAAATTGCACACAAATAAAACTTTTAAAGCATACTTATCTCGATTAATTAAATAAAATAGATTTAGTATGGAGGTAAATTAATAATGATGATGAAAAGACAGAAAAGTGACAACTAATGTAACTCTTCCGCAAACGCAATGCGTTCTGGGGAAAGAATTGAACGTAAGAAGAAAAATAGAGATCAGCATGTGGATAGTTTAATGAAATAGTTGTAGATTCTCTCTTAAAGACGTAGTGTGAAGGAGGAGCAGGTTGATTTTTGTGGAAGAAAATGAGTGAAGAATTAGATAGGAAATAGATGATTAAGAGGGAAGGAGCTAGACATTTTATTTTTTTGTTCCTTCGAGGACGGTGAAGAGATATTTTGGGGAATATGTGAAACACATAGGATTTGTGGAAGATACCACAATCTGATATTGACATAGAGAGGTGAGAGAAAGAAGAACAAGAAGTCGTTAGGAGGTAGCTATTAGGAAAGAGAATTGAAATATTAAGATAAGCAAGAAACATGTTATTTCGTGGCAGGAGGTAGAATAGTAGGAGGTTAAGTTCACCCAGAAAAGATTTCTATATGGAGAGTACAATGAGGGAAGATAGGAATGTAAAGGTTTGCGATCGAAAAATAAGGAGGAAAGGATAAGTACGAAGTTAAAAACAATACAACAGTACAATAGAGACGGTTTTTGAAGGACAATAAAAAAATAAAAAAGTGTATTTTGAGGTTCTGTTACAGCTAAGGACAAAAAGAAGAGATTGCAGAGAAAAAGACGCTGGAGTCGGAGTCAAGGTGCGAAGGTTTCACGACAACATAGTATACCTGTAGTTAGAGAAAAAACGGTTACTAACATACCAACCGTCATCACCATCAATCTCACTCTTACTATCCATCGTGATGAAGATGAGGAAACCATGACCTTTATCTTATAGTAGAATTAAGTTAAAAAAAGGAGGGGAGCTAATTTTGATAGAATTAATGATAGTTTTTGTAAAGTCATATAAAAAATTTGTTTAATGTTTGTAAAGTTGATAGTGTAAAGTTGATAGTGCAATCTAGGGATGTAAGGAAAGTAAGATTGTCACATATTGAAGATGAAGTCGGCAGCCAAGGTGCAGCATCATTGCGGGCAGATCGACAACGAGACTGAGGAGTGCAGTTAGGCGTGAGACGAAGGAACACTGAGTGTGAGTGCCTGGTACGTCAGCTTACGAGGTAACAAAAGAAGAAGACTTGGTGGAAACGACGATCCGAGAGGATAACTCCTCTGTGGAAACGTTTGGAGAGATACAACGCAGTCCGAATGCAATCAACTTGCACTCTGAAGTGAGCCTTATTCCTACCTATTTAAAGCTGCATATGAAGGGATAAAGAATGTCCACCGAACCGGAACGGAGGTGGACATATTATGGCTAGGACGAGCGGAAGCTTAGATTCACCACAGGAAGAAGAAGAAACGCGTTTCCGTAACTCAATGTGCAGAATAGCGGAAACTGTCATCAGACCATACGAAATTCAACATCTGCTTGACAATCCCTGACAACACATGGGACGAAGCAGGAAAAGGATAGAAGGCTGTTCAACTTATCTAGATGAACAACTGATTACAATGAAGAATAGATAACAACTGTGAAGAAGTCGCCATAAGAAAGGAAAAAGATAATGATGTTAAACAGGTCTTCAATTCTAACTCCCAGTCCAGAGAAGAACGAAGACACAAGTAAGAAGACAGTAAGAAGCACCAAGAACAGAAGACACATTGCAGAAGATTTGGAAGAAAGAAGAGCCTGGACCAAAAGAGATCAAGAAACCTTTTCAAATCCCTTCCTATAAAAGACCATTATCACATTTAATCACCAGCGAGAATATAATTTAACTGTTCTAACAGTATATATATTCGATGTTCTTTATGGCAGATTGCAACGCTTTCAGATGGCATACCAGAAATATGGAAGAAAACAACCCGTATGGAAATCTACTGACGAAATGACCTACAGTGAATAGGCATAAGGATTCGACGAATGTGAAAGCAGAAAAGTTTTGGCTGCCAAAAATGGATCTCCAGTTCAACTGCACCACAGGCATATGCATAATGGAACAACGGCTACCACGCATTCACAACACACTCAGATCTTCAGACCTTTCTCTCTGCCGACCGTCATTCTGTTCTCGATCGGAACACGGGGAGGCACGGGCAACCGTCATGCCGCACTCAACAGAAATGTGGTGAGATGCATACCAAGCGCCATACCATACTCAAAGGAGACACGGACACTTGAAGAAAAAGTGAACCATGCTGCATATAAGAAAAAGAACTGTCTATGACAGACTACTATATAGAAAAAAAGGGACAACAATTTAAATTCTTATTGTATTTAAAGATATGTTAATATACACTTTTCCTGTGTTAGTAATAAATCTTTATTAACGATGTTTGGTTGCTCATTTTGACATGTAAATAATATTTTCTTATATTGCAGTTTTTTCAACTTGTTTAAGTTAATAAAAAACGTACTATTAACAATTTTGATTGTAATGTGTTCATAAAAATACACATATAAACGTAAATGGATTTAGCTATCGCAGAATGTCAATGTAAAGTTTGTAATGTAAAAATTAGGTTTAGAAATTCAGTGTTTGCGAAAGTCATGATACGTAGAATTAAGATTTCTGGAGAATGTAAATAGACTCATAAATAGGATTATAACTGTAAAATCATGAGACAGGTTGAGATATAACTTATAAAGTTTAATTATAAGAATTAAACATGTTTTCGATTGTGAGTAATCCAAAAAAAGTAACATTTCTTTTATAAAATGGGGAAGATAATATTAAATGAAGGTTTCCTCAACTTCAGTACATATCCATCAACATTAAACATCAATTAACTGAATAAAATAGAACAGTATCAAAATAAAAAGGAGAATTTTCAAATAATACAAATTGATAGATACGTAAACTGTTTGAATTTCAATGTAGACAACTATATTTGAAAGAAAATAATCCCTTAAATTAGTTCAATAGAATAGTACAAATGATCAGAAAATCAAGTGCGAGGTAAATGAAGGAGGCTGAATAGAACCACTGCATAAATAATACTAAATATTAAAATAGGAAGTTGGTCAGTAAACATCTCAATTGGTACAGTCAGCAGTTGAACCAATTTTGCACTATCTTCAATCAATTACTCAACCATTGATTGAACCAGTACAAAATTGAAGACGGAAGGAGGAGGATATGTAAAGTGGCAGAATAAATGGACAGATTCGCACCTTACATGAGACCTTTACAAATAGCAATGAGAAGGTGAAGATGACACGTAACGTAAATCGACAGTTATGAAACATTTGCCTATCAATGTGTAATGCAAAAAGGGATCACAGTCAATCGACAGTAATTAACACACCATTCCTATACAATGCATGTCTTTGAGTGGAAGGTAGAACAGGGAACGCAAGTCGAGTCGCTTTTAGTTTTGAAAAGCCAGCTCCACAATGGCATAGCGAAACTGCACTGCCCCGGCAACCACTTAAAGGGATGGCAGGAAGGAGGACAGCGAGCCGGGGCCAGGTGATTGAAGCTGGAGGGCCGCCTCTAGCGAGGGCATCGGTACAAGAGCAGAGAAGAAGCTTTAGAAAACTGCGTTTCGAAATTCCAACAGGGTACGAACAAAAGATAGTGACGCATTTTCATCCAGTGAGTGCAACACATGGAAAGGTCAATGTACTTTAGGTATCTACAATGGGCACAAAACGTCCGATTGGCGGAAACTCACTAGGAAGGAGAAAACTACTGAAGTTTCGACATAGTTTGATACAAGGGACATTGTGATTGGTAGATTGTGTTTCTACAAAATGAGAGGAAAGTTCCTATTGGTCGAAAAAAGCCATGACGTGAAAAAGGAACCCAAGTGGAGGGAGGCAGTTCTTCCAGGAGTAGGACAATTTTGTGGGAACTCTTCGCAGAACTGATGTCAAGTGCAGAATGGAGTGCTTAACGCTCCGTACGACGCAGAGAAGAAATTGGTGTGGACACTGCGTTCACAGTGGCTGCACTCCAGCTAAAATTAGCTGTAGCAACATTTAGCTCCCACTGTGGAGATTAGCCAAATTAGTTAATTGTTCTTGCAAGAACTGAGAGGGTACTATAATATGCACACTGCTCCAATGCGTGTGTATATCGCCACATAATAAGACTAGGGCTGAGTACATGTTTTCTCGCATAACGAGAAACATAGAGAAAGTTTCTGCTGGAAAGTTCAGCAAAGGCCAGATTAGTTTTTTTAGGAATTTCAGTGGGAGAGAGCGACCTTGCAGACAGCAGCACATCGCAGGTTAAGGTAAATACCACGTGCAGAGGCGTAAACTTCGTTGGTTTACCAACTTGTGTCCACTGTAAACTCGAGCGGCCTTGGGTAATCTTGCGCTCAAATTTGTCACTTGACTAACCATCCATCGTAGACTTGATTGTCATCCTAAATAGTACCGAACTTTGAACCGGAATCGGACGATTTTCGTAGTACTGACCAACATCATAACGTATGTGTAGGAGAAATTTTGTAAAGAAACGTCCAATTGTATTTTCATATTATTGTAGTTAGGATTAATGTAAGGAAACTTCCAACTAAACTTAAATAATATTGTGCTTAAGATTAATGTTCTTTCATAGAGTTCATATTTAACATTGTTGTGTATAAATTTATTTCACTTTTTGATGTTGGCAAGATGCGTTATCCATTGCGCTGTTTTTATGTTGGCGAGTTGAAAACTGTGTGAAAAGCTGTACAGTGGTGTGAAATATTGCGACATTAAACTTGTCATTTCCCCTCACACAGTTGTTCTCAATTCAAGAATAAGCAAGCAGAAACACAAACCCCCACAACCATACAACCTCTTTGAGGGTGTATGGGCCACCGATGAGATACCAGGAAAATTTTCCTGTTGTCACGGTGGTCATCCCACGCTCAGAGAAAAGAAAAACAATTTCGTGTCAGGAAGACTTCCAGTAGATGGGGTAACGGAACATTGGACAGAGTAATTCCTTAGTATAGAGACTGTAATAATACAGTGTGCAGTTACATAGAGTCGTTATACCTTGTTTCGCTTTGATGGTGCACTGCCAGAGCACCAATTGCCGCAGGAACATCAGACCAAAATTAAAATGGAAGATCTGCTCACAGTGAGGTAATCTTCAAGGGGTAGATGGCGTGTTCTTGGGATGATTATTCTAGTAGTAGTAAATTTATTCACCATCGAATAATGATTGTGTGAATGTATGATTTAATATTTTGTACAATTACAGTTTATGTTATGCAACCTACATTAAGTAACAAAACTGCAAGTTTAGTTCATTATCAGCAACAAATAAATAAGTAAATAAAACAAATAAATCCAGAATGAAATTTTCACTCTGTAGTGGAGTGATACGAAACTTCCTGGGAGATTAAAACTGTGTGTCGTACCAAGACTCGAACTTGGGACCTTTGTCTTTCGCTGGCAGGTGCTCTACCATCTGAGCTGCTTCGGTAGCTCAGCTGGTAGAGCAGTTTTCCGCGAAAGGTAAAGGTCCCTGTTCGAGTCTCGGTCCGACACACAGTTTTAATCTGCCATGAAATTTCAAAACAAATATCTGCGTGGGTACTTGTTATGCTGCAAAGAAGCCTATTTCTTGACTCAAAGTCGTGACGAGGATGAACGACGCTGCATGACCGAGAGAAGAACGTATCTACCCTCTCGGCGCTACTTGAGTATAGCTGTCCCGAACTCATCAATACCCTATTCGAATCACAAACTTGGGATCCCCACCAAAGCGAGCAGAAATATTGTGGATCGATAAACCTCTGTCCCGAAAGCTTACGATCCTGCCGCTGTCAAATGCCAACACGCGACCGTAGATATTTATACTTCTTACACGAGGTATAACAACAAACAATCACACACAAAATTTGGGTGAGAAACCTGCAGATAAATCTTTCTTAGCTCCTACCTTTTTACGGTTGCACTGAAATGCTAATCTCTTCTGTATCCAAGCATAGAGTACTCTTCATACAAAATTGAAGACTGTTGTGTGCCACTTTCATGATGTTCCAATGTTAGTGTCCAGCAGTGTCAAAGGCTTCCTTTGCTTACAGCTGTTCTAGATGTCAAAACGTCGTGTGTATATCTCGTACTGTAAGGAAGAGTGACGTTATACGCCGTGAGCAGTCTATGAAAACGTGTTTTGAGAAGCACTGCGGCAAGAAAAGAAACCCGATCATAGTAGCTAGTATGTGCGAACTTCTGGCACACTGAAATAAGATATTCTCCATATTTTATAAATGATAGAGCGCAGCAATCAGTCGTCCTTTTTTTTTTTTTTTTGCTGGTTTTATTACGCAAATCCAGATTTCGGCTAGTACCTAGCCATTATCAATGCACTATATTTTAAAACCGATGCATGTTAGTTCCCTGTTATTCGGGTGTCAGTCACAGTTTTTTGAATACTACTGTATAAAGTAGTATTCAAAGAACTGTGACTGACACCCGAACAACAGGGAACTAATACACATCGGTTTAAAAAAATAATGCATTGATAATGGCTAAGTACTAGCCGAAATCTGGATTTGCGTAATAAAAGCTGCAAAAAAAAAAAAAAAAAAAAAAAAAAAAAAAAAGGGGGGGGGGGGGGGGGGACGACGACTGATTACTGCGCTCTATCACTTACAAATTACATGACAGTCCCTGAGTGCACCCACTTTCCTAATGTAAGGTAACCTGATAAAGATATTCTCTGCTTCTCCCATTGTGGTCATTTCACGATATGTATAATACAGGAACTACACCGCCTGACAAAAAGCTGAAGCATCTAGAACGGGAGGAGGAAACGAAATGCAACTTCGCAGGTTGAGAGGGTACGTGATCTTATTTCAGTGATTAAAACATCGAGTCCAGTTGACAAAGAACTTGGCAGTACGAGCCCATGTATCAGTATGACAATGCAGCCCCACTGGACTGGATGAATCACTGATTCTGTTGTGAAGCGTCCATTAAGCCATTTTATTCTCTCCAGAGGCAAGCTGACCCACAGTTGTCGGTACTTGATATCCTGGATACTGGAGCCGGCATGGAATTGTCGTCCCACACACGTTCTATGGAGGACGCATGACTCAGGCCGTTAGTAGAGACACGTTGCCGTGTGTGGCCGAGCGCTGTACTGTTGAAAAATGGCGCCACGTTACTGTAATACTGTAATACATCAGGAAACAGAATGTCCGTGACGTACCATTGTGTCGTGAGAATTCCCTCAGTCAGTACCACCTGTGACCTGAAGTCATACCAGATGGTTCCCTACACCATGACTCCAAGAGTAACACTGCTGCGTATCTCCAAGACACTGGTGAAATGAAACCTACCCTCGGGTCGTCACCATACTCGCCGATGATGGTCATTTGGATAGTGCGGAACCACGATTCATTTTTCAACACACTGTGGCGCCATTCATCAGCAGTCGATGCTCCCTAGTCACAACACCACACCAGATGCAACCGTTTGTACTGAGATATTGACGACAGACAGCGAATGGAGTGGAAATTCTCTAATCTGGCTGCCGCTAATCTCCAACCAACTGTGCGGGATGACACAGAGCGTTGCAGGCAGTCCATTACGTAATCGCAGATGGGAGCAAGCTTACAATATGCTTCTCCCCCCCCCCCCCCCCCCCCCTCTCTGTTCCACTAGCGGGTCGCACGAGGGAAAAACGACTGTCTGAACGCCTCAGTAAGAGTTCTAATTTCCCTTATCTTTGAATGGTGATCATTGCGCGATTTGAAAGTTGCTGGTAATAATATATGATCTACATCCTCGGCGAAGATCGGATTTCGGAATTTAGTGAGCAGCCCCTTCCGTTTAGCGCGTCGTCTATCTGCAAGTGTATCTCATTTCAAACTTTCTATGAGATTTGTAGCGCTCTCGCGATGGCTAAATGTAGCAGTCACGAATCTTACCGCTCTTCTTTGAACCTTCACAGTCTCTTGAATCAGGCGCAACTGCTAACGGTCCCATACAGACGAACAATACACTAAGACTGGACGAACTAACGTATTGTAAGCAATTTCCTTTGTTGAAGGACTACATCGCTTCAGGATTCTACAATTAAACCGCAATCTGGAATTCGCCTTGCCCGTTACTTGTGTAATCTGATCATTCCATTTGAGATAATTTGGAATAGTCACACCCAGATACTTGACGGATGTTGCCGCTTCCAAAGACTAGGCATTTATTTTGTACTCGTATATTAATGGGGATTTTCACCTTGTTATACACAGTAGGTACACTTACCAATATTGAGAGATAACTGCCAGTCATTACACTACGCATTTATTTATTTTCTGCAAATCCTCACTGATTTGTTCACAAATTTCGTGTGATACTGCTTTCCTGCAGCAGCATCAGAAAACAGTCTAATGCCGCTGTCAGTACCTTCAACCAGATCGTTTATGTAAATCGTAAAAAACAGCGGACCTGTTACGCTGCCCTGGGGCACACCTGAAGTTACGCTTGTTTGTGCTGAAGTCACCCCATTCGCCGGCCGGTGTGGCCAAGCGGTTCTAGGCGCGTCAGTCTGGAACCGCGAGACCGCTACGGTCGCAGGTTCTAATCCTGCCTCGGGCATGGATGTGTGTGGTGTCCTTAGGTTAGTTAGGTTTAAGTAGTTCTAAGTTCTAGGGGACTGATGACCTCAGATGTTAAGCCCCATAGTACTCAGAGACATTTCATCCCACTCACGACGACATACTGCCCTCTGTCTGTTAGAAAACTTTCTATCGGATAGACAGTAAGCGCGCACTTTTTGGAGCAAGCGACAGTGACGAACTGAGTCTAACGCCTTTCGAAAGTCGAGAAATGTGGCATCAGCCTGGGAGCCGGTATCTAGAGCCTGTTGTATATCACGCACGAAAAGGGCCAGCTGTGTCTCGCATGACCGCTGTTTCCTAAAACCCTGCTGGTTTCTGCAGATGAGCTTCTCAGAATCTAAAAAGGTCATTATGTCTGAACACAAAATGTGTTCCATGATTCTATAACAAATCAATGTCAGTGAAATTGGCCGGTAATTATGTGCATCAGATTTTCTACCCTTATTATAGGTTGCTATGACCTGGGCCGTCTTTCAGTCCCGTGAAACTTTCCGCTGTTCCAATGATCTCTGATGGGTAAGAATGGTTCTATATTTGTAGCATAGTCAACATAATATCTTACGGGGATACCGTGTAAGTAGGCTGTTTAGGTTTTCTTAGCGCTCTGTATGAAAATCACTGGCTGTGCTGTGTGCAGTCTGTGGCTGGTTGGCATTGTTGTAATACTCGCCATTGTAGCGTTGGGCAGCTGGATGTTAACAGCGAGTAGCGTTGCACAGTTGGAGGTGAGCCGCCAGCAGTGGTGGATGTGGGGAGAGAGATGGCGGAGTTGTGAAATTTGTAAGACTGGTTGTCATGAACTGCTATATATATTATGACTTTTGAAGCTTTTGTCCCATTTGTTGCATTAATTGTAATAAAAATGCACTGGTGTCTGAAACATGTTCCTCAGTGCTTTTCGGCAGTGAATTTGCACCGGCAGCATTCACATTTTGACAAGCGGAAAATGTGTCTTGTCTCATTTGAGAAAACGGTGAGAACCCAAAACCTGAGTCTACAGTACTTGCAATATTGTGTTCTGTCATTCCCGATTCCTGAGGCGAACTGTTGACGACCGATCGATCGATAATGCTTCCCTGTTCACTACCTGTTTCACTGTCTACACCATTATTTGACGCCCGCTCAATTTCCCTATGCACAGTTACCAAATTACTACTTTGAATATTAGTTAATTCATTAAATGGTGGCGCTAACACACTGCTTTCGTCTTCACTGTCATTTCTCAGTTTACTTTGGAGCCTAGTATTACGTTTTTCACACGCCATTATTGTCACAATATTTCACACGACAACACAGAAAAACACAATCTGAAGAGCAAAAATAAGAGAACACATTAACATAGCACTGAAAATAATATCTAGTTAATTGCAAGCGCAGCTGCGAAATACTTGGTGCAAATTTACATGCGTGCCACACCTGTTTTACTGTACAACAATGAAAGACTGCAACTACAAAGGAGATTCTCTCTACAGTTACGCGCTAGCAATAAACAAAATCTACACTAACTACACAAACTACAAGAAAAAAGATCAGAAGATTCCAGTGAGGTATCCTCGGCTAAGGGTCGACATATGAAACGTCCCCTTTGAACAATTATACAAGACTGTCCTTAAACTGACACACAATATTTTTAGCGCAACGCAATCTAACTTTCAAAAATCTCTACAAAAGAATGGCCCTGACTAACATTAACCTACACCTTTCACAAATCACTTACCTCACAAAAATCTTCGTTACTCAAGCTGCAGCAATACAGCGAGCGCCACTACTGCCAGCTGAATAAAAGATTCAAACTGCCGAAGGCACTAACTACTGATATGCATAGTTAGCAAATGAAAGATTTTGATAGAGAACAAACAATGTATTTACCTTACTAGTGTTCAAAAGTCATAATATATATAGCAGTTCATGACAACCAGTCTTACAAATTTCAGATCTCCGCCATCTCTCTCCCCACATCCACCACCCATCTCTCTCCCCACATCCACCACTGCTGGCGACTCACCTTCAACTGCGCAACGCTACGCGCTGTTCACATCCAGCTGCCGCTGCCCAACACTACAATGGCAGACATCAATGCAAACTAGCCACAGACTGCACACAGCACAGCCAGCGATTTTCATACAGAGCGCTACGTGGCGTTACCAATATAAAAACCTAAACAGCCTACTTACATAGCCCCCATGCTCCCCACAAAAAATTTTACAAATTGACAAGGACTACAATGGGTCTGCATCTTTGATGAGCCACTAATACCATTATTTCTACAAGGACTACAGTGGGTCTACACCTTTGCTGACTCACCAGTACCATTATTTCTACAAGGACTGCAGTGGGTCTGCACCTCTGGTGGCCCACCAATACCACAATCTCTACCAGGACTACAGTGGGTCTGCACCTCTGGTGGCCCACCAATACCATAATCTCTACCAGGACTACAGTGGGTCTGCTCTGTGATGACCTACCTACCAATAGTCTGTTGTGGGTTTGCTCTGTTGTGGCCCATTACCTGTCTGCATGTCGAGAGTCAGCACTGTCTTTCCGTTGGAAGGACAACACTACTTCTTCAAGACTGCATGGAAATCCACTACTTCAGTGTGCATTTTCTTTTACTGCTCAGACTTTGATAAAAACACTGCAATTTTACTGTGATGAATGATCAGGACTGTCTTTATGGGCTGTGAGAAAATTTTAGCTTTTGACCAACACTGTATCAGTAAGTGTGTGCATTTGATATCTATCTTACTGTAATTATGAAAAAATTTTTCAAATCTGTATTGGCCAGTGCCCAAAACAATTTGTAAAGTTTTTTGTGGGGAGCATGGGGGCTATGTAAGTAGGCTGTTTAGGTTTTCTTAGCGCTCTGTATGAAAATCACTGGCTGCGCTGTGTGCAGTCTGTGGCTGTTTGGCATTGTTGTAATACTCGCCATTGTAGCGTTGGGCAGCTGGATGTTAACAGCGAGTAGCGTTGCACAGTTGGAGGTGAGCCGCCAGCAGTGGTGGATGTGGGGAGAGAGATGGCGGAGTTTTGAAATTTTTAAGACTGGTTGTCATGAACTGCTATGTATATTATGACTTTTGAACACTAGTAAGGTAAATACATTGTTTGTTCTCTATCAAAATCTTTCATTTGCTAACTATGCATATCAGTAGTTAGTGCCTTCGGTAGTTTGAATCTTTTATTTAGCTGGCAGTAGTGGCGCTCGCTGTATTGCTGTAGCTTGAGTAACGAAGATTTTTGTGAGGTAAGTGATTTGTGAAAGGTATAGGTTAATGTTAGTCAGGGCCATTCTTTTGTAGGGATTTTTGAAAGTCAGATTGCGTTGCGCTAAAAATATTGTGTGTCAGTTTAAGGACAGTCTTGTATAATTGTTCAAAGGGGACGTTTCAACCGTCCGGGCCAGATGCCTTCCTGGCGTCTAACAATCGTAACTGTTTTACCACCCCAGATACACTAAAAACTATGTCAGCCATCCTTGCGTTTGTCCGATAGCTGAAAGGGGGAATGGTGCTGCACTCCTCTACCGTAAACGAGTTTTTGAAAGCTAGGTTTAGAATTTCGGCCTTCTGTTTATCATCATCCGTTACATTACCCATACTGTCAGCAAGAGAAGGTATTGAATTATTTGTAGCGTTTATAGATTTTACGTACAACCAAAATTTTTTGGAGTTATTTTTAGGATCTACAGATAAATTATTGCTTTCAAATTCGTTAAAAGATTCTCTCACTGACCTTTTGACAGCGGCTTTCATTTCGCAAAATTTCTTTTTTTCAGCGGGACAGTGAATACGTTTAAAACGACTGCTATCTCAGCAACTTCCTAATACGTTTGTTGTACCAAGGCGGATCCTTTCTCTCTCCTATAGTTTTGCTAGGCACATACGCATGCTTGGTTCACAACACGCCGATACTTCCTTGTGGTCGCCAGATGTGGTCGAATGTAACCTTGAAACGAGTATCCCATGCAGTTCAACATCGGGCCTCTTTCACTTCTCAATGCCTCACAGAACTGGATAATTCACGGTCTGACCAGTTGGCCAAATGGATATCTCCAATGAGGGCAGTTTAAAACACTGTCAAGTTGTGGTAACTCTGTCACATACAAATATATGGCAACTCTGTGTTCCTCATAGTGTTCATTAAACATCTGACGCTGTACACGTCTCTTATATGCTCTACCATGCCTGGTAACAGCCATTAAACATAGACACCACTGATGCACTTTTGTGGCCGTTCTACATGTCACAGAAAAATCAAAGTCTGATTATGTACATACTTCCCAATTGTCTGTTGTCTGTGCGTATATGAAGTTACGTCGTCATCTGACCCTGTTTTCGTTTTGTCAGGCAGTGCATTACGTTGCTGAGTTTTCTTAGAATGTTCGCTCTGAATTTTAATAGTAAGTCTTTCTGTAATCCAGAACGCTTCTTTTGTAGAGCTCAGAGTTTGATGATCAATGTTGTGATTCACTGTCTCTTTCAGAACAAATCCTTGACGCAGCTTGCCTTTGGATCACCTCTACCTCCTACATGATAAGGTCACTAGACCCAAATATCAACGTTTTTCTGATGTATCTTGACAAGCAATAGATAGCTTCGAAAACTGGCAAATAGCGTTTCTACATGAATGCCTAAAGAATGTATAGTTAAAATTTGGGCCATTTGCTATCTTTAGCTATTAAGATAATTGCGGGCAACCGAGTAAAAACGGCTAAAAACAGGTTTTTGCATAAACCTCGGGATCTCGGTTTCAGATGATGGTATCTATAAACATTTCGACGCACCCCGAGAATAGATTTTTAAGAACATATGGTCAAAATTTCGACAATCTGCCATGAATAGTAATTATAGAATGGTCCGTCCCCACAATTAGTACTTTTGGCATCCAAAAATCATCGTTTAACCGGTTTTTCTCTGGAACAGCCTATGAACAAAGGGTACTTCTACAAACCACTTAAAGCCCCCATGCCTAAAGCAAAATAACCAACCTGTTCGCTCAATTTCCTCGGTCTGGAGGAAGTGCGTTATGTTTAAATTTTGACGCTGTTACTATAGGATACCTCCAGTATGCCCGTCGTCCTGATGTATACAGAAATAGCCATCTACTTGTTGTTTGATGGCTAGAGTTCACACATAGCGTAAACAAAAATCCACGAGACCAGTGAATATACATGGTACCTGTATATGGATGGTTTGATGTCACCATTGAGTTTCCATAGGGGCATGAAAATGACACAAGTGCAATGTCGAATCTCATCGCGTAATTATCATATTTTATAAAAATCACTTCTGTTGTTATTCCTTATTTCTGCAATTTTACGACCAGCCGCAGCCCCATGGTCCCTTCAATGACCGATGAACTAAGCGTTATGATATTTGTTGGCCAGCTTACTTCAGGAAAGGATACAATGGCCTTATGACGCTCTTCCCAACCGAACCAGCGCCTTCATTGACGCCGTATGGAATGCAACATCACACTGATAAGTCGGCTCGTATTGCCAAGTTCTCTGTAAAGTTGACTCGAATTTTATTCACTGAAATAACACTACGTGCCCTCTCAAGAAGTTCCATTTCGTTTCCCTCTCGACTTTTGGGTGCTTAATTTTTTGTGTCAGGCAGTGTAAATTATTACCGCTACAGGAAACAAATCGCATGGCTGTGCGAAAATGGGGAAGGTGGTTACTGAAATATAAAACGTGGTACACGATACTGAAAATTATTTGATTCCGACAGTGCTGTACGGGTATGCCTCGGAGGTGGACGTGCGACGAACACACGCCGGTGAGCAATCTCCGTTATAAAGGTTGACCGACGCTTGTCCAGCTCGCAGTTTGGCCAGAGGCAGTTCTGAAGGCGACAACTGAGGAAGATGTTCAGATATCGTTTAAAATCACATTAAAACGGGTGAGAGTTTGCTGATTATTAGCGCCTGGGGTGTGTACAGCGGCAAGTTCATTGACCGAAGTGTAGAAGCTGTAGAATTCATGAGACTGAAGAAAAAATCGCTGCTGAATAATGAAGAACTACAGTTGTTGGATTTGTTACAGTCTAGATCATTCCTCCGCATTTTTCTTTTTTCTTTTTTTTGTCTGTGGAAAATGGACACCTCTCAAGGAAACAGAAATTAGGACCGCTCATAAGAAAGTACTTTTCTGAAAAAACCTTGACATACAGTGTCTTTACAAGGAAGCAAGGAAAACATCGCACTGTTTACTTCTTAGGGTCGCTTTATAGTTAACTGCTGAAATTACTTAAAGACATTACGCAAACATGCGGCGTGCATCCACCTTCTTCTATTTCAAAAGCCTAATTCTGGCTGTTCAAACCGACATTTTTGCGGTTGGCGGTGACATTTCACGGACGGCTACGGCAGTTGTAAAAGATGTACGGAATTTCCAATCGCGGCGCTGACATCGCGTGACCGAGGAGTAAGCTCGGTGAGACGTACACGACACGGAACCAGCTTGCATTCTATCAGATACGTTATGTGGACGTCTGCAAAGCTTCCAGCTGCTGACAATGTTGTCCAGAGAGTAACGACGCCGATGACATTATATTTTAGATATGATGATAACTTGTATGTACTATCTAATTTAAATTTCGAAGTGAGGTGTTCTGGTAAAGACTCAAAACTGTTATAGGATTTTTGTAAATCAGATGCAATGTCATAGTTTCGAAAGCAGTACATCACACTGGAAATGCACCCATGGTTATTTCCTATTATTCGTATCGAGAAACTGCATTGTTCCTTAGTTGTGATCACGTTTGCGGTAAGGCATTCGTTTGAAAAAATTAGTTTCATTATAAAGCACTTCACTAAAAAAGTAATTACCCCCAAGATACGTCACACAAATACCGAGCGGAAACGCCTCTAGTCTTGATAATGACCATAATTCGGCGAGGAAGAGAGACTACAACTTCCCTCAGATAAAGTAAGTTACAACCAAATGAAGCCACTGATTAACGATTAGATCCCATAGATCTGAAAAACTGCAATATATTCTTAATAGGACATCCACAACTTTTACTTGGACTGTTCATGATGAATAAAACACACTGCAGTTGTAATTTTCAAGTTCTTTATTTGGATAAAGGCATGTACACTACCCGAGTTTCAGGACACTAGTCCCATCTTCAGATGTCGTTAGCAGTTAGCTGTTAAGTAGCACCTGAATACTAGATTAATGTCCTGCAACTTGGGTAGTGTACCTGCCTTTATCCAAATAAGCGAACTTGGAAGTTACAACTGCAGTGGATTTTATTCATCAGGAACTACGGAACTGTGATCATGTTGACTGCTACGTTTCACTCACTGTTCCAGATAGTCTCAAACATGTTCTTTGAGATTAACCTTGGATTGTATAACACGTCAATCGAAGCGCTATAGGGTGCCTGATTTTTCGTCAAACCTGTAAGTTATGCATGCAGCCCTGTGGACACAGCTGTTACAGTCTTGGAAGGCTGGAGTTTTTGCAGCATAGTCGCCATGAAGATGTAGAAGAAAGGGCAACACTTAGTAACAGACAATGACAAATGAATATCGTGGTTCGTGTTCACCGTAACCTGAACAAGCGGGCCTGAACATGACAGAACCGCCTCCGTCTTGATTTGCACCCTCACATATTGTTGGTTGTAGGGACTGATGACCTTAGCAGTTAAGTCCCATAAGATTTCACACACACATGCTGTTGGTTGAATGCTTCATAGGGCCGTCTGTGCGGTCGATGTCTCGCATCATTTCAAGAGAAGAAAAACTCGCCCCTTTGGACCACACTACATGCTTTCAGTCAGTTACTGGAGAGTTTCTGTGCTCTTTGGCCCAGTGAAGTCGCACAGCATCATGTGGTGCTGTGACCAAAGGCATTTTGCGAGGTACCCGACTCCCAAATGTCTATTGCATTTCTTTCGCCATGCTCGGTTGGGAACTGTTTGAGATGTTCTTGCATTCACTGACAACGGTAATTCCTGTCGGCTATGAAACCGATTGACAGTGACATGTTGTGACACCTCTGGCCTTGTCGGTTACGATTTTTTTTTTACAACTACATTTGTTATGCCGTAATGCATGATTGGAAGCTGTACACCATTCCTAACAGACACTTGGGCAGTCTATAATGAAAGACCAACAAATCGGACAAAGTCATTCAAGGTGTCCTCACGGGAACTTCCAAACACGATATCTTATTCTGTCATTCTGTTATGATTCCACGTCCATCCGCCTTATTGCGTGCAAATAACTGGCACGTACACAACACTTCACAGCCGTGACTTACGACAGCGATGGAGGGTCACATGACTGCCTGGTACTTGTACGTCCTCATCAGCATACCTAGCGACCAGTGTGCCCTTCCAAGTGAGTGTCCATCATTTGGTCCCATAAATTTACATCTGTGTTGTTCTTTTTTGTTATTATTATATTGAATTCTATCGTTGATCAGCTGCGAATGTTTTCAGAAAAATATTTGCTTGGCGATGCAGCTTCATTATATAAATACTGTTGGTCAAGTCGCAAGACTATACACACACTTTTGTAGTGTGAATTGTGGTCAAGTACGGTTGCTGTGTCCGAAGACGATGTGGTTCCATCATACAGGCCGACATTCCACTCTGATTTTGAAGTCTGTGTCCACGTAAACAACACATACCCTGAAGGAGAATGACTTGTCCCTCATAGACATATCTGAAATTGTACAGTTTAGAGGCAAAATTATGCACATGGTGCAGGAGCCCAAGTATTTAGGCCACTCTTCGCAAGTAGCAATCCTCGAAGGACTCTCATGATACTAGCTTAAGCTTTAATTAAGTCATGTTCACATTGGAGCGACGCGCTGCTGACACTTTACACATTGTCTTTTTCTTTTGATGGGAAGAAATAGAGGAGTGCCGAGGGGCGGGCTGGGGGGGGGGGGGGTGGGGGTGGGGGGGACGGATGAGGGATAGACGAAGGAAAGGGGTCTCAGGTGAGTGTAAAATCTGACTGCCGGCTTGGTTGATGCTGAGAGCAGTTTGGTTGCGCGGATTGCCTAATGTAAGACTGAGGCGAGTAAAGAGAGCCCCGAGTGAAGGCTACGTCGTAGCCTGCACAAAATAACACTGCACCGGCTCGGAAACGCGTTCTCGTCCTCATGGTTGGCCAACTCCTTTCCGTTGCTCCGAAAGGGAGCCGCCTCACAAGACTTCCGCTTGTCCACGTGCGCACTTCGACCATTGAAGTTGCTGTCTCTCTATCAAACATCATGGCATCACAGACTTCGCGCGCAGTCGATCAGGGAAAGTTGCTCGCAGTCAGGTACGTGTGGTGAAGGGCAATGCCAATAAAATTTTTTTCAGAAGAGCTAAACGAAGAAAATAATCTCATTAAAAACTGTGCTTGAAAGAAGTTCAGGAACAGCTAGCTTTACTGGTCGCTCAATAAAGAGAATAAAGGAGGGGGAAACATAGCTGCAGCTATTTCCCAAGGCTTCGCTACTTTGGAAAGACACAGGGTAATACTGCTGAACAGATTGTCACAGGACTGACATAAAATTTCCTCGTGACTCGTTCTTGCTTTTACGCTATTAATATCGAAATACGTGACATTCTTTGCTATACTACGAATTTTAGTCCTCTTTATTTTATGAGATTTCCACCTGGCAGCATGTTTTGCTCTGGATGATCCTTTGTTAATACGAGCATTTCAGTTTGAGCACTCTAGCGAGAAACTGTTGACTCTGAACGTCTATATTTGTCAGATTATTTGTGGTACCGACATACATTGTTAGTAGGATCATTTGTAGAATCACTAGCTGTAGATTACAAGTTATGCGAGATACACACTATCTGCCCCTGACAGGTACTTAAGTGTGATTTGCAGAGTCCTCATGTCATGCAGAGCAGTCATATAAACAGATAAAACTATTAGTGGACATTTATATGGGGTGTGTCCACCCCTCGCCTTTATGATGGATGAACTCTGAAGAGGACACTTCCAATGAGGTGGCTGAATGGCAGCCCATTCTCTCTCAAGAGCCGCAACCAAATAAGATAGTGATGTGGGCGATAGCGTCTCAAGCGAATTCGACGCTCTAACTCAATCCAAATGTAGACCACTGTTCAAGTCGGGACTCCAAAGTACATTTGTGGAATATTGCTGTCCAGAATCTATCGCCTCTGAGATGATGGTTTATGACATGGAGCATTGTCATGCTGACACAATCATCCGTACGAGGTAGACAATGTTGTAAAATGTTTACATATCCTTCCACAATAAGGGAACAACATCCCAGCCACGAAATTGACCCCTGTACCGTAAGACACCTCCTCTTTTCAGCACCACAAGCGTCGCATAGCACTCACTGCAGTAACAGTTCGCCTTATGATGACGAGCTACTCGCCCACTGTTCCCCATTCTTTTCGACTTCCTGTGGACAGTCAGTGCTGGCTGGTCCACTGGTAGCACTGTGAAACTCCATCGGTACATGAGGACTGTCTGGTCCTGGTTTAGGTGTGGTTGCCACTTTGCGTCTCCACTTCACAGTCACATCACCGGCAGTCGACTTAGGCAATTTTAGAAGAGTTGCAATGTCCATGATGGATTTGTTGCTGACATCGAATGACTAGCCCACGTTCGAAGTAACTGTGCACTCCTGACAGACCCATTCCGTTGTTAACGCATCTCTAATGACAACGTAATACTCCCCGCCTCCGTTTAAACTGGCGGTGCCGCATTTCGCAACGTCTATTGGTCAACTCCGCATTATGTAGCGGCGTCCGGATGTTGGTTCATCGCTTCGGCTGTCCAACTCCGTCTCCCATACTGCGGGGTGATCGTTCTTTGATTTAAACATTACAGTAGTTTAGAAGGCATGGTTTTCTTGCAGGCGACATGAGCCTGCCTTACTCGGATCGTTTGAACTGACTTACCAGCCAGTTATAGGACAACATACGCTCTAGCGCAGTCTCCAAACTACCGCACAGCTTATGATCTATTAGATGTGTTAGTCATTGTCGAAGGTGAAGCAAAATTCCTAAGACTCAGGACTGAACGTTGTAGTATCAAAGTTACCCACGCACATTATGCTTGTGAAGACACATTTGCACGACATATTTGTAACAGATACAACTATGTCAAATATCTTTCTATACTGTTACAACAATTGTGGTTAATTTTACAGCTCATTTTCTTCTCTTACTTAACATTTTACCATTGCATACCATGTAGTTTCACTCGCTGTATGTGAGGATAAAAACACTAGTACGCTCTATCATTCGAGTTACTTCCATCTTACACAAATCGCCGTATCCAACCCCCTTCCCTAGACCCTACCCCCTCCCCCTTGCCCCCCCACCCCTCCATCCTCATCTCCTATTTGTAATAATAACTATTCAAGGTAAGTAATTTTCTCCACATACGGATTTAAATGTTTTATTGGAGACTATCCATACATTGTCCTCGTTTAACAGACCATAATTATTTTTGTCGCAGTGCTTTCAAGTTACGACACATTGTCATTTATGTCTGCCTAAGAAGTTTCTTATATCATTTTCACGTGCACAGCTTATATCACAATTTCTGCTGCATTCTTTTTTATCCATACATAATGTATTATGTATACTATTTTTAAGTGGATATGTTGTTAACCAACGTCGTCTGTTTCATATACTTCTAAGACATTTGGTCTTAGTTGACACTCGCGTTACCATAACACCACTCCCCCTCACACTCCCAACTCCGCATTCTCTCCCTCTTTTTTAGTCCTGACATTAGTTAATTCAAGCCCCTCCACGTCCCCCCCCCCCCCCCCCCGTCCGGTCTCCGTCCCCTTCCATTAAAGGAACAAACATGGACTAGCGACATACACGTATGCAGATGGCGGTTGTATCGCGCACACAAGGTGTAAAAAGGCAATGCATTGGCGGAGCTGTTATTTGTACTCAGGTGATTCAGGCGAAAAGGTTCCCGAAGTGATTATGACCGAACGACGGTAATCAACAGATTTCGAACGTGGAATGGTGGATGGGGCTGGACACATGGGACGTTCCATTTCGGAAATCATAAGGTCATTCACTATTCCGAGATCCACAGTGTCAAGAGTGTGCCGAGAATAGCGGATTCCAGGCATTATCTCTCACCACGGACAACGCAGCGGCGGGCGGCCTTCACTTAACGAACGACAGCAGTGGCGTTTGCGTAGAGTTATCAGTGCTAACAGACAAACAATACTGTGTGAAATAACCGCAGAAATTATTGTGGGGCGTACAACGAACGTACCCGTTAGAATAGTGCGGCGAAATCTGGCGCTACTGGGCTGCGGCAGTAGACGACCGACGCTGGTGTCTTTGCTAACAGAACGAAATCATCTGCAGCGCCTCTCGTGGGCTCGTGACCATATCGGTTGGACCCTAGACGAATGGGAAACCGTGGCCTGGTCAGATGAGTCCCGATTTCAGCTGGTAAGAGCTGATGGTAGTGATCGACTGTGGCGCAGATGCCACGAAGTCATGGACCCAAGTTGTCAAGAAGGCACCGTGCAAGCTGATGCTGGTGTGAGCTGTGTTCACATGGAATGGACCGGCTCTTCTGGTCCAACTGAACCAATCATTGACTGCAAATGGTTATGTTCGGCTACTTCATTTGCAGCCATTCGTGGACTTCATGCTCCCAAACAACGATGCTATTTTTGTGGATGACAATACTCCATGTCACTGGGCTACAATTGTCCGCGATTGGTTTGAAGAACATCCAGGACAATTCGAGAGAATGATTTCGCACCCAGGTCACCCAACATGAATCTCATCGAACGTTTATGAGACTTAATCGAGAGGTCAGTTCATGTAAGAAATCCTGCATCGGGAACACTTTCTCAATTGTGGACGGCTGTAGGAGCAACATGGCTGAATATTTCTCCAGAGGTCCTCAAACGACCTGTTGAGTTCATGCCACGTCGAGTTGCCGCCCTACTGCGGGCAAAAGGAGGTCCTACATGATATTAGGAGATATCCGATGATTTTCATCACTTCAGTGTGTAACAATGTGATTTTCATCCTTATTATACTCTGCAGCTGAAAAATCACTGTTCTTAGACTATAATTAATACTGATGGCGTCCATCTCTGGCTTACTTATTACTGTGGCGCAAACTGTGACAGTATCCTCACGGCAGTTGCTTGCACCATAGCATTTTCATTAATTAAATTTACCGGTGGTCATGTATTTGTATAGTTTTGGATTGTTTGGTATGGTTATAAATTTATACCAAGTTTTTCACCCACATACATTATATGAAGACCCTGTATGACCAGCGATTATGGCTGATTTTTAGACTATTTCGCAACTAAAAGTTATGTAGTTTATGTTGTCTTCATTGTTGCCTCCTGTTTGTTCATGCCTAACTATAAATGCCACATGAGTACACGACTGTTTCAACCTTATCTGTAATCTCAATGTACTTATATAGATTTGGCAAGTGACGCCCTTGTGTTGTTAAGGTGTTATATAATTACTGTAGGTTCTTGACCAGCGTTACTGTCCACTTGCTTTAATTTATCAAGATTATGAAAATTATATTATTTTGACCGTTCTTGGCCGATAGACTAGGCTCTATTAATACGAATCAGGTTACAATTCTTGCTCCGTTGTACTCAAAAAGTATGTTTGACCCTCATGTCTTATTGTTAGAAAGTCATTGACACATGTCTATTCTCGTCTTTGTAGAATATTTTCTTAAGCCCCTTCACAGTTTGGTGTAGATTCCTGTGTCCTTCCTAACTGCCGACTGGCTACAAAAATTCTCGTGAATATAATGTATTCACTACACGGGCTGTCTCTGTTGCACTTAAGACTTATGCTGTGTTTTTGATTGTTGTATTTTCTACATGAAGGCCAAGTGGCGTGATGATTATTTAAATTTTGTTTGTAAATATAAAGACACATTATTTTATAATAATAGCAATGAATCTGCTTTTAGTTTAAGCTATTCATATTTTATGCAATATATAACAATATTTTGTAAAGTATTTTATGTAAATGTGTTTTACAATGAGACTTTATAATCTTTGAATTCCATGGAGACTGCTGTAGATATTGTAAGTACTTGCTGCGCATCCCTTTATGTTTAAGTTCGGTTTGCTCATTGAGGCTACTGTCTGAACATTGCAACTATTACTTCATGATTTATAATTCTTCCAAAAAGTTAAGAACCAGTCCTTTTGGTGGTATATGTAAGATTTGTATGTCATCTGTAATTAAACATAAACTCTGCATATTGTGTGCCAATTCTACCGCTAAGGCTGATACAGTATTGCGAGCGCCACCATGTTCTCTAAACCTAGTGTGAAAACTTCTCTCTGTCTGCTCCATGAGCGACCAAAGTAAAACACGAAGTGATGCTCAGCAACTACTTGCGATGTCCACAGCAGTCTTCACTACATTAGGCTGTTGTACTTGGTCATCTTCACGTAAGTTGTATCTATAACGGCCGCGTGGGATTAGCCGAGCGGTCTTAGGCGCTGCAGTCATGGGCTGTGCGGCTGGTCCTGGCGAAGGTTCGAGTCCTCCCTCGGGAATGGGTGTGTGTGTTTGTCCTTAGGATAATTTAGGTTAAGTAGTGTGTAAGCTTAGGGACTGATGACCTTAGCAGTTATGTCCCGTAAGATTTCACACACCTTTAAACATTTGTATCTATAACATCTCGTCCCCTGACCTTGGAGATTTCGTGTCATGTCAACTGTGAGGTGTCACATAATGTTTTCAGAACTAGGTTCAATTTTTCTTTTAATGGGTTGTGCGTAACATGTTGTTCCTCAGCTTAGCACGTAATGTGTATCTCTACAGCTATGTATATATTTAATATTTTTTGGAGTTTACTAGTCACACTGGCTTCTCCGTTACTGGAGATTTTATGCGCCGTGATTATGTAGGTTACCTGCGTCCATAACCTTTCATTCTTAATATGAAGTACTATGTATATCGACATATCTTCCACTATAATGTTATATTTATGGTAGGTTTGGGCCGTTTTGTATTTTATACTATGATTTTATTAATTTTATAGTTTGTACGTTTTTGGTTTCATTAAATTTATTTCTTGACTGTTTCATTATACGTTTCGATTATTTTTATTTCTTGACAACTGCATTGCACATTGCGTGTCTTGCTTTTTATTGTTTGCTCTATACTAGGCCTATCGTAAGTTCTCCCATGCATAAGTTAAGTGGTATTAGCGCTTTTAGAAGCGGGAGGCGTTTGGGAGGAAATGTGGAGGTGCGGCCGTGAGGTCAGCTTTAATTTCTTGGGTGATCCCCTCCTCCCTCGGTTTTAGTTCCAGTGGCGGCCACTTTCTGCCGTATAATATGTGTACACGGCGACTCATGCGGCAGTCTGTTGACCGGCCCTCCTGGGCGTCCAGGACATGCGGCGTGATGGGCACTTACGTGGCACCGTTTACCCGGTGCGATACTGGTTGACTCAGAGGACTTTTTGCTGCCTCACCCACAGGGGTCTCACATGCTAAATTTCTGGATTTTCTGCCTGACTGGTACGACATTCTCGTAGCAATCAAGCGCCTGAAGATGGGAGTTAAATCCTGAAAACCGGTTCGTATGTACAATTTTATCCAAATAAAGGGTGTGTGAAGCACAACTGGGTGGATATATTCATCATGAAAAATTTCAGCAACAGTTGCGGATATCCCGCAAAGAATATGATGTGTAATAGTGTTGTTGACTTCCCCGAGCTAGTCTATTGTCTTTATTCGAACTGTTTCTTACACATTCTTTGTGATTTGGATCTATAGCGATTGAGTTTAATTATGTGTCTTGTATTTTCGTGATATAAATGAAATAAAGTGTTGAATTTGTAATAGTATACTAACGGAAAAAAATCGCAACACCAAAAAATAAGTAATGTAGAGTAACGAATTTTCTCGAATACGTTTGTCTAGGTAACATATTTCAGTGATTAACTTTGCAAGATACAATATGTGATCAAAAGTACCCTGACACCTGGCTGAAAATTACCCTCCATAAAATTCAGTATGGTGTTGGGCCACACTCAGCCTTAATGACAGCTTTCACTCTCGCAGGCATGAATTCAGTCAGGTCCTGGAAGGTTTCTTGGGGAATGGCAGCCCATTCTTCTCGGAGTGCTGCACTGAGGAGAAGTGTCAATGTCAGTCGGTGACGCCTGGCACGAAGTCGGCGTTCCAATACATCCCAAAGGTGTTCTATAGGATTTAGGCCAGGACTCTGTGCAGACCAGTCCATTACAGGGATGTTATTGTCGTGTAACCACTCCGCCACAGACAGTGCATTATGAACAGGTGCTCGATCGTGTTGAAATATGAAATCGCCATCACCAAACTGCTCTTCAATAGTGGGAAGCAAGTAGACGCTTAACGCATAAATGTAGGCCTGTGCTGTGCTACTGCCACGCAAAACAACAAGGGGTGCAAGCCCTCTCCATGAAAAACACTACCATACCATAACACCACCACCTCCGAATTTTACTGTTGGCACTACACACGCTGGCAGATGACGTTCACCGGGCATTCGCCATACCCACACCCTGCCATCGGATCGCCACATTGTGTACCGTGATTCGTCACTCCACACAACGTTTTTCCACAGTTCAATCGTCCAATTTTTACGCTCTTTACACCAAGCGAGGCGTCGTTTGGCATTTACCAGCGTGATGTATGGCTTATGAGCAGCCGCTCGGCCATGAAATCCAAGTTTTCTCACCTCCCGCCTAACTGTCATAGTACCTGCAGTGGGTCCTGACGCAGTTTGGAATTCCTGTGTGATTGTCTGGATAGATGTCTGCCTATTACACATTACGACCCTCTTCAGCAGTCGGAGGTCTCTGTCAGTCAACAGACGAGTTCGGCCTGTACGTTTTTGTGCTGAACGTGTCCCTTCACGTTTCCTCTTCACTATCACATCGGAAACAGAGGACCTAGGGATGTTTAGGAGTGTAGAAATCTCGCATACAGACGTATGGCACAAGTGACACCCAATCACCTGACCACTTTCGAAGTCCGTGAGCTCCGCGGAGCGCCCCATTCTGCTCTCTCACGATGTCTAATGACTACTGAGGTCGCTGATATGGAGTACCTGGCAGTAGGTGGCCGAACAATGCACCTAATATAAAAAACGTATGTTTTTGGGGTGTCCGGATACTTCCGATCACATAGTGTAGCAGGCTAATATAAGCGCGTATAAGCCACTGTAAACCGGTGTAACAGCCAGAATGTTGAATGCAAAAATGTAAACGTGCATGCATTGTGTTTACAGATGCCGGATGGCAATTTGTGGGATGGAGTTCCATGCCTATTGTACTTGGTCGGTCAGTACAAGGAAGGTGAATGCTGTTCGTGGATGACGGTGGAAAATGGCTCTGAATACTATGGGACTTAACATCTGAGGTCATCAGTCCCCTAGAACTTAGAACTACTTAAACCTAACTAACCTAAAGACATCACACACATCCATGCCCGAGGCAGGATTCGAACCTGCGACCGCAGCGGTCGCGCTGTTCCAGACTGAAGCGCCTAGAACCGCTCGGCCACAGCGGCTGGTGATGACGGTGTGGTTACCGTCCGATGATGTTCCTTATGTGCTCGATTGAAGACAGATCTGGTGATCGAGCAGGCCAAGGCAACACGTCGACCCACTGTAGAGCGTGCTAGGTTACGATAGTGGAATGAGAGTGAGCTTGGAATACTACTAATGAATGGCAGAATGACAGGTCTAATCACCAGACTCATGTACAATTTTGCAGTCAGGGTGCGTGGGATAATCACGAGAGTGCTTCTGCTGTCATACGAAACCACACCCCATACCACCACGCCAGGTGCAGGTCCAGTGTGTCCTGCACGTGCACAGGTTGGTGCCAGGCCCTAAACTGGTTCCATTCTAATCAACACCCGGCCATCACTGGCACCGAATCAGAACCAGCTTTCCATCTTGCCCTCCAATGAGCTCCCACTTGGCGTCATTGATGTCGTCAATGGTTGTGCTTTGGGGTCGATGGAATGCCTCTTACAGGGCGTCTGGCTAGGATGTATCCTTGAAGTAACTGATTTGTAATACTTCGTTATGTCACTATGGTGCCAACTGCTGCTGAAATTACTGCTGCAGATGCAGTGCGACGCGCCAGAGCCGTATGCCGAAACGATGGTCTTCCCTCTCGGTAGTGCCACATAGCCATCCGGAGTCTGGTCTTCTTGCGACCCTACATTCTCATGAGCGTCACTGCCAGCAATCATGTACAGTGGCTACATTCCTGCCACGTATTTCTGCAATATCGCAGAAGGGAGATCCACCATCTCCTAGTCCTATTAAACGACCTCGTTCAAACTCAGTGATGTGTTGATAATGGAGCCTTTGTCGTCTTAAAGGAATTCTTGATTCACATCAACTCACCACGTCAAATCTCAGAAGTAGCTAGCGCTCACGACCGTTGCAGTGTGTTTTTAAAGGAAACCCGATTTGTTTCCTCATAATGGCGCAACTACCGCCATTCTTATGCGACTGGCGCGAAATCTTACTAGACACCATCTGTCAAACGTATAAACACTGCTAAAAATTTTCATTAATGTTGCACAACTCCTTCTTGATGTTGCGATTTTTCTCCGTCAGTGTATTTTGACGTATCTTCTTACGAATGTTACGTTCTAATTTTTGACCCTGCAGGTGATATTTATCACTGCATTTTCATTAAGTTTTGCTTTGTATTTCGTACAGTACCGTGAGCATGCACTTGGTGAGAAACCAGTTGGTGAATAAAATACAAGTCAGCATTCGTGGTATGCGTTTCTTAAAATACATAAATGCTGATATCCGCTTGGAAAAGATGCGTGAAGTTACCCAATAAGCCAAGTCGCCATGAAGTACTATCTTAAAAAACCGATCTTAATCAGTCAATCATGTTACTAGTGCTGTAATTTTTTCTTGGACTTTAACGCATAATTTAAACCCCTTACGAAGTTAAACACATGTCGTCGTAGTCTGAAACCAAGAACTAGAAGTGACCCTATCTTTCATGATACACCAATTCTTCTTCCGGATGTGACACAGTGACAAAAGAATACCATTATACGGCATCAGCGTTACTCGTATAGCTGACATTGGGTGTAAACAGCTACACAGCACCTGTGCTAACTGCCTCAGCGAATTGCTGCAGTGTTACTCTGGATTGGAATGGAACGGTAGGCACACTTCACTACAACAAAATGTGGATCATTCCGTCACTTTGGGTGTAATCCACACAGCAGCGGTTCAGTATCAATAGCCCCTCGTCACATTACTCAGATCTCATCCACGATCTAGCTGCATTCCGCTGTTTTAATCACTTTCTTAATACTTGACATTTGAGCTTCGATGACGAATAAAAAAACCTATTACAAGTAGGACGACACTGTAAGTACTGCTTGTATTTAGTGCAAAAGTTTATCTACTGCCAAATACATTAACGTGACCACCGCCTATGTTTGACGTCAACGTGCGATAACCGCTCACAGACGGCAAATGAATGCTCTAGCAGTCTCGCGGTCGCGTTCTCGCTTCCTGAGCACGGGGTCCCGGGTTCGATTCCCGGCGGGGTCAGGGATTTTCACCTGCCTCAAAATGACTGGATGTTTGTGTTGTCCTCATCATTTCATCATCATTCATGGAAAGCGGCGAGATTGGACTGAGCAAAGGTTGGGAATTTGTACTGGCGCTGATAACCACGCAGTTGAGCGCCCCACAAACCAAACATTATCATCATTGCCTAACGTAGAAAAGGGCATTATCGTTGTCTTTCGGGTCAAGGGTGGAAGCATTTCGGAGACGGCTCAGTTTGTAAGGCGCTATGCGAAAGGAGCACGGAAGCAAATGTGGTGCACCACGGACCGTAGATGATAGGGGTGAACGACAGCTGAGATGTGTACGGGCGAATAGACGTGCAGCTGTTGAGCAACTGGTCGCCCAGATGAAACAAGAGGTTACCAACACTGTCTCCTCAACTAGCGTCCACCGAACGTTGCAGCATATGGATCTCCGCAGCAGGCACCTGGTTCGTGCACTCACGCTGACTGCTGTTCGTCGGCGACGAAGGTTTGACAATGCACGCCAATACCGCAACTGGACGTCTGCTGAGTGATGAGATGTGGGCTTTTCAGATGAATCACATTTTTTGCTGAAAGCAAACACCTTTCAACAGTCGTCGGGAGGGTCGAGGCTGGAGGAGGGAGCATTAGGGCCAGCGGAATGTTTTTATGGTATTCGCTTGGTGATCTTGTCATTCCGGAAGACACAATGGATCAACATTTGTGTGCATCTATCCTAGGGGCCATGTCCACCCCTACATACAGTTTGTTTTTCCTCAGTACGATGGCATCCAGTAGAACAATGCAGGATATCACAGAGCTCGCAGCGTACGTTCGTCGTTCGAAGAGCATCTGGATGAGTGTACCATATTCACATGGCAACCAAAGTCCGCGGATTTAAACCCAGTGGAGAATCTGTGAGACCACCTCGATCGGCTTTACGCGTCATGGATGCTCAACCGAGGAACCTAGCACAGCTGGGCACAGCAATGGAGTCGGCATGGCTCGACATCCCTGCACGTCTCGCAGCGGTCCACACTGCAAATGTTGGTTATTCAGGCTCCTGTAAGGTGGTCACATTGATGTGACTAGAGACTGTAATATCCCATAATTCTTACGAATCTGCTATCCGTAACTGTTTGTTTCACGGCGTTACTGATTGTAGACAACTGCAGAGATCTACAGAAAAATGATCTTGGTGGGCGGTAGAACAGGCACATATCCTTATTTCAAAATAATTTTTATTTAGATTCAGCGGTAAGAGTGTGGGTTACATCGCTCCAAAGCCCAAGTTACTACAGCACCTCCCTAATTCTGGTCCGATATAGCATCCAATGAATGATATCTTCGATTCCGAAGATGATGATTCAGTTTCTTGTCTTACCAGTCTCACTGATGTGCGAGCAGTTACGACCACTGTCCACATCGAGACTGAACGCCTCCTGATGCCCTTGCTCGCGTATGAGGCGGTAAAGAAAGTACATAAGCGGAAGAGAGCCGAATGGGGAATAACTGCAGCAAGTATACGGGTCACAAATGGCATTATCCATTGACATAACCGACTTTGACCAACGAAAAGTATTTATGGCCCAGCACCAGGGAATAAACATCTCGTAAACAGCGATGCTGGTCAACTATTCCTGTGCTACTGTCGTGAGCACCTGTGGAAAGTGGTTGAAGTACGGTGAAACGACAAGTGGATAACAAGGCATTGGACGTCCACGCTTGATCACCGAACGCGAAGGTCGGAGGTTGTCCACTTGGTAAAGGAGGACGGGTGGCGACCTGAAACGTGGTGACTGAGTGAATCATATTTCTTGTTATACCAAGTCAATGTATGTTTCTGGATACTGTAATGGATTTGGTCACTGCTCCGATCTCTCTCTCTCTACCTCGTATCATAGAATATGATACTCGCATTAAATTCATAATATGGTCCAATGGAATCAGATTTGTAAATCTAAAATACAAAGTTACTCTCATACATTTTTCACAAACAGAACTGATATACAAAAATAACACAAGATTTATTTTTAATTTAATTTGAAACTGTAAATATAAATTAAAATTATCGCCATTATTCGTATTTGTATGACTTAATTCTGAAAACATCTGTGAGGGTCCTTGGATATAAAAAATCGATGTATTTTATGATCGCTGAACTGTGAGTTCATATTTCTTTGGCGTTGATTTGTAACAAGTAGCATGGTGTCTGTCAGGAACGGAGGAGTGACTTGGAAGTTAGCGTGAACAGTTAGACTGTGAATTCGTTCGGTTTTGTGTGGAAAAGATTTTGTCGCTGATTTCATTATAATGGAAGTTTCATTAGTGGAATCTTGTAGAAATATAATTGATATGAAGAGAATGAAACGAGTGACAAAGGAATCGAGAGAAGCAGCGTCCGAATTATGTTACTAAGCCTAATCGTGCCCTCTAGATACGAGCACCGTTTTTTACTGTGAATCACAATACTTTACGAACAAGATATTCATTAACGGACGGCAAGAGACATATACTGAGCACTTATCCTTACCGCCTAGTAATTAGTTGTACATACGAGATCTTAGCGCTTTAACCTAAAAAAGTGCACTTGCCTTGAACTTTATTTATCAGATTGTTTATTCGACGTCAGAGAGGAGTATGTCTCAATATGCCGCCACCCAGGCGAACGGATGCTAGAAAAATGTAAAGCGCCACGGACGCAGGCCGGTGGGAGCAGTGTTAATGCTATTCTTAACATTCAGGTGGGCTTTCATGGGACCTGTGGTAATAATAGAAGACACGCTGACAGCTGTGGACTGTGAGAATATTACTGCAGACCGCCTGCCTCCCTTCACAATTGGCCTCTTCCCCGACGACGATAGCATTACCCGTCAGCATGACTATGCGTGTCACAAGGCCAGTGAGATGGGAACGTGATAATGAACTTATGTTGAGGTTTAAAATTATTCTCATTTATTTTTCAGTCTATTTCGCACATTTTTAGTTATATGAAACGTTTCGATCATCGAATCATCTTAAGACCGATGCAATTGTGTCAGCAACCCTTCTTGTCGGCTCAAAACCCTCATATCAGAGTACGCTGAAAATGGTTCAGGGTGATCGAAACATGTCATGTAATTAAAAATGTGCAAATGAGACTGAAAAATAAATGGGAAATGCTTTAAATATCGATATAGTTGCTGATTCTGTCGGAATGACACTCGAAAATTGATAACTCAGAGTGGCTTTCTAGGATGATAGCACATGACAACAGGTAATAGTGTCACAAAAATGTATAGGTGCCTTTTTCCTTATTTATTATTTTGTTTAATACCCTCTCAAAACACGCAGTAGCGATCGTGTATCATAATGCCTATAACGAAGCTCTCGTTTAAGCGTTACGACAAACAGATCCCAAGATTTATCCTACCTATCGTTGAAACAGAGGGAGATAAAGAAAACCGAAATATTATACGAGTATTTTCTTAGTGGAAATGCACTTACTTATGTGAATCTTAGAACAGTACCGGCGTTCCACTGAAGCAATAACTCGAGCACATGTGACACTGAATTAAGCACGAACGTCAGGAAAAAATGTTACTCAGGGTAGCAGCTGCAAGCACTGGCGGATGTTATATTATACCAGTGAAAAAGAGTATGAGGCACTCCGATACACGAGAAAAATAAACAAGTCCTTGATATCTCCAGGATCATAGATCATATTTCAGAGAGAAAGTAATGAAATATCTAGAGCACTAGAGCATGGGTGGTCAAGATTTCAGCTCGCAAGCTATACCCTGGCACAAGCGCCATAGCGCTCACCATGTCTGGAACATTTCTTCCACAACCATGCTACCCTGTCAGATCAGGAGGAAGGGGAAGAGGGGGAAATGCGAATACGTCGCATTTAAATGTAAATGTAGTCGCACTGCATATAACTTGTCTTTATATTTCTACATCTACATCTACGCATATACTCCACTAGCCAAACGGAAAACGACAGTCTGAACGCCTCAGTACGGGCTCTAATTTCCCTTATCTTTGAATGGTGATCACTGCGCGATTTGAAAGTTGATGGTAATAAAATATGCTCATTTATCAACAACATAGATACGAGTAAAAAACAAAACAAATTTTCGGTATTATTTAATTATTTTTGGCGTGCTGAAAACGTCTTTCACACACACATGTCAGTCGAAATGTTGTAGCACTTTTTGGAAACCACATTATCGAGACGAGGAAACTCTACCTGAGGAAAGCAACGTAGACGTCCTGAACAATTTTAACGTCAGAGGGATTTGTCTTTAACACGGGAATTGCCTTGCACACCAGTTTCATCTGCACATGCACAGGGCCGCTTTCAACTGAAACGACAAAAGATCTCTAAAACAGATGTGCGATTGGCAGTTTCTTCAAAACGTTTGCGAAACTACCCTTGTAATTCTTTCAAGGCCACAACGAATGCTTCAGTCCTCACGATTTCTTTATTTCCATTTATCTTAGGGAACTGGACTATGTTTGTCAGAATGTGTCCCTTCTAAAACGCCTTCTTCTTTTTATATGCTTCCCAATAAAATCAGAAAGAAGTTGTTTCTCACTTTGCATTGTCTTACTGTGGACAGCGTGCTGTCAATTGCACTTAAAATGCAAGGTCTGCAATCCTTCTCGGATGTAATTTTCGATCCTGCAGTCTGTTTGTCTTCACAAATTCAA
Organism: Schistocerca americana; assembly: GCF_021461395.2. Lineage (NCBI taxonomy): Eukaryota > Metazoa > Arthropoda > Insecta > Orthoptera > Acrididae > Schistocerca > Schistocerca americana. The sequence goes on along the minus strand of NC_060126.1, from coordinate 321,854,477 downwards.
TAATAGCGAGTTTTAAATCGAAAAATCGTTCCTGCCATGACATTTTACTTAACCAACGTCCTTCTGAGTAATATACACCGCCGGAAAAAAAAAATTACTACGCCATTTTTTGTGGCACAAATGGTTCTGACCCATGCTCTCACACTCGTATTAGGACGTAGAGTAACCTCCACGGGCGACAGTGTAAACGCCGACTCTGACATTGAGTGAAGGCTGTCTTGAGACACGTTATGCCACGCCTGCTCGGCCTGTTCACGTAGTTCTGCAAGAGAGTTGACAGATAGCCGCAAGAGCCACTTATCGTCCCGTCATAGTCCACACGTGTTCGATAGGAGACATGTCCAGAGAGGGTTCTGGCCAGGGAAGTTGCTGTACGTCTTGCTGAGCACGTTGAGTTTCGTGGGCAGTGTGTGGGTGAGTTTTATCCTGTTGCAAGAACGGCAAAAGAACGAATCTAACAACATTCTGCACATACCGAGAGCCGGTTAGCATCCCCTCCAGAAACACGAGTTGTAAACAAGACTGGTAGCTTATCGCACCCCAGACCATAAGGCCGGGGGAGGGGGGGGGGGGGGGGGGAGGGAGGACAGTGTGTCATAGACGAATGCACTCTACGAGACAGCGCTTACCAGGCCTACGTCGTATGCGCAAATGACTAATTATAGCATCAGGCAAAGAACCGGCTTTCATCATCGAAAACCACGGGGCGCCATTCCATCTTCCAAGTGACCCTCTGAAGGAAACGGTCTAGCCGTGTACGTCGATGCTGTGGCGTGAGTGGTAGACGGGATAGAGACGTGCATGCCCGTAGTCCCACTACTAATAACCGTTCGCAATATTTCGTGTTGACAGGTTTGGACTCACAAGGCCTCTTATCTGTGCTGTGGTAGCTGTCCGATCTGCCACTGCCGCCTTTACGTTAGGACGATCCTGGCGGATGTCCGTGCAGCGTGGTCGTTCAGAACCTCGTCTAGGGGTGTGAGTATGTTCACATGAGCTAACACCAACATCGTTGCACAACTGACGCAGTGCGTCCAGCTTGTGTGGTAATTCTCCGAGAGGATCATCCTGCCTCTGGTACCGCGCGCCGCGGAATTTGACTCCGCGCCAGACGTCATGGACGTCGAAGACCCATAGAGGTCTCTGCACCATCGCGCCGTAAGATGTGGCGGCGGGCGCCTCCTGGCCCGCTTTTAGTGTGAGGGCACCACAGTGGAACATGTGGTCCCAGGGGCCAATAGCGGCGCCCCCGATAGCGTACTTAAGCGCCTGCCTTGCGCTCAGCCAGCGACCTCGAACGTGCTTATGACCGCGTATGGCATTCCGGTCTCCTCTTCAAGCTCCAAACCTTAGCCCTTCCCATTAACTACGTCCGTCTGATCGGTTCCTTTCTCTCCCGCCGTCCTTCCTATGTCACCATCCATAACACAGATTCCTACACCTTTTTCCCCTCCTCCGGTGTGCCCCAAGGCTCCGTCCTCTCCCCCCTCCTGTACCTTTTGTACACGGCGGACATGCCGCCGCCGTCACCCCCCGTCCACCTTCTCCAGTTTGCCGATGACACCGCCTTCCTTGCCCTTGCCCCCACCCTGCAACGCTCCCAACGCCTTCTCCAATCCCATCTTGACCAGTTCACCGCTTGGTGCAACCAGTGGTTGCTCAAGGTCAATCCTTCCAAAACCCAGGCGATCATTGTAGGCAAAACCACCCCTTCCTTCCGCCTCCTTGATTTCTATCTCACCATCTATGGCCGTCCCATCACCCTCACTCCCACCCTTAAGTACCTTGGCGTCACCCTCGACCGTCGCCTCTCCTGGAATCCCCATCTCCAGACAATCCAAGCCAAGGCACATTCCCGACTCCGTCTCCTCAAGCTCCTTTCCGGCCGTACATGGGGTCTGGACCCCTCCACCATCCTCCACACCTATAAGTCCCTCATCCGCCCTATCCTTTGTTATGCCCATCTGGCTTGGATCTCGGCCCCCCCTACCTTTTATAAATCCCTCCAAATCCTTGAACGTCATGCTCTCCGCCTTGCCTATCGCATCCGTCTCCCCTCCCCCACGCGGATCCTGTATGATCTCATTCCCTTTCCGCACCTCCTCCTTTTCCTTGAAAGGATACGGATCCTGTACACCTCCCGTAAACTTGATCCTCCTCACCCGCTCGTATCCCCGATCCTCTCCCACCCCCGCCCACTGCCGCACCTGTATTCCCACGTCCCGCCCGGTCTCCATCTCTCCACCCTCCTTACCCTCTCCCAAGATGGCTTCCGCCAGCTCCCTCTCCCTGATGATGTCCTTGTCCCCTCCATCTACCCCCCTATCAACTTTGACCCTGCCCTGCCCCCCACTTCCGGTGTCCTTTCCTGTCGGCACCCTCCCTCCCTTCTCTTCTCTTCCCTTCTTTTTCCTTTTCCCCGTCCCCTTCCTCCCCCCCTCTTCCCCCGGGCTTCCTCTCCCCCTTCCTCCCTCCCCCCTATCTCCCCTGCCCGTGGCATCTCTGCTCTCCCCTCTCGCTCTCCCACTCCCCTTCCTCCTCCTCCTCTCTTGGCAGGTCCCCGGACTCGCACACGCATAGTGCACATTCGCGCGCCGGAGATCATCGCCTTCTGTGTCTCGTGTGTGTGACGTCGTTTAGTGTTTTTGGTGTCCGCCGTCCTACTACTACGTTCACTTGTGCCGTCGGATTCATCAGTGTTCTGTGCGCCGTGCCAACGTGTTTTCAGTGTTGTTATCGTCACGTGTGAACGACTCCGTGTTTTTTGTGTCTCTGTGACCTCTCTCTTATGCCCGTCACTATGTTCATTATCATTCTCCGTTCCTCTACTATTGTAACACTATGGCTGAAGAGCGGCGTAGTGTGCCGCTGCCAGCCTACCTGATTTGTACAGGTTTTAAAATAACAATAAAGTAAAAAAAAAAAAAAAAAGCTCAGCCAGCAGTGCGGAGCGGCCTGAGCTGGCGAGGCGAGCGCATCGCTGCCGTTGCGCGCTACGCTTACTCGGCCGTTGAGAGCTCGTGAAGAGGTTTCTGTGCTGTGGACGCCGCGGAGAGCAAATTGTGGTGCGTTGTTTTCACAACGTGTGCAGATTGTCGTGTTCCGCGCCTCGCAGCATGGGAAAGAAGGGTGCGCAGAAGAAACCTGCGGCTACGAAGGGTCCCTCGGTTGTGCAACTCACTGAGTCTGCCGACCATGCAAGGAACTCCCGAGAAGACGAGTCGCGGCCTGTCCCCCCTTTGTACGTCAAGTGCAAAGGCGGGTGGACAGCGCTGTTCGACACCATTACGAATTGCGCTTGGTACGAGGTGGTCTACGAGTCTGTCGATACAGACTCGCTGATCTGCGTTCGAGCTGCAAACGTGGCCGACCACAGGGCGATCGAGGTCGCAGCGGCCGACCACATCGTCGACACGCCGCCGGCGCGTGAGAAGGCACCTTCCGTTGGAAGGATGAAGGCGACCGAGGCACTCTTCAGTGGGCTACCTTGGTGCTGTGATGAGGCAGCGGTCCGGGAAGAGCTGCTGCGAGCCGGGTTTGGTAATGCAACCGCAAGGTTGCACAACCGGACCAACAGGAAGAGGGCGCCGCTCTATGCCGTGACCGTGCAAACGGTCGACAGCGGGAGCGACATCTTCGACTTGCGGAAGTTGCTGGGCTTCCCTGTTACGATAGAGGCTCTCCCGACCGCCACGGGCCCTCAGCCCCAGTGCTTCAGGTACCAGGGCGAGGGCCATGTTGCGAAGTATTGCCGCAACGCGGCGCGGTGCGTCAAGTTAAAAAAAAATGGCTCTGAGCACTATGGGACTTAACATCTATGGTCATCAGTCCCCTAGAACTTAGAACTACTTAAACCTAACTAACCTAAGGACATCACACACACCCATGCCCGAGGCAGGATTCGAACCTGCGACCGTAGCAATCGCGGGGCTCCGGACTGAGCGCCTAGAACCACTAGACCACCGCGGCCGGCGTGCGTCAAGTGCTCGGGCGAGCACGACAGCCGCGCCTGCGACCGCGGCAGCAACGCTCTGCCGACTTGTGTCCGGTGTGGCGGCCTGCACGTCGCCAGTTGGCGCGGTTGTGCAGCTTTCTCAAGCCGCAACCGTGCCGGGGGCGGCGAGGCGGCCGCGGCCGCACCGACGCAACTGCAGAAGCGAAGACGACGTCGGAAACGGCGTAGGGCGCAGAACAGCCCGGCGCAGCTGAGGAACGGCGCAGTAGGAGCTCCACCTGCCAGGGGCAGGGACGACCGCCCGGAAACGGGCAGCCAGGACGCAGCTCGCGCTCCCGAGAAGAAATGTGACCTCGAACTCGGCACCGCCGTGAAGGAGGCCACTGCAGCCCTCAATGCCGTCATGGCGGCAGAGAGGGCTGGCTTCGCAGCCGCCGTGGCTGCAGAGAAGGAAGAGGCCTCGAGGCAACTGCGAGCAGTCTTCGCCCAAGGCCTCAGCGCAGTAGTACCTGCGAACACTCCTGCGACCTCGCAGAAGGACGTCCTCGCGCCTATCCCAGCGGCTGCCCCAGCAGCACCGCAGGTGTAAGTTGCAAAGAAGAAAACCGCCGCCCCAGCGGAACCGGTGGGAATGCCGACTGCTGCGGGAGCGGGCCCCGCAAGGGATCGAGAAGCCAAAAGGGCAGCCTTCATCGCACAAGCGCAAGCGAACGGTAATACTTCCTCCGACGCTGAATTGGCGCAGCTCTCTGAACAAACGGAGCTCATAGAAGCTACATTACGGAAGGGCTGCGGCGTGCAGCAGAGGAGGACGCTGAACGGTAGCCGGTCACCGCCGTTCTGCACCAGCCTGATAAAGCTGCACCAAGTCACTGACGACAAGGCGCAGCAGACGGCAGAACAGCAACGCATGCGTTGCCGCGCCGAACTCTTATGTTACAGGGAGGAAGCCACTGCGGCCGGCCCAGGAGACTACAAGCGAGCCCATCCGCAGCACCCGGACTGACCCAGCTAACGAACACGCAGCACATAGCTAACGATGTACGATACCTCACGCTAACCTTACCTCACCTTGCATGCTCTGTCGCAGCTAGCAAGCCGCTACTGCCCTTACTACCCGTCCTACTGTCGCAGAGGTTTCTTTCCCTTGGCGCTGGCCTTGGCACTTTTTTTTCCTCTGCCCTTACAACCGCTACTCTTCAATCGTTTTCGACCACTTCTGTCTCCTGATGGACCATGTTAATGAGTAATCTTACCCAGACGCATGGATAACAGCACAGCCCGCATCCTGTGACGCCTGACTCAAAAACTAACATGTTTATGGAGGTGACAGTAGAACTTTTGGTTTGGTCACCACGTTGGTGTGGGCGTGGAGGGGCCCCATCCTTAAAAAAGCTTAGCCAGCAGTTGACATCGCGTTGCATCTCAGGACATATCGTCTCGGACAGCGTATTGACACTCGTGTTTCTATTCCCGTGGACGTGGTCGTCTTGTTTGGTTCGTTCCTCTGTTGTCTGTTCTTGTTGTGTCGTAAGGTCCTCCGTTGGTCGTGTCCGTGCTCTCCCGTTGTGCTGTTGTCCGCGGGCCGCTCCGCGGGTCCCTCCGCGTTTCCGTCACTACTACCCCGCGACCTTTCCGGTCGCCGTTACAACACCCCCCGCCATTCGGAAGGCAGCAGTTTCACCTCTTTCAGACTCGCTCACCTTGTTATAGATAGCACGATTATGTTTCCGTGGCATGGTTGACAGCTTCCTTCACACGTTTGCACCACACTGAGCCTTGTGACTGTGACCATTCCCAATTAAAAGGTAGACATAGATGGCGCTATGCCACTGCGGTATTTGTTGGTAGACAACGCTGAAACCATTATCAGAACATCTAATATTCCCCTGGTGACATATGCCCCGTCGTCGGATCAAATTCGACGTCGTCTTTCCAGGCGTATTGATTTTTTTCCCGTTATTATATAAAGCCTCCATAGCCTTCGTTCAGTTTCAACGAAAACTGCTGCCACTGACAATGTGATCTAGCGTGCGGCTTCAGAAAATTTACCATTCATACCACCAGCTTGCTCATGTGCTCCATACCTGCAAATTTAGCACAAAGTGCCTGACGTACAGAACAATGAATCCCGTTTGTAGGTGTTGTGACTTTTTTTCTTTTTTATTGTTAACTAAATCTATAAATAATTTCTGCATGGTATTGCAGCATCGTTTCACTACAGATGTTCAGTATCTATCGCGTATGCGAGTGCTTACTGTACATGGTGACTCATCTAAGCCGGCCGCTGTGACCGAACGGTTCTAGGCGCTTCAATCCGGAACCACGCGGCTCCTACGGTCGCAGGTTAGAATCCTACCTCGGGCATGGATGTGTGTGATGTCCTTAGGTTAATTAGGTTTAAGTAGTTACGGGACTGATGACCTCAGATGTTAAGCCCCATAGTGCTTAGAGCCATTTGAACCATTTTTTGACTCATCTAAAACTTGCACCGCAAATATTATGGAAATGAAAAGTGCTATCGATGTGCAGATTCCACAAACTGGATTGATAGTCAGGGGCTCGTATTGTTAGCCAATAAACAGATTGTAGTAAGACTTAGCAAGTGTATTTTTTGTGCAAACATACACTTTTTAAGTGGAACGATGCCTGTTGATACGAGGTGCATTCAAGTTCTAAGGCCTCCGATTTTTTTTCTCCGGACTGGAAAGAGATAGAAACATGCGCATTGTTTTAAAATGAGGCCGCGTTCATTGTCAATACGTCCCAGAGATGGCAGCACCGTACGGCAGATGGAATTTTGCCGCCAGCGGCGAGAATGAGAACTGTTTTAAATACTTAAAATGGCGATGTTTTCCTTACTTGAACAGCGTGCAATCATTCGTTTTCTGAATTTGCGTGGTGTGAAACCAATTGAAATTCATCGACAGTTGAAGGAGACATGTGGTGATGGAGTTTTGGATGTGTCGAAGATGTGTTCGTGGGTGCGACAGTTTAATGAAGGCAGAACATCGTGTGACAACAAACCGAAACAACCTCGGGCTCGCACAAGCCGGTCTGATGACATGATCGAGAAAGTGGAGAGAATTGTTTTGGGGGATCGCCGAATGACTGTTGAACAGATCGCCTCCAGAGTTGGCATTTCTGTGGGTTCTGTGCACACAATCCTGCATGACGACCTGAAAATGCGAAAAGTGTCATCCAGGTGGGTGCCACGAATGCTGATGGACGACCACATGGTTGCCCGTGTGGCATGTTGCCAAGCAATGTTGACGCGCAACGACAGAATGAATGGGACTTTCTTTTCGTCGGTTGTGACAATGGATGAGACGTGGATGCCATTTTTCAATCCAGAAACAAAGCGCCAGTCAGCTCAATGGAAGCACACAGATTCACCGCCACCAAAAAAATTTCGGGTAACCGCCAGTGCTGAAAAAATGATGGTGTCCATATTCTGGGACAGCGAGGGCGTAATCCTTACCCATTGCGTTCCAAAGGGCACTACGGTAACAGGTGCATCCTACGAAAATGTTTTGAAGAACAAATTCCTTCCTGCACTGCAACAAAAACGTCCAGGAAGGGCTGTGCGTGTGCTGTTTCACCAAGACAACTCACCCGCACATCGAGCTAACGTTACGCAACAGTTTCTTCGTGATAACAACTTTGAAGTGATTCCTCATGCTCCCTACTCACCTGACCTGGCTCCTAGTTACTTTTGGCTTTTTCCAACAATGAAAGACACTCTCCGTGGCCGCACATTCACCAGCCGTGCTGCTATTGCCTCAGCGATTTTCCAGTGGTCAAAACAGACTCCTAAAGAAGCCTTCGCTGCTGCCATGGAATCATGGCGTCAGCGTTGTGAAAAATGTGTACATCTGCAGGGCGATCACGTTGAGAAGTAACGCCAGTTTCATCGATTTCGGGTGAGTAGTTAATTAGAAAAAAAAATCGGAGGCCTTAGAACTTGAATGCACCTCGTATTAACAAACTCAAAGCAGGGTAAATTAGAACGTTTGTGATATTTGTTGCAGGATTTGTTTGACATTCAACCGGCGTAGTTGCTAGGTAAAACGCTGTTATGTTTGCTTACAGTGTTCTTGTGTGTTCCTTGAGCGTATTGCGATTTGAGAGTCAGTTATTTACGACAATCCAAGCTGTAGGTTGTGAGTGGAAGATGGGATTTACCAATGCAAAAAAAAGCCGACATATTCATGGTGTATGGAGAGTGCAGGGAAAATACAGTTCGCTCTTGGACGATGTATGCGCCAAGATAACCCGAAAGATGTCAACTATCTCGGCAGTTAAGTATCAACATCTTTAACCAATTACGTGAAAGTGATAGCGTAACACCTCGACAACGTAACAGAAGGAAACAAGTGAACAAGTGACGACAGAATGGCATGAGTCAGAATGTGTCCTACGCAGTCTCCATCCACATTCATCCCTGTCACATCTCTCTCTATTAAGAGCTGCATGGAAACGATTGTGAGAGTCGTGCTAACTTCTGTGCATGGATATGAAGACAGGGTACTCCATATATATCATGTAACTTGTTTAGTGATGAAGCCACATTTGCCAATCACGTCCAAGTAAACAGCCGAAAGATGCGTTATCGGTCTGTTGACAACCCCTTTTGGCTTCGTCAGGTAGAACGTCAACGCCATGGAGTGTAAACGTGATGTGGGATAGTGAACCATCGGCTCATAGGCCCGTTTTTCATAGACGGAACACTGAACGCGCGCAAGTATTGCAGCTCCCTAACAGACCATTCCACGGATGCTAGAAGACGGTCCTCACCAGACTAGGAGGAACCTATGGTATCAGCATGATGGCTGTCCAGCCCGTAGTGCACGAAGTACTACAGCATGTCTTCACGAATTGTTTCCAAATCGATGGATTACATGCAGAGGACCTGTACCTTTGCCACCCCTTTTCTCGGATTTGGCACCTGTAAACTTTTTTTCTGTGTGGAAGGCTGAAAGATGCTGTCTGGAAGGACATACCAACTACACCCGACGATATGCAACGACGTATTAGTGCAGTCTGCTCGGGCAACTCCGCTGAAATGCTAGCAGGCGTGCAACAGTCGTTCCATGTCAGACTGGAAGCGTGTATTACCGCTGCCGGTGGTCGTTTTGAACATAACTCATGATGGTCAGTTGTCTCGTTACTGATCAAAATGTTCTTTAGTGTGTGATACCACAGGTTATGTACAAGTGTTGGTGTGGGGAAAGTTTCTAAACTCGTTATCTCGTAAACAGTTTGCACGAGAATCCTATAACAAGCACCACTTACGTTCTAATTTACCCTGACTTTTGTCTGTTAATGTCGACAGGCATCGTTCCATTTACAAAGTGTATTTTTACACCAAAAATACAATTTCTAAGTATTATTACAATCTATTGATTGCCTAACAATACGAGCCCTTGACTACCAACCCTTTGTATGAAAGCCGCACATCAACAGGACTTTCATTTCCGCATTATTTTAGGTGCAAATTTTAGGTGATTCAACCCGTATAATGAGAATTCTTATCCCTCTCTTACGTCATTCCCATTCATTTTAAAGGCTTGTGACGATAGATTACAGACCACAATTTAATAATGGTGAAGAGTTGGCTGAGGTTTAAGAGACTAGTCATGAACTAACATTGCGCAAAGAAATGGGATACTGAAGCATTAAGGAATAAAGAAATACGCTTGATGTTCTCTGAGACTGTAGATACTGCGATAGTGATTAACTCAGTAGGCAGTTCAATTGAAGGGGAATGGACATGTCCAAAAAGGGCTATCGCAGAAGTTGGAAAAAGAAGCATAGGTACTAGGCCGGTAACACGAAGAAACCACGGATAACAGAAGCAATACTTCAGTCGATCGACGAAGAAGGGGAGTGCAAAAATGTTCAGGAATACAGAAATAAAAATCAATTAGGAATGAAATAAACAGGAAGTGCAGGGAAGCTAAGATGAAATTGATACGTAAAAAATGTGAAGGAAGCAAAAAAGAAATAACTGTCGAAATGACTGACTTACCATTCAGAAAAGTCAAAAGAACCTTCGGTGAAATTAAAAACATGGGTGGTAGCATTAATAGTGCAAAGGGAATTCCTCTGTTAAATGCATAGGAGAGAGAGAGTAAATGGAAGGCGTACACTGAAGGCGTCTATGAGGAGGAGGAAGAATTGTCTGATGACGTGATAGAAGAAGAAACAGGAGTCGATTTAGAAGAGATAGGGGACCTAATATTAGCATCAAAATTTAAAAGAGCTTTGGAAGACTTCAGACAAAACAAGGCAGAAGGGATAAATAACATTCCATCGGAAGTTCTGAAATCATTGGGGGATATAACAGAACGACTGTCCATGTTGGTGTGTAGAATGTATGAGTCTGGCGATATACCATCAGACTTTCGGAATAACATCATCCACAGAGTTCCGAAGACTGCAGGAATCGACGGATGTGAGAGTTAGCGCACAATCAGCTTAACAGCTTATGCATCCATATTACTGGCAAGAATAATGTGCGGAAGAATGGAAAAGAAAATTGAGGAAGTGTTAAATGACGATCACTTTGGCGTTAGAAAAGCTAAAGGCACCAGAGAGGCAAAGTGGCAGATAATGTAAGCAAGACTGAAGAAAAATCAAGACACTTTCATAAGATTTGTCGACCTGAAAGAAGATTTTGACAGTTTAAAATATTGGAAGTTGTTCGAAATTCTGAGAAAAATACGGTAAGCTGTAGGGAAAGACGGGTGATATACAATACTTTGGGTGTACAATATTCAAGAGGGACCCATAACACTGGTAGGGCAAGAACGATGCGCTCGGATTAAAAAGAGTGTAAGACAGGGATGTAGTCCTTCCCCCCTACTGTTCTATCTATACATACTAGAAGCAATGACGGAAATAAAAGTAAGGTTCAAGAATGCGACTAAAGTTCAAGGAGAAAGGATATCAATGATAAGATTTGCTGAGGACATTATTATTCTCAGTGAAAGTGAGGAAGAATTACAGGATGTGTTGAATGGGATGAACAGTCTAATGAATACAAAATACGGATGGACAGTAAATCGAAGAAAGACGATAATAATGAGAAGTACAGAAATGAGAAGAACGAGGAGCTTAACATCAAAATAGGTGATCACGAAGTAGATGAAGTTAAGGAATTCTGCTATCTTGGCAGAAAAATAACTCACCATGGACGGACAAATGAGGATATAAAAGGCAGTTTTGCACTGGCAAAAAAGGACATTACCGCCCAAGAAAAGCCTATTAGTGTCAAACAAAAGCCTTAATTTGAGGCAGAAATTTCTGAGAGTGTGTGTTTGGAGCACAACTTTATATGGTAGTGAAACATGGACTGTGGGAAAACCGGATCGGAAGAGAACTGAAGCTTTTGAGATATGGTGCTACAGAAGAATTTTGAAAATTTAGGTGGACTGGTGAGGTAAGAAATGAGGAGGTTCTCGAAAGAATTGGCGACGATGAGGAGGTTCTCGAAAGAATTGGCGACGAGAGGAATCTATGGAAAATACTGACAAGAAGAAGGCACAGGAAGTTAGGATATCTGTTAAGACATGGGGGAAGAAATTTCATGGTACTAGAAGGAGCTGTAGAGGGTAAAAACTGTAGAGGAAGACAGAGATTGGAATACGACCAGAAAATAAATAATTGAGGACGTAGAATGCAAGTGCTATTTTCCGTGGAAGAGGCTGGCACCTGGCACAGGAGAGGAATTCGTGGTGACTCGCGTCAAACTGATGACTAAAAAAAAAAAAAAAAAAAAAAAAAAAAAAAGGACTGCCTCTTTTTGTACAGACAGACCTATGAAAGTCCTAAAGTCCTTCATATCAGGAACAAATAGCGATGGTTTTCAATTAGAAGTAAGATAGACTCTGGTAGCGACAAATTTAAATAACATTTATAGATGTATCTATAATAGTTCAAAATGGTTCAAATGGCTCTGAGCACTATGGGACTTAACTACTGTGGTCATCAGTCCCCTAGAACTTAGAACTACTTAAACCGAACTAACCTAAGGACATCACACACATCCATGCCCGAGGCAGGATTCGAACCTGCGACCGTAGCGGTATCTATAATAGTCATTATATTCAACTGTAATAGTTTCGTAGAAAGAAAACAGTTTAAAACGCCCTTCTGTGACGTGCCATTGCTAAGCTCATGCTCTAAATTTCACACTCATTTTTCTGTGAAGTCTTTCAGGACTTTTATTACAATTGCAGTTTCCTTCATACCAATAAAAGTTCAAAATGACATGTTAATGGACAATGCTTTATTAATAAAATGTTTAATTTCATGCCCTCTATTATTTCAGAAAATTAGAAATAGTTATCATGATACCACTTGTACAATGTTCTACGACAATCAAAATGATTTGATATGAAATGAAACAAAAAATCGTCGTAGAACATGTCTCCAATTTCCCACTACAGTTTTGAAAGAACACACTACTCAGATGAATGAATGAGCTTGCAAAAGTTAAATACGAGAATACAGAATAAACAGTACCAGCGCCAAGACGCATTCATGGAGTAGGGGACTGAAAGGGTAGTAATAAATACTGGTTTCAAAAGTAGTGATGAACACAGTTACCAGGAATCCAAGACCACCACAGCTTATGAACTGGATGATAAGTTGACCGAGACCTGCACGGCAAGAGAAAACTGATATGGATGACGAAATTACAAGTTTGACTTCAGATGGTATCTACTAATGAAGTATTGTAAAACGTACGAATGTTCCATTTTTTTAAACTGGATTAATTTATTTTAATTTCGCTTTAAAACAGAAGGCTAAGTATAATGCCGTTTTTTACGCTGACGAATATCAGGTGTGAGGAATACTGCGATATGGAATGTTCTGTTCCCGCTCGTTCTCTGGCATGCCCACACGTTTTAGTAACAGACATCAGCACACTCGTATGTAAACCAGAACGGGTCACGTAACGTTTAGCATACCATAACCTACTTGTCTATAACTGTCAATAACGCTTTGAGAGCCTTTCGTTCAGCGAATGTTTGAATCGAAGTCTTGCCAAATTAGATTCAGTTGCCTAGGTCGCTGGCCGGAGTGGCTGAGCGGTTCTAGGCGCTACAGTATGGAGCCACGCGACTGCTACGATCGCAGGTTCGAATCCTGCCTCGGGCATGGATGTGTGTGATGTCCTTGGGTTAGTTAGGTTTAAGTAGTTCTAAGTTCTAGGGGACTGATGACCTCAGAAGTTAAGTCCCACAATGCTCAGAGCCATTTGAACCATTTTGCCTAGATCCCCAAATCTGTGAGACCTTGTCGATGCATTGGTACTCTAAGACAGTTTGTAAAGCAAGTCAGAGTGCTGAATGACTTTTCTGCTTCAGTTAAAACTATGAAAAAAACATGCACGTAGTTACACATAACTTTGGAAATAAACTTGAAACTTTAAGATCGTGATCTTATTCAAGAGGTCAATTGTGTGCAAGCAATATATTTACGGTTTGAACCATAAAAAGTTTTCAGATATTTAATTTCTTCTCCTAAATCTGTTGTGACATCAGTGCGATATTAGTTGATAAATATCATGCATGCCTCAGCGACCTAATAGTCAGACATCTTTGATATCCACAAAAATGCAAAGGTTTCATAGATAATCTTCATTGTTCCAAGGCAGGTTTTTCAAATAAGACACCACATTGTCAATGATGACAAGAAAACGTTTAACTTGCATGTTGTTGTTGTTGTGGTCTTCAGTCCAGAGACTGGTTTGATGCAGCTCTCCATGCTATTCTATCCTGTGCAAGCTGCTTCATCTCCCAGTACGTACTGTAGCCTACATTCTACTGAATCTGCTTAGTGTATTCATCTCTTGGTCTCCCTCTACGATTTTTTCCCTCCACGCTGCCCTCCAATACTAAATTGGTGATCCCTTGATGCCTCAGAACATGTCCTACCAACCGATCCCTTCTTCTAGTCAAGTTGTGCCTCAAACTCCTCTTCTCCCCAATTCTATTCAATACCTCCTCATTAGTTATGTGATCTACCCATCTAATCTTCAGCATTCTTCTGTAGCACCACATTTCGAAAGCTTCTATTCTCTCGTTGTCCAAACTATTTATCGTCCATGTTTCACTTTAATACATGGCTACACTCCATACAAATACTTTCAGAAACGACTTCCTGACACTTAAATATATACTCGATGTTAACAAATTCCTCTTCTTCAGAAACGCTTTCCTTGCCATTGCCAGTCTACATTTTATATCCTCTCTACTACGACCATCATCAGTTATTTTGCTTCATCAGGAAATGATTTCCTTTTGTTTTCAGAATCCGCGTTGAGGGAAATGGTGTTCCAATTTTCGCGAAGATATATTAAGGTATTTAATAAGCTCTCAAGGTGCTTTGTCTCAACACAACTGGCAGTTTTTCGAGCGTGTAATAATTTGATTCTGTAGTAAGTTGGTACCAACTTCAGCCAAACTGATGCCATGATTAGACACTCGAACGATATCATAAGCCAAAAAAAGTCATACCACGGAATGTGTGTCAGTTGAAAAATTTAAATTAATGAGAGTTTCAACAACACTGGCAATCTTACCCAAGTGAGTTGCTATTGGTCAACCCGAGCACTCCAACGGGTGTAAGACGTGGAATATTAAGAACTTCCAACACACTGTTTCAGAATTTCCCGTTGTTGTGGGCTGCAGCTGATCAGGTTGTAAAGAAGTTGAATCACTCCGAAAAACGTAGCTGCATCATGTCAGCCCTCAGCTACATGTGCACCACATAAGGAGTTCAGAAGCCCACAGCGAGAGTTTTGCGAGAGGATTACATTAAGAGAGAGAGAGAAAAAAAATCAAGTGGCTGATTTCCTTTACAACATCGTCTGATACTATTTATGTATCCATAACTTTGTCCTCTGCACTGCTAGGAACTGACAGTTTCACAAGTGTTGATCGAATTTAATGTACAATAGCAACTCCTGTTTTCTGATTGCACTCTAGAAATTCCTAAGCCGTTCATTTATTTCTTGTTTATCAATTTCGTTATCAAAGTAAATGTAATACGGGACGAATGTTGCCTTTTCAACATGATTTGAATCAGGAGCTTCCTCAACAAGAATTTAGTAATACTTCAGATTTTCTCTCTGTTCCAAAATGACACTCCTGACGTAATGGGCACAACTAGAAATAAATTCATTCTGAGTATCAGTTGACAGATAATGCACTTGCAAACGCTTCCCAGGTTCTTGTCTCTTTGTGACTTTGCTAATGTATTTTGCGAGGAACGGGACGTAGTGACTCGAGAACTCTAATATTGTAACGAAATTTACGTTATTTTAATCTCCAATCTTTTGAGATGAACCCCTGAAAGCCAAGCATTTCTTGGCCAAGAAATAGTCTCACATCAAGTAACACGAGGGTTCCCATGTAAATTAGCTATTCTACAGACGACTGAAAGAAGAACATTACCTCTCTACTTTTGCATTAGCGCGGCCAATGTACTAGTTCCCTCACTTTTACGATTCTTCCAGAACAACGATAACACATAAATATATTTTATTTTATGTTTACTCTTGAGTGCAAAATATTTTCTGTACATTTCGTATAAAAACACCTTGTGAAGGAATCAGCAGTGCCTTACCTTTAAATGTTGTTGGTAGTTCTACGAAATTATAACGATATTTCACAGCTGTTGCCGTGTACCTTTGTTGGGGAAATGTTTTGGTGGGTTACCAAAAACATTTAAAGAAAGCGCATTTTGCAATCAATCACACAGCATTTTTGGTGCACGATGTCTCAAGAAAATGTTGTGCATTCAAGATTAAACATGAAATAGAATTGTTTGCAACTGGCCTGTATGACTCATAAAACTGAAGCGGAAATGAAGAACTCGATTTGTTACGCTGGTGCTCTTTTATTTATAATATTACATAATTCTATTTTACAATAGCAGGTTGATTTTTGCCAACTTAGCGTCCTGGGAGATCCGAACCCTTGAGAGACTTGGGCCCTGGGTATTTTGCCACCCCTCCCCGCCCCTCTCTGCCCCCCTCCCCCCCCCCCCCCCCCCCGCCGGCCGGGGTGGCCGAGCGGTTCTAGGCGCTACAGTCTGGAAACGCGATACCGCTACGGTCCTCCCCTCGTCGGTCTTGTTAGAGGTATGAAGAAAGAAAATACTCCACTCTTTTGATTGAAGACCACAACAACACAAGCGTATGATGAAACGGAATCGTTTGATATACATCACTATAATATTGTTTGTTTTTGTTTGGTATTTTTCTAGTGATTTTGTATATTTCTAGTCTTTTCATTCCCTTTCAACCCAGCTCTATCAGTATATTGTACTCTTGACTTGCATGTGATCAGAAATGGCAAGTTATGAGAGACACTCAATCTCATTAGGATGCACTTAGTGATTTGTGTCATTCCCAATCAACATAACTTAAAATTAAATGAAACTAAATATGAGCAGTAAAATACATCGTGGCGTCATAGGAATGACGGTGCAAGCCACTAGAGTAGAATCAGCAGCCCCATCTGCATTTGGCGATAGTCGCACTTGGGGCGACAACTTAGGCACACTATCGACTGGCATAGCAAGCAACTACAGAGCTCTGCAGCTACAGCGGTGCTTGTGTTTTCAAGATGGCTGTGTATTACCTAGCGTGAAGGTGGCAACACTGATGCAGTCGTATAGTTTAGTGTGTCTCAAGAGTGTTGGAACATTACGCACAGTTATTTATAAAGTTTAAGAACACGTCAGTCAACATATGAAGCTGTGAACCTACAACCTTGGACAAGCGGGCCGGAGTGGCCAAGCGGTTCTAGGCGCTTCAGTCTGGAACCGCGATACCGCTACGGTCGCAGGTTCGAATCCTGCCTCGGGCATGGATGTGTGTGATGTTTTTAGGTTAGTTAGGTTTAAGTAGTTCTAAGTTCTAGGGGACTGGTGAACTCAGAAGTTAAGTCCCATAGTGCTCAGAGCCATTTGAACCCCCCCTCCCCCCCCCCCTCGTCGGTCTTGTTAGAGGTATGAAGAAAGAAAATACTCCAGGCGATGATAGTGTTACAGTGTCGTGGATTTAAGAAATGCCACCTCCGTCCGTGACGCTCCCTGCCGGCTGTTTCGCGACCTGGCGCTTGCAGCGGCCAAAGAGACGGCCTTCTCTCTCGTGACGTGCAGGGGTGCGGAACTGGATAGCACTATGGGACGCCTGCAACAGTTGTGGTGACAGGTTTTCCTCGTTGTATCGCCGAGGCGAAGTCACATCGAAGTAGATAAGGTGACCTAGCAGGCC
The DNA here is from genome assembly GCF_021461395.2 of Schistocerca americana. NCBI lineage: Eukaryota > Metazoa > Arthropoda > Insecta > Orthoptera > Acrididae > Schistocerca > Schistocerca americana. Next base: position 321,837,225 of record NC_060126.1, on the reverse strand, counting down.
ATGCATCTGGAAAACCTCTGGAGATCTTCGTGGAAGGTTGCATTAAGAGATCTATCACTGGGCGAGGGACATGAGCTGTTGTCACATTTTGCACGAAATTAGTGGTTTACACACATTTGCGCTCTTCCAGAGCAGGAATCATATGCTGTACAAGGTGCAGACGTCACGGTACACCTGACAGACTCATTGGATGTTGTCTTCTCAAAGAAGAACTGACCGAGAATAAAAGTGCTTGTGAATCAACACGACACAGTCATATATGGCGAGTGCAGTGGCTCTTCGTGCACGACATGCGTTTTCACAGTACCCCAAATTCGACAGTTCTTTGTATTCACTGCACCCTGTAGTGTCCAGCCATCCTGATTTAGGTTTTCCATGGAAATTGGTAGTAAGGACTACGGGACGAAACTGCTGAGGTCATCGGTTCCTAGGCTCACACCCTACTTAACCTAACTTAAACTAACTTACGCTAAGGACAACACACACACCCATGCCCGAGGGAGGACTCGAACCTCCGATGGGGGAAGCCACGCGAACCCTGCAAGGCGCAACTGACCGCACGGCTACCCCGCGCGGCGGTTTTCCGTGATTTCCCTAAATCGCTCCAGGCAAATGCCGGGATGGTTCCTCTGAAAGGGCACGGCCCAGTTCCTTCCCCGTCCTTCCCTAATCCAATGAGACCGATGACCTCGCTGTCTAGTCTCCTCCCTCAAAACAACCCAACCCAACCCCGTAGCGTAAAATGTGCCTCGTCAAGCCATAGAAAATTGCCTGGTCACGTGTCATCAATCCAGCAACCGAAGAGCATACTTAGAACGTTGCTGCGGATCATGAGTTTCAGTTGCTCCACCGTCGGGATCTTGTATGTGTACTAGGGTAAAATAAACCACGAAACTTCCTGTACTGTTGACCATGAGATGAACAAGCCCCCTGACGCTGACCTAGCACTACCAGGGGCTCGCTCTGCATAGTTAGTTACAGTAATAGTAACCTCTTCAATAATTCCCACCGGAATAGGACGCCTTTCTCTTCCAGGTGTCACGCCAAGGTCACCCGTGTTTTCAACTTTCATTATCATCTTCTCTGAATAATTTAACGACATTGGGCCTCTCCTCAGATATTTTAGTCGGCTATACTCTCTCAATCCAACACTGTAATTGCTGCCATTCGCATAGAACAGTTTCACTAACATCGGAAGATCCCTCTTCTCGATAGACATACAATTCACTCACGTTGTGGCTTGTCAAATGTCAGCGTCGGTGCCACATCGTCATACAAACGGCCTCTGATTTGCACCTGGTGGCCAAAAGCGAAACGTTTGGAGGTTCAGCCCTCGAAAGTTTATTAAGCATGCTTGACAATGTCAGCTGCGCACTGGGATCTGAATTGTGCAATCCGACTCAAACGCTGAATTCGATTTCCGTAATAGTTACTGTACCTTTCGTGTATCGAGCTCAGTCACGTGTAACGAAACCCGCACAGAATTAGATGCGACGCGGGGTACACACTTTATTCAACATGTAAACGTTACTACAGATTAGTGCTGGTCTGTTGATGCGGTTAACTGGTAGTAAATCGAAGGTGCGACTAGTGCGCCTCATCCGATTATCACCGACATTATCGTAGGAGGCGCCAAGCAATCGGAGGCTGGCCAGAGGAAACTGAGAGCGCGGTGGAATATCGCCGGTCAAACGGAGCTTCCGACGAGTGCGCTCCACACGGGCGTTTCTGGTACTAGCGTAGAAGGCGAAACAAATGAGGCGGTTGTTTTGAACTGACGGGAACGTGTATTTGTTGTATTTTTGCATCCCACATAGAAGTAGGTATTTTGAAGTTAATTAACGTTCGCATGTTTTCTTGTATGTGTGACTAGACTTTATATTGTAACCATTATATTTTTAATCGTAAAATAATTCTTTTCTAGGTATGTCAAAACGTAGATCAGATGTGTGGCAGTTCTTTGCGACAGAGGATGAACGATGCCAAAACGCTACGTGTAGGTTGTGTGGACGACTGTATGCCACAGGTGGAGGAACATTTAATCTTCACGACCATTTAAAAAGATTTCATAAAGACTCCTATAATAATGAAGTGCAAAACAATATGGAAGTCGTAAAGTATGGAAATGTAAGCGTCGAAAAAAAGGAAATAGACGATGCCTTGACACATTTCGTTATTTCCACAATGCAACCATTCGTAATTGTGGACGACAGTGCATTCCAAAAGTTTGTATAGGCTCTGGATCCCCGCTATGCACCTCCCGGAAGGCATGCTCTTTCAAATGTAAGTTTATGATAAATAATGGATTTCTGTAGCTGTAATGCGAGAAACTTCAGAGGCACTATTTATATCAGATAAAATACAATTCGAAAACAAAATTAACTTTGTATTGTAACTATGTGTGTAAGAAACGTAGTACGGTTCGTGACATTAACTTGCAGTTACTATTTCTTCCATAGGATATTTTACAAGAAACATATATGGTCATAAAACATACAGTATTAACAGATTTATCTTAGGTTAAAACAGTGACGCTGACCATTGAGCCATGGACTTCCAATATGCAAGATAGCTACATAGCAGTGACGGCACGTTTCATAAAAGATGCAACACAGACTTCGGCATGTCTTGATTGCTCCGTTTTTAAAGAAAACCACACGGCAGATAATATCACTGATAAACTTAAAGAAATAATGGAGACGTGGTGTATTTCGGGCAGAGTAACTTCCATAGTTACAGATAACGGCAAAAATATGGTTGTCCATCCGCCATATACCACGAGTGGCACACACATTAAATTTAGTTTTGTCGGAAGGTATAAAAAACACTCCTCCACTGGCTGTGCTGTTAGATCATTGTGCTGACATCGCCATTTCTTTCAAGTGAGTCAGATTTTTTATTTCCGTCATCAACACCTGTAAGGTGTCTGCGTAACAATGATTCTTAAAATTCGTTTCAGGAAATGCAATATTGCTAACGTAGAATTATCAAATGTGCAAGAGATCGCAGGGAAACAGCGATTACGTCTAGTGCAATATATTGAAACAAGATTGAACAGCAGATTGGCTATGATCGCACGTTTGCTACAAGTGAAAGATGAATTGGTCCTCGCTCAGTCGCATTTGGCAAACGCTCCTCGATTTCTTACAGGGATATAACTTTTTCCAGTTACCGTCTATTTAATTAACGGATCCCATTTCTTTTATTTCAGCAGAAGATTGGACAGTTCTTCACGAAATGAGTTTAATTAGTAGCCCGTTAAATACAATGATATCTGTTCTCTCAGGTGAATAATATGTGACTGCCTCCCAAATTATTGCACTAGTTCGCGGAGTCTATTTAAAACTCACGAACGTGAATGACAATCTGACCACCGACACTGCTAAACTGTATTTAACATCTATTAAAGAATCAACTGGAAAGCACCTGTTTCTATATGAAACACGCAATGCCACAAAGTTAGCCACTTTTTTTGATCCACACTTCAAGAAGTTAGCATTTCAATCTTCCCTGCGTGCTGAAGAAGAAATAACTATGGCGACGTCAGAAATACAGTGCTTCCTGAAGAAGCAGGAAGAGAAAGTTTTACAAAGGGTGCCACCAGTTGCTGGTTGTAGTTCCTGGGGTGCAGAATTACTACATTTTATGGCAGAGAAATTAAAGACCCAGAAGCCATCGTCAGCTGCAGTTGATGCCACAATTTGGGTGCGTCAGTATGTTGAGAATCCATGTATGCCTCAGACGACAAATCCTGTAGAATACTGGTGCCGGGAAAATCGTGCGACAGGGCTAAGTGACGGCCCCAAGTGGTACTTGAGCATTCCAGCCTCATCTGTACCAGCTGAATGAATATTTTCAAAAGCTGGAGTAATTCCCGGGGGGTGTGGCCGTGCGGTTCTAGGCGCTTCAGTCTGGAACCGCGTGACCGCTACGGTCGCAGGTTCGAATCCTGCCTCGGGTATGGATGTGTATGATGTCCTTAGGTTGGCTAGGTTTAAGTAGTTCTAAGTTCTAGGGGACTGATGACCATAGATGTTAAGTCCCATAGTGCTCAGAGCCATTTGAACCATTTTTTGGAGCAATTCACTTCACCCTGAAACAGCCAGAAAACTTATTTTTCTGGGTGTAAACAAGAAGTATTTATAATTTATTTAGAGTTTAATCAATTAAACATTATTATTTAACGTAATTACTGTTATATATAATAAAATTATTTTTCCTTTTATAGGCAAAACATATTGGTCTTTCTTCGTTGTTCTCAATTTCCCTTGCTGCCTCCCATCACTCCACCCTCCACTTCTTGATAATGACTGATAAGTCTGGATAGAGAAAAAGTCAATAATTACGTGTAGGAGTAGCTGCAACGCTTTCGTTAGACTCACTGCTGTGGATAGACAAATCAGCAACGTAACAGAAGGTCTAAACTAGCTTGGAATGTGATACTTTCGGTTTTAATGTTGTGATGTGGAGACGCTGGTCTCCAGTTAAACTTTCTTCACACAGGACTGCTACTACGTCTGTGTTCCCTAATTTCAAGTTGATTTCACAAAACAAGTGACAAATTTATATGAAGATGGTACACTACGTAGACGTTAACCCGACAGTTTTTAACAGAAACCTAGAAGGACAGCTCTTGTGTATGACATGTTGAATAAAGCTTTACAAATGTATTACCTTCTAGAAAAAACCACCCTTTCGTAGTATAAGTCTAGAAAAAAAGAAATTTTGAACATTTATGGGGAAATGATGTGTTTGCTGTCGCGTGGATTCGAACTCGGGACTTCCTACTGAGCGATCCAACACTCTACTGATAACGCTGTGATGCAAGTCACTTGTTTACGTTTCAATATTTGTACTTCATTATTCGTATAAGGCTATCGTAAAACTTCAATCAATAAATGTGCCTTTCTCTGCCTCGTGATGACTGGGTGTTGTGTGATGTCCTTAGGTTAGTTAGTTTTAAGTAGTTCTAAGTTCTAGGGGATTGCTGACCATAGATGTTAAATCCCGTAGTGCCCAGAGCCATTTGGACCATTTGAACCAATAAATGTGCCGTTTCACAACATTTCAGTATAACAAACTCCTATTAGAAAACTTCTATAGTGGTTTATGTTCATAGAATTTATGCCCGGAAACAGCCTGCTTTCGTGCTACTCAGCATCTACTGCAAAATCAAACAAACACGGCAAGATTCATCTCCAACATGGTGTTTGCTCGATTCGACCTGTCCAACCATAGGAAGCCGGAGGCTCCGAATGAAATGGCGCGAAACCTCCGCCTCCGAAACAACCCCTCCGTTACCAGCACTACTACAGGTATTCGGATTTGTATTATTAGATGCTCGATATGCCTGCAATCATTGGCGATGATGTGACGCAGACGAATAGAGGAAATCTGCATGACCCGCTGAAGTGTCGGAACATCGATGCTGTCGATCTCCTGAATGTTTTCAGCACAGCAGTGGTTTTGGGGTTATTGTTGTACACCTTGTCTTTAATATAGCTCCAAAAAAGGAGTGTGTATTCACATCCGGATAATATGGCGGACAATGGAGGCCCACGCCAATGGCCTCTGGGTACCGCAGAGCCAGAATGCGGTCCCGAAAGTGCCCTCCAGGACACCAAAAACTCTCCTGATTCGATGGGGTCGAGCTCCGTCTTGCATGAACCACATCTTGTCGAAATCAGGGTCAGTTTGGATAATGGGGATGAAATCATCGTACAAAACCTTCACGTACCGATAGGTATTCAGGGTACCATCAAGGAACATCGCATCGATTATTCCGTGACTGGACATTGCACACCACACAGTCACCCGTTGAGGGTGAAGGGACTTCACGATCGCGAAATGCGGATTCTCAGTCCCCCAAATGCGACAGTTTTCCTTATTGACCAACCATTGAAATGAAAGTGGGCTTCGTCGCTAAAGCAAACCATTTGCGCAACCGTAAGTCTGAACGTCCTTAACGCTAACCGTTTTGAAGTTATGACGATTTTATTTCATATAGTTCAATAACTGTCTCCCTATACGTCTGGAGCACAGATTCGTAAGGAAGCAAAGAGTGAAAAACTAGAAAATAAGAGAGAGGAAGTGCCGAATATAAATGAATTTATAAAAAATAAGATTCTAGGCAGATTCTGCTAGAAAAAGAATATGCGGAAAACAGAAATTAGAACAAGGGACAGGATGATGGGACGCACGTTAAGATACGAGGGAATAATACGTAGTGCGGGCACGTTTTGATATCGGTAGTTCCCGCTTTTTATTAGCCTCTCTGGCCACAATCGCTTCTCGAGTGGTTTGTCGCCTGCAGATGGCAGGTGTGTGGGCCAGCATTTAAGCGCTGCCGCGACCATCAGGCACTCTCTAAGTGACTGGTGGTTGAGCGGTTTGTTTGACAGCGGCCTGAGTAATCGCCGTGACGTCGTATTCGACATTGTCCTTGGCTCGTTGCTAAAGTTGCGTTTTTGTCACTGCGGATTCGGTGGGATTGAGTGTCGCCTGGGGCTGCGAAGGTTTCTCGTTGAAAGAGCTATCTTCGTGCGATGCGCGGAAACCTACTTGTTCTCGGCATTTGAATTTGCAAGGAGCCTGATCCACTATGGTGCCGGGTTGGGTTCCTGCCTCCCCGTTTCAAGAACCGGGTGCAGGGGCATCCGGTGAATAGCGTCCTTTGGTTCCTGATTCTTAGCAAACTCGTCATAATACCTACTTGATGGGAGCCCTTGGTCGAGTGGGTCTCAACTTACGCTTCGATATGCAAGAAATTAAGGTGAGCGTCCGATTACCGTGTGCATGATTATGTTGTGTCGCGCAATGGCTGTTCTAACTCGCCATCCAGGTTGTCCATCGTGACATGTAAACATCTTCATTCACGAATGCTTTAAATGAGCTCACTCAAGTGTGACTAAACTAGTGCTGCTCGAACTATTTGACACCTATAATTAAAATTTATTGTTTATTTTGGAATCAGGTGCTTCATCAAGTGTATTTAGAGTGTCTATTGTGTTGTAAGTGCGCATTGTTAATTACTGGTTTGTATGTGAGCCGTGCGTGGCTCATGTTCCCGCCATCATGTATTTTAGACCCTGTTTTTAACGTACTTCCACCTCACTACGTTAATTTAAATTACTGCAGTCACTGAGTTGCTGCTTTGCCTGACTGTGAGCGGCACTAGCAGCGCGTATCAGTATATCCCCTCTCATAGTATCTTTGCTCGACTGCTATTACTTCCCGGTCGTTGTCTGTCGCAGGCCAGTTCGGGTCACGAGTTCAGGCTGCCAGTCAGTTGGAACGCGTCTGGAATACGGTCCGGACCTGCCAGTCGGGGAGTTGCAATGCGGCACTAGTGCAGTAGGGTTGGAGTAGTGAGGTCTGCGTCAATATGGCTCGCCCGACCATTGCCGCCACACATCACTTGAGCCAGGCCACGGTATTGGTGGATCGTCGGTCGGTCATCCTACCGGACGACGTGTTTTGGCTCACCGATCGTTCATGAGTCGGCTGTGAGTGTGTGTGCATCGACTCCCGATGTGTCTTCGTGCGTGCTTAGTTACTGTTGGGTGTCGTTCAGGTCTTTGTGCAAGTGTTTGTCAGGTTGTGTGTGTAGTTGGCGTTATTTCCACTGACGACTGTTTTAGATGTTGTCGGCATTCTGAGGGTAGACGGTCGGTTCGTGCGGACCAGGGAGGATATCTCCGTGCGGCGCAGTCAGCCGGGTCGACTGGCGGTCCCTGCACAGTGTCAGAGTGTGTGTGGAGCTGTCCGCTCACTACGAGCTTCGTGGCTCACCGACCCAGGACGTCAAAGTTGAGTGGTGTCTTAAGTACCCAAGCCACGTCCGTTCATCTTGTGTCGTTCGTTTCGGTGGTTCGCTGTTGGGAGCTTTTCCTGTGAGCAGCACTGAGTGGTTGTAGTGGTGAAATCGAGCCGCCATGTGGTGGAATTAACTGTATTGGTTCACTACAATTCAAGTGCACCAGCGCAATTTTCTGCCTTGTGGCTGTTAGTGTTCCGGTTACCTGCCCTGGCAACTAACGTAATTTCAGGCAGTGTCCTTTTCTCACCTGTTGTCGCTGTCCAACACAGTGTGTAATTTTGACAGCTTAATACATACTTCATTGTGGACAATCACGTCCATAACAGTTTGGTCTTTGAGTTTTCATGTACCAATTGGTGGCTAGCAAGTCGTTTGGTCAGTCGGTCTGTGACTGTCTCTTGGTTGGGTTACCGACAGATCAAGTGTAGTTGGGCCCACCGCCTGTCTCACCTAATTGAACGTTAATGTTTCAAGGGCAGCCCCCCCCCCCCCTCTGGAGGAGTCAATCTATTATAGACAATGTTTTAAAATATTTTTTTTTGGGGTTTTATGTAAATCAAGGACCTTCAGCCCGTATATGTAAGTTTGAAGTCTGGTCTGGGTATTTTGCTGAAAGTTACTGTTGTTGTGCTATCTTTTCATTTAGATCGCTGTCAGCCACTTAAAACTTAAAGGTTTAAGGTATTTTGAATTTTTGGAAAATCAACTGTGGGCCTTCAGCCGCTTAAAACCTTATTCTTAAATTTAGTTATTGTCGTTGCGTTGCTTTTTCATTTAGTGTGCTTTCGGCCACTTAAAGGTTTAAGGTAATTTTGAATTCTGGAAAATCAACTGTGGGCCTTCAACCACTTAAAGCCTTTTTCTTAAAATTTCCCTTTAAGCGAAAACATAGTGGCCTTCTGCCTTAAAAGATTATGGTAATATGTTTCAAAATTTTGAAATTTAATTGTGGCCTTTAGCCGTTTGTATTGCACCTTGTTTATGTTTGTTGTATCCTTGTATCTACTTTTGCCTTGAGGCTTTCAGCCTAGCTGTGATACATATATATACATATATTATTTGCAATTTTATCTGCGTGTCTTCAGTCACTTGAAATTTATCTTGTTGATTTTTAAGATTTCTTGTTTGGAGGCCTTCAGCCGAGAAAGAACTGGATTTTGAAACTCGTAGTTGAAAAGGTTCGGCTATGTGCTGTTTTGGTTTAAATGTGTTATTAAATTATAATTTTGAAGTGAAACTGACAGCTACCTTATTTGGCCTTTCCACAATCCTAATCACCTGTTCTGCCCTGCGGGTTTAGCTTGCGTTTCAGTATGTTAAAGGATAGCTTGAGGTATCGGTTTATATTGTGGGCTCAGCCAAATATGCCTGTGTGCGATAAATACCTTTACTGAGGCGATCGCTATCCACGCTTAAGTGAGGTAAGAGAAATTGGCTGGTTCTGCAGTGAAGAAAGAGACATTGCTTGGCTCTGTAACCCCAACTTGTATCATACTTTGAATTTAATGTTGCCATGTTATTCCTCTTGCTTGGAACCGTGGGCTTCCGTCTAACTATCTACAAACAGTCATGTGATAGTAGATGGCTGATGTCAAAGACCTGTTAGCTATTTTCAATATGTTTTTGAAACTTTTAATGTGGAATATGCAGGGTCATTTTATAGACTTGTAATCTGATTAGACCTCTGCGCTGAGCATCTAACAAATTTCCTTTAAATTAATGTCGTTCTCAAAAATAATTTTTTTAATTTCAGTCGTTACCGAAACTTACGTGTTGTCTATCAACAGTTGTTTTACTGGAAATTAATTTAATTCCGGTGGTAGCTGCTCAGATTGCGTTGCATCATTGTGTGTGATTCAGTAAACTGGTTTACTGTTTTAAGAAACATATCAATAAATTTGTGGTCCAGTATCTTTCCACTCAACCCCAGCTCTACACCACATTGAATAGAAACTAAAACAAGGGACAGGATGATGGGACGTATTGAAGGCAGCCGTGAAGACCAAAAATTGAGTGAGAAGACAGAGATTAGAATGCATTACTGGTCATTAAAATTGCAGCACCGAGAAGACGGCATGAAAGAAACGTCAAAGGGGCATTAAGCGATCTACATGCTCGGATATGCAAATGGTCAGCATTCCAGTGCAACCGCACAATGTGGGTGGGGATAAAGATCCTGTTTCTCAGTATAAGGAAAGATTACGCAGTAGGTTTCTCATTCTAATGGTTCAAATGACTCTAAGCACTATAGGACTTAACATCTGAGGTCATCAGTCCCCTAGACTTAGAACTACTTAAACCTAACTAACCTAAGAACATCACACACATCCATGCCCGGGGCAGGATTCGAACCTGCCTCCGTAGCAGCTGCGCGGTTCCAGACTGAAGCGCCTAGAACCGCTCGCTCACAGCCAGTCCCGACTGCAGTTTATCGTTCTGCAGTGTTGCTGCTAGCTTAAAGATTACTAGAGCAATAGTGCCTTCCTTCAAGTACGGGTACCTTTATGAGGCCACTGTGCTCTGAGCTGAGAAGAGCGATCTGGCGCTTACTACAGGAATACCAGTGACACTGTACAACACATCTGTGCAAAGTTTCATCAGATATTCACTGTGGTTTCCATTTCATGACCGATCGTTCCTTACGTTCCGAATAGCACTCTTATATATGAGGCGAAAACCGGCCTCTGACGAAAGTGACAATGATAATCTATGACTTCTCACTGTTTTGATTATGATAACCTCCACGAGAATCACGAGATGTATGAGTGTGGATAAATGAATTAATAATGTATGAGAAGAAATAGATAGGTGTGTGACTTAGGGAACTTTGTGCCGGTCCAGGGAGATTCTTCGCATAGCCTAAGTAGTAACCGGTAAGTACGTGCTCGAGTCCCAGCCCTGCACAAATATTCATATAACGCTTTAGATATATAGGTTATCTATACCTATTTCGGATAAGTAGAATTACGGGAATAAATTTGCACAACTGAAGCTAGTTCGTCGTCGTCATCATCATCATCCTCATCTTCGAGATGTTTACGGCATCTCTTTATGGGACGTCTAACGTCCCTCTTTCCGGTTAGGTAATGTTGTATTACCGTTTTAGTTATTCTATCACTAGATATACGTTGGACCTAATCTTTCCAATTCAGTCGGTATTTTTCAACTGTATTTGTAATAGGTCCAACATTTACTTCTTGTCTAATGTCGATATTTGTTTAATCTTCCAACAATAAACACCCCGATACAAAACGGAGGAATTTCATCTCTGATGATTGGAATTATCGTAATTTATCAGATGTTACGGTCCAGCTTTAGCTATCCTACTGCAACAAAGGTAACGCTATTACTTTGTACAGTTTAATTAATGTATTTTCCCTACGTTACGTTGTACTGTGTTGTGTGATTCCAGAGAAATGTCTGAATCTTGCCAATTTAGCTCTACACCATCAGTCTTGGGAAATTTAAAATTGTACCCTAAATATTTAAATTATCTTAATTGTTCAATCATTTGTCCATCTACAACAATATTGGTTCTTTCGGGTTCCAAGCCTTGAAATACCATCACTTTTGTTTTATTTGTTGAGATTCTCATTCCAAGTTTAGCGGCGACTTGGCTCAATTTGTGTATTGAAATTTGAACCTTTCCCTCAGCAAACAGTATCGTCACAAAATTAAAATTATCACCTCTTAATGTGTCATTTAATAAAATCAGCCATTTAAGAATTATGTCGTCAACGCAAACATTAAAAATGGTGGGTAACAATATTGCTATCGGGAGATTCCGTTCCATTCCTCACAGTACGGATCCTTATTTTATTATTTTTGTACAATGACTGGATTGCTGTAATCAGATGTGCTGGAGCTCCCAATTTCTTTAATGACTCCCACAGCATTTTCCGCTTTACCTTGTCAAACGCCTTTTCGTAGTCGATAAAAACACGATAAATTGACACTCTAAATTCCCTTCTTTCCTCGGTTACTTGCTCCAAAGCGAAAATACAGTCAGTCCGAGCTCTGCCTTTTCTAAAACCATTTTGTACCTCTAACATACGTTCTTCCACAGTATGTAGCAGGAATTTACTGGACTTAGTCCTTGATGGTTCGTCATCAAATATAAAAATATAAATACTGGTTGTCCATAAATGTTTACCCTGACTTCAGATTAAATATTAATTGTATTTATGATGGTAAAGTATGGTTTTTGATACAGGTCCACTGGTGAACCCATGAAGTTTCTGTACAACTGTGACTCATTCAACACTCCCGACACCATGGGGGGCGCTACCGATTACTGTGCTGATGTCAAGCTAATCAGAATATGGATGCAAACTTTATTAGAAACAGAGTGGGTTCAGAAACGGACAAATAGCGACAGACCATCTATTTTCGTAGGAGACTGTGCAGCTAGTTCACCCTGAATTCACGAGGTCGCCAGAGAAATTGGTTGGACAAGAACCGCAGGAGCTTCAAGAGCCAAAGCGTACAGTACACAAAGCGATTCTCAAACATCTTTAAAAAAATGGTTCAAATGACCCCGAGAACTCTGCGACTTAACTTCTGAGGTCATCAGTCGCCTAGAACTTAGAACTAATTAAACCTTACTAACCTAAGGACATCACATACATCCTCGGTTCCAGACTGTAGCACCTAGAACCGCACGGCCACGCCGTCCGGCTCAAACATCTTAAACTGTATGCGTACACGGTCCAAATTGTTCAGGCATTACAACCAGATGTCCGCTCAAAACGTGAACAATTTGCAGTGGACGTGATGAACCGTGTGGATGAAGACAATGATTTCTTGAAGCGTGTGTGTTTTTCCGTCATAGGCGTCATAATGTCCTGATCTGGAGATCAGAAAATCCTCATGTCGTATGAGAACACACTAGGGACAGTCCAAAGTTTAATGTGTGGTGTGGGTTAATGTGTGGTTGGCCCATTTTTCTTCTTGAAAGCAATGTAAGTGGATGTGTTTACCTAGACATGTTGGTGAATCACGCCATTCTCAGGCTACAGGATATGCAAGACACTATCATCTTTCAGCAAGATGGTGTTCCCGCTCGTTGGGCTTTAGAAGTCCGCGACCTTCTTAATGAAACCTCCTCCAACAGGTGGATTGGAAGAGTCGGCGCAATTGCGTGGTCCCCGAGATCACCTGACATTACCTCCTTAGATTTCTTCCTTTGGGTGTGTGTGAAAGATATTGTGTTCGAAACAGCAGTTCGTGGTATAGTGACATTGCAACAACGCATCGCCGGCCGGAGTGGCCGAGCGGTTCTTGGCGCTACAGTCTGGAACCACGCGATCGCTACGGTCGCAGGTTCGAATCCTGCCTCGGGCATGGATGCATATGCTGTCCTTAGGTTAGTTAGGTTTAAGTAGTTCTAAGTCTATGGGACTGATGACCACAGCAGTTAAGTCCCATAGTGCTCACAGCCATTTTTTTGAACAATGCGTCAGAGATGCCACTGGCATGGCTCTAGACATGTTGCAGAACGTGTGCCAAGAGACTGAATATCGACTTGATATTTTGTGTATTACCAGGATATACATCTTGAAGTGTATTACCTGTATTAAATGCTTATGTAAGGTTTATAACTTAGTGAGTAGAGGCGTAGGTGGTATAATGCGTGTTTCATTTACTGTATACAGTAAATAATTACAGTGTTTTGTTATCTGGGTAAACATTTATGGAAATCGTGCTCAAGTGGCTCTAAGAACTATGGGACTTAACATCTGAGGTCATCAGTCCCCTTGACTTAGAACTACTTAAACCTAACTAATTTAACGACAACATACACATCCATGCCCGATGCAGGATTCGAACCTGTGACCGTAGAAGCAGCGCGGTTCCGGACTGAAACGCCTAGAACCGCTCGGCCACAGTGGCCGGCGGAAATCATGTATTTCCTTTTTACCAGAAGAGCGGAAATTATAGAGGGTCGCATCAAAGCAGTCAGAAGTGATGTGCACGTGTCAAAAGACCTCCTGCCTCCCCTCTCCCTCCCCCCCCCCCCCTCCTATGCCACCCCTGCTCCCCGGACACACGCATCCGGATTCTAGGCCGCAGTATTTAGTGTGCATTCATTTGACTGCGTCGCTATACGGTGGCGCGAGACGCCCTTGCATATTTCATCTCCACGGCGTGGCGTTTATTAATATTCCGCTGTTGAATGGAGCGGCGCAGCCATCAGAGGAGAATGCGCCGGATTCGGGCCGGTCCGGCCGCCGCTGCGCTGCGTCAGATTAAAGCGGCGTGCCCGGCCCGGAATCGATGCCCAGCGTCTGGCTTCAGCTCCGGCGAGTAACTTCTGTGGCCACATAAAGCTGACGCCAGATTACCGACCCACTCGTGTCCGCAGAGCTGCGTCAACACGAACGTAGTTTCCGCAGATTTATACGGAGTGTTCCGGACCTACACGCATAAAATTACACAGACGGCGCGGGACGCTAGACTGAGTGCTTTGAGATTAGGAACCAATGGTCGCTATGGGGCTGTGCAGCTTCCACAAGTCGGCCTGGAAGAGAGAGGTTTAATTGATTGTGCACGAGGCTGCTACTGTTCCCCGAGGGGACCACTTGAAGTCCGAGATAAAACAACAGAAACGCGCCTTCCGAAAGAACGCGTGCCTTGATCTAAACACACTACTGGCTACAGAAGTTGCAATACAGTGCACAAAATACGTAGGTACCAGTAACGACGCTAGCATAGTCTACACTAGGAGGGACGGTCAATCAGTAATAATGCAACAAATTTTTTTCTCGGCCAGTTTCGGATGAAAAAATGCGGAATTTGTTGTGGGACATCGCAGAATACCCTCGTTCCAGCCCGTATAATTCCGATAGGTGGCGGCGCTAAACGCAGCCTTCGATATGGCTTCAGTAACTGAGGTGCGTTCCACGTAGACAGCGGCACTGTGTATCTTTTGGCGGAACAGCAGAGCAGAGCAGCGGAGATATGCACAGGCTCCTGCAGAATGTCTGTAGGGACTTGGCAGTAAACAAGAGCACGGCGAGTCGGTTGGTGAGACGTGTATCATCATCGCAACAAGATCGCGCAATCCTCTCCGATCTCCCGCGTACCGCCCGGCCGCAAACAGCTGTGACTCCTGCAGCATTCGAACGTGAGTATTTGTCCCCGCAAAAATGCAAACGAACTTCTCCTTCACCGCGACAACGCAAGGCCCCAAACAAGTCTGGGCACCCAAGAGAAGCTTAAGCTGGCAAATCTTCATTGGACTGTTCTTCCTCATCCACACTACACCCCGGATTTTGCACCTTCCGACTTTCATCTGTTTGGTCCAATGAAGGATGCAATCCACGAGGAGTAGTACGCAGATAATGTGGAGGTTATTGAAGCAACCAGACGTTAGCTCCGAAGTCGACCAGCAGCGTGGTGGCGTGCGGGAGTAAAACACTCCCAGTAAGGTGGTGTAAGGCCGTCGCATGGACCGACGATTGTACTGAAAAACAGGGTTTTGTACCAAAAAGAATGGACATAAATACGAAGTATTGAAAACCTGAGTAAAAGCAACCGGCTTTCAGAAAAAAAATGTGTTGCTTTACTTAATGAACGCTCCTCATATCTGATAAAAAGTATGCAGAGACCTACTAGTAGGCATAAATACGGGGTTTGTCCTATCTTCGCCTTTATAACGGCTTGAAATTTGTTGAGAACACTGTAAGTGAGGCGTCTCAATGTCTGTGGAGGGATGGCAGCCTGTTCTTCAAGAGTCGAAACCAGAGCAGGCAGTGATGGTTCAAATGGTTCAAATGGCTCTGAGCACTATGGGACTCAACTGCTGAGGTCATTAGTCCCCTAGAACTTAGAACTAGTTAAACCTAACTAACCTAAGGACATCACAAACATCCATACCCGAGGCAGGATTCGAACCTGCGACCGTAGCGGTCTTGCGGTTCCAGACTGCAGCGCCTTTAACCGCACGGCCACTTCGGCCGGCGCAGGCAGTGATGTTGGACGCTGGGGGATGGGACAAAGTTGAAGTAACTCCTCCCAAATGTGTTCCGTTGGTCTCAGACTGGGATGTGGACAAGCCAGTCGACTTCAGAAATGTTATTGTCCACAAAACAATACCTCACAGGTACTGTCTTATGACAGGGTGCGCTGTCATGCAAATATAGTCATCGTCTCCGAACTGTTCTCCTACTGCACGCAGCACATATTACTCTAAGATGTGTTCAAACCCATCAGAATTTAGTGGTTTCTTAAGTGCAATAAGGGAACCAATCCCTAACCAAGAAAAACATTGCCATAGTGTAACACCATCACCACCATTCTGCTTCACTGTTGGTACTGCGTATAATATACTTCAGGCATTCCCCAAACCCAAAGCTTTCCATCCGATTGTCCCAAGGTGTATTGTGATTGTCTTCTTCTTCTTCTTCTTTTTTTGCTACTGCCTTTGCACAGGGTCGGCAGACTTAAGTATGAATTAGGGATCGTTAATTTTTAAGGAGTCTCCGGATGCCCTTCCTGCCACAACCCCATACCCCCCCAGGACGGAATTAGTGTACCCCAGCTGTCTGTGCCGAGTGTAAATCAAATGTCTGTAGATCGTGTAACTGAGGCGGGACGTGGGGACCAACCTGGTATTCACCTATTGGGGTGTGGAAAACCGCCTAAAAACCACATCCAGGCTGGCCGGCATGCGCCTACCCGAGACCAGAAAGCAGCCTATTAGCGCTCTCGGCTAACCTGGTGGGTGCAGTGTGTATTGTGATTCATCATGGCAAATTGTTTCTAGTCATCCACTGTCCAATGGCGTCACTCTTTACACCATCTGAAGCGTCGCTTAGCACTGTCTACACAAATGTGTGGCTTATGAAGAGCTTCTAGGTCACTGTACACCATTCACTTTAACTCCCAACGCACATTGTGCTACCTGGGCCGTTAGTAGCACTTTGACGCTCAAAGGTGAGTCCTTCTCCTGATTTCACGCAGTTCTCCATTATCGACGGTCCCTGTCTGCCAGTAGGCTACAAGAGGTTTGCTTGGTCTTAATTAGCTGGTGGCCTTTCCTTCGCTCTTCCACTTCACAAGCACATCACCAGCAGTCGATCTCGACAGCTTTAAGGGGGTTGAAACGATCCTCGTGGGTTTGTTACTAGGATGACATCCAGTGATTGGTCCACGTTCGAAGTCACTGAGCTCTGCTGCCTGACTCATACTGCTGTTACTGCTCCTCTTCTGACAATACACTCAGCGCCTCCTTTCATACTAGCAGGTCCACCTCTCGCTGCACCTAAAGGTCTACACTACTGGCCATTAAAATTGCTACACCACGAAGATGGTGTGCTACAGACGCGAAATTTAACCGACAGGAAGAAGATGCTGTGATATGCAAATGATTAGCTTTTCAGAGCATTCACACAAGGCTGGCGCCGGTGGTGACACCTACAACGTGCTGACACGAGGAAAGTTTCCAACCGATTTCTCATACACAAACAGCAGTTGACCGGCGTTGCTTGGTGAAACGTTGTTGTGATGCCTCGTAAAAGGAGGAGAAATGCGTACCATCACGTTCCCCAGTTTGATAAAGCATCGGATTGTAGCCTATCGCGATTGCGGTTTATCGTATCGCGACATTGCTGCTCGTGTTGGTCGAGATCCAATGACTGTTAGCAGAATATGGAATCGGTGGGTTCAGGAGGGTAATACGAAACGCCGAGCTGGATCCCAACTGCTTCGTATCACTAGCAGTCGAGATGACAGGCATCTTATCGGCATAACTGTTACGGATCGTGCAGCCACGTCTCGATCCCTCAGTCAACAGATGGGGACGTTTGCAAGAAAACAACCATCTGCACGAACAGTTCGACGACGTTTGCAGCAGCATGGACTATCAGCTCGGAGACCGGGGCTGCGGTTACCCTTGACGCTGCATCACAGACAGGAGCGCCTGCGATGCTGTACTCAACGACGAACCTGGGTGCACGAATGGAAAAATGTCATTTTTTCGGATGAATCCAGGTTCTGTTTACAGCATCATGATGGTCGCATCCGTGTTTGACGACATCGCGGTGAACGCACATTGGAAGTGTGTATTCCTCATCGCCATACTGGCGTATCACCCGGCGTGATGGTATGGGGTGCCATTGGTTACACGTCTCGGCCACCTCTTGATCGCATTGACGGCACTTTGAACAGTGGACGTTACATTTCAGATGTGTTATGACCCGTGGCTCTACCCTTCATTCGATCCCTGCGAAACCCTTCAGCAGGATAGTGCAAGACCGCATGTTGCAGGTCATGTACGGGCCTTTCTCGATACAGAAAATGTTAGACTGCTGCCCTGGCCAGCACATTCTCCTGATCTCTCACCAACTGAAAACGTCTGCTCAATGGTGGCCGAGCAACTGGCTCGTCACAATACGCCAGTCACTACTGTTGATGAACTGTGGTATCGTGTTGAAGCTGCATGGGCAGCTGTACCTGTACACGCCATCCAAGCTGTGTTTGACTCAATGCCCAGACGTATCTAGGCCGTTATTACGGCCAGAGGTGGTTGTTCTGGATTCTGATTTCTCAGGATCTATGCACCCAAATTGCGTGAAAATGTAATCACATGTCAGTTCTAGTATAATATGTTTGTCCAATGAATACCCGTTTATCATCTGCTTTTCTTCTTGGTGTAGCAATTTTTATGGCCAATAGTGGTATGTCGCTTTGCATAGGAATGTTTTGAACAGTTAGTGTGCATCACGAAAGAAAAAGCTGCATTTCTCATCCAGAAATTGCAGTTGAATGTTGTTTGTTTGAGGCTTTATTGTGTTATGCCTCGTATAACAAATTAAAATGTCTACCAACACTTATCGGAATTCAACAGCAGCAGCATCGTGACCTACTGAGTCACTCTAAGACAAGAAAAAATACACACGACGAAGCAGTTGTTCGAGTGAAACTCGGTAGGTGTGATGTACATATACAGACGAATAAATGATTACAATTTCATAAAAAATTGGATAGTTAATTCAAGAGAAAGAGCTTCACAAATTGAGCAAGTCAGTAACTTGATGGTCCACCTCTGGCCCTCATGCAAGCAATTATTCGGCTTGGCATTGTTTGATAGTGTCGTTGGGTGTCCTCCTGAGGGATATCGTGCCAAATTCCGTCCAACTGGCGGGTTAGATCGTAAAAATATCAAGATGGTTTGAGAGCGCTGCCCATAATGCTCCAAACGTCCTCAACTGGGGAAAGATCTCGTTACCTCGCTGGCCAAGAAAGGATTTGGTAAGGATGGAGACAAGCAACAGAAATTGTGGCCGCGTGCATTCGGTGTTATCTAGCTGGAATGTAAGCCAACGGTGGCTTGCCATGAAGGGCAACAAAACAGGCCGTAGAATATAGTCGACTTACCGCTGTGCTGCAAGGATACCGCAGATGACAATCAAATTGGCTCTGCTATGAAAATAAATGGCAACTCAGTATGTCACTCCCTGGTGTCGGTCCGTATAGTGGGCGACAGTCACCGCTTTCCGGGCTGTCTCCAGACGCATCTGTGCTGTTCATCAGGATTCAGTTCGAATTGGGACTCATCACTGAAGGCAATTCTACTCCAGTCAATGTGAGTCCAGGTCGTATACGTGTCTGGAGACGTCCTGGACAGCAGTGACATATGTACCTGGTAGTCGCCCGCCATATGTCCTGACAACCTGAAGTGATGCTCTGGAGTGTCATTTCATAGCAGAAATATTTGGGTGTCATCTGCAGCACACTTAGAACACATTGATACGTATACGATATTCTACACCCCGATTTGTTATCCTTCATGGCAAGCCATCCTGCGCTTACATTTCAGGAAGACAATGCCTGCCGCACACGCCAAGAGTTTCTACAGCATCTCCTCTTCCTTGCCAAATCCTGCCTTCTCCAGTAAGGTCGCTGGATCTCTTTCCAGCTGAGAACGTTTGGAGTATTATGAGCAGTGCCCTCCAATCAGCTCGGGATTTTGTTGATCTAACGCGCCAATTGGACAAGATTTGTCACGATATCCCTCAAGAGGACAACCAGAAGGTCTTTCAGTCAATGCGAAACTGAATAACTGCTTCAAATTCAATGGTGCAAACGGCTCTAAGCACTATGGACTTACCATCTGAGGTCATTAGTCCCCTAGGCTTAGAACTATGTAAACCTGACTAACCTAAGAATATCACACACATCCATGCCAGAGGCAGGATTCGAACCTGTGACCGTAGCAGCCGCGTGGTTCCGTGCTGAAGCGCCTAGAACCGGTCTGCCAAAGCGGCCTGCCAATAACTACTTCACCGAGCGAGGTGGCGCAGTGGTTAGACACTGGACTCGCATTCGGAAGGACGACGGTTCAATCCCGCGTCCGGCCATCCTGATTTAGGTTTTCCGTGATTTCCCTAAATCACTCCAGGCAAATGCCGGGATGGTTCCTCTGAAAGGGCACGGCCGACTTCCTTCCCCATCCTTCCCTAATCCGATGAGACCGATGACCATGCTGTCTGGTCTTCCCCAAACCAACCAACCAACCAACCAATAACTACTTCGATAAGGGTCAGAGGTGAACCAACGCGTTATTGACTGTGAAGCTCTTTCTCATAAATCATTCATTTTTTCTTTAAAGAGTACCCATTCGTATGTCTGTACATATACATCACATCTGTCCTCTAGCTAGCTCTATCAGAGAAGTGAATAATTTTCTTATTTAGTTTCAAGAGATGGCATTCGCTTTTTACAGGCTGCAGTCTTTTTCTGAAATTAAGAGTGCATTCAATAAGTAATACATTTTTTCCGGTTAATTTTGGTTGAAAAAGATTGTTGAGGGACATCGCGGAACATTCCCGTTTCAGCTCGTATAGTTCCGAAAGGCGGCGCGGGATTAACCGAGCGGTCTAGGGCGCTGCAGTCATGGACTGTGCGGCTGGTCCGGGCGGAGGTTCGAGTCCTCCCTCGGGTATGGTTGTGTGTGTCTGTCCTTAGGATAATTTAGGTTAAGTAGTGTGTAAGCTTAGGGACTGATGACCGTCGCAGTTAAATCCCATAAGATTAAACACACATTTGAACATTTTTGAGTTCCGTAAGGTCGGGGCGCTATATGTAGCCTTCAAAATGGGGTCTGCAACCGAGGTGCGTTCCAAGCAGAAAGCTGTCATTTTCTTTTGACGTAAAACAAGAGTGTCTCAGAAATACGTAGGCGCTTGCAAAATGTCTACGGAGACCTGGCAGTGAAAAAAAAGCACGGTGAGTCGTTGGTCACGGCGTCTGTTTTTATCGCAACAAGGTCGCGCACATCTGTCGGGCAGGCTGTACACAACTGTGATTCCTACAATGTCAGAACTTGTGGACACCATCATTCGAGGTTTGTGACGGATCACAATCAAGCATCTCGCTGCACAACTGAACGTCTCTGTTGGTAGTGCTGACAGACTCGTCCATCATTTAAGGTAGTCAAAGATGTGTGCCTCCTGGGTTCAAATGGTTCAAATGGCTCTGAGCACTATGGCACTTAACATCTGAGGTCATCCGTCCCCTAGAGCTTAGAACTACTTAAACCTAACTAACCTAAGGACATCACACACTTCCATGACCGAGGCAGGATTCGAACCCGCGACCGTAGCGGTCGCGCGCTTCCAGACTGAGGCTCCTAGAACCGCTTGGCCACTCCGGCCAGCTCCTGGATTCCTCTCTGCCTAACTGAAGACCACAAAGAAGAACGATGGACCATCTGTCCGATACTGCTTGCGCGCCATAAGGCTGATACTGACAATTTTTGACGAATATCGTCGCAGGTGACGAAGCACGAGTTCATCACTTCGAACCGGAAACGAAACGAAAATCAGCTAAACAAACACGAATTCTAGCCTTGTTTCACAATTTATTATTAATGTTATTGCACAACCTGGGTTTCGGGTTATAAGCCCATTTTCAAGTACATTACTGATTCCCAGAGATGATAATGCACAGATAAACACGATGACAAAGCAAAGATAATCATCTCATCTTCTTAAGGTATCGATCCGTAGCTTAATGTAGAATTATTTCAATGACCATTTTTTAAAGAAATTACGTAGCTCATTGCACATTTACCAATTATACTACAATGACCAGACTAAAGTTACGTATCAGCCAAGATATTTTTAACTATGGTGGACTGGGGCCCAAAGTTTTGCTTCTATCCTACGGTTGTGATCTCATTTAAAAGAGGTGAATAATTGAAATGGGTTTGTTCATTTAATAATAAGTGTGGGGATATACTTTTCTGTTTTTTAATTTATATAATTTCTAATTGGTTGACTTTCGCCACCTTTTCCTGTGTGTGTATGTAGGACTTGTACGTCTATTGTGTTTGTGGTTCTTGTTCAGGCAGTGTCCTGCAAAGGTAGAATCAGGCTTCTTCAAACTCCAGTGTCTGTGGTGTTCTTTAAGCCTAGTACAGATTGACCTCCCGTCTGTCCTATGTAGCAAGACTGACATTCACGGCATGTGATTTTATAAACCCCACTTTTTGTGATAGCTGGTTGTTTTCCTTTTGCATTGAACAAGAAACTACCTATTGTCTGAGGGACATAGAAAAACAAAACACAGAGAAACCCTCTGCCTTCAAGATGTTACTTATGCTATTTGGTGTTTTCCCTATAAAAAATAATCTGCACCATTTGGCTACTTGTTTGTCTGTGTCTTCGTTGGGGACGGTAGGGACCTGGCTTGCTTCTTCATCTTCTTACCTAAAATTTTATCAATGGTATTGGGGTCAAATTCATTATTTATGGCTATTGTTTTTATTGTGTTAAGTTCGTGGTCAGTCTTCTTGGGACATAGGGATAGAAATGAGACTGTCGGTCATGTGATGGAATGCTGCATTTTTGTAGGTTGTAGGATGTTGGGAGGAAGTCGAGATGAAAGTATCAGTGAAGGAATTTTTTCGGTAAATTTTAAATTTATGGTTACTGTCTTCTATCTTTAAGCTAATGTCCAGGAAATTTGTGCTGCCCCCCCCCCCCCCCCACTCCATTATGTTAGTGTGCCTTTATGTTAGTGTGCCACTGGTTCATAGTTTCCACAAATTTATGGAGTTTTTTATTGGAACCTTTCCACATACAAAGAATATCATCTACATATCTGTACCAATACACAACATGTTTTGCCAGTGGTTCTCTCTTCAGAAAATCCGTGTTCCACATGTCCATCAACATGTCTGCTAGTAAGGGGGATAAAGGTGAGCCCATTGCCAGACCATCTGTTTGCTGATAATAGCTCCCTTGAAAGCAGAAATAATTTTGGTTTAAACACATTTCCATTGTACTAACAATGCTTAGCTGCTTTTCTAAATTTATGTTGTATGAATACAATGATTGTGACGCAATATCTGTACAGTCTGTTAATGAAATACATGTGAACAAGCGATGCACATAAAAAGAGAATAATTTTGCATTTGTTGGAACCTTAACATCTGTTAACTTGTTAACTAAATCTAAACTGTTCTTAATACTATATTTCTAAAAAGGACTCGCAATGCGGCGGCCGAACTCGCCCGAATGGGGTCTCCCTGCCAACAATGCCATACGATCATTTCCATTTTCCTTTGGAGTTCTGCTTTGAAGTTCAGCTTGTTCATCAGATGGTGTCGAATCTCCTGGAATTCTTGTGTACTGGCGCTTGTATTGCAGATACCACAGGACGAATTGTGACTTCTGGTTTGTGGAGCTTCGAAAAGTCATACAGATGTGGTGCCCTAAGGTTCTTTTGCAGCATGCTCTTACAGGCATATTCAGAAAAGATATTGGAGCACTTGTTTACTACCTGCTTAGCCTGATCATTGTAACTAGTTATTGGGTCTCTCTGTAGTTTTTGTAGCTGCACTGATTGGAAAAAATCATCTACTTTGCTTGTATAATCTGTCTTATTTAACTGCACTACAGTCCCTCCTTTATCTGCCCTAGCCACAATCACATTACTGTTTTCAATCCTAGTTTTAAGTTGCTTCATGACTAAGAACTCATTGTCATTCGATACTGTGCTTGTTGTTGTTGTTTCTGTACCTGCTTAATTTCTTCTACACACTGCATTTTCGTTACTATATCTTTCTGTAGGGCTCGTTCCAGATCTACCCATAGATGGTCTAACACTTGAGGTTCTGTTATTGTGTCTGGAGAATATTTGTGGCCTTTCCATAATAACTTTTCTTCTGGTTCAGAAAGAGTTAATGTTGATAAATTAACAATTCCTTCTGGACATCACGCTCTTTTATGACATCACCGAAGCCTTACGGCAACAAGGCTGCGTGAAGACAATTGGAGTGATAAACCATCAGATAATAGGGAACAGATACCTTTTACTGGTTCTCCAGTACTTTTGGAGTCCTCTCTCCTACTACACAACATAATTTTCCCTTTTGTTTTTTACCTAAAGCATCTTGGAACTAATAGTGGAAGAGACAAATTCTTTTACCTTGGAAGTGTTTTTTGGCAGTGAAAACGAGCTCGCCAATATAAATTATTGGAAATATACCAGCAACGAAGAAATAAAAACATTTTTGGGCATAATATTTTGTACGGGTCTCGCGCATATGAATACGGCGAAGGACTATTGGAAAATGCACTACTTATTCAGATTGATCATCACTAAATATACGAGCAGAGATCGGTGTCTTGAACTGAAGAAATGCCTAAATTTTGCCAGAAATTATGCTGGAATACCATCTACTGCAAAAATTCTGCAGGTGATAGACCATTTAAATAACACCATAGAGAAAAATCTGTTATATGGGGAAAAACCTCTCGGTAGACGAGTTGGTCTGTTGGAGGGGAAGCTCCACAAATGTGAGATGAAATTGTACGTGTTAGCTAATCCCAATAGGCTCGTAAATCTCACTTATTCAGAAGTTCTGAGGACTCTATAGTAGGAGGGAAGGCTCATGCTCCAAAAGTGGTTACGAAAATGATGGAGGGGAAAACTGATGTTGTTTATGGACAATTATTATAATGTGACTCCATCGCCAATGAACTACTTTTAAAAGAATGCTACTGCACTGCTACTCTTCACTCCAAACGGAAGCGTAATTCTCACGGAATTGTTGGGATAAAATTGTAAAAAGGAGAGTCAATTTCTCGTTTCAACGAATATTGCGTAAGTCTTTGTAAATGAAAGTATAAACTGGAGCCGGCCGGTGTGGCCGTGTGGTTAAAGGCGCTTCAGTCTGGAACCGCGTGACCGCTACGGTCGCAGGTTCGAATCCTGCCTCGGGCATGGATGTGTGTGATGTCCTTAGGTTAGTTAGGTTTAATTAGTTCTAAGTTCTAGGCGACTGATGACCTCAGAAGTTGAGTCGCATAGTGCTCAGAGCCATAAACTAGAAGTGCGACCATATCCAGTGAATTCGGATGCGAAATGGTGGACACTAGAACTAGCCGTGAAATCTCCACCAAGAAATCGAAAATGATTGCCCAGTTCAATAAATGTATGAAAGACGTTGACACTAGCGATCAAATTCTCGCATATTATCCCATATTCCACAAGACGTTGAGATGCTATAAGAAGTTTGGACTTCATGCATTCCATCTCATATTGGCAAATGCATATTATTTATGCCTGAAGTGTGCGACAGAAACAAACCGACCTTTACGATCTCCAGTTAGCCATAGTTTCAATTTGCTCCCGGAACGAGAAGACCCTGCAGAAACGAAGCAGCCACGCAAATTCAGCTGGCAGAACAGATGAAAAATACTCCAGGTGGAAGAGCGCATCCTAAGAGGTATAAAAACTGTATGGTCAGGAAGAAAAAGAGAGTGGACTGAATTTATTTTTGCCCTCATGTTCAGAATAACCAGAGTTTTGTCTTTCTCCCTGATTTAGGGATTATTACATATGTATTTTTTTTGTTATTGTAACTTTAGGATATTGTACGTGCTATTTCATGATTCTGTTTCTTTATTCTTATACATGGGCAATACTTTATAATTCTGGTAGGGGATATATTGATTCAAGTTTTGAAATTTAGGTTTGTTTTTACTACAGATATATACATAGAAGTAAAAGTTAATTAATTTCAATGATTGTCCGTTTTTATGTATTTGCAATAGTTTTTATGTACAACTATTCCCATCTATAGTAAACAGATTATTTCTATCGGTTCTTATTTGTCTCCAATTATCTAGAACTATGTCTCAGTCTGAACAGAGGATTCTACCATCTACAAAAAGTCAATAAAAATTGGTATAGTTATAAAATATATCAAAATGCGAAATCTATCTTTCAAAAGATGAATGAAAACTGGAAAACAACAATTTTCGATATAGCAGAGGTTCCCTACTGGTTGTCTGTTATGCAGGTTTGACTACCATAACGCCACTGTTTATCCTGGCGGCCTGCGCATGCCGCTGTAGCGTGACGTCAAAATAATACTGAGAAGGTGGTATTACTTTTTTTCATAGTGTATGTCGTATTGTTGAATCATTTAGGATCACTTTAAGTTAAGAAAAATGTCAGGCTCAAGTGAAAATAAATCACCAGTAGATCGTCACGAAAGTGATAAATTGGATCACATAGGAAATGTTGTGGAGAAAACGAACCAAAGCCTGCGATTTATTGGCAGAACACATAGAAATGCAACAGGTCAGCTAAAGACACTACTTACGCTACGCTTGTCTGCCCTTTTCTGAAGTACTGCTGTGCAGTGTTGGATCTGCATCACATAGGATTCATGGAAGACTTCGAAAAAGTCCAAGGAAGGGCAGCTTCCTTTTGTATTATCGCGAAATAAGGGAGAGAGTTCTACGGATATGGTACACAAAATTGGATGAAATCGTTAAAAATAGGTGTTTTTCTTTGTGACAGGGTCTTTTAATGAAACTTCAATAGCAATTTTTCTCCTCAGTGTGTGAAAATATTTTGTTGGAGCCCAGCTACATAGGAAGAAATAATCACTATAAAAAATAAAAGAAATCAGAGCTCGCACGGAAAGTTTAAGTGTTCGTTTTTCCCTCAAGCTCTTCTGGAGCGGAATGGTAGATAAATAGCTTGATGGTGGCTGTGTGATCCCCCTGCAAGACACTTAATTGTGAATTACACAGTAATCATGCAGAAGTAGATGTACGTGTAGATAATTAGTCATCTAGCTGTTACATTATTTCTGTTCTACACACCAATAATTAGAAAAGGCGATCAAATTGAGGACAAGTGTTATCAAAAACTAGTTACAAGTTAAACACATTTAGAAATAGTAGCTATCTGAAACTAACACAAATTTCGATTTTCATGACAGATAAAATTGTTAGCATGTTCCTGTTCCTATGCCGTATTCACTTTTCTCTGACACGTCGTTCTGAGTCTTCCCACATTCCATCTTCTTATTGGCTTGTACAGTATGATCTACTCTTTCTTTGTGGGCAATGTTTTTATAATGCTTTATTTTCATCAAGCTTTCCATTAATATTATAAATAACTGCCTCTAATATCTTTAATTTGCAACGTTCCTAGTGGTTTTCCGCTAAGTAGTTGCTCTCTAAATGGTATCCTATCTGAGCAACCAGTTGCGCCTTCCTATGATGGTTGCTCGCTCTTAGGTATTTGGCCTATGAACAGCTCTGTTTAAAAGGAATATTTCGTTGTTGACATAGGGCCAAGCTGCGCATATCTGTTTTCATGCCCAGCAGCTAATTCGCTGCAAATGATAATCTGTAGCTGTGATCCTACAGTCAAATAGTCTATGAATTGGCCAGAATTGCGAATTAATAAAATACACTGAAATATTAAAAGAGATAAATGAATAATTTAATAAAATGGGTTCTATTATAACTTCTGTAATTGATATAGACGACAGAGAATTATGTTAAATAACGTTTATTCATGAACGTGTGTTTCAGCTAAACGGAAAGAGGTCCTACGGTGTACAGTTCAAATACAGACAGAAAATAACCGTGTCAAATGCAATAAATTTACGCTGAGAGCGTTGGGAGGGTGATAGCAGAATCTCCAAGCGAAACAGGTATCCAAGTCGAGCGAAAATTAAGTCCATTTCGTGGTCGCAATACCTGAAATATTCTCCAGCTCAAAATAGTTCAGAGTTTCACATGACGATTTACAAATTAACAGAACTAAGATAACGAGTAGAAACATATTCTGTCTATTCTCAATTCTGTAATGCAATCGGAAAACGAGTATTGTAGCGGCCGATCACCATCCAGAATCAATACACTAGCACAAAAAACGCGCCATATCACTGGCAGGTCTGTCTTCTTCAAGAACTCGACAAAAGGTATCGTCTTCAAGATCTGCTCGAAAAGTGCCCTGAGTCTGTAATTGATATAGACGACAGAGAATTATGTTAAATAATGTTTATTCAAGAACGTGTGTTTCAGCTAAACGGAAAGAGGTCCTACGGTGTACAGTTCAAATACAGACAGAAAATAACCGTGTCAAATGCAATAAATTTACGCTGAGAGCGTTGGGAGGGTGATAGCAGAATCTCCAAGCGAAACAGGTATCCAAGTCGAGCGAAAATTAAGTCCATTTCGTGGTCGCAATACCTGAAATATTCTCCAGCTCAAAATAGATCAGAGTTTCACATGACGATTTACAAATTAACAGAACTAAGATAACGAGTAGAAACATATTCTGTCTATTCTCAATTCTGTAATGCAATCGGAAAACGAGTATTGTAGCGGCCGATCACCATCCAGAATCAATACACTAGCACAAAAAACGCGCCATATCACTGGCAGGTCTGTCTTCTTCAAGAACTCGACAAAAGGTATCGTCTTCAAGATCTGCTCGAAAAGTGCCCTGAGTCTGTAATTGATATAGACGACAGAGAATTATGTTAAATAATGTTTATTCATGAAAGTGTGTTTCAGCTAAACGGAAAGAGGTCCTACGGTGTACAGTTCAAATACAGACAGAAAATAACCGTGTCAAATGCAATAAATTTACGCTGAGAGCGTTGGGAGGGTGATAGCAGAATCTCCAAGCGAAACAGGTATCCAAGTCGAGCGAAAATTAAGTCCATTTCGTGGTCGCAATACCTGAAATATTCTCCAGCTCAAAATAGATCAGAGTTTCACATGACGATTTACAAATTAACAGAACTAAGATAACGAGTAGAAACATATTCTGTCTATTCTCAATTCTGTAATGCAATCGGAAAACGAGTATTGTAGCGGCCGATCACCATCCAGAATCAATACACTAGCACAAAAAACGCGCCATATCACTGGCAGGTCTGTCTTCTTCAAGAACTCGACAAAAGGTATCGTCTTCAAGATCTGCTCGAAAAGTGCCCTGAGTCTGTAATTGATATAGACGACAGAGAATTATGTTAAATAATGTTTATTCATGAAAGTGTGTTTCAGCTAAACGGAAAGAGGTCCTACGGTGTACAGTTCAAATACAGACAGAAAATAACCGTGTCAAATGCAATAAATTTACGCTGAGAGCGTTGGGAGGGTGATAGCAGAATCTCCAAGCGAAACAGGTATCCAAGTCGAGCGAAAATTAAGTCCATTTCGTGGTCGCAATACCTGAAATATTCTCCAGCTCAAAATAGTACAGAGTTTCACATGACGATTTACAAATTAACAGAACTAAGATAACGAGTAGAAACATATTCTGTCTATTCTCAATTCTGTAATGCAATCGGAAAACGAGTATTGTAGCGGCCGATCACCATCCAGAATCAATACACTAGCACAAAAAACGCGCCATATCACTGGCAGGTCTGTCTTCTTCAAGAACTCGACAAAAGGTATCGTCTTCAAGATCTGCTCGAAAAGTGCCCTGAGTCTGTAATTGATATAGACGACAGAGAATTATGTTAAATAATGTTTATTCAAGAACGTGTGTTTCAGCTAAACGGAAAGAGGTCCTACGGTGTACAGTTCAAATACAGACAGAAAATAACCGTGTCAAATGCAATAAATTTACGCTGAGAGCGTTGGGAGGGTGATAGCAGAATCTCCAAGCGAAACAGGTATCCAAGTCGAGCGAAAATTAAGTCCATTTCGTGGTCGCAATACCTGAAATATTCTCCAGCTCAAAATAGATCAGAGTTTCACATGACGATTTACAAATTAACAGAACTAAGATAACGAGTAGAAACATATTCTGTCTATTCTCAATTCTGTAATGCAATCGGAAAACGAGTATTGTAGCGGCCGATCACCATCCAGAATCAATACACTAGCACAAAAAACGCGCCATATCACTGGCAGGTCTGTCTTCTTCAAGAACTCGACAAAAGGTATCGTCTTCAAGATCTGCTCGAAAAGTGCCCTGAGTCTGTAATTGATATAGACGACAGAGAATTATGTTAAATAATGTTTATTCATGAAAGTGTGTTTCAGCTAAACGGAAAGAGGTCCTACGGTGTACAGTTCAAATACAGACAGAAAATAACCGTGTCAAATGCAATAAATTTACGCTGAGAGCGTTGGGAGGGTGATAGCAGAATCTCCAAGCGAAACAGGTATCCAAGTCGAGCGAAAATTAAGTCCATTTCGTGGTCGCAATACCTGAAATATTCTCCAGCTCAAAATAGATCAGAGTTTCACATGACGATTTACAAATTAACAGAACTAAGATAACGAGTAGAAACATATTCTGTCTATTCTCAATTCTGTAATGCAATCGGAAAACGAGTATTGTAGCGGCCGATCACCATCCAGAATCAATACACTAGCACAAAAAACGCGCCATATCACTGGCAGGTCTGTCTTCTTCAAGAACTCGACAAAAGGTATCGTCTTCAAGATCTGCTCGAAAAGTGCCCTGAGTCTGTAATTGATATAGACGACAGAGAATTATGTTAAATAATGTTTATTCAAGAACGTGTGTTTCAGCTAAACGGAAAGAGGTCCTACGGTGTACAGTTCAAATACAGACAGAAAATAACCGTGTCAAATGCAATAAATTTACGCTGAGAGCGTTGGGAGGGTGATAGCAGAATCTCCAAGCGAAACAGGTATCCAAGTCGAGCGAAAATTAAGTCAATTTCGTGGTCGCAATACCTGAAATATTCTCCAGCTCAAAATAGATCAGAGTTTCACATGACGATTTACAAATTAACAGAACTAAGATAACGAGTAGAAACATATTCTGTCTATTCTCAATTCTGTAATGCAATCGGAAAACGAGTATTGTAGCGGCCGATCACCATCCAGAATCAATACACTAGCACAAAAAACGCGCCATATCACTGGCAGGTCTGTCTTCTTCAAGAACTCGACAAAAGGTATCGTCTTCAAGATCTGCTCGAAAAGTGCCCTGAGTCTGTAATTGATATAGACGACAGAGAATTATGTTAAATAATGTTTATTCAAGAACGTGTGTTTCAGCTAAACGGAAAGAGGTCCTACGGTGTACAGTTCAAATACAGACAGAAAATAACCGTGTCAAATGCAATAAATTTACGCTGAGAGCGTTGGGAGGGTGATAGCAGAATCTCCAAGCGAAACAGGTATCCAAGTCGAGCGAAAATTAAGTCCATTTCGTGGTCGCAATACCTGAAATATTCTCCAGCTCAAAATAGATCAGAGTTTCACATGACGATTTACAAATTAACAGAACTAAGATAACGAGTAGAAACATATTCTGTCTATTCTCAATTCTGTAATGCAATCGGAAAACGAGTATTGTAGCGGCCGATCACCATCCAGAATCAATACACTAGCACAAAAAACGCGCCATATCACTGGCAGGTCTGTCTTCTTCAAGAACTCGACAAAAGGTATCGTCTTCAAGATCTGCTCGAAAAGTGCCCTGAGTCTGTAATTGATATAGACGACAGAGAATTATGTTAAATAATGTTTATTCATGAAAGTGTGTTTCAGCTAAACGGAAAGAGGTCCTACGGTGTACAGTTCAAATACAGACAGAAAATAACCGTGTCAAATGCAATAAATTTACGCTGAGAGCGTTGGGAGGGTGATAGCAGAATCTCCAAGCGAAACAGGTATCCAAGTCGAGCGAAAATTAAGTCCATTTCGTGGTCGCAATACCTGAAATATTCTCCAGCTCAAAATAGTACAGAGTTTCACATGACGATTTACAAATTAACAGAACTAAGATAACGAGTAGAAACATATTCTGTCTATTCTCAATTCTGTAATGCAATCGGAAAACGAGTATTGTAGCGGCCGATCACCATCCAGAATCAATACACTAGCACAAAAAACGCGCCATATCACTGGCAGGTCTGTCTTCTTCAAGAACTCGACAAAAGGTATCGTCTTCAAGATCTGCTCGAAAAGTGCCCTGAGTCTGTAATTGATATAGACGACAGAGAATTATGTTAAATAATGTTTATTCAAGAACGTGTGTTTCAGCTAAACGGAAAGAGGTCCTACGGTGTACAGTTCAAATACAGACAGAAAATAACCGTGTCAAATGCAATAAATTTACGCTGAGAGCGTTGGGAGGGTGATAGCAGAATCTCCAAGCGAAACAGGTATCCAAGTCGAGCGAAAATTAAGTCCATTTCGTGGTCGCAATACCTGAAATATTCTCCAGCTCAAAATAGATCAGAGTTTCACATGACGATTTACAAATTAACAGAACTAAGATAACGAGTAGAAACATATTCTGTCTATTCTCAATTCTGTAATGCAATCGGAAAACGAGTATTGTAGCGGCCGATCACCATCCAGAATCAATACACTAGCACAAAAAACGCGCCATATCACTGGCAGGTCTGTCTTCTTCAAGAACTCGACAAAAGGTATCGTCTTCAAGATCTGCTCGAAAAGTGCCCTGAGTCTGTAATTGATATAGACGACAGAGAATTATGTTAAATAATGTTTATTCATGAAAGTGTGTTTCAGCTAAACGGAAAGAGGTCCTACGGTGTACAGTTCAAATACAGACAGAAAATAACCGTGTCAAATGCAATAAATTTACGCTGAGAGCGTTGGGAGGGTGATAGCAGAATCTCCAAGCGAAACAGGTATCCAAGTCGAGCGAAAATTAAGTCCATTTCGTGGTCGCAATACCTGAAATATTCTCCAGCTCAAAATAGTACAGAGTTTCACATGACGATTTACAAATTAACAGAACTAAGATAACGAGTAGAAACATATTCTGTCTATTCTCAATTCTGTAATGCAATCGGAAAACGAGTATTGTAGCGGCCGATCACCATCCAGAATCAATACACTAGCACAAAAAACGCGCCATATCACTGGCAGGTCTGTCTTCTTCAAGAACTCGACAAAAGGTATCGTCTTCAAGATCTGCTCGAAAAGTGCCCTGAGTCTGTAATTGATATAGACGACAGAGAATTATGTTAAATAATGTTTATTCAAGAACGTGTGTTTCAGCTAAACGGAAAGAGGTCCTACGGTGTACAGTTCAAATACAGACAGAAAATAACCGTGTCAAATGCAATAAATTTACGCTGAGAGCGTTGGGAGGGTGATAGCAGAATCTCCAAGCGAAACAGGTATCCAAGTCGAGCGAAAATTAAGTCAATTTCGTGGTCGCAATACCTGAAATATTCTCCAGCTCAAAATAGATCAGAGTTTCACATGACGATTTACAAATTAACAGAACTAAGATAACGAGTAGAAACATATTCTGTCTATTCTCAATTCTGTAATGCAATCGGAAAACGAGTATTGTAGCGGCCGATCACCATCCAGAATCAATACACTAGCACAAAAAACGCGCCATATCACTGGCAGGTCTGTCTTCTTCAAGAACTCGACAAAAGGTATCGTCTTCAAGATCTGCTCGAAAAGTGCCCTGAGTCTGTAATTGATATAGACGACAGAGAATTATGTTAAATAATGTTTATTCAAGAACGTGTGTTTCAGCTAAACGGAAAGAGGTCCTACGGTGTACAGTTCAAATACAGACAGAAAATAACCGTGTCAAATGCAATAAATTTACGCTGAGAGCGTTGGGAGGGTGATAGCAGAATCTCCAAGCGAAACAGGTATCCAAGTCGAGCGAAAATTAAGTCCATTTCGTGGTCGCAATACCTGAAATATTCTCCAGCTCAAAATAGATCAGAGTTTCACATGACGATTTACAAATAAACAGAACTAAGATAACGAGTAGAAACATATTCTGTCTATTCTGAATTCTGTAATGCAATCGGAAAACGAGTATTGTAGCGGCCGATCACCATCCAGAATCAATACACTAGCACAAAAAACGCGCCATATCACTGGCAGGTCTGTCTTCTTCAAGAACTCGACAAAAGGTATCGTCTTCAAGATCTGCTCGAAAAGTGCCCTGAGTCTGTAATTGATATAGACGACAGAGAATTATGTTAAATAATGTTTATTCATGAAAGTGTGTTTCAGCTAAACGGAAAGAGGTTCTACGGTATACAGTTGAAATACAGACAGAAAATAACCTTGGCAAATGCAATAAAGTATCCACTTGATTTCAGTAGCGTTCCTCCACTGAGTGCTTTTCCATTGGCTGAAGGCCATCCCAACCAACAATACGTCGTTCTTAAATTCTACGGTTATGAATTGACTCAACTAGACCTTTTCTCACACTAAACTACTATATTAAAACAACATTTAAATAAAGAAACGTTATAAACATTCTGTACACCATTCACGGTAATTACAAATAAAGGTTTGTTCATAAATAAATGAACCAGCTCTTTGCAGTTTGTGCATGTGGACTATGACTAGAAAATGTGATGTTGATATTAGCAACAGTGTACAGGTTCCCATTAGGAGACTGAGAGCTATTCATAAAAAAAGTTTGACACCCTATTATGCTGTCTGTCGGACAAAATGAAGAAGTTATTAATCTGTGGCGATTTAGATGTAGACTTCCTAAGCAATTCTGATAGGAAAAGGGAACTACAAGTGTTATTAATGACATATTACTTAGAATCAGTGATCAACTTCCCTACATGTATGTTCAAGACAGTAACACTCTAATGGATAACTTATTTGTACAGCAAGAGGATGTAAAACTGACACATGCTTTCACGTGATAAATGGATTATCAGCCCATGAAGCACAATTGATTAACTTATAAAACCTAGCGGAATGTAAAGTTCAGAACCTATTAAGTAAAAGTGTAAGGCTGGTGAACATGGTACCTATAGAGCACTTCCAAGAAAGGCTAAGAAATGTTGGTTGGGAGATATATATAATGAGCCAAATGCTAATGATAAGTGCAACATATTTCTTGATAAATTTACAGCCCTTTTTGAACACTGTTGCCTCAAAAAAATTACTAAATGTAACACCAAACAGTTTTCAAAGAAACCTTGGATTACTACAGGTATTAAAGTGTCTTCAGAAAGAAAAAGAAAATTGTATGAGACAGCAAGAATTATTGAAGACCCAGGAGTAACTTTACGCTATAAAATTATTGTAACATACTGATAAAATTATGAGTAAATCGAAAAATATGTATATTAGAGACGAAATTAACAACTCTGGCAATGAAATCAAATCAGTGTGGAATGTTGTTAGAAGAGAGATAGGAAAAGTAATCACTGGGGTAGGTTGTATTACTATTAAAGAGAATGAGGCCATCTTAACCAACAGTACACAAGTAACTAATTTAATAAACAACCATTTCTTAAGCGTATGTCAAGAAATTGGTGAGAACAATTCAAAAGAAAAAGCCAAGCAGTACATGGAAGAGTCGGTTTTGAGAAATCCTTGTCAGATTAATTTTCATCAAACAACTGTTATGAAACAAAAATAACCATTAAATCTTTGAAAAATAAATGTTCTGTTGGAGTAGATGGCAATTCTAACAAGATATTAAACCAATATGGAGCTGTTGCAGCTGATGTTCTGAGCCACATCTGCATTGCATCACTAAGCTATTTTCCCAGACAGGTTAAAATATTCCATTGTCAAGCCTCTCTACAAAAAAGGGGACACCACAGATGTCAATAATTACCGGACAGTGTCCTTGCTTACAACATTTTCCAAGAATGTCAAGAAAGTAGTGTACGGAAGAGTGGTTCGCCATCTCAACAGTAATGGGATACTTAGTAAATCACAGTTTGAAGTTCAAAAATGCTGTTCTACTGAAACAGCAATATACAATTTCACTCCCTACACAATAGTCTTTAAATAGTAAAATGTCACCAATACGAATTTTCTGCCATTTATCCAAATCATTTGATTGTGTGAACCAGGCCATTATGTTACAAAAATTACAGTTCTATGGTATAATTGAAACAACATATGAGTGTTTTAAGTTGTATCTACAGAAAAGGATGCAAAAATTTCTTTATGTGGTTTAAGTGATTTAAGAAAGTTTCTCACTTCGTTTAACTGTGGTGAAATTACATCAGGTGTTCCACAGTGTTCGATAAAGAGTCCCTTTCTGTTCTTGATATATGTGAATGACCTCCCCTCTTATCTGAAACAAGAGATTAAACTGACACTGTTTGCTGAGGATAAAAGCATCATCATTAATCCAGTAAAAGAAACGCCAATTGAAAATGATACAAGTAATGTCTTTGGAAAAGCTACTGCTTGGTTTTCTGTGAATAGGCTTGCCCTGAACTTTGAGAAAACGCAGTACATCCAATTTTCTACTGCAAGGAGTAAGGTTCCTTCAATAAATATAACACATCAAGTGAAGTCAGTAACCAGGGTAGAGCATACTCAGTTTTTTGGGTGTACGTATAGATGAGAATCTTAATTGGAAAATTCTTATTTTGGATTTCCTAAAGCGATTAGGTTTAGCAACTTTTGCAATCAGAATAACTGATAATTTTGAGGATATAAAATTACGAAGCTAACATGCTTAGCGTACTTTCACTCTCTGATGACATACGGAATAATATTTCTGACAGGAAATCGCGAATTCAGTCGCACAACAGAGATGATTATAGGCATACAATTTGCTAAGGAACTGCCTGTGAGGAGCGGCGTCAATTACTTCTGAACATCTAGAAACGTGGAACAGCTTCAGATCCCCTAGCCCCTAGGTTGACTAAAAATCCAGGCTCGTTTCACAAGAACAATATTTTCTGAATCCATGTTGGTTATAAGCAAATAGATCGTTTTTTTCCGATGTATTCCATAATGTTGAGGCACAGTATATGTTCCAGAATTCCACCACAAAACGATGTCAATGATGTATTCAGTTCAGTGGGTTGCTTCTGTTTCCTTTCTATGAGCGATGTCTTCTAGCAAGCCAGTTGTGTGATCAGTGTATTAAGCAGAACACTGCGTGAAAGTTATTGTTAAATGTATTCAGTCAAGAGAACTCTTCAATCTGATATGTTAAAACCTGCCCTGAAATTCTTCAAACGGGAAGAATATCGCGAAAGTGCTCCTAAAACACAGTGTAAGTATTTTTTTTAAAAAATGTTCAAATTTACTAAATTCATAGCTCGCCCGGCAGCTGGAGAAATGTACACCCCTGCTGTAGATGTAGCAGCGCATGCACCACGCACAGCGTGGATATATTCTTGATGGACGACACGTCGATGAACAGATAACAGTGCACAACGCGATCCTAATTTGTAAAGCGAATTTAAGTTTCTGGTGATGGTGTCTCTGACGCAATTCTCCACATTTACTATTCACTGGAATTCGCAACTCATTTAATATCCATAAAAGTTAGCAGTTGCTTTACGGTACCGCTAAGTGTTAACAATGTAGATAATACTGAATTTATTTTCTTTGAGATTTTGTGGTATACGCTTTATAGTAGTATCTGTCTTTGAGCAGACATCAGAGTTTCACAGTAATGTGGAATCCAGTTACTGTTTTAAACCTTCAAAGATGAAATATGAAGAACATGATATGCAATCAAAATCATCAACTTCCCCTGAAAGCTTCATACGGGTGTTATTTATAAGTCAATTTCTTGGACATTCATTCCAACGATCTCTACATGTTGTTAGAAACTGTGGAAACGTTACAAGAAACAGGAAATAATTCAGTCGATTCATTGAATTGTGATTTCAAAGACGATTTTTGTGCTAATTTAAGTCCTGAACAAAAATAATGTACTTCCCAAGCCCAAAGAAAACATGTACAGTAACAGCTTTCAGTGGTTAAACGAAAGAGGCAGAAAACGCGTAATTTTAGGCGGTGTGCAAAGCCAGTTTCGTTTCATAAAATCGGAACATGAATTGTATAAACGGAAGAAAGAGGTACACGAAGTGTGAAATATGTACCAAAATGAAACTCGCAAAAATGTGAAAGAAAAACTATTCGACAGATTTAAAACTGATAATTAGAGTCAGTGCACTGTTACAGAGGGAGATCTACGAGGGTGGAAGTTCTGAATCGCAAATGAGAATGTATGTTACTGATGTATAAACTTCTTTAAACAGCTTCAGGATAGTATACGGAAAAGGAAGCCGCAAAATTACGAAGTTTACCTCAAGTATAGAGGAGATGTCATTGCTGCGTAGCTGACATGAAGGGGGTGCTTCTTGTTCTCTCATAAATCCAATCATTCAGGTTTCGTGCAAACCGTACTTTATCATTTCGAGCGAAAAAAAAAAGACAGAGTTGATTGTGTAGTCAGATGGCTCTG
The DNA here is from genome assembly GCF_021461395.2 of Schistocerca americana. NCBI lineage: Eukaryota > Metazoa > Arthropoda > Insecta > Orthoptera > Acrididae > Schistocerca > Schistocerca americana. The sequence continues at coordinate 321,798,935 of NC_060126.1, read as the reverse complement.
AGCACTATGGGACTTAATATCTGAGGTCATCAGTCCCCGACTGTGTAGTCGATGAATGCTAAGACACATTCATATACAACAATGCCTGTGATAAGTATCAGTGGATTACTGTTTCCGCAGCTTTATCTCTGTCTTCATGACCATCAAAGCAAATTAGGACTAAAAATTTAAAAAAAGCACTGTATACTTGTAAAAGTCTTTCAATGGACGTAGCAAAACACGAAAAAACGGGAGAGAGTACTTTTCAATGTTACATCCAAAACAGCTTCTTACCAACTGTAGAAAAATATTGATTGCTTTTTTTGGACTCTTGGCCTCTGTCTTTAGGCGGATTCCACTTGGAACTTATCGTGTGATTCAGTCTCTGCGTAAAGAAACTTTTTAGCAGTATAAAGCATTTTTCAGAAAACTGTCGTACAAAATAATTTGCGCTAGCTCTTTATCACTTAAATTTTATCAGCAGAACGATATCGTTAACCTTCAGTCACTTCTACACTATCAGTCTGCATCACCACATTTTACGAAATTGATCAAGTATGCTTGATATGTAGCACAAAATGCAGAACAGCGGCCACGACCGTTGCTTAATGCATTCCAGTTCTGTTTAATAAAACTAGTAATTTCTGTGAAATGCCTGAATACATTAATTTTTCTGTTATGTGTGCGTGGTGTAAGGAAAAAGTTTGTTTTCGCATCGAATAGACACTTCACATATTAATGACAACTACAGGGAATGTTTCATTGTTAACAAAAATACGTTATACAAAAATACATTATTCAAAAAAATTAAATGTGCCACAAGACTTCTTATAAAATATTAAATGTCAAATAATTAAAAACCAGATTGATGGAAGTCGTCGGTATCGTAGGATCATGTAAGGCCTTCAGTTTGTTTTTTCTCTGCTAGTCACTTGTGTAACAATTACATGTGCAACAGTTTATCTGTAGACATGAATTGCAAGTTATTCAAAAACTGAGTAATTTGACACATGTGGTATGGTTTAGTGCTTAAAATTTACGTGCGATATCTTTGGACTACGCGCTAACTCATGTCACAGCTGCATCTGCTTATTCACGTAATCGCATACTACGCAGGAAGGGCTGTCAAACAGCTGTTATAAGTGGTTCTCCGTGCGGCAAAAACGAGTAACTTTAACATTTTTTTTTCAAATATTTGTTATTCGCCTTAGCAGCTAAAATTTTGAGAGTGTATTTCTTTCAGTGTATTCTTCCCGTGTGAAAAATTTCAGGGTAAGTTTCGACGTGTCAGATTGTATCATTCCCTTGTGAGTGATATACCTCTTTCTGTCCGTATCAAGTGATACGTTCATGTTCAGAGTCAGCTATAAATACTCATGACATTACTGTGGAAGTGGATTGTACAAAGTTAAGCAATTCTTCTTATCTATATAGTAATAAAGTAAACTAATACTGCATGCGTTATAGTATCCACTCGGTCTACTTCCAGAACAAACAAAAGAATCCACTGCTGTACCGAGGAGGGTATTTTCGTCCGGTACAACAGTACGAATCTGTGCTTTAGCACACCAGGACGTCTTACTGCTCGCCTGAAACGAGCGACTGACGTAATGTTGGTCCCAGTGGCAGCGGGAGCCGTGTCACGTGAGTGCGCTGCGGCGTTGCATAAGTGGCAGGCGCCTCGCAATCGACGGCGCTGCGCGGAGCCAGCAGAAACCCCAGCCGCGAGCGCCAGGGCCAGATCCACAGCGCGCACTTGTTGCTGGCTGGCCCTCCACGTTAAGGGCGGCTGCCTTCCTTTCCTACCTCTCTGTCTCACAGTTCTCTCACTTTAACTCCTTATTGAGTTTGCTAGGAATTTCCCCTTCTGAAAGAGCTTTTCCTTTCAAATCTTTGCCTGTCCGTAACTTTAAACTTGGGAGACTTTCACGTTTTTCAGCCTTAATGGTTGGGTGCCCTTTGCGTCGTACTTGCGAAACGGTCAGCTCAGCTTTCATATGTTCCAGTCAGAAATTGAGCTTAATCGTTTCACAACTTTTTGTCGACCCCTTTTGTAATTGCGTTATAAAAAGGGATTTTTCTCATGGCGTGGACGACTAACCATTAAATATGTACCAAAGCCAGACAACTGTTCTACATCTACATCTACATCTACATACATACTCTGCAAGCCACCGTATGGTGCGTGACGAAGGGTACTCCGCACCACTACTAGTCGTTTCCTTTGTGTTCTACTCGCAGACAGAGCGAGGGAAAATCGACTGTCTATATGCCTCTTTATGAGCCCTAATTTTATGTATCTTCGGGTTCCTTATGCGAAATGTATGTTGGTGGCAATAGGACGGTACTACAGTCAGCTTCAAACGCCGGTTCTCTAAATTTCCTTAATCGTATGCTTTCGTGACTACTTCATGTCTCATACACGTGTTTGCCTAAAAGACTTCAGATGCTACATACAAGTTATATAACTTTTGGAAGTGGGTCTAACGTGTAATAGAAAATATTACCTTCTTTATTATAAACCAGATATCTTTTCCATGTGTGATCATGTGTAAGTAGGCTGTTTAGGTTCTTATATTGATAACGCCACCACCACGTAGTGCTCTGTATGAAAATCACTGGCTGTGCTGTGTGCAGTCTGTGGCTGGTTGTCATTGTTGGAACATTTGCCATTGTAGTGTCGGGCAGTTAGATGTTAACAGCGCGTTGCGTTGCGCAGTTGGAGGTGAGCCGCCAGCAGTGGTGGATGTGGGGAGAGAGATGGCGGAATTTTGAGAGCGGACGATCTGGACGTGTGTCCATCAGAAAGAGTAAATTTGTAATATTGGATATCATGGATTGATATATATATTATGACTTTTGAACACTATTAAGGTAAATACCTTGCTTGTTCTCTACCAAAATCTTTCATTTGCTAACTATGCCTATCAGTAGTTAGTGCCTTCAGTAGTTTGAATCTTTTATTTAGCTGGCAGTAGTGGCGCTCGCTGTATTGCAGTAGTTCGAGTAACGAAGATTTTTGGTGAGGTAAGTGATTTGTGAAAAGTATAGGTTAATGTTAGTCAGGGCCATTCTTTTGTAAGAATTATTGAAAGTCAGATTGCGTTGCGCTAATAATATTGTGTGTCAATTTAGTGATGATCAGAATAAGTAAAGTGAGAAATGTCTGAGTACATCCAGTTCTGATCAGCTGTTTGAAAATCAAATCAGCACAGTAATTCAATAATTTTTATAAGGGGATGTTTCAAATGTAAGGTTTTCGGATGAAATACGTACTGTGTGATGCTGCTGACCAAACTGCCTTGGCAAACTTGGGTGTTTTTGTATCTCTTAGGGTAATAATGTTCAATTCAGAAAAGAATTATCTAGAAAAGGAAAACTTCGCCAGGCTGCTCATTGGCTAACAGCTTTTGTGGAGATCATAAGCATTAACTAGTTGGTTAAAAAACTTTGAAGTTACACATTTTTAATAAATATCAGCCTTGTTATAGGAGTGTCAAATGAAATTAAATTCAAAACGTATGGTATCAGAAATACTGTTAGTTCTTGTGTTTCGAAATCGATTACAAAACTTCTGATAATTAATAATATGAACGTTTAACATGTGATTTTAGTACATTCATAAGCAATTTGTAAGTTGTATGGCACTACGTTTTCATGTTGTAGGATGTAATCATAATAACTTAAAAGCAAATAAATTGTTGCGTTGTAATTTTAGGATCATACTGGGAACTGATTGAAATATTAATTGTAAAAAAATAGGTGCTAGCCGTAGAAATAATAAATTAAAAAAGAACTGTATAAAGTGTTTAATTGCAGCATTTTTTCGTCGGCGCCAGGATCCCAACGGGTATCTAATCCAAAATCTGGCTCAGTCTGACATCCTGTTACAGCAGATTACTACACTTTGCTTGGCTTAAATGAAGACTGATGTCTCCATTCGTAACATCCTGTTTGTTGGCAGATGGAAATGCTCGTACAGTGTTCCATCCATAGCCACAGTACTCTCTAAAAATTGTCTCCCGTCGTGCTAGTATCGAATAATGTGGTCTCTAAGCGAATTTAGGATGTGCTAGGGTAGCAGTATTCACGTAGCGCAAACGATCCGATGCCGCATTCCTCTGTACAATACCGCGTGTATGGATCCACGCTAAACTTCAAAACATTTAGCAGTGTTTCTACAGTTATGCAGCGATTCTCCTTCGCAAGTATATTGTAACAGTCATGTGGTTTATTATTTACGTTGTGTAATGTCCACGGGTTAGATTTAAACCAGACCTCCTCTAATGAAATCACAGTAGTTATGAAGATTCGCTGCATGAATTATATTATATATTTGAAATTAACACCCCGTCAAAAAGAACAAGCACTTATACGGTGAATTTAACTTTAAATTATCATTGGGCCGCAAATGTCTAAAGACGAATTGTCATATGATACGACAAACTGAACTCAAACTCAGTTACTTCCAGTTAATGTTCACTTTAAGTAAGAAGTTTTAAATTACCTAATGTGGCCTGAAACATAACATTTTTCACTTTCAAGGCAACTGTCTTTTCGAAGAAATTAACGCAGAGTTACATGGCTGTTACTAAAGCTGATCTTTTCACAACTACCTATGTAATGCTTCAACTGAATACTTTTCCTCCTAAGATAACAATGCTGGTACTTCTTATTGAGGCAGGGATTAGTACGACACAACTAGCGAAATTCCAGCTGTGAACCTGTTACATTTAATGTCGGTCACCAGTCTCAACAGAACACATGTTTGTTTAGCGCATTAAATAATTGATTACCATATTTTACTTTCGTACAGCTGTTCTACTCTAGTAAAACCAAGATGGTAAAACTATATCTATTACTTATATGAATGTGATACACAGTATATAATATATATTATTTATGTTAGTGCTAGACATTTTTCCTCATTAGCAAACTTAAACTTTTATGTATTACTAGCATGACTAAATCAACTGATAGTTTCAACACAAATAGTTCGTGAAGTAACAACTGATACAAGCATTTCTTCTACTATGGTATTCAACAGAATACTCCTGTAGTTTGTATATCTCGTGGTTTAGTCCCAACTACTCATGAAATTGGGACTAAACCACGAGATATACAAACTACAGGAGTATTCTGTTGAATACCCAACTACTCATGAAATCCCCCCCATGAACCATGGACCTTGCCGTTGGTGGGGAGGCTTGCGTGCCTCAGCGATACAGATGGCCGTACCGTAGGTGCAACCACAACGGAGGGATATCTGTTGAGAGGCCAGACAAACGTGTGGTTCCTGAAGAGGGGCAGCAGCCTTTTCAGTAGTTGCAAGGGCAACAGTCTGGATGATTGACTGATCTGGCCTTGTAACAATAACCAAAACGGCCTTGCTGCGCTGGTACTGCGAACGGCTGAAAGCAAGGGGAAACTACAGCCGTAATTTTTCCCGAGGACATGCAGCTTTACTGTATGGTTAAATGATGATGGCGTCCTCTTGGATAAAATATTCCGGAGGTAAAATAGTCCCGCATTTGGATCTCCAGGCGGGAACTACTCAAGAGGATGTCGTTATCAGGAGAACGAAAACTGGCGTTCTACGGATCGGAGCGTGGAATGTCAGATCCCTTAATCGAGCAGGTAGGTTAGAAAATTTAAAAAGGGAAATGGATAGGTTAAAGTTAGATATAGTGGGAATTAGTGAAGTTCGGTGGCAGGAGGAACAAGACTTTTGGTCAGGTGATTACAGGGTTATAAATACAAAATCAAATAGGGGTAATGCAGGAGTAGGTTTAATAATGAATAAAATAGTAGGAGTGCAGGTTAGCTACTACAAACAGCACAGTGAACGCATTATTGTGGCCAAGATAGACACAAAGCCCATGCCTACTACAGTAGTACAAGTTTATATGCCAACTAGCTCTGCAGATGATGAAGAAATTAATGAAATGTATGACGAGATAAAAGAAATTATTCAGGTAGTGAAGGGAGACGAAAATTTAATAGTCATGGGTGACTGTAATTCGTCAGTAGGAAAAGGGAGAGAAGGAAACATAGTAGGTGAATATGGATTGGGGGGAAGAAATGAAAGAGGAAGCCGCCTTGTAGAATTTTGCACAGAGCATAACTTAATCATAGCTAACACTTGGTTTAAGAATCATGATAGAAGGTTGTATACATGGAAGAACCCTGGAGATACTAAAAGGTATCAGATAGATTATATAATGGTAAGACAGAGATTTAGGAACCAGGTTTTAAATTGTAAGACATTTCCAGGGGGTGATGTGGACTCTGACCACAATCTATTGGTTATGACCTGTAGATTAAAACTGAAGAAACTGCAAAAAGGTGGGAATTTAAGGAGATGGGACCTGGATAAACTGAAAGAACCAGAGGCTGTACAGAGTTTCAGGCAGAGCATAAGGGAGCAATTGACAGGAATGGGGGAAAGAAATACAGTAGAAGAAGAATGGGTAGCTTTGAGGGACGAAGTAGCGAAGGCAGCAGAGGATCAAGTAGGTAAAAAGACGAGGGCTAATAGAAATCCTTGGGTAACACAAGAAATATTGAATTTAATTGATGAAAGGAGAAAACATAAAAATGCAGTAAATGAAGCAGGCAAAAAGGAGTACAAACGTCTCAAAAATGAGATCAACAGGAAGTGCAAAATGGCTAAGCAGCGATGGCTAGAGGACAAATGTAAGGATGTAGAGGCTTATCTCACTAGGGGTAAGATAGATACTGCCTACAGGAAAATTAAAGAGACCTTTGGAGATAAGAGAACCACTTGTATGAACATCAAGAGCTCAGATGGAAGCCCAGTTCTAAGCAAAGAAGGGAAAGCAGAAAGGTGGAAGGAGTATATAGAGGGTCTATACAAGGGCGATGCACTTGAGGACAATATTATGGAAATGGAAGAGGATGTAGATGAAGATGAAATGGGAGATATGATACTGAGTGAAGAGTTTGACAGAGCACTGAAAGACCTAAGTCGAAACAAGGCCCCCGGAGTAGACAACATTCGATTGAAACTACTGAAGAAGAATATAATAATTCCAATCCCAAAGAAAGCAGGTGTTGACAGATGTGAAAATTACCGAACAATCAGTTTAATAAGTCACAGCTGCAAAATACTAACTCGAATTCTTTACAGACGAATGGAAAAACTAGTAGAAGCCGACCTTGGGGAAGATCAGTTTGGATTCCGTAGAAATACAGGAACACGTGAGGCAATACTGACCTTACGACTTATCTTAGAAGAAAGATTAAGGAAAGGCAAACCTACGTTTCTAGCATTTGTAGACTTAGAGAAAGCTTTTGACAATGTTGACTGGAATACTCTCTTTCAAATTCTAAAGCTGGCAGGGGTAAAATACAGGGAGCGAAAGGCTATTTACAATTTGTACAGAAACCAGATGGCAGTTATAAGAGTCGAGGGACAAGAAAGGGAAGCAGTGGTTGGGAAGGGAGTAAGACTGGGCTGTAGCCTCTCCCCGATGTTATTCAATCTGTATATTGAGCAAGCAGTAAAGGAAACAAAAGAGAAATTCGGAGTAGGTATTAAAATCGATGGAGAAGAATAAAAATGTTGAGGTTCGCCGATGACATTGTAATTCTGTCAGAGACAGCAAAGGACTTGGAAGAGCAGTTGAACGGAATGGATGGTGTCTTGAAGGGAGGATGTAAGATGAGCATCAACAAAAGCAAAATGAGGATAATGAAATGTAGTCGAATTAAGTCGGGTGATGTTGAGGGTATTAGATTAGGAAATGAGACACTTAAAGTAGTAAAGGAGTTTTGCTATTTGGGGAGCAAAATAACTGATGATGGTCGAAGTAGAGAGGATATCAAATGTAGACTGGCAATGGCAAGGAAAGCGTTTCTGAAGAAGAAAAATTTGTTAACATCGAGTATAGATTTAAGTGTCAGGAAGTCATTTTTGAAAGTTTTTGTATGGAGCGTAGCCATGTATGGAAGTGAAACATGGACGGTAAATAGTTTGGACAAGAAGAGAATAGAAGCTTTCGAAATGTGGTGCTACAGAAGAATGCTGAAGATTAGGTGGGTAGATGACATAACTAATGAGGAAGTATTGAATAGGATTGGGGAGAAGAGAAGTTTGTGGCACAACTTGACCAGAAGAAGGGATCGGTTTGTAGGACATGTTCTGAGACATCAAGGGATCACCAATTTAGTATTGGAGGGCAGCGTGGAGGGTAAAAATCGTAGGGGGAGACCAAGAGATGAATACACTAAGCAGATTCAGAAGGATGTAGGTTGCAGTAGGTACTGGGAGATGAAGAAGCTTGCACAGGATAGAGTAGCACGGAGAGCTGCATCAAAGCAGTCTCAGGACTGAAGACCACAACAAACAACAACAACTCATGAAATAGCAAAGCTGATGTTTACTTTGGTTACCAGTTTAAAAATACGCAAGTGAAACGACTACTGAGATGTGAACACATTGGTCAAATTATTGCAAATATACCTTAAAAATACTTTTCTTAAACAGCATGAAAAAAGGAAAGAATTAGGTGAAATATTCAGATTGAGATCACTAGAAATACAGGGTGTATCAAACAGAATCATCCGATTTGGCACGTCTATATTTCTGAAACTAATAAACATATACATTGAATTTTTTTTGAAAGGGAAACTCAAAAATTTCTGTACTTATTCATAGGTGTTCAATATGTCCCCCTTGGGATGCACGGCTCATGTCAATGCGATATTCAAATTGTTTCCACACTGCAGCGAGCATGTCTTGAGTTACAGCTTCCACAGCTGCTGTTATGCGATGTCTCAATTCGTTCACTGTTGTTGGTAACGGAAGCACATAAATAGAGTCTTTTACAAACCCTCCAAGGTCCGGTGACCTTAGAGACCAGTAATGTAAGGCTGAATGAATAATTTGGTCCAGTGCGACCGAACCATCGTTCAGTAATCCTTTGATTTAAAACTTCAGCACTTCCAGGTGACAGTGTGGCGGTGCCCCATCCTGTTGGTACATAAAGTCGTTCGAATCAGTCTCCAGCTGTGAGAGAAGGAAGTTCTCAAGCACATCGAGACATGTGCTTCCTGTAACAGTGTTCTTGGCAAGGAAAAATTGACCATACACCTTTTCCTGTGAAACTGCACAAAACACATTAATTTTTGGAGAGTCCCTCTCATGTTGTATAATTCTATGTGGTTGCTCCGTACCCCATATTCTCGCATTATGACGGTTCACGTTTCCATTTAAATGGAATGTTGCCTCGTCACTAAACATTAAGTGTAGAGGAAAACTGTCATCCTCCATCTTGCCAAGAACGAAATTACAGAACTCTGCACGTTGTTATTTGTCACCTTCACGAAGAGCTTGCAGTACCTGAATTTGTATGGTTTCATGTGTAAACGTCGACGCAACACACACCAGACGGACATCGGGGGCATGTTGAGCTGTCGAGCTGCAAGGCGAACTGATTTCTGTGGACTTCTTGTGAAACTATGGCAGATGCGTTCGACGTCTGTGTCAGACACTCGGGGACGGTTCGGCGATTTGCCTTTTCACAAACAACCTGTTTTTCGGAATTGTTCATACCATCGTATAATGTGCTGTGGACGATCCACACCATACCTAGTGCGAAAGTCATAAAAAAGGCACGCTGAACAGTTATTACTTACCCGCACTGCTCAAAACTAGAAAACAGAACGTGCTTTGTTGTCTCGACACCATTGTTACTAGAAGTCAAGTGGGCGCACACTGCTTACCTAGCGGGAACCATCTAAAACTTGAGAGTTTACATTGTTCATGTACATATCTCAAACCACATAATAGTTATGATTTTTTTTGTAAATCGGATGATTCTTTTTGATACACCCTGCATTCTGATAAAATTGTCTTTTTCAAATGTGAGAAGGAAAAAGAAAGAAAGCTGATCTCTTTCTACAAAACCAAAAGAAGAAATGAATGATCTTGCCTTATTAAAGCTGAAAAATAACATTCAGCTGCCAGTCAGCAAATTGGAATATTTTTGAAACTTCCCATCTCAGCACGACAGTTTGTTGCTTTCCAACAGTTAGCCTCCTCACCCGGTTCAATTTGACATTCATCGTCTACGACGTGGAGCGACGGGCAATATGGTCCATATTCTTCCATCCGAGAAAATTTAATGACAGTAGTCGGGTTTTCACTGCTTTACACCACTGACACTGTTGAAAGCCGACTGCTTATTGGCTCCCCACATGCATTAAGGCTCGAAACGACAAAACCGACAGTACTTCCTCTATATCTTGGTAGAAGACCACTTTCAATTATTAATGGTATTTTTCCCCCACGGAGAGATCAGCTTGCATAGAGACAACTACATAGTTAGGCTATGCTTTCACAATCAGTGAAGTTTCATTATGCAATTTTAATAACAAACATTCTTACAAGTATTCAATAGCACACATAGTGTACTCTTAACAGCTACTTCTGCTGTGCTGCCATCTGAAAGGGTGTGTGAGCTGAATCGACCACCTAAGATACCTCACTTGTTTCACCAACTGTGACATGGTCGCATATACAGTGATCCAATACTGTCGAATGTTTTTTATTCCAGTCTGATCTGTGCTTTTTACAGCTGTCATATAGACATTTTATCTTTCCTAGGTAATTTATAGGTTGCTACAGGCAACGTATATTAATTGACCGTAAATTCAACATAAAAAGGATCGGTCCTATTTTATTCATGTATTTCTTTTTAATAATTGTATATGGGTAACTGTATTCGTCTTTTAATGTACCACAATTGGCTTCTATGATAGTTACCAATTTCAAAAGTCTGCTACATGTATTTTACATAATGTGTTTTTATCAGATTATGTTTTTTGCGTAAATGATTACTAAATCTAAGCCGACAGTAGCGACATCTAGGGAGGATGTAGGCAAACATATTTCTGATAGCTACTGTACTTCAGTAATCAGTTGCAATAATGACTGTGTGGACGATGCGGCCTATTCTACACCTTTTTTTGATCTATAAGACGATACTATGCTAATTATATTTATATGTTTTGACGATGCGATTATGGCCTTATCACTTTAGGACATGGTGTAAAAAAGGTACGTTTTACCGTATTTTCTGTACATTTCCCTGGTTGTATGATAGTATATTGTGATACGTACTGCTGTATTATGTTGAAAGACACACTGCTCACTAGGTGTATATATTTGTATATTATAGATCTGAGGATGGCCGTTACGGACTGAAACCAGTCCCCGTCTAAAGAATTCATATTGTGATCAAAGACTGGAATAAAAAACATTTGATACCTTACCTGTCTGTAAAATCCTACTCCTTAAGTCTGGTGAGGTTAGGGAAAGGTATATGAACACCAACACATCTCTGACACTGTATGATATCAATGAATGGTTTTAACCAATGTGACAGACTGACTTCTTAAAAAAACTGGGAACTTCCCAAGTTTACAGTTATTTGTGACCGTTAAATGAAATCATGATACTTTGTGTTAATGTAAATATAAATAAAGAATTTAATGTTGGGAGACACAGAAAATTACCAAAAGTGATACAGAGAAAAGTTTCTTCATAAACGTGAATTCAAACAACGATGATTATTGCTTCAAGACATCAATTACAGCTGGTTTCCGCCCAGCAAATGACCATGTGAACCGTGAGTCTAGTTATTGTCATTATTAACAGGCGTAAAACTGTATGAATATTACATTTCTTTCTGAACTGAAATACGTGCGAATATCTGAGAACACACTGTGAAGGTGTTTGTGGGTATTTATGGTATTCAGTATCTGAGAAAGAGTGCATGAGTAGGAGGGAAGAAAAACATAAAGCAAAAGAGTTCAAATGGCTCCGTTGCATGTCTCGAAGCACTATAAACATGAAGAGTATGTGAATCTGTTAACGCAGCCTTTGGCAAACACAGAAATTAACCTCTTCTGCTACATTAAAAGCTTTTGAGACTAGCAACTAGTAGCATCACTGGTTGTCATCATTCAAATGACGTACGTGATCGCTGCTTATGCTACTTCCATTCTAAAGAGAAATTGGCTGTTATTCAGTTGATTGCCGAAAAATGCAGGCACTAACATAATCCTCAAAGGGGAGAAACAGTTCACGAAATTCGAATCATATAAAAACCAATTAAAGTTGTTACTTGTTATGTATGCAGACATCGAATGTTTGCTGTACAAAAGTGTTAGTAACGCAATTCGTGTGCATTCTATGTGCACTACAGTTACGGTGACGAATATTCAGAGTCTCACCTGTAATGAGGTGCAGACTGCGTGGAATGGTTTAGCAAGATGGTTTAGAAAACAGCTGCATCGGGTTGCAGTGCGCATAAAAAATTAATTGTTACAAAACAAGGATATAATTATTAGTTTTGGAAGAGGAAGAGGCATTTCTAACTACATAAATTTGCCAAATCTGCAAGGAACGCTTCATATAGACTATCACAAAACACGGAGATCACTGCCATTTTACAAGTCGATTTCATGGTGCCACACGTGATAGATGTAATTTAAATTATGGACCTAATTTTATGGTGCCTGTTCTATTTCACAATCCATCGAATGGTGTTGCACACTTCATAATGAAGAACCTTTGTGAACGAGTAAAAGAAACGACTAAAACAAATCCAGACCATGCTTCTGCGACTGTGGCGAACGTGGAAACATGCAAAGTATCCATTAAATATGTCACACCCTACTGACGTAGCGAAATAAAATTTTGCTTTATAGGTTCGTTCAATTTTCTGGCATGCTCTCCAGAAAGATGTGTCTCACATTTAAATACGATGTATTAAAAATAACGAGAGAGTATTTTCTCAACGGCGAGCAGTTTAATTTGATCAACAAGAAGGGGTCTTTCCTTACGAGCACGTATATGACGAATCCATTTTGTTAGAAGAATAGTAATCGTCAATTGAGGCGTTCAAATTTTGCTGAAAGAAGAAATTACAATCAAAGAATTGCATTACGAAATTGTGTGCAGGGTGTGGAATTTAACTGAATGCAAAACGTTAGGAGATTATTCCAACATATATTTGAAAATTGACATCTTACTTTTGGCCGATGTGTTTGAAAATTTCCGTGGAAAATTTCAGCGTATTACACAAATAGATCACATTACAATTTGTTGAGCTGGAGTCAGAGGTGGTATTGTTCACTGTTCACATAAACATGCAGTTTCAAACAGTAGGAACATGGCTTATAATGATGAAAATAAGGATGAGTCTTATACTCCTCACTGTTAACACGTGGGCCATGATCAGTATCTACCACTCTTTGATTCTTCTGGATGACTGTACAGTTTATATGTAATGAGCACACCTGATGATTCAGACATAAGTTAAATTTTAGAAGTGGGTCTTGAATTTCCAGAGAATTTACATGAATTTCGCTACGATGCATCATCATGTCCAAAGAAGCCTGTATTACCACCTAGCATGAACAAGACAGGAACTCCAAAGAGGCTGACTTCCACATTACACAATAAGAAGAATTATGTGATTCCCTGTAGAAATTTAAAGCAATGTCTGAACAATTTCATCGAATACTATCATTCATTCAAGATCCCTGGATGAAACTGTATATCGATGTTTATGCTGAGGAACACGTGAATGCAAAAAACTATTTCGTAATAAATTTCTTCAAAATTATGAACAACAGTGTTTTTTTGGCAAGACCTTTCAGAAAAGAGTGATGTTTTACTAGTAACGAGTTAGGAAGGTAGGTAAGAAGCTGCTGCTCTGATGGCAATACTTCTTTTCAAGTGTAGTCTTATAATTAATGAAGTTTGGGTTGCAATTTAATTAAGCAGACTTGACATTGTTTTTGATAAACTTCTAGATGTAGGAATGGCAATTTTAGACGTTTCCAAGACACAGCTTGTAGTTCTTGATTATGACTGCATATCGAAGAAATTTGAGCCAAAAATGTTAAAATATGTTGTAAAGAAACGGTTGGCCTAATATGATATAGCATGTAATAAGCACAAATGTTTGTGAATTTATTAAAAGTGATGTGCATACTTAGTTTGACACTTCGGCATGTCTTATTAATACCAACGACGTCCCACAATAAATGAATTGCCAAGAAAGATTATTACAGAATTCTCAGAACTATGAGCAAAAATGTATGCTCTCGAAACAAGGGCACAACGTGTAATGTATAGACAAAAAGTGAGAAATATACATCCTCAGAAGAACTTCGTTGATGATTACCGAGAACGTGTATTATATGATTTTGAAAGATCGACTGAGCAGCACATAATTCGACCAAGTCGGCATAGAGTTTTGACCATAAAGCAATGCAAATTAACTCTTTCGGCTAAAAGTGATAAACGTTTCTTACTTGACGATAAAGTGAACACAACTGCATGACGTCGTTGTTGCGTTTGCAAATGTTGATTTAACGGGAACGTACTGTAATCGTAACATATGTATTATACAGAAAAGATTTAAAGTGGGAATGCAAGCTAGCTGATATGTATGTAGAAAAGAAGTTGTAATCAGAATGTTGTAAATGTAAACTGGAATTGTAAGCTAAATGCTGTAATATATAAATGATGTAAGCTAAAATTGTAACCTGTATGTTGCAGATATAGAAAAGATGAAAACTGGCAATGTAAGCTAAAAGTTCCGAATGTTCTATATGTCAACATATTGTCCCCTAATATATAGGCTTACGAATCTCAGTGTTTTCTTGTGATTTATACCTTTCACCCCTTTTTGAACTTCCATACAGATTCAGTATTCCATATCCTCCTTGTATTGCCTACATTGCCTAGATTGCATCACGTGATAGTTTTTAGAGTAAGTATTGGCTGTGTGCAGACAAGCAAAGTATATGGAGTGCATTATGAAATTACCAACACAACTAGAAAAGGACCATATCAGATCTTGATACAGGAATCTCTCTGATTATCATATTTCCAAGCAATAACGTAGAAACACGCAGAGGTGGTATGGCTTCAGATGGGGTTGAAAGTGTGAGTGACCCACTATCATACTGGGTTGTGACTGGCTGTTCGTTTTAACGGTAGGCAAGATGCTGGGCTTTAATTGGAGGGGGTGGGGGGGTTGGAGGAGGGGGAATGGGTAGTGGATGTGGCTCGTCATGTGATGACGGCGAGGTCACAGATGTTGTGGGCAGGGCTTGTGGGGTCATGGGTGGTACAGCTATGGATTTTCTAATTCAAAACCTGTGACCGTAATGAAGGTCATTTTTGATCCAGAAAGCCTGTTGCCTTTCTACTCTGTTCTCCTGACGGTTGGATAGAGGTTTGCGGCGCCGTTATCTTGTTACTATCTGATCAAGTTCTACACTTGTTCAGTCACAGATGTCCTTTTCAAAGAACTTTTGCAGTGTCAGAGAAGAAAGTAGGTCCGTTACAGATTTAAAAAATGCGGTCGGCGTCCTAAATCAGCAACTTAAACGTTGAAAATTACTTACGTACATCAGAAAATTCTCCACGTTCCTCGTTGTCGCATACCTTAGAGAAAACCAACAAAAGGTATCACATACACTACGTACTCGCGTTTTTTACCTTGGTGATCAACGTCGACTTTGAAAATATAATACATTTGCATCACACGGAAAAGTGATCTACACTCAATGGAAAATGCCTATAATAAAAGTTGTTGGCAGATTAAAACTGCTTGCCAGGTAGTGACTCGAACTGAAAACTTTGCCTTTCACGGACAATTGCTCTACCGTCTTTTTTATTGTTCTCATTTTCTTGTTCGATTTTGTTCGTTGCATTTGTTCGGTGCGGGTGTCCCATGACATCCGTTCAAGTTCAGTGTTGAGCCGTTGATCAGTTTTTTATTACAGAGGGCAGTTAACCCTCTGACCGAACACGCTGAGCTACCGTGCCGGCATGCCATCTAAGCTACCCCACCACGACTCGCCTCACAGTTTTACATCCGCTAGTACTTCATCTCCTGTCTTCCAGACTTCACAGAAGCTCTCCTGCGAAACATGCAGGATTAGCTCCCCTGGAAGAAAGGATGTTTGGAAGGTAGAAGTTGAGGTGATCGCAGAAGCATAGCGGTGAGAACGGTCGGTAGTCGTGCTCATGTACCTTCGCTGGTAGAGCATTTCCTCTTGTAATACAAACCTTTGAGGTTCGACTTCTGGTCCAGCACACGGTTTTAATCAACCAGCAAGTTTCATATCAGCGCACAGTCCACTGCAGAGGGAAGTTCTCATTCTGGATGACTATAACAGTCGGTAACTACAGTTTTTGAGGCATAGCAGCACTGTTACAGAAGTATGCATATTGCAGCCAATATGAAAGACACATTACACTCATGTTCAGAAAAAAAAACAGAACACCTTGGACAACTAGTGATAGGACACTCATATTCACAAGACATAAACATTAGTACGTTCTGCGGAAATGATTAACATTTCAGTTACCTTGGTTCACCATGTGTTCTGTTGCCTGTAGTTCAATTCTTTTATCTTGGCGGCTCGCGCGTTCTCGCGCAGACGCGGGAAATTGCTGCTTTGCCAGTTGCAAACGACGCACGCGCCAAGGGAAGTAACGCCATAGTATAGTATATTTCGCAAACATACGTTTAGGGGAAGCGCGCACTTTATGAAGTAAAGCCACCACGACCGGATTAACCCTTTCGCTGCTACAGAGACGTGCTCCCCGCATTCCGTGCTGTGCGCGATTTTGTCATCACTGCACTGCTTGCTTGTGCTGACACATGGTGTTCCGACCGCTTTGACACACTTATCATTTGATTTCACAAAAACTATTTGGCCCAAAAACTTGATTTTTACACATCTTCTTGACTGATACCTTCCCCCCATAAATGACTTAATTTTGTTTCGATGTTCAACGCAGTTATTTGTGCAGCATTTAATGTAGTAAACCATTGCACGAAATTTTGAAGAGTTTGCAGAGGTAAAAGTCCATAGCGTATACTTTCCGTATGGTCGATTTAAGTTGCCACAATGTTGAGAATGAAATGTGGACAAGGTACCTAAATTTCATATAAAATTTACTGTCTAACAATATCTCATTTAATTTAAGTACCAGATAGGTGTCGTATGTAATATTGATAAATATTCCGTCTTTCGCGACTATAATAAAATTTTTATTTATACCAGAGTCATTTCGCTTTTTTTTGTAAAATGTTCTGATTAAAACAAAGTTGGCGGAGTACACAAAACTGAATTGTGGACGAAATAAAACATAGAAACTAAAATACATTGTCAGTGAGGCGCAGTGCGCAAACAAGTTGTGTTTGTCACAACGGACAGCAAATACTTGCCAAAACATAGATCAGTCGACGAAACCATTGAATATGATGATGTTGCGTCAGACAATCAAGTAGCTCGGCAACGTACGAGCCGAAATTCTGCTCGAAATAATACTTTTAATACTGTCGCAAAAGAATATATCTCAATATGAATAGTAAAACGGCGACTGCGGAAGAGAAGATATACAAACAAAACAGATAACATTAATACTGTATGTGAGCCTTTTCATTGTTTTTAATTGCTGTGAAAAGAAAAAAATTGGAGGACAAAATTAGAGACACCGAAAACTTATTATGATTATAATGAAGAGACAAAGCACTAGAAATTTCAAAAAATTACATTCAAACGAATAACATTCATGAAGTAAGACTCTTCGATATTGTCTTTAAATAAAGAAAATATCAAGCACAGAACTATGTTTGAACTCTAAACCTTTCAGTTTGCAGTCAATCACTTTAACCATTATGCTAACGCAACTCGTCATACAACAGAGCTCCTGCAGAACTCTAACATCTCATGCAAAATACCGCCAAACACTGTTGGTATGACTATGAATTACTCACGTTTCGTCGAAGTACAATAGGAAATAAACAATTACCACTGTTCTTTATTGCAAAAAAGCGGTTCGTGAGAATGATACAAACACCTTTCCTTGCTATCGCCTGAATTAGGAAGCTTATTGCTTGTTTGGTTTAATTAATTAATAGAATATGAAGTAATTGTTATAAAGAAGGCTTTTTACAAACTTTCTATAAAAGGAAGTCTGCTATCAAGCCATTGCTTTTGTTCAATTACTTTATTTATGACTGAACATTTCTAAAACTGAAGACACTCGTCCGTGCTCTGCTCTGCAGTCGAGCTCTGGCAACGTCGTTCTCTGTTCATTGGCTGACTGTGTTTTGTGACGTCACATGCGCAGAACGAACCTAAACTCGGCCGCCGTCATAAATGATGCGCACTATGGTAGGCATAGGGTCCGCCGTCCGCCGTGGGCCCTGATAACTTGTTCCATGCGTGATGGCATCGACGCTTATAAGGCGTGAATGGCATCCTTTGGTATAGTCATTCATGCTTCATTCATCTGATTCCAAAGTTCTTCCATGGTGGCTGGCTCTGTGTAACAGCGCTGCACCCATCGTTTCACCATATTCCACACATTTCCGATTGGTGACAAATCTGGTGATCTTGTGGACCAGGTCAAAAGGTTGACATCCTGTGACACCAGGAAGGCAAATGTTCTTGCAGTAACACGTGATCGTGCACCGTCTTGCTGAGAAATACTGGCTGGGATGTTGTGAAGAAAGGATACGGCTACCCTTCGCAGGATTTCATTCACGTGGGTCAGACTGGTCACAGTGTCCTGGACAGGCACCAACTGGGATTTGTGATTGTACCCAATAGCACTCCAAACCAGAAGGCCTTGAATTGGCGCTGTATGTCCGTGCGAATCCAGTCACTATGATGCCGCTCCCAATGTATGCGGCAAACCAAAATGAGGACATCATTTTCAAATAAAAAGATCCTGGATTCGCCCGAAAACACTATCTGATTCCATTCAGGTCTCCAGTGACGTCGTTCCATACGCCTTTGTCGTCTAGTATGTTTCTGCACATTCGTGAAAGGTAGGCGAAGAACAGGACGACACTCACATTATCCACCCCTTAATAACTGGCGACGGACTGTCACCAGTGATAGAGTGAAGCTTTCATCGATACCAATTTAACTTGATATTTTCGGAGGATTCTACCTATCCTGGACAAGACATTGACGAAATATGAAAGAAAAGCCAGAGGTTTTGTTGGCGTGCTATTCTCCTCGTCCGGTTGCCGATTTTGTGCTTTAACTACTGGGAAGAATACCCAGTTTCTCTGAGCACTACCTTAGGTGAGTAAACTCTTCAGGCAGTCACTCAGAGTCGAAGATTGTGTGTTTTCTAATTACAACTGTTAAGCACACCCATGGCTTTTGAGGAATGCCGACAACTCTAAGAGTGTAGACTTAAAACGGTGTGAGTGTGCTAGCGGTAAACTGAATGAACCGAAGTTTCACCATTGTTCTGTCAAACAAAACAGCCAAGAACGACAAATAATCATCTTCTGTTGTTTCCATAGTAAACTGGATGTTGTTATTACTGGAGTTGAGATACTGCAAAATCTCAATTAATTTCTCCTCTTCACAAAACCCCACCTTTAAAGTATCGTCAACGTATCTCCTAAAACCATTTGGTTTAAGTCTTAGGGTATTTCGGGTCCAAGTTTCTCTCCTCAAAATTCTACATAAAAAGTTTGCATCAAGACAGAAAGAGGCTTTCCCACAGTGACCCTGTCAGTCTGTTCAAAAAATTCCTTGTTAAACATAAAACTGGTTGAGGTAAGAGTGTGTTGGAATAAGACTGTGATCTCAACCTTAAATTTATTACACACTATCTTGTGTGAGGGACAATTACAGTCAAAAGTAGTCATCTTGAATAATAACCGTTTGGATGCTTTTGTAAATAATTTATTTAACGACCGGTTCGTAGCCTAGAAGCCACATAAACAACTTAAATACGGTTAATCATGACATTAAAGTTGCAACATGGACGGAGACGAACATTACTTGTATATGAATAAATGATGCGGTTAGCGGATCGTTAATTAAGTGCAAAGTATGGATCCACTGTACCTCAAGCGAGCCATGAATCCAGACGGACAACGGTAGACCAAACATAACCGGTTAACCGTTATATATATGGGCACAAACCACGAAGAGCGTCGTAAGTACAACAGACCACAATGCATGTAGATTCAGACGGGAAATTCATTGCTGATCAGCGTAAACGACTCTGAGATTCGTATGCTCGTAAAGAGTGAGAACACATCAAAAGTAACTAAGTACCTGATATATATATGGCAGAATTTCCCGAGTCTAGTGATGATGTCAACTGGGCTGCACGTGTGGTATGAATATTTTCCCATAAATGTTCTCAAACTATATCCTATGTGTTGTTGTTGTTGTTGTGGTCTTCAGTCCTGAGACTGGTTTGATGCAGCTCTCCATGCTACTCTATCCTGTGCAAGCTTCTTCATCTCCCAGTACCTACTGCTGCCTACATCCTTCTGAATCTGCTTAGTGTATTCATCTGTTGGTCTCCCTATCCTATGTAGAACCAGCAATGTTGCTTATTATTGGTTCTACAGGTAGCCCCTCTTTATGAATTTTAGGAAGGCCGGGTAGACCCTCTTTATGAATTTTAGGAAGATCACGCAGTTTGCGTGGAACAGAACCATGTGATTTCTTGAGGTAAGGAAGAATAATTTAGGAGCGGTGAAGTTTTTCTTTGCAATTTCCCTACGGGGTCATACCCAGTCTTCAGAGGGGCTGCGCTTTGTTCAACAAACATACACCTTTTTAACATAAAGACTGTGAGGTAACTCTCACGTTACCTTTTTCCGTCTTGTGTACCATTGGGTGTCGACATTCTTGGAGGCATTGTAGTGCAGCCCTTTCTGCGCAGGATATGTTGCTGCGATTGGACGAGCTTTCATAAGAGCACTGTAAATTTCCCGTCTAATCTCATTTGCACCATTCAAAGGTAGGCGTTGCACAGCTTCTTCAACTTCACTGACAAATGTTATTAAATATGATGCATTTGAAGGTGGTGTATGATTGAAGACTCTGCCTGATACAGGCAACTGCGTTGACAATCATTTCTCTGTGAAGTCGACGAGGGATCGTTGTCATGTCATCTCCTGCAGGGCACCTGTTGAGACAAAAGGCTATCAAACATTTAATTCTAATGAATTTTTTTTTAGAGTTCAGAGTGGTCCAATATTATTCTCAGAATTTTTGGAAAAGTTTTTCTTCATTCTATCTTGGATGCTCTTGTTGCCTCTTTGTTGTTTACGCGGAAGGCACTCCGACTTTCCGGGATTTGGCTTGAGATAGTTGGCATCTTAGTGTCTTGACAGCTCTGCGTGTGATCTTCTGGATAACCTTCATGATGATCCTTGTGCTGCTATGGAAGCATTGTCAGCATAAGTTTTTTCTTATATTTTTTACTTGTAAATGACAGAGGTATATTTCGTAGCTCGTCTAAATGACGCTTATTGTTCGATGAACGATATATTTGTTGTGGTCTTGCTCTTACTTGTTTTTCAAGCGACTGGCAATTTGACCTCTTAATATTCGAGTGAATACGACTTATAAATCGAACTTTGGCCTCGTTAACGCCGCAGCATGGCAAACTGCCACGGTCTGGGTTGCCACTCCCGGTGCCATCTGGGTCAGCGCTGCTGGCTTCCAGCTGCAGTAACTTAAGATAATCGATTTACTGAAACTGTGTCCTCAACCAGAATGGAATTCTATACAAAAGCTCAAATTCTAATTTGACGGTCTGAAAATTCCCGAAGTACTCCAGTGCAACAAAAACGGTCATCAGTTTCAGAAGTCGTAACGCAGTCCGCCATCACTTGATACTGACACTTTCATTTTCAGTCTTGATCGCACAGGTGTATACTCTGATTACAGGTTGCAGCAAGCAAATCGCGTCTTAGAACAAATTACAGTTTGATAATGTTCTCGCTATTAGTGCGAGATAATGTTCAACATTGACGTTAACTTTTAACTGTATTGTTTACATTGTGAGACATGGCCCAAGCTGATCCCTCAGCCATTGAGCAGATATGTATGATAATGATAATGATAACTGTAACGGCAATCAACATATTTATTACAATAATGTCAGTCCTGTTCATACAGACAGATTAAAAGGTAACAGAAAAGAGTCGTACGAGTTGTGAAACAATGAAATCTAGAGAGTTAATTGGGCAGCGTGAGAAATACTAACAGGCAAAAAGCGAAAATGGTTCAAATGGCTCTGAGCACTATGGGACTCAACTGCTGTGGTCATCAGTCCCCTAGAACTTAGAACTACTTAAACCTAACTAACCTAAGGACAACACACACACCCATGCCCGAGGCAGGATTCGAACCTGCGACCGCAGCAGCAGCGCGGCTCCGGACTGGAGCGCCTAGAACCGCACGGCCACCGCGGCCGGCTACAAAAAGCGAATGAGAGAGGGATAGAGGTCGATGAGACAAGAGATAGCGATGAGGAGAGGTAGGATTGCTCACAATGTAACTGATACTGGCCCCATATCGGGGAGGAGGAAGACAACTGTGACACGCACTGAGGTGACAAAAGTCATGTGATACCTCCTAATATCATGCCGGCAACCTCTTGACGTGGCATGGACTCAACAAGTTGTTGGAAGTCTTCTGCAGAAATACTGAGCCTTGCTGGCTCCATAGCCGACTACAACTGCGAAAATGCTGTTATTGCGGGATTCTATGTACGAACTGACCTCTCGATTACGTCCGATAAATGTTCGACGTGATTCACGTCGGGCAATCTGGGTGTCCACGTCATTCGCCCGAAATGTCGTCAATGCTTTTCAAACCAATTGGGAACAATTGTACCCGGTGACATGGCACACTGTCATCCATAACATGAATGGCTGCAAATGGTCTCCACGTAGCCGAACATAACCATTTATAGTCAATAATCAGTTAAGGTGGACCAGAGGACCCAGTCCACTCCCTGTAAACACAACCTACACCATTATGGAGCTATCACCAGCTTGCACAGTGCTTTGTTGACAACTCGGGTCTGCGCCGCACTCGAACCATACCATCAGTTCGGCCGCGCGGGGTAGTCGTACGGCCTCAGGCGTCTTGTCACGGTTCGCGTGGATCCCCCAGGCGCAGGTTCGAGTCCTCCCTCTGGTATGGGCGTGTTTGTTGTCCTTAGCGTAACTTAGTTTAAGTTAGATGAAGTAGTGCGTAGGCCTAGGGACCGATGAACTCAGCAGTTTGGTCCCGTAGTCCTTACCACAAATTCGAATTCAATCCAAAATGCCATCAGCTTTTACCAGCTGAAATTGGAACTCATCAGACCAGGCCATAGTTGGTTTTCCAGTCGTCTAAGGTCCAACCGATTAGGTTACGAGCGTAGGAGAGGCGCTGCAGACGTAGTCGGGCTGTTAGCGAAGGTACTCGTGTCGGTCTTCTGGTGCCGTAGCCCATTAACGCCAAATTGCGCAGCACTGTCCTAACGGATACATTCATCGTTCGTTCCACAAAGACTTCTGCGGCTATTTCAGGCAGTTTTTCTTGCCTGTTATCACTGACAACTCAACGCAACCGCCACTGCTCTCGGTCGTTAAGTGAAGGCCGTCGGCCTCTGCGTTGTCCGCTTTGAGAGGTAATGCCTGAAATTTGGTACTCCCGACACATTTTTGAGACTGCGAATCTCGGATTATTGAATGCCCTAACTGAACATCAAAATCGATCGTAACGGAGTAGACGAAGTTAAGGAATTGTGCTATCAAGGCAGGAAAATAACCCATAGGGGACAAAGCAAGGAGGACATAAAACGCAGACTAGCATTGGGAAAAAGAGCATCCTGGCCCAGAGAAGTCAACTAGTATCAAGCATAGGTCTTAATTTCAGGAAGAAATTTCTATGAACGTAGATTTGGAGCAAAGCAGTGTATGGTACTGAAACATAGACCGTGGGAAAACCGGAACAGAAGAGAACTGAAGTATTTGAGATATGGTTCTACAGAAAAATACTGAAAATTAGCTCCAGCTACCATTCCGCGTTCGAAGTCTGTTAATTTCCGCGGCCATAATCACGTCCGAAACAAAAATGGTTCAAATGGCTCTGAGCACTATGGGACTCAACTGCTGAGGTCATTAGTCCCCTAGAACTTAGAACTAGTTAAACCTAACTAACCTAAGGACATCACAAACATCCATGCCCGAGGCAGGATTCGAACCTGCGACCGTAGCGGTCTTGCGGTTCCAGACTGCAGCGCCTTTAACCGCACGGCCACTTCGGCCGGCTCGTCCGAAACATTTTCACATAGATCACCTGAGAACAAATGACAGCTACGCCACTGCACTGCTCGTTTATACCTTGAGTATTCGGTACTATTGCCATTTGTACATGTGCATATCGCTATACCGTGACTTTTCCACCTCAGTGTACTGAAAGAAGAGGTACGCTAATTGTAATAGCACGAGCCTTAGGCGCATCTCGAATACAACATGGATTTCGATCAAAGGTGTGTCTCTTTTTTATTTCAATGTCGAATAATGTAATCACTTGGCCGTTCAATTGTTTTTGGGAAGTGAGCCTACAATCTGTAGTTAAAAGGACTGTACGCATTGTTCAGATAAAGTTTCGAACATTCACAGCTACCTCGACATGATAGCCTCACACTCCGGAAGAATACTATGAAACGTTACATTCCTTTTAATTTCAGGAGATACACTTATTTCCTTCTTCAAAGATCTTTACAACAGTGGACAGCTAAGTTCGTAAAAGAAAGAAAAATAGTGAACTTTTTTTACCAAACAAATTATTTTATACTTTGGTCTTGACTTAGTTTAATGCGTTAGGTTCAGCGAGATTCTATTTTTATTCTTCCCTCAGAACATATATTTGTTTCCTGCAGTGCGCCATATTTACTTGAGGTATCTAATCCCTTTAGCCGAAGAGGCCGTGCGGTTAAAGGCGCTGCAGTCTGGAACCGCAAGACCGCTACGGTCGCAGGTTCGAATCCTGCCTCGGGCATGGATGTTTGTGATGTCCTTAGGTTAGTTAGGTTTAACTAGTTCTAAGTTCTAGGGGACTAATGACCTCAGCAGTTGAGTCCCATAGTGCTGAGAGCCATTAAAAAAAATCCCTTCATTCCTCCCTATAAATCAACTGGGTATAGAGAAGAAATAAGTTTATCGGAATTGAATCTGGGGAAAAGAACAGATCGGAAACTGTTCAAAGTCCTAGCCCTGAGCTTTTGCCATCACTGGGGCCAGAGTGTGAGCAGATGTATTTTTCTGTTTGAACAAACATTTCTGCGCACTAATCGTGGTCATTTATACTGTAGCTGACTGTACAAACAGCCCAGACAGTAAGAGACAGTCACTATCAACGCTATCATGTCCAACCAAAGTGCCATTCACGATGACATGCTATCTTTTCGCAAATTATTTCTGTTTTTATCGATTATATTCATATTTTTCAAACCTATGTAGCACACATCACTCAGCATCTTCTATACGCCACTCAGTACCTTATTTTTTTTTTTTTTGCTCGTGTGTGATTCCTATCCTTTTTTTGCGTCATCAGTCGTCTGTCTGGTTTGATACAGAGCACCACGGACTCCTCTCCTGTGCCAGCCTCTTCATCTCAGAGCAGCACTTGCCACCAACGTTGCAGTTACATGATGGATGTATTCCAATCCCTGTCTTCCTCCTTAATCTTTATTCTCTACAGCTCCCTCTAGTACCATGGAATTTTTTCCCTTCTGTCTCTTACCAGTCCCTTCAGTTCTGTCCCGCCTTCTTGGCAGTGTTTTCCATATTTTCCTTTCCTTGATGATTCTGCGGAAAACGACTCATTCCTTACCTTAACAGTCCACCTAATTTTCAGTATTATTCTGTAGCATCATATCTCAAATGCTTCTGTTCTCTTCAGTTCCGGCTTTCCCATAGTCTATGTTTAACTACCATACACTGCTGTGCTCCAAATGTACATTCATTGAAATTTGTTCCTGAAATTAAGACCTATGTTTGATACTAGTGGACTTCTCTCGGAAAGGAATGCTCTTCTTGCCGGTGCTAGTCTGCTTTTTATGCCCTCCTTGCTCTGTCTCCTATGCGTTATTTTGCTGCCTTGATAGCAGAATTCCTTAACTTCGTCTACTTAGTGACGATCATTTTTGATGTTCAGTTTCTCTATATTCTCATTTCTACTGCTTCTCGTTACTTCCATTTTCCTTCGATTTACTTTCAGTTCATATTTTGTATTCGTTAGACTCTTCGTTCCGCTCAAACATCTTGTATTTCTTTTTCAATTTCACTGAAGACAGCAATGTCATTAGCGAATGTCCTTTCACGTCGAATTTTAATCCCACTCTTGAACCTTTCTTTTTTTCCGTAATTGCTTCTTAGATGTATAGATTGAACAGTATGGACAAAAGACTACATCTCTGTCTTCCACCTTGTTTAATCCGAGAACTTCCTTCTTGGTTCTCCACTCTCATTGTTCCCTCTTGGTTCTTGTACGTTGTATTCAAAAAGGAGGAACAGATTTAGGACATTTATTGCTTCCAAAATATAAAAGATAGAAACACAATTACAACGTTTGTGGAAAGAGAAAAGTTCAAATTTTTATTCTTTCAATGTGAGCACCACGCAAATATCAAAACGTTGGCTCATTTCCTGTCACACCCGAAGCAGCTGGTCTCTCGTTATCGAATTCACATCTTCAACAACACGATGTTGCAGACTGTCAGGCATTGGGGGGAGGGGGGGGGAGTAAAAACGCCTCTCTTACGTAGCCTCGCAGATAAAAGTCACA
Organism: Schistocerca americana; assembly: GCF_021461395.2. Classification (NCBI taxonomy): domain Eukaryota; kingdom Metazoa; phylum Arthropoda; class Insecta; order Orthoptera; family Acrididae; genus Schistocerca; species Schistocerca americana. The sequence continues at coordinate 321,772,271 of NC_060126.1, read as the reverse complement.
AGGTGTGAGGTCTGGAGACCTCGAAGACCAAAGGCGATGAATTTCATCTTCTACTCCTCCACTTCCAATCCAACGTCCTGCAGTGGTGTCATTCACGTGGCGTCGGACGAGCTTACAGAAATTGATATGGAATATAATCTATTCCTTTTGTCTTATTCGATCATAAGTTAGGGGCTCTATCACACACACACACACACACACACACACACACACACACACCACGCAGTATTAATAAACCGATCAGGCTCATCCAGAACAGCCTTCCCGTACCTCTCGATATCGTACCTCGCGAGTCGAGTCTAGGAGACTGTGCATGCAGTTTAATATGGTTACCTGACGTCCCAGGTGTTCCTTGTTACAGTTCAATTCTTTCAGCCACAAAATCGAGTCGGAACGGTGTCTCATCCAGTTCCACAGTGCGCTGCTGTAGATGGACTTTCGCGTGGTGTTTAATCAGGCAGTACAGACTAGAATGACGTCGTAGCTAACGACCACTATAGGAAGAACTTCCACACATATCCGGATGTCTCTCCCTGCCACTCGGAAACCCATAAATGTGGGACCGAGAGAATTCACACTTTCACTATCCACACCGCTTAACCCAGTGGTGGAGGGCTAAAATTTACTGTAATCGGTGTACTGTGACTAGCCATACATACTTGTGATGCTATGTATAGCAATGACTTACACGACCTTCCCTTCACATATCTCAATAGACAGATGCCTGCCACTGATTTTGCTCCAGGGTGTCCCGTATTCGAACTTATTGGGAGCGTTGCACAGTGGTCACACTGCCCCCTCTTCCGCTTAACGGGGGGGCGCGACTGTTATGTTGATTTTACCGTCTACGCGCCTGCGGCATTTTGGAAAACAGTGCCCTACTTGCTTGCACCTCAGACATTGTGACTTCGTAAATAATGGTTGGATTTAGCCTGGAGAAGCACACCTATAACATACAATCTCTGCATTAAGAAACACTATCCGCTTCCCGTGGGGTAGTCACTGAACAAATTCAAGTCAATGCTACTACAGTTGCCATTGCAACGTCCGAGGTGCTTGGAAATTCTATGTGTACTCTGCGCGACATTTCTGACAGCAGGTCCAGCAAAAATTCATCCAGAGCCCGTTGTTCTGTAAAAATATTTTTGGCATGATCATCATTCGTTAGTTCTTACGAACTGATGTTGGTTCTGCTGATGCGGTCCACAGAACCGTCTATTGGCTCACTTTGCTTCTACGCAACATTATTAAGTTATTCACGGGAAAGTCATGAGATATTTCTCTTCCTGTAACGATCCACTAATCCGAACCGAAAATCGGCAACGGACTGAGCAGTCCGCAATTTTTCATTGCACATAACGTATGTTGCAGCATCCCATACCAGTATTAAACGAGTCAAACTAAACAGCCGTTCATCACTCCACTTCCCTGATTCTGTGAAGGATTGCAGTTTGTTTTAACTGTTGAACAAAAATTTTGATATGCTGTTGGTATTATAAAGGCAAGTCTATAGTTGCAAGACTAGGTTGTCTGAAATTGTGCCAACATATGGGATGATGCAACAGTTTTGTGATTACACACTGTTTACCATTGGCCAGCGTACAGAAGTGGTGTAATTTTACGTATGTTCTTTTTTCGTACTATTTTATCAGTCAGGGTATAGCTGTAGCCATTACTGGAAGCGATGTGTTTGATGGTCTGTAGTTCTGTTTGACAGGCAGTTTCAGATAATGAAACAGATATGAGCCGCTGTAGCATCGAACAGAAAGCTATGTGTCTGTGACTGTGTGGGTGCTGGGGTTACCATATCTGTAGCTTTTTTTTCATGTGTATGCTAAATTTGTTTCTCCTTGTGCTGACGTCAGTTGTTAAATGTATTTCCATATTTAAACACATTACGTTTCCTTTCTTTAGTTAATGTTACTGTTTCTGTGTGACAAATGTAATAATCTTTAATGTAAATATATTCCGCATAAATAATATCCTTGTAAGTAGCAAGTCATTTTAACTGTGTTTGCTGCATTCCGTTGTCACCTCATGACGGCCTAAGAAGCTATGGCCTAATGAACTGAAAGCAGCTTCGTCTCCCGATAAATACTCGTATAACTTTGCAGAACATGAGGAAATGTTTCCTATTGTTATATGCTGAAGAGCCAAAGAAACTGTTACACTTGCCTAATCTCTTGTAGGGCCCCCGCGAGCACGCAGAAGTGTCACAACACGACGTGGCGTGGACTCGACTGACACCATGAATGCTGTAGGGCTGCCCATGAATCAGTAAGAGTAGCGTACAAGGTGGTGGAGACCTCTTCTGAACAGCACACTGCAAAGAATCCCAGATATGCTCAATAATGTTCATGTTTGGGGAGTTTGGTGATCATCGGAAGTGCTTAAACTCAGAAGAATTTTCCTGGAGCCACTCTGTAGCAATTTTGGACGTATGGGGTGTCGCATTGTCCTGCTGGAATTGCCCAAGTCCGTCGGAATGCACAATGGACATGAATGGATGCAGGTGATCAGACAGGATGCTTACGTACGTGTTACCTGTCAGAGTCGTATCTAGATGTACCAGGGGTCCCATATCACTCCAACTGCACACTCCCACATTACAGTCTCCATCAGCTTGAACAGTCCCCTGTTGACATGCAGGGTTCATGAATTCATGAGGTTGTCTCCATACCCGTACACGTCCATCCGCTCGATACAATGTGAAACGAGACTCGTCCGACCAGGCAACATGTTTCCAGTCATCAACAGTCCAATGTCGGTGTTGACGGTCCCAGGCGACGCGTAAACCTTTGTGTCGTGCAGTCATCAAGGGTACACGAGAGAAACTTTGGTTCCGAAAGCCCATATCGATGATATTTCGTTGAATGGTTCGCACGCTGCTACCTGTTGATGGCCCAGCATGGAAATCTGCAGCAGTTTGCGGAAGGGTTGCACTTTTGCCACGTTGAACGATTTATTCAATAGTCGTTGGTTCCATTCTTGCAGAAACTTTTCCCGGCCGCAGAAGTGTCACAGATTTGATGTTTTATCGGATTCCTGATATTCACGATACACTAGTGAAACGGTCGTACTGGAAAATCCCCACTTCATTGCTATCTCGGAGATGCTGTGTCCCATTGATCGTGCGCCGACTATAACATCACGCTCAAACTCACTTAAATCTTGATAACCTGCCATAGTAGTAGCAGTAACCGGCGTACAACTGCGCCAGACACTTGTTGTCTTACATAGGCGTTGGAGACAGCAGCGCCTTATTCTGCCTGTTTAGATATCTCTGTATTTGAATACGCATGCCTATACCAGCTTCTTTGGCGCTTCATTCTATATTATTTCACTAGTCACTTTTTCTCAACACATACTAGTCGTACAGGGATGAATGAGGAACTGTTATAAAGGTTTTCTTTCCGCATTCCGACTATGCAAACCGATTTTGCTCTAAAACTTACTGTTTATGGAAGATTTAAATGTGAAAGAGACTTTTAACTATCGTAGGAAAATTTTATTACTTGTCTTATTACTAATACAATTTTATTTGTTTTAAAGTGCTTATTAACTATATAATTTGTATACAGCGTTGCCATAGTTAAAAACCATGACCACTACAGTTGTCCATTATGCCCGTCATACAAGCTGACTTTTGTAAATGAATATACTTTCCGAAACGAGAAACATATTTGTCACTGTCACGTAAAATTGTGATTTACCTATTGCCACTATGGTCTAACATGCTTACTGTACTTGAAAATATTTGTGGAGTTAAAGTTAAAGGTTATGTGGTTCTACTGACAGACACTGATCCCTCTCTGTCGTACAAGAAAGGACAGACATTCCAAATGCAAAACACGTTTTTGCACACTTTTTGGACACAAATATGTATTTGTAATTGCTGCTTCTATAGAGCGCTTATGTATTGCGACTAGAGTATAAAGTACGTAGGGCAATCAAAATTCCAAATACAATTATTTTTTCCTAGGGCAGGTAAATCAACTAACATTTTAGTACCGCTTAAAGAAAATGAAAACCAAAAAGTACACGATGATTACATTCTTACGTTAAATATCGTTTACACCGGGGTATTGTAAAGCTACGTAAAAAAAATTGTTCACAATTATGCACATGGGAATGTTTATACACGGATGTATCATACATTAATGATTATTATTCGAAGCAGGCAGCAACACTATAATTTTCTGCGACGGAGGATCTGAAAGACAATTTGGGAGGGGTTTTACCATCGGTAAGAGCATGGCAAACCAAATAAAAGTGTTCAAAGCTGTAAGCAAGCGTTATTCATACATCACAGTTGAGCAGAAATGCTATGATATCACATTCACCAATGTCCATATCCCTACTGAAGACAAGACAGATGTTGAAAAGCGAAAGTTTTGTGAAGAGCTAGATCCTGTTTACGAAGAACTCCCAAAAACGAACATACCTGTATTTCTACGTGATTTTAACGCCAAAGCATGAAAAGAGAATATCTATTCTCTGATCACAGGGAAGTCCAACTTACATGGAGCAACCAACGATAATGGCTTCTGGATGATTAAGTTTGCCGTAGAAAGGACATGGTTATTTCTCAACAACATTGCTACGTAAGAAAGTTCACCTAGGTACATGGTGCATACCAGAAGCAAAACCATCAGTCAGATATATCATGTAATGATAGACATGGAGCACAGGCAAATAGTGAAAGATGCCATTGCCGTAAGAGGATCAGAATGGGGGACAGACCACAAGCAAAACTAGACATGGAAAAGTTAAGATTTGTAAGAAAACAAAGAATAGAAACCCAGGGTTTGACGTAAAAAAACTAAAAAGTGAGAAAGAACTTTAAAAGAGTTTGAATTAGAAATAAATAGCATTTGGATGTACTAGAAAATTCAGATGATGAAGAAGATGTGGAGAAAGTGTGGCACACCGTCAATAACAGACGCTGCGAATAAAGTGCTGGGTAGACAGAAAAAACACGGAAAAATAAGATGGCTTGATGGAAAATGTAGGGATGCAGTTAAGAAAAGGAAGAAGGCACGTGAGTTGTGGCAACATGCTACAGATAGTGAAACACTGAAGACATCTAGAAGCTCGTGGAGAGACATCAACCGTACTGAGAACTGAAGAGAGAAGATTCCTAATTAAGATTCTTGAAAATGAGGAACTGAATAGCCGGAACTGGGACTGTAGGAGATTCTTCCAACATGGGAAAACAGCAAGAAGTTAGCACATCAATGCTTCAATGACAAAAATAGAAACATGATTATGGACGCTGAATCAGTCTTATCTCGACGGAAAAACTAATTCAGCGAGCTACACCACTGCCGTAACCCAGAGCTACAGTCCAGTGACAAACAAAAAGAAACAAATGATCATTGTGGAAGACAAAGTAAAGCAATAAAGCGCAAGGAGAGGATGCGGGCCCTGCAGATAAGCTGAAATGTGGAGGAAATAGGCTACAAAGATAGCTGTGCAAACTCTTTCAGCTCATTCGGAAGATTGAGGCGCTGCCAGACAGCTGGTAGCCAACAGTCATTTGTCCAATATATAAGAAATGACTAAGAAATGACGCAAGATGGACTGATCTAACTACTGGTGAATTAGTTTACTTAAAGTGGTACAGAAGACCCTTTCTACGTCCAAACCATTCAACTAACGACAACGTGATTGCCATTAGGCATTTTTGAGAAGTATTGGGAAATAGAAAACTCAGGTACTGTTCGCAGATTTTCAGAGAGCTTAAGACAGTATTTACCAAGATAGCCTCTTTTAAACCTTGAAGCAGCTCCGAATCCCAAATAAACTTAGTGAAATGATTAGAGTATGTATGGGTGAATCAAGAGCGATGGAGAATACTTTACAACGTTCATCCCCTAAGGACTGGATTAGGACACGAAGAAGCAGTGTCATGTGTACTGTTTAATCTCGCCCTGGAGAACGCCATAAGGAAGAGCAAAGTTGAATAGCGTGATCGGCTACGAATGGAAGGTGATAGGTTTCAGATATTTGCTTGCGCTCACGACATAGCGTTAGTAATCGAGACTGAATAAGATCTTGGGAACACGTACAAAAGGATTGCCATAGCAGCTTGTAAGGCACGACAACTCATCAATAAACATAAACCAGAGCACTTCACAGTTGACAGAGACAAGTTCAAGTCTGCTGATCAATTTAAGTACCTGGGAAGCACACTTGCTATATTCAAACATTCACAGTTATATACTACTGGCCATTAAAATTGCTACACCAAGAAGAAATGCAGATGATAAGCGGGTATTCATTGGACAAATATATTATACTAGAACCGACAAGTGATTAATTTTCACGCAATTTAGGTGAATAGATCCTGTGCAATCAATACCCAGAACAACCACCTCTGGCCGTAATAACGGCCTAGATACGCATGGGCATTGAGTCAAACAGAGCTTGGATGGCGTGTACAGGTACAGCTGCCCATGTGGCTTCAACACCATACCACAGTTCATCAAGAGTAGTGACTGGCGTATTTTGACGAGCCAGTTGCTCAGCCACTATTGACCAGACGTTTTCAGTTGGTGAGAGATCTGGATAATGTGCTGGCCAGGGCAGCAGTCGAACATTTTATGTATCCAGAAAGGCCCGTACAGGACCTGCAACATGCGGTCGTGCATTATCCTGCTGAAATGTAGGGTTTCGCAGGGATCGAATGAAGGGTAGAGCCACGGGTCGTAACACATCTGAAATGTAACGTCCACTGTTCAAAGTGTCGTCAATGCGAACAAGAGGTGTCCGAGACGTGTAACCAATGGCACACCGCACCATCATGCCGGGTGATACGCCAGTATGACGATGACGAATATACGGTTCCAATGTGCGTTCAGCCCGATGTCACCAAACACGGATGCGACCATCATGGTGCTGTAAACAGAACCTGGATTCATCTGAAAAAATGACGTTTTGCCATTCGTGCACCCAGGTTCGTCGTTGAGTACATCATCGCAGGCGCTCCTGTTCGTGATGCAGCGTCAAAAATGGTTCAAATGGCTCTAAGCGCTATGGGACTTAACATATGAGGTCATCAGTCCCCTAGACTTAGAACTGCAATCGCGGTAGGCCTTTATCAAAGTCGGAAACGTGATGGTACGCATATCTCCTCCTTACACGAGGCATCATAACAACGTTTCACCAGCCAACGCCGGTCAACTGTTGTTTGTGTATGAGAAATCGGTTGGAAACTTTCCTCATGTTAGCACGTTGTAGATGTCGCCACCGGCGCCAACCTTGTGTGAATGCTCTGAAAAGCTAATCATTTGCATTTCACAGCATCTTCTTCCTGTCGGTTAAATTTCGCGTCTGCAGCATGTCATCTTCGTGGTGTAGCAATTTTAATGGCCAGTAGTGTACATGGTGGGGAAAGTGAAAGTGGATCGGAGAACAGAGTTTCAGGGTACAAGGAAACACTGTAGAGGAAAGGAAACACGATACTAACCTGACTAAACCAGACTAGTACAGACATTGAAAGTGACCGCCATTCATCTCTTGGCACTTTTGGGCTCTGCTCAGCAAGCTGCTGAAGGCGGATCGATGTTAAACTGCTGGAATTGCTTCAGTTCTTGAAGACCGCGAGGGATGTCGTGATAGACCTTGGACTTAAGGGCTCTCCATACAAAATAATCACACACTGATAGACCAGGTGGCCCGACTGGCCAGCTAGGGCCGCCACCAGACTGAGTTGTTAGCAAACTCTATCAGGCGTGAGGATTGTGTACATGAGCTCCAAGGTTCGGCCAGCTTTATGAGCAGTTGCTCCATCCCGTCGTATCGAGCCTCCTTTATTTGCCTGTATATCGAGAAAAAAGTCTGCTTGCTCCAGATGTCTGTATGCACTCAGAGCTATGTTCAAGTCTAAACCTATATCGGATGCTGTGAAAATCACAGTGCTGTTGTATGTTCCATTGTTCTCTATGGTACAAAAAGCTGGACACTAACGAAAAGGGAGATACAAAAGCTTCTAACATTTGAAGGAAAGGCGATGAAGAATAAAGAGCCCAGTGAGAGAGGAAGATACTTGGAGAGCAAGAAAGAGTAATGAAATTTTTGAAATCACGAACCAATCCAACATTTTACAGTATCAAAATAGCAGACGAATCCAATGGGCAGGTCTCATAATCCCTGTCCCAGAGACACAAATTCTGAGGAACCTTTCATTGCGCCCATTACAACTCCTGGGTAGGCCAACAAACAGATGGGAAGACAACATGAAGAAAAATGTGGAAGCTTTGAAGGTAGTTGATTGGGAAAAACGGCAATATATAGAATGCAGTGGAGAATGTTGATGCTCTACTTGAGCTGCAGGATCAAAGACTGCTGGATAAGTAAACAATTAAGCAAGAAATTAGTCTGTCAAAGTTAGAAATTGTCACGATGTCTGCTGCCTTTCGTAACTAAATATGGTAAAACTGTCTTCACATGAAACGTGAAAGCATATGCAAACCTGAGCCAGGATTTGGTTTTCGTTATACTTGCTGCGTGCCTAGAACCGAGCACACAGTACCAGTGAGCTTAATATTAAACTGGAAAGAGTACTCTGCGAAGCCAAGTAGTGAAGCGTAATATCACTGCCACCATGTTCGGTCAGGGGGAACTATCAAACTATACCACAGGAAAAATGCAGTTACTATTTACTGATATTGTGCTATGCTGCCTGGTTGGTTTGGAGTTCACTGTTAATATCGATTCGTATCTGCTAAAACTTCCCTGCAGCGACCATGTCGCAGTTTTCTTCCTATGTTTACAACGTAATTTTTCTGTTGTCGCTAAAGATATATCACAATCAAACTACACAAAATTTTTGCAGGTGAACGAGAGAGGTTGAGCATTCGCATTAAACGTCTCATTCATTGAACGATTGCATGGTACACTAACACAAACACGTTCAAAACAGGGTACTAGCACAAACAGGCAGCCTGGGTGGCTGACTAAAGGGATAAGAATATCTTGTAAAACAAAGTGGCAATTATATCAAAACGTTAGAAACAGTCAAAATCTAAATGCAGCAGCCCATTACAAACAGTATTGTAAGGTGCTTAAAAAAGTTATTAGGAAGGCAAAAAGTATGTGGTATGCAGATAGAATAGCTAAGTCTCAGGATAAAATTAAAACCATATGGTCAGTCGTAAAGGAAGTGGCTGGTCTGCAGAGACAGGTCGAGAATATAGAATCAGTGCGTAGTGGGGATGTCCGTGTTACTGATAAGTCGCATATATGTACAGTACTTAATAATCACTTTCTGAATATAGGAGGTGAACTAAATAGAAACCTAGTCCCAACAGGGAATCATATAGCGCTCTAAGAAACAAGTGTTCCGAGACTGTTACCTGAAATGCTCCTCCATGATACTGACAAGAGGGAGATTGAGTTAATAATTAAATCACTAAAGACCAAGAACTCTCATGGATATGACGGGGTATCTAGCAGAATACTGAAGTATTGTTCCACGTATGTTAGCTCAGTACTTAGCCATATCTGTAACTTTTCCTTTAGGAGTGGTCGGTTTCCTGACCGATTAAAGTACTCGGTAGTGAAGCCACTTTATAAAAAGGGAGACAGGGATAATGTTGACAATTATAGACCTATTTCTATGCCATCGGGGTTTGCTAAAGTTATCGAGAGGGTTGTATATACAAGGTTACTGCAGCATTTAAATTCACATAATTTGCTGTCAAATGTACAGTTTGGTTTTAGAAATGTCTTAACAACTGAAAATGCTATAGTCTCTTTTCTCTGTGAGGTTTTGGACGGATTAAGTAAAAGGTTGCGAACGTTAGGTGTTTTCTTTGATTTAACGAAGGCTTTTGACTGTGTTGACCACAAAATATTACTGCAGAAGTTGGAACATTGTGGAGTAAGGGGAGTAGCTTACAATTGGTTCGCCTCCTACTTTAAGAACAGAAAGCAGAAGGTAATCCTCCGCAATATTGAGAGTGGTAATGATGTTCAGTCTAATGGGGCACTGTTAAATGGGGCATTCCCCAAGGGTCGGTGCTGGGGCCACTGCTGTTCCTTATTTATGTAAATGATATGCCTTCTAGTATTACAGGTGATTCAAAAATATTTCTGTTTGCTGATGACACCACCTTGGTAGTGAAGGATCTTGTGTGTAATATTGAAACATTATCAAATAATGTAGTTCATGATATAAGTTCGTGGCTTGTGGAAAATAATTTGATGCTAAATCACAGTAAGACTCAGTTTTTACAGTTTCTAACCCACAATTCAACAAGAACTGACATTTTAATCAGACAGAATGGGCATGTTATAAGCGAGACGGAACAGTTTAAGTTCCTAGGCGTACAGATAGATAGTAAGCTGTTGTGGAAAGCCCATGTTCAGGATCTTGTTCAGAAACTAAATGCCGCTTTATTTACCATTAGAACAGTATCTGAAATAAGTGACATTTCAACACGAAAAGTAGTATACTTCGCATATTTTCATACGCATGTCATATGGTATTATTTTTTGGGGTAATTCTTCTGATTCAAAAAGGGTATTTTTGGCTCAAAAACGGGCTGTTCGAGCTATGTATGGTGTAAGTTCGAAAACCTCTTGTCGACCCCTATTCAATAGTCTGGGAATTTTGACATTGCCCTCACAGTATGTATTTTCTTTAATGTCGTTTGTTGTTAGCAATATTAGCTTATTCCCAAGAGTTAGCAGCTTTCACTCAGTTAATACTAGGCAGAAATCAAATCTGCATGTGGAATGCACTTCCTTGACTCTTGTGCAGAAAGGAGTGCAGTATTCTGCTGCATCCATTTTCAATAAGCTACCACAAGAACTCAAAAATCTTAGCAGTAGCCCAAACACTTTTAAGTCCAAACTGAAGAGTTTCCTCATGGCTCACTCCTTCTATTCTGTCGAGGAGCTCCTGGAAGAGATAAAAAAAATTAAGCAAATTCCAGTGTTACATTCTTGATTTTCTTTATTTAAACTAACGACTTGTTTCATTTTATCTGTTTCTACAATCGTGTCATAATTTCATGTATTGACTCGTTCCATGACCATGGAGACTTCTCCTAAATGTGGTCCCACGGAACAATAAATAAATAAATAAAAAAAAAAAAGAGAATTGACTCAAGAACGTACTTTTATCTGATTATTCCACCAGGTGAAGCAGTATAACTAAGAGCATTCCATGCTACTTGTGCACTGAAATTTGGTATTAAAGTACACAATAGCACTGATGTCACATTCCAAAATGGTGGGCAAGTGTTGGTATGGATTGCCCACACTCAAGGACAATCTTATAAGTGATGTCATCATCCTTATCAATGATATCACCAACCATACCCCTTTCCCCTCTCCTCCTTCCCTGTCCAGCCTATAAAAACCCAAAATAGCGGTATTGCTCCAAGTGTGCTAGTAAGAAGTTTAAAAATAGAATCTAATACGGCAGAACTAGACTACAAAAAAGAAAAGGACGGTCAGCATTGGATGTTGAAGTAGAAATCTTTAGTTATGTTGCAAATTGATTGCAATCACTGTGTGACCATCTTCAGTAATAGATTAAAGCCATGTGGACCCTTACACACAAGCAGTAAACCTGCAATATCTGCACACATCAATGAAGACTGTTTGTCAGACTGAAGGTTTTGTACCTTCAGTCTGACAAGTATTCTTCATTGATATGTGTAGATATTGCAGTTTCACTGTTTTTATGTGCGCATCCACAGGGCTTTAATCTAGTACTGATAATGATCACTCAGTGATTAAAATTGATTTCCAACAGAAACAAAAATTTCTACTACCATGATCTGAGCAATGCCAACCCTCCATTTGTTATTAATACTGGTGCAGTCGTTGTAAATTGTCCTGCACCCCTTGTGTATCCCACCCTCACCTACCCTATCCCTCAACACTCAATCTCAGTGAAAAAATGAGGTAGTCAGTCAGTGTGTAGATGCAAGCATCTGCACCAAGTTTGAAGATATGCAATAAAAAATTACGTAAACATCACTTCAGTAGTCATGAAGGCCAAATATATGCATAATTCCTATGAAAGTCAAGGAAATTTAAGTAAAATTGTGTACACATATTTACCTTTGTATTTCATTAGCATAGAATTAAAACAAGGCAATCAACTGCAGAAAAATGGCACCAAGTTGCATTATTTCTGAGATCTTCACTTGAAAGTCAAAGGTATTTATGTAAAATGGTGTAATACATTTTCTTCTGAATTGTGTGCAGCCTCTCCCCCGCACACACAAACGTACAAAAGTGACCGTCCATTACTGATGAAAGTTGTCAAATGTGGGCTTGTATGACTGCAGAAACCAGACACTAAACATAACAAAGAGCCCAAAACTGTAACAAATTATCCCAAAAATACATCAATTAACTCCAAAACTGTAAGAAATTGACCGGAAAACTGTAGCAACTTACCCCCCGCCCCCCCAACCACAAATCTGTAGCAACTTGCCCCAAAACTTAATCAACTTGTATCCATAACCATATCAACTTGCCCCTTAATTCCATCAAATTGCCCCCAGAACAGTATCAACTTCCCTTAAACTGTAACAGTTTGCCCCAAACTGTGTGAACTTGCTCTAAAATCGAAACAACTTGCCCTGAAACTGTAGCAATGTGGCCCAGAACTGTAACAATTTACCTCAAAACTTTAATAAAACGCCTTCCATGTCGCAGCAAAACTGTGACAAATTGTCCTCCACGTTACAGTGATATTCTAAAAATTTCCCGCTGCACTGTCTCATCATTTAAACTTCATCTCACAAAATATTTTGCTACCTGTCTTTCTACCTCTGCTTCGTCGGTGAATTTCATTTCATATATTTGTATGCACAAAATATTTCCACGTTTCTGTGATTTATACACCACAGGAAATTTCATAAGGCACATATTATATATATATATGTTTTTTTTGTGTGTGGCGTATAATATGTATATACCTCTGCATCATCATTAAGTTTTGACACCCCCTCCCACAGCAGCTGACATCACTGTACTCTGAGAGAAATATTGACTCGACCTTTTACACCATGATCCATACATACTAGAGTTTTGCCATTATTAAAACACACACACACACCTTAGTTCTACATTCAGAAAAAATATCGATCTAATTTTTTTGTACTAAAAAGGTGTAAGCAGTCAATCTGTGTTGTTACTATGGTACACATCTGAGAAACATGCGACGGACATCAGTGCCGTCACTTGCTGGGAGAGACAAACCTTACGGTAGTCAGTGTGAAAGTTATTTCCACACGTCTCAGAGACGACACATATCAAATTTCTAATGTTAGATTGCTTGGAGCACAAACAATCAGTTATAGAGGGAATGGGAAGGAGAAACAAAAACTGAAACAGAAACTACTCTAGACATAAATTTAAAAAAAAATCATACAATATTTTTCACTACCTGAGCAGTTATGAAGGATCACCAAATTTCCATCAAAAAGTAAGACCGAAGATAATAAATCAGGAGTATTTACATTCATATCAGTTACAATTTACATTTTTCACACACATTTTTCGGGTATTTAGTTTATTATATTTGTTTCAGTAATTCACATTTTTACAGGTATTTTCAACAAAATCAATCATCATCATTTTTTTACTTGGGGTAATTGCCCAAAATCACGTATTTTCGTAATACTGAAGTATCAAAAGCCTTGTGCAGGCAAAGCAAGTTTGTTATTTAATAGCAGAAACAATTTGCTGCCTAGATTGAGTTACGTGTCTTTCAGTCGTTTGTACTCATACTTCCAAATCCAGCATACAATGCCTGCGATCGTCATTGGTTAACCTATTACGTTTTGCTTTATGCACTATGCCCCAGACTCGGTCTCGAGAGCATACATTTCTGCTCGTAGACCGACAAATTCTCTAAAAGTTTCGCCATAAAGTTCGTCTTTCATTAAACCCACTTTCTCTCAATTGATAGGTGGGACACTATAAACGTTGTTCTCAGGATAGGCTGATGTGTCAAACCAGTTATGCACATAACATTTAGTATTACCATAAGTATTTGAGGTGATTATGTGATACATTAGGCTATCAGTTTCCGTGTGACACAATTTCACATTTTTTGGCTCACAGTTTTTCAACATATATCAATATTGAAAACCTACAAACAGTGTCTTGCAAATAAGCAAAATGGCCTTTTCTTCTGCAATGCTTTTATCAAAGACTGCTTCAATCCTGATCATTTCCCTGGCAGCTAAATTATGGCTAAAAATTACACTCCTTTGAAAATAAAGGTTTGGCAATTAATGCATCTGCCTCAAATCTGTTCCCCCAAGACGATGCGAGTCATAAGTCCATATCAACTAAAATTCTGAAACAATAAGCGGATGAAAGTTTGCGATTATGAGTACCTTGGAACAGATGGATGGACAGATAAAAGCAAATCAGCGATTTGGCCAGTGACTGCAAAAATGGTTATTGATTTAAAGAAAGGTCACCAGACAAGCAAGAATTAACACCAACAGATTCTCAAAGCCACACAGTGGATGCAACTATCTGTTTGCGAGTGTTAAAACTCCACAGTTATGCCCAGATGCAATTTAGCTAACTTTGTGTCCCCCTTGCCTCACTAATTGCGTCGGCAACTCATGCCTACCACTCCTAAAAGGTGTGAGGTTGGAAGACAGTTGCGATAGTGGGAAGAGTACATATCGACCTCTGTACTCTGCTCGAAGTCCGAGATACCCCTCTCTGCAGTTCTCTGCAAACGCTCAGGAGCAAGCTTCCTCTGCGCCCTCTGCTGTGTTCTGACTTTTTCCTCTCAGAAACCTAGCTGGATCTGCCAGCATAGCAAACTCGCCGGCCAATTGCAGCAGACCTTCTGAGTTCTGACCAATACTAATTTTATGAATAAGTTTAACGAAGTCCTAGTCTCCGGATTTTGTCTTGGTTAACAAATAACGATGTGGTCCAGGAAGGAGGGCAGAGAATCTCTCCCACTACATTAGAGATTTCGAACTCCAGCCATTCGAAAGCTTTGCTTGTAGAGATAGACGGAAAAACATCGCTTCTACCAAAATAATAATTGTGAACCAATCACACACTCACATTTAAACGAAAATTCCTGTGTAGTATGGCCACAACCAATAGCTGGTCCTAGGGTCTCAAGCCCTGAGTTTTTCACCTGGTTTTCAGATCTTATCTCACCAAAAACATTCTTTCTAACGTCTTGCACAACACAGATTTTATGGGACACAGGCCACCCTCCTGCGCTCCTGCTGTGGACAGAACTGTGACCTCCCTGTTCTATACATGCTAGGGGCAGCTTTCAGTGCTGAACAAGTTTATGACGGTCTGCTACCCCTAAATTAACTTCCCTGTCACACAAGACGGAAGAAAACAAGTGACTCCAGAAAATAACAGATCTCCCTCACCATACTCACCATAAAAGAAGGAAAAGAGACAACCAAGTAATTATAAATGCAATCATATTGTCTGTAGTTCCCAAGCAGCGTTAAAAAATCGAATATGTTCAAATGGCTCTGAGCACTATGGCACTTAACATCTGTGGTCATCAGTCCCCTAGAACTTAGAACTACTTAAACCTAACTAACTGAAGGACATCACACACATCCATGCCCGAGGCAGGATTCGAACCTGCGACCGTAGCGGTCACGCGGTTCCAGACCGAAGCGCCTAGAACCGCACGGCCACTCTGGCCGGTCTCGAATATGTTGACCACTGGGATGTGCTAATTATATTATAAAGTAGGTTGTGTGATAACTTGGGCATAAACCACCCCCTAACAGAAAGACCACGAAAGTTTTTGAACATGCAGCAAGAAGTATCAGTCAGTTTTCGAACATAAATACGAATAGTCTCGAATTTCCATACATTGCAAGCTCTTTGGTACTTCGCCTCAATTATTGTTTTCCCTGTTATCTACCACTATAATCGATTCGATGGTCACGTATTCATCACGAGGAATTCATTTCTGATTAACTAGATTAAAGTCTCGATCACTGGGAAAATATTGCCTATTTATAAATTTAGACAACAGTGTCCATGGAGTACAGCGACATGGTGCTATATTAAGGTCTACGATTGTGGTACCACCAGAAAACCGAGGCGTCGCCTGCACCAGCCATACAGGGACAAAAATTCTGAAGATAGCTGTAACGTAAGTCGAAACCGGTAAATAAACAAATATTATTGCGATCTCGACTGCTGATTTTAACGTAAAACTTTCCTCTTTATCTTGAGCTCATACCATTTGAGGTATGATGCACACTTTTCTAGTGAACACATCAATAGTTTTAGTGAATCCATAAATCGGGAATTTATATTGCAGTACGTCTACAGCTACATAATTACTCCACAAGCCACCGTAAGATGCGTGATGGAGGGTACCCAGTACCATTAATTACACATCCTGTTACACTCGAAAATAGAGCGAGGAAGAAACGGCTGACTGTACACCTCCGTATGAGACCTCATTTCTCGTATCTTATCTCTGTGGTCCTTACGCGCGATGTATGTTGGCGGGAGGGGAATCGTTCGGGAGTCAGCTTCAAATACCGGTTCGCTAAACTTTCTCACTAATTTTCTCGAAACGGATGCCGCCTTCCCCCCAGGGCTTTCCATTTGAGTTCCCGAAGCATCTCCGTAACACTTTAAGTTTTGTTCGAGACTACCAGTAACTAATCTAGCAGTCCGCCTCTGAATTGCTTCGTCTTCCAGCAATCAGACCTGGCACGGATATCAAACACTCGAGCCGCAGTCAAGAATAAGTCGCACCAGCGTCCTATATGAGTTCCCCTTTACCGTTGAACCACTCTTTCCTAAATTTCTCCCAGTAAACCGAAGTCGACCATTTGCCTTCCCTACCACAATATTCACATGCTCGTTCCACCTCATACGGCTTTTCAGCGTCACGCCCAGATATTTAAACTACTTGACTGTGTCAAACAGAACACTAGTAATACCATATCTGGACATGACAGGTTTGTTCTTCCTACTCATCCGCATTAACTTACATTTTTCCACATTTAGGGCTAGCTGCCATTCAACACACCAACTGGAAATTTTGCCTAAGCCGTCTTGTATCTTCCTACAGTCACAGACCTTCGACACCTTACCGTACATCACGGCATTAGCAGCAGAAAACCGCAGACTGCTGCACACCCTGTCCGCCAAATCATTTATGTATGTAGAGAACAGCGGTCCTATCACTCCTGACGATACCGTTGTCTCTGATGAGGACAACTTACTGGGTTCTATTATGTAAGAAGTCTTCGAGCCACTCACGTATCTGTGAACTTATTCCATATGCTCATACCTTTGTTAACAGCGTGTAATTAGGCACCGTGCCAAATGCTTTCCGGAAATCTAGAAATATGGGAACTGCCCTTTGCTCTTCATCCATAGTTCTCAGTATATCATGTGTGAAAAGGGCAAGCCGAGTTTCGCGCGAGCGATGCTTAAAAAAACCATGCTGATTCGTGGACACAAGCTGGTTAGCTTCAAGAAAGTTTATTATTATGAACTGAGAACGTATTCAAGGATTCTGCAGCCAACAGAAGTTAGGAATATTGAATTTTGTGGAGTCCGTTCTTTAACCTTTAGTATATACTGGAGTCACCAGCGCTTTTTTCCAGTCGCTTGGAACTTGGTGCTGGGCGAGAGATTCACGATAAATGCAAGATAGGTAAGGGGCCAATGCTGTACTCTTTGTAAAATCGACTGCGATTCCATCCGGACCTGGTGATTTATTTGTTTTCAAATCTTTACGTTGCTTCTCTATGTGAGGTATCCTTATTTCTATGTCATCCATACGGGAGTATGTTCGAAGGTCAAACGACGGTTTGTTTGTACGGTTCTCCTGCGTGAGCGATTTCTTGAACGTGAAATTTAAAACTTCGGCTTTCGTTTTGCTATCTTGAACCGCCACAACAGACTGGTCAACAAGGGGCTGAATGGCAGCCTTAGACCCTTTAGTGATTTTACATACGACCAGAATTTTGTCGGGTTCTCTGCCAGATTTTTTTTGCAAAGGTGTGACGGTGGTAGGTATTGTAAGCTTCTCGCATAGATATATTCACAGACGCACGAATCTCTACTAACACTCACTTGTCGTCGTTTGTGCGTCCCTTTTGAACTTAGAGTGCACCTGTCTCTGCTTCCTCAGCGTCTTACGAATTTAGTTATTAAGTCATGGTGTGTGTGTGTGTGTGGGGGGGGGGGGGGGGTCTTTTCCACCCTCTATCCACTTACTAGGCCCGTAACTCTCCAGACAACGATTTACAATCTGCTTAGCCCATAATTCCTCTACATCCGTCTTACTGGTACTATGTGATGGTATTTCAGTGTCTAAGTAAGATTTTAATAACTGCTTATCTGCTCTGTCTAGCAGAAACACTCTCCTAGCCTTCTTGACTGATTTGTTAACTTTCGCAATCATAGCTGCTATAGTGATATCATGGTCGCTAGTCCCCGTTTCTATACTGACATTGTCGACAAGGTCCGGGATGTTTGTAGCTACAAGGTCTAAGATATTTCCATTGCGTGTGGGCTGCCGACCTCGCTGCTCAAGACAGTTTTCAGAAAACGAGTTCAAAAATATATGTATGTCTGTAGCCCCCCCCCCCCCCCCCCCCCCCGGCCTATATTCGGCAGGTTAAAGTCACCTCCAGCTAGCATTACATGATCTATTTTCGCAGTATACTGACCGTAGACTTTCTTTGAATGACTCTAGAACTGCCACAGCGGAATGGGGTGGCCGGTAAAACATTCAACAATTAACGTAGTTTCACATACACCTGTTATAAGCGACAGTGCAATACAGCAACGCTTACCGTAAAAGATTTATATTTCTCCGTATTAGATTTTAGAAGAGAAACATGACATGTGTTTAATTTCTTCATTGCCATCTGTTGTCACTTGTTCACAAATATTTATGATCAAGAAACGCTCTTTGTAATTGCTCAGATTGTGGAATATGTGGGCATTCTGTAGTGAGCCTGTGATTCAGTTTCCAACTGGGACATGCTGCTGCTCAATACACATCAGCGACAATGATCTCTTTGTTATTACATTCCTCAAACGGTACCCTACAAACGTGATAAATGACAGACCGCTGCTGAGTGAAATGTTACTCCTTCTTCATGATTTTTCCCATCATTTTATCTTGCAATATGGTGTCATACACACTCTCAGCGATTATACACGGATTTTCGGTGAATCATTCCATGAAATTGCTGATTCTGTACAGTTTAAACTAGGAATACTTCTCGTCTAACAGTAGTGTATGTAGTAATCAATACTGAATGATTTGTGCAAGTGTACCTGATCGAAATATGAACCAGAATCACTGCTACGGTTACAAGTAGCAACTGGTTCAAACACGCCTTCCATATCGGAATAAGCTACAAATGATAGCTTCAGCTTGTTGCTGAACTTTGTAAATTTTACTGATTCGTTCTTGCTATTACGCAGTATACTGTTGTACAGTTTAAACCGTCCACAGTGAACCACTTTTTCTTGGGAATAAAAGTAGTACAGGCTGCGGTCACATACTGGAGCTGAATGGTGAGTCCCGGCAGTCTTTTATGCAGTAGGAATGCCATAAACCTGTATTATCAACCTGAAACGATTATGGATTTACATGTTTCTAGCAAACGGTGTTTTGTGAAACTTAGCTTTACAAATCACAATTCTTTGTCTTCTGCATTCATCCATTCATAATGTGGATATTGGGTGTCATAGATGTTTATGTCATAGATGTTTACAGATATGTGTCTGTTCTGTTTTTCGAAAATGTGAACATGTTTCATCTCTGCAAGGAATGATATGTTGCTAAAGGATTTTGCATATATAATACATTTACACACTCATTCTGCATGGTTATTAACGGGGTACAAACTGGCTGGAATTGACCACTTAACACAAACATTCCCCTTTCACTTAACATTTATTACTACAGTTTTATTTGCTATCACTTTAGGCAGTTTAGTGTAAACCCCTCCACAAAACCCTTTATTTTCGTTGAACTTGACACACTATTGAACCATTTCCTTCAATTCCCTGTCCGAATCTCTGTCGAAAAGCTTCAAGTTTCTTCAACAACTTGATCAATGACAATATTCGAGTATCAGTCATCATTAAACTCGCATGCCTCGTATTGAGTGTCGTCTGGTTCTCTTCACATGAATTCGACAAGACAAATTTGAAGAGTAACAAAAAAATTTATTTTAAATGATCGGTCAGACAAACTTTGTCCTCCAAAACCTGAGAACAGGCATCCGAGAAATTTCAAGGTCCTTAAATTCAATCCTATTATCTATTACAACACTACATATTTGACATCTAAACGCAGACTAGACAGCAAGCCATTCGAGCTAATTTGACGCGTATCACGACTAGTTCACACGCTATTGCTAAGAAATATCTCGAAGTTGAAAAAGTTCAGCCTAGCGAGTTCTACTTCACCTGTCGATTCTCCACTGCTCGTAGATCTTCCATTGCTCGATCAGAAGGGTACCAGACCACATTTTCTCCACATTTTCTCTGTTAGTGTGAGGGTACGATACCGCAGATTCTCTGTTGCTCGATCGTGTACAGCTCGCAGACGTTTTAACATTGAATTAAAAACATGTGTGAGCTGCATTCATAGATATGACAAGGAATTAAAGACAGACTGCATAAGCAAACGAATTAGTAGGTGAATGATCTCATATTTCAACTTTTTTTTCCAGAGCGATGCCATGTGTGCCGAATTGAGGAGTATTTTTTTTTCTGGGAAACAGCTCTGCCCACACCGGCCGCTTGCAGAAAGTGCTACATTGAATGAAAAAATAAAATAAAAACGCATGCATGAGTAACTTAATGACGTAATATTGTTAAAAGAAAAATCTATATTTGCCAGACTTAATTTCTTTGGTTGCAGATGAGAAAAATCGCCGAATAACGTTCACATCTACATTTACGCCATTACTCTGCTAACCACAATAAAGTGCCTGGCAGAGGGTTCAATGAGCCACCTTCAAGCGGTCTCTCTGCCGATCCATTCTCGAATGGCGCGCCGGAAAAACGAGCACTTAAATTTCTCTGTGCGAGCCCTGATAGCTCTTGTTATATCATGATGATCATTTCTCCCAAAGTAGGTGGGTGCCAACAGAATATTTTCGGAATCAGAGGAGAAAACTGGTGATTGAAATTTCAAGAGAAGATCCCGTTGCAACGAAAAACACCTTTGTTTTAATGATTGCCCCTCCAATTCACGTATCATGTCTGTGGCACTATCTCCCCTAATAATAAAAAACGAGCTTCCCTTCTTTGAATTTTTTCGATGTCATGCGTCAGTCCCACCTGATGCGGATCCCGCACCGCACAGCAATACTTCAGAATAGGGCGGACATGCGTGGTGTAAGCATTGTCCCTATACTAGACCTGTTGTACCATCTAAGTGTTCTGCCAATGAATTGCAGCCTTTGGTTTGCTCTACCCACAACATTTTCTATGCGATCATTCCAATTTAGGTTATTTTTAATTGTAATCCCAAAGTATTTAGTTGAATTTATGGCCTTTAGATTTGACTGATTTTCCGTCTAACCAACGTTTAGCTGATTCCTTTCAGCACTCATGCGGATGACCTCACACTTTTCGTTATTTAGGGTCAATTGCCAATTTTCGTACCAAACAGATATCTTTTCTAAAACATTTCGCAACTGGTCTCGATCTTCTGATGTCTTTACTAGACGGTAAATACGAGGGTTGGAAGTTTAATAGTTCATTTTTGGAACACAACCTACGACCAGCTTAGAGACAGAAGTGATGACACTTCCTGCAGGACCTGACCATCATTGTGCAGAACAATACTCAAGCACGTACAGTGCAAGCTGTTACTGATTTGTTTGACTGATGGGGCTGCTAAGTTCCTATACCACCTACTCCACTCCCCTGACTTAAGCCCTCGTTAGCTCAACTTAATTTCTAAACTGAAGAAAACACTTCACGGCATTCGCTTAAGAACTGCTACAAATTCGTCGGCCAATAGACCGCGCCGCTCGAACTGTCAACACAACTGGCACTGCTAAGAGTATCATACGACTTACACATCGCTGGCAACGGGTTATCCACAATGCTGGTGACTTTGAAGGTCAATAATACTTTGAAACACGTGTCTATTTTGTAGGAGCTGTAGATAAATAGTTTCTACTATTAAAGTTCCAACCCTCATAGCAATATCATCTGCAAACAATTTAAGCTGGCTTATCGCATTCTCCCTAAACCATTTATGTAGATTGCAGAGGGCCTATAACACTTCCTTGGGGAATGCTAGATAGCACTTCTGCTTTAATGACTTTCTGTCGATTAGTACGAACTGTGACTTTTCTGGCAATAAATTACGAATCCAGTCGCACAACCGATACAATACTCCATAAGCACTCATCTGATTAGAAGCCACTTGTGACGGACGGTATCAAAAGCGTTCCTGAAATTTTGGCCTTCAAAAAATGGTTCAAATGGCTCTGAGCACTATGGGACTTAACATCTATGGTCATCAGTCCCCTAGAACTTAGAACTACTTAAACCTAACTAACCTAAGGACATCACACAACACCCAGCCATAAATTTTGGCCTTGTTGCCCCCTCCCCAACTCGGATTAATTTCTGTGGACGCTCACGAGCATAACTGACATCCATTTCATTAACGCAGAAAGAGAGAGCGCATATATTTGTGCTGGAATTTGTTCTGGTGTTGTGACGAGCTGTGTGTGTTACGAGCCTTTCACGACTCCTTAGTCTTGGAGTTACTGCCCGTTACGATTGAGCTTCGAGAGGTAATGCAGAGCCGGCGGTTGTTTGGATTATATGGTCGACTGACGATTACGGTGAGCAGCCGAGTTCCTCTGCCATGCCCCCCCTCCCCCCCCTTCTCTCTCTCTCTTCCACACGCTTCACCACTCCCGGTAGTTCGTCCCAAAGAGAAAAACGAAACAAAACCACTGAAGTCCGACATGACCTCCTGTTTCTGGGTCGTGCCAGCAGCAATACAAAACATCGCTGACACACAAAGGGGTTTCACCTCGTAGAAGAACCTCGGCCCATGTTCTTCCAGCAAGCACGTGACTAATTTTGATTTGGAGGGAATGCTGAATTTCTCCTTGCAGGTTTAAAGCTGTGGAATGTTTTGCGCCATAGTTGTGATGCGGCATTTCTACATTTTTAGGCTACAGAGATGCGTAACAGAGGACACTTCCCATTGCAAAAAATGTTTTATTCCCGATCTATTCACTCGTGAGACGTGGGAAGAATTATTGCTTGCACACTACACGATGAAAGGTAAGTGTATACCCCTACGTAATACGTAATTGGCCACTACATCTCACTGGATGTGAACGCGCCAGTATAAAAGGAGGTGGGGAATACTGAGTTTTCAGTAGAAAGCAAGAACAGCAGAAGAGGTCGGTGACTTTGAACGTGGACCCGTCATTGGATGTCACGGACAAATCCGTCAGGAACATTTCAACCCTTCTAAAAGCTCCCCAATTCGTGATGCGGCTGTGAAGTGAAAATGCCAAGGAACAACCACGACTAAACCAAGACCAAGCAGGCCTCATGTACTGACGAGCTTTGTGGAGAGTGGTTATAAAACAATACCATGAAATTAGCGGAAAGACTCACTCGTGAGTTTCAAGGTGTTACCGGCAACCCGACTAGAACAAGGACTGTGCGTAGGGTGTTAAAAAGAAAGGGGTACAGTGCTCCAGCAGTTCCTTATAAGCCATTCATTTCTGGAGCGAGGCTTAAGGTTACGTAAACATTTACACCACTGGAACAAGTCATTTGGAGTGATGAATCACGATATACCATGTGGTCATCAGCCAGAACGGTTTGGGTCTGGCGAATGCCTTCAGAACGTTACCTGGTATCATGCGTAGCGCCAACAGTGGAGAACAGAGAAGGTGGTTTATAGAATGAAGATATTTTTCGTGGTTAGGGTGTGATCCGCTTATTGCGCTGAGGAAAACACTAAATGAGGGTGGATGCGAAGACATTTTGCAGAATTGTGTACCGAGTACAGCAGAGGAGCTGTTTGGAGACGATGACTGTTTGCATCAACATGACAATTATCTACTGTGTCATAATGCAGCATCTGTGAGACAATAGTTTGTGAAAAATAACACCTGATATGAGTAGCCTCGAGTCCCTATCTGAACCCGATGGAACATCTTTGGGATGAATTAGGATGCTGACGTCGCCGAAGTAAAGTGAGGCAGCGGGCTGTCCGTGCACCAGATTTGGAGGACCGTGTTCTACAGGATATTGAGACGAACCCTAACACAAGCTCCAGGCAAGTGGTCGCCAACATGATGCAAGCCTAAGAACGATTATGTGTATCCTGCATGACAACCACTACTATCCCTATCACCTGCAACGAGTGCGAGGATTATCAGCTGCGGATTTCCCTCTACGGGAAGGGTTTTTCCAATTTTTTTTTCTGCACGAGACCATGTGAATTATGGGCTTTCTGTCATCTGTCCTCTTTACCAACGAAGCAATCTTTACCAGAACTGGCATCATCAATCTGCTTAATCGTCATTTGTGGGCTACAGACAATCCTCTGGGAATGGTTGAGGCATCTCATCAGCATCGGTTCAGCACGTGTAGGTGAAAGTTATATTAATATGACAAAATTTATAGTTACGCAGTAAAAAACAACGATTGCAATAAGTGTAAAGGCGCAATCGAGAAGTTAAATGAATGTTTCAAATGTCTTCAGCAAGTTGTAGATTCGAAACAGACTACCAGGTACAAAAGTGATGTGGAAAACAAATGACTTGAAACTCGTGTGCACGACTGGTTCCAATACGCTAATGGAGAATAAATTGCGTAAACAATGCAAACATTCTTGCCAATGTAAATAACGGGCAAAAGTGCTTAAATAATTCAGTAACACTTTCTAGTACAAGCAATGGTCAAAAGTCAGTAAACAACTAGAATGCTCATCCTACTTCTCGAGAAATGTCAAAGAACGTGATGAAAAAGTGCAGCACTCTCAACAAAATTCATCATGTAAAACTAATCTCGTATGCACGGACAGGTTTAGCGTGTTATCAAAAAGAGGCAGTGACTTCCTGAATACTGAAAGCAAACAGTCCAGCCAGAGTAAAGGTTACAAAATGGAAAGTTGTAAAAGTAAAGTCAGCAGCAATCATAAACAACGGACAAAGAAATGCAGTGTGCTATGTCTAGCGGACAACCACGGAAGAAAGCTAGCTAGCATTTTACAGGATATGACTATGGATTTTCGTTCAACATGCACTATGAAATCCAGCGCGGGAACGAAAAACGTTATTGAAGACATCTCCGAACATAAGAATATGCTGAAGGGTAGTGTTATCTTTGTTTGTGTGACTGGTGCAATCACGTAGGTCATAATGAAGCCATAAACTTTATAACGGGTTTTAGGAATTTTTAGATGTAAATAAAACGAAAAACACTGTTGTTGCGACGATACCTCACAGACATGACCTGATTTTTAGTTGATGTGTCACCAAAGAGATCCGTAAAACCATAGTTCAAATTAAACAGCTATATTCAAGTTACGAAAACCGCAATTTAGTAGATATTAGTCGATTACGGAAAACTCTCCACACTGAACAAATTGAGCTCTTGAATTGTCATGGGAAATAATGTCTGTATCAAGAGACAAACAGGATTATAAACTAAATTCGTGTACACAACAGTCTCGTTTTATAAGACAGTCCTTCCTTGCAAGTTAATGTACCTCGTTTTTTAGGGAAAACGACATTACAAAGGAAGGAAGGGTAGAAACGACGTTAAGAGGAAACTGCAGCAGACTAATTCAGTCAGATAATTTTGCTGCTTTAGATGTTTGAGTGAAGGTAAATGAACATGCAAGACTCAGTGAAATCAAAATGCCTTTCTGTGCTAAGAAGATCATTGCCCTTCTTCATATAAATGTACAATATCTTAGAGTAAAGTCAATGAACCGCAATACCGGCTTAATAAAATTAACTAAAGTGTCATGTGTATCTGGGTGAAAGAGGCTGAAATAGACCTATATGTTCCACTTGGATACTTGCTAGTCACAAGCTACTACAGAAAAAGCATGTCACATGGTGTAGTCTCGATTTACATTAAAAGCAATCTCGATTTACATCATAGGTCTTAGCAGAGTATATCTTGAAGCCATATTTGAAGTAGCTGGTATGGCAATGTACACACAAAAAATTGTAACTGCCTCAGTTTATCGAACTGCAGTCTTGATGAAATAGTATTTAGAGAAAAAATTTATACTTTTAATATTGCAGTTGTCCAAATATAAACGGCATAAAATTATAATCATGATATTCACATAGATATAACGACAGAGAGAAAAATGTGATTCATATGGTTAATTCTTTGAAGTCATTGAACTGTCACTATCTCAATGAAACACATACCAGACTGAATTTATGTCTTGATAGCATAATTAGTAATATACACAGAGACTCTCTTGAATGTGATGTTACAGAATTATGATTATCAAATCATGCAGGTCTATGGTTTCAAACTGAAAATTGAGCTCTCAATAGGGAGAGAATTTACACATAGACTACTAGGAGAAGTCAATGTAAACAATATTAGAGACCAGTTAGTAAGTGGACTGGTTTCTTATAATGTATAACAAAACAATTGACAAACGCTTTTCCAGTAATCTGTAAGAGATTAAGTGCACAGTAGGAAAGATGTGCTTCACTGTAAGCAAACGATCTCGTCCTGATATCACATTTAAGCAGCATTATACCAAGTGGTACATTCCACCACTTAACAAACTCGGGAAACTACTACTAACTCTAAATGATACGTCCCATAAAAGCGATCAGGACAAGGAAAATTACAGAAATATGAGAAAACTCTACAGTTCTTAAGTAAAACTGCTAAGTGCAGTGCAAATGACAAATAAATTTTAAATTCCAAAAGTAAATGTAAAGCAACCTGGAATGTCATCAAAAGGTAAATTAATAATATGAGTATTGAAAACAATATTCCTATTGACTGTGATACCCTCAATGGATATTTTGTAAACACTGACAGCACTACCACTCCACTCTACATTAGGTGCAGAACCGCTGCTAACTCATGCAAAACAAACAAGTGAGAAATTTATGTGGTCCCTAATAACTTTAAATGACATACATAAACCGATACATAAACTAACAATTACAAAACAGAAGAATATTTTGGACACCGTAATTTCATGTTAGAGCGTATAGCAAACGACATCGAAATGACACTTATTTCACTGTCTAACAGAGTACGAGATTAAGAAATTTTTTCCAGTATGTGTTAAGCTCATAGTTACATTACCTATGTATAAAAAAGGTGATAAAAACCTCCCAAATCACTACAGACCCATTTCAATAGTACCAAACATGTCCAAGACAACGGAAAATTGTATTCATAAACAAATATACAGCTATTCTGAAAGCAACAAAATTTTAAATGAGAAAGTGTTCGGATTCAGGTCTCATCCATCAACTGTTAAAGCAGTTGAAGCTTTGGTGAATAGTGTTTATGAAGGATATGAAAAAAGGCTATCTATGTCTGGAATACTTATTGACTTAACCTTGCCGCGGCATTTAGTACCGCCAATTCGATTTCCTCTCCGTAATTAAGCATGCAACAACAGTGCTAGATATGCTGCGATGATATTGTCAGGCAACCCGTTTCACTACCGTCTCATTGTAAGACCCTTCATAATAGTCGTGACCGATCTGTGAAGTGGACAACTACACTGAGGCGACCCGCACCCGTTCATGTAAGTAAATGTGACGTAATCTCTGCTGAATATTTTGAAGATCAGAAGCTATATTTTACAAAAACATTTCGACTGAATGATTATTTAGTTACTGAAGATGAGTATTATACTTTTCCTGTTATCTTGAGTGTTTGCACAAAGAAAAGGATTAAACCATACGGAATTGAGCACCTTCTACTGGAATCATCTGGCGAAGAGGATTACGCTGATTTCTTTGACAGCGATGATGAAACAGAAATAATCGAGACTGTAAATTATTCCAGTGAATCTGAACAACTGTACAATGGCGGGAATAAATTACCAAATGACGAGTGCCATTTTTATATTGATAAGGACCAGGAAACTTCATGGATAAAGAATCCGTTAGTGGTGTCGGATGAAACTGGACGTAAGAGTATAATCAAGGAGCGAACACAATAGATTTATAAATAACAAGACATCGTCTGTCAATTGCGCGAGGGACAGAGACTGCAGAAATACTTCTGCTTCTGAAATAATGGCTTTCTTAGGAGCACTGTTTCATACTGCCGTACAAGAAGGAGGACGCACAAACGTATTAGAGCTGTAGGCATCAAATGGCCCAGGAACGATTTTTCTCAGGGCAGCATTTAGCTACAAGCGTTTTCTGTTCTCGCTCCGGTCACTGAGGTTTTTGATACTTCAACGAGAAAAGAGCGACTTGCAGTTGGTAAAATTGCTGCAATCCGCGATCTCCACTTTGCATTTTTGAACAACTTTAGAAATAACTACGGCCCAGGGGAGCTCACAACCATAGCCGAAATGCTTGTTCGTTTTCGTGGACTTGTGGTTTTGTGCAGTACATGCCCAGTAAGCCTGCGAAGTACGGTTTGAAGTTGTACGCACTGTGCGATAGCAAGACATTTTACACTTGTAATTTTGAAGTATAGTGCGGCAGACAGAATCCCGGACCATATCTTGCATCTAACCAGCCTATAGATATTGTGAAGAGATTAGTTGAACCAATCAAGGGCGGTCACAGTAATGTCACTACGGACAACTATTATAGTAGATATTCTTTAGGACAGTATCTTCTGGAAAATGAGATAACCTTCATAGGGACATTGAAAAGAACAAGATCACGCGAAACTGCAAACTGTCCTTTCGGATTTCAAGAAGACTACTGCCTTGTTTCGTGCCAAACGAAAAGAAACAAAATCGTGCTTTTACTGTCGTCAATGCATGAAACTGATGAAATGAACACCTCTACAAGAAATTCTGCCGTAAATATGGACTACAGTGCAACCAAAGGTGGCATAGATACTGTTGGTTACATGTGTACATCATATTCCACTCAGAGCACAAGAAGAAGATGTCCCTTAGTCTTGTTTTTACGATAATTGGATATTGCTAGAATTAATTCCCAAGTGCTATTCTTCGCAAATAATTCAGATAAAAGGTTCAGAAGAAGAACATACCTCACAAACCTGGCCTTGGCTCTAATGCAGAGCCACTTGAAAGAAAGGGCTCAACTCTTTACTTCACCAAGGGACATCCGTGGAATTCTGCCACCCTATCGATAAATCCCCGTAAGTAACGAAGAGGTTGTTAGAAGATGTGGAAGGTGTTATCTTTGTGGTGGTAAGGAAAATATCAAAACTACTGTGACTTGCAACAGTTGCAAAAGATTTGTTTGCAAGCAACACAGCCACAACGTTGTGACGTGTAATGACTACAGATCTTGTCCAAAGGGAGAAAGTGTGTGATTATTGATAAGTGTGCACGATATTTTTTTCTTAATTGATAGTCATGGTCTTTATTATGACTACAGAGTACTTCCGTTTCTCTTCATTGCACGTTTTTGTAAGACTTGTTTTAATAAAGGCTTGTAACAGCACTGTCGTCTGTGGTTATAACGATCTTACCTGTGGCTCAAAATCTCTTCTATAGATTCTAGCAGAAAATTAAAAAAAAAGTCAGTTAAATGGTATCTGGCGTAATTATCTTGAGCGCGCCTGCCTCAGTAAGCACAGCATTTGACTCAGTGTCACATGACATAATCTTCAGATAGTTAGAATACTATGGCACAGAACGTAAATCACTCAGTTTTTCCATATCTAATTTAAGTAATGGGTTACAGCTTGTGTATGCAAATAAGCAGAGCAATACTCCCAATAAAAAGAGCAATACCCCAAGCCTATGGTCTTTAGCCTTTCCTGTTTCTTGTCTACATTAATGACTTTTCAAGTTGTATACCATGTATGAATATACTATACACTGAATACATGACCTTAATAACCACAGGCGAGAATTTACAGAGTGCACTAGCTAACAACGGAGAAAAGACGCAAATGACTAATCGGCGGCGTCTTGCCAATCAGCTGTGCATAAACCATGCAAAAACAGAAGAAATAATTTTTAATCTGAAGGTAACCAAAAATGAAAATAAAACAACAAAACTACGTGAACTGTACGTAGACCAGTAACTATTCTGGGAAGAACGCACAAATTACCAGTGTAGCAAACTAGCTTGAGTACTTCTTTTATTGTACAAATTAAGGAACAGTGTGAGCAAACAGTTGTTGCTCCAGTCATATTTTGCTTTCTTCCATTCTCATATGCAGGTGGAATACTGCTCTGGGGCAATTCCCCAGCAAACAATGTATTTTCAGATGGTAGAAGAAGAAGACAATCAAATGTTTAGTAGGATTAAATTACCAAATATGCAGCAACCAGTCGCAAAATCATGGTTGCTGCATATTTGGTAATTTTATGGTTTACGGTCGCTGCACGACTTGAGAACCACATGGAGCCCACCACTCATTCTTTAGTAGGATTACTACCCAAAGAGTTCTGTGGAACCCACTTTAAATGTTTCAGTATAATGACATTACCAAGCCAATATATATATATATATATATATTGCTAGTAAGGAATCTGTCCCTGCTGTTTGTCGGTTTTATTAATGTCCACCCAGTATTTTTTTATCAATTACTTATACTAATACAAGGAAGAAGGGATTCCATGATACAGAACCTAGGCGAGGGTGGATTAGATTACATTACATTAGATTAGATTAATACTAGTTCCATGGATCATGAATACGATATTTCGTAATGATGTGGAACAAGTCGAATTTTCCAATACATGACATAATTAGGTTAATTTAACAACATACTTAAGTTAATATAACAACTTTATTTTTTTGTGTTTTTTTGCTTTCTTCATTTTTTATTTTTTTTTATTTTTTTTAATATTTTTGTTTTTTTTTCTTTTTTTTTTCTTAATTTATATCTAAAAATTCCTCTATGGAGTAGAAGGAGTTGTCATTCAGAAATTCTTTTAATTTCTTCTTAAATACTTGTTGGTTATCTGTCAGACTTTTGATACTATTTGGTAAGTGACCAAAGACTTTAGTGCCAATATAATTCACCCCTTTCTGTGCCAAAGTTAGGTTTAATCTTGAATAGTGAAGATCGTCCTTTCTCCTAGTATTGTAGTTATGCACACTGCTGTTACTTTTGAATTGGGTTTGGTTGTTAATAACAAATTTCATAAGAGAGTATATATACTGAGAAGCTACTGTGAATATCCCTAGATCCTTAAATAAATGTCTGCAGGATGATCTTGGGTGGACTCCAGCTATTATTCTGATTACACGCTTTTGTGCAATAAATACTTTATTCCTCAGTGATGAATTACCCCAAAATATGATGCCATATGAAAGCAATGAGTGAAAATAGGCGTAGTAAGCTAATTTACTAAGATGTTTATCACCAAAATTTCCAATGACCCTTATTGCATAAGTAGCTGAACTGAAACGTTTCAGCAGATCATCAATGTGTTTCTTCCAATTTAATCTCTCATCAATGGACATACCTAAAAATTTGGAATATTCTACCTTAGCTATATGCTTCTGATTAAGGTCTATATTTATTAATGGCGTCATACCATTCACTGTACGGAACTGTATGTACTGTGTCTTATCAAAATTCAGTGAGAGTCCGTTTACAAGGAACCACTTAGTAATTTTCTGAAAGACAATATTGACAATTTCATCAGTTAATTCTTGTTTCTCAGGTGTGATTACTATACTTGTATCATCAGCGAAGAGAACTAACTTTGCCTCTTTATGAATATAGAATGGCAAGTCATTAATATATAATAAGAACAACAAAGGACCCAAGATTGACCCTTGTGGAACCCCATTCTTGATAGTTCCCCAGTTTGAGGAATGTGCTGATCTTTGCATGTTACGAGAACTACTTATTTCAACTTTCTGCACTCTTCCAGTTAGGTACGAATTAAACCATTTGTGCACTGTCCCACTCATGCCACAATACTTGAGCTTATCTAGCAGAATTTCATGATTTACACAATCAAAAGCCTTTGAGAGATCACAAAAAATCCCAATGGGTGGTGTTTGGTTATTCAGATCATTCAAAATTTGACTGATGAAAGCATATATGGCATTTTCTGTTGAAAAACCTTTCTGGAAACTAAACTGACATTTT
Source organism: Schistocerca americana (assembly GCF_021461395.2). Lineage (NCBI taxonomy): Eukaryota > Metazoa > Arthropoda > Insecta > Orthoptera > Acrididae > Schistocerca > Schistocerca americana. Next base: position 321,740,006 of record NC_060126.1, on the reverse strand, counting down.
GTTAGTACTTCATTTTTACAGATATGTGAAGCTACTCTTGAATACATTACTTTCTCAAAAATTTTGGATAAAGCTGTTAGAAGGGAGATTGGACAGTAATTGTTGACATCAGATCTATCCCCTTTTTTATGCAAAGGTATAACAATAGCATATTTCAGTCTATCAGGGAAAATGCCCTGTTCCAGAGAGCTATTACACAGGTGGCTGAGAATCTTACTTATCTGTTGAGAACAAGCTTTTAGTATTTTGCTGGAAATGCCATCAATTCCATGTGAGTTTTTGCTTTTAAGCAAGTTTATTATTTTCCTAATTTCAGAGGGAGAAGTGGGTGAGATTTCAATTGTATCAAATTGCATAGGTGTGGCCTCTTCCATTAGCAGCCTAGCATCTTCTAATGAACACCTGTATCCTACTATATCCACAACATTTAGAAAATGATTATTAAAAATATTTTCAACTTCTGACTTTTTGTTCGTAAAGTTTTCATTCAATTTGATGGTAATACTGTCTTCCTCTGCTCTTGGTTGACCTGTTTCTCTTTTAATAATATTCCAAATTGTTTTAATTTTATTATCAGAGTTGCTGATTTCAGACATGATACACATACTCCTGGATTTTTTAATACCTTCTCTTAATATAACACAGTAGTTTTTATAATTTTTGATAGTTTCTGGGTCACTACTCTTTCTTGCTGTCAGATACATTTCCCTTTTCCGGTTACAAGATATTTTTATACCCTTAGTAAGCCATGGTTTGTTACAAGGTTTCTTACGAGTATATTTAACTATTTTCTTGGGGAAGCAGTTTTCAAATGCATTTACAAAAATGTCATGAAATAAATTATATTTTAAATTGGCATCAGGCTCACGGTACACCTCATCCCAGTCTAACTACTGTAGGCTTTCCCTGAAATTTGCAATTGTTAAATCGTTGACTGAACGTACTACTTTGGAGGACTGTTTAGTATTGCTGAATGGAGCTATGTCATATATTGTAACTAGCTGTGCACCATGATCAGAAAGACCATTCTCAACAGGCTGAGCATTTATCTGGTTAAACTTATCTTGGTCTATAAAGAAGTTATCTATCAGTGAGCTGCTATCCTTTACCACCCGAGTAGGAAAATCAATAACGGGTGTCAAATTGAAAGAACCGAGTAATACTTCAAGGTCATTTTTCCTATTACCCTCTTTCAGAGAATCTACATTGAAGTCCCCACAAATAATAATTTGCTTTCCCCTGTCTGACAGATAGCACAACAAGGAGTCCAAATTTTTCAGAAATAGATGAAAATTTCCTGATGGGGACCTATATACAGTTACAATTATAAATGTGCCTTTATTTAATTTAAGCTCACAGGCACATGCTTCTATATGTTTCTCTACACAAAACTTTTTTGTTTCTATACTTTTTGCACAATGATAATTTTTGACATATATGGCAACTCCTCCTTTCTCCATATTTTCTCTCATTACATGTGCAGAGAGCTTATAACCACTTACATTTACCTTATCCATATCAGTAACAATGTGATGCTCAGACAGGCATAGTATATCTATTTCATTCTCAGCTTCTAAATCTTCTAAACAAACCAGAAGCTCATCTACTTTATTCTTTAAACTCCCAATATTTTGATGAAATATACTTACATTATTTTTAATTATACTTTTATGAGAACCTTTCCTTATTCTAACATTTGCAGTACTCTCCTGTCTGAGTTTCTCATTGTGCTTTGGCCTAGTTCCTATACCAGTGGTCACATGGTGTTCAGAGAGGCAGATTATGTCAATTGGGTTGGGTGACTTTAATTCATCAATGCAATTACCTAGGACTGAGATACAACATGGTGGAGATAAAATTTCTGGTGATTGGTGAAAATTTATAATTGATAGCTGTGATTGGTGATCCAATGTGCTAGAATTGTGCTGTTTAATTTCTTTCCTAAACTGAAGATTTGTTTCAATCCTGACCTCTCGTAGAACTTGACATCTTTCTGTCTTACCTATCCTAAAAAAGGTGCTGCTCCAACACCTGTAACCACTGGAATTTTACCATTCATGGCAGTGCCTCCCCCCCTTAAATTTCCTGCTATTACCCCAGCCAGTTTCCCCTTCCCTTTCCTGTTGAGTTAGGACTGCTGATATTTTTAAAAATAACAGGAATCCGATATGTTGTTGTTGTGGTCTTCATTCCAGAGACTGGTTTGATGCAGCTCTCCATGAGACTCTATCCTGTGCAAGCTTCGTCGTCTCTCAGTACCTACTGCGACCTACATCCTTCTTAATCTGCTTAGTGTATTCATCCCTTGGTCTCCCTTTGCGCTTTTTACCCTCCACACTGCTCTCCAATACTAAATTGGCGGTCCCTTGATGCCTCAGAACATGTCCTACCAACCGATCCCTTCTTCTAGTCAAGTTGTGCCACAAATTTCTCTTCAACCAAGTTCTATTCAATACCTCCTAATTAGTTATGTGATCTGCCAATCTAATCTTCAGCATTCTTCTGTAGCATCACATTTCTAAAGCTTCTATTCTCTCCTTGTCCAAACTATTTATCGTCCATATTTCACTTCCATACAGGGCTACACTTCATACAAATACTTTCAGAAACGACTTCCTGACAATGAAATATATAATCGATGTTAACAAATTTCTCTTCATCAGAAACGCTTTCCTTGCCAGTGCCGGTCTGCATTTTACACCCTCTCTACTTCAACCATCATCAGTTATTTTGCTCCCCAAATAACAAAATTCATCTACTACTTTATGTGTCTCATTTCCTATATGTTCCCGACACATCGATACTTAAAAAACATACCATCATCCGCTCTTGATATATCTAAAAAATATCGTTATATCGACGTATTGGCGGAGAAAGGTATTGTCTTACACGCCTATAAAAATAACGGCAGCATATTGTAAATATACTGCCGATTTTAGAGCTGTATATTTAAGTATTGATCTATTATTAGATATTCTGTAAATCAACAGCTTGCCTGTCCCCTTAGAGCGAGAACTGTAGGAAAATGATGCACGCTCAAGCTTGGCGATAACCACATTGCTAAGAATGATAGCTGCATATAAATGGCTAATAAAACGTGTCTGAATTGTCCATCGTTCGGTTTCGCCACATATCGGATTTGTCCGAAACACTTCATGTTGACTTCCCTGTTATTTCATTTCTGCAAACGCCAGCGACCTAACAGCTGTAGTGTGGAAGTTGCGTGGTGAAGCTATACGTTGCAGTTTCTGTCGGTAGCGCCGAGCGCCGATTATGTCAGCATTTCTCCTCTCTCGTCTCCGTCATTCGCAACGACCAATCTTGTCACTTGGATTTTTGCCCACCATTTCCAGCAAATGTTTTTGAAGAACGTCGATGTGAAGAAATAGCACACAGTGAAAGTAAAATTATGTCCTACTACAATTTCAAAAGAACAAATTTAAATATATTCCGAAAATTCCGAAAATATAAAAGTAAAATAAAAATATCGGCACTCTATATTGCCCTTTTTATGTCGATATATCGATTAGTCGATATGTTCTTATATCGAGATTTTGTCAACAGCGCTAGTGGGAGTGCAGTGTGCACTCTAAGACTATCGGTGTTGGAAGAAGTGGAGAAGTGGCAACGGCATGCAGTTCTGAGCGCGAGATGGATAAACACCAAATCTGGAGCTACGGCGCTGATTCATCTACAAGTCTGCAACATACATCTGCCGTCGAGATTATAGACCGTCATTCCTGCTGAATTTTAATTTCTCAACAGAAGTAGCATGTGCATAATATAACGTGGAAGAGCGAATAACACGGATACAGCAAATTTCGAAAATATTGATATGTAACTTTTTGTGTTTAGTGGAAGGAAAAAGTTTTAATTCACAAAGTATCACGCAGTCAAAGAAAGACTGTTGCGGCTCCTTGTTTAAATCGCAAGAGTGTTTAGTTTTCCCGTATGAAATCATTGATAATGTAAATGCTTTTTCAGAAGTGAATACATTCGTTTCAGAGGTAGTGCTTTGGATATTACGAAGGAAGGAAGACTAGGATTTAACGCCCCATCGACAGCGCGATATTTACAGTGCCAGCTCAACCTCGAATTCCGAAAAGGATGGGGATGGAAAACCGGCTGTGCCCTTTTCAAAGGAACCATCTTGTCATTTGTGTGGACCAACAATGGAAAATAATGAAAAACCTGAATCTAGATGGCTGGACTGGTATTTGAGCTGTCGTCCTCCCGAATGTGAGACCACTGAGCTAACCTCTGCACCACCTACCTCAGTACAGATGTACACTTTCTTCAAGTGTATAATACTTATACATAGGTGCACAGAACGTAACTGCAAATAAGATATGGGTAACAGAAGAAATGCTTCAGTTGACCTACGAAAGAAGGCAGTGCATAAACGCCCAGCGAAATTCACGAATACAGAAATACAAGTCACTTAGGAGTCAAATAAGTAGAGAGTTCGGGGAAGCTAAGGCCAAATGGATGCGTGAAAAATGTGAACATATCCAAAAAGAAATGACTGTCGAAGAACTGACTCAGCGTATAGAAAAGTCAAAACAATCTTCGGTGAAATTAAAAGCAAGGGTGGTAACATTAAGTGCAATGGAATTCCACTCCTAAATGCAGAGGAGAGAGCGGATAGTTGGGAAGAGTACATTGAAAAATTCTGTGAGGGTGAATACTTGCCTGATGACATGAAAGAAGAAGGAACAGGAGCCGACGTATAAGAGATAGGGGATCCAGTATTAGAATAAGAATTTGAAAGAGCTTTGGAAGACTTAAGATTGAATACGGCAGTAGGGATGGATAACATTTCATCGGAAGTTCTAAAATCATAGGGATAACGGACAAGAAAAGACTATTTACGTTGCTCTGTAGAATGTATGAGTCGGGCAATATACCATCTGACTTTCAGAAAAATATCATTCCACATTTCCGAAGATTGCAAGAGCCGACAAGTGCGAGAATTATTGCACAATCAGCTTAACAGCTCACGCATCCAAGTTGCTGACAAGAATAATATACAGAAGAAAGGAAAAGAAAATTGAGGATGTGTTAGATGACGATCAGTTTGGCTTTAGGAAAGGGAAAGGCACCATAGATTCGCTGATAACACTGCTGTCCTCAGTGAAAGTTAAGAAGAATTACAGGATTTGCTGAATGGAATGAACAGTCTAATGAGTGCAGAATATGGAATGAGAGTAAATCGTAGAAAGTAGAAAGTACGGATGAAGCAGGGAGGACATAAAAAGCAAGCTAGCATTGGCAAAAAGGGCATTCCTGGCCAAGATAAATCTGCTAGTATCAAACATAGGCCTTATTTGAGGAAGAAATTCCCGAGAATGTGCGTTTGGAACACAGCACTGTATGGCAGTGAAACATGGACTATGGAAAAACCGGACCATAAGAGAATCAAAGCATCTAAGATAAGGTGCTACAGAAGAATGCTGAAAATTAGGAGGACTGATAAAGTAAGAATGAGGAGCTTCCACTAAGAATCGCCGAGTAAAGGAATATATGGAAAACACTGACAAGCAGAAGGGACAGGATGGTAGTACATCAATTAAAACACCACAGAATAACTTCTGTGTTACTAGAGGTAGCTGTTAAGGGTAAAAGCTGTTGAGGAAAAGAAATTGGATACATCCAACAAATAAGATTCGCAAGTACTACTCTGGGTTGAAGAGGTTGACATAGGAGAAGAATTCGTGGCGGGGCGCATCAAACCAGTCAGAAGACTGACGACTCAAAAAAAAAAAAGAAAGTATGAATGTTTCTATTACAATAAACTGTTTCTGTATCAGTATAACGGACTGGTTGGCTGTTACACTAAGGATATATTATTCACATTGCGTAGAATTTGCCCACAAAATGCAATCCAGTGTCATTTCGATTTTATTAACGCAGGTACAGGCGTCGGAAGTTGGTTGTGTAATGGAGGTATTTCAAACATTACCTCAAATTTGTACAACCTACTGTTTGCAATGGATGATTTTCTAAAAAGTGTGGAAAGGAAGCATAGTGTGAATTAAATTCTTATGTTTTAACTGTGTGTGAAAGCATAAAATGTGATAGCTCATGGTGAAATCTTTTGTAATAAAATTTGTACATATATTTTTTTCCTTTCATTCCCTCTGTAACATTGCATGATGACGAGACAGATATCGAAATATTTTGTGGCCACACATAAGTGAGATTAAATTTAATGACAAGGCAAATGTGGAGAGAGTGATAGGATATATTTAGTGAAATGAAATTTAAGTGTCTAGACAGTACAGTGTTTACAGAGGTAGTATATTAATCTCTCTCTCTCTCTCTCTCTCTCTCTCTCTCTCTCTCTGTGTGTGTGTGTGTGTGTGTGTTTTCAATTCAGGGGTACATATCTTATGCAAATATCGTTGATTTTCAAGGTTGGAAGTATTGCAACTAATCGTTATTTTTATGCATCATTTTTATCCTATGCTGATGAAATGCAGAGGTTCGTACCTGTGCACAGTGTCAAGCAAATGTCTTTGACTTTCAAGCAAACAATACATATATTTGATCTTGGCACCAATTCGGGTGAAGGTTACGTAATATTTTACTGCATATCTTCCAATTTTGTGCCAGAAACTAGCGTCTACATTCAAATTGGCTGCTTCGTTTTAATACTTCAGTACTTCGTTATGATTGGCTGGGGAGAGGGAGAAGGACAGGGAGGTGGTACGCAACACAACTATTCTCGTTCTATACGATGTTATAGTGCCTGTATTATTCAGAATTACAGTGCAATGTTCCTTTGGACAGGCGCTCCGGCGACTAAACCCATTATGAAAAACATGCATGCATGTCCGAAGGAACATGGCATTGTAACTGTGAATAACACAGGCAGTGCAGTATCGTATTTATACGCCGTCAGTAGGAAAGCAATTTTCAATTAAAATGTCTCCCCTGTACGTGAACTTACCTAATGGATGTGCAAGTGCACGTTGTAGACATGTGTTTGACAACATATGGAACTTTGGGTCTGGCAGAGAAGCGCTCTCTAATATGGTAAGGTGACCGCCCACAACAAGTGGGAAATCTGGATTCGAGTCCCGGTGTGACAGATATTTTCACTGTCATCATTCCGCTATACAAATGATGGTTGTCCATACTCACAATTGTGAATACATTGCATGTTCTAGTACTGCCATCATTAGTTGTTTTTTTAAATTTCCCACTAGCACAATTGGGTTAGTCGTCTCATCTCGGACTATTATTAGCTTTAAATAGGGGGAGTGGGATACTGGGTGTGGCTTGATGATGTTATTCGTAAGGATAATGATAAAACTGATAAGATTGCTCTTACATGTAGGCAACTTGCACCAACACTTGTTCTCTTGAAGGTCAAGTGGTCGCAATCTTGTATTGTAATGTTGTGGTATCAGACACCAAATGTGGCGTATTGACACCAAATGTAGTGGTGGGTGCCAGGAGGTGCCGTATTAAAACTCGGCGAGAACTTTCCCAATGATTTATTTGCTTCCACTCCAGTGGTCCGTTCACCCCATCAGCGTCACAGGCCCCACAATGCTGAGGAAGCACCCCAGCAGCCTGTGCAACGCAACACTGTGTCGTTCCTGCCTTGTGCGCCAGCTACAGAGTTCCGATTACGTCAGGATGGCTGCCCCAGCAGCCGACTCAGCACTGCTCGGTGTGAGCCATGTTGCTCTGCCAGGAGCCATAGGCCGGTCCCGCTGCTACTTCTTCCTCGCTGGTGTTGCTGAGAATGCGGCGACAATGTCTGACCACGATCTGGCGTCCCAGTCTATGGCCCTCTCCTCGGAAGTCTCCGGCGTGTATCGAGAGCTGAGACGACTGCCCATGGTAGCGAGCTGAAGAGTGGCCCACCCTGGCTGGCTGCGGACTCTGCATCAGCCTCAGAGGGTGGAACCAACAGTCTGCCGTGGACTGGGACGCTGTCGTCCCAACTGTTGCTGCGTATAACCTGGTGTTGTGCGCCGTCCAGGAGAGCTGCCACACTTGAATAGATCTCGTTAGAAAACGGCACCTATTTATACTTGGCTGTGCGCCCCCGTTTTGCTAACTGCCACTCCGAGTCAAGTATGCATAAGACTTAGGTTGGCCAGTGGCCCTCCTCTGCCTGTGACTTGCGCCGTGGAAACTGCTGTGTGCACCCACTCCAGCAGTTCTATGCCCCTGTGGCCTCTATTTGCCTTTGCAACTGCTGGTATGCCTAACTTACTGCAATCCAACCAGCACTTGGCTGTAACTTGTGCTCTGAATATCGCACAAAACTAATTTTCCCTATTCTAAACGGTGGTGGCGCTACAGTAACGTCACTAGTATCACATACTTAATACCACATTTAACCTTTTGAGTCCCAATAACAATAAGTAATTAAATTTAAATTGTTTCACAAAATTGACCTTTATCATCATAGTAGGCAACAAATACAAAAAGAGATTGACAAAATGTTAACAATCAGTTTTTAAGGTGGTGGTATCACTTTGGAATACAACACAAAATTTTTTCGCAGAATTGATGTTTGTTATCATAGTAAGCAACGAAAACAAGAAGAAATTGACAGAAAGTAAACAATGAATTGTTTTATGGAGATGGTTTCACCTTGAAACACCTGGTAAATACTTTTTTCAACTATCCATTGTTTCATGAAATATTTTGGAAATCAGTTCCAGATTTTTCCTAGACACAATCCTTCATTCTCGAAACGTCCATGAAGTAATGCCTAAAGCAAATTGTAATCCTATGTAATAAGCGAAAGTTTAATAAACTTAAGTCAAAAGTGCTTACTGCCACAGTGGTTTCATTTCGAATCCAGTCATAAAAGCAGTAGCACAAACTCAAACTTACGTTACAGTTGCTTTAGATATACTCACTTTCACTGTCGATGATCTCAATACAATCATTAAAAAAAAGACATATGTCACAATACAGGTATCCTACAATCATGTAACCGACTGCAGCATTGAATACTATAATGACTTCCATAATGCACTATATCCTTAGAAATATCTTACTGTACTACTAGATGTCTCTCTCTCTCTTGCAACAGCAGAGGTGGTTTCATGTGAAACACACAGGTACTTAAAAAAAAAAGAAACACTAGATACAGTGGTGATTTCAGGTGAAACCACTGGTACTCAAACAGCTAAGTGCAAAGTGACCTGAATACCCATAGGTGTACTATTAGGTGAATAGTGAAATTTCAGGCTATAACTAATTGTAACTTAATCCCATTTCGGTCCTAATAATAATATTTAGGGTGGGTAGGGCGTTAAACGGGCCGACTTGGAGCAGGAGAGGCAACACAGGACATTTTAATTTCCATTGTCTATACTTTTACAAATAAATTCATAAAAATTTGTCAGAATGACCAGGAAGGATTCAAGGTCCACAGTCATAGCAGTGGAAGTTCAAAAACATAACGACATATGTGAAATTTCATCATTTTTTCACTTACCATTGGCTGCATTTGTTACTATAGATACACTTTTCTTCCCAAGTAAGAGAGATTCTTCGATGAATTTTGCAAATCATACAAACCATACTTTCAGGTTTATGAAACTATAGAATTTTCCAAATCTATTGAAAACTGTGGTAAAAATGGAGATAATTAACTATAACATTTGAGTTCTTTTCTAAACATGAAGTTTAAACTGTAGCAGCTCATTCATTTTTTCACAAATTAAATAAATTATAGAGCGTCATACACCTGCAAGTATGGTCTGTATCCTGTTCAAAATTCATCGACGAATCTCTCTTACTTATGAAGAAAAGTGTACCTATAGCAACAAATGCAGCCAATGGTACGTGAAAAAAATGATGAAATTTCACATACAAAAAAATTATTTTGTTATGTTTCCGAACTTCCACTACTATGAATGTGAGTTCTGAATCCTTCCTGTTTATGCTGACAAAGTTTTATGAATTTATTTGCAAATTAAAATGTCCTGTGGTGCCTCTCGTGTTCCAAGTCCGCCCGTTTGACGTCCTACCCTCCTTAATGGAAATATTTATCTCTCTTTTCAGACCAAAATTTATTTTGTTGTTCATTATAGCTGCGAAATAAGGAAAGTGTTTCTCCATTAGTGTGAATCATCCACTTAACATGTTAAGTTATGTTAATAGTTTTCAGACAAGACTTACGGAAGGAAAGAGGTTGCCAAAACAGTAACATCCTTCCTGTATCTATATTTTTGTTTCATTTGCAATTTATAAATATTTACAAAACCTCACACATAGGAAAAAACAACTGGGTCACTTGATAGACTTAGTGCTATAAATGGTCGGTAAATCTGAAGAACTCTTTGCATCGTCTTCTTTCAGCAGCTGTTTATCAGCTGTCATGGTATATGACGAAAATCGGTCGAATACTTACGCTTCAACCCACCGTGGGAAGAAAAGAACATTTTTTAAAAACACAAACCGGCTCTCGCTATTTTATCAGTGTGAAAGAGGTACACTGAGAAGCAACATTCATGATAACCTAAGATACTGAGGAAAGGAATTTTAGGAAACCGTGGTTCATCAGTAAAGGAAACAGTCAAAGGACGCTTGTGCGAGCTGTTCTTGAGTACCGTTCGAGTGTTTGGGGTTCGCACATCTGATTAAAAGAAGACACCAAAGCAATTCAGAGGTGGGTTGCTAGATTTGTTAGCGGTAGGTTCAAGCGACATGCAAGTGTTACGGAGATGCTTTGGGAACTTATTTGGGAATCACTGGAAGAAAAGAAGGCAACGTTCTTTTCGAGGAACACTATTAAGAAAATTTAGACAGCCGGCATTTCAAGCTGACTGCAGAACGACTCTACTGCCACCAACACACATTTTACATATGGACCAAGAAGATAATATACGAGAAATTAGGGCTAATATGGAAGCATTTAGACAGTCGTTTTTCCCTCTCTGTATCTGCGAGTGAAATAGGAAAGAAAACGACTAGTCATGGTACACGCACCCTCCGCCACGCACCACACGTGGCTTGCTGAGTGTATATATGTAACATGATATGAGCCTGATCAGAGATAAAAACACACTGCTAGATGCACACAAACTAACGGGAGCCGACCGCAACAAAAACATGTCAAGGGCAGAGGACTAATCGAATGGAACCGTCTTAGGCAAAGGCAGGTCAGCGTTGTTGTGGATACACATCAGCGCCCCTCTACGTCAACAACCACTCCAACACAAGTGTTGCACTTGTTTCACTGTCAGAATGGGGATACGACACAATATTCAAATCGAAATCCTCGTTTTAATCATAAATTCATAATTGTGATAGGTGATTGAAAACTTTTGATCGGTATGGTAGATTAAAGATGTTCCTCCGCAATACCTCTATACCATAGGGGAATTCTAGACTAGAAATACAGAAAAATATTGTAGATTGTCGGCAAACAGGCAGTCAGATTAATAATTTTTTGAATTCTTTTATATATAAATATGAGTTCTGTTTGTTCTTTTGACATGTTCCACTTCATAAATTTTATCGTGAGTACCATCTGTGGAGTGAGCAACTAACAAAGTGCTAAAATTTGTAAATGATCGAACAGCGCTGGGTTTTCTTTATGAGAACTTTGACTGATGTTAATGGATTTTAGAGCAGTTGGGAATTGGACGGCGTACTTGTACGATTTATGTGGAAGTATAACCGTGTTATTAACAGTTGCCGTTGAACGTGATTTAGTAGTTTACACCGTGCTGATGTGACTGTGTGAGTTGCGAGATATATTACGTCAGGGTTTTGCAGTGCGATTCTAAGTAATTGACACGTAACAAATGAATTTGTGATTAGTTTAAGAATTACATTTGATTTATCCTGAGAAGCTGAGTCATTTCTTAACTTCCGTGAATTTTTCTTCATGTGTACTTAAGACTGAAACGGCTTCTACTGATTAGTGAAAGTAACTAGGGTCTGCTCACTATGAACACAAAACTGTTTACGTGGAGGGTATAACGTTTTTGCAGCTTAGGCCGGAGATGTGTGGTTTCCTTCCGATGCGCTAATTAAAGTCCTCAGGTATGAAAAGGTGGTACGGCGGACAGAACAACTAGGCCAGAAGCAAATACAAGATCCTGCGGATAGAGGAAATGTAACATCTGACGTCTTATGGGATGATATTCTGGGGTGACTTCTCACTTAGGCAGTTTGCAGAAGCGAAAGCAAGTGAAATTGCGTATGGAGTTCACACACAAGCAACTTGCAAGCAACTCTTTGTATTCGATTTAATATGAGAAACTGAGCTAGTCCTCGACTTCTGTGAGATTTTCCTCACGTCTGTTTAATATAGTAGCGTATTATGCTCGACTTCTTCTGATTAGTCAGAGTAGTGAGGGTCAGACCACGATTAACACAAAATTGTTTGTATGCAGGGAATTATATTTTTGTTGTTTAACTCCTGGCTGTGTGTGTTCCTCATCTGAGGCGATAATTACAATTGCAAGCCCTCAGGTATCAAATAGGCTACGTGGTGGACAGAACAACTACTCCCAAATGAATATAAGACACAACGGATGAAATGTTACTACTTTTATCAGTTTTGGGCCTAGAATGAATCCCTGTGGGACATCCAGAGTGGCAGGTGTAGTAGGCGCCGCTCTATACAGACAGTTAGTCAAATATGCAATGGATGCGCTTTCTCATTACATGTTTATATTTGTGTTTTGTTATCAGAATAGGAATATGATAGAATACTCAAAACGACATCCCTGTTTTAAGGGGGGTAGGACGTCAAATGGGCCGACTTGGAGCATGAGAGGCACCACCGGACATTTTAATTTCCATTGTCTATACTTTTACAAATAAATTCATAAAACTTTGTCAGCATGACCAGGAAGGATTCAGAATTCACACTCATAGCAGTGGAAGTTCGAAAACATAACGAAATAATTTTCTTTACATGTGAAATTTCATCATTTTTTTCACTTACTAATGGCAGCATTTGTTGCTATAAGTACACTTTTCTTCATAAGTAAGAGAGATTCTTCGATGAATTTTGCACAGCATACAAACCATACTTAAAGGTGTACGAAACTCTAGAATTTTCCACATCCATTAAAAACTGTGGTAAAAATTGAGGTAATTAACGATAAAATTTGTGTTTCTTCTAAACATGAAGTTTAAAATATAACAGCTCATTCGTTTTTTCAGAAATTAAATAAATTATAGAGTTTCATACACCTGTAAGTATAGTATGTATGCTGTGCAAAATTCATCGAAGAATATCTCTAACTTATGAAGAAAAATGTACCTACAGCAACAAATTCAGCCATAAGTAAGTGATAAAATGATGAAATTTCACATGTAAAAAAATTATTTTGTTATATTTTCGAACTTCCACTGAAATGAGTGTGATCCTGAACCCTTCCTGGTGATGCTGACAAAGTTTTATGACTTTATTTGTAAAAGTATAGACACTGGAAATTAAAATGTCCTGTGATGTCTCTCCTGCTCCAAGGCGGCCCATTTGATGTCCTACCCCTCTTAACCACAGATAATAGCTGTGATCGAAAACATGACTGGAATGTATATTAAAGATGTTTGTCCTCAGCAGCTCCTTCTGTATCACACAGGAATTCTTGAATAGAGATTATTAGACATTCTAATTAATTGACAAATGATAAATGAATTAGTGATCTGTTTACAGATCGTATTTCATTTATTCTGATAATCTGAGTTATTCTTTGATTTCTGTAAGTTTATCTCACATGTGGTTAAAATAGTAACGTATTACACATGACGTTTTCTGCATAGAATAATCTGGGTCTGGTAACTGGTAATACAAAGTTGCTTAAGTGCTGGTGATTACATTTTTGCAATTTAGCCACCGGCTGCATGGCTCCCCCTGAGGCGATAATTACACATGAGAGCCCACTGATCAAATAAGACGGACGGTGGACGGAGCAACTACTCCAGAAACGAATACAAGACCCGACAAATAGAGGAAACGCTACAACTTTGAACAGTTTTGGCCCCAGAATGAATCCCTGTGGGCCCCCCGAAGTGACTGGTGTGGTTGTCTGGCCGCGGTGGTTGGCTAGACTGGCGCCCCGCCGTATTGACGAAGGCACCGACCCCCCACCAGCGGCTGCGCGCGCGCGCACTCCCGAACACACAGACACACACAGAGCGAGGCAGCAGCTAGCGCCGCACGCGCCGCCTCACGCATACGGCGTACACACGGCACGGCCAGGCCTCAGACAGCAGGGCGGCGCGGCAGTGGCGGCTGCAGTTCGCGGAGGGCTACACAGCGCACTCGCGTCCACTCACGGGCCCCAGCCTGCACTCCAGACGCCTGCCGGCAGCTCACTCCTCTGCCAGCAGCCACGCAGACTCGGCCGCGCCGCGCTCTAGGACGATAAGCCGCCACCGCCGCCCCCGTATCCGTTTTCAGCGCCTGCCCTTGGTCGTCTTACAGGTAAGAGCGGCGACTTTCCGTCGCTTTTGGCGAATTTAGGCCCCGCGCGCGGCCGCCAGCATTGCTCGGGCCCGCCAGCTTGTGTATTGATTCGCTCCCGTCAGCCTTCCCCCCACCTGCGCGAATTCACCCACACTCGGGCTCACACACACGCGCACACAGCAAGACACGAACACGTATACTGCGGACTCCGCCATTGAACTTTTGCCAGCCATTGTAAGACGGCACAGCACGCACGAACCTCTATCGCGATTGAATACTGGAATTGTTGCAGACACCTGCCTGACGCTTCTTCTCAGCACACCTCTCTCTTTGCTGTCCTTTGGAGGGTCACTCGTGCCATACTGCTGAACCTGACACAGAAATTCGACACTGTGAAGACGCACGTGCTCACCTATCTTATTGTGAGTAAAGTGTCCTTCTCCCTGTTTTCCTCTCCGCGTTGTTTGCAGTACTGCTGATTTCGGCGTATGAATCTCTGAACAAATCCTTATTTGGAAATCATCTCACTGTAACACTGAAAGATCAGCTCATTAATATCGTCTTCAGAGTGGAATAGTGTCACTGCCACAATATGCACTTGCTTACTATGTTGTCCAACATGCTCCTCATCTTGGACACAGGGCATCCGCGACTCTTGTTATCAGTTTCATTAAACTGCATATCGAATTTGATAAAAAAGTATTTTATTTAACCACAGAAGCCGGTCTTGTAGCTATTACTTAATCAAATAACCACTTTCCTTCCCTGGCAAAGTTAACTGTCCGTCACGGCTGTCATTTCAACGTATTAAAGAAATTCGGCAACTTTTGCCAATTTACAACTGTAATACCACACTTACATATTTGTCACCGTTTTGAAACATGAATTATGGATTTAGCAGCTCCTTTCTGCGACGTTGTGTACACGTTACATTCAAATGGTGCTACCGTGCTGTTAGTACTGTATGCAGTGGCAACGCGTCACCGACGTTTAACATTCATTTGAGTAAGAAACTACACCTAATGTCACTCTACAGTTCATGTATAGGATGTCTGAAAAATATCTCCAGCATTAATTGCAATTTAAGCTTTTCCTTTCGCACATCTGCAGCATTCAAAATGAAATCGACAACACGACTAAAAATATTTCACTCTATTAAGCCAGCTGAAGATGGGCGAAAGCATATATAAAGCCAAGAAAATTAGTTGTTTGCTGAATGTCTTCAAATGATATAGTAGCCTACGACATTCCAACCCAAAATTCTACGCAACACAAGTGCTCGACAAATTCGAAAACCATGCATGCCTCAACATTGTATTTAAAATTACGAGAACCTTATTGACATAACAAAGACAATTTACAATTTGGCGCACTTTCATTCTTTCTGCATCAGAATATTACGAAGTGTCATTTTACGTAATTTCCAGGGGAAAATAGGCTTCGTAAGTGCATTTCTACAGAACTATAATGAAATTTGTATTATTTCTTGTAATCATAAAGTAATAACAACCTTTACTTAATATTCAACTGTTAAACTCATTACGGCTTTTAGACTGTTCGGTCGTACCAAATAACGTATCTCTCTGTACAGTTTGCCCTGCAAAGCTTCGTTATTACATTAAATGTTGAATACATGGTAAAGTACATCAAGAAAAAGTACATCAACACATGTCGGAAAATTGGTTCACTTAACTGTCACATAAATTAATAGTATCCTTTCAATAGTTGAACAGTCGAAATAGTAGAGGATTCTGTGGGAGCACGACAGTCGCTGTTGAGTGGAGGGAACGCTCCCGTGACCTACTCGCAGTTTCACGCGGCGCCCACCAGAGGATGCGTGTCGTCGCACATCATTCACAGCCGCTATTGAATTCGGCTGTAGAGGTCAGCGCCCCCAAGTAACCTGAAAACGCCTCGATTCATAAATTCTCCCCGCGCATCTGTACGCAGAAAATAAAGGCAACGAGAATATTCCACGGCCTAGCAGTGTAAATTTGGAGAAATTTCAAAAAATTAATTAAAGTTTAGGGAGAACAAATAAAAACCTCAGAGTTTTCACGTGGTATTGTAATTCTACCACAGACGGCAAACGACTTGGAAAACCAGTTAAACTGGATGGCCAGTGTCTTAAAAATTGATTATAAGACGTGAAACGAGGGTAGTGGAGTGTAGTCATACTAAATCAAAAGATGGGGTGGGAAATACATTAGGAAATGATACATTAAAAGTAGCTGAGTCTTGTTCTTTAGGTATCGAAATAGCTGACGATGGTAGGAATAAAAATAATACAAAATGCAGATTAGCATTTGAGAGAACAGCTTATCTGAAAAAAGAAGGATATTAACAACTTGTATGAATTTAATTCTTAGGAAATCTTTTCTGAAAGTACACTCATGTTCAGAAAGAAACAGAACACCGTGAACGACTAGAGATGTTCGTATTCACAGGGCATGAACGTTAGCATTTTCTGCAGAACTGATAAGCATTTGAATAATGTCGGCCCTCGTGTCCAAGGTCAACGTCGATATCGCGGCGCAAACCCCCTTCCGCTAAAATGTCGTTGTCGCTGTGAACCGATGGTAATGGAGCAGTGTGACTTGAGCAGACGCGCAGAATGCCTCGCAGACATTTGCGCGAACCGTACTATAAAATCAGTAAGTTTGGTAGAGGGTGCACTATTAGCATGAGAGGATGTGATGCATCCATCCGAGAGATTGCTGCTAGTGTGGGACGAAGTGTTTCGGCAGTGCAATGGGTGTGTTCAGAATGGTTCAAGGGAGGCCGTAGAAGTCGAGAAGATGGGTCAGGTTGCACCACCTAGACCACTCCCTGAGGAGACTGACACCTCATCCGAATGGCATTGCAGGACAGATACGAGTCCTCTTCGTCTCTGGCGCAACAGTGGAGCAGTGAAACATATCGTACACTATCATGGGTAGCAGTCGGGCGCCGTTTATTAAGGCTTAGGTTACGTGCGCGTCGTCCACTTCTCCGCCCACCTTTGCCGAATGTGCAGAAACATGCTAGACGGCAGCGGTGTATGGAATGACGTCACTGAGGACAGTAATGGCATCAGGCAGCGTTTTCGGACAAATTCAGGTTCTCTTTGTTTGAAAATGATGGCCGCATTTTTGTTCGCCGCAGACAGAGCGAGCGACATCACAGTGACTGCATTCGCAGAAGACATACAGCGCCATCTGAAGGCCATGTAGTGTGGGGTGCTATTGGGTACAACCACAAATCAGAATTGGTGCCCAGTGTGTCCTAAGTGAATGGCATCCTGGGACCCGAAACCATACACTTTCTGCACAACAGCCCAGCCGCCATTTTTCAGCAAGTAAGTTCACAACCACATGCTGCTGCACGAACACTTGCCTTCTTGGTGTCACAAGATGTCAGCCTTTTGCCCTGGCCCGCCACATAACCAGACTTGTTACCAATGTATAATGTGTGGGACATTGTGAAAGGTTTGGTGCAGTGCTGTAACCCAATGCCAAATACCATAGACGAACTTCGCAACCATGTGAATGCAGCACGGATAGCTATACCACAGGACGCCATTCGCACCTTATACGCTTCGACGCCATCATTTGGCGGACCCTGTGCCTACTATGCAACATTTTCTGCATTGTCCTGAAGAAAGATGTTTTTTTCTGTCCAATCTGGGCTAGTTCTCAGCATTTTTTATCCAGTTGCTTAATATTCACAAGCAACTGTACAACACTTTGCAAGGTAATCGGCAAGAAGGAAGCACAACCATCCCAGTAGATGAAATCGATTCGTATTTTTGCCTCAGGTCTATCGACTTTCACCGAGAGATTGCAGTTTCATTTCCACTGTGATGCAGTGGACCCAAGTCTCAGATATAACAGCAGATCGTCGTACAAAGCTGTTCAATTTGTTTCAGGTGGTCCAAACACAGCCCAGATACTGGTTCTTCGAAAATGTATCAGTGCAGTATTCTACAAATGCAGCACAGAGCGATCTCGTAGTAAATTGTTCAACCAGAATACGCAGTCTTCTGTCCAATGATGTATCTATGGCGTCAGCGGCCTCAGTCGCAGATCCCCCATTACCATCCATCAACATTATTGTGCCTCTGTGCTTCCAGTGTGGGAGACTTATTCAGGCGCCCGTTTCGTAAGTCTTGAATATGAAGGAGCAGATAAAACTCCAGCTACAAAGAACGAATGTCTGTTGGACGTATTCCATCCAAAGTTAAGAGTTTTATTACATCACAGCATAATATTTGTATCGTTGATGATATTGAGGGATAGGAAGAAATACCCTCGTGCCGCCCCGTCCCCTCCCCCATTGAAATAAATTCGAATCCTTGCTGAGGAACAAAAATTGAATTTAGTGCAAATAAGCCAATGCAACAAAGTCGTACCGTTGATCAGGATGGCATTGAAACGGAAGATGATAAAATGAAGAATGAATATTAGACTGTTTCGCTGAAGATCACAACGCATATCTCATTTTCGATCACCGCAAGATGCTAAAATGACAGAGGACCTGGAAGTCAGCTGAGGTTGGGCGAGAGAAAAGAATCTCCTGTATCTGATGAGGTGCCTGATTCTACAGTGCTGCCCATTGGAACAGCAGCACCATGAAGGTAACATGCGATGAACGCAAATAATATTCTTTGCCGTAGCTTCGCAAGGAATATTAAATTCGTGCAACAAAAAGCACGAGACACAACATTTGGGAAGATTTTGAAGAATAATATGATCAAAGACCATGAACCAAAAACATTATTTAAGTAACCAGACCATAAAAAAAATAAACCTGTCCCATGCTACCCCGTATAATGGGGTAATTTCGGACAATCATTGAATTTCGAACCGAAGTTCCATATTTCCTTCTATTGGGGTAATTTCGTATGCAAACTATCTTCTTAAAAAACACTCTTGCTCAGAAATTCTTCTTGCATGTTTAGGTAATATTTTACACATGGCTACAAAATAATTTACACATGTTCAAAAACATTTGAGAGATGTTTATAAGTACTTTGACACACATATTTAGAAAGTATATTATGAACAATGGCAACCTACTCATAGCATAAATCATAAATCTGCAATATGTTCTCGGTGAATAAAAACTTACCCGTTTCTTCTCTAGGAATCTCCAACACTATGACAATTTGGTGTCCATAGTATCATCATCTGGAATCACAGGAAAAATAAACAAAGATTTGTGCACTTAATACGGGCACAGAAATCTGAATTTCACTTCTTTTGCAACCACCTCTTTTACGATTACGACAAACTGTTTATTTAACTGTTTCCTCCCAATCATGTGTTTATTCTCCAATGTTCAACATGGTATGTTAAATTTGCTTGATGCCTTTCTGTATGACAGTTTTCCTGATCTTATACCAGCAACTGCTTTTTCCAGATTTTGAGGGTCGTAATTGTACCTCGGAAGAGCACCAAGCCTCCTATCATATGTCCGCGGAAATGTCCGACATTTCTCCAACGTATGAAGATATCCGTGATTAGTTTAGTAGAAATTAGTGCAAGCGAGGTATGCGTACAAACTACATTCACATTTCCTTCTTCACATTTAAGTAAGTAAATTTCTTCTCTTCTCTTCTCTTCTCTTCTCTTCTCTTCTCTTCTCTTCTCTTCTCTTCTCTTCTCTTCTCTTCTCTTCTCTTCTCTTCTCTTCTCTTCTCTTCTCTTCTCTTCCTCTTCTGCCCTAGTACATTGGTGTAATTATTCGCATGAAAATAACTAGCAATAATTTTCTACAGCACTGAAGACTGCTACACACCACAGTCCCAACTTCGAAGCGCAACAACGTACGATCGAATCCGTTAAACAACACCTAAGGTGTAAACAGCAAAACGCACGCGCGAAATAAAAGCTTTCATTCAGTGATGCCAATGTAAGAGAAGAAATATGCTGCTCCCCTCCTAATTTCCCAGTCTTAGTTCATGTGGTTGGACATCCACTTGATAACTTTTTAGCACAACGACACAATCTAGATAGGAGTAACGTCATCAATATTCTACAAACAAATAAATTTTGCATAGTAAATTTCCCGTTCATAAAGCGCATATGCTCGTTGACAAGACTGTATTCTGCATCGTATAAGAAGCAGAAATAACTAGCAGCGCTCATCGTCATTCGACACTGGCAGGATGTTGGCCTATCGAGACTGTGGTTTAACGTTCCGTGGTATTACTCCTCGGGTTGGTCGAGTTCCATCCGAGAGAGCAGAAGTGTAGTCGCTCGGCTGTGTAGGATTTTCAGTAACGTCACGTACGTTCAGTCATCAAATGGGCAGGTTTACAGCAAGACAAGTATCCACATGGACAGTGCGAGGACGTTAGGAGCACAACACACTGTCAGGATGGCGACAACTGTTGCGTTTTCCCCTTGCGCGGAAAACGAAGTCATTGGAGAGGGAGCGCAAGCTCGGATTAGGGAAAGATGGGGAAGGAAATCGACCGTGCCCTTTCAAAGGAACCATCCCGGCATTTGCCTAAAGCGATTTAGGGAAATCACGAAAAACCTAAACCTGGACGGGCGGAAGGGGTTTGGACAGTCGTCCTCCCGAATGTGAGTCCAGTGTGCTAACCACTGCGCCACCTCGCCCTGTAGAAAAGCGCCAACGTTGGTGGCGCCCATCGACAACAGTGGACTCAGGAAAACCACCAGTCGTCTTTTCAGAAATGTCCCGGTTCTGCATACATTATCGCGAAAGACATATCCGACTCCATCACATGGCGCAATAGTATGGTTGTGCCATTACGTAAACCATGCAATCACCTCTGGTCTGCGTAGGCGTTAATTTGGCTAGCCGATATTACATTTCTGACGTGTTAAGGCTGGTGGCTGTCCCCCTATCTGCGAGATGTCCGTAACATGATCTTTCAACAAGATAACGCAATACCGTATGTTTTCTGGGCTGTCCTGACCAATCAACGACAATATCCGACAGTTGCCTGGCCAAGACGTTCAGCAGCTCTCTCTCGACTATTGAAAACATCTGATCATCGGTTCAAAAAATGGCTCTGAGCACTATGGGACTTAACTTCTCAGGTCAACAGTCCCCTTAGAATTACTTAAACCTAACTAACATAAGGACATCACACACATCCATGCCCGAGGCAGGATTCGAACCTGCGATCGTAGAGGTCGCGCGGTTCCAGACTGTAGTGCCTAGAACCGCTCTGCCACTCCGGCAGGCCTGATCATCGGTTGCCGAGAGACTAGCGTGCCATCAGTCGCCAACCTGTACGGTTGATGAATTCTAGCACAGAGTTGCAGCAACAGGAAATTTCGTCCAAACTCAGTGCGTGGCGATGCTGGACCAGGTTAATGCTGTTGCTGTGAGAAGTGTCAACTCTGTGTGCCAATTTGCATCCTCATATCACCTCCAAGTTCAATCGTACACTATAAGACTAAAAAACGAGGAAACAAGAAGGAATTATTGGAATAGGACGGAAATCGGCAGTTGCGATGCACATGCACAGACAAACAAATGATTACAATTTCAGATAAACAGTATGATCTATTCAAGAGACAGACCTCCACAATTGAGCAGATCAATAACGTGTTGGTCCACATGCAAGCAGTTATTCGGCTTTTCATTGACTGATAAATTGTTCCATGTCCTTCTGAGGGATATCGTGCCATATCCCCCAACTGGCTGGTTTGAGGGCCTTTCCAAACTTTATAAATTCGGGAGACATCCAGCGACCTTGCTGCCCAAAATAGGGTTTGGGAAGCACGAAGACTAGCAGTAAAATCTTTCGCCGTGTGCGGGCGGGGATTGTCATGCTGAAATGTAAACACAGGATAGCTTGCCATGAAGGACAACAAAATGGGGCGTAGAAAATCGTCGCTGTGCTGTAAGGGTGGCGCGGTTAACGACCAAACGGCTCCTGCTAAGAAAAGAAATGGCACTGCAGACGATCATTACTTGTCGTCGGGCTGTGTGGCGGGCGGCAATCAGGTTGGTATTCCACCGATACCCGGGGCGTCTCCTGATACGTCTTCGCAGCTCATCGAGTCGCATCACTAAAGACAGTTCTACTCATTCTACGGCAGCCAACGAGACTCTATCCCGAAGATCCTCTTGAATAAATCATCCAACTTTTCTGAGATTGTAATTGTTTGTTTGTCTGTCCGAAAACATCATATCTACCGATTTTCGTCGCATTCGGATAATTCCTTCGTGGTGCGTCGTTTTTTCTCCGTCCCCTTATAGAGTATAAACAGGTCGACGTTTAATCACGTACCAAGATGCTGACTTTATTCTATTCCCTAATATTAATGTAATTTTTATGGTTCCCTTATGTTCCGAAAGTGTATTGAGTGCTGTATATGAATACAACTGTTAATTTTGTGTTATTCGGAATTAAAAAAGTTTTGAAAGAAACTGTGCCTGTTGAAATCTGTGTGCTTGTTTATGTTTCCAGACAAATGTTCCTTACGTGACGTCTACGTTTTACGACTTACATGATTCATATTTTAAAAAAACCAAGGGACGACTGGTATTTAATGCCCCGATGATAGCGACGTCATTACGCACGAAGCATATGCACAGTTTGCGGAAGGAAATCATACAGAGAAACCACGGAAAATCTCATCTGGGTGACCAAGTGGGATGTGAAATGGCGTCCTCTCGAATGTAAGCCCATTGACTTCCCACTGCCCCTGTATAAATGTTTATTTATTCTCACAATTATTTCATCATCCAACAAAATTTGTTCGAGGTCTATTCGCAAAGTAAAGTCTGATCGGTTGTGAAATGGAAGGCAGACTGAAAATCAAAAATGTTTTATTTGCAAGAGTGTGGTACACCTTCGACCTATTTCTCTACATAGTCGCCGCACGGACTTATACAGTTGTCGTAACGTTGCACTAACTTTGCAGTGCCCTCGTCATAGAAGGCAGCCGCCTGTACTTTCCGCCATTTCCCTGCGCTGGTCTGCAGTTCGTTGTCCGTGCAAAAACGTTATCTTCGTAGCCAGCGGTTCATCTGAGCACAGATGAATATCAGAGGGAGCCAAGTCTGGTTTGTATGGCGGATGATCAAACACGCTGCAGTGGCCTTTTCAGTGCCCCTGCAAGGTGCGGCCGAGAGTTTTCATGAAGAAGAAAATGCTCGACAGGCACGTAATGTGGTGTTTCACGAACTCAGGCGGAACCACACAGTGGGCACTCATACACTACGGTTCTAGGCATATTTGCGAGCTCACTATGTCCTCAGAATTCAAAAAACCGACGCGACGCAATCCATAGGCACACACTGGAGACACTGCCCTACACAACTGTACAAAGCTTCGTCAGTTTCACTGTCGTTTCCATTTCGCGACCTGTCGGACCTTACAGACCGAATAGCCCTCGTACAAGTAAAAAATGCTGTTAAGCTCGTTAAGTTGGCTTCAGGGGTTGAATTGTATACCCTTCAGAAAATATCGTTTTCGTGAAACACTATTGGCTCTTTTACCTACGAAGTAGTAAGTGAAATCGTCAGGGGGATCCCAAGTTAATTCCACATCTCTAGATTTCCAGAAGGCTTCTGACAGTGTTCCTCACAAGCGGCTTCTAATCAAATTGCGTGCGTGTGGAGTATTGTCTCAGCTGCGCGACTGAATTCGTGATTTCCTGTCAGAAAGGTGACAGTTCGTAGTAACTGATGAGAAGTGACCGACTGAAGTGGAAGAGATTTCTAGTTTTCCCCAAGGACGAGGTGTAGGGCTAATCTATATAAACGGTGTACGAGACACATTAAGTAAATTTTAGCAGGTGATGCTGTCGTTTACCGTCTCGTATATTCATCAGAGGATCAAAACCCGTCGCAAAATGATTTAGGCAAGGTATCTGTATGGTGAGAAAAGAGGAAACTGACCTTAAGGAACAAAAAAATTTGAGGTTCTCCACATGCGCAGTAAAACAAATCCGTTAAATTTCGGTTACACGAAAAATCACAGAAATTTAATGGCTGTCTGATCAATTAAATACGTTACTTACTTAAATATTGATCAGAGACCTTGCAGATCACTCACCGACCTGACAAACTGCTTCCAGTTGTTCTGGCTCCGTGCAGCTTACACCCAGTTGGCTGTGAATCCTCGGCATCTCGTTCTTGATCGTCCCTGGTGCCACCTTCCTTCTGACCTTACCAACACTGCTTCTGGAATAGTATCAACTATCTAAATACCTAGGGAATGCAAGTACAAACAACTTAAATTGGAACTGTCATAAAGAAAATATTGTGAGGAGTTCCAACCAAAGACTGCTTTAAATCAGCAGAAAGCGCAGAAGGTGGAAGAAATCTACTAAACAGATTGCCTACAGTCCGTTTGTCCAACATCTTCTGAAGTATAATTGCATTTAGTGGGGTCCTTACTGGGTAGTATTGATGGAGGACATCGAGAAGGCACAAAATGGCAACTCGTTTCGTTAAAAATGGGTCAAATGGCTCTGAGCGCTATGGGACTTAACGTCTGAAGTCATCAGTCCCCTAGAACTTAGAACTACTTAAACGTAACTAACCTAAGGACATCACACACATCCATGCCCAAGGCAGGATTCGAACCTGCGACCGTCGCAGTCACGCGGTACCGGACCGATGCGCCTAGAATCGCTCGGCCAAAGCGGCTGACTCTCGTTTCGTATTATTGAATACACGAGTTGGGGAGACAATGACTGAAACAGAGGAGTTTTTCGCTGCGGAGAGATCATTTCAGTAACCGACTTTCTCTTCCGAGTACCAGACTATTTTCTTTACTCGCACCGACTTCATAATAAGATGAGAGGAATTAGAACTCGCACAGAAATACTTAACAGTTCATTTTTTTCACATGCTATTCGAGACTGGACCCGTCGATCAATAGTCTGAAAGTGGTTTATGACGCCTCTATCAAACACTTACGTGTGAATTACAGAGCAATCATGTGGATGTACGACGGGCGTTCAATAAGTAATGCAACACATTTTTTCTGAAGGTAGGTGGGCTTTATTCAGGATTCCAGTACCTCATATTATACTCTACTCTTTTGGCTACGAAACGAATACTGGGAGGGCCTCTTTGCCGCATGGTACCACTCTATTGGTCGACGTCGGAACCAATGTCTTACTCCGTCAATAAACTCCCGATCACCCACTTACTGTTTTCCACGGAGTGCTCCTCCATTGGGCCAAACAGATGGAAGTCGGAAGGTGTGAGATCCGAACTGTAGCATGGATGAGGAAGAACAATCCAATGACTCATCTCGAGTGCACACACATGTGTGAGGTCTTGCATTGTTACGGAGAAGCAGAAATTCATTTGCATTTTGATGGCGACGAATATACTGAAGTTATCTTTTATTTCCTGCGGAGCTGATCGTTGCACCATGAGGGAGGACGTCAAACAGAATAACCCCTTCAGTGCCCCAGACGACTGTCGCCACGATGTTACCGGCTGAGGGTGCGGGTTTGAGCATTCTTTTCGGAGGAGAGGTAGCGTGGCGCCATTCCATGGATTGCCGTTTTGTTTCCGGTTCGATGTTATGAAAGCATGCTTCATCGCCTGTGACGATTTTCGCCAAAAATTGTCATTATCGGCTTCGCAACGCACAAGCTGTTCCGCACATGGCTCTGAGTACTATGGAACTTAACATCTACGGTCATCAGTCCCCTAGAACATAGAACTACTTAAACCTAACTAACCTAAGGACATCACACAACACCCAGTCATCACGAGGTAGAGAAAATCCCTGACCCCGCCGGGAATCGAACCCGGGAACCCGGGCGCGGGAAGCGCGAACGCTACCGCACGACCACGAGCTGCGGACTGTTCCGTACAAATGGTCCGTCGTTGCTCTGTATGGTATTCGGTTAGGTGGCGAGGAAACCAGCGGGTACACCTTTGCGCCTTTGAGTACCCAAACTGGTGGACGAGTGTGCCTGTAGAGAGGTCCAGTTGAGCAGCAAGGTGTTTGACTGTCATCCATCGATCGCTTTTGCTCGCTGCCAAGTCTCCGTAGACACTCTGTTTGGAACGCACCTTCGATAAAGACCCCATTTTGAAGGCTGCGTATAGCACCGCCATCGAGCGGAACTCCATGGAACTGTAGGGGCTGAAGCGTGAATATTCTACGATGTCTCGCAACAAATTCTGCACTTTAACGGAAATTGGACGAGAAAAAAAAGTGTTGCATTATTTATTTAACGCCCTAGTAGATTCGTTTCTTTCTTAGAAGCAAGATTTGCTACTGATTCTTTTCCTTTTTTAAGAGTGGAAATCAGTCACAGCCTCTGTGATAACGACATTAAATAGAATTTGAAAGTTAATGCAATTTTGCCATATGATGACATGATGAAGATCGTGGCTGTTGTTTGAAGACAAATGTTGATGGTGTTGGGACAGACTTGGTAACTTGAACAAATCTGCATTTGCAGCCGATATTACTGAAGAAAACCATTCAGTGGGAAACATTGAGGACAACTTAAAAATTTTACATCTAGCAGAAAAAGGAGCCACTATGAATATATTAGAAAAAATAGAACTACACACGCACAAAAATAGCACCCCAGACTATACCCTTAATGAACAAACAGAGTTAGCTAACACCCCTTTCCTGAAAAATTTCCAAAAATTATTTTCCAACCTCCATAGCAATTAATATTAGTACGCCTATCTGCAGATCAAGTAGCAAATTTATATGTTACTATAATCCTCATGGCAACGGCCTTGCCGCAGTGGTTACACCGGTTCCCGTGAGATCACCGAAGTTAAGCGCTGTCGGAAGTGGCCGGCACTTGGATGGGTGACCATCCAGCCGCCATGAGCTGTTTCCATTTTTCGGGTGCACTGATCCTCGTGTTGCCAGTTGAGGAGCTACTCGACCGAATAGTAGCGGCTCGGGTCACAGAAAACCATCATAACGTCCGGGAGAGTGGTGTGCTGACCATACACCCCTCCTATCCGCATCCTCAACTGAGGATGACACGGCGGTCGGATGGTCCCGATGGGCCACTTGTGGCCTGAAGACGGAGTGCTTTTTTTATAATTCTCATGATGCTAAATGTAATTAAATAATGTACTATTTTACCTATACAGTACTATATATATGTACAAAAATAACTTTATAATTAATGTAACAATATCAACTCAGAAAATCAATATCTCTGTACTAGTGTAAAAGGCATTACAGTTGCGTAAATGAATATATGATCCTTTCCAAACATAGGACATCATCGTCAAATGTTACGATGTATCAGCATCTTTGATGCTCATATGTTTGTAAGCTCTTTGTATGTATCAAAACATGTGGTGTGTGGTAGAAATCTTCCCAGTGTCAAATCTAAAATGTTCAGTGAGAAAAATTTACGTGTGCCGCAATAAGAATGCAGTGGGAATGTATTCACATCTGTTGGACGAATGTTATGAAAACGAACACTCCAAACGGACATTTCACGTAAGTCACGTGCAACAAAAATCTGTAACGCAACCATCTGTGTGTGGCGTGTTTATAATTGTGTATTATTTATATTTTAGGACAATTAATCTGTAAAAAAAACACACCACATGTCATAAAGAAATCGTGTAAACCGTCTGAGGATGAATCACAACGATTCCAAACCGGTAACGGTACCCTTTGAATAAAGGAACTGAAAGTAAATTTGTGGCTGGTTGCTGTCCCAACACCATCAACATTTGAAAGTTAGTTTTCCTGTCGAATTGGTATCAAACATAAAGCTTATAAACGAATGGCTCAGAATTCAAGGGAGGTTTTGACAAATATATACGAAACTATCAGCCTCGATTGCGGTAATGAAACCAACCTTTAGCTAGGTTTCAGCCCAAGTAATTGAGCCTTCTTCAGAAGATAAACCTGAGTCTATAATGTGTCTACGAGGGCATGGTCTAGAAAAAAAAAACTAAAACAGCCTGAATAGGCCCTCGTAGACATATTATAGAGTCAGGTTTATCTTCTGAAGATGGCTCAATGAGTTGGGCTGAATCCTAGGTAAAGGTTGGTTTCATTACCGCAATCGACGCTGATAGTTTCTTATATATTAGAGTAACACGATTGCTGACTGGGCTGCAATGTTGAAAGTGCTAAAAGTTTTGACAAGTATTTAAAAAAATCAATGTCTTCGTGTAACGGACTAGGTATGTATTATGTTCCCAATTTCAGTTGTGTTATCTGGGTCGCTGCCGGAACCTGCTCGGCTCGCTACTGGGGCGCAACAACAGGCGGCCCGCCAGCTGCTTATCCTCCGAGCTTATCGATTGAGGCCCGAGAACCGTATTTCGTGTCAAGACTGAGCACGCGCACACATCGATTAGTCGCTGCTGGCCCATTGGGACGTCGGTAATAGCGCAATCTGTGCCCAGGAAAGCAACGGATTACACTGGAGCATTCTAGAAGCCGGCCCAAGGATTACAGGTTTTCCTCCCTATACCAACACCCTGTAAATAGCAGTAAAGTGCATTGCAGGGGGTCCTCTTCTCCAATTCCGTGTATTTGAGTATCATCTTTCCTTATTTGATGCAGTGGATTCCACGAGGCCCTGTGAGCCAAAGTAATTTGGTCATAGAATGAGTCACTATGTAATTTACAGAAAGATGACAAGAAAATTTAAAATCAAAAGGAGAAGACCACAAAAATTAAAAAAAAAAGATACAACATTTCAAAGCAGTATATACGATTGGCTTTCAATAAGAAACGCAATAATTTTTTTTCTCTGCCAATTCCGGTTGAAAAAATGTGGAATTAGTTGTGGGACATCGTGGAATATTCCCGCTTGAGCCCCTAAAGTTTCACGAAGTACTGATAGGTGGCGGCGCTGTACGTAATCTTCACAATAGCGTCTGTAAACGAGGTGCGTTCGAAACAGAGAGCTGTCACTGGCTTTCTTCTGGCGGAAAACCAGAGCATTGCAGATATTCATAGGCGCCTGGCCTGCACAGTGCCTGAGGAGACCTGGCAGTGAACAAATGCACTGTGAGTCGTTGGGCGAGGCGATTGTCATCACTGCAATAAGGTCGCGCCAACCTGTCCGATCTCCCGCGTGCTGTGGCTCGTGCAATGTTGGAACGTGCGGACACTCTCATTCTAGGTGATCGACGAGTCGTGATCAAATACCTCACTGCACAATTGGAGGTATCTATTGCTAGTGTGACACACTCGTCCACCAGTTGGGGTACTCAAAGGTGTGCGCCCACTCTGTTCCTCGCCACCTAACGGAAGACCATACACAGCATCGAAGGATCATCCGTGCTTGCCCATTACGCGGCTGATCGTAACAATGTTTTGCAGAGCTTCGTTACAGGCAACGAGACATGAGTTAATCAAATTGAACCGGAAACAAAACGGTAATCCATTAAGTAGCGCCATACCAACTCCCCTCTGAAGAAAAAGTTCAGAGGCGCATCGTCAGCCGGTTAACCGCGTGAGGTGACGCAGTGGTTAGCACACTGGACTCGCATTCGGGAGGACGACGATTCAAACCCGTGTCCGGTCATCCTGATTTAGGTTTCCTTGATTTCCCTAAATCGCTTAAAGTAAATGCTGGGATGATGTCTTCCCTAACTTATGGAACTCATGATCTTCCTGACTGGTCCCTTTTCCCAAATCAATTCGACCAACCTCAGCCGGTAAGGTCATATCGTCCGTCTTCTGGGGCTCTGAAGGGGTTATTCTATTTGATGTCCTCCCTCATGGTGCAACGATAAACTCTGAAGTGTATTGCGCTGCCCTCAGGAAGTTGAAGAAAGAAATTCACCGTCTTCGTCGCCACAAAAATGCAAACTAACTTCTCTTTCTCCATGTCATGGCCTCACACAATTCAGAGCACCAGAAAACAGCTCACAAAACTTTATTCAACTGTTCTTCGTCATCCACCCTAGAGCTCAGATCTCGCATCTTCCGACTTCCATCTATTTAGTACAGTGAAAGATGCACTCCGCGGGAAACAATACGCCATATAAGCCCTCCCAGTAAAGTGGCCTAAGGCCATCGCATGAACGGAGATTATGTTGAAAAATAGTAGCCAAGAGAGTGGGGAATAATGTGGTGAATTGGAATCCTGAATAAAATCAAACAACTTTCGGAAGAAAATGTGCTTCATTATTTATTGAACACCCCTCGCAGTGTGAGAAACACCTTCCAGTCCAAGGCTCTAATCTACTACGAACAATTCCTGTAAGGAATTGATAGCTGGATGCTTAACAACGTAGGTTTGAGAATCTGGAATTTATCATTGAATTATTTCAATTGCGTTGTAAGCCTGTTGACAATGAAACATGCAAAATAGCGCACATTGTTCTGCACATTGGTTAAATAAGGGTTATCCAAGTGCTCATGAAGTAAATAGGGCGGTCCTTTTCTAGTGAGTAGAATTCATTAACCACAAATCTCATCAGGGAGCGCGTCTTGAAGAGTGACAGAATTCAGTAGAGTCTCCTAGGTAGCTGTCGAATTGATTTTCCTACATTAAGAATGATCATTGTGATTGCCCTAAAATAAAATACCCTAGGATACAATACTGTGAGAGAATGCAAAGTAAACAGGCTTTCGCTTTTCAAATGGTTCAAATGGCTCTAAGCACTATGGGACTTAACATCTGAGGTCATCTTTCCCCTAGACTTACAATTACTTAAACCTAACTAACCTAAGGACATCACACACATCCATGCCCGAGGCAGGATTCGAACCTGCGACCGTAGCAGCAGCGCGGTTCCGGACTGAAGCGCCTAGAACCGCTCGGCCACAGATGCCGGCTTTCGCTTTTCAGACATAGCATTTAGTTTTTGGGTAACATCCCGAATCTAATGGTTCTGCTTCTGCATCTATATCACATCTATTCTCTGCAAAATATTGTAATGTGCATGACAAAGGGCGCTTCACTTAGCACCACTTATCAGACCATTTCCACTTTCCATTCATATATAGAGTGTGGGAAGAATGGTCATTTCCTTAAAGTCGCTGTGCGAGCTTCAAGAAGTCTACGGAAGTCATAAGGGGAAGAAGGAGGTGTTGTAGTGCACTGCGCATCATAATAAGAATCACTTTTTCGGAATCCCACAATTGTCTTCCACTGCGATGCGTAAGTTTTAAATTTGGCTCAAAAGTCCCTACAACGTTCCTATGTAACGGTGAAAAATCGTGGCACCCGGCGAGGTCACACTCGGGCTGGACAGCAAGGTGAAAGGCCAGGCCGGCCCGTGTGGCCGTGCGGTTCTAGGCGCTTCAGTCTGGAACTGCGTGACCGCTACGGTCGCAGGTTCGAATCGTGCCTCGGGCATGGATGTGTGTGCTGTCCTTAGGTTAGTTACGTTTAAGTAGTTCTACGTTCTAGGGGACTGATGACCACAGATGTTAAGTCCCATCGTGCTCAGAGCCATTTTTTTTTTAAAGGCCAGAGCTGGCGTCGGATGTGTGGCAAGTGGTTGCCCTGCTGCAGGCGCCTAGGGCTACTTGCAGGTTTCTCTGTAAAGGCATGTTTTTAACATTCTCAATTAATGTGGACTGTCGCCACCGAGGGTTTTGCCGAAGAGGAGAGGGGGTCTTCGAGGGACGTTTTGGAGTTTTATTCACACATGTGTCAATCTCGCACCCAGCCATGATCACGCCACAAGGGGGTGTGAAACAGGAACACCCTCTTCTGCTTCAGATCACGTTCAAATTTGCGGATGAATAGGAAAAACAATCCCGTAGCGTTCGAATACAGCATTACAGGGATGCAGTTTGACACAGCCATATCGATTAAATATCTAGGCGTAACGTTGCAGAGCAGTATGAAGTGGAAAGAGCAAGTCAGTTTAGTAGTGGGGAAGGCGAATGCTCTTTATATTGGGAGAATTTTGGGAATGTGTAACTAAAAAATAAAGGAGACGGCGTATACAACTCCAGGGCGACCCGTTCTTGAGTACTGTTCGAGTGTGTGGTATCGCCACCAGATCAGATTAATGAAAGATATCAAAGCAATTCAGAGGCGGGTTGCTAGATTTGTTACCGGTGAGTTCGACGAGCACGCAAGTGCTTCGTGAATTCAAATGAGAATCTCTGGAGGGCAGCCAACGCCCTTTTCACGAGACACTATGGCGGAAATTTAGAGAACTGCCATTTGAGGCCGACTGCAGAATGATTCTACTACCACTAATGTAAATTTCCCGAAATGACCATGAAAATAAGGTGCGAGAAATTATGATTTGTACGGAGGCTTTTAGACAGTCGTTTTTCCCTCGCACTATTCGCGAGTGGAACAGGAAAGGAAATAACTGGTAATAGTACAACATACCCTCTGCCATGCGCCGTACGGTGATTTGCAGAGTATGTATGTAAATGGAGATACAGAAAAAACTTCTAAAAATATGGGAGTAAGTGTCTAGATGAAGCCGGCACAGGAATTTTGCATGTATTGTGAAGCGGCAAAGAAGGCCAAAATATACAGGTCTTACACAGAAAAGGGAAAATTTTGAGGCAGTGATTTACTGAGACCAGAGCAGCTGTCACGCTCAAGGCGTGCATTTTGAACTTACCGCCGTTACGTTGCGCAGCACTGAACGGAAATAGAGGATCAAACGTTGATATCAACTTTTTCACCCGTCGTACGCGGTGTGATGAATGGGAGCTGATACAGTTCGAGAACTAGATGCCAGCTCTATATTTTGGCCCGCCTATGCTGTGTCGGGAGGGATGTGTGTCCCGCAGGTCATTTGAGCGGGAGTGAGACGTATGGGAGAGCGGGGTGACCCATCAGACCCTCCCTATCCGGGATCAGCGGTGAGACCACCGCGGTCTCCACCACGCTACCTGTTATTCACGAGACCTGCTGCTGCTGTTGCTGCTGCTACTGAAAGGGAAGCAAACGTGCAGCGTGGACTTTTCCAACACCCGTGCCGTTCCCACAGTGCTGCTGTGCAACCACCACACCACAGTACCACCGTACTTTACGAGGTCTGCTTTATAATTTTTACAGAAAAAAGTGAAGAAAAATATTGATGCGCATTTCGATTTATTGCTTGTCAGAATATTCGGCTTTAAAATTTCTACAGTTCTTCTTCATGGATTAGAACCAATGCTGGGAATATTATTTTTCCTCAGGTGTTGCTAGCTCCAAAACACGATTTTGGAAGAATTCAGCAGCATCTTGAGGTGGTCAACATCGCCGTCTTAATGGAACAAAGGCAAGACGCCGTCAAACTCCTACGCAGGGAAATCAGGCACATGTCTGTTCCGTCTTCACAAAGTCTATGTCAGTCCTTTCCTTGATCGACTCTCCTTCTTTTGTGGTTATAACTCAGGATTTCCTTGCTTAGTCTCAAATCTCTCATTCCAGTTTCTGATTCACTCTGTATTTATTTACTGCATCATTAATACCATGAGCATTCAGCTCTTTTCGAACATCTTCACTCATTATTAAATCTCTTCTTTTGTATCCTGTTACTGTCTTCAAGAATCTCATTTCTGTGCTTGTATTTTGCTGTTTTTTTCGTATTTATCTAGCTGTTGCTTACATACAACAGTAATAGTATCGCCATAGTTTGACAACATTCAATTCTTTTATATTTTCGATTTTTGTAGTTAAGTGTTCTGTTTATTTGCCATTAAATGACAATACCAGTTGCACTTGTATTCTTCCTTTTTATAATGGCCGCTGTGGTACTGGCATCTATCCGGTCTGCCGCACTTTCAAATACGCGCGCCCCCAATTACGCCGCCACGTTTCCTACAGCCGCCACCATGACACAGGGGCGCTGTCAGGAACGGTTACACCACTGGTAGTGAGATACAAGCATCCCCTCTCCAGAGCTCCAGCAGTGGGCGCACTGAGTCCGAGCTTTCATGTGCTGACCCCATTTTGTGTGTTTGCTAGTTGAATAACATTTACAGACTTCCGCAGTGGCCGGGGCTCGACATCTCCTGAATAGACATTGTATTGAAGAGTGACAGATTTATAACTCTTTTGTATCTGTATGTATTTCAACATTTAAATTTACTGTTAGCGCTGACGCTGCTACGACAGCAACAAAGTTATGTATTATTTGTACAATTTGATATTAGATGTAGAATAAAATAATATATGAACTCTCTGTTCGTGAACAGCATTTGTTCCTCACTCCTGTATCCACTAAAGAACCACACAGCGTGCAAAGGAAAGTCATAAAAGTCACCAAGGCCATTCTGCAGTGGTTACGTGCCTATCATCTTGGGAAAACGGCTCTGATGCCCGAGCGCGGTCGTAATAGTGAAAAATACAAACATTAGTACAACTGGTTCTCTAATTTTACGCCATGTAATACTACACTTGTGGGACTTGCTAGGACCATCTTCCTTAAGCTAGACAAGGAATTAGTGCTGTTTATTGTTCCATATACTGCTTCAAAGTTGTGTAAATTTTCATATGTATCATTACCATAATGATAATTCAAGTTGCAGCTGAAAAATTTGAAATGTGGCAACTTGTTCAATTACTATGTTGTTCATATGTATTTTCGACCGTATTGCGTATTTATTTACCTTTAAAGGCCTTAACTTTCATCCTGTAATGAAAAATTTAGATTGTATTCTGTACATATTTGGTTTAGCTGATGTCTTGGAGGTAGTGTTCACTTTCTTGTATAATTTATTACTTAGCGCCTGCAAATAGCAGTGCACTTCGATTGGTTTATCTAATAATTCTTGAATAACTATCTGATTTCCAATATTAAGGTCATTTTCAGTATATTACAAAGAATGGATATCTGTCTCTCTTCTTAATTGGTTTCTGTCTCTTCTGTCCTTTTCTCAACAGTATCCATAACTATTTTATTTTTACAATTCATTATTACCTATAATTTATTTCGATGAACTCCATCGAAAGCATTTTCAAAATCTTCGAAAGCGAAGTTGGTTTCAAGAATAAATTCTCAAAAAGTATGTCAGGCGATAAATCAGGTACATACGGGTAATGTGAATTTAACTCTAGCCGGCTGGAGTGGCCGTGCGGTTCTAGGCGCTACAGTCTGGAGCCGAGCTACCGCTACGGTCGCAGGTTCTAATCCTCCCTCGGGCATGGATGTGTGTAATGTCCTTAGGTTAGTTAGGTTTAATTAGTTCTAAGTTCTAGGCGGCTGATGACCTCAGAAGTTAAGTCGCATAGTGCTCAGAACCAATTGAATTCTATGTTTTTCTTCGATACAAAATGTGGGTTTTGTAAACAAATAATTTTGCTGTCAATGGCTGTGAACCGCAAATACGAGAAGTTAATCAGTTGTGTACCTGGCCAGGCACGTAGTTTCGCAAATATCGTTTGACGTATCGCGTGACGGGTGACACTGTAGTGATGAATACCGACGCGACATTTTCGATTGTTTTTTCTGATTTCATCGATGACCTGTGAGAAACAAATTGTTGTATACCACTGAATGTCGCACGTTCTTCGATTCCGTAAAATAGAGGCCAAGTCGTCACCATTGTGTCGAAAGAAACAAACGATCATATCCTGGAAGTGCTTCGCGAATGAATTACTTCTGCTGATTTCGTTTCATCTTGGACTACACAAGCGGTTGACTGACGATAAGTTACCGTCTCGTACGAATACAAGCTAGTATCGTTTTCTGTCTACGAATTTTGCATTTGCACAGCAGACTTTTCTGCTAGTTGTTTAAAACTCTTCTGGCCGTTTTTTGCAACGGCTTAGCCAAGCCTCCGACCCCTGCATAAATCTCCTTTCGAATTTCTTCGTTGCATTTCCTCCTCCACTTCATATTTCAATTCTGTAGAGGGTCTTCTCCTTTTTTCTCTTGAGTGGAAGTTGCCAACGATGTATTTTTTGGCCGCTGTTCATTGTCTAATCTCATCACATACCCATAAAATCTCTTCGGTGATGTGCGTGGGAGTTTTAATTCGCTCCCTCATTTCTTTATTTCGGTCCTTCTCTCGCCTTGAAACACTACAACGTCTTCTCAAAAAAACCGATCTGAACGGCTTCAAGTCTTCTTCTACCCCTTTTGTTATTTCCCACTATTCCGCTCCATATGAACAAGTTTTTTGTGCTACTACATCACATAAAATTTTGCCGTTTTCTTAATTTTATCTGAACAAAGGATATAATTTAGCTTATTGGCTACTCGTTTAGCTTATGTTGTGCGCTACCTTATTTCTTGATAGGAACTCTGAACTGAGATTACAACTCCCAGACATTTATACTTTTGTCATGCCGGAATAGTATTTCCATCTATGATAATATCGTGCTGTTTACTTCATATAGAGAGATATTTTGTTTTAGAAAAATGTGCTGTTAGTCCGACCTTATTGTGTGTTTGTAAGATTTCAACCTGTGCTCTATATCATGGTCATCCGTAGCTAATACAATACGATCATCGGCGAATAGTAAACTCGGTAGGTAATCCTCATCCATGCCTAGGCCCGTTGCTCCACGCTTCTTCATCCATTCAGAGATTATTTAAACGGAGTAGGTGCTATACAGCGGCCTTCTTTAAGATCTTTGGTTGGTCACCTTATTCAGGGGACTTCTTCACCCATTTTAGTCCTTGTCGCTAATCCTTTGTAAACTTTTTTAACTGCGGTAGCATACGTATTAATTTTTTTGTGGTCTAGTCAAGATATCGAAATACATTATTTACTGGTACGGTGTGATATACTTTTTGTAAATTTATGAACATCATACCTGTGTCTCTTCCGCTGAGCCTTTTTTTTACGCAGAATAGGCCTGCGGCAAAGCCAGTCTGCTCTCCTACTATTTCATTCTCCAGACTGTCATTTATAACTGGACCATACAGCTCCCCCACTGACGCGGTAATGCTAATGGATCTTCAGTAGCTGTAATGTTTTCTCATCCTTTCATATGAAATGGTTTCAAATATGCATTTTTTTCAATTTTTGGAGGGTCTTTCAGCATTTCTTAAGTTAATTTATTGAACTTTTTTTGAGTTACACTCAAACTGTGTGGGATCCATCGGGTGCCGATTTTTGCCACAGCCAAATATTCAAGCAAACTCGAATATACCACAGTCTTCAACATGCTTTAGGTTTCCTTTGTCTCACGGTAAGTCTTACGTCGATCCCCACAACAATCGGTTTTGCTCTATCTTTACGAAAGATACAGCCGAAGAAGTTCTGCAAACGAACTGTAGTTAGTTTTTTTCTACTATTTGTTCATCACCAGAAGTGGACCCTAGCGATGCGAGGCGCTGTTGTTGAGTTAGGTCTTCAAGAAAATTGTAAAAAAAAATCATGCAAAAACCGTCCACATGAAGTCTGCATTTTTTATATCACTGCTTCTTTACAGTTTCCCTGTAAACAACCTAATCGGCCTGTTTTTGCGTCGCCATTGTTAAAAAAACAGGATATTAGCACAATAGTAAGCTCGTAGCTACACTGGTGTGAACAACTTAAGGAAAAAAGTAACTTTCAAATGGTGGGCCACTGTTTGTCAACATAGCCAAGTAACATAGCTCGATGAAACTTGGACCATACCTAGAAAGAACTGCTACAGTATAGTACAGAAGGAAACTGAAAAAAAAATACGCAGTGGCAAGAACATTTTTATTCAAAGACAATAATTACACGGAAGTCATCGTGATTTATGATGGCCTCTGGACATTACAAAAGGAGGTACCTATTTCTTAGCAGCACGGACGACAGTGCTTTCTCTGCAACGTGCTCCGTAGCTGGTCATGAGGTTGGTAAGGGGTTTTCGTGGTGGGGCGTTCCATTCCTGGAACAGCCCTGTTGACAACTGGTGGATGGTCGTTGGATTTAAGTCGCGGGAGTGGCCCGGCCAGTGCATTCGCCAAATATCCTTACGTCCCAGCGCTCCTCCTCCTACGAGTTTCGATGCGGCCGTGCATTGTTATCCATAAAAATGAAGTCAAGTCCGAATGCACCCCTGAAAAGACGCACACGGAGAAGGGGCAGACTGTCACAATAACGTTGACCGTGTACCGTGTTCAAAGACTTGGAAGCTAGTAGGACCACGCAACATTATGCCTGCCCATAGCGTAACAGTGGTGCAGCAAAATGATCTTGTTACGGATGCAATAAGTGTTCCCACCTCTCAGCATATGAGGGTATGCCAAGAATCACTAATCAGACTGAATCTGCTCTCAGCCGAGATGACAACGCTACCCCACTCTTCGTTGGTCCAGTCCCTACGCTCTTGGCACCATCGCAAATGGTGCCGCTGATGTGAGGGTGCCAACGGAATACAACGTACTGGTCGAATGAGATTTTCGCTCTGCAGTGGAGTGTGCGCTGATATGAAGCTTCCTGACAGATTACAACTGTGTGCCGGACCGAGACTCGAACTCGGGACGAGGTACTGGCAGAATTGAAGCTGTGAGGACGGGTCGTGAGTCGTGATTGGGCGGCTCAGTTGGTAGAGCATTTGGCCGCGAAAAGCAAAGGTCCCGAGTTCGAGTCTCAGTCCGCCACACAGTTTTAATGCCAGGAAGTTTCAACGCACTGGTCGTCGGGCAAAGAGACCACCCCCATGCAGTTCCTGTGCCACTGTGGAGCGTCAGATTGCTTGCCTTGCAGTCCTGTCAAACCTGATATCTGCTGCACGGGATGTTTGACGTGGGTCTCTTCTTGCTTGTTTCACAATGTAACGACCATCTCCTGCTATAGGTGGCCGTGTCGACCACCTCCTCTCCCTTGGACAGCAGTGCC
This sequence comes from Schistocerca americana, assembly GCF_021461395.2. NCBI lineage: Eukaryota > Metazoa > Arthropoda > Insecta > Orthoptera > Acrididae > Schistocerca > Schistocerca americana. The sequence continues at coordinate 321,700,962 of NC_060126.1, read as the reverse complement.
TATGATCCGCTGCGCTCCCCACGCATCTGAGAGAACGCTGTGATGATGATGTTTGGTTTGTGGGGCGCTCAGTGCGCGGTCATCAGCGCCCAGACAAAGTCACAATTTTTACACAGTCCAATTTATTTCACAATCCAATCTAGCCACTGTCACGAATGATGAAGAAACGATGAGGACAACACAAACATCCAGTCCCCAGGCAGAGAAAATCCCGAACCCGGCCTGGAATCAAACCCAAAATCCCGTGATCCAGAGGCAGGAGACAATGCTGTGAACAATACCAAACTCCTGAGCTACACTTATCACACTTCGTCCCTCTTCCAGTTCTCGACGATTTTTTCGCGTGCGAAGTCATCCAGATGTTGTATCCAGGCCACGCTGCAACGAAGATCACCACACCGCAGTGGACCGCGACGGTTGACTGATTGACACACACTTTCTTTTCCCGTTCCTTCAACAGTCTCGTGTTACGGGGCTCGTCCCATTTGGCGGTATAGAAACGTTGATCTCATGCCAAGTGATATCCAACTTCCTGCGCACGGCTGGAACACCTCCGGAACATGTTTGCGCACTTTCGTTCATTTCCACCGAGTGGTTAATATGTTATGTTGCTTTATCTTGCTCGTCCTTAAGTTCTTCAGTGTAGCGTATTTGGCGTATTGCATTTTGGCGTTTTGTATCGGGATCTTTGGCCGACGTTTGGTTAATGATTTTTCTGATATTTCAGCACAACGAGTATCAAAAGATTCACTCTCCACTGCCCGAGACAAATTGACAACAGGCAATCAGCAAGTGGCCAGAAATCCTCAACAGTTTTTGTACTCTATTATTTGCTAAGCTCCATTACCTTAAGTTTTTCGCTTCCGAACTGCATTTTCTAACTAGAAAACTTGCATGAGCAAAGGCCTGATTGGCTAACGCCAGCACTAATTAAATCGGCAACGGTACATCTTATCGATTTGTCTACTACTTCTCAGGCCTCCAGTATTTCCGAAACGAAACAAAATGGGAAAAATGCGTTTGCTCTAGGATGCCAGGGTCCCACAGAGTAGACAGAATTGCACAGTTCTCACATGTAAACAGTCACCAATTTCAACACAAAGTTAGGTTTCTTAAAAGGGACATTTATGTTTTTTTTTTCTATGGAAGTGAAACCTAGCGTAACAGCGGACTTATCTTCACTGATCTAAACCTCGTCTTCTGAAATACGTAGACTTTAAAGGATAGTTTCTGCCGTAATGCGCAGAGCAATAGTTGCCTACAGCAGGCTTCTCGACAGTGCAGGCAACCAGCATTACGGCAGGAACTGTGGCACCGATCGCATTACTTAAAGTCTAAGTATTCCAGAAGATATAAGGCTTAGAGCAGTGAAACCAAGCCTGTCTTCACTAATTGCACTTCTAGTTTCCATTCCGGTAGAAAAAATATACATCTACCATTTTAAAAAAACGTAACTTTGTAATGAAAATGATGTTTGTTAACTTGTAGGGGTTGTGCACTCCTGCCCATACTGTGAGCCCCTTACGTTGGTGCCCCCTGCCAGTTGCATTTTTCACATTTTGTTTCATTTCAGAAATGTATGCGGTGCGAAAGGTTATATACTCATATCAAAAAAAGTTTTGCATCACCCCGGTTCCCAGAACTCCTGAAGATAGACATTGACTGTGGATATTGTATGACAGACACAGTACCTTTGACTGTTCAGAGATGTCACTAAACCCACCCAAAGATGTAAAGAACCATGCTTGAGCAGCGTCTATTAGACGGAGGGTGTGCGACAGCCGACCAGTTCCAGTCATTCCACCAGGAAGGAGGTACACGGCTCGTGTTGTCTGTAGTTCAGCCATGCGTAGACGGTCAATACCGCGGTTCGATCGCATTATTTTGTGCCAGGAAGGGCTCTCAACAAGGGAAGACATGGAGGAGATACAGAGAGACAGGAACTGTCGATGACATGCCTCGCTCAGGCCGCCCAAGGGCGACTACTACAGTGGATGACCGCTACCTACGGATTGTGACTCGGAGGAACCCTGACAGCAACGCCACCATGTTGAATAATGCTTTTCGTGCAGCCACAGGCCTTCGTGTTACAACTCAAATTGTGTGCAATAGGCTGCATGATGCGCAACTTCATTCCCGACGTCCACGGCGAGGTCCATTTTTGCAACCGCGACACCTTGCAGCCTGGTACAGATGGGCCCAACAACATGCCGAATGGACCGCTCAGGATTGGCATCACTTTCTCTTCACCGATGAGTGTCGCATATGCCTTCAACCAGACAGTCGTCGGAGAAATGTTTGGAGGCAATCCGGTCAGGCTGAACCCCTTAGACACACAGTCCAGCAAGGTGGAGGTTCCCTGATGTTACGGGGTGGCATTACGTGGGGCCGACGTACACAGCTGGTGGTCATGGAATGCGCCGTAACGGCTATACTATACGTGAATGCCATCCTCCGACCGATAGTGGAACGATATCGGCAGCATATTGGCGAGGCATTCGTATTCATGGACGACAATTCGCGCCCCCGTCGTGCACATCTTGTGAATGACTTCCTTCAGGATAACGACATCGCTCGATTAGAGTGGCCAGCATGTTCTCCAGTCATGTACTCTATCGAACATGCCTGGGATTGATTGAAAAGGGCTGTTTATGGACGACGTGACCCACCAACCACTCTGAGGGATCTATGCCGATTCGCTGTTGAGGAATGGGACAATCTGGACCAACAGTGCCTTGATGAACTTGTGGACAGTATGCCACGACGAATACAGGCATGCATCAATGTAAGAGGACGTGCTACTGGGTATTTCAAATGTTCAAATGTGTGTGAAATCTTATGGGACTTAACTGCTAAGGTCATCAGTCCCTAAGCTTACACACTACTTAACCTAAATTATCCTAAGGACAAACACACACACCCATGCCCGAGGGAGGACTCGAACCTCCGCCGGGACCATCCGCACAGTCCAAGACTGCAGCGCCCTAGACCGCTCGGCTAATCCCGCGCGGCTACTGGGTATTAGAGGTACCGGTGTGTACAGCAGTTTGGACCACCACCTCTGAAGGTCTCGCTGTATGATGTTACAACATGCAATGTTTGGTTTTCATGAGCAGTCAAAGAGCGGAAATTATGTTTATGTTGATCTCTATTCCAAATTTCTGTACACGTTCCGGAACTCTCGGAACCGAGGTGATGCAAAGCTTTTTTTGATGTGTATATTATCAGTACTGTATGCCACATCATTAATATACAACACGAACAGCAACGGTCCCAGGAAACTTGCCTGGGGTACGCCTGATACTTCTACTACACTTATCGACTATTCTCCAGCCAACTTATCACGCCACTTCTTCCGTTCTAAGGAAACGTCAATCCTCGCACAGCTTTTTTTATATCCCATTACTCGTATTTTGGTGTGGCGCTGATTTAAACAATCATGACATATTTCACGTTCCCATGGGCCTACTGCGCCGGGCAAACCTGCGCGCACCGAGTCTCTGGAGAAACAGCGAAAATGAAAGAAACGGGTGGGCAGATGCGAGTGGCTTCAGTGGCAGGCAGACTGCGTGATGGATCGTTAGCCAGCTCCGGACGCAGGCGCTCGATAGCCAATCTCGTCTGAGGGTGATGGGTGTTGGACAGCTTGCGGAAGAATGGCAAGGGCGGAAGGGGGGGTGGGGGGTGGGGAGTGAAAGGCAACGTGGCCATACCACGGACTGTCGCCTCGCGTAAGTGCCAGATACCGCCGCTGCACACAAACAACATTACTAACAGTTACATCCAGAAGGTCAGTGTACGCATTTTAATTCACTCGGGCCTTTTTTACTCGTCTTAAAATTTCGTTCTTACTCGTACTTTATGAGTAAGAGTCCGTTAACTATCTATATTTCAGATCGTATATTTCGGAGCGAAAGCTCACTCATCATGGTTTCCAAGTCTTATTGGAGGGTTTTCGTCAGGACCTGGTGGGAAGGTCCCCCTGATGAACCCTATCTTGTGAAATATAAATGAGATATGAATGCTAGTGAAAAACAAATTACAGCTGAATGTTACAACAATATGACTGACTGTTAATATAACAATCTTTGCAGAAAGAAAGAAAAGAAAATGACAAATTAAACGCCTTTCAGCCGTCAATTTTCAACCTCATTTTATTGGGCTACCAGTTTCAGCGTTTTCTACGCCATTTTCAGGCCCCTGACCGACTTGGAGGAATAATCTACCACGCTTGTGATCAAAACAGAGACCAGAAATAGTGATATTAGTAGATATTTGGACTGTGCGGCTAGTCCCGGCGGAGGTTCGAGTCCTCCGTCGGGCTTGGGTGTGTGTGTTTGTCCTTCGGATAATTTAGGTTAAGTAGTTTATAAGCTTAGGGACTGATGACCTTATCAGTTAAGTCCCATAAGATTTCACACACATTTGAACATTTTTTTAGTAGATATTTGTTGCAGTGACCAGTTCAACCATGACCTGCCGCCTCTCACAAGCGTGGTAGATTGTTCCTACGCGTCAGTCAGGGGTCTGAAGATGGCGTAGTAAAACGCTGAAACTGGTTGAAAATTGACGGCTGAAAGATGTTTAATTTGACATCTTCTATCGATCAGCCGAGTCCCGCAACCAACGCTAAAAAGATGGACATACAGAGGAAAGAAAAGATGTCAGCATACCACTCTTTATATATTATACCATATGAATGCGATGTGTCTCACACCACGCGGAATCCGCAGCATTATGTATGTTGAAGGTGGAGGGTGTAAAATGAAAGGAAAAGGAAGGAACTACTGATTTCAGCTGTATCTGGACGTTATGCAGGATCAGCGGTGGCGAGGGAAAATGTGTGCCAGACAGGAATTGGGACACAGGCTCTCATGTTTACTAGGCAGTTGTGTTAAATAACTGAGACGGCCGCTGTGACCGAGCGGTTCTAGGCGCTTCAGTCTGGAACCGCGCGACCGCTACGGCCGCAGGTTCGAATCCTGCCTCGGGCATGGATGTGTGTGATGTCCTTAGGTTAGTTAGGTTTAAGCAGTTCTAAGTTCTAGGGGACTGATCACCTCAGATGTTAAGTCCCATAGTGCTTAGAGCCATTTGAACCATTTGTTAAATCATTGAGCCAGCCGACACAGTGTTTATCGCAATTATGAATGTAGGTCGCCCGGGATAAACGCTGTGTCCAGCTGGTGCAGTGGGTTGACGCAACAGCAGCTGACATCACTATTTCCTTACCCTTTCCTTTCCTTTCTCCCTCTCCACCTTCACCTTCAACTTACATAGTACATTCTTCATGGTTCCTGGTAAAATTGACACCTCCCACAGGATGAGGCAACAACTGCTAGAGTAGTGTTGTTGGTGGACATGGTGCTGTCAGTAAAATGTGTATCGTCATTGGTTAAAGCAGGCTGTAAGAATCTGTGCGCAGGACGTTCAAGCATAATTGGTTAAGTCAAAAGTATGAACGCTACACAATTTGCCAGACATTGTAATACCATTCTGCTTTTCTCTCATCTAACTTTAAGCAAAATTTGTCAAGCTAGTTAACGGCCCCTGTGGCTGACCTTGTAATGAATAGCAATTTACTTTTCGCTCCATTATGCTCCAGCAGTCTACTGTGGCTTGAATAGAAAACGGCAAGATTGGCTTAGCAGCCACTTTACAAATGCATGCTTCGGACATTGGTGAAGAAACAGCGCTGGCCACACAGCGAACTCCTCGAATTGGACTTGACAGTATTCGGTACGGTAGACGACGTCTAGTACGTTCACAACAACACTGTAGAAATCACTAATTACAGTGATGGCACAGGTGCTAGAGTTACAACTGATATTTCCTGCCGGAAGGTTGGCCTAGCACCATGCGTTTCTCCCGTTATCCTCACCGGCTGTAGCGCCTTGGGGTGGCAGACATGTTCCTGTCCTTAATTTATTTCTCATAATGTCCTCTACAACTCTTCGAAATTTGTCGGTATGTTTTTCTCACACTCTGCATGCCGCATACCGTGTTTAGACGTACGCTGCTGCCGTTGAACACAGTTTTGTGAAGTGACAGTCAGTTTAGTGATCTTACGAAAGTAATTCATCGTTGGTTGGATGATTGTTTACCCTGTTAGAACGCTTAATTATTTCTTCAGCAGCGTTCGAAGTCTGTGGTTGTGAAGTTTCTGCTAAGTCAATTTGGTAGTTTGCTGCTCAAGAAGCGTAGTAGTGCGTGAAGTAAATTTTCAGCATTCTCCACAAGCTGGTATCCAGTGCATGGCGTAGGGTACTTCGTGCTAATATTGGTCACACCATGTCGTATTCCAGTCTTGTGTAGAACAAAGGAAAAAAATGACCTTGTGCCTGCGTAAATGTCTTCCCCACTCTCATATTATTCACATGATACCTACGCGAGATATGCTGCATTTATCCACATTTACAGAGAGCCGCCATGTAAATAGCTGTTATGGTTACTATAGATAACACGACCACCTGCGAATAATTTCAGAGCTACAAAGTAAAATAACTTTTCCTAACTTCATCACGATATGCTTCAGTGTATTAATGTTAACATTGTAAAGTCTCAGAATGATCAAATGAATATATAAGGAAAAATATACGATTTTAAGAAAAATGTATGGGACTAAATAACAAAACTAGAAGGCTAAAAATGGGTCAGAATGGTTCAAATGGCTTTGAGCACTGTGGGACTTAACTTCTGAACTTATAACTACTTAAACATAAGGACATCACACACATCCATGCTCGAGGCAGATTCGAACCTGCGACCGTAGCGGTCGCGCAGTTCCAGACTGTAGCGCCTAGAACCGCTCGGCCACAATAGGTCAGAATATGCAAGGGTTTGTCACAATTATAACTTACAAAACTCAACTTGATCACAGCAATACTTTGGTCAAAATAGACGTTTTTCCGAAATATTAAAGGCCCTAAATATTAGACTCATAAAGATGAAAATTGGTATTGAACGTCGGTTTGATATAAAAACGTTACATCTGCGACACCAATAAGCTACCTCTATTAGTTTTCAAGTTATTTACTAAAAACTAAATTTGAAACTAAAGTGTTCTTATTCCTGATTAATTAAGTATCATCTGCATTTGTAATAAAAAGTTCAAATTACAGCATTCGATTACATTCAGGAAATAATATGTCTGTACCAAGTTTCAAGACTATTTTGTCAATTAAAATCATTACAAGGAATCTTAAAGACGTAGTTCAGAGGTCATGTTCTACTGGGGGCTCCATTCTAAGAATTCTAGCCGGCAGAGTTTAAATGGATTCCAGCTAACGCTTTTTCAGTAACTAAAGTAAACTTAACTCTACTTATATAAAAATTATGAAGCTTGCAAATTCTTAAACGACAGAGACGTTAATTAATGTGTGTGCAAGAAAGGTGCCATTTAGATGCTGCTACTTGTGCGTAAGGCGGTTGATAGCAGACGTTCCGTTTGGCGGAATAGAAAATTATTTCTGCCGTGGAGGCAGAGAAGTGGAGACCGAGGTATCAACCTGCCCATGTCAGTCAAACGCCTGCGTGCGCTGTACCTCAGATTATGTCACAGTCAGACAGCTACCAAAAGCAATTTGGTAAAAGTAGAAAGTGAACTCCCGAGGACTGTACACCGACCTGGATCGCTTAGATTTCACGGAAGTAACTGTTTCTATGCCGTCCGTAGTGTTTACAAAACCGTGTGGCAAGTGGCGAGATTGGTTTCCACTTTTAAGGCGAGCAATTAACTTTTGGTGATTAGAAGCTCGAGCGATAGACCATTTTACTTGGAACTTCCTGTAGAGGTCGCCTCTGAACTATTAATATTACTTTTTTCCGATAGGGATATTATTATTATTATTATTATTATTATTAGGGATATTATTATATTTTGTGTGTGTGAACGTTTGCTGAATATATGAAGCAGTTAAAAATCACAACTTTTATTTATAGTCATAGTTCTAGACCCCTCTGAGTAAGCAGCAGGCAGGAACATTTTCTTCCAGTGAGCGCAAAGAGTAATGGGGCTTGCAGACTGGGAATTATGGTCAGTATGTTCTCCATCGCTATCTCGCCGACCACGAAAATAGTTTTCAGGCTCTTGTAAATGGCGAAGGTAGGTGTAAAGCACGCACGGACAGTTAAAGTGTCTTTTCATAATTGTCATAACGAGGTAACGATAATTTCGATTATTTACCTGTCGCCCCACATGCAGACTCTGTCTTAAAAAATCGCTTTGTATACTGAGATTACTATCTATTCCTATTACGGTTGTATACAGCTCACCGTATATTACTTCCAGATCTTGTGGAAATTTAGCTTCAGTGTTTCGTATTTGATTCAATCAGTCGAATATTCCAGATGCCGGGTAGTGGGCATTGATATGCGGTCTGTTCACCACTTGAACTCTACTGGAGATACTTCCAATGAAGTGCATGCACGGCTTTGGGGGGAAAGGCAGCCCTTTCTTTCTCAAGAGGGGAAACCAGAAAAGCTAGTGATATTGGACGCTGGTGTTCGTAGGGAATTCGACGTTCACACGATGGCCATTCGCCAAACTCAAACCATCCCAACAGATTGCCACACGATATATCACGATTCCTCGTTCCAAATCATTCATTTCCATTCATCCAATGCCCAACGGAAAGCTGTTTACGCCACCTTCAGTGTCACTTAATATTGAACGTGTGGTTTATGAGCAGCTGATCGACTACTGTACCACACTCTTTTTAACTCCCTATGCGCAGTCATTGTGCTAACTGGACTACTGGTAATACTTTGACTCACATCCTCTGCAACGCTCGACGGCCCCTCTCCGTCTGTACGTGATATCTGCCTGGTCTTGTTTTAGTGTGGTTCTTCTTCGCCTTCCCAGTTCGCAGTCACATCACCAACAGTCGATCTTGGCAGCTTTAAAAAGTCTGAAATGACCCTAATGGTTATGCTGTTCAGATGACATCCAACGACTAGTCCAAGTTCGGAGTCAACAAGCTCCTCTTACCGACCCGTTCCGCCGGTGTCGCTTTTCTGCTGACAACACAAGACTTTCCGCCTTATTTATATCGACGTGTCTGCCTCTCGCGATATCTAATGGTCAATACCGTGTTATATTTTGGTGCCCGGACAGTTTTGATCAAACAGTGTATTTCACACAAGTTCATTTTGGTTATCTGTTCACAATATGGTACCGTATCGAATATTTTTTTCAGAGAACTGTTGAAACGGAATTCACCTGTTCAGTTGTGCCTACTACTTGCAAGTTATTATGTGTGAAAAAGTGAGCTGTAATTCAGGTGAATGGTCTTTTCTGATCCGTGTTGATCCTTAACGAAATAACTAAATTAGTAAAACTTCCTTAAAGTATGTGCTAATTTGACTGAGTCCAGTATCTTTACTTTATTGACGCTCATAGAATAACAACCTCTTTTAAACAGCATCATTAGATAAGCCAACAAGATACAATCCCAGATCCTTTTAAGTGTGATGCATGATCATGTTTCAGAAAGCGTATAATTTTTATCAATGTGACGCTCATCACAGACCTATAATGTTCTTTGGACCATCTTTACGATTTAGAGGTCAGCGTCAAGGCTGCTATCGTGGAGGAGGTCGTGGTTTCGATTCCCAGTCACCGCCTCAGAATTTTCTGCAGTTTGAAGGTCTGGAACGAGATCCATTCAGCTTTTCGAGCCCAATGGGAAGCTACATTATCAAATAAGCAGCGGCACTGACACACAAGCCTCCGAATTGGCGTCAGATCGAATCGCTTACACCAGACATTGAGTCATTTTTAGTAATCAGGTGCTTCTTACTACTTGTCTCCTGATGCCGGAAGAGCACTTGACTGTCTGTTATAACGATGAAAGGACATTTAAATGGTAAAACTTGGCAAATTCTATTGGTGGGCTCTTTGATCTCCAGGTTGCTGTCGTGGACTGGTTGATTTCCATGCAGCCACACGATACGATGATCTTTTTAAGATGGTGTGAAGACAGAACAAATCCGTGTTCAAAGAGTATGTGGAGAAGTAGATTAAAGTCCGTGGCAAATTATGTGTGCTTTAATTTATTCTTTATTATTTACGAGTAAGGCCATTAGAACTACGCAAAGCACTTAGATGTGGGCATTTTCCTTCCTATGCGGCCATATATATTTAATTTTCTTGATGTGGACCTCCTTCCTCTCTTCAGACCATGTTGTTCCAGTCCTTTTTCCTTTTGTTTTTCCTCTTGGTCAACTTGCCATTTGTGAATTTTGTACCTGATAATTTCACGGTTTTGGACTTCTTCTGGGGCAGTTCTTGAAATATTTAAGATCAGCTTTGATCTCACCAACCTATTTCACGTGTCCATGTCGGCTTTGGCCCTACCGTCAAAAAACCGGCTATTCGTTTTTTAATTCTGTCTGCCTTCATTCTTTTAATGCGTCCATAAAAACTTTTCGTGCTTTTTTAAATTTCGCTATGGATATTTGTGTAGTGGTTGATTTCCTGATTGCTTGTGACTATTGTTCGTCTGCAAGTTTTGGGTCTAGAATTTGTCTTAAGACTTTGCGTTTCTTTTTCCCAGTATTTTCAGTGTCTTTTTTCCTGTTCAAAATAAGTGTTTCTGATCCATAGACGCATTCTGGTTTAATTACTATATTGTAATGTCTTAGTTCCGTGTACTGTGAGATACATTCCTTGTTGTAGATATTTTGGGTAAATTGGTATGCAGTTTCCATCTATTAGCATCTAATTTCGTTTGTTTTTACTTCAGTTCCACTTTCCTGAATGAGTTCATAGAGGTATTTAAGTTCTGGAACCCGTTTAATTTTTCCTTAGTTCGTCTCCATGAATTTTGGTTCTTCTTTGTTGCAGGCCGTGTAGTCTATCTTTTTAAAAGATATCTGGAGACAGGCTTTTTCTCCAATTTCTTTCTACAATTCAACCTGATTTCAGCTGAAGAAATATCGCGAGTTAATATTGCTAGTCTACAAATGCTACGGAAAGTGTAGATAACTTGCGTCTGCCTAAAGTCATTGGTTGGCAAATTTTGAGGAATGATTTCTGTTTGCGCCATGCTTGTATCACTTTCTCAAGAACTCTGGTGAAAAGTAATGTAGACAGCCCACCTTCTTGTCTTATTCCCGTTTTGATAAGTTTTGATTTGAATTATTGTTATAAATATTTTCTATGACGAAACTTTTTATTGTTTTAGAATGATATTCGTTACACAGAATCGAAAGCAGTAATGATCCAGATTCATCCAGTTTGGTTATGTATTTATAACAGGTAGTTATAATTAAAGTACAGCTATTCTCAGAGGCCCTGTGTGGTCTTTAATTATCATATGGCAGCAAAACTTGGTAGACATTTACATGCGTTAATGCGGAACCGATTTACGCGGGAAAAAATTAGTTCTAATTTTGGCGACCAGGTGTAAATTAGACGCTGTGAATACAATAAAAAAAGAATAGAAATGTTTCCATATGTAATGGATATTGGAGTGGGATGTGGGCAGCAATGTCCAAACCAGCAAGAAAGGTATAATGTTGATATTATTATCCGCCGGTTACACAATTTGTTCAATATGAGCACCAGAGACGTCGACGAGATGCTGTAAAGACCCAGATTTGCACCTGGTGACCGAAACTGGAACTAATTGTTTTCAGCGTAAATCGGTTCTCAATTCACGTATTAAAATATGAACCAAGTTTCGCTGTCATACGTTAATTGTATCCAACATTGAACCTCTGCGAATCGCTGTACTATAATTTAATATGTAGGCATCAGAAATCGTTTTATGCTTCTATGACATTGGTCGATCGTCAAGTCAACGGTGCCTTTGGTATTCCATTGTCGAAACAGAGCAAGGGTAGTCCTCATTTCTCTTCAAGTGACCCAGTTTGGGTAGTTTTGTTGTTGAAATCTCAGTGCGGTATACTTTTTTTGCGAAACAAATAACTTTTGTCAAGAAAGAAAATAAAATTTGTATCAAACAGATGTTGTTTAGCCGCCAGAGACGAATTAGCGAATATCATAGCCTTTCTTGTAACAGTGTTCGTTACATACGTCTTTTTTAAATAGAACTCGGTATTTCTTATCCGTTAATACACTTTCTCCAAAACATTCAGATTGTACCATTCATGGGAAAATGGCGTTATTAAAAAGGTAACTCAAAACTAACTTTGACTCTCCTCTGCACCTGCACACAGTGCACTCGTCCGGATGCTGGAGTTAGCAGTAAACGAATGGAAGCCAAGGATAGCGCACGCCGGTTATTCAGACTACCGTCTTCAGTTAAAGTTTTATGTGAGCACAACGTACAACAACGAAGCAAAGAGAATCTTAGAGAATCTTTCGAGAATATTAATCAGAACGATAGCAATTGCAATAAGGTTTTCTTATTTATAATACGGATCAATGTCGTTCAGTACTGTAGTACTTGTACTTTCTCCATGGATGAGTAGCACGTCTACATTATCTCAGTTGTAGTTCTCTGTATTTACACAAACCTTCATCAGAAGACCATTGACTAAATGAATGGAGTTCATTTTCCTTGTCTTTTCATTTGTTTACTGTCAACGCCTGCAGGTGGACATTGCCCAGGAAACCCGCGCTGTGTGTTAGAAAAGGAGAGTCAAAAACAATTTTTGTGTTACGTTTTTAATAACGTCGTGTTTACACATACACTGTGATGTATTTTTGAACAGGTCTTGAAGAGAGAGAGTAGAATAACGAATAAAAAATATAGAATACTATTGGAAAAAGAACACTGCTGTTCGTATCTTCGTAACGAACAAAGTTACAAGGAAGGTAATCGTGCTGATTAATGTGCTTGTGGCTGCTAAAAAAATATGCTTGATACTTTTTTTTATTTTCCTTCTGGGAAAAAGGTTTTTTGGGGTGGTCTAGATAACTTACACTCTGTAAGCGGTCCAATACCTGTTTCTACGTTTGGATTTTTTCTTTCTGTCTTTTGAACTAGCTCGGTTACATCTTCACATTAAACTTTGCCATCAGATTCAAGAAAATACACATGCAAGACTCTCTTGGGGCCTGATCCAACGTATCTGATGTCTTGCAATTGTATATAACCTTTGAAACGCATCGTGGAGATAAATAAACAGTGACTGTTAACAGTAAACTTGTTGTTTCATTTAATGTCAATAAAAGTCACAGTAAAGCCTAACCTAAAATTTTCGCATTTAAAGATAATTAGTAGTATCTGGCTTTTCCTGTCTTAAACAAATTCAAAATGTTGTTCAGTAGGCAAATTTAGCTGCGCTGGTAAAACATCACCAGTGGTGATGCTGTAAATATTTTACATGCATAAGGCGTTTTTACATCTCAATTACTCTAGCAAAAATGTATGTAATTACCTAAATGTAAAAACGCATTAATTATACGAAATACTTTTCACTCAAAGATAAACGCGTCTGGTGAAGACTTTTCTTAATTCTGCTGTACTCTTAAGACAGAGAAATCTAAATGGTAGTTGTTAACATTACAGCTATCCAGAAAACTTATTATTCTTATTTCTAAGTTTACGAACCTTGATTTCTGTCATTACGAAGTGAATGGTTGTGCCTTCACACATAAGATGTTCTTTCGCCACAGTGACACCATTGTCAAACAGTTGCTTTCATCATTACATATCACATTCCCAACACGACTCAAAACATGGTGAGACGTCTACAGCTTCGTTTTGAACGGGTAAGAAGTGGGCGATCAAATTCACACAAGGTCGTTGTTCTCACATTCTGGATGAGTCCCATCCCATCGCTGTCCAGGTATCCATAGCAAGTTTTTCGTGTTTTCCTCTCAATCAATCAATCAATGCCAATATGAAGGTGGTTTCTTCGAAATGGAAGCTCCCGATTGCTTTCTCCATTTTTGCTCACCCCGTGCTTGTGCTACGTCTGTAATGATCTTGTCGTCAATCTGACTGTAAACCCTAATATTCTTCCTGCACTTCGGAATTCAGAGATGCACTGTACGTTACTCGCATTGTACATTGCCTCGTTACGACGATCATCAAGCTATTAGCATATGCAGTGGCTCTTCTCTCGAATGTCTGTTGGTAGTCTAATTGATAAAGCAATCTGCATTGTCCAGTCACATTAATGTCATCACCTGTCAAAAGCCTAAATGACGCCTTTTGCAGCGCGGAGCGCTACGTTCTGGAAGATACCGACAGTGTCGTTGCTGGCTGCGAATGTTTTCTCGGTTGAGGATCTATAGTGCGAAGAATTCGATAGAGGTGCTCCCAACACTTCTGCAGCCGTCGTTCACCTTTGTCATCTATGGCCGGTGGTGCATCAGACTCGCCTCGGCTCCGGTTTTGGATAGCGCCGTTTTGCCGTGAACTGGGTTTAAATCCAGGGAGTTTGATGGCCAGAGGAGCAAATCTTTTAACCACGCAAGTGCACTGCAAACTGTGTGATACGTTGCATTGTCCCACTGGTAGATGTCATTGTACCTAGTAAAACGAACTGCACTTAGGGGTTGAGATGGTCCCCAAGGATAGATGTATACTTGTGATGCTCCTTGGTGCCCTTCAGAGTGACGAGTTCATGCAGGGAATGCCTCGAAAACATTCCCCAGACCATAACGCTCTTTCCTCTGGCTGGGGCCCTTTCGAAGGATTGTTGTTAGGTGTTTGCTTTCATACGTGTCACACAGTCCACGCCAACAACCTTTTGTCCGATGCAGCATAAAACATTAATCATTATAAATAGTCACCTGTCGCCGCTCTATGGCCGTTCGGTTGCGTTACTGGAGAGCAAATACCAGCATACGTCGCTGATGAACATCAGGTAAGATCGGTCCATGAACCAGGCGCTTTTTTGCGAAGGCCCGTATGCAGCAACGTTCTCTGAACGGTAGTTGAGGAGACACAGTAGGTTAGGTAGCCCATTGGTTCGTCTGGGTGGTCACGTCTCTTCGCCCGTACACACTTCTGCAGCCGTTGTTCACCTCTGTCATCTATGCCTGGTGGTGCACCAGACTCGCCACGGCTACGGTTTTGATTAGCGCCATTTTGCCATGCACAGTAGACTTTAACCTTCGCGGCAAGCGAACATTTTACGAACTTAGTTGTTTCGAAAATGCTTCCAAAACATGAAAATTGAAATGGCTCTAAGCACTATGGGACTTGACATCTGAGGTCATCACTCCCCTAGACTTAGAACTACTTAAACCTAACTAACCTAAGAACATCACACACATTCATGCCCGAGGCAGGATTCGAACCTGCGACCGTAGCAGCAGCGCGGTGCCAGACTGTAGCGCCTAGAACCGCTCGGCCACAGTATCCGGCAAAAATGCTTCCAATCTTGGACCGAAACCCAATGATCACGCCCTTTTGGAAGTGAATTAAATAGCTCCGTTTCCACATTACGGCAATGACCCTACTGTTTTTCGCGTCTCTCCCCCTCCCGCACCACCTCTCCCTCTCCCACCTCGACTTGCTTTTATACCCTCCACTGCTAGTGCTGCCACCTGCCGACTGTAAGAGGTTACTGCACTTTGACGTAAAAAATAGGCGGTGCGACTGGACCGTTGAAGCTGAGAAGTTATTAGTTAATTTCCCGCCAGATAGCAGATAACATATTGGAAATAAGCATTGTGCCCATGGGCGGAAAGCAGTACTCATTCATACGGCTTGATTATGACAAAAATAACTTTACAACAAAACTTACCTTTTAAGGAATGACTGAATACGCATCAGGTGCTACATTCACGCTCGATCAGAAACTCATAAATGTTAAACTTATCTTCGAGCAAGGAAGATACACAAGGTGTCCCACATAAAACCGCTACACCTCGAGTCAGAGATTCAAGTAACAATGAACTAACTGAAAAGAACAGATAATAGTAACGTTAAAACATGTAGTTACTTGTTTATAAGAGATGCAGGAAATGGTGGCCATGGACATCCAGACATCGCTGACTTCGTGTGATGACGTTACCACCGACACGCCGTAACTCTGCAGGCTTGATGTTGCTAATTTCCCTAGTAATGTTCGGTTTAAGATCGTCTGTCGTGCGAGATTGTCAGCATACACCCTGTTTTTACTGTGGTCCATAAATAAAAATCACACGATGCTAGATCCGGGGTTCTTGTGGACCAAATGCCTCTACTGACAAGTCTGTCTTCAGGGAATACGTTGGTGATGTGGGCCATACTTTTGGTTGGATATGTGAGTGGTTGCCCCATTTTGTTGGAATACTGGATACAGCTTCTCTGCAACAGTTAATTGTGCATAGAAAGAGTCAAAGATCTCAAGATATTTGGCGTTGTTAAAGGTGGAATTGAAAGACATGGGACCAATAATGCGCGTGCCCGACAACACACATCAAACAGCTGTCTTCTCTGAGTTGAAATGTTCTTCATGTACAATATATGGGGTGTTCAGCGACCAGTAACTGCAATTCCTGTAGTTTACATAACCTGACAAATGTGCAACGTGTCATCCGAGTAACCTTTATCAATTGATGTTAACAACCTGTTACATAATGAACTCTTTCTTCCTGATCCTCAAATATCACTTCTTGCAGCACTCTCACAGGATAGGCTTTTAATTTTGCAATTTTTAGTATACGATAACACGTTGTACCACACATACCAACCTGCTGCAATAACCTCCTTATCGGACTGCAAGGACTTCCCGTAATGTCCATGCGAATTTTGCCTATAGTTTCAGGAGGCCTCACTGCCGGTCAGCTGTTTCCCTGCACATTCTGAATGGATCCTACAGCCCTCCAGTCCTTGTACAGATATTAAATAGTGCTGGTCGTGGGGAGGCCCTACCAGGATACTTCGCTTGAAATATTTCTTTACATTTCTTGATGGAGCCTGTCTTTAAGGGTACTAGAAAAGTTTTGCAATACAGCTTTATTTATTTAATTTTTTCGAAGTAATTTCCGTCACATTGAATACATCTCTCCATCCTCCGAAACCAAACCCTAAACCAGTTTTAGCAAGTTTCTTTAGGGAGTAAGGCACACTCCTTGTCCCAAGCCCTCAGGAGATCCTAATCACTTGAAAACTGCACTCCTTTCAGCTTACTTTTCACATGCGGGAACAGTGCAAAGTCCCAAGGGGCAACGGCGGACTGTAAGGAGGGTGCTCAAGAAGTTTCAGTACTGTACTCCGCAAATATTCGGTGCATGCTTTGGCGCGATGAGTTGGAGCGTTGTGATGAGGGAGGAACCAAGTGTCCATTCTCGACTTCAGTCGCAGGTCTTCAAAGATTGGATGACTTTGGGCAAGCACTGCTCAGTGTACCACTCAGCTGTGACTGTCTTCTGTGTGTCCAAATGCACACGCTCCACTATTCTACTCGATTTGAAAAAAAAAAAAAAAAAAAAAAAAAACAGCTATCATTTTCTTCTTTGCTGATCGGCGTTTTCTGACAATCTACGAGTTTGTCGTCATCTTCAAAGACCCAAACTTTGTTTTGAATCTAAGTCGGCACATCGCAATAGTGAGTGAGTCATGCACGGATAGCCAAGTGGTAAGGCGACCACTCGCGATAAGTGGGAAATTCGGGTTCGAGTCCTGGTCCAGCACAAATTTTCATTGCCGTCGTTCCATTCTACAGCTCGTGGTTGTCCTTTTTCGCAATCGCGAATTCATTCAATGAAATCTGCTACTGTTAAACCATTGCATGAAAAGACAATCTAGTTTCTGGCAGCTTTATCCAAAAATATCTTGGGAGTGTAATGTATTCAAGAGTTTCTTTATAAATTTATAAAAATAAATTACTAACAAAATGTCAGTTTGGTTTTCAAAATGTCTTTTCAACAGAAAATGCTATGTATACCGTCAGTGATCAAATATAAAATGCTCTGCATAACTGAACGTCACTGGGATTTTTTGTGATCTCTCAAAGGCTTTTTATTGTGTAAATCACAGAATATTTTATACAAGCTAAAACATTGTGGTATGAGTGGGCAGGATACAAATAGTTTAGTTCATATTTAACCGGCAGAGAGCAGTTGGTTGAAATAAACAGTTCACATGATGCGGAAAAATTATAATATTTCTCAAACCGGAGAGGTATCAAGAATGAGGTCCCACAGGGCTCAGTCTTGGGCCTCTTATTGATCTTTATATATATTAATGACTTGATACTCTATATTGACGAAGATGCAAAGGTAGTTCTTTTTGCTGACGATACAAGTATAGATATCACACGCAACGAACAAGAAGTAGTTGAGGAATTTGTAAATAACGTCTACAGAAAATTATGAAGTGGTATATTCTAAGTTTTTGGCTGTATGCATTGATGAGAAATTGGATTTGAAGAAACCCATTGATGATATATTGAAACGCTTGAGTTCAGCTACTTATGCTATCAGGTAATAAATATACCAGTAAATTAGCTTACTATTTTCATTCAATGATTTTTATGACACAATATTTTGGGGTATTTCATCACAAGGAAAACAGTATTCATTGCATAAATACTTGTAATCAGGGTAATAGATGTAGTACACCATCTTATAAACATTATCTGAGGAAATAGGGATATTCATAGTATCTTCACAATATGTACCTTCACTTATGAAACTTGTTATTAATAACCGATCCCATATCAAAAGAAATAGTAATCAAAAAATAGGAGAAAGACTGAACTATTCTGCATTAAATCTAACTTTGTTACAGAAAGGGATGAATTATGCTGCCATACTTACCAAATAGTATGAAAAGTCTGACAGATAGCCAACCAGTATTTAAAAACAAATCAAAAGAATTTCTGGATGATAACTTCTTCTCCTCAACAGATGCTTTTGTAGAAATAAATTAGTAATCACAACTATTTAAAAAAATTTAAAAAGTTGAATTATGACAGGTAAAGAAACTTTTGTTAAACTGTCACTTTCCATGCCGTTAAGAAGTGTCATATTCATGATCTAATCTAATCTATTGTATTGTGTTCCCGGTGGGCCATCACGCTGTTAAGCGGGTGCCCATAATGTTCTTCTCATTAGTGTGGATTCTTAAAGCCTATGTGCAGCGTTCTAACTCGTGTGTTCAAACCTGAAGCAGAACAGTAACAGTAACCATTCTTGTGACTAAATGAAATAAGATTGCTACTGAAGCTGGCTAAGTCTGACAATAAAAGCATTTACCACAACGCCGCACCTCTTCAAAGATGCTGAATGCGCCTAACTGCTATTTATGGGTATTGTAATGGGAATGCTCTTGCTGCTAGGGAAAGCACTGCAGACTAAGTCCTCGATTCGAGAGCGTTAGCTGTGTTTCCAGTGAACTTCGTGAATCTTGCACTATTCGTATATTTGTTCTAAATACGAGACCCTACTTAGTGTGAGCGATGAAGGGGATAGGTCGTCCTTTAGTTGGCAAAAAGTACTTTTATGACGATGGGTAACGGTGTTCCTCACAGAAAAGTATAAGCAACATTACGTCAAAATGGCTTGTATCGTTTCCATTGTCAACAGGTGTGACTCTCGCGCGCTCGTGATGAAACCGGGCTATTGGAATTTTGTCGATACGTAACTGCCAAATTCCAGTTAATCAAATTCATAAAGTTCACTGATGAGCACTTTGTAGTCGTGACGAAAATAACAACACGCGTACAACTCTCGTTGGTGGGGTTACATACCACTTGGCCACAGATTTGCAGCACTGCAGTCTATAAAAGTGTAGTGCTGTGTGATACACGGTCGGTTCATTCAGATGAATTCGAAACGTTTCACGTTACGTACAGCTACCTGCTACGAAGTAATTCTTCACTTTTTCTGAAATAAGTTGCTTTCATTTCAAGGGTAAGCACTTTTTTTCGGTTGGTGGAGCGTCTGGGCTCCTGTCGATTAGCTAACATACTATCTTACGTTAGCCAAAAATTCTGGTGGTGTCGGCATCTCATTTCACATTCAATGTTCAGGAAGAGCCCAACAACATTCCATTCCATTATTGTCTTGTTTATAGAGATGTATTGCTGAAATTAGAGGAGTTAAAACTAAACACAGAATAGGAAATAGTCGGCGATTCAGTGTAATTTGTTATTTATTGTTACTTGTTTTCCATCAAGCACTTGCTCTTTATAATTTTGTAACGTCCGTTTTACCTGTCACATTCTAGGAACTCAAACTGTACATATAGTAATAATAGTACTTACAATTATTGGGTTGGTGCGTAAGTTCGTAGCCTTTTTCCTTAAGTTTAATAAATAACGAATACATATAACAGAGACTTTAGTCAATTTCATCTATATAAATAACAGGACATAAATTTGAATCAGCTATCCATTTCTCATAGTGTCGGCCCTTAAATACGAGCCAAATGGAACTGAATTCACGCTTGAGAACAGCAACGAGTGGGCCTCCTTCATAATTTCCGGTGTGTTTGCAAGGCGATAGTCCAGTATCAAAAGACACAGTGATCACATTATCCAAATCGTTGTCACAAGCTGTTCCACTCCACCGTGTTTTGATCGCTTGTTTGAAATTCCACATCTACACTTCCTGGAGTAATAAGTGACTAAAGCGTGTAAAACATTCTCGAACTTCTTGCCACGCCACATCAGGGTAAAACCTCGTACTTTCGACGATTACCTCCATCGTCTTGGCCAGGAGCAACTGACGGTCTAAACTCTTACTGTGGTGGCCTTATATAGCTTATAGAAGGCTTACAATTGCGTAACGCTGTCGCAGATGGTGTCAACGCCTGTGCTGGTGTCGCCACCGCTCCCGTGGTAACGTAAAATTTTGCGAAGAATATCTCTGCCTCTTCTCTGCATAGAGAGCTCGCTTCCATCCACCGTTAATTCTAAGACTATAACCACTGTCACGGATGAAGCGCTTCTTGCGCATTTTCCAGCCTCATGAATTACTAAATTCCAGTATGTGGAATCATGGGATATGTAGAACCTCAGGACAAAACTTTTCTTTCATCAAACAGTATTTTGAATTTGTTCATAAAGCCGTACACAGAAACTGCAGATTTCCCCAGTTCTAAATTTTTTAATATGTCGTTGATGTTCTGCACAGCTGTCAGAAACGGCACGGATGAACCGACTGATGTAATTGCTTCCACATTCACAAGGGATGTTATAAATCCCAGGAGTCATGAGGCCGAGACTGTCCTTAGCAGGACGTAGCATCTCCTCTATCTTCTTAGCAGGTCGGAAAATAGGTCTTACATCTTGTCTTCCAAGGAATCAGCCTATCGATCACAAAATTTAAATATCGACCAGGAAATATCACATTTTCCTAGGTACACTACCCTCAACAGTCTCCACTATTTCATTAATAGATCATTGTATCATCTGCGATAAGTCCGTGCATACCGTTAACACTATCTGCCAGAATATTAGTAAGACACAAAATGAACAGTAAAGGTCACAACGCTGCCCTCTGGGACACGTCAGGAGTTGCTTCTACGTCTGTCGATAGCTCTGCATCCAAGATAACACGCTGCATTCTCCCTACCAAGAAATTCTCAATTCAGTCACAAATCTGGCTTAATACCCAATTTGGCGGTACTTTCATTAATAATCGTTGTTGTGATACTAAATTATACGCTTTTCGGAAGCCCAAAACTGCTGCAACTACTTTACTGACTCCATACATAGTTTTCAGGTCGTCATGTGACAAAAGAGCAAATTCTGTTTCGCATGACCGACGTTTTCGGAATCCAAGCTGATTGTCATGAAGGAAGTCACTGTGTTCGAAATACCTCATTATCTTTGATCTTATAAAATGTTCTAACATTGTAGGACAGATTAACATCAAAGACATTGGATGGTAGTTTTATGGATCACTTGCTACCCTTCTTGTAGACGGCTGTGACTTTCTGTTGTCTTCAAACTACTGGTTCAAATGGCTCTAAGCACTATGGGACTTAACATCGGAGGACATCAGTCCTCTAGACCTAGAACTACTTAAACCTAACCAACCGGAGGACATCACACACACCCATGCCCGAGGCAGGATTCGAACCTATGACCGTAGCAGCAGCGCGGTTCCGGACTGAAGCGCCTAGAACCGCTCGGCCAGAACGGCCAAACTACTTTGGAAACCTTTTTTTTCTTCCCTCAGTTTGAGTACCAGTGTCATCCATGAGTGTTTGGACACTTTCAGCTCGTGTTACACAAGGTGGTATCAGACGGTGCTTGTAATTTGTCTCGATTGTGTAACATTGCAATGTTGCTTAGGTGATGGCATCCCACAAAACACCGTCTGTGGTTTGGACAGGTTTTTTCTTCTGATGCATATGTTGTTTTCTGGTTGCTTTGACACGAACACTATCGCACTTACACCGACTCATTTTTTCCGTATTTTTGCGAGCGTGTTGTGCATTTGGTATACAAATCAAGAAATGATTTACCTTCAATCCCATTGACATCAAGGCCAATAGGGATGAAGGATAAGCTATGACAGGGTAAGGATTACTCAGGAAGTCACACTGACTGAAACGGCTCCGTGTTCTCTTGAAGTGATTGGGGAAACGGTGTCAAACCTAGTTATCCTGCAGCAGACTGACGCACAAATCTTGAACAGCCATCTCCAAACCATGTTCAGAGTAACACGGTGGCACCTGGGGTTTCAGCTGGTCCCACATATCTGTGTTGCGAACAAGTCTGGGAAGCAGGTCGACTGTGGAAGAGTCGGAGCATGACATATGAAATCTTGGGCAACACAAGCTGCATGAGGACGAGCCCTATCCTGCTGGAAAAGTTTCCTGGTAGATCACTAGGAAAGGTCCCGCATGGGGTTGAAGAATGTCATCAAGCTAACGCTGTTCAGTTAAGATTCCACGTACCACTATTATCGTAGCACAGGGGCGGGCAAACGTTGCACGCGGCTCACGAGCGCACAGCGCTGCACGTGTGCTGCTCGCGTGCAGGCGTCGACCGGGGCTGTGGCGACAGCCGGCAGGTTGCGGCAGTGTAGTGCCAGGCTATGCTGCGGACGTTGATGCGAAGCGAGCACTATGTAGTGAACGTTGTATTTCAAGAAACGGAGAAGTGGAGATTTGCTATCTTATTCTATCAGTATTCTCGCTGGTCAACGGAAGTTTAGTATTGAAGGTCATTATAATAAATTTCACAAGGACGAGTACAATTTATTGTCGGATTCTGAGTGGATGGGGAATTGACTGAGCTTAAGAAGAGCGATCTGACGATTCCAGATGAATCTGTCGTAGTTGGCCGGCCGAAGAGGCCGAGCGGTTCTAGGCACTACAGTCTGGAACCGCGCGACCGCTATGGTCGCAGGTTGGAATCCTGCCTCGGGCATGGATGTGTGTGATGTCCTTAGGTTAGTTAGGTTTAAGTAGTTCTAAGTTCTAGGGGACTGATGATCACAGCAGTTAAGTCCCATAGTGCTCAGAGCCATTTGAATTTGTCGTAGTTGCTGTTGTCACGAGAGATCTGCGACTTTCTCTCGTCATGTCTCTCATCTAACTGATTTAACATTTTATGGAGAACTGTTTTCAAGTTTTCAGGACGACAACAATAATAGCCCAGCGGTATGTGCAAGTTATAAGACTGCGCTTAATATAGCGAGAGCTGGAAAACCATTTGCTGAATTAATAAGTCTCAGTTAAGAGCAAACATCAGTGATGAAAATTTACGTAACTTTGTGTTTGTCTGTATGCAGAAATTTTGTTCCAGATATTAAACGTATTGTAAACTCCACCTGTGATAATTAAATAAAACGTATCGTAGGTAATATGTACTCCTTCAAACCATGATTTCTTTCAAGCACTCCTACTAACCGTATTCATTCACTCAATAAAGCAAGCTAGGAAACAAAACGCATTACAGAGGAAGGAGCGGACGGAAGGTATGGTGGGGATGGGAGATAAGCGGGTGGCCAGCTTGCCCCTGTGTGTACGCGGAACACCTGTTAACTGCACGCGTGCAAGTGCACCGCACATGTGCAGGATTCCTGCCCGCCCCTGTCGTAGGACATGGCCCTCAAGGCCATTACGCCGGCTGTGCGGCCGGTGTGGCGTGCGACAGCGCGTGTCTAACTGTACCATTCTGCAGGCTACCTCCACACCGATATGCAGTTATCGTGTGTCCCCAAAACGAATCGTGGTTCATCACCAGACACCACATTTCGCTAATATGTAGCAGTCGTTCTGATTTGACACGTCTGTAGACGAGTCGGCGATGTCTCTGTGTTAACGACAGTGCACAACAAGAGCACCTGGATTGCAAATTCGCACCCGCAACGTGCCTGGAAATGGTTTATGAAACAACTGGCCCTCGTAAACCCTCTTCTATTGGGAACGAGTCACTGTAGGATCCCTTGTCGCTCGCCACACGATCCTTCGATTCTCTCCCCTCGTCGTCCTGGTCGCTCCAGACCCGGCACGTCGCACGTGCCGACATCTCGTGTCCTCAGCTCCCAACAGTAACGTAACACTCCGCACATCGATCGGGCGAGCCACACGGCATGTCGACCAGCCAGCGGTTTTCATTTCATGCAGACGATTAGGCCCCACTCAAACTGGCTTAACTGTGAGAAATGTCTAATAGGCTTACTTGACATCTGCCCCTGCTAACATCCTCCTCGAGTCAGGATGTGATTGCGTTTGTGACTTGTCCACTACACACCGTTTAAATAGAACTCCCCGCCCGACTGCAGCGCCAATGCAGGGCCCGTGTACACGCGCACTGACGTCAAACTTCGGTCGTTTGCATATCGGATCTCACTGTACTTATTTGCAAAGTTTCGCATTTGTACCTTTCTTCTCTCTGAGCGCTCTATTTTCGGTGTTCCTGAGTGTATCAAGCACCAGTGGAATGTGCTCCAAGGACGAATTCGTGGGGGTTTCTCTCGTGCCTCAGGTTCTCAAAAAACCCGTGCGCGCTATCACTAAAATGTAAAGTCCGTCGGATTATATGAAAAATAGCATGTATATATTATGCTATGATAAATGCTTGGTATGCAGCAAGTGGAAGAGCTCAGCTTGCTCTCGTATCATTTCTTTCGTAAATATTATTTTTTCTTTCTTTTTCTTATTCCATCCAAATTCCTAATACAGCATTTACTTGAAATGACAACTTCTTCAAGATACTAACTAAAATTGTATAAATATTCTGTACACACACATTTTACTTAAGGGAAAATATAACTTTTGAGATTAAGTAAAACAATGAGCAACCAAAATTTATACCCCGCTATAAGAGTCTGGTTCAGTGTTTATATACTTTAATTCCCTTTTTTTCTTAAAATGAAACTGTATGGTACCAGGGACCTTTGAAAACGTCAATGAGAATTTTGATTGAGGAGGGATGCGTGCTAGGGCAGTCCGTGCAGATGTGCAAAGCCCTTGTGCCCGGTTGGTTCAGTGGTTGCACACCTGCTTAATGAGCAGGAAACCTGGGTTCGCATCCTGGTCTGAATACAAATTTTCATTTGTTCCCTCAGTTCGCATATGTACTGTTTCTCTTCATTTTGAAGAACACATTCTCTTGTTTCAAAATTTAGTAGTTTAGGAAGTACTATTTTAAAAATTATGGGACATATATACAGCCACTTGGGTTGCACAAATTTTTGTCAATTGACCACAGTTTCGATTGCACTAGGGCAATTTTCATCAGAATAAAAAGTTACGTGGAATACATGTAATCACATCATGGTTTGAAACGTCGGAGCAAAAGTGACAGACAACGTTGACGCCTCTGACGTCACTGTGGTTGGCGACATCCAAAGTGTTGTTACGACAGTCGTGGACGCGCAGGACGCCTTTTGAACGACTTAATGCTGAAATGAAATTTCGTGGGCTAGGGCCTCCCGTCGGGTAGACCCGTCGCTTGGTGCAAGTCTTTTGAGTTGACGCTACTTCGGCGACTTGCGTGTCGTTGGGGATGATGATGATGATGATGATAATGATGATGAAGATGAAGATAACACAACATCCAGTCCCGAACTCCCTTGCATGGCATTCCGTCGCGCTGACCACTCAACTATCGGGCGGCCTACCTGAACGCTGTCACACCTATAGCCAGAAGTTCTGCTTTCGATCCGTTGACTTACAGACACATGCTTGCCACCCAGCGGAAGGTGATGTTCACTATTACTTAAAAGCACTGTAGCAACGTTCGATGACGTTTCCAGACATGAATTCAATTTGTTGCTCAATACGGGATGTACAAAAACACAAGTCGAAAACTTTAAGACATTTATTGCTGACGTCAAAACATTGCAAAAAAAATCATGTGAACATAGGTCCGAAAATCCTTCGTCAGTGAGGTCCTGTGGTTACATAATTTACGTCAAATGGGCAGTTTTACTCACTTTTCTGTTTAAAGTTGGCCATAATATTTGGTTTATGCTGTCTGATTGTCGTTTGCTCCGCTTTAGAGTGACTTCCATCACAACACATAACAACGATACTCAAGGTGATATTGATACAGAAGATTTTTATGCAGAATGTTCCAGATCGTCATGCTGAAAGGTGTATTATCAAGGGAAATGGCACTTTGTTTGTAATGTTTGACACTATGAGCAACTTTGGAAGTGATACGTGTTCTGTAGGAACTAATCCGCACTAGCTGTAAGATAGTTCTTGTTAAAAGTCCAGAACAGTTTCGCGCCACTAACAGTCGCATCCTCAGGTGATAAAACCGCCGAAAGATAACTGCCTTAGAGCCAATCCCCACCATTCATGTCATGTTGTAAACAAATAGCGCGCTAAAAGTGATAGCCCTTATTTAAAACGAAGGGGATAGCAGAAGCGCGCCACAACGAGGAAGATAGGTGAGCGGCAACGGTCAAGGTAGTACTGATACTTATCATCTGAGGGTGCGTCTTCTAGTGGCACGAAACCGGTCGTGACTTTTAATAAGAAGTGTTTTACAGCCAGTGCGGATATTTATTTCAGAATGATACGTACTCTTTGGATACCAGAAGTTGTGTTATTATTAGAGCACAAACGAGTGAGTGACTCGGCTGCAGAGAGAGAGAGAGAGAGAGAGAGAGAGAGAGAGTTGAGCGAGGAGTTTTGATGGCGTGTGGTGTCTCGTGTTTAAGAATTATTTTTTTTGTAATTAAATGTCTTTATGGTTTTCTTTGAATAAATCCAAGTATTGTTTGGAAATTAGCCTTGTAAAATATTGCATGGATAATGAGCCTAGAACTTTCGTTTGCGACGTAAATTACAAAAAAAAAAAAAAAAAAAAAAAAAAAAATATAAAAGGTAGGTTCAAATGGCTCTGAGCACTATCGAACCTAGCATCTGATGTCATCAGTCCAATAGAACTTAGAACTACTTAAACCTAACTAACCTAAGAACATCACACACATCCATGCCCGAGGCAGGATTCGAACCTGCGACCGTAGCGGTCGCGCGGTTCCAGACCGAAGCGCCTAGAACCGCTCGACCACCACGGCCGGCCACTATAAAGGTTTGACAGTGGATAGTCCTACAGCTTTCCTTTATAACATGACTTGAAATTACGTGTTTCTTGGTTCGTAATCAGGCCAGCGGAAAAAACAGTCATTTATTGTAGGCCTACTAGTTTCGACGTAAATAAAATCACCTCCACGTCCGCAGGCTTCTGTGAAAAAGAAATGTTGTACTAGCTGCACGAACAGTTGCACGACTGTAATGAAGAAAATTAAAATTCAAGTATGCGGCGTAATGGCGACTATCTTGTAGCTCCTGCGAAGCTAGGTTGTCTCGGTTGCCCAGCGTGCTAGAATTGCTATAAATGCGTCGTTATTTGACACCAGGCGGTTACACCTACGAAATGAAAGAATTAAATAACAGTTTACGTTAAAATTCTGTTTCACAATTAATAACGCATTAAACAGTCCTATAAATCTGAAAGACGCAAAGCGATCTTATAACAAGAGAAAGAGCGCCAGAGACAAAATGTCGAGGAGAGAGGAGCCATCACAATGGCACTTCTATGTATATGCTAAATTGTAAGAGTTACAGACGTAAGTATACTTTTTCGTAGAACTTTGTATCGACTGTCAATGGTTTTCTCCGAAGTAACATTTCTTAGAATTAACAGTCTTATATTCCATGTCTATTGATTTTCTGTTTCAGTAATTATTACGTTATGCAAAGTTTCTTTTATTTAAGGCCCTCAGTTCATTAATTCATAACAAATATAAAAATGCTCTTGACAAATAGGTATGGGGACGCTGAGGCGGATGTGCTGAATGCAGAGTGAAATTTTACTTGAGCTGCTCCGTGATGTGTAACTGACGACAGAGGACTGACTATTACGAGCTGATTTTATAGAATGTCGACAGTCGTTGGAAAAAAGTAGTATGCGTAGTGTTTTTATTCTGCAAGCACTAGGAGGGTAACTGTTATAAAGATTACATCGTTTTTAACCATATCTACGTTTTGGTATAAAGGGCGGATTATCAGTCATGTGTTCAGAATCTCATGTATTATTCTTCACCCTCCATCTTCAGTTAAAAGTATTTCATTAGAAAAGCAAAGAGTAAATGTTACGTAATTTAAATTTTTGTTATATGATTTAATTTTGTTTGGTGTATGAGAAAACTATAAAAAATCATAGTTCATGTTAGCACGAGTCACTTCTGCGTTATTAAATGAAGTTTAATATAATTTAAAAATACCGTTTTCTTTATATGTAAACAGTTCACTAGTTGAATACGATAGTAACATTACATCGTCACGCCTTGCACTGATGCGTGGACAGCTAGCTGCATTTTGGAAAGACAACAGGATTCTAATTTTCAAAAGCAGCCTAAAGAATGATGAGGCAATTAGCCGCACAGTGATTACTTTTAGGTACATGCAGTTTAGTGCTTCATATTCTTTCAGTGTGCAGACAGAGCAGAGCTGAGTTACCCGTTGCAAAGGTAAGAAACGACTGTGGGGTCTAAACAATCTTTTGAGATTACATTAGGAACAGTATCTATTTGCAAAATTTTCTTATAATCCAGTAGATGCATTTTTTTTAAACAGGGAACAGTTTTAATGTGCAGCAGTTAATCACTCTGTGTTATTGCTTCATGATTTGTTAGTAGTTGATTTGGGGGAGGTCCGCAGCTCGTGGTCGTGCGGTAGCGTTCTCGCTTCCCGCGCCCGGGTTCGATTCCCGGCGGGGTCAGGGATTTTCTCTGCCTCGTGATGACTGGGTGTTGTGTGATGTCCTTAGGTTAGTTAGGTTTAAGTAGTTCTAAGTTCTAGGGGACTGATGACCATAGATGTTAAGTCCCATAGTACTCAGAGCCATTTGGGGGAGGGGACCAACCAGCGGGGTCATCGGTCCCATCGGATTAAGGAAGGATGGGCAAGGAATTTGGCCTTGCGCTTTTAAAGGAACTATCCCACCATTTGCCTGAAGCGATTTATCAAAATCAAGGAAAACCTAAATCAGGATGGCCGGACAGGGGTCTGAACCGTCGTTCTACCGAATGCGAGTCCAGTGCGCTAACCACTGCGCCACCTCGGTCGGTTTGTTTCATGAGGAAGCAATTTTATACATTATTGATAACCACTCTTTGTATTCAATTTCAATTAAAAATAGTTTCAGTTTATTGTAAATACCATCACACACATGGAAAGTAATTTACGTAGCTAATGTTCGTATTCAAAAGTGGAGTGGGAAAGGCTATTCTAGATCAGAGTACGTAGGTGACACCGAATTTAAAAGTTTTTGCTTTCTCATTGCTACCGAGAGATTTTGGCGCATACAGTTCCCAGTTACTAAGGCTAAGTGTAAAACTTTCGATGTGATCAACGCCTTTCCTTCTGGCAGTGGTCCTAGTTGATGGTGTTTCATCCACAGTGTATATTGAGCATGCAGTAAAGGAAACAAAAGAAAAATCCGGAGTAGGAATTAAAATCCATGGAGAAGAAATAAAAACTTTGAGGTTCGCCGATATCATTGTAATTCTGTCAGAGACAGCAAAGGGCCTGGAAGAACAGCCGAATGGAATGGACAGTGTCTTGAAAGGAGGCTATAAGATGAACATCAACAAAAGCAAAACGAGGATAATTGAATGTAGTCGAATTAAATCGGGTGATGCTGCGGGAATTAAACTAGGAAATGAGACGCTTAAAGTAATAAATGAGTTTTGCTGTTTGGGGAGCAAAATAACTGATCATGGCCGAAATGGAGTGTAGCCATGTATGGAAGTGAAATGTAGTTTGGACAAGAAGCTTTCGAAATGTGGTGCTACAGAAGAATGCTGAAGATTAGATGGGTAGATCACATAACTAATGAGGAAGTATTGAATAGAATTGGGGAGAAGACAAATTTGTGGCACAACTTGACTAGAAGAAGGGATCGGTTGGTAGGACGTGTTCTGAGGCATCAAGGGATCACCAATTTAGTACTGGAGGGCAGAGTGGAGGGTAAAAATTGTAGAGGGACACCAAGAGATGAATACACTAAGCATATTCAGAAGGATGTAGGTTGCAGTAGGTACTGGGAGATGAAGAAGCTTGCACAGGATAGAGTAGCATGGAGAGCTGCATCAAACCAGTCTCTGGACTGATGCCCGCAACAACAACAACAACAACTAAGAACACGTTCTTCAGGCTCAGGTGTTCGTACATCGTATTCCCTCTCAGTATCTGTAGCTCTCATCTTAAATGAACCTGTCTTCTGCAAGCCGCAGTGGAATCGCACACATGTTCTTGCACAAGTTAAGTGCCTCCCCGATTTACATTCAGTACAACACTGACGTGATGCGTCCACATTCCCATCTGTCATTTGAGACACGGAATACATCTGTGAAGCCTCACAGTGCCAGGCAGCAGTCGGCGGTCCTAATACACTTTATTAAATAAATTCTTTTTATTGCAAAAAACTTTTATGCCTAGATCGCTATTTTCAGTATGCAACTACAGCACGATGATTAGTTTCGGTGGTTTTCTACAACGATCTTCAGATAGATCAAATCGTAAAAAAGTGGTGAACATGCTTTGAAAAACATCTTCGTTAACAGAAGCCATGAAAATAAATGTATTCGTAATGTGAGCCAAGAAGACCAAGTATGTAGTCAAAAAGCGAGGCTGTATCCATAATCTCGCAAGATGACGTCAAGTAAGAAGGATAATTGCCAGCTGCGTTGGTAAAGCTTGCATCACATGCCTGTGATTTGCAGGTGCACAACAGGTTTTATACGGAGAACAATATGTCACGGCACAACTGACAGCTATTCTATAGCCAGGCTTACAAAGGAGTGATCCAGAATGCCCTATAAATAGTTACCTTTATAAAATGTGTACAAGTTGAAGATTAAAAAAGTAAAATTTTATAAAGATGACTATTTTATAGGCCATGCTGGATCACTTCTTTGCAAGCCAGGACCGTTGCATATACAGTTCTCATTATAATACCTGCTGTATAATTGCTAGTCAAAGGCTTGTGATGCAAGTTGTACCAATGCACATGGCAAGTTTCCTTCTTTATTAAAGTCGTTTTGCGAGGTAATGGTTTACAACCTTGCTCGCTCATGATGGACTTCTTAACAATATATTATCGTAGTTTTGTTGGTCCACATAACGAATGCATTTTACTGCATGACTATAGTTTTCTCAACACTGCAGGACTACAGTTTCTCAACAGAAATTCACCCTTTTTAGCGATTCTGAAGAGGGTTATAAAAACCGCTGTACTTGTATACTGAAAATTGCTGTCTAGGAATAATAAGTCTTCTACAATAAACAAATTTTTATTTGGCTGGCTCTGAGCACTACGGGACTTAACATCTGTGGTCATCAGTCCCCTAGAACTTAGAACTACTTAAACCTAACTAATCCGGCCTGTGTGGCCGAGCGGTTCTAGGCGCTACAGTCTGGAACCGCGCGACCGCTACGGTAGCAGGTTCGAATCCTGCCTCGGGCATGGATGTATGTGATGTCCTTATGTTAGTTAGGTTTAAGTAGTTCTAAGTTCTAGGGGACTGATGACCTCAGAAGTTAAGTCCCATAGTGCTCAGAGCCGTCTGAACCAAACCCAACGCTACGGTAGCAGGTTCGAATCCTGCCTCGGGCATGGATGTGTGTGATGTCCTTAAGTTAGTTGGGTTTAAGTAGTTATATTCTAAAGGTGGCAGTGGTAAAATACAGGGAGCGAAAGGCTATTCACAATTTGTACAGAAACCAGATGGCAGTTATAAGAGTCGATGGGCATGAAAGGGAAGCAGTGGTTGGGAACGGAGTGAGACAGGGTTGTAGCCTCTCCCCAATGTTATTCAATCTGTATATTGAGCAAGCAGTAAAGGAAACAAAAGAAAAATTCAGAGTAGGTATTAAAATCCATGGAGAAGAAAAAAAAAACTTTGAGGTTCGCCGATGACATTGTAATTCTGTCAGAGACAGCAAAGGACTTGGAAGGGCAGTTGAATGGAATGGACAGTGTCTTGAAAGGAGGATATAAGATGAACATCAACAAAAGCAAAATGAGGATAGTCGAATGAAATCGGGTGATGCTGAGGGAATTAGATTAGGAAATGAGACACTTAAAGTAGTAAAGGAGTTTAGCTATTTGGGGAGCAAAATAACTGATGATGATCGAAATAGAGAAGATATAAAATGTAGACTGGCAATGGCAAGTAAAGCGTTTCTGAAGAAGAGAAATTTGTTAACATCGAGTCTAGATTTAAGTGTCAGGAAGTCGTTTCTGAAAGTATTTGTATGGAGTGTAGCCATGTATGGAAGTGAAACATGGACGATAAATAGTTTGGACAAGAAGAGAATAGAAACTTTCGAAATGTGGTGCTACAGAAGAATGCTGAAGATTAGATGGGTAGATCACATAACTAAATTGGAGGTATTGAATAGAATTGGGGAGAAGAGGAATTTGTGGCACAACCTGACGAGAAGAAGGGACCGGTTGGTAGGGCATGTTCTGAGGCATCAATGGATTACAAATTTAGCATTGGAGGGCAGCGTGGAGGGTAAAAATCGTAGAGGAAGACCAAGAGATGAATACACTAGGCAGATTCAGAAGGATGTAAGTTGCAGTAGGTACTGGGAGATGAAGAAACTTGCACAGGATAGGGTAGCATGGAGAGCTGCATCAAACCTGTCTCAGGACTGATGACCACAACAACAACAAGTTCTAGCCCCTAGATGACCTCAGAAGTTAAGTCCCATAGTTCTCAGAGCTATTTGAACTAAACCTAAGTAACCTAAGGACATCACACACATCCATGCCCGAGGCAGGATTCGAACCTGCGACCGTAGCGGTCACGCGGTTCCAGGCTGAAGCGCCTAGAACCGCACGACCTCACTGGCCGGCAAATTTTTATTTAATACACTAAATACGTCGACATGTTTTGAAGGAAATTACTTCAAAGCAGAACAATCAGGCAAACCAAAACAGACGCCATCACCAACTGTAAACAAGAAAATGAGTAAAAATGCACATTTGAGGCAAAATGACTCAACCAGGGGTCATTTCATGCATCCTTAAGGAAGTATAGGGCCCACGTTCGTGTTGACTTTGGGTACCGTTTTGATGTCAGGAATAAATTTTTATACACCCCGTACACCCTCTACAATCCTTGCAGAAGGCGGTTTATTTTTGTTGCGCTGGATATTAAGTCATCGCGCCGGTGCCGGAGGTGAGAGGGAGCGCAGCTGAAGGGCAGGGGCTGGTTGCTCCCTGAAGGGTCGCTCGCGGGGCAGTCACGCCACCGACAGGCCGCCGCGCCGGGATCCCCGCCCATAAAATGTGCACGAAGTAGTGAGCGAGCGCGGGCGCTGTGGGGGGGGGCAGCGGCGCCGCGTGCAAACTTAGCCCGCGCCCGGCCCGGAGCAGTCGATAACATCGAGCGCCCGATTCGTCCTCTGGCGGAGTGCGGCCGGGTTTCGGCCGGGGAACACGGCGAATGGAGCACACCACAGCCACTGCCGCCCACGCTGCGTACCCACGAAGGGCGTTCAATACGTAATGCAACCCATTTTTTTCTGAAAGCAGGTTGGTTTCATCCAGAATTCCAGTATAGCACATTGCTCCTCGCTCTTTTCGCTGGAAAAACCTGTTTTTCAATATAACCTCCGTTCAATGTGACGATCTTATGCCACCTTTCTAGAAGGGCCTCTATACCCCTACTCTACTGGTCGACGTCTGAGCCAACGTCTTGCTGCATAAAAAACCTCCCCAATGTCCGCGTGCTTCTTCCCGCAGAATGTATCTTTCATTGGGCCAAATAGACGGAAATCTGAAAGTGCGAAGTCCGGGCTCTAAGATGGAGCGGAAAGAAGAGTGCAATAAAGTTTTTGTGGGGTCCTCTCGGATGTGCAGATTTGTCTGAGGCCAGTTGTGCACGAAAGATTCCATTGTGATCGGTCGAATACTTCGGATGAGAGTGTCCGCACGCTCCAACGTTGCAAGAGTGTGTAGCCGGCTGGCATGTGAGAGATCGGACAGGTTTGCGTGACCTTGCTCCGATGATGACAGACGCCTCGCCCAACAACTCATCGTGCTTTTGATCACTGCCAGTTCTCCGTAGACTTTCCGTGCGCTCCTGTGAATACCTGCGATGTTCTGGCTTTCCGTCAAAAGAAGCTCATTGTTCAATGACAGTTCTCCACTTGAAACCACCTCCTTTACAGACGACTTTTCGAAGGCTATGTAAAGCGCCGCTACCTATCGGAAATACATGAAGCTATAGGAACTGAATCGAGAATATTCCACGATGTTCCATAGCAAATTCAGAATTTTGGCAAACGAAATTGGCCTAGCAGAAAAAGTGTTGTATTACTTATTGACGCTCCTTGTACAATCAGCGTCAACGACATTCCTCTACATATAATGCAGACTGTCTAACCTCAATACCTATAAAGATAACTAGGTGACCAAAAAATTGTATTTTAGCTTTGTTCAACAGAGAACTTGGAAGGAAATTTTAAACTGTGCAGTCACATTAACGGACCTCTTGTAAAAAAAGCCTGAATAACCAAATTTCGAAGCGTGGACCGCTGCTAGTCATGTTGGAAGAGAGTCATTGAGGTTGTCGAAGTTACCGACAGCGATGTGCACCCGTGCCGACTACAGTGCTGTGACCAGCTGCGCTAGGCTTCTTGTTTGCGGGCCATGGCTTGAACAGCTCGATCGAGGTAGTCCCACAGACTCTCGATTGAGCTGACATCCGGGAAGTTTGGTGGCCAGGGAAATACGGTAAACTCGTCCTGTTGCACTTCGAATTACTCACGTACAGTGCGACTTGCGTAACACGTCTCATTGTCCTGCTGGTAGATGCCACCGTGTCGACGAAAACCAGACTGCTGGTTGTACATCTACATCTACATCTACATGATTACTCTTCAATTCACATTTAAGTGCTTGGCAGAGGGTTCATCGAACCACAATCATACTATCTCTCTACCATTCCACTCCCGAACAGCGCGCGGGAAAAACGAACACCTAAACCTTTCTGTTCGAGCTCTGGTTTCTCTTATTTTATTTTGATGATCATTCCTACCTATGTAGGTTGGGCTCAACAAAATATTTTCGCATTCGGAATAGAAAGTTGGTGACTGAAATTTCGTAAATAGATCTCGCTGCGACGAAAAACGTCTTTGCTTTAATGACTTCCATCCCAAATCGCGTATCATATCTGCCACACCTTCTCCCCTATTTCGTGATAATACAAAACGAGCTGCCCTTTTTTGCACCCTTTCAATGTCCTCCGTCAATACCACCTGGTAAGGATCCCACACCGCGCAGCAATATTCTAACAGAGGACGAACGAGTGTAGTGTAAGCTGTCTCTTTAGTGGACTTGTTGCATCTTCTAAGTGTCCTGCCAATGAAACGCAACCTTTGGCTCGCCTTCCCCACAATATTATCTATGTGGTCTTTCCAACTGAAGTTGTTCGTAATTTTAAACACCCAGGTACTTAGTTGAATTGACAGCCTTGAGAATTGTACTATTTATCGAGTAATCGAATTCCAAGGGATTTCTTTTGGAACTCATGTGGATCACCTCACACTTTTCGTTATTTAGCGTCAACTGCCATCTGCCATACCATACAGCAATCTTTTCTAAATCGCTTTGCAACTGATACTGGTCTTCGGATGACCTTACTAGACGGTAAATTACAGCATTATCTGCGAACAACCTAAGAGAACTGCTCAGATTGTCACCCAGGTCATTTATATAGATCAGGAACAGCAGAGGTCCCAGAACGCTTCCCTGGGGAACACCTGATATCACTTCAGTTTTACTCGATGATTTGCCGTCTATTACTACGAACTGGGACCTTCCTGACAGGAAATCACGAATCCAGTAGCACAACTGAGACGATACCCCATAGGCCCGCAGCTTGATTAGAAGTCGCTTGTGAGGAAAGGTGTCAAAAGCTTTCCGGAAATCTAGAAATACGGAATCAGCTTGAGATCCCCTGTCGATAGCGGCCTTTACTTCGAGCGAATAGAGAGCTAGCTGCGTTGCACAAGAACGATGTTTTCTGAAACCATTCTGATTACGTATCAATAGATCGTTACCTTCGAGGTGATTCATAATGTTTGAAAACAGTATATGCTCCAAAACCCTACTGCAAACCGACGTCAATGATAAAGGTCTGTAGTTCGATGGATTACTCCTAGTACCCTTCTTAAATACTGGTGCGACCTGCGCAATTTTCCAATCTGTAGGTAGAGATCTATCGGTGAGCGAGCGGTTGTATATGATTGCTAAGTAGGGAGCTATTGTATCAGCGTAATATGAAAGGAACCTAATCGGAATACAATCTGGACCTGAAGACTTCCCCGTATCAAGCGATTTGAGTTGCTTCGCAACCCCTAAGGTATCTACTTCTAAGAAACTCATGCAGCAGCTGTTCGTGTTTCAAATTCTGGAATATTCCATTCGTATTCCCTGGAGAAGGAATTTCGGAAAACTGCGTTCAGTACCTCCGCTTTAGCGGCACGGTCGTCGGTAACAGTACCATCGGCACTGCGCAGCGAAGGTATTGACTGCGTCTTGCCGCTTGTGTACTTTACATACGACCAGAATTTCTTCGGATTCTCTACCAAATTTCGAGACAATGTTTCGTTGTGGAACCTATTAAAGGCATCTCGCATTGAAGTCCGTGCCAAATTTCGCGCGTCTGTAAATTTTGCGATGATCCATTCTGCCTTTCACAATTGGGAGATCACCCAGAGAATGCCAAAAAAACATTCCCCATACCACAACACCCTCTCCTTCGGCATGGACCCTTTATTTTCAGACGTTTCGCTCTGTGACTTCCCACTGACGACATCACCCAGGATATGCCAAGAAAACATTCCCCACACCGTAGCTCTCCCTCCTCCGGCGTGGGCCATTCCGACCATTGTTGTAGGATGTTAATTTAAGATGTTCCACGCCGTTGGAGCATGAAACGCGATTCATCCACTCAGTGGACGTGTAGTTGCGGTATTGGTGTACAGATTCCAGCCTTCGCCGGCGATGAACAGCAGTCGACAAGCGCCTGCTCTGGAGGTCCATACATCTACATAGTTACTCTGCAATTCACACTTGAGTGCCTGCCAGATGGTTCATCGAACCATTTTCATACTACTTCTCTACCATTCCACTCTCGAATGGCGCGTGGGAGAAAGGAACTCCTAAATCTTTCCGTTCGAGCTCTGATTTCTCTTATTTTATTATAATGATCATTTCTCTGTACGTAGGTGGATGTCAACAAAATATTTTCGCATTCGGAATAGAAAGCTGGTAATTGAAATTTCGTAATTAGATCTCGGCGCAAAGAAAACCGCCTTTGTTTCAGAGACTGCCATCCCAACTCGAGTATCATATCAGTGACCCTTTCACCCCTATTGCGCGATAACACGAAACGAGCTACCCTTCTTTGCAATTTTCCGATGTCCTCCGTCAATCCTGTCTGTTAAGGATCCCACACTGCGCAGCAATATTCCAGAAGAGGGCGGACAAGTGTAATGTAGGCAGTCCCTTTAGTGGGTTTGTCGCATCTTCTAAGTGTTCTGCCAACAAAGTGCAGTCTTTGTTTCGCCTTCGCCACAATATTATCTATGTGCTCTTTCCAATTTAAGTTGCTCGTAATTGCAATTCCTAGGTATTTAGTCGAATTGACAGTCCTTAGATTTGTGCGCTCTATCGTATACCCAAAATTTATCGGATTTCTTTTAGTACCCATGTGGATGACCTCGTACTTTTATTTGTTTAGTGCCAATTACCACCTTTCGCACCATACAGAAATTCTCTCTAGATCGTTTTGTAATTGGAGTTGATCGTCTGATGATTTTACTAGACGGCAAATTACAGTGTCATCTGCTAACAATCTAAGGGGGCTGCTCAGATTATCACCTAGATCAGGAACAGCAGAAGGCCTATGACACTACCTCGTGGAACGCCAAATTAAACTTCTGTTCTACTCGATGATTTACCGTCTTCCACAACGAACTGTGACCTCTCTGAGAGGACATCACGAATCCAGTCACACAACTGAGACGATGCACGCAATTTGATTGATAGTAGCTTGTGAGGAACGGTATCAGAAGCCTTTCAGAAATCCAGGAATATGCAATCGATCTGAGATCCCCTGTCGACAGTACTCATTACTTCATGAGAATAAAGTGTGTTGCACAAGAACGATATTTTCTGAATCCATGTTGGTTATGTATCAATAAGTCATTTTCTTCAACGTCGTTGAGGAGACACTGTCGGTTCATCCGGGCGGTCAGTTACGCAACAGTTGCACGTCTATTGGCCCGTACGCATTTCCACAGCCTTCGCCCATCACTGTCACCTGTGGCCCGTGGTGCACCACAGTTCTCTTGTCGCCAGGTTTGGATAGCGCCACATTGCCATGCATGATACACACTATGTGATCAAAAGTATTAGGACAGCCCCAAAAACATACTTTTCGTATTAGGTGCATTGTGCTGCCATGTACTGCCAGGTACTCCACATTAGCGACCTCAGTAGTCATTATATATGAAGATAGTAACTGTTCTAGAAATTACATATACCGTTGATGATCGTGCAGCTTCTCTAGAATAAATGATAATTAATTGAAACCCTCAGCTGCCGACCAGTTACTATCTTCATGTATAGTTAAATGACTACCCGGCCATTGACCTTCGTCTGTGCGAATGTGCACAGGTTGACCGAACTCTTACGGGAATCGTCACCTTAGTGTGCGCGAGTAATAAGTGGGTAGGCAAATATCTATTGGAACATTACGCATGTAGATTGTGGGCAGTTGGGAATGTGGGTCGCACGGGAAGCGTGCGCTATTCATTGGTGTTCTCAATGGCTCAGATGGATAGAGCGTCTGCCATGTAAGCAAGAGATCCCGGATTCGAGTCCTGGTCGGGGCACACATTTTCAGCTGTTCTCATCGAGGTATATGCACAACACCTGTCGGCAGCTGAGGGTTTCAATTAATTATCATTTATTCAGTAGTCATTAGACATCGTGAGAGGGCAGAATGGGGCGCTCCGCGGAACTTACGGACTTCGAATGTGGTCAGGTGATTGGGTGTCACTTACGTCATACGTGTGTACGCGAGATTTACACACTCCCAAACATCCCTAGGTCCACTGTTTCCGATGTGAAAGCGAAGTGGAATCGTGAAGGGACACATACAGCGGAAAAGTTTACAGACCGACCATGTCTGTTGACTGAGCAGACCATCTCACAGGAATTCCTAACAGCATCAGGATCCACTGCACGTAGTATGATAGTTAGGCGGAAGGTGAGAAAACATGGATTTCATGGTCGAGCGGCTGCCCATAACCCACACATCACACCTGTAAATGCCAAATGACGCCTCGATTGGTGTAAGGAGCGTAAACATTGGACAATTGGACAGTGGAACGTTGTATGAAGTGTCGAATCACGGTACACAATGTGGCGATTAGATGGCAGGTTGTGGGTTTGGCGAATTCCCGGTGAACGTCATCCACCAGCGTGTGAAGTGCCAACAGCAAAATTTGGAGGCGGTAGTGTTATGGTGTGGCCCTGTTTTTCATGGAGAGAGCCTGCATCCTTGTTGTTTTGCGTGACACTGTCACAGCTCAGGCCTACATTGATGTTTTATGCACCTTCATGCTTCCCACTGTTGAAGAGCAGTTCGGAGATGGCGATTGCATCTTTCAACACTATCGAGCACCTGTTCATAATGCGCGGCCTGTGGTGGAGTGGTTAGGTGACAATAACATGCCTGTAATGGCCTGGCCTGCGCAGAGTCCTGACCTGAATCCTATAAAATACCTTTCGGATGTTTTGGAAAGCCGACTTCGTGCCAGGCCTCACCGAACTACATCGATACCTCTCATCAGTGCAGCACTCCGTGAAGAATGGGCTGCCATTCCCCAAGAAACTTATCAGCACCTGACTGAACATATGCCTGCCAGTATGGAAGCTGTCATCAAGGAAAAGGGTGGGCCAACACCATATTGAATTCCAGCATTATCGATGGAGTGCGCCACGTACTTGCACGTAATTTTCAGCCAGGTGGCCGGATACTTTTCATCACATGGTGTAGTTTAACCACAGCCGCACACGAACAGTTTACAACCTTAGCCGTTCCGGAAATGCTTCCACATGATCATGCCCTTCTGGACATGTATTAAACCACTGTATTTTCGCGTTAGGACAAGACTGCGCTCTTCTCCGCGTCTGCAGACGCGCTTTACCCCTCCCCCCTCCCCCACCCCCCACTAACACAGGCTGCCACCGGCCGCCTGTGAGTGGTTATTGCACCGTGACGTCGAACATAGATCGTGTAAATACAAGGGTAGTACAGTTCAGTGATCAAAATAGGAACTTACCGGGTATCGGA
This sequence comes from Schistocerca americana, assembly GCF_021461395.2. Taxonomy (NCBI): domain Eukaryota; kingdom Metazoa; phylum Arthropoda; class Insecta; order Orthoptera; family Acrididae; genus Schistocerca; species Schistocerca americana. The sequence goes on along the minus strand of NC_060126.1, from coordinate 321,660,239 downwards.
CCAGATTTACTAACTACCTTTGCAAACAGAACCCAACACTTCATTCTCTGCCTCGTGATGACTGGGTGTTGTGTGATGTCCTTAGGTTAGTTAGGTTTGAGTAGTTCTAAGTTCTAGGGGACTGATGACCATAGATGCTAAGTCCCATAGTGCTCAGAGCCATTTGAACCAAATCAACACTTCATTCTTAACGGAACAAACTCCACAGATGTGCAGACAAATTTTGAAGCACCCAGTGCCGTTGCCGTTAACAATTTACTTAAATGGTCCGGTGGATAACGATAGACCTCCATGAGTCTATTCTGTTTCTTATAGGAACGTTGCAGCCGCAGAAGGCTGTAATGGTATACTGGGAGTCGTGTAGAAATTCGACGAAGAGTGCCTGGATTAGCTGTTGTTCCTGAACGTACCTGTAACATCAAAAGCGTCCGGAAACCTCTACGAAATACGGAATGGGCTACTGGATATTACGAGAGGCGGCGCTCACCGGTATAAAAAAAAAAGGAGGCGGGGAGCGTTGTGTAGTCAGTAGAGTGCAGCAGCAACAACAGAATTGGTCGATCAGGACAGGTCAGTGATGTCGAAAGTGGATATTGTCACCTGAGTAACAAATCCGTCAGGAATGCTTAAACCAATCAAAAAGCACCCTGTTCGGCTACTGGTGATGAGATTGTGGACATGTGATGGAACTCCCACAGCTAATGCAGGACCAGGCAGACCCCATTCGGTGACGGACAAGGAGCGTCGAACATTGTGAAGGTTCGTTGTAATAGATAACATGAAATCAGCGGAAGGAATCACTCGTGAGTTCCAAAATACTATGAGCAGCCCAGCTAAGACAGTGACTGGGCGCAGGATGTCACAAAGAATGAGATACAATCGTCGAGCATTTTTTCAATAGACACTTATTTATGTTGTCAATGCTAAGCGACATTTGGTGTGGTGTAAATATTGACACTTCTGGATGGTAGATGACTGGAAACGAGTAATTTGGAGTAATGCATCACGCTACATCCAGTGGCAATTCAATGGAAAGATCTGGGTTTCACGAAGGGCTGGTAGTGCCAATAGTAAAGAACAGAGGCAGTGGTGTTGAAGTATGAGGGTTTTTTCGCGTTTACGGCGTGTCCACTTATTGCGCTTAAGGAAACGCTAAAAGCGGAAGGAAATGAACACATTTTATAGCAATCTACGAGTATTTACAATAGAATAACATTTCGGAAACTATGATCTTTTTGTATCAGCATGACAATGCGCCATGTTATCAAGCAGCATCTGTGAAGCAAAGGTTTGCGGATAACAACATTCCTGACATAGTCTGGCTTGCCCATAGTTTCGACCTGCACACATTTGGGATGAGTTAGAAAATTGAGTTCACTCCTCACCTGAGCGCGAACATCACTACCTTCCCCGGTTTCGGCTCTTGAGGAAGAAAGGGTTGTCGCTTCTCCACAGGCACGCGACAACCCCACTGAAAGTGTCCTCGACACAGTTCAAGCCGGTATAAAGGCTACGAATGGACACACTCCATATTATTGTTCACTAATAGGTGTCCGGATACTTTTGATCTGGTAGTGTAGATAAATGTAACATCGCCAAGTGCCGTAAAATAACTATGAATTATAATCCGCTACGAGCTAAAGTGAGATCATATAAAAGATAAAGCAAGAGAAGCACTTTTCATCCCGACATAGGTCGGCAGATTATTAAATGGTTTACAAATCACTTCTTCGATTTAGTCTTGAGTTCAGTTTATTAGTTTGGTACCCTTAACCAGTCGTATTAATAGAAGAGACATAGAAGATTCAATGGACAATGGCGTGGTGGCGACCGATGTGGCCGAGCGGTTCTAGGCGCTTCAGTCAGGAACCACGCGGCTGCTACGGTCGCAGGTTCGAATCCTGTCGCGGGCGTGGATGTGTGTGATGTCCTCAGGTTAGTTAAGTAGTTCTAAGTCTAGGGGACTGATGACCTCAGATGTTAAGTCCCATAGTGCTCAGAGCCAATGGCGCGGTTCTTCGCGGGATCCTTTAATCGGTGCTAGAACGTCACGGAGATTTTCAACAAACACCAGTAACAGGCTTTACAAGAGGGGAACTGTTCATCACCGAGAGATTTACCGTTCAAATTTTGAGTGAATGTTCCACATATGTCTCGTGAAAACACCAAGATGAGTAAATCAGAACAACTAGAGTTATGTAGGTTTATGTTTATCGTCAGTAGTTCTTCACATGGGTCATTTGTGAGTAGAATAGGGAAGGGGTATAAATGCCCTCGGACACACACCGTAACGTGACGTGGAATATAGATATAGATGTAGACGTAGATGTAAATGTAAACCGCGGGAAGTGTCTTTCACCTGGTTATTCGGAAAACAGTAATACTTTTAACGACGGTTTTATTAAAAGGAGCAACTTTGATATTAAGCATGAAAACACGCATATTATACAAGGATGTGTGTATTTTTGTTCATAATGTCTGAAACGTTCTACCATGAATCGACGGAACAGTCAATGAATGCAAACAACCTTAAGATTTTTCTCGTATACTTTTCGGCTTCATTGACGTCTACATATATACTTTATAAGCCACTGTGGAATTCGTTATATATGGTATTTCCCATTGTCACACGTATTAGATGTTTATTCCCATTCTATACTCGTGTGGAGTATTGCTTGGTTAAATCTCTGCAAGCGTTTTAACTTCTCTAATGTTGCCTTGGCAGTTCCTTCTAAAGCGATACGTAGATGGTGGTAGTAGAGTCCTAGATTCCTCACGTAATACTGTTCCATGAAGCTTTGTCGCTCCGATTTCGTGTGCCGCGCAGGATTAGCCGAGAGGTCTAGGGCGATGCAGTCATGGACTGTGAAGCTGATCCCGGCGGAGGTTCGAGTCCTCCCTCGGGCATAGGTGTGTGTGTTTGTCCTTGAGATAGTTTAGGTTAAGTAGTGTGTAACCTTAGGGACTGATGACCTTAGCAGTTAAGTCCCATAAGATTTCACACACACACACACACACACACACACCGATTTCGTGGTGTAGATAGCGGCAGCCAGTTCAGGTTTGTAGCATGTCAATGACGCTCTCCCGTGCGGCAAACGAACCTGGGAGCATTCGTACTATCCTCATTTGTTCGTGTTCAATATCCCCAGTCAGTTTTATTTCATATGGGTCCCGCACACTACAGAATCATTCTAGGTTTGGTGTTTTTTAGACTCAATTTTCCCAGAGTACTACCACTCAACGAAGTCTACCACCTACTTTACCTACCATTGAGCCTATGCGATCATTCCACTTCATATCAGTACCAATTCTTACACATAGGTATTTGTATGCATTGATTGATTCCGGTTGTGACTCCAAGTCCTATGATACTACGCTTTCTGCGTTTTGTGAAATGTACAATTCTATATCTCTCAATATTTAATGCAGGAAGAAAATTTTTGGAGTACTTTGAAATCTTATCAAGATTTGATTGAGTATTTGTGCAACTTTTTCAAATGGTACTTATTACATAGTGGGCGTTTAATAAGTAATGCAACACATATTTTTCTCTGCCAATTTCGTTTTAGAAAATATAGAATTTGTTGTGAGACATCATAGAATGTTCCCACATCAGAGCCAATACTTCCATAAAGTACCTTGAAATCTTATCAAGATCTGAATGAGTATTTGTGCAACTTTTTTCAGATGGTCCTTATTACATGGTGGCCGGCCGGTGTGGCCGTGCGGTTCTAGGCGCTTCAGTCTGGAACCGCGTGACCGCTACGGTCGCAGGTTCGAACCCTGCCTCGGGTATCGATGTGTGTGTTGTCCTTAGGTTAGTTAGGTGGAAGTAGTTCTAAGTTCTAGGGGACTGATGACCATAGATGTTAAGTCCCATAGTGCCCAGAGCCATTTGAATGTATTACATGATGAGCGTTTAATAAGTAATGCAACACATATTTTTCTCGGCCAATTTCGTTTGAAAAAATGTGGTATTTGTTGTGAGACATCGTGGAATGTTCCCACGTCAGTCCCAATAGTTTACAAAGTTCAGAGGGCGACGCTATGCGTACCTTCAAAATGCCGTCTGTAACAGAGGTGTATTCCAAGAAAGGCTTGGTAGTGAACAAAAGCACGGTGAGTCGCTGAGTGAGACGTCGTTCATCATCGTAACGAGGTCCCGCAAACCTGTCCAGTCTCCCGCCTGCCGGCCAGACCTCACACACCTGTGACTCCTGCAGTGTTTGAATGTGTGGATGCTATCATTCGAGGTGATTGACGGATGACAATCAAACCATCGCTGCACAACCGGACGTCTCTGTTGGTAGTGCTGACACACTCGTCCACAATTTGACAATTTGTGGGGGGGGGGGGGTACTAAAGGTGTGTGCCTGTTGGGTTCCTCACCGACTAGCAGGAGACCATACAGAGCAACGACGGACCATTTGTGCGGAAATACATACCTGTTACAAGGCTGATTGTGACAATTTTTGTCAAACATTGCCGTAGGTGATGAAATATGGGTTCATTCTTCGAACTGAAAGCAAAACAAGAAATACATGAAATCGTAGCACATCACTTCATTTCCGAAGATAAAGTTCAAAGCTGCACGCTCAGATGATAAAGTCATGGCGACGGCCTTCTGAGACTCTGAAATGGTTATTCTGTTTGATATCCAACCATGTGGCGCAACGCTCAATCCTGAAATGTACTGTGCTACCCCCATGAAATTGAAGAAATGACTTCGGCTTGCTCGTCCGTGATAACGCAAAGACTCATAGAAGTCTGCGCACCCATGAGAAGCTCACAAAGCTTCGTTGGACTCTTTTATCCTCATCCACTCTACAGCCAGGATTCCGCTCCTTCCGACTTCGATCTGTTTGGCCCAAAGGAGGATGCACTCCGCGGGAAGCAGTGCGTGGGTGACGGGGAGGTTACTGACGCAACAAGACGTTGGTTCCGACGTTGACCAGTCGAATGGTACCATGGGAGCATACAGGCCCTCCCAGTAAGGTAGCGTAAGGCAGTCGCATTGGACGAATAGGGTTTTGTAGCCGAAGTAGTGGAGAATAATATGGTGTATTAGAATCCTGAATAAAACCAACCTACTTTCAGAAAAAAAAGTTTTGTAGATAACACCATCTGCGAAAAGTGTGAGTTTACTATTCGTGTTGTATGCCATATTATTAATGACAGAATGAGCAGAAACGTTCCGAACAAAGGCAGGGCATCCCTGAAACTACTACATCTGCCAGTGACACTGCATCCTTCATAACATGCCATGTCATCCCTTCCAAGAAATCGTTTATGTATTCACAAATTTAGCTTGATACTCCATACCATCGTACTTTCAATAACAAGCGTGTTTGTGGTAATGTACTGAGTGAAATGCTTTTCGGAAATCAGGAAATACCGTACCTAGATCTAGGGAATTCAGGATGTCATGTGACATGATATATGATATTTTCCACTGTAATACGTGTTAGGGGTGTATTCCCACTCCATATTCGTATGGAGCGCAAAGTGATTGCTTGGTTAATCTCTGCAAGTGTTTTAATTTTTCTAATCTTGTCTTGGCAGTTCCTTCGAAAGCGATACGTAGATGGTGGTAGTAGAGTCCTGCATTCCACATGTTCCTGTTCCTTGAAGCTTTGTTGCTCCGATTTCGTGAATTTCACGTTTCCCACACTTTCGGAATCCATGCTGGCTGTCATGGACGAGGTCAGTCTGTTCGAGAAATTTCATCACGTTTGATCTCAGAATATTTTCACAGATTCTACAACAGATGAATATCAAAAGTATTGGATGGTAGTTTTGTGGATCACTTCTGCTTTACTTCTTGTAGTGTGTGACCTGTCCTATCTTTCAGCTACGCGTCAAAATGTTTTCGTTCGAGAAAAGAACTATGGTATATTACGGTTAAAAGAGCGCTAACTCGTTCACAAATTCTGTACGGAGTTTTATGGGGGTTCCATCGGACTCTTGAGTTTTGTTCAATTTCAATGATTTCAGCCATTTCTCAACGCCTCTGATACTAACAGCTATATCATCAACTTTTTCTTAGTGCATGAATTAAACTGGGGCAGTACTCCTCGGATTTTCCTTGCAAATCAATAACTGAAGATGGAGTTCTACATTTCTGGTTTCGCTTTGCTACTGTCAGTTTCAGTCCTGTGTCATCTTGGAGTGTCTCAACAGTACTTTAATGCCATTAAAATCTGACCAGACGTTTCGTAAGGAACTTTTGTCTCAACAGTACTTTAATGCCATTAAAATCTGACCAGACGTTTCGTAAGGAACTTATCCTAGCAGTGAGTGCGTTTGTATACATACGTTCAGGACACCGTTGAAAACGAGCGAAACGACGGCTGACGATGCCACTTTGTTCTGTGGATGTTGCGATCAGTGGTACCCAAATGAGTTCAATACCCCACCAATCCTGTGATACCAAATTTGGGTCAGACGATGACAGCGATAATGTCCGTGTAAAAGATAGTTTTAATTGCTTCGGTAGTGACTCTAGAGGGCGCGATAAACACGTCACTTGGGGATAACCTTTGGTCCGCTGCAGGTAAAAAATATTCTGCCCTATGACTGGGTCAGCAGTTAGAATCTCACCATTGAAGCTTACGTTACGCCATTATTCGAATACGACTGTTATCTGATTTTTTCTAGAGGTGCACTTTGTTGTGTTTGTTGCTGCCTGAGGCGATCATAACGGGAAAAGCAGATAATAGAACTCACGCGGCGGCTTACCAAGAACCAAGAATCGTCCTTCCTACGCACGATTCGTCAGTCAACCTCCACATGTACACAACTTTGCAAACCCTGTGCAGTACCGGGGGCCGGGGGGGGGGAGGGGGTCATGAGGGATACGTGTCCTCCGCCACCACGCACCATAAGGTAGGCTGCTGAGGATAGACGTAAATGTTATTCAGTTCTGTGAAGTTTGTGAGGGCGACTACTACAAATCAGGATATTTCCATCGACAACGATGCGAATGTACTTATGCGATAGTGTGGGACAGAAAGGATTTTGCTCTGATGAGAGCGCTTGCGTACGAAACTTCCTGGCAGATTAAAAGTGTGTGCCGGACCGAGACTCGAACTCGGTACCTTAGCCTTTCGCTGGAAAATGCTGTATCGACTGAGCTACCTAAGCATGACTTGTACTTCATGGAAGAAGTAAAGCTGTGAGGACGTGTCGTGAGCCGTGCTTCGGTAGCTCGATAGAGCACTTGCCCGCGAAAGGCAAACGTCCAGATTCGAGTCTCGGTTCGGCACACATTTTTAATCTGCCAGGAAGTTCCATATCAGCGCACACCCCTTTGCAGCGTGAAAACTTCCATTCTGCTGTACGTTTATGCTGTGCTGTTGAGACTGAAGTGCTAGGTCCAGAAGGAATAGAAGGGAGAAACATAAGCAGATTCTTCTGTTCCGGTTACAACTGTATCAACGACAGTCTTTGTTACTTGTGGCTTAGTTACACTGTGTTTCAACCATCTGTCCTTGGTTATTATGAGGGCACTTTCGTATTTTGGCTGACTTACACCTGTTTAATCGTAACGACGGACACTACTGAAAGATTCTGGTGTGCTACTCTTTAGTTTCTTAAACGACACATGCAGCGCAAGCGTGTTACCGCTCTAAATTGTGCTACGAAATATGGTGGTAAGAGGGAGGGGGATGAGGGTAGGGAGGGGAAGCACATTTGTTGCGTGGAAGGTGGAGGAGTGGAGGAAACGAAGCATAGTTGTTTACTAAATGAAACTCAAAATTATTTAAGAAACACAGTTTATCAGTCGCTGTATAGGTCCCCGTATTAATGCCCTTTGTAGTAGGTACCAAAACTATCAAAAATGTTCTTAATGGAGATAATGGTACCGGAACTATCCTCTGCTTGTAAAGTGTGGATGCAGATGTGGATGTATGAGATTTGTACACATTACTCGTATTTTTCTGGCTGGTAGGTAACATTCACATGCATGCCAATACTTTCTACAGTCATCTTTTAGCAGTTTTTAATATTGACTGGAAGTGTTACCCTGGTGAACATTATAGAACACAGATACATCCGGTTTTTTCAGTTGCAATGAGAACAGCGCGAAGGGAGAAATATAGGGTGACAATTACTGAACAACATGCAAAAAACGTAAATTAGTTACAACATATGGCGGGCACACACTTTATTCAACATCGATTATGTCGATGAGATCGTGAATGGCTGTTTTCAGCTCAGCAATGGTTTCGGCGTTATTACTGTATACCTTGTCTTTAATATAGCGCCACAAAAAGGAGTCACATGTGTTCAGATCCGGAGAATATGGCGGCCAATCGAGGCTCAAACCAGTGGGCTCTGGGTACCCCAGAGCTAGAATGCGTTCCCCAAAGTGCTCCTCCATGACATCAAACACTCTCCTGCTTCGATGGGATCGAGGTCCGTCTTGGATGAACCACATCTTGTTGAAATCGTGGTCACTTTAGATAATGGGAATGAAATCATCTCCCAAAACCTTGACGTACCGTTCGGTAGTCACCTGTCATCAAGGAATATCGCACCGACTATTCCGTGACTTTGCATACCCACAGTCACCCCTTGAGAGTGAAGACACTTCTCGATGGCGAAATGCGGATTCTGAGTCCCCCAAATGAGCTAATTTTGCTTACTGACGAACCCATCCATATGAAAATGGGCTTAGTCGCAAAATCAACCCATATGAACATACTAATTGGCATTATGCCCCGCGGCCAACTGTGCAGTCTGAACGTACTGACGCAAACCGTCCAGAAGTTGTGACGATTTTATTTCATACAGCTCAATAATTGTCACCCCATACATTGAGATTTCTTGACACACAGCTCCGGATACACTTGTTGCTACGCGCTAAGTTATATGTTCCAATGTTCTTTCAGAGATAATACTGAATTCAAACATCAGTCCGTGTGGTGGGGCGGCAGCCGAGTTCGGTGTATGAATATCATGAAGACTGATGTTTGAATTCAGTATCTTCTAGGTGGGAGGGGATGGCGATAGTTTACCTCTTTCCCCTTTCGCTGGGTAATCCCTTCCACGTATTGCCATTACTTTGATATGCATCTATATTGCAAACTTCCTCATAAACAGTGGTGAAGTCAGTGTTCACGTAACTACTAACCTCTTCAACTCAGAGTTTCACCTGTTCCCTATGTTTCACAATCATTCGTTAGATGTATCTGTCTTCCCCTACAGCTTTCAACGTCTACAGCTCTGTCTAACACCATGGAGATTATTCACTAATGCCTTAACGTTTATCCTACCACCATGTCACTTCTTGTCTTTATTTTCCATATTTTCTTTTCTTCGCCGTTTCTGCGAAGAACCTCCTCATTCCTCATCTGAGTCCATCTGATTCTCAACATTCTTCTGTAGCTCGACATCTCAAACGCTACGATTCTCTTCTGTTTCGTTTTTAGCACTGTCCACTGTGCTCGTAGCATACTTTTCTCAGAAATTTCTTCCTCAAATGATGATCTATGTTTTATATCAGTAGACTTCTCTTGGCCAGGAATGTCACCTTCACCTGTGCTAGTCTGCATTTTATGTCCTCCTTGCCTCGCCCGTCATCTTTTTTTTCTGTGGTAACAGAATTCCTGAACTTCCTCTACTTCGTGATCACCAATTTTGATGTTAAGATTCTCGGTGTTTTTATTTCTGCTACATCTCATTACTTTTTCCTTCTTTCGGTTTACTCTCAGTCCATATTCATTCCATATCCATTCATTGCTTCTTCGATGTATCAGTTTAACAATAGGTTGAAAATCTGCATCCCTTTCTTACACCCCTTGCGATCCGAGCTCTTCGTTCTTTGTCTTAGATACTTATTTTACCATCTTGGTTCTTGTACATATTTGTATGTGTTGTCGTTCCCTCTTTTTCAAACATCTTACACCATTTTACACAGTGGAACGTTTACACAGTGGAACGTTTACACCGTGGAACGCTTTTTCTAGGGCGATGAATCCCATGAGAGTGCCTTGATTCTTCTTCAGCCTTGCTTCCATTAAGGGCGCAACAAGACCCCTGCGTCTGGTGCCTTTTACATTTACTAAGGCCGAACTGACCGTCATCTAATCACATTATCAATTTTCATTTCCATTTTTTTGTATATTATTCTTGTCAGCAGCTTGGAGGTATGGGGTGTTAAACTGATTATGTGATAGTTCTCGCACTTACTTGCTCTTCTTCAATAAAATTCTTCAGGGTATCAGACCGCATCGTCATAATTTTAAAATGCGCCAACGTTTCGGCCAGCGTTGCAGCTAGCCTTCTTCAGGGCCTTACGTTAACTGCTAAATGAACACACTTGGTTCCTTAAATAGCTGCACGAGAAAACCGTGTCGTTACTTGATTGGCTGTAAAAGGAGGAGGAGGAGGGGTGAAAGGTATGCTTTATTGGTGTTTCCTTTATTATCTGTCAATGGCTGAAATAGCTGTTGCTATCTTCGTAATTTTTTGATGACATTTTACTACACTCTTATAAAGTGCATATTTTGAAGGTAATCGAATTTCCACTGCGCCTATCGGCCTGTCACCACCCTTCACTGACTCACTGAATCCCCTGAGTGCAACTGCACTCTTTAGTACGACAACATCAGAGACTTGGCTACGAGATGGCACTTGAGAGTGTAAACAAGCGATGAGCGATCTTTATTTTCGCTAGTACAGAAGAGACTGTTGTCAGGGGGAGGGAACATGGAGGGAAGCCCTAGCGCGCCAGACACAGGGCAGCGGCTGACGTAATTGTGGGGGGGGGGGGGGGGAGGGGGGGGGAGGGGGGAGCCCACGTGCTTTCCTGTCAATCGGTCGGCCGCCAGAGTGCCTGGGGCGAGACGGCACGCAAAACTGAATGTGATCGTGCTACAGCAGGCTCGTGTTGCTAGTTCCTCACCCGCGGTTCTGGAATCAACGCTGTCTGTGAAAAGCTCAGGAAGGTGTGAAATATAGAGAACTGTAATTGTATAAATAACTTTTCCAATAAATGAGTTAGCAACATGGTTGCACACCTCCGCAGACACGTTTGCTAACGCACAAAAGTGGAAAGATACCATAAGTACACACAACCTTTTTATAATTCTAGTAAAATAATTGAGGGGATTCAGTGAGTGAGTGAATGGTGGTGACAGGCCGATAGGCGCAGTGGAAATTCGATTACCTTCAACATATGCACTTTATAAGAGTGTACTAAAATAACTTTTTATCGCCAACATTTTAGACCAACCGGCTAGATCATGGATGTCAAACGTCATGAAATTTACGGACTCAAGGAATCTCAGAGAGGACTCGCAAAGACTGTGGAGTTAGATTGGCTAGAAACGACATTAGCAGCTATCTGCTAATATAAGGCCACCGAATAAAATATGATAAGGGGTGATCAAAGATTTTCCGTTTGAGAGCGTTGCTGTAGCGTGTATGCAACACAGCACGACTCCGATGCGGGTATATAAGCACCGACACGTAGGCACAGTATTAGTGTGGCATTCATGTCTTTCCGATGTGCGTGTGGTAAATGCAGAAACGTAAACTATGGCGACATTACTAAATGTGTCCAAAAAGGAAGGCGAAGGACAAACACCGACAGACACCCATCGGCGAATGCTTCCGTTACTATGCGCAACACGAGAACTGCCTCTCTGGTGTCTTTAACTTCCCTAAATCCAAACCGATCCTCATATAGCAGATCTCCAATTTTTCCATTCATCTATATCTTATTTCTGACAGCAGCTTGGGTATATGGGTTGTTAAGTTGATTGTGCGATTGTTCTCGCACATATCTGACATTGCTATCTTCGTAATTGTTTGGAAGATATTTTTCAGAAACTCAGATGGTACATTTCCAGTCTCACATATTCTACACTCCAACTTGAATAGCCGTTTGGTTGCCACTTCCTCCAATTATATTAGATGGAATGTTATTTGTCGCTTCTGGCTTACTTGATCTCAAGTCTTCCAGTGCTCTTTTAAAATCCTGTTGCTGCGTCTCTTATGCCTTCCGTATCGAGTTCAATTTATTCTTGTGTCCCGTCATCAGGCAGGTCTTCCCTACCACATAGACCTTGAATGTACTTTGTCCACCTATCTGCTCTCTCCTGCGTTTGACAGTGGAATTTGCACTCCACTCTTAATGTTACCTTCCTTGGTTTTTAATTCCACCGAAGATTGTTTTGACTTTTCTATAAGCTGAGTCAGTGCTTCAGCCGATCATTTATTTTTCCATTTCTTCACATCTTTCCTGCAGCCATTTCGTCTTGCCTGCCTGCACTTACTATTGACTTTATTCCTGAGGTATTCACATTAATTTTATTCCTGCCTTTCCCTGAGAGTTTTTGGACTACCTTCTTTCGTCGATCAATTAAGTATTTCGTTTGTTACCATCCTTGTACGCATGTTTGTCTCCTCAATAGCTTTACATGTCCTCTTTAGAGATGTCCACCCTTCTTCAAGTGAACGGCCTACTCTGGTGTTCCTTACCACAGTATCCACACGCTTAGGGAACTTCAAATGCGTATTGTCATTCTGCAGTACTTCAGTAATTCACTTTCTTCCACACTGATTCTTTCGACCGATTCTTTTAAATTTAAATCTGCTCCTCGTCATTACTAAATTTTGATCTCGGCCTATACCTGCAACTGGGTACGCCTTACAGTCCAATATCTGATTTCTATGTCTGACCAAGATGTAATCCAACAGTAACCTTCCCACTTCTTCGGGTCTTCTTCAAGTACACCTCTTCCTCTTATGATTGCTGCACAGAGTATTCGATATCACCATTTGAAATTTATTGCAGAACTCAATTACTCTTTCATCTCTCTCACTCTCTTGCCAAGCCCATATTTTCCCGTAAGCCTTTCTTCCATTCCTTGTCCTACAACCGCATTCATATCCCCCATGACTACCAGATTTTCATCTTCCTTTACACTCTGAACTACCCGTCGAATATCCTCCTATACTTTCTCTATCTCTTCACCTTCTGCATGCAACATCGGCATGTATACCTGAAATACGTTCTTGTCTTTGGTTTGCTGTCGAATCTGATGAGAACTGTCCTATCACTGAGCTGTTCCTAGTTCAGTTCTGCCTCGCTCTCCTATTCATGACGAATCCTACTTCTGTTATATTATTTTCTTCTGCTGTTAATATTACCCTGTAGTCGTCCGACCAGAAATCCCTATCTTCTTTCCATTTCATTTCACTCTTCGACTCTACACCTAGCCTGAGCCTTTGCATTTTCCTTTTCAAATTTTCTAGCCTTCCTACTTCGTTCCAACTTATGTAAATCCATGCTCCGCCTCATAGAACGTTATCCCGTCGTTGACTACACAATATTTTTCTCATGGTCACTTCCCCACTTCTCCCTTGACAGTCCCGTCTGTAGATCCAAATGGGCGACTAGTCCGGAATCTTTTGCCAATGGAGAGATCACCCGGATACTTTTTCAATTACAGGCCACCACCGTCCTGTGGATAGGCGTTATATGTCTTTAATGAAACAGTTCGAACATATGAAATGGCATTGTGCTATTCTGCGGCAGAGTATGTCTGTCCTGTTTGGTATAATTAAACTCATGCCAAACATGTATATGTAGTTCTCAACGAAACCTGCAGAATTATAACAGGTTGCTTGAAACCCATTCCAGCCAAATGGCTTTACCATCTCGCAGGAATAGCACTACCACCAGTTCAAAGAGAGATAGCTGCGAACAAGGAAAGAAAGGCAGTGGAACAGGAAATTACTCCTCATCCTCTGTATGGGCATGAACCGCATCCGCAACGACTGAAGTCAAGAAAGAGTTTCCTTAGGACATCAAAGGAACTTAGAACCAATGCTAGAAAAGCTAGGTTACAACTATGGAGGGCTACGACCTACCTTCCCCCTAGTTGGAAAGAGAGTTGTTGAAGCTTTACCTCCAGGCCATGACAGGGAATGGACAACGTGGAAGTCCCTGAATAGACTGAGATCCGCAGTTGGAAGATCAAAAGTTAGCCTGGCAAAATGGAGACACACTGGTCCAAATGATATTCGGTGTGACTGTGGAGAAGAACAGACAGTCCGGCCGGAGTGGCCGTGCGGTTCTAGGCGCTACAGTCTGGAGCCGAGCGACCACTACGGTCGCAGGTTCGAATCCTGCCTCGGGAATGGATGTGTGACGCCCTTAGGTTAGTTAGGTTTAATTAGTTCTAAGTTCTAGGCGACTGATGACCTCAGAAGTTAAGTCGCATAGTTCTCAGAGCGAACCATTTTTTAGAACAGACAGTCCAGCACATGCTCCGGCGTCGATTGTGTCCAGTCTTCTACATAGAAGATGACCTTCAACAAGCAGCAGAAAATGCACTGGAAGTGGCCAAGTTTTGGTCAAAAGTAATTTAATTATAACTGTGTAAAATGTATGTGCATGTACCTGTATGTTTCTCACACGAGAATAATAATAATAATAATGCAACAGTTTCCCTTACTTTCTGCATCCTCATTCTGTTGATCATAACTGATTCTTCCGCTTTTTAGGGGCTGTTTCCTAGTGCAAGGGCAAGAGATGTCGTGAACATCCGTCTGCTATTCCGCCCTCTTTGATAAGTCCGTTGGCAGAACGAGGCCTTGGCCGCAATTGCTGATCATTTCTATTTAAAACTAGCTGACACTCGGCATTGTTCGGACATTCATTCTGCCAATTTTCTGTTAGAAACGAAACCTTGTATTTACTCCTGCTGTAGATTCGGTGTGAGATGATCATGGGCAATTGCTGTCTTCTGGTTGCAGCTGCTTCGCGTATCTACAAGGTGATTTTGTAAACGTCTCTCTGGTAACTCCTCTTAATAGTCCTGTAAAACGGCTTTGTTTTCGCCAACGGCCGTTTGCACTTCGCAGTTGAAACGTGTCAAAAGCGCTTCCCGGTGTCAAGGACTGCTTTAAGCTGACTCAACAGCAGGAGTATCTTAGTAGTAAAGAATAATTGAATTAAAACTTAATGCATGATGCGGCATTTTTTCTCGAATGTCAGTCTTTATGATGCCATATCTCTTCAACTAAGTATCGTGCAATGATAAATTTGTGTAGCTACATTCAGCTGCATATGTGGATACAGTCTGCGGAATTTATTGCAAATAGAATTAGTACCATAGAAGTAATAAATTTAAACATCATGCATGATGCGACAGTTTTTCACCCATGTCATTGTTTATTAAGTCATTTCTCCTCGACAACTGTGATAGGCAGGTGGTTCTTACATCCCAAAACGGTTGTTTCCTCACAGCAATGGATAGGTGTACCAGGTTCTGTTGAAGTTCGTTCAGTGGTTGAGGAGGATATGTGTGACATACAGCGACGGAAAAAAAATCGCGATGCCAAAAAATAATGTGGAGTAATGAAATTTCCGGAATGTATTTGTCTAGGTAATATGTATAAAAGTGATTAACATTACAAAATCACAGGTTGATGAAAGCGTGACGTAATCTACTGGAAATGTCAAATGTTGGTACATTAATGACAGGTGTAATCGCCAGAACGTTGAATGCAAGTACGCAAACATGAATGCTTTATATTGTACAGGCGCGAGATGTCACTTTGTGGGATGAAGTTCCATGCATGTTGAACTTGGTCGGTCAGTACAGGAACGGTTAATGGTCTTTGTGGATGACGCTGGATTTGTTGTCTGATGATGTCCTATATGTGCTCAATTGGAGATAGATCTGGTAGGCCGGCCGCTGGTGGCCGAGCGGTTCTGGGCGCTTCAGTCTGGAACCGCGCGACCGCTACGGTCGCAGGTTCGAATCCTGCCTCGGGCATGGATGTGTGTGATGTCCTTAGGTTAGTTAGGTTTAAGTAGTTCTAAGTTCTAGGGGACTGATGACCTGAGATGTTAAGTCCCATAGTGCTCAGAGCCATTTGAACCAAGATCTGGTAGTCGAACAGGTCAAGGTAATCACGTACAGCGACTACATTTCCTGCCAAGTCTTACTGCAGTATCGCAGCAGGCACATCTAGCTTCTCGTAGCCCTGTTACATGACCTCGTTCAAGCTCACTTGGCTGTTGTTAATGGAATATTTGGCGCCTTAAAGGCCTTTTTGTGTAACATCATCTCACCATGTCCAATCTCAAAGGCAAATAATCGTCACGACCGTTACAACGTGTACGTAAAGCAAACCTGATTTGCATCCTCATAGTCGTGTTACTAACTCCACTATTATGCGACTTTTCAATAGACATCATCACTCCTTGAGGGTGCGATTTTTTTCTGTCGTTGTAGATGTAGAAGTAAATTAGAAAATTTTGATTTATCGTAACCTGGATATGGTTATATGATGGAATTGGAAGGCCAGGTATCAATTCTGACGAGATTAATTTGACTCGGATTTATTAAGTAAGGTTCAGACAGAATAGCTGAAGCCCTCAACGGTGACTGGCACTTGATATTTACTTGTTGCTCGGAATATGGGAAAGCGTCTTCAGCATCCTGGTTGCGGAGAATCTGACATGAAAGAATCTCCAACGTACTGCCCCGGGAAACTATGACACTATCACCGTAAATCACTACAACCGACTTGGTGATAGCGTAGTACAGATCCTGATGACCTATACGACAGTTATAGAAAGTACATCATTAGCAATTTAATTTGCCCTTGAAAGAACTCCTTCTGCAAGCTCAGGACATTTAATAAAATCTTTCCTCGAGTCAAAACAGTTACTAGTATGCGTAGAGAGAACTGTGCAACCTGCCTTAGATCTAATAAACTGTACTTGAAAGTAATATTTAAGATCGGGCCGTAAAATTACAAATGTTACAGGCCCATCATAATTCATAATATAAACATACACTTTTAACTGGAGCAATGCCTATTGACATAAAAACAAATTGAAAGTAGGGTAATTAGAATGTCAGTAGTATTTGTTGCAGGATTCTAGTTCGAGTTATGCACAAGATATCGTATTTTGAAAAGTTTCCGTACCTACTCTTGTACAATACCTGCGGTAGAACACACCAAAGAACAATACAAGTGCAAGCGTTTGTTGCGTGGTTTCTGACCAGTAACGAGACAGCTGACCATCACAGGTTGTGTTCAAAATGATCATTGGCAGCGGCAATACACGCTTCCGGTCTGGTATGGAACGAATGCTGCACACGAGCTAGCATTTCAGCGAAGATGTCTCAGCAGGCTGCAGTAACACGTCGTTATACATAATCGGGTGTAGTTGGCGTGTCCTAGTAGACAGCGTTTTTCAGCTTTCCCCACAGAAAAAAGTCTACAGGCGTCAAATCCGAGGAACAGGCCAGCTGAGGTACAGGTCATCTGCATACAATCCAACAATTTGGAAACAATTCTTGAGGACATACTATAATCCTTCGTACGCCCGGGCTGGACAGCCTTCATGTTGATACCACAGTTTCCTCCTAGTTTGCGGAGGAACGTCTCTAGCATCCGTAGAAGATGGTCTGTTAGGAGGCTGCAATACATGTGCGCGTTCGGTGTTCTGTCTATAAAAAACGGGCCTATGAGCCGATGATCCACTATCCCACACCACACGTTTACACTCTATGGACGCTGACGTTTCACCTGACGAAGTGTGCTGTGGCAAAACGCACGGGGTACGTTCGTCCTTACTGGTGCTGAGCGTCCTGCGTAATAAATCAATGATAACACCTGGTGGTCACGATAATATACGTGTATGATGTGGTAAAACCAGAATCAAATTGTGTTCTAGATGATATGAGAGCGTCTATCACATGCGAGCATGCGCGACTGCAGCGATATACCATATCTCCCTCGCTGCGTCCAGAGATGCCGCCTGAGCGACGCGCAGCAGCCGACCGCTATTGCGAAGAATCGACAGCATCGATGATTATTACATTAATTGTTAAAAGTTGGCGTGGCATGCGTGTTTGTTCGTTTTAAATGGTTCCTATTGTACAACGAAAAGGGTTAGTTAGTTCCCGGATAGACCTCTCACCGACCAAGTGGTGGTAGTGGTGTATATCAGGTCTGATCTTATAGCGTTTCCCCTGCGTGGTGTAGTGAGGCCACGGAATTTTGTCGATTATAGTTGTGGGAACAGTTTCGTTCGTAAAATTTGCTGGGGTGAGTCCCGCGTGAGCATGATTTAATTTAGAGACTGATTTGTTAGGTGCTGAGTTTTGTGGAATCGATGTGACCGATATCCCGTCTGCATTGTATGTTGAGTGGTCGCGACGCGCCCAGAGGTAATTGGGTTGCTTGTCGTTTTTATTGAGGTGGTTTGGGTATTGTGCGTGTGTGTATCGAGAAGGGAAGCCTCGAACACGTGTTGGTAGTTGTATTTTCAAGACCGCTAGCTTGCAGCATCCAGCGAATTGGCTCATAGAACGACGAACTATACGGTGATGGTGTGCACGTATCACTGAGTAGACAAGCGATAGTAAATTGAAGGAACCATTTAACGAGCTACACGTAGCTAAACCAAAACTTGATTCATCAAGGTGACGAGTGGCCGATTTAAATGTTAGGGAACTTAGCGGGTTGCGTGTGGTCAACGCCTGAAGAGGTCAAGATTTGCTTTTAAATTGTAACTTAAGGTTAGTTGAGAAGTGGCGGTGACATTTTTTGTTTGATTTTTTTATTACTTGTTTCCGTATTGTGGGGACTGATAATATATTTGCTGGCACTCGTTCACTGGTGATTACCAACGTGTATTGAGATACCTAGAAGGAAAATAAATCCAATTTTATTGGGGTTAAAGGAAACCTTCCAGTCTATTTAATTGGTATCTAGTGTGAATATATCTTTATAATTTTCGGAAGTATAAACGAATGTAATTCAGAGATATTGATACAGTGGAGTCGATATCACATATAATGTGGTGTTTGTAAATGTGCTTGGTAAAAGGTTCTTGAAAGAATGAAATTATAAATAATCTACTGAAAGTAGATCTTCTCAATATTAAAGAGAAGATTCCAATTAAGGGAAAAAGTTTTCTAAATGATGAATAAGTTTAATTGAAGTAATTGAATTATTTACGGAAAGGCCAAAGATTTTGCTACTAACAAAGATTCGTTATTCTGTGACGCATGCGAAGTCTCATCACTTACATATTATCGCTGCGTCGAGTTGGAAAAATATTTAAGTGAGAATTAAAAATGTTTTAATTCCTAACAGTAGTGATGGAAGTGTCCATAAACAGAATAATCATTACAAGACGATAGACAGATTGGTATTTTAGTACAAGTAATAATATAGTTCCGAGTTTATGTCAGAGAGTACGTACTGCGTTGTGACTCGTTGCGAAAGATAACAATTGCTAGTTGGATGTCGCATTTGTCATCACGCAAGATAATCAGGTACTGGAATTAAAGTAATTTGTTGCTCTGACGAGATCAGTATCGTTGACAACGAGAGTGGTTCATTAAATAGGCCCATTTATTCACTACTGCTTAACTTCAGTAATCCTTGGTGTGTGAATATTGTTAAGTGATTATTCGTAGTTCTATCGTGGCTTGGTACGATTTCGGCGTCGTGTCTAGGCAGGTTGTTGTTCCCCTTATTTGGCAGACAGGCTGTTTGCATGGTCAGCGGTTGAGGTGGCTGCAATATTAATTGTACTAAGGCTGATTTCGTGTCCGATTAGTTCATTGCCATTGTGATTGCGGGGCGGGCTAAATTTTTGTCGTCAGAGGCTCCTCTCGAACTGGAATCTCCTGCAATTAGATAGCGTTCTGCAGTCTTAACCTCTAGTTAAAAATAACAAACTGTACCTAATTAAAGGTGTGGTGGTCGACTGGTGGCCTAAGTACTTTGCGCAACAGGATACTCTGCTGTAACGGCATAGAGATGTTGGTACAGTACGATCCCTTGTCGTTGTCAATCGATCTTGGGTACTGCCAGGCACGGACCAGTACAGAAGCCAACGGAGATTGTCAATAGATCAGTAGGGCATGTTTCGGGGTTTACCTGGCCATGCTCGGTGAATGTGGCTTCATCACCAAACAAGATACACGATGCATCTAGAACATCCTACCTTAATTCCCATGCACAGAAGTTAACACGAATCATAATCGTATCCTTGCAGCTCTTGATGGAGAGAGATGTAATTGGGATTCAACCTATGTGTATGAAGAACGTGTACTGTGACCGAGCGGTTCTAGGCGCTTCAGTCTGAAAACGCGCGACCGCTACGGTCGCAGGTTCGAATCCTGCCTCGGGTATGGATGTGTGTGGTGTCCTTAGGTTATTTAGGTTTAAGTAGTTCTAAGTTCTAGGGGACTGATGACCTCAGATGTTAAGTCCTATAGAGCTCAGAGCCATTTGAACCGTTTTTGAGAACGCGTAGGACAGTTACCCGACTCATGCCACTTCCTCGTGCGATTGCACGGCAGCTAACGAGCGGATCAACTGAAACACCAGTAAGAACATTAATTTCCCCATTTCTGTTGTCACTTAATTTCCTCTGTGTATTACATTAACAGTTTCACGTACCTGGTTGAAGAGGTTGATAATTAATTGCCGCTAAGGTTGACATCTATTGGGATATCTTGCCGCAAGCACCGTAGAAGAATGAACATTCTTCCTACACTCTCCATACACAGTGAGCATGTCGGCTTTGTCTGCATTGGTAAGTCCCATTGTCCACTCACGACCTACTGCTTGGCCTGTCACACACTGACTGACGAGCAAGTTTCGGTGCACTCAAGGAACACACAAGCACTTTTTAAGCAAACGTACCAACATCGTACATAGCAACTACGCAGGTTCAATGGCACAAACAAGTGTCGGTGTGGAAACTTCTCAAAACGCGATATATTATAAACGAATTGCACTATATTCCTGGAACCATCACCACTGACATTGTAATTCACCTCTCTTTTTAGTTTATTGATGTCAACAGACACTGTTCCATTTAAAAAGAGTGTATTTCGACAAGAAAAATACGTTTTCAAGTATTGCTACGATCTCTTTATTGGCTAATTAGATTTTTGCAATTCTTGGGGTGTAAGTTTTACGTGGTTCATTCTGTGTAACGGTTGGTTGTTTTATTCCACATCCGATGTTTAATGTTTTTAAGGAAGCAGAGACGATTAATATCTTTGAGAAGGGCGTTTAAGATGCAAACTTGAGTGCTTCCAAAACTGCCACTGTCTGCGCTTTTAGACAGTTTGAATGTTTTCCGGACTTGGATATGACAGCATAGAGAAATGCATCCAGTGCACTCCTATTGCGGAAGTTTACATATACAGTATAATCGGGTCGCTGTGCTGCAACGAGATTATCAAAGCTGCAGTTCGCATCAACACTTTCCGAGCTAGTCACATTAAAATCTGGAATCTGATAGCTCAGTGTGCCGAGATCACATTCAAATATAGGCAGGTGCAAAGAACGTCGAACAGAACGTACTTTAGGAGACAACTGTTAAAGCTGGTACAGACGGCTACAAGTTTATTTCTGCTGTAGCAGGCAGTCCATAACCGGGAAATACACTCTCTACTTTTATAGGCAGAACTGTCCACGAAGGCCAGGCCTTGAATGTAATATTTATCCTACAGTATTTATCTAATTCTTAAGAATATCTGCCCTGTAGCCACTAAAACAGCATTTGTGGGCGTCGAATCCATGGCTCCAAGACAGGTACGAATGGTTCTTCATTGAAGAGTTATTTGGAAGACTCGAGGCATATCTCCTCAGAAGCTACCAATATTCAGATGCGGTTTCTGAGTGAGGAACCTTCTGTGTCATCTTTCCTTATAATTATACCAAATGTAGACGCCTTTGTGCTGTTACATCCCAAGCATGCCACTTCTACGTTTGTTGCTTGCCTACTTAATGTTTTTATAAATTTAATGACGAACGGTATATTCAGTTGCTACTCAAGCGCCGAGGCAGAACCATGATTTGGGGAGAACCACTCTCAAGGGAATGTCTCCTGGGAGCGACTTTTGTACTTGAAATGATGCTGAGATGCCATTGTTTAGCATTAGAATATCATAATGAATAACCGGTGCGTTATTCGTACAGATGACTATTGAAATCTGTGTAAAGGTGACTCTGACGTTAACTCTGCCACCTAGAATGTCTTTTCGGGGTGCCTTAACGTATTTTTCGAGAACATTGTCTTCATTATACTACGCATCGCTTCGAGATCCAGAGGAAACAATAGATATTGAAAATACAGATCTTTTTATCGTCCCCAACCGACTTATTGGTTAAATAGTTATTTTCATAACTGCTATGTTTCACTATGATGCAGAACATGTCAGTTAGTTTACTAAGTAATAACTTTCTCAGTGAAAAATTACATGTACATGATGGTCTTTCACATCAACTTTAAGGAAACTGTATCACCATATAATGGTTTATATGAGGACTGCCTCAGAATCACATGCGTAAAAAATTTGGGAAAAACATTTTTATTTCTCTACCTCCTCTACGTCTTTAATCTCAGTACACTTTTCCGCGATATGGTCAATAGCTTCAGTACCCTCTTTAAAGAGGGAACCGTCGAGCTCTGCAAAATAGCCATCAATTGCAGTTTCCACCTCTTCAAATCTTTTACCGCCAAGTGATTTCCTCAAGTTCTGAAACAGAAAATAACCAGAGGGTGATAAATCTGACAAACAGGGCGCATAAGGCAGCAAATCGAATTTCAACTCACTGCTTTTTGTCACGGAGATTAAAGATGTGGGAACTGGTGCATTATCGTAATGAAACAAAACTTTCTTTTTTACTAAATGATGCCGTCTTTGCTTGATTTTATCACCCACCAAAGCTGCTATAAGTTATCATAATACTCGCCATTGATTGCTTTTTCGTTTTGAAGATAATCTATCAAAACTATCCCACTCGAATCCCAAAAACTGACGCCATGACCTCATCTGCAGATCGAACTTGTTTACTTTCTTTGGAGCCGATTCTCTCCTTACAGTCCAGTGTTTTCGCGGTTCCTTCGTCTCCATCACAGAGGCATGTTTCATCCGACGCTATGACTTGACGTAAAAACTCGCTTTGTTGCAACATTTGAAAGCATCATCCTCAAGAAACTATCTTTGTGCTTTTTCATATCCAAATTTTCAGTCAGGCAAAGCTCTTTTCGAAATGTCTATGATGTCTACTGTTTCATGCACTTTCAGTCGACGGTCATCCAATAAGTTTTTGTGAATTTTCTTCACATTTTCTGGCGTAGTCCCCTGATATGCTCGACCACTGCGATGTTCGCCTCGGTAGCACGTACGGTCTCGTTTAAACTCTGCCACTCAATGTTTTAGAATTTAGCTTCAATATTATTTCAAACAAAAGTATTGTATCACAAAGCGATGGCCAGTTTTACCCAGGTTTACAAATTAGCTGAGAGCCTTCACAATTGATGGCTGCCAAATAAATGCTGAACAACGTAGTACAGTCAGTCTTCAAACTAAAGCTTTACAATGTTGGTGCTTGCTACAGTAGTCATATGCTCGAAAGAACAGCTGCTATCTATACGTCTGGTTGGGTAGTTTTGGGACAGCTCTCTGCCTTACTTCAATTTGCTGTCTCTCTCTCTCTGTCTCTCTCTCTCTCTTTCACTCACTCACTCATACACACAGCTGTACTACGCACTCAGAAATTCTTTTGAGAAGTAGAAATTATCAGGCAAATACAATTCCAGTTTGTTTATGACGTTAATATTTCTACCCAATGATGTGACGCATAAATACAATTTTAGTGAATATTTTAGTGTTCATCAAGATGTAGAGAAGAAGTTCGAGTATCTTGCCTAATGTTAATTCTGAATCCTGAATATGTCTTCTCCAGATCTATCAACAAGGTAAAGATTTTTTACTATGATGACGCTTGTTTTGTGCCTCGGGAAAGAGACAGATATTGAAAACCACACGTAATTCACAATCTGGCAGTTGCTGAGATTTACGAGTCTCGTCTGCAGTGCAGCTCAAACTAAACACATCAACAAACATACATTCGCTCGCGCATTCACACAACCCAGTTCCACGTAAAGGGCCGTTGGGTGCTAACAATTGCGGTCTATTAATGACGCCCATTGTCCCTTGCCTGATCCTGTGGGGACAACAGGATCGCTTGTGCTGGCTTCCGTTGTTCAGCCTACAGCTCTCTGACGGATTAAAGGGACCAGTAATATCCCGCCCCCATTCTCTCGGCAAGCTTATTCACACACAACAAAGCCTCGCTTTCTCTCTGCGTCTCCGAGTGATTCATTGATTATGGATGTACATGTCACTGACTGTAAATTGTTACCAATACATTTAAACTGGACAATGCGTATACACTAGGTGTATTTTCTTAAGTTACCATAGAAAGGATGAGGTATCTTGTAGTGTAGTAAATTATGTGAGACTACGGGAAAGCGTGTAGCATACCCCTGAAGTGCTAACACGATCTGAGCCAGGTAACCTATACAGAAAACAGACTGCTCCTCATAAGATCATGTGAAATATTTAAAAAAAAGTAACAAAACAGAAGTTAATACGCATCAGAATTTAAACAAGGGTGGCCCAATTGAAAATGAAATACGGGTACCTTAGCTAACATAGATATAATGAGTGAGGAGCTTCACTGAATTACGAAATAATACCAAAGGTACACTTCTGACATCGTCAGTGTGGGTGCGATCTGTGGTATTACGAACAAAAAATAAATTATCAGCTGCCAAGATCGCTAAAATCAATTATTCATATAGATGAGCGGTTTCGGTAATTCCCTGTTGCCATCTACGGATCTATGTTTACTCTCTTCCATTAGTGTAGTAAGTGGCGCTGATGGAGGAGATTACGTAATGCTGTAAACATAGATCCAAAGATGGCAACAAAGAATTGCCTAAAGGATCATGTATATAAATATTAGCAATCTTGGCAGTTGAGAAATAATTCAGTGTTCATAAGACTGGATTCCAACCAACAAAACAATGAATAATAAAGTACACAAAGGTTCAAGTGACTTATAAAACGAACACGGTAAAACCTTTGCACAGGAAGGGGGAACTAGAAATGGTATGATACAATTAGCTCTATTTGCGAGTGGAACAGGAAAGGAAATGACTAGTTGTGGACAATCTAACCTCCCCCACCAACTGTACGGTGGCTTTTGGAGTATGTATATAGATGTAGGTATATCCATGCAAACCCCAGTGATTGCTAAATTAGTCACAGAATAACGAAAAGAAACCAGTAAAGTTCATCTAAGCACCAATAACACCAACCTGCTAAGTTTAACTAGCAGACTGTGTGAATTAATTTAGAAAACGATGAGTCTAACTTGCTACAAGCAACTTTGGGATCTTTCGTCACGACTTGCACAAACGCGACTTATTCTTGTGATAACTCTAAGATTTAGGTGCGGATGATGGCTGCAGTGATAGCTGACAGTTATAAGTTCAGCCCTGGCACTTATGGTCAGCTGTACAATAACTGCCTCCCTCTCTGCAGCTCTGAGATGAAGTCTTCGTTCTCTGGAGTTCGAAGATCAAGTGAAGCAGGAAGTATAATGTCTCTCCCACTATAAGGGCGGTTTTACATTTCAGCCAACGACAAGGGCTACATGTAAGCACTCGCATGTCTTCTTCCCTACAACGAAAATAATTTTGGTGAACTAGCTTGGGGCTGCCTTACGAAATTAAACAACTCCTGATGACTTCCTTTGCAACCAGCTGATTCTTCTCGGTCTGAGTGTGCCATGTTTACAACCCCCATGCAGATTCTATCATTTTCCAAAGCATTTTTTCCTTGACTTCTCAGAATGGCAGTTTATAGTCTGATTAAAATCTCCTTCGGGGCTCTGCGGGGCTTTTATCTGTTTGTGGGACATTGTCTCTGATGATACACGTGCGCCCAGAATACCTGCCTTAGGACCTTGACTTTCAGCTACTAACATTCTGACAGCATGTTCGCCATTGGACGGCTGTGCCCTTCTCTTTTCCAAAGCCTACCTATGGGTTTCATGCAACTTGCACCGCCTTCAAATACCACGCCCAAAATTCTCGTGTTCCCTCGCTCGCTACGTGCAAACTATTAGTCCTACAGAATGCATACAGGACACTAGTTAAGTGATTCTAGAAGGATACAGGGTGACTTACACAGAATTTCTTTTTGTGTGATGATGGTGGCTTGCTCTGAATGTGGAACGATTTAAGTTAATGTAGAATAAGCAACAACAATTTTCGAGTACAGTACTGGTGGTGTGCTTTTAGACACAGTCATTACGATTCAGTATCTAGGCATAATGTTTCAAAGCGATATGAAATGGAGCTAGTATGTAAGGTCGGTAACGGGGAAGGCTAATGATAGACTTCGATTTAGTGGGAGAATTTTAGGAGAGTGTAACTCATCTGCAGGGTGATTCAGTTACCCCTACCTATGAGATTTATGCATCTCTCAACTACTTCAAATCCACATGTGAGATTTTTGTATTCCCTCGCCCCTTTGTGCTAACTACATCTACATCTACATCTATACTCCGCGAGCCACCTTACGGTGTGTGGCGGAGGGTACTTATTGTACCACTATCTGATCCCCCCTTCCCTGTTCCATTCACGAATTGTGCGTGGGAAGAACGACTGCTTGTAAGTCTCCGTATTTGCTCTAATTTCTCGGATCTTTTCGTTGTGATCATTACGCGAGATATATGTGGGCGGTAGTAATATGTTGCCCATCTCTTCCCGGAATGTGCTCTCTCGTAATTTCGATAATAAACCTCTCCGTATTGCGTAACGCCTTTCTTGAAGTGTCCGCCACTGGAGCTTGTTCAGCATCTCCGTAAGGCTCTCGCGCTGACTAAATGTCCCCATGACGAATCGCGCTGCTTTTCGCTGGATCATGTCTATCTCTTCTATTAATCCAACCTGGTAAGGGTCCCATACTGATGAGCAATACTCAAGAATCGGACGAACAAGCGTTTTGTAAGCTACTTCTTTCGTCGATGAGTCACATTTTTTTAGAATTATTCCTATGAATCTCAACCTGGCGCCTGCTTTTCCCACTATTTGTTTTATGTGATCATTCCACTTCAGATCGCTCCGGATAGTAACTCCTAAGTATTTTACGGTCGTTACCGCTTCCAATGATTTACCACCTATGGCATAATCGTACTGGAATGGATTTCTGCCCCTATGTATGCGCATTATATTACATTTATCTACGTTTAGGGAAAGCTGCCAGCTGTCGCACCATGCATTAATCCTCTGCAGGTCCTCCTGGAGTACGTACGAGTCTTCTGATGTTGCTACTTTCTTGTAGACAACCGTGTCATCTGCAAATAGCCTCACGGAGCTACCGATGTTGTCAACTAAGTCATTTATGTATATTGTAAACAATAAAGGTCCTATCACGCTTCCCTGCGGTACTCCCGAAATTACCTCTACATCTGCAGATTTTGAACCGTTAAGAATGACATGTTGTGTTCTTTCTTTTAGGAAATCCTGAATCCAACCACAAACCTGGTCCGATATTCCGTAAGCTCGTATTTTTTTCACTAAACGTAAGTGCGGAACCGTATCAAATGCCTTCCTGAAGTCCAGGAATACGGCATCAATCTGCTCGCCAGTGTCTACGGCACTGTGAATTTCTTGGGCAAATAGGGCGAGCTGAGTTTCACATGATCTCTGTTTGCGGAATCCATGTTGGTTATGATGAAGGAGATTTGTATTATCTAAGAACGTCATAATACGAGAACACACAACATGTTCCATTATTCTACAACAGATTGACGTAAGCGAAATAGGCCTATAATTATTCGCATCTGATTTATGACCCTTCTTGAAAATGGGAACGACCTGCGCTTTCTTCCAGTCGCTAGGTACTTTACGTTCTTCCAGCGATCTACGATAAGTTGCTGATAGAAAGGGGGCAAGTTCTTTAGCATAATCACTGTAGAATCTTAAGGGTATCTCGTCTGGTCCGGATGCTTTTCCGCTACTAAGTGATAGCAGTTGTTTTTCAATTCCGATATCGTTTATTTCAATATTTTCCATTTTGGCGTCCGTGCGACGGCTGAAGTCAGGGACCGTGTTACGATTTTCCGCAGTGAAACAGTTTCGGAACACTGAATTCAGTATTTCTGCCTTTCTTCGGTCGTCCTCTGTTTCGGTGCCATCGTGGTCAACGAGTGACTGAATAGGGGATTTAGATCCGCTTACCGATTTTACATATGACCAAAACTTTTTAGGGTTCTTGTTTAGATTGTTTGCCAATGTTTTATGTTCGAATTCGTTGAATGCTTCTCTCATTGCTCTCTTTACGCTCTTTTTCGCTTCGTTCAGCTTTTCCTTATCAGCTATGATTCGACTACTCTTAAACCTATGATGAAGCTTTCTTTGTTTCCGTAGTACCTTTCGTACATGATTGTTATACCACGGTGGATCTTTCCCCTCGCTTTGGACCTTAGTCGGTACGAACTTATCTAAGGCGTACTGGACGATGTTTCTGAATTTTTTCCATTTTTGTTCCACATCCTCTTCCTCAGAAATGAACGTTTGATGGTGGTCACTCAGATATTCTGCGATTTGTACCCTATCACTCTTGTTAAGCAAATATATTTTCCTTCCTTTCTTGGCATTTCTTATTACACTTGTAGTCATTGATGCAACCACTGACTTATGATCACTGATACCCTCTTCTACATTCACGGAGTCGAAAAGTTCCGGTCTATTTGTTGCTATGAGGTCTAAAACGTTAGCTTCACGAGTTGGTTCTCTAACTATCTGCTCGAAGTAATTCTCGGACAAGGCAGTCAGGATAATGTCACAAGAGTCTCTGTCCCTGGCTCCAGTTCTGATTGTGTGACTATCCCATTCTATACCTGGTAGATTGAAGTCTCCCCCTATTACAATAGTATGATCACGAAACTTCTTCACGACGTTCTGCAGGTTCTCTCTGAGGCGCTCAACTACTACGGTTGCTGATGCAGGTGGTCTATAGAAGCATCCGACTATCATATCTGACCCACCTTTGATACTTAACTTAACCCAGATTATTTCACATTCGCATTCGCTAATAACTTCACTGGATATTATTGAATTCTTTACTGCTATAAATACTCCTCCACCATTGGCGTTTATCCTATCCTTGCGGTATATATTCCATTCTGTGTCTAGGATTTCGTTACTGTTCACTTCCGGTTTTAACCAACTTTCCGTTCCTAATACTATATGCGCACTATTTCCTTCAATAAGAGATACTAATTCAGGAACCTTGCCCTGGATACTCCTGCAGTTTACCAATATTACGTTAACTTTTCCTGTTTTTGGTCTCTATATCATCCTATAGAAAAAATGAGCAAGACCCTTTTGTAGAAAATTAAATGTAGTTATTTTTTGTACTGGGATACGGTTTTGCTGAAGGCCAGGGTTTTCGAGAAATTCAAGAAAACAAGTTTGAAGGTCACTTTTCTATATTTTTATTGAGTAATTTTTAAACTACGGCCTCCAGCGGAAACGTATGCATTACAAAGTTTGACTACATTACATTTCCGGTCTTCGTTCTACGATTTCATTTTTAAATTTGTACTATTTTATTTTCAATGTGTTGGTTGCACATAAATTTAGTGTTATTGATTTTCGGGTCTATCTTCTAACTTGCTTTACTAAGTTACAAAGTTCATTGTTGCAGTTTATCAATAGTAGGGGATAAAGAGACAAGGACATCTTCAAAATGATTGTACTTCATATGCTGCTTTAACACGCTCTCCTTTTCTGCTTTGCACATCATGATATGAAAATTTTCTCTAGGAATGCTGAGAACAAGTACAATAGTATGCAATGTCCTGGACAGTTCCTGTTCCACTTCTGAATTTCTCACTGTCCCGACGATTTCTAATGCAAGTACATACTATTCAGTATACTATTTAGGCAATTAAGAGACATGCTACAGGATTTGTTGCTAACAATTTCGATAATCGTGCGAGTATTACGGAGTTGCTTTGGGAACTGAAATGAGGATCCCTCGAAGGAAGATGATGATGTTTTCGCTAAACACGATTAATTAAATTTAAAGAATCTGCACTGTAGTGTACGAGAAAATGTCAACGTTCAGTATACCAAACTAGTTGTGGAAACAAGGCGTTGATTCAACTTGTACAGCACATCTGACAATACTCAATACATGTCATTGTTTTCGCTGTTCGTTATATGTGGTTCTAATTTGTCTCTTGAACTATACCAGCATACAAGGACTGCTTGTACAGTTTCCTCTCGGCTGTGACTTACTTAGCTCTTAGTAAAAGGTCTTATAATAGCTAGCATTTTCTATATTCCCAAAAGGAAGCGACTTCCAGAAATGCTCCTCGTCCAAGGCTGCCTCGTACGTTCCACATCACCGTGACAAAATTCCTGTGCACTGGGGGCTATGCACCACGGGTTGTCGCCCCAGTAGGCGCGAACAAAAACGCTGCAGGTTCTGCAGAGGTGTGTGCCGTGTGTTATTCTGCAGCTAACCCTCCCCTGCGGCTGCTCGTAGCACCTCGCCCTCTCTCCCTCTACCCACCACTTGCGACACGTCGCTGGCGGGGAAATGTGAAGTACGTACAGCGTCACTCGCTGTCTCTAAAACAGTACCCCCGGCACGCAGTGAATTCCGCGTCTTACTGCTTCCTCCCGTTGATTACAGCTCTCACTCCATTCGTGCGATCCGCACAGTTCACGTGATAAATGGGATGGAAGCCGTTGCCGCTGTTGGTTTCACGGAAGATTACCCACGGAAATTACACAGAATCTTTTTTCTAGTTTACAGACACGTTTCTTGGACGTCGCTTTTTTAAGACTGTGTGAGTGATATATTTACAAATTGAACAGAAACCAGATAGCAATTCTAAGACTTGAAGCACATGAACGCGAACAATCAATCGAGAAGAAGTTGGGCCAGTATTGTAATTTATGACCAACGTTGTTCAGTCTGCACGTAGAGCAAGTAGCATAGCAAAATAAGAGATATTTTAAAAAGAATTAAGAATCAAGGAGAAGAAATAAACATTTTTAGCTTTTCTGATGATATTATAATTCTGTCAGACATGGGAAAAGGCTTGGAAGGTTAGTTCAACGTAATGGGTAGTGTTTTAAAAGAAGGTTATTGAAAGAACATCAACATCACAGAGACAAGGGCAGTAGAGCGTAGCAGAAATAAGTCAAGTGATGCAGGGGTCATTAAGAAACTAAATGCTGAAATTAATATATGAGTTTTGTTATTTGTGCACAAAGGAATTGAAATGGCAAAAGAAATAGATGCGAAACATAAACTGGCAATAAATACAAAAGCATTTCTGGAAACGAGAAACATATCAACTTTAATGTAAGTTAAAGTTCTTTTTATTTTAGACGCAATCACAGAATATGATTCGAACCATAACCGGCTTCGGAGATAAATTGATTCCAGTAGGAAAAGGAGAAAAAGTATGAGTCTTTTCGAGGAGAAAGATCTTTTTGAACAACTTGACTTAAAGAAAGATAGTATCCTATATTTTGATTTGCAAAGAAAAATTTTCAGTTAATAATAAGTTATATCTTGAAACTTCCTGGCAGATTACAACTGTGTGCCGGACCGAGACTCGAACTCGGGACCTTTGCCTTTCGCGGGCAAGTGCTCTACCAACTGAGCTACCCAAGCACGACTCACGACCCGTCCTCACAGCTTTACTTCTGCCAGTACCTCGTCTCCTACCTTCCAAACTTTCAAGTTATATCTTGAACATCTTCCTAGATACTGTTTCCCGTACGTCTACTATTTTGTGGCTTATCTCATCTAAATTGATCGTAAAATAATTTCAATAGAATAATAGATACTGAGCGTCAAGGAACAATATTTCTGGTATCGAAGCAAAGCTTACGTGTCTGTGTGTGTGTCTGTGGGTGTGTGTAGGTGGGTGGGTGTTTAGGATGGATAGGGGATAAAATTGTAGCTGGAGACAAAGTGTTGTCTGCAGTGAGCAGGTTCGTATGGACATAAGTTGCAGTAATTACACAGAGAGAAAGCTACGTTCACAGGATTCACTAGCTTAAACAGCTGCATCAAACCAGTCTTCCGAATGAAAGCAACAACAACAACAACCACTGCTACTACAACTACTATTTGAACAATGCCAAAATTATGTGCTTGCTGACGAGGATCTTATAACGGAGTCTGAAAGCTCTCTACGATAATTATGACCAACATCTACACAATTTTCCCTGGAATTCTTGGAGAACAGTGATCAATTCCCTATCATATTATCCTAATTGAATATTTCATCGTTTGAAAAGAACGCCGGCATTGTTTCCAGATAATGGCCACGTCGTTCCCCGATCATAGTCCAATAGAGCTGGTGCTCTTTCACTATTGACCAAAATATCTATGAGGCGCCATTCTCTAAAACACACAACCGTCCTTAGTGAATCACGCCCCCTGCGCACTGCTGAGTGACGTCTGGAAAACCCATCGCCGTGAAAAGAGTGTAGTCTGTTTTCACTCCTTTGAACATCTCGCGCACCATCATAGTATGCTTCTACTAACTGATAACCTACCCTCGTCCCTGAAATCACATCGAACAACATACAGAACTGTAGAGGGGTATAAACATATCAAATGTATTAAAATGAAATACAACCATACGGCCTGATAAAAGAAAGTGAAGCATCCAGAAGAGATGGTCGAATAACAGTGCAACTTCGTACAGGTAAATGCTGTTGGGGCACATGTAAATGATGACAGTTGTAGTGCGACCACCAGAGTGCGTTAGTGTTGTTTGTGTGTAGCTTTGTTACTAGGCCTGGTAGGGTATATACATGCTCCGGTCACATTAATGGGAGCACTTCATATGTTTGACATCAAAGTGCAATAATAGCTTACAGATGGCAAGTGGCAACATTTGCAATGGTGGGTATCAGTGCAGCCGGCCGCTGTGGCCGAGCGGTTCTAGGGGCTTCAGTCCGGAACCGCGCTGCTACTACGGTCGCAGGTTCGATTCCTGCCTCCGTCATGGATGTGTGTGATGTCCTTAAGTTAGTTAAGTTTAAATAGTTCTAAGTCTAGGGGACTGATGATCTCAGATGTTAAGTCTCGTGGTGGTTAGAGCCATTTGAAAACAGCACAGTTGTTGTTGTTGTTGTAATACGGAAACTGAGAGATTTCTCTTACGTCCAAAAGGGCATGATGATCAGGCCAACGCTGGAAGCATTTCGAAACAGTTCCGTTTGTTAACTGATCAAACGCCGCCGTGGTTAAAGTATAGCGTGCGTGGCAAAACAGGCGCCGAGGTAACTGTGGTGCGCCACGAGCCACGGATAAGAGGGGTGAACGATGGCTGCGGAGGCGTTTACAGGAGAACAGAGATGCAGTTGCTGAGCAACTGTCCGACCAGAGATGAATCGAGGGGTTACCAATAGTGCCTCCTCAATGACTGTTCAGCGAACGTGGCTGCGCATGGGCCTCCGCTGCAGGAGGCTGGCTCGTGCACCCAGGCAAATATGCAACTAACCCTGGGAACCACGTCCACCCCTACATGCAGTTTGTTAATTCTCTACACGGTGACATCTATCAGCAGGACAACGCAACGTGTCACACAGCTCGCAATGTACGCGCGTAGCTTGAGGAGCATCAGGATGAGTTACATTACTCGCCTGGGATTTAAACCCAATCGAGAATCTGTGAGACCACCTCAGTTTGGGTGTTAACTCTACTGATCCTCGACTGTGAACATTAGCGCAAGTGGACATGACACTGGAGTCGATATGGCCCACATCCCTCCATCCGTCTTTCACCAAAAAACGTTTTTCTTTCTTTGCCTTCAACTCTACCGCATGTTATTGTTTAGCGTTTGTTAAAAAACTTAGTTGCTGTTCTGTAGGCTATATAACTTCCTCCTTTTTCCAATAATTTCCTCCATTTCTCTTCAAATTTCCTCAAAAAGTTTTTTGCTTTCCGAGATTCTCTATTGACTGAATTCCTTAGTCGTCTGTATTCAACTCTTCCTTATTCGTAAGCTGCGTTTTTGCTTATTCTTTTGTTTTCGATAAGCTGATTGACGTCTGCTGTAACACATTTCCTCTTGGTTTTGGGTTCAGTTTTCGCAAACACGTATCTTCTCTGTTGCTTTATACAC
Organism: Schistocerca americana; assembly: GCF_021461395.2. Taxonomy (NCBI): domain Eukaryota; kingdom Metazoa; phylum Arthropoda; class Insecta; order Orthoptera; family Acrididae; genus Schistocerca; species Schistocerca americana. The sequence continues at coordinate 321,626,192 of NC_060126.1, read as the reverse complement.
TACTTGCCATTAAAATTGCTACACTAAGAAGAAATGTAGATGATAAATGGGTATTCATTGGACAAATATATTATACTAGAACTGACATGTGATTACATTTTCACACAATTTGGGCGCATAGACCCTGCGGCATCAGTACCCAGAACAACCACCTCTGGCCTTGATACGCCTGAGCATTGTATCAAACAGAGCTTGCATGGCGTGTACAGGTACAGCTGCCCATACAGCTTCAACACGATACCTCAGTTCATCATGAGTAGTGAATGGCGTATTGTGATGAGCCAGTTTCTCGGCCACCATTGACCAGACGTTTTCAATTGCTGAGAGATCTGGAGAATGTGCTGGCCAGGGCAGCAATCGAACATTTTCTGTATCCAGAAAGGCCCTACACGACCTGCAACATGCGATCGTGCATTATCCTGCTGAAATGTAGGATTTCGCAGGGATCGAATGAATGGTAGAGCCACGGGTCGTAACACATCTGAAATGTAACGTCCGCTGTTCAAAGTGCCGTCAATGCGAACAAGAGGTGACCGAGACGTGTAACCAACGGCACCCCATACCATCACGCCGGGTGATACACCAGTATAGCGATGACGAATACACGCTTCCAATGTGCGTTCACCGCGATGTCGCCAAACACGAATGCGGCCATCATGATGCTGTAAACAGAACCTGGATTCATCCGAAAAAATGACATTTTGCCATTCGTGCACCCAGTTTCGTCGTTGAGTACACCATCGCAAGCGCTCCTGTCTGTGATGCAGCGTCAAGAGGTTCGCAGCCATGGTCTCCGAGCTGATAGTCCATGCTGCTGCAAACGTCGTCGAACTGTTCGTGTAGATGGTTGTTGTGTTGCAAACGTCCGCATCTGTTGATTCAGGGATCGAGACGTGGCTGCACGATCCGTTACAGCCATGCGGATAAGATGCCTGTCATCTCGGCTGCTAATGATACGAGGCCGTTGGGATCCAGCACGCCGTTACGTTTTACCCTCCTGAACCCACCGATTCCATATTCTGCTAACAGTCATTGGATCTCGACCAACGCGAGCAGCAATGTCGCGATACGATAAGCCGCAATCGCGACAGGCTACAATCCGACCTTTATCAAAGTCGGAAACGTGATGGTACGCATTTCTCCTCCTTACACGAGGCATCACAACAACGTTTCACCAGGCAACGCCGGTCAACTGCTGTTTGTGTATGAGAAATCGGTTGGAAACTTTCCTCATGTCAGCACTTTGTATGTGTCGCCACCGGCGCCAGCCTTGTGTGAATGCTCTGAAAAGCTAATCATTTGCATATCACAGCATCTTCTTCCTGTCGGTTAAATTTCGCGTCTGTAGCACGTCATCTTCGTGGTGTAGCAATTTTAATGGCCAGTAGTGTATATACTGGGAATAAATATAGTGAAAACCAGTAATTAGTATACGTTTTTTCTTTGATCAGGCTAAGTCGGGAGGTACTGTTGTGGAGTTAGGAGCGAGACCAGTGTGGCCGCTGAAGCAGATGGTGCCGGTCGGTCGGTGCGGGGCGCGGGCTCTGGACTCGGCCTCCAGTGTCGGCCATGAATTAGGAATGAGAGCGGTGTGTCGCGCCGTAGGTGAGGCGGCGCGCGCCGCATGATTGATCGTGAATGCGTGAGAGGTCCACTCTGCTTGGAGCCAGGCTAGCACAGGTTGCTCGCCTGCGCTCCAGCCACCCGTACTGAAACCCTGGCAGCGGGGCAGTCGCGCCTCATGACATTTCTCGTTTACCAGACTTTTTTTTGCTTGTTTTGTCTGTAAAGCGCCTGAGCTATACATTTTACTAATCAGTCCCTGCTTTTATGACGCATCGTACTGTAATGTAATAAAATAAAAATTATTTGTGACTCTTTTTCTTTGCTATCAGTGTAATGTAATAGAATGAGTATGAGCCGTACTTATACAAAAAAGAAACACACATTAAAGCAATGGCTCGGCATAAAAGAGAAATAACTAATGTAGGAATATTATTAACAGTGTAATATATTGTTTAATGAAGCCCGACGTGTATAAGCACTCAGTAAACTAGCTCAGTTCTCAGGGTAGTTACGTAATCGTCGATAGTTAATTGTCCTTTTCATATTTACCCAACCCTACAGATATTATTCCAGGCTCGTGAGAAGTTGTGTGCTTATTGCACCAGACAATATTTGCCAAGTCTGTTCGATGTACACTACTGCAATACGTAACTTAACATCGCGATTTCGTCTCGATTCCCCAATATAAGATAACAAGAGTAGCATCTACAAATGAAATCCTATATTGGAATTGGAATCCTGTGACCAGACCTTTTCTGCCTGGAATTTTATCCCGTTATATAAAGAAAATATGTAAGTAAAATTGTTAAATTATTAGTAGCTGCCTCCGGTCTCGTGGGATCTGAAATAAGGTTAATTGTCCTAAACGACGGCACGTCTCGTAGATGAGCTAAAAGAAAAATGTTAAAGATTTTTCTGTGATGGGAGACAGCCGACTTCCTTTCCCATCCTTTCATAATCCGATGGGACCGATGAACTCGCTGTTTGGTCCTCCCCCACAAATCCACCAACCAACCACAATTGAATAAATTCTTCTCGGTTTACGAACGACGTCATTTCGAATAAAACAGTTCAACTTTCAACAACTATCTCCCACATCGTCGTCAATAGTGTTAGTGGTTTTTACTCCTGGCGATGATGGTGGAAACAGCCGTCGTAAAGCTCAATTGTTTCACTCGAAATGACGTGGCTTGTATTCCAGAAAGCGTTTATTAAGGCATGCCGCCGAGAGAATAGTACACAGTTCTTGTCTCGAGTCATTCATTGTCCACACTACATCGTATAAGATATGCCCAATTGAAAAGGGGACCTCCGCTTTAGCGGCGTTGTAATTCTAGTGGGTGAATGTGTTCGCCGGGATATGTTGTGGCAGTGTTCAGCGTTGCAGAAGGGGAGTTAACGGACACTCAGAATTTCCACGTGTCTGGTGAATTGTTTCCGCACTTCGATGCATGATGGATTTTTCGCCATCAGTAGAGAGAACGGTTTCCAATTTCTTTGGGCAGGAGACCATGTTTCATAAATTAATCGCAGGATCTTGTGGTGTGCGGAGAGCAGTGTCTCGCACGGTCCACAATATTCCAGTGGTCTCAGAGTTATGAGGCGCGGCTTGTAAACATTAAGGACGTGCCACGCCCTGGGCAGACGCACGTTGCCACCTCCAGTGCCGCTGTTTCGTCTTGCAGGAACCCAAACGTGAAAATCGCCGGATCACCGCACGTGACATTTCTACTGAACTCTCGCTAAGCAAAGGCACTGCGCATCACACAATCTAGGAGAAGCTTCTTTGAGGCGCAGTTTGTGCACGGTGAGTACTCAAGCATTTTTCAGAGAGACAGAAGACGGCGAGAATGGGTGTTTGCCTTCCACGTCCGTTGAGATACGCGGATCAAGGAACGGATTTCATTGATGACATTGTGGCTTATGATGATGAAACGTAGCATCACCACTTCGACCCTGCCTGCAAACGGATGAGAATGTAGCGGCTGCATCCTGACTCCCGTCGTCCAAACATGCCCACTGTGCCCCCAAGCCGGAAAAGCGATGCTCAGTTCCTTTTCGACGAAGGACCTCTACTCATCGACTGCAACAGTTAACGCTCTAAAGGACTGCAATACATCGTTGACGTTAAAACAGGCTATCAAGAACAACCACAGAGACAAGCTCTCGAATGGGATAGTTCTTTTCCAGAACAATGTTAGGTGAAATGTGACCAAGAAGACCCTCGAGCTCCTTCCAAAATTTCGATGGGAGGTCCTGGAACGTCCTCCTTACAGCCCAGATATCTTCCCATGTGACCCGCCCATTTTCGGCCCCTTAAAACAGTCTTTGTAAGATCAGAGGTATACCTGTGACAAGGAAGTGCTGGGCATCGTGAAAAACTGGGTCAGTTAGCAACCCAGGAGTTTCTACAATCCTCCGGTCGCAGGTTCGAATCCTGCCTCGGGCATGGATGTGTGTGATGTCCTTAGGTTAGTTAGGTTTAATTAGGTCTAAGTTCTAGGCGACTGATGACCTCAGAAGTTAAGTCACATGGTGTTCACAGCCATTTCTACAATGAAGCCTCCGCTCCCTATGCGCTGGGATCACTATATCAATGTCAATCAGAATTATATACAGCTGTGCTCTTCCACGTGAATTGTAATTACAATATTGTTATTAAAATTTCTTCGCATATAAAGGTAGTTTCCTTTTCATTTGAGTACACCGTATATATACTACACCTGGGCGCTCAGAAAGTTGCGTTTTGGCGGAGGAAAGACAATCGGAATAACAGAACAAACGTGAAATTGTTTTCCCGAGACCTTAAGAACACATTACATCCTCGTAGCTCCCACTTTGGCAGATTGCCAGCGGAGCGATCAACGACTAGATTCAGCCTCTTAAGTGGCATCCAGATAGCGCAAGCCTTGTGGTGAGCAGGAAGTAAAGTTTGTTTTGGAACAATAAACTGGACCGTCCTGTATGTGAGGAACACTTCCTGAACTGAAGTTGTTCATCAACTGAAAAATGGTTCTCTGTCAATTTTAGAATGCGTGATGTTGACAAGAATCTGGAATTTATGGCCAAACGTTAGTCTTAAAATGGCGTCCTGATATCACCCCTTATATTTTCCGTACGGGAATGACCCGTGTGAGTTTCAAAATTAGGTCTGGAAATGACACTCATCTTCGCTCCCTACACTAGGCTTAGCGCGGCACCGCCCCTTCCACATCTTTATTTAGCAGTCAAATGAAATGAAATGATCGAATTGCATTGTTGGCCGGGAGGCCGCATTCGGGGAGTTCGGTCGCCGTATTGCAAGTCCTTTTTAGTTGAAGAACACACAATACCCAGTCCCCTGCTGGGAATCGAACCCGGGCTCCCTGCGTGGTAGGCGGTAACGCTACCGCTACGCTACGGAGGCGGATAGCAGTCAAATTATCTTCCGTGATTAACGGTACGTTTGTTATTGAAATAAATGGCGAAACCAGAGTCCATTTGTTAGGCTATTAAAATCACAATTCTTTTACAGTTCAATGAAATTGCTTTACAATCAAAGACAACATTTGTTCCAGCTTGTGTAACTACACTGAGGCAACAAAAGTCATGGGATAATGATGTGCAGATTGCGGTAGTATCGCGTAAACAAGATATGAAAAGGCAGTGCATTGGTGGAACTGTCATTTATACTCAGGTGATTCGTGTAAAAAGGTTTTCAACGTCATTATGGCAGCACGACGAGAATTAACAGGCTTTAAAAGCGGAATGGCAGTGGGAGCTAGACGCAGGGGACATTCCATTTTGGTAGTCCTTAGGGAATTCAGTATTCGAAGATCCACACTGTCGAGTGTGTGCCGAGAATGCCAAATTTCAGGCATTACCTTTCACTGTGAACAATGCAGTGGCCGACGGCGTGCACTTAACGACCGAGAGCAGCGGCGTTTGCGTAGAGTTGTCACTGCTAAAAGACAAGCAAAACCATGGGAAATAACCACATAAATGGACGTGGGAGGCCGGATGGAATGGCCGAGCGGTTCTAGGCGCTACAGTCTGGAACCGCGCGACCACCACGGTCGCAGGTTCGAATCCTGCCCCGGGCATGGATGTGTGTGATGTCTTTAGGTTAGTTAGGCTTAAGTAGTTCTCAGTTCTAGGGGACTGATGACCTCAGCAGTTAAGTCCCATAGTGCTCAGAGCCATTTGAACCATTTTTTTTCCGATGTGGGACGAACAACAATTGTCTCCGTTAAGGCAGTGCGGCGAAATTTGGCGTTAATGGGCAATAGTAACAGCAACGGACGCGAGTGCCTTTGCTAACAGCACGATGTCACCTGCAGAGTCCCTTCTAGGATCGTGACCATATCGGTTGGACCCTAGACGACTGGAAAATCGTGGCCTTGTCAGATGAGTCCCGATTTCAGTTGGTAAGAGCTGATGGTAGGTTTCGAGTGTTGAGCAGACCCCACGAAGTCATGGGTCCAGAATGGAAACAAGGCACTGTGCAAGCTATTGGTGGCTACATAACCGTGTGAGCTGTGTTCACGTGGAATGGACTGGGTCCTCTGGTCCAACAGAAGTGATCATTGACTCGAAATAGTTATGTTCGGCTACTAGGAGACCATTTTCAGCCATTCATGGACTTCCCAAACAAGGATGAAATTTTTATGAATGACAATGCGGTATGTCGTAGGGCCTCAAACGTTCACTACTGGTCTGGAGAACATTCTGGAAAATTCGTGCGAATAATTTGGCTACTCAGATCGCCCGACCTGAATCCCATGGAACATTTGTGTTAGTTCGTGCACAAAATTTTGCACGGTTACAGAGGCAGCAGTGTTCAATATTTCTGTAGCGAATTTCCATCGACTTATTGAGTCCATGCCACGTCGAGTTGCTGTATTACGCCAGTCAAAAGGTGGTCCGACATGATATTTGGAGTTATTCCATAACTTTTCTCACCTCAGTGTATAAATATTTGAATATACTGAGTGAAAACTATTTAAATCCACAAACTATGAGAGACCGAAACAAATATTTTTCTTCACTGTCATACCTTCCTGTGAGAATTTTCTAAACCAGTAGAGAAAGTTTTCTCTGGATGAAAATTTATTAAGTTAACTAACTCTGGGAGATCTGATGGGCCAATGAAAACAATATTTGGATTGTGTTTTACTGTGATGACAAACAGTAACACAAACAAGTTTTAGTTATTTATTATCAAGAGACAATAACGCAATACAGTTACTTCAGTTATACTAGAAGTTCAAAAATGCCTCCATAGACTTGTAAACACCAATGGGTCACGTTCTGTCTAACGCGGTCAAAGGCTGCAGGAGTGTCCTTAATTCCTGCTGCTGCTACTATCTGGGCAACCAGATCCTCTTTGATTCAATAGGTTTTTATAAGAAAAGGTTGCACAATAAAAGTCCAGAGGGGTCAAATCAGGGGCTCGAATAGGCCATCGTACAGCAGCACCACCGCCAATTTAGCTTTCTGGAAACTTTCGGTTCATGAATCGATCGATAGGACGACTGACATGCGCCAGGGCCCCGTCATGCTGGAACCCCATGCGCTGCCTTGTAGCGAGCAGTGCGACACCCAGCAACTCTGGCAACGGTCTGGCGCACAGTCCGCTGCAGAGTGAAAATATCACTCTGGAAACTGTGATGATGCCCGTCATTTAATGGTCTAGGTAGGAAATACGGCCCAGTTAAACAGTCACCAACAACACCTGCCCAACCATTCACATAGAACTGCACTTGATGAGCGAGAGTAAAACTGGACGTGGATTAACATCACTCAAAACATGCGAACTGTTGAAGACCCCACCACGCTCAAACGTTGCCTTATCTGTAAACAACAGAGAGGACTGAAGTACAGGGTGCATTTGACACTGTTCCCGGTACCACTATGAAAACTGTGCTCTGAGTGGCAAATCTTCTGGATCTAGCTTTTGCATAAGCAGCTACTTGTGCTCTTCGTATAATTGCTAATCTGGGAAAGAAACGTATCATATCTCCGAAGAGGTCATGAAGGGCCAACGGTACCGACCGGGCGCCGTATCATCCTCAGCCCACAGTCGTCATTGGATACAGATATGAAGGGGTATGTGGTCAGGACACCGCTCTCCCGGCCGTATGTCAGTTTACGAGACAGGAGTCGCTACTTCTCATCAGGTAGCTCCTCAGTTTGTCTCACAAGGGCTGAGTGCAACCCGCTTGCCAATAGCGCTCGGCAGTCTGGATGGTCCCCCCCATCCAAGTGCTAGGCCAGCCCGATAGCGCTTAACTTCGATGATCTGACGGGAACCGGTGTTATTACTGTGGCAAGGCCGTTGGCACAACCTCCTGACTTAGTTCGCATATTTCCAATCAATAATGTCGTATGGAATAATTTTCTGGGCTGTCTCATCACTTAGAAAGAAAGTATTGATTGCACAAAATCGAGCAGTAAGAATAATATGTGACGTTCACATTTAGACTGTGCCGTCACAATACATATTTTCACTAATGACATTCGTCATAATTAATCCATCACAATCTGAGAAGAACAGTGATGTACCTACCTACAACAATTGAGGGAAAAACGAATTTAGTTACCCATTATTGAAGCTGTCGGTGGCTCAGAAAGTATATCAACACGCAAAAACAATTTCTTTTTTTTTTATCATTTGCCCGGTAACATGAAACGTCTGACAGATAGCGAGGCAATTTTGAAATCTCATTTAAAATCATTTCTCTTGGACAACCCCTTCTATTCCATTGACGAATTTCTACTTAAAGACTGGTAGCCGTTAAAAAAAGTGTTTAAATGTAGTTCCTGAGTAGGAATAAAATGATAATGAGTTCATTAATGTTAACACTAATCATGTACACATACCTTGTAAAATGACTCGTTCCACATCATTTCGATAAAAAAAAAGCCGTTCAAATGATCTATGGAGCATGTAAGTGAGTCAAAATGATTAATAATTACTCATGAAGGACGTTTCTCACATTCGTCTGATTCGTCCCCATGTTGTGCTCAGTTCTACGAGTGCCGAGAGCGATTACATGCTCCACCGGATTAAAAAATGCTCACAGGTTGTTATGATATCATTATCCGGCCGGAGTGGCCGAGCGGTTCTAGCGCTTCAGTCTGGAACCGGGTGACCGCTACGGTCGCAGGTTCGAATCCTGCCGGGCATGGATTTGTGTGATGTCCTTAGGCTAGTTGGGTTTAAGTAATTCTAAGTTCTAGGGGACTGACGACCTCAGCTGTTAAGTCCCATAGTGCTCAGAGCCATTTGAACCATTTTGTTATGATATTAGAAAAAAAAAATGTTTCTTTTGGTGTCCCATGCAACCTTGCAAAATTAGTCGGTTTTAACAACTTTTACCCTGTCTATGTTATTTTATATAGTTTGGAGGAACAGAAATATGATTATATTGCACAGAGTGGAGCAAAATAAACAGAATGTTGCTGTGGACTTACGTTCTCATAATGGGAATTTCACAGCGTAAGGTAAGGTCCTGAGTTTCGGCTGTTGCATTTGCCCTTATATCGTGACAACAAAATTATCGACAAAGTACGGTACAGTAGCCGTTTCCGCGCTCCCAATCGCGAAACACGCGGCAGGATGCTTTTTTTTTTCTAAGGGTGTGGGTGGGAGGGGGGGGGGGGAGGGAGTTCCCGTCTCGTGACGCGTGCACCCACGCTGGCCAGGCGATACTATCGACTCGACTATCCCCCTCTCTTTTGGTTCTCTCTTCTCCCTTATACTCCTTCTTCCACAAGTTCTCTCTCTCTCTCTCTCTCTCTCTCTCTCTCTCTCGCTATCGTCGCGCATGCGTGCGGCACGGCGGTCGTTGCGCCTGCCCTGGTTTGCCTCGGCTCGTCCCCGGAGCGTTTCATTTTCTGCAGAGACTTGGAGCCACGAGGTCTCCCACGACGCATCTTCCCTTTGTGTCTCTCTTCTCATCCGTTATCTTCTCTCTTCCTCTTCTTGGCAGTTTGCCCTGGCCGCTGATGGCCACGTTATTAGGGTTCGCAGTCCATTGTATTGCCACAACGCCCTTTCCCCCTTGTACGTATCACAAAGCATTTCTCCTAAGCCGAGAAACGTCCAGAAAGACGAAGAGAAGCTAATGATTTGACTGTGAAATGAAAATTCCCCCGGCTATGTATAGGGTCGCAAGCTGCTACCGCATTCTACAAAGACTTGAAGAGCACACTTTATTTACTCTATTATTTTAAATTTATTTTGCAATATTAAGGTAATGTCATCACATAAGAGCGGACGTATCACCACACTGAGTAATAATTCAGAAGTTATTAATAATATTAATTTTTTATAAATTGCGGATTATTTTGAACTTCCAGTGAACATGTTTGAGTGTTCGCATTATTTTACACTATTTTGCCACCTCTTGCAGCTATTTTTCTGTCTTATGTTCTTCTGTGTAAACTCATCTCTTCTTTATAAAATAATAATAATAATATTATTATTAATACTAGCCGCGCGGAGTGGCCGCGCGGTTTGAGGCGTCATGTCACAGATTGCGCGGCCCCACCCGCTGGAGGTTCGAATCCTCCGTCGGGCATGTGTGTGTTGTTCTTAGCATAAGTTAGTGTGTAAGTCTAGGGACCGATGAACTCAGCAGTTGAAGCGTCCCCTTAGAAAAATTTATGAATTACTGTGCTGGTAAACCCCTTACGTTATTTGATTTTCAAACAGCTGAGCAAAACTGAACGTGCTCAGACATTTCTCTCTTTACTTATTCTGATCATCACTAAACTGACACACAATATTTTTAGCACAACGCAATCTGATTTTCAATAATCCCTACAAAAGAATGACCCTGACTAACAATAACCTTTCATGAATCACTTACCTCACAAAAATCTTCGTTACTCGAACTACTGCAATACAGCGAGCGCCAATACTGCAAGATGCTAACTACTGAAGGCACTAACTACTGATAGGCATACATAAAAACCTAAACAGCCTACTTACACTGTTTGGTCCCTTAAGAATTCACACGTATTTGAACATTTTTTAATAATAATAATAATTGAAAGGTGTTCTTACACTTAATCTTGAATATGAACGGTTAAGTACTATGAGGGGTATCATCACAATTAATCATGAATGGTAACTAATATGAAAATGAAAAAGAAAGATTTTGATAGAGAACAAACAATGTATTTCCCTTAATAATGTTCAAAAGTCATTATATATATGTTCATGATATCCAGTATTACAAATTTACTGTCTCTGATGGACACACGTCCAGATCATCCGCTCTCAAAACTCCGCCATCTCTCTCCCCACATCCACCACCGCTGGCGCCTCACCTCCAACTGCGCAACGCTACGCGCTGTTAACAGCCAACCACCCAACACTACAATAGCAAACAACAATGCAAACCAGCCACACACTGCACGCAGCACAGCCAGTGATTTTCATACAGAGCGCTACGTGGTGTCACCAATATAAAAACCTAAACAGCCTACTTAGAAAGTTTGGTCCCTTAAGAATTCACACGTATTTGAATATTTTTTATTAATAATAATAATTGAAAGGTGTTCTTACACTTAATCTTGAATATGAACGGTTAAGTATTATGAGGGGTATCATCACAATTAATCATGAATGGTAACTAATATATGTGACGTGCAAAAGGGATAGAGTTGGATGTATCATAGATCAGACTTGGACGAAGCATGAAGTGGAATTTTAGCAGTGAGACCGTAAACAAAAAAATGGCAGAATATGTCTTTTAATGACATGATTATTACGAATATCAGCCAGCTACATTGTTGGATGACTGTTCTCCTAGCTGTCAAGAAAAATAGCTTACATAAAGTGTGAATCTTCAGGTTTTGGCGGCGCAAAGACTGTTCCATTACGTTTCGGGTGTGCAGCTGCAAGAAATCTCCTTCTTCTTCTAATATTTCTGCTGTATAACTCTTGCGGCTCACTCTGAAGATGGCTTAACGTTATACAGCAGAAATATTAGAAGAAGAAGGAGATTTCTTGCGGCTACACACCCAAAACTTAATGGAACAGCTTACACTAAGACCATCTAAAGCCAGATACGCGTCTATAGTGTACATTCAAGGGGAAGCTAGTAATTCTAGAAAAGACAGGACATGGCCTCATCGTGAATAATTTATAAAATAAAAACCATTTTAAGAGCAGTGTAGGTGGCTGATATTCGTAAAGAACTTTCATTTGATTCGGTAAATTTTATTCTACGCATGAATATGTATAGTAAGTATATGATGGTTGCTGTTCCCTGCGTTCTACTGCGTTCATATTAATGAAACCTGTAACTTTACTTCGGAGTCCCCTGCAAGGTTTATAATCTATACGAGAGGAAATTGTAAATTTGTGGTAAGTTTCTATGGGACCAAACTGCTGAGGTCATCGGTCCCTAGGTTTACACACTACTTAACCCAACTTAAACTAACTTACACTAAAGGCAACACACACACCTATGCCCAACGGAGGACTCGAACCTCCGACGGGGGGAGCCGCGCGAACCGTGGCAAGGCGCCCAAGACCGCGCGGCTAGACAGGAGAGAATTAATCAATGGATGTTTTAATCAGGAACAGTTACGTTCACACACAGTTGAGAGAGTAACTGGAATGAACTAAAAATCTTCACCAAAGCACACGTTGTTAGCAAGAGGGTCTGTTTCCTTGATTTTAACACGCGGGTTAAAAGAACAAAATTTCTATTCAAATGAATTGCTAAAATTGAAGCATAACTAATAATCAAAATTAATTCAGATACACTACTGGAGGGAGGGGGGGGGGGGGGAGGAGGAGGAGGAAATCACTAACGCTAAGGCATTGTAGACGTCGTCATTAAAACAAGACCATGTGGTCCCCACAAAATAAGTATGGAATTTTAAACGAAGGAATGAGTTTGCGCAGAATTCACTACAAGGAAACAGAATCTAAGATTTTAAGGCTCTTGGATCTAAACACTGACACGTGGTAACAAGAACAAGCAAATACCGAAGAAGAAAATTATCAGGTGGAACTAACTGCAGAAAATTCATTCATGAGACCACGGAAATCATACCTAATGTAAATACACTCGCGAAAAGAGCAATAAACTAAATGAACTGAATCGCAAATTATGAACTGAATCGCAAATGCAGTTGACACCGCTCCATGTGTTTGAGTAACCGGTTGAACTGGACATAGCTCACACAGCCCTCGGATTCTAATGCTCGCGAAATGAAAAGCAAAATTTCTCACTCACAATAATAAACTATGAACGATGAAAGGAATCACTAACTTTGACACGATCTGAAAACTTAGATAAAACACAACATTAACTTCATACTGAAGAGGAACTCTTACGCGCAGCCGATCTTGCCTGTCCTGCATCCCACTGAATAGCGGCGAGATCGCGCTCCGAAAAAAGAGTTTTTCCTCCAACGGAAGTGACTAGAGAACCAGCCTTTTGTATTACGCCTGTCTTCTCAAAAGGTTTAACCAAAGCAAACAAAAACCAATTTGCTATCCACTACGTGTCTCCTGAAGTTAGCTATACTGTCACAGTAGCGGACTAATCCACTCCAGTCAACATAAACGTAGAAATCTTACTTACGCACTCTCATTCATACATTACATTATTCGAATAAGAAGAGAAATGACAGGTACAGCGGGATAAAGAACAGAAACTTCTTAAACATATGTGTGGGCCTCCGAGAATCAGCAGTAATTCAATGAAGATCTTACTAGTTCATCTGGACGATTAGGAGACAAATGTAATGTGAAATATAGAAAATATGTAAATTGTGGTCGACATAAACACACTCAACTGCTCAGTCTTTTTAAATCGGAGGGACTTGACTAATTTCTCTTAGAATTAACCCGAGGTACAGAAATGAAGTTATTTTTATCGCAAAATCATGAAGTGGCTCACGTAGAGACCCTTCATAATAATAACAAGAACAGAACAATAAGGCTTCCTGGCAGCTGTAAAAATACTGACGTAAAATCAAATAACAAACAGAATGAGACTCATATAATGCTGAAACGGTACAATAGTGTGGATAAACGTGAATCCCTCTCTGAAAGGATAAAGATACTGTAACAGGTGGAACAAAAATATGAAAAGAATTCCAGTTTAACGACCTCATCTACCTGTCCAAACGAATATGAAAGGAAGTGTTTTCTCTGTTACTGCCACAATTCATCATTGTAGTAGGCGGCAAGGTGAGTTGGTTACCCGGCCGTAGTGGGGGCTAACTTGGTCATGCGACTACTCGTAGGTACAGTACAGTCACCTTCCATTCACAGTAGCGCGAGTTGCTACCTCGCAATGCGAGCGCAAAAGGGATCACGAAACGTAATCGCGGAAAATACCTTCTTCGGAGACTGTGATAATTTCTCGTTAATTTCACTAATTTTTCCGTATTTAGAACAAGAGAGGTGTGGTAGTGCCGACTGAGAAGGTGTTAGAAGGTGCAAAAAAATATTGACAAGCAAAAGTTAAACAAGTCAGTGAAACTAAACGTTGAAACTGAAGAAGTCATTGGTGTGCAGATTAAGGAAGTAGCGAGGTTATGCAGAATGGAGCAGGGTTCAGGTATCTCCCCAAAGCAGAATGAGTAAAATGGATACAGCAAATATTTCATTTTGTTATTTCTGTTAGGGATTGATAACCCATGAATCAAGAGCACATATAAAATCATCTTTACTTGAATTGATTACTAGTTTCAGCTAACAATCTCGCCATCTTCAGATCATAAAACATTCTCGAGTAGTGTTGATGCCATTACGGCTTCACACACCCTTAAAATCTTTCTTAAAATTACAACATTCGTACATGACATAATTACAAACAGCTTTTCATCCTGCGTGGCCAGGGCAGTTGAACGATTGTCATAATACAAAGACGTTACGCCGTGACATCTTAGTACCTGATACAACCAGTGTTTACATCGTACTGACTGTGTCAGGTAGTAAGTTACAACAGCAAAACACCTTTGTTTTATGACCGTCTTTCAATTGCACTGGACACGAACGATGAAAAGCAGTGTTTAACTATATCATGTATGAATTTTGTCATTTTTTATCTATCGCACTGATAGTTTTCTGTACATTTTTATCTATTACATAGTTATACGTGATATTACGCTCGAAGGTACTTTACTAGATTAAAATAGAGCTCACCAACGTGTTTTATAGATAATAACGACATGCCACCTCTGACATTTTTATGCTTCCACCTTGCAACTCTTCTCTCTCTTTTTAAGTTTAAAGATGGAGTTTGATTCGAAACGTTTGCATAGTGGGCCAGTATGTAACACTTATCGTAACCTGTATCATGACTCAGATAAGTCTTAATACATTTGACCATAACCTAGACCTCGAGTTACTCAGCACACATCAGCTGTTCATTGAAGATACATTATTATATGAGACTCTACACTCGCATAGAACATGGGGCGTGACTGCTACTGAGCTGTGTGACACCTTAGAAATGTTTAACAAAGCTTTTTTCAAAGAACATTTGGGTAAACAAAAGCAAATGAGGTTGCAAAGTTGTTTCTAGGCAGGAGAAAAGTTTAATCCCAGAAAAAGTGTGAAAAGGTTCTGTCATATCTAACGAATAAGTTAGAGGCTGACAGATTACAATGGATTTAGAAGGGAAATTGTCTATGAATCGGCGTAACAAAATAACTGCTGCTCCTTATTAATTATTTGGAAAAGGTGGCATAATTATTGCAGGAAGAAGTGCAAGCTAGCCAGAACTTCAGGCCCCAAAGTAACGTGGAAAACCTCTAGAATGTAAATGCAAAGTGAATGGATATGTTCCGTAATAATAGTAATAATAATAGTGGGAGAAGGGCAAAACGCTGGCGTCATGCTACGGGAAACAGACCAGTTAACAGAAACAACAAGAACCCATGTATAGATCGCGTTCTCCAAGTTGTGACGATGATGATTTTCAAAACAGACAACAGGTGATACTAAGTGTAGGTAATGAACCAGAATCACAGAGTAAGGGAAACTGTATCCCGTCTGTAGTAGGTAGCATTTGCAGCACGGGTAATAGTAATTGGAACCCGTTAGCTATGACTTTTGTATATTGTAACAACAAGGTATCGGAAACTACAAGTGATGATAGGAGTGATAGGACTGAGGCTAGTGAGACTAAGAAGTTAGGATAGGCATGTTTAACAGCGTCTTGAAAGAGTTTTTTTAATAATAAAGAAGCAAACACTACAGTAAAGAGAATTGTAGATGATCTGATGGAAATTGAAGATACATCTGATATTCAGGAAAGCGTATACGGTGAAACTGATGATGAATCTTGCCATAAAGAATGGGAGGGATTGCAGGAGCTAGATGAGAAAAGGGCGGAGGAAATATTGGAGGCAATTAATGAAGATTTATTTGGAGGAATGAGAAGTGTGCAGGCAGATGGTGACCATAATGTGGTTCAGTCAGTTAACAAGAATTTAGGGGAAGACTAAGATGACAGTGAGTACGAAGAGTTATAAAAAATTTAATTGTTGTGAAAAGAGAGGAGGTAGATGTGGAGAAGTGTTTTGATCTGTCATTAGTGGACAGGTTGACAAACGCTAAGAGAATGAATAGTGAGAGCAGTCCTGCAAATATGTGTGATCTTTAAGCAGAGAGAAGGACCAAATGGTTGGAAAACGCGCTGTAGCTTCGGTGGTTTTTGTAGGCCAATTCGTGGTAGTTTACCGACTTGATAGACCACAAGTGTCTCATATCAAACTGTTCGTCTCGGCTTTCCCTGCACCCCTATGGTATGTTGGAAAAAAAATCACAGCATCAAATGAAAACTGGTAGGTGTGTTTCTACATCTGAAAGATGATGTCTATTCAAATTTCACGCCAGTCACATGAGAGTGCTCACTGAGTTTGAACGAGGTCACGTAACAGGGCTACGAGAAGCTGGATGTTCCTTCTGCGATATTGTAGAAAAACTTGACAGGAATGTAACAACTGCATGGGGTTGTTGGCAGCAGTAGTCACGAGAAAGTACGGTGGCAAGACGACCAGGTTCTGGACGGCCACGTAACATTGCCGACAATGATGATGATGATGTTTGGTTTGTGGGGCGCTGAACTGCGTGGTCGTCAGCGCCCATACAAAGTCCCAATTTTTATACAGTCCACTTTTTTTAACACAGTCCTATCTAGCCACTGTCACGAATGATGATGATAATGATGAAATGATGAGAACAACACAAACACCCAGTCCCCGGGCAGAGAAAATTCCCAACCTGGATGGGAATCGAACCTGGGACCCTGTGATCCAGAGGCAGTAACGCTAGCCTCTAGACCACGAGTTGCGGACGTAGCATTACCAAGAGGGAAGACCATCGCGTTCGGCGTATGGCTCTGGGATATCGTACTACGTCTGCATCAGCAACTTGAGCTGCGGTTGGCACTGCAGGGACACTGAAACGTCCCCTTTGAACAATTATACATGACTGTGCTTAAACTGACACACAATATTTTGTTAGCGCAACGCAATCTGACTTTCAAAATTCCCTACAAAAGAATGGCCCTGACTAACATTAAACTACACCTTTCACAAATCACTTACCTCACAAAAATCTTCGCTGCTCAAGCTACTGCAATACAGCGAGCGCCACTACTGCCAGCTAAATAAAAGATTCAAACTATGGAAGGCACTAACTACTGATAGGGATAGTTAGCAAATGAAAGATATTAATAGAGAACAAACAATGAATTTACCTTAATATCATCACAAGTCATAATATATATATCAGTTCATGACAAATTACAAAGCTCCGCCATCTCTCTCCCCACATCCACCACTGCTGGCGGCTCACCTCCAACTGCGCAACGCTATGCGCTGTTCACAGCCAGCTGCCTAACACTACAATGGCGAGTATTACAACAATGCAAAGCAGCCACAGACTGCACACAGCACAGCCAGTGATTTTCATACAGAGGTGGCGTTACCAATAAAAAAACCTAAACAGCCTACTTACATAGCCCCCATGCTCCCCACAAAAAATTTTACAAATTGGATTGGGCGGTGGCCAATACAGATTTGAAAATTTTTTTCATAATTACAATAACAAAGAAATCAAATGCACACACTTATTGATACAATGTTGGTCAAAAGCTAAAATTGTCTCACAGTCCATAAAGACAGTCCTAATCGTACATAACAGGAGAATAGCAGTGTTTTTCTCAAAGTCTGAGCAGTAAAAGAAAATGCACACGGAAGTAGTGGATTTCCATGCAGTCTTGAAGAAGTAGTGTTGTCCTTCCAACGGAAAGACAGTGCTGACTCTTGACATGCTGACAGATAATGGGCCACAACAGAGCAAACCCACAGCAGAGTCAGTCGTAGTTTGGAAGAATATTGGTAGGTAGGTCATCACAGAGCAGACCCACTGTAGTCCTGGTAGAGAGTATGGTATTGGTGGGCCACCAGAGGTGCAGACCCACTGCAGACCTTGTAGAAATAATGGCGTTGGTGGGTCATCAAAGATGTAGACCCACTGTAGTCCTTGTAGAGATGGCCAGCAGCCATCTGTTGTGACTGTGCAGGTGCACAATCACCACTGAAGAGTCTTGCGGATAATACAGAAAGTCCATAAACCACCACTTGTGCACTCACAAAGTTTTCGGAACTGTCCTTAGAACCAACAATGCTGTTATCCAGTCCCTTGCTGAATTATTAACACACGTGCAAACACTAACAGTCCCTACTTCTCACATATTGTCCATATACTATGACCAACAGAAACGTGTGCAGTGAAATGTAACTTACAAGTTAATAATAAGATGAACTGGTGTCAATTACAATTTTATAACATGAGAATACAATTACAAAGGTACAAAATACATCATTAAAGAACATAACAATACAGATAACATTTGTAGTAAAACAGGCATTACAAAAGAATAGAAATAGACATATACATCAGTGTTACAGGAATTATGACATGAGTACATACATAAAAGATCAGAATAACTTTCGAAACATCAACTTCACACATGAGCATTAACACAAAACAGAATAAATAATGTCTAAACATCTTTACAAAGTAAATAACACATTATTAATGCCAATTGTATTTGAGGATAACAGTATTCCTCATCATAGTGAATGTAACTTAGTATTAGAAGAGAAAAATGTTCTATGAAACAGTACACAGAGACAGGAAGAAAACAAATACACATGGGTACACAAACATATAGTGGGATAACACAAAAGGGAAAGGACAGGGTTTGTTTTACTGCAGTATTTTGCATTTGCATGGAGATCTACCTTTGTTCATCATTATTCCCAAAAAGTCCTATCTAAGCCTGCTTCCTGTATTCTGTTCATATTTCTTTCAAAATAATGATTTCTGATTGTACAATACTCATTTGGGCCCAAATCGTTTTCTTATAACTTCGCAATGCATTCTTTACCTATTCTCCATAGTCAGTTTCTTATACAGTCTACCCCCTCTTAAGCTAACTTAAATCTACTGAGCTCAGATGCTAAACTAAGGAACGAGGCAGTGCAGCAGCACAAAATAAGTAACACAAACAACAATGACCAAAAAAAATGGAAAATTGCAAAGCAAGCTACAGTAAATCTAAATTAGCAAGCAATGCAACATTACAACTAATATGAGCCAATGTGCAGCAACAATAAAAATAAATGAGTAGTAAAATTGGCTTAGCAGAGTAACACAAAGTCAAATTCAGTAACACTACGCCTGGCAAACAGCAGTAACTTATACCTAAACATGACATAGCTCAAGCAGAAAAAATATTACAGTAAAAACAACAATGGAGATAAGGGAAATGTATATTCACATCTTAATATCTATGTAATTAAAGTGGTGCACCACAACAACTGATTGTAAAAAGAAATATTACCATGTACTTGAAAAGAAAATTATGTGTTACTGTTACTAGTTCCTTCTTATTGTTCTTTCCTTTCCAAGTGCTCCTTTTTTAAAGAATGTGGATCATAAAATAATTATTTAATAGATCTGTTGACAGAAAGTGTTCACATTAGCAAATGCATTTCATTTTATAAAAGCAATGCTGCAACACAGCTGGAAACCAGATATCAAATGAAATAAGCAACTATGAAAAGCAAAGCATAAAAATATCATTCAATAGTCATGTGACATTTCATAAGTTAGTAGAAACTCTCTCAACTCTCGTAGAAAGAAGCTTGTCATAATCAGGTGTGCAGATGTAAAAATATTTCTCGTCATTTCATTAGGCATTTCAGTAAATATCGTAAATTAAGAGCTAGTGTAATCATATGTTTTCAAGTTCGACCGTGTCGTTTTTGCGATGCTTTCTACAAAGGAATGTCAGAAGCGAGGTTAATGGCGTCCCCTTTTTTTTTTCTACCTGTGCCGCTGAAAGGCTAATGGCTTTTTTTTTTCGGGCGGCTGTCGCCCAGGTGGGTGCCCGCGACGCATTACGTGCAGGTGGTCACTTAACTTTCTTATGGAAATATTTACGACAGCAGTTTCCGCTACAGTGACAGTCTCACATAAAAATATTTCACAGGTCAAGAATTAGCGTTGCAAATCTGTAGAAAGAAAATCCTATAAATATAAGTGTCCAAAAAAATTTTCGCCGGCATTGTGATACAGTCACGCATTTACACACATTTCATAACTCTTAAAGTACGATTCTTGGTTTCCAACATCCTTTTTCACAAGTCAAGAGTCCCTACCCACTATTCATTACTCCTTACCTTATTACACATATACATATCCATCGACACTCGTCAATATTTCGTCATTATAAATATGAAGCATAATCAAATAACTCATATAGCCTCAGCCTATTAATCGTAAACATACCTCAGCAGCATAATACACATCGTCGTCGTAAAAATAACATCATAACACCTCAGTCAAATCTCAAAATCGTCGTAGCTTCCTCCAGTAATTAAAAAA
Source organism: Schistocerca americana (assembly GCF_021461395.2). Taxonomy (NCBI): domain Eukaryota; kingdom Metazoa; phylum Arthropoda; class Insecta; order Orthoptera; family Acrididae; genus Schistocerca; species Schistocerca americana. The sequence continues at coordinate 321,605,701 of NC_060126.1, read as the reverse complement.
ATTCTCTGCTCATGTCAAAAGTGTCATCTGCCTCAAACGTACTTTAAAAATCATGAATCCATACCAAATACATCATTCAAAGCTCTCATAGTATCACAATGGTTCCAAAAAAAAATATGAACAGTTCACACAGTACAGACAAAATACAATTTCGTAAGTGTGAAGTAATCCAACTCTGTAATTGCGTAAACATATGTCACTGATGTAATAAAAAAGTTTATCTCTCAGTTACATGATCAGATAGCTGTGTAATTTGTGTGTTAGAGAAATATGGTACCAATGTGTAAAGTTGTATAAGCAAATACCATATTAGCTAGGGTTCCTTGTGGTTGCCACACACATGGTACACAAAGTAAGCGTGTACCCCCCTGAGGATAAATGTAATTATACTCCCAGGTGTTACAAATTACAGCAATGGAATGAAATGTATCACGGAAAACTTTCTTTGTAATTAAAAAAATATTTAAAAATAAGTGTTTTAAGTATAAGATTGATCACTCAAATGCGTGTACTGTAGCACTAAACTGTGCATCTTGTCGCAACATAATCTCTGTGGAAGTGTCGTAGTTATCGTCCTCCGAAAGCTAAGTTCTGCAGAAGTCAATGTACTTACCACATGATAAACAAAAGTGAAATGCTTTGCGTATAGATATCGTAGTTATTATGCTTATTGGCGTGATGAAGAAAGTACTGTACAGTAACGTATTATTATGCCACGAAAAAGGCTGTCTCATTGTTGCTATACCACAAAAGTTACTACTAAAACATGTTTTTCTTCCTAGAAGAATTCAGAAAACTGTGCAGATATAAAACAAATACACTGCAAAAGCAACATTGTGAATTGTCACTCATTAGTAGCGTCGTGATAACATCGTGTAGCTGTCACATAAACTAACCACTGTGTCCTCTGGTATCTCACAGAAAGTACTTTAAACCCAGAATGTATTTTCAAGTAAACCAAAAGTTGCATTAAAATCTCATTAGCAGTACCAGTATGTGTCCTAAGTATGTAAGCCTGATAGTCGTTACGTAATCGTGCAACTAACAAGCAAGAATGTACAACTAACAACACTGTGTCGTCTGTTCATTATAACAATGCATTCGTAATTTCTGTTTAAATAAGTTCTCTTGGATCTTGACTGGATATTTCACTTCAAACATTGTTACATGTTAACAGATTCTAAATCTGACAAAGCATACTAGAAATGTGAAGTGAAAAGTTTTATGGCAAAGACAAAGTTAAAAAGCAGATTATCTTTCAATAAACGGTTTTACATGTGAAATGTGGTGTAAACCTTTACTCTTCCTAGTACGCAGAGTTTCAACTTCAACGCAATTATCATGTGGTATACGTCGGATTCTGTAAGGTCCATTGTAAACTAGAAAGAATTTGTGACTCAAGTGTTTCTTCTTATGTGACAATGAATGAGCTTTAATGAGAACTTTCTGACCAATATATAATTTCTTTGCATTTGCTTTACCGTGTAGTTCTCTCCTTTTGTCTGCTGCAGATTTTATATTTTTAAGAGCCAAATCAATTATGTCTTTGTGTCGAAGTTTACGTGTATTCGGGAAAGGTACAAGCTCTCTGATTCTGTTCGGTGGTTCTTCATTGCCATATGAAACGTCCCCTTTGAACAATTATACATGACTGTGCTTAAACTGACACACAATATTTTGTTAGCGCAACGCAATCTGACTTTCAAAATTCCCTACAAAAGAATGGCCCTGACTAACATTAAACTATACCTTTCACAAATCACTTACCTCACAAAAATCTTCGCTGCTCAAGCTACTGCAATACAGCGAGCGCCACTACTGCCAGCTAAATAAAAGATTCAAACTATGGAAGGCACAAACTACTGATAGGGATAGTTAGCAAATGAAAGATATTAATAGAGAACAAACAATGTATTTACCTTAATATCATCACAAGTCATAATATATATATCAGTTCATGACAAATTACAAAGCTCCGCCATCTCTCTCCCCACATCCACCACTGCTGGCGGCTCACCTCCAACTGCGCAACGCTACGCGCTGTTCACAGCCAGCTGCCTAACACTACAATGGCGAGTATTACAACAATGCAAAGCAGCCACAGACTGCACACAGCACAGCCAGTGATTTTCATACAGAGGTGGCGTTACCAATAAAAAAACCTAAACAGCCTACTTACAACACAACAAACGATTACAAATCGGTTACTTCAGTGACAGTTCCGATCCAGACGCCCTGTTACGTGCATTCCACTGCCCCAAACCACCGCCATTTGTGACTTCAGTAGTGTCAAGCTATAGCTCATTGGAGGGTAGGGTGGAGTTCTGTTATGTTTCCTGATGAAAGCTGGTTCTGCCTCCGTGCCAGTGATGGCCGTGCATTGGTTAGAAGGAGGCCAATCGAGAACCTCCACCCAACTTGTCTGCGTGCTGGACACACTGGATCTACGCCTGGAGTTGTGGTGTGAGGTGCGATTTGATATGACAGCAGAAGTACTCTCGTGGCTCTCCCACGCACCCTGACTGCAAATTTGTATATCAGTCTGGTGATTCGATCTGCCGTGCTGGACTTCATGAACAGCATTCCAGTGGGTGTTTTCCAACAGAATAACGGTCGCCCACATACCGCTGTTGTAACCCAACATGCTCTACAGAATGTCGACATGTTGTGTTGGTCTGTTCGATCAGTAGATCTGTGTCCAGTCGAGCAATTTTGGGGCATAATCGGACGATAACTCCAGCGTCACCCACGACCAGCATTAACCATCCCTGCACTGACCGACCAAGTGGAACAGGCATGGAACTCCATCCCACAAACTTAAATCCGGCAGCTGTACAATATAATGCATGCACGTTTGCATGTTTCTATTCAACATTCTGGCGGTTGCACCGGTTATTCATGTACCAGCTTCTTACATTCTCAATGGCCTTCTTCATTTCTTCTTTAACCTGTGATCTTACAATGTTAATCACTTAAATATATTACCTAGACAAATGTATTCCCAAAATTGCATTACTCTAAGTTAATATAATACAGGAATATTCTGAAATTTTTCCTAGGAACTCCCCAACAGAATAGATGTAAGCCATGAGGAAATTCTTCAATTTTTTTCTTGAACCTGCGAAGATTACTGCTAAGATACACCACAGTGTTACTTATAACTACAGCATCAATATTCCTCCGAGACATGAACATGGTTTTAATTAACTGGGGCCTCTTTTTTCGTTATTTGACCTCGCTCGAGCGCTCCTGTAGGCGTCCCGATATTCGGCTGCGTAAGATCGAGTTGTAATGTCACAAATAGAATTCAAAAGCTTGGTCAAAACATGCTAGTAACTTCTCTCTGTCTTAATTCCCTTAGAAAAATGTACATCTCATTCAATACATAAACTTCCCATGAACAATTTGTAATGTCCTTCATATTCCTCTAACCTTGCGGCACCCTGAGAGAACAGCAACGTTCACGCCACCTTCAACATGTCTGCTCTCTAGCAGTTGATGCTAAATGTATTGTTCTAGCAGTTTTCGCACTTGTGACGAGCGGCACTCAGCATTATTTCTCGTGGACTGCACTGACAGCGAAACACTAAATGAAACTGCTATTCAGTTTTATGTCTGATCTGAGGCTAGTGGTAAAAAAGGGTGTAAATCTGCTGGGTATAATATAACTAACATAAGAGTGTTTTCAATGTTTTTGTACCAGCCACGAGTTCATCTTTACTAGAAGATAACGGCTTTGTTAATCCATCCAAAGGAGCATTCTTTACGTTTTACAGCATGTCACCTAATGGAAAGGCGAATAATCCATCAAGTTTTGACAAAAATTGAGGCACCGAACTCAGATTTCACATTTTTCTGTGCTATGGAAACGATTCATTTGTAATTCTAAACGTAATGTACTTTACTTGTGTCTTCCTCATCTTCTTGACAGTTACGTCCATCCACTTAAGCGCGGTTGGGTGCTGTTTGACACTATTAAGAAATAGATAGCAAAATCTCAAGAAAGGATATTAAATGTTAATAAATACGTACTGTCCTACTTACTTGGAGACGGTTTCATATCCCACACTGTATGTGGTACGTGGCGCCAATTGATTCTTATTTATTTGATATTTAATATATAAAATTACACCTAACAAATTTTGTTTCAAAACTTACAATATTTTACCAAATATTTTAACTCACCACACCTCTAATTAGCTTTCATGGAAGTGATAATTATGTTTTATCGAGTTGCATGCCCAAAAGTTAATTTTTGTGCAAGCATCACGCTACCACAAATAAAACAGTTTTATATAGCTGAAGTTAATACTTTTTTCCACGCATGCGAGTAGTCGAACAGGATATTACGTTGCTGCTAACGTGTGTACCTAATGTCGCTGTCGTATGGGATAGGGGAGTGGGTAGTCTTGTGTACTCATTACTAAGTAAAGGATATTCTACGGTACTCGAAATACCGATTTAGTTCTCTGATGTTTCGTTACACCCATGAATTCTTTAATTCAACCAATTTGCGCCTGACACGGCAGTCAGTAGCTTTCGTTGCTCTCAAAGGGCCCAGATCGTAGCAGTGATCAAGTTTCGTTGCACGTGTTTATTCTTTCCCGCACTCATTTCGTCCCTTTCTCCTAATTATTGTGAGATATGTTTCGTTATTTTCATGAATCCATTGTTGTTCACGTCCTTGGCCATCAAACGTGTGAAGTTGTTATGACAAAGAGCTTTTTGAGACTTTATATTATTTCTCATTTGCACCTGCAAATATGTAACATAGTTAAAGTAATTATGCATAGACTTATTTATTAAAAGTCTCATGAATATCACTTGCAACTGAAACTGCATTTGATGAATCAACAGACACAATTGTGAAAAAGTAATTACAATGGCATTTTATTTTCATATAATTGCTTTTTTAGTAGATTCTGGAATTTAAAAAAATATTACAGTTTTATAAATAAGAGTAAAATTTAAAAAAGCCAATTCAAAAACTGATTAAAATTTGGTTCTTTATGAATCAGATTTCACAAAATAAAAAACCGAAATATTACACCAAACTACGAAAGAAAAACGTTTATGACCTTCATTATTTTGCCTCTAGAGATTTTTCATGCGTATTGAAAAATATGCCTTCACTGACGGCCGGGGTGATACTAGACACTTACTGCCTTCTGACTCGTAGAGCCACGAGTTACAAAGCGGCCAGATTAGCATACTGAATCCACTCTATTGGCTGATGCTGTGGGCTATCGTTGACACCGCAAGCAGTGTGATGTCTTCGTTGTGCGTGAATGGCGTACGTGACAAGGCGTGGCATAATAGTGCGTTCATTGCTGGCGGACAATGGCCAAAGTTGTCATCTCTTTGCCTCGCTTACATGTAAGCACGTTGACACACCGCTATGACAGAAGGGTGGATTGCCCGACAGGGATTGTGACGTGGGGTACAACAAATGAAAAGTGCCTGCCAATAGGCTATTCCTTTGGCATCGAACATGAGTTTCTAATCTGACAGACCGCAAGCAGAACTTACAGAATATTATCTGGTGTCTAAAGGGTCCATGGCTGAGAGACGTGCTACATGCGTGAAAACCCAGGGATGGTTTAGCGGCAGGGGTGTTGCCATCATTAATTCGATATTCTGTAGCAGCATTGGATGATGTTTCCGAACAAGGGCTCCTGTTCTCAATCAGTTCCCCAAAACACCATTTACAACCAATCAGAGTCTCAGTATCGCTTTCTTTCTTCTTATATGATATTAATATAAAGTTTTATTGCGTATAATTTAATATTACAGAGTAATACAAATTACTTATTAATATACACATATGAAGAAACAAGACGAAACACAAAAGTATTAGTGCTAAAGAAATAAAAGTGATACAAGTGGGAGAACAAGCAAAAATACACTGACTGACCAAAGAACTGAAGCACCCAGAAGCGGACGAGGAAACGAACCGAAACTTCACAGATTGAAAGGGTATGTGATGCTATTTCAGTGATTACAAAATTAAGTCAGATTTACAAAGAGTATGAGCCTGCTTGCCAGCATGACATTGCAATCCCTCTGGCCTCGATGCATAAACTGATTCGACTGGAAAATGTTTCATAAAGACACGGTAGTCTCTCCTGAGAGAAGCTGACACACGACTGTTGTAACTGGTCCTTGATGTCCTGGCTAACGGCACTCTAACAGAATCGGAATCCGAGCTGGGACCGATCTGTCGCTCTTGCTGAACAAGGGAGTACCTCAACATCACGCAGCCAGTTCTCAGAGGCACGTACCAGTACCACTGGCCCTTTCCAAAACATTGGAAGAATGAGACCTCTCCCTAGGTCGATGCTACACAAGCCGATGATGGTCATTCGGGATTGTACGGAACGATCCCTTGTCCTCGTACTGCAGCAGCCGATGTAAAGAGGTTACGATGTGTTTCGTGAAGAATACGCCTTTGTGGTGGTCATCGACCGGATCCTTGACGACGAAAAACCTGTCGTCACGTTCCCATACAGACCAACTGTCACGTCCGAATGTCCCAGAAATCTGTATATTGCATGATTCGACCATCAGGCGAAACGGAACCCACAATGAGGCCCCTCTGAAAGTCTGTCAGCGCTGACAATGCTGCCTCACAGAAGTACGAGGCACCTCCGCACTCTTCACAGTGATCACTCAACATTTTGGAGGTGCTGTGGTAAATCCCGTTTTCTGAGTTGCAAACATGCGTTCCTGTTTGACTAATGCTCAGGCACGCTGTCGCATGTAGACTGGACCGCTGAATCACTCGAACTTCATTTTATAGAAAATATCTGGGACTATCTGGAACAGCGAGATCAAGGAGCCAATCAACTTCCTCGTAATCTGGTAACTCTGCTGCATCTAATCATCAACTAATAATTATCAACTGAGTAAGGCGTACCAGAAGAAGATTGTGGATTCTCTTGCTAGCAGAAATGACACCACTGTCTAGGTAATCGACGGTATCGGCGTTGTAGCTCTCGCAGTGTGATTAATTTTTTGCTTGATGAGTGTATATTCTAGTTTTGAAAAATTATATTTCCTGCAAGAATATGGGGCGTTTTTAACACTCCGTATGAATAGCCTCATAAATAACATCAGTCACTCAAGGAACAGAAGGGTGACATGGTTAAAACTTGTTACAAAATGCACACAGAATTGCAATTGATCAGCATCGGTGCCAGGACTGACAGCTGATTTTAAATGTACCATAAAATGGGTAAATACAGGGTGTTTCAAAAATGACCGGTATATTTGAAACGGTAATAAAAACTAAACGAGCAGCGATAGTAATACACCGTTTGTTGCAATATGCTTGGGACAACAGTACATTTTCAGGCAGACAAACTTTCGAAATTACAGTAGTTACAATTTTCAACAACAGATGGCGCTGCGGTCTGGGAAACTCTATAGTACGATATTTTCCACATATCCACCATGCGTAGCAATAATATGGCGTAGTCTCTGAATGAAATTACCCGAAACCTTTGACAACGTGTCTGGCGGAATGGCTTCACATGCAGATGAGATGTACTGCTTCAGCTGTTCAATTGTTTCTGGATTCTGGCGGTACACCTGGTCTTTCAAGTGTCCCCACAGAAAGAAGTCACAGGGGTTCATGTCTGGCGAATAGGGAGGCCAATCCACGCCGCCTCCTGTATGTTTCGGATAGCCCAAAGCAATCACACGATCATCGAAATATTCATTCAGGAAATTAAAGACGTCGGCCGTGCGATGTGGCCGGGCACCATCTTGCATAAACCACGAGGTGTTCGCAGTGTCGTCTAAGGCAGTTTGTACCGCCACAAATTCACGAAGAATGTCCAGATAGCGTGATGCAGTAATCGTTTCGGATCTGAAAAATGGGCCAATGATTCCTTTGGAAGAAATGGCGGCCCAAACCAGTACTTTTTGAGGATGCAGGGACGATGGGACTGCAACATGGGGCTTTTCGGTTCCCCATATGGGCCAGTTCTGTTTATTGACGAAGCCGTCCAGGTAAAAATAAGCTTCGTCAGTAAACCAAATGCTGCCCACATGCATATCGCCGTCATCAATCCTGTGCACTATATCGTTAGCGAATGTCTCTCATGCAGCAATGGTAGCGGCGCTGAGGGGTTGCCACGTTTGAATTTTGTATGGATAGAGGTGTAAACTCTGGCGCATGAGACGATACATGGACGTTGGCGTCATTTGGACCGCAGCTGCAACACGGGGAACGGAAACCCGAGGCCGCTGTTGGATCACCTGCTGCACTAGCTGCGTGTTGCCCTCTGTGGTTGCCGTACGCGGTCGCCCTACCTTTCCAGCACGTTCATCCGTCACGTTCCCAGTCCGTTGAAATTTTTCAAACAGATCCTTTATTGTATCGCTTTTCAGTCCTTTGGTTACATTAAACCTCCGTTGAAAACTTCGTCTTGTTGCAACAACACTGTTCTAGGCGGTGGAATTCCAACACCAGAAAAATCCTCTGTTCTAAGGAATAAACCATGTTGTCCACAGCACACTTGCACGTTGTGGACAGCACACGCTTACAGCAGAAAGACGACGTACAGAATGGCGCACCCACAGACTGCGTTGTCTTCTATATCTTTCACATCACTTGCAGCGCCATCTGTTGTTGAAAATTGTAACTACTGTAATTTCGAAAGTTTGTCCGCCTGAAAATGTACTGTTGTCCCAAGCATATTGCAACAAACGGTGTATTTCTATCGCTGCTCGTTTAGTTTTTACTACCGTTTCAAATATGCCGGTCATTTTTGAAACACCCTGTAGAAACAATGCGGTGAACAGAAACGAAATTTCCAAAAATTTCCTATAATGTCCTAAGACAAATGGGAATATCATTCGAAGTTGTGTTTCTCTACGTTGGTAGCGAACCAAAATAACATGGAAATTATGAATTTCTAAGTTGGCGACACTGTCAGTTGATGTTTCGTTCACTCTACGACAAACACCGGATGTGCTGCTTAATTTGCTTACTTCTAACTTTACTTATAGCCAACGGCCTTGCCGCAGTGGTAACACCGGTTCCCGTCAGATCACCGAAGTTAAGCGCTGTCGGGCTGGGATAGAACTTGGATGGGCATCCGGTGTGCCGAGCGCTGTTGGCAAGCGGGATGCACTCACCCTTGTGAGGCAAACTGAGGAGCTATTTGATTGAGAAGTAGCGGCTCCGGTCTCGTAAACTGACATACGGCCGGAAGAGCGGTGTACTGATCATATGCCTCTTCATATTCGCATCCAGTGACGCCTGTGGGCTGAGGATGACACGGAGACCGGTCGGTACCGTTGGGCCTTCCAAGGCCTGTTCGGACAGAGTAACTTTACTTAAAAGTATCAATTTGAATAGTGTTGTTTTCACTTAACGGTGTGGAGCATTCTTCCACTGCAGCGGACAGCTGTTAATGACGCTCCTTTGGCATTTCTAATCATTCCTAAGGCTGAAAATGCACTAGCGCACTCCGGTGCATACTTCCTATCGGTGCTGTGCCCTGCGTGTATTTGCAGCCTTAGGAATGATTAAAAACGCCGTAGAAGTGACTATTAACCGATGTAAACTGCAGTGGACATGTGTACCACGCAGTTAAGTAAACTGTAAGGACATTTGCAATCCTGTTTCATTAACAAAAAATTCAGTTTTAAAGTATATTTTAATCTGACTTGAGTTTCGGCTACTTGAAGCTTTACGGATGAGCTTTCGGAATTTTTGAGGTGAACAGAAACAGTAATCATCCGTGTTTCTTCAGAAGGAGACCAGTTTGACGGTAATGAATATCTATCTGGCACTGTTCTCAATCCAGAAGATTATGTTGTGATTGAAGAACGTGAGAAAAGCAAGCAATCATTTAAAATGTATGGCTGTAAATTTGTTATTAAGAGGCAAAGATTATTTTGATGTATTTTTGAAGAAAAAAAAGACAAGAACAGTTAAACAAGTTTATTCTAACAGATGAGGAGTTCTTTGTTTAGTCAAGGAGATGTTGTTCGAAAGCTCCTCTTCCCTTCCAATGGAACTACTTGTAGATTAAATGACATGATTGTTAAACGTTTTAATGACATAATGTACGACCGCTATTCGGAAACGAAGGTCCGATCGGTTGCGAAATGGAAACCACTGTGAAAATAAAAAATATTTTATTTGCAACAGTTAGCTACACCTTCCAGCTACTTCTCCACACAGTCGCCGATCCGACTTGGACGTTCGTTGCAGCGCTGTACAACTTTCCAATAATCTCGTCATAGAAGGCAGTCGCCTGTGCTTCCTGCCAATTGTGTACGCTGGTCTAAAGCTCGTTGTCTGTGCCATAATGTTGTCCTCATGTAACGGTAATACCCACCACCTTAATCGGCAATCGATGCTAACGTTAAACCTCTGCGAGGAATTTTTCAGAAAGTTGTGACCGTGGAAACAGAACAGTGAGAGTGGGATTCGTTTCCGAAACACTCCAGCAGAGTATAACCAACAGCAAACAGATGGGTCAGGAACAGACATTCTCCCAGCACAAAAGCAAGTTGTAACGTTATCCATTAATCTCGGTCGCCATCATGATTAGGCATTCTTGTGTCAAGCAATATAATAAAGAAGAAGGCAGTACTAAGGCTAACCTAACCTTCCTCGAAAACAACACTAAACACTTTCTTTATATCTCTTCACACTACATCTGAAGAAAGCGACCCCCCAGGGGCTCAACATTCATTTGCTGAGTACGGGCTTGGCGACCCCGGGGTCCTGAGCTGGGGACTGGTCAGCGCCGCCAGTCTCCTGTCACCGTGAACCCCGGACATGCTTCAGCGACCACCGCATGGCGCAGCTGTGGAATGTTGTGTGCTGCGGGGAATGGTAATCTTGGCTTGACTGCCTGGATTGCGAGGAAGGTAAACCTCTATAAAAACCCCTCAATCTTACGGTGTGCTGCGCGCCTATAAGATGCATGGCTGTTGGGGTGGAACAGTCGCAAGCGGGCAACCTCTGGGGCACCTGCCGCACCCCAGTTGTATAAGGCTTACTCAGGCACACGGGGCTCTGTCTGAGCGGACCTTTAGTTCCCTAGCTGCTCGTGGGACCACAATGGACCCTTCGACCTCTACGTTTCCCCCTACCAGTGGATTGGGTGGGCCACTGGTAGGAAAACACACCCAATCGAAAAAGCGACTTCGTGCTGGGAGTCCTCCAGCGCCTGGTGTTACTAGAGATTTATCAGACTGTCGTAACAGAGCACATGCTGATATCCAGAATGTGTTTTTGATTGTCAAACGGAAGGAAGGTAGCTTTGAGAGAGTTTCTCCCTTTTACATCCACAAGGGTCTTGAGGGAATTGCAGGAACACTGAAATCTGTGAAGCGTCTGCGCAATGGGACTCTGTTAGTTGAAACTTCTAGTTCCCGTCAAGTCACTTCTCTTAGGAAAGCAACCTGTCTCGGAGAGTACGCTATCGAGACCGAGCTCCACTCCACTTTGAACTATAGTAAGGGTGTTGTGACATGTAGGGACTTGGTGGATATCCCCAAGGACGAGTTGAAATCTGAGTGGGCTGACGAAGGTATTGTCGACGTGCAGCATATTATGAAACGAGTCGATGGGGACCGAGTAAAATCCGACTCGTTTATTCTCACGTTCAATTGCCCGAGACTCCCAGAGCATGTTAAAGCGGGTTTCTTACGTTTGCCAGTACGGCCATATTTCTCCAACCCAATGCGCTGTTTTAAATGTCAGCGCTTTGGGTATACTACGTTGGGGTGCAATGGGATAGCCACTTGTGGTAAATGTGGTTAGCCTGCCCATGAAGGAGCCGATTGTTCATCGCCTGTGAAGTGCGTGAATTACTCTGGGAGTCACCCTGTCTGGAGCCGGGTCTGCCCCATCTATCTCGTGGAACCGAAGATACAGGAGATCAAAACATCTAAGCGCATCCCCTATGGTGAGGCCGAGAAGCTCTTTAAGGCCATGCAGCCTCCTGTGTTTACAACATCTTTCACTTCCACTCTGCAGAAACCGGTACAGTTGGCCACTGTTGCTACACAAACGGAGGTTGCTGGTGTCAGCACTAATACCTGCATTTGCCAGCGCACTTGTGCTGCTGCAGTTGTTTTGCAACCTGCAGCTCTCCCCACAACGTCAGACAAGGCCGTGGTTGCTGACATTGGGGTACTTCCTGCCCCTCCCCATATGGCACCTTCTGCCCAGGCGAGTAAAGCTCCAACTGTTGACAAGGTTCAGCATTCTAAGCCCCCCAAGACGAAGACGCCGAAGGTGAAGGTTTTGCCACCTGAGGAGACTAGGCAGGGTCAGTCCGGTGACGATGCCATCGTACTATCTGACATCTCCCTTGGGTCACCATCGGAGCTGATGGACATTGATGTCGACCGGGGGCGATCTTCTCGCCCCAGGAATAAATCTCCGGCCAGTATGGGCTCTCCTCCAAAGCACAGGGGCAGGGTGAAAATACAGCCACCCTGATCACTGGCTCCCATATTACAGTGGAACCTGAATGGGTTCAGGAAGCATGTGGCCGAATTACAACTCCTTGTACGAGAGCGCCCCTTGTGCTTATGTCTCCAAGAGACACATTTCCGGGCCACTGATGCTCCTTCTTTACGGGGCTATACTGTGTATCGAAAATATGATCTGATGGGGGAAAGGGCAAAGGGTGGTGTTGCGGTTTTTGTCCATGACATGCACCACTCATCTGAGCTCCCTCTCGTTACGGACTTGCAAGCAGTTGCAGTTGACCTTCTTGCAGGGCGGAGGCTCACAATTTGTTCCGTTTACTTACCACCTCAGGATGCAATAGACTCTGAGGCTCTCACAGACCTTATTACCCAACTCCCCCGCCCATTTCTCCTTCTGGGGGACTTCAATGCTCATAATGTCTTATGGGGCTCTACGACTACTTGCCCCAGGGGTCGCATTCTGGAAAGCCTCATGGCATTCGAAGAACTGTGCATCCTCAACTCTGGTGCTCCCACTCATTTCTGTACTGCTTCTGGGTCGTCGTCAGCTATTGACCTTTCCTTTTGCTCTCCAGCACTCACGGATTCTGCTCTGTGGGAGGTTGCCGCTGACCTCCATTCTAGTGACCACTTCCCCCTTTGGATTCGCCTCCTGGATGAGACTGTGGGATTACCAGTGCCGCCCAGGTGGCACCTCTGCAAAGCTGACTGGACACTTTTCAGCGATTTAGCTGTTTTGGAACACCGTGCCAGCGTCCACGAATGGCTCGACCATGTTACAGCCGTGATCTCCCATGCTGCTGAATTGTCGATCCCACGGTCCTCAAGTCATCCCAAGAGGCGCCCTGTCCCTTGGTGGACGACTGAGTGCCGCTCAGCCATCCGAGCCCGCCGTGCAGCTCTGCGCCGCTTCAAGTGCCGTCCCTCAGCTGACAATCCTACGGCCTTTCGGGTGGCAAGGGCCAAGGCGTGGCGAGTGATTAAAGAGAGCAAACGACGGTCATGGCAATCGTTCTTGAACTCCATCTCCCGCTCCACTAGTTCTACAAAAGTATGGGAAGCCATCAGGAGGATTTCCGCTAAACGCAGCCAACTACCTGTCATGGCATTGTTGCATCAGGGTTGTCTACTCACGGCGCCGAGAGACATTGCCCAGACACTGGCCATGTATTTTGCCGAATCTACTGCCACTATTAACTGTGATACAGATTTCTGCCGCTACCGCACTGCCATCGAGAGGGATCACTTGGACTTCCGGTCTCCAAATTCTGAACCCTACAACTGCCCCTTCACAATGTGGGAACTGGATTCGGCGCTGTCTGTGGCTCATGATACTGCGCCAGGTGATGATCAAATCCTGTACAGCATGCTGCAGCACTTGTTGCTGCCATCCAAGGAAGTACTCCTGAATTGTTTTAATATGATATGGTCATCCGGCACGTTCCCTGACTCGTGGAGGGAGGCGATTTTGGTTCCCCTCCTCAAACCGGGAAAGGACCGAATGCATCCTAGTAGTTATTGGAGTATTGCTTTGACGAGCTGTGTCGGGAAGACATTGGAACGCATGGTCAACCGTCGCCTGGTTTGGCTGCTCGAGACCAGGCAGCTCCTTAGCCACTCTCAGTGTGGCTTTCGGAGATGTCGTTCAACTATAGACAACTTGACCCTGCTTGAGGCGGCCATCCAGCAGGCCTTCCTACGTAACCAGCATTGTCTAGGTGTATTCTTTGACATTAATAAGGCGTATGACACTACTTGGCGCCGCCTTATCCTCAATCAACTCCATCAGTGGGGCTTTCGTGGCCATCTCCCCATCGTCATTCGGTCCTTTCTTTCCCGCCGCCTCTTTCGATATCGGGTTGGTAATGTGCTATCTGATTTGTACGTACAGGAGAATGGTGTTCCTCAGGGAAGCGTTTTAAGTGTCACCCTCTTTGCCGTCGCCATTAACAGTATCACGTCCACTATCCGGAGTCCTGCCCAGTGCTCCTTGTTTGTGGACGATTTTGCTGTTTTCTGTTCTTCCTCCAGTCTTGTCACTGCTAGTCGGCAGCTGCAGCTTACGATAAAGCGATTAGAGGCATGGACTGCGAAGACGGGTTTTACCTTTTCTGCAGACAAATGTGTGTGTGTTCATTTTAATCGTTCTCGACGTGCTTTTACCTCCCCTGAATTGCGTCTGAGGGACACCATTCTTCCTTTTAGAGACACTGTGAGGTTCCTGGGCCTCACTTTTGATTCCAAGTTGTCGTGGTTGCCGCACCTTAAAGACCTCAAGGTGCGGGTCCTGAAGGCGCTGAATATTTTGAAGTGTCTGAGCCATCGGTCCTGGGGAGCAGATCGGGCGCGTCTGCTGCAGTTTTATAGGGCTTTCGTCCGGTCGCGTCTTGACTATGGATGCACTGTGTATGGGTCAGCGAGGCCTTCGTATCTGAAGATTCTTGACGCAGTACACCATGAGGGTATCAGGCTGGCTACTGGTGCCTTCCGTACCAGTCCCATCCCCAGCCTTTGTGCTGAGGCAGGGGAACCGCCGCTCGCCATCCGGCGGAAACTCCTCATGGTTCGACGGGTGTGTCAATTCCTTGCCTGTCCTACCTCCCCTGCATACCCTACTGTTGCCCGACCGCCTATGGAATGTCTCTTTTCCAGTCGTCCAAGGGCAACGAGACCATTTGGGATTCGTGCCAAGCATTTGCTTGAGTCCCTTGGTGTGGAGCGTGTGGCACCCCAACTCCAGGGTTTTACCCGCCTGCCTCCCTGGTTGCTCCAGAGGCCCAGCGTCCTTTTAGACTTGTCAGAGTACCGGAGGAGCTGCACTCCTGCGTTTGTGTTTACCTCCTTATTTTACGATATTTTAAACCAACATGCCGACCATGTACCAGTATTTACGGATGGCTCTAAACAGGGGGACTCTGTTGGTTGTGCTGTTGTTTTCCCTGATCGAGTCGTCAAGTTACGGCTTCCTGCAGCGTTTACCATCTTTGATGCCGAATTGTTTGCGATCTTGCGGGCATTGGAGCAGATGAGATGTGTTCCCAGTCTTAAGTTTCTCATCTGTTCTGACTCCCTGAGTGCCCTTCAGACCATGCAACACTTGTACCCAGCGGATACGGTCGTCCAGAACATCCATGATGCCCTACTCCACCTGCAACGGCAGGAGAAGGAGGTTTCTTTCTGCTGGGTGCCGGGGCACGTGGGTATTAGGGGAAACGAACTGGCGGATGTGGCTGCCAAAGATGCATGTTCCCTCCCTCACGTTGTTGAATGTGCCGTCCCCCTCCATGCTGTTACCTCCCTTTTGCGTTTTCGTGTTATGCGTCAATGGGAAGAGGAGTGGCTGGCAGTCGGTGAAAATAAGCTGCGTTTGATCAAGGCCACCACGCGGCCATGGCGTACGTCCTACCAGTCATGCAGGCGGGATGAGGTTCTCCTCACTCGCCTCCGCATCGGGCACAGTCCCTTAACGCACGGTTTTTTACTCCGGCGGGAGGACCCCCCAATCTGCAGTGCTTGTGGCGTCCAGATTACTGTCCGCCACATTTTACTTGACTGTCCTTTATTCTCTGACCAGAGGGCAGTGGTTTCCTTGCCACCGGATTTGCCCTCTATATTGCAAGACGACGCAACAACTGTGGTTAAGGTCTTACGGTTTTGTGTCCTGTCTAATTTGTTGCCTCGGATTTTAGGGAGAGGATTTTAATGTGCTCCTGGGTGACTGGCTCACACAGGCTTTAGGTAAGAGGTCCGCCAGTCACGATTACCTACTTGTTTCACTTCGATTGCTGTTCTCTTTTCCTTGTGTTTCCTTTCCTTTTTTAGTGCGTTTCTTCTCCTCTTGTTTTGCCTCTGTATGTGAGGATTTGTAACTGCGTCAGGTCTGTGTCTTTTAGCCGTTCTCCTTGTTCGCTGTCCGTCTTCGTCCCTTCACTGCATGTGTTCCTGTTTCCATGCGTTTGGACGCTGATGACCACGCTGTTTAGCGCCCGAAAACCTCAAACCACACACACACACACACACACACTGAAGAAAGCGATGGGACGCAATGGATGGCCAAGCTAAAGACACTGCCCATCACACCTGCCCAGAGTTACATCGGATTGTGATTGTGGTTTCCAGTTTGCGCCTGATCGGATATTCTTTCCGAATATCCCTCATATTAATAAACAAAGTCAGTTCATCAGTTTAATGTTACGATAAAGTAATTAGAGACATAACAGTTTTTATTTGGAAAACAGAACAATTCATCCAATATTTTTAATTTTTGTGTTGAATAAAATATTTTTTGAACAACATAAATTTTGTTTCGCAGTCTTCTAGATTCAAAAGAGATTTTGACATGTCCCAGTTCACCACAAAAACCAGTAAATAAAAATAATAATATGAGTAACACCACTGCCTCTATTCACCCATCTCTGTGCTCTGAATAGAAATTTCAAGTTTTAATTTTTTATGGAATGAAAGCTTGAGCTAGGTACCACATCTTATTATACGTTTGAAGTTAGGCACAGGAGCCATAATCCTACATAATTTTGTTTTCATATTTCTTTTATAAAATTATCAATTATTAGGGTTCTGTACTTCAGTCGGTAGAAAACGGAACCTTAATAGGATCACTGTCTGTTGTCTATCTGTCCGACTGTTCCTTTTCCTCAGAAACGGGTGGACGTATCAAGTTGAAATTTACGTCACATACTAAGGCCTACGATCACGCTGCTGTGTAAATAATTTAAGCTTCTAAGTCAGTGCATTCTGAAGATGCGGTTATTTATGCTACACATTTTGATACTCGCAAACTCACTCGTTAAAACCTGTAGAGTACTTTCTGTTGACCTAGAATCAAGAAATTTGGAAGATGCAAGGATTCACAGTGCAAGTAAAGGGAAAAAAATCATAAAATTATTAACTTATAATTATATCACACAAAAAAACGTGTTACGTCATTTGTTATTCGACTGTCTGTATGTCTGTCCGTCCGTCTGTTAAAACAAATTTTACTCGGGAAAGGGTAGACGTATATCGAATTCAAATTTATGTCACATACTAAGGTCTACGGTTTCTTGGCGTTGTAATAAATGTAAGCTTTTAAGTCAACGCAATTAAAATACATGACTATTTATGTCACGTATTTTGATACTCGCAAACTCACTCAATACAATCTATACGATACTTACCGTTGACCTAGAATCATTAAGTTTGTAAGAATTAAGGTTTCGCAGTACAAGCAAAGGAAAAAATCAGAAAATTGTTAACTTGTAATTATATCACATAAAAAAATATTTCTTTTATCTTTTGTTATTCGGCTTCGGACTTAAAATTAAAACATTCTCGAAAGTATTGGAATTCCCGGGACCTGTATTTTGCCAATGTCAGTGCCGATAACAGGTAAAAACCGTCGAGATTCTCGATTCCCAGGATGGGCGAACTGTCCATACACATCTTTAAGTTTGTAAGGGGCCCTCAGTGCTGGCTAATGTTTACCTTTAAAGTTGAAACCTGTTTCTATGCACTCATTTTTACGTTAACAAGTGGAACAACTCATTTACGTAACAGTCTTCGTAAAATGTTACCAAGATATTACCCTTATTAAACGGCTCGTCCTCGTGCATTTAAATGTATTGCGCCAATCGTGGCTGTTACAAACGTATGGAATAGAATTATTCAATATCAGATCCGAAAGCCGTGCCAACAACTGTTATTTATATAAACCCAAACACGTTCCGCCATCTATGTACGTTCGTCAATAGGTGTTCTTTATTCAGTTCTTAATTTTTCTATACCCAGTGACGATGGCAGAAAGGTGCTGAATCGTGTTGGGTTTATACAGACGGACCTGAAATCCAATAATTTTGTCTGCAAAAACAAGTACTGCGAGAACTACAAAACCGCATAATGAACAATAGAGGATGGAATTATAAAACGAGTGAAAAGAAAAGTCCGCAGATTAGAGGAAAGCAGAGGCAGCGGGCGGCGCGGCGCCGGGTCCCACATTGTGCGTGCGTGGGCGAGTAGCGGGGACACGGCACAGTGAGAGGGAAGCGACGGGAAGCGACGCAGAGGCGCGGCGCGCGGGGAGGCAGCGCGCGCCTTTTGTGTGCTGCGCCCGGGCTGTTATCGCGACACTTGCCGAGCGCCCATCAACCAGATGCGCCAAAGGACGGCGGACGGCCGGTGTCCCGCGTCCGTGGCAACGCTCCAGCGCGCCGGCATCTGCCAGCGCACGGTTGCTCCGTACCCTGCTGGGCATTCAACTTGCCACACCAGGCAGGGTAGCAAATAGAAAAATTTTACATATGGTGCTTATGCAGTACCGTAGGAATAATACATAATTACATCTGAAGGTTATTCAGGGGTAAACAGAGCGCGAAATTAAGTATCACCCCTCTGGTAGGAACAACTGCTCTAACCCAGATGCGAATCCAGTCGAACTGAGCTTGGATGACAGATACTGATACGTGGTTCCACGTTGCTTCAGTTCTGTACCAGTCATCATTTATCATAGTGGATGGCCGATTGCCTGTGTGCCAGTTTCTCGTAGGGATGGTACTTATCATTGAAACAACTGGTTTTAGATTACACGATTCTTTCTGTGTCCAGTTTAACATAACTGTTAAAACCACTCAAGAATAACCCGCTTCTGAAATAAGCTGTTTTCGGTTTTTTATTGTTGTTATTTCCAACGTTAAACGTAGGATCCGAACAAAGATTGAAAATTTCTCATGAACAATACATTGGAAATGACAACAGTTGCTACTCTCCACATAGCGAAGTTGCTGAGTCGCAGAAAGGCACAACAAAAAGACTGTCGGAAAGTTAGCTTTCGACCAACGCTTTTGCCAAAACAGACAACATACAAACACGCACATATTCGCGCAAACGCAACTCACACACACATGACCACAGTCTCTGGCAGCTGGATCCAGACAGTTTTTTTGTTGTGCGTATCTGCTGTAATACCACAACCCTGTGTGGAATCCTATATCCTTTTCCAGCCTCATCCCCACTCTCCCGAAGGGCATATGTGTAATATCGGCAACTTACACCAATTTAAACTACCGATTTGGTTTTGTCTTTTCTGGTTACCTAGGTATGTGGATTCGAACACACAGAAGATTTTCTTTTACAGAAAATTAGTAATTTGCACTAATTTAAGCTATTGTTTTTGACATTGTTTACGTCGGGCCTCACCAATGCGTATGCAGGATGAAGGAAACACGTTGGATTAAAAGCTGATATACCATCACAATTTGTACATTATACAAACTTCAGGCACATGATAGAAATAATTTTGATATTGTAATTATGGAGTAGTTAACGATTAAGGTTTCTATATTTCTAGTCATCGAAAGACAGCTACTGTTATGTATTCAAGCTAAAAACAAATTGTATCCCTAATAGATATATGATACGATAATTTTTCAGTCAGAATTAAGCATACTCATGTTTTAATTGGTGTTAGTTAAAGGATCTGTAATAACGACTATATAGAAATGTAACATTTTACTCCTACAAAATTTAATTGATTGAAACTAGGCCTTTCATTCAATAAAAGTAATCCCTCTGTTCATCTGAAAACAATAGGCTGATTATCCTTTAAGTAAAATGATATATGCAAATTAACGAAATATGTTGTTGCAATGTAAAACATGTAATTTATGTTCTTAATAGAAACAGATGCTATCCTGTCTTTGTCTACATCTACATCTACATGGATACTCTGCAAATCACATTTAAGTGCCTTCCAGAGGGTTCATCGAACCACCTTCACAATTCTCTATTATTCCAAACTCGTATAGAGCGCGCAAAGAATAAACATCTATATCTTTCCGGACGAGCTCTGATTTCCCTCATTTTATCGTGGTGATCGTTCCTCCCTATGTAGGTCGGTGTCAACGAAATATTTTCGCATTCGGAGGACATAATTGGTGACTGGAATTTCGTGAGAAGATTCCGTCGCAACGAAAAAAGCCTTTTTTAACGATTTACAGCCCAAATCCTGTATCATTTCTGTGACACTCTCCCCATATTTCGCGATAATACAAAACGTGCTGCCTTTCTTTGAACTTTTTCGATGTACTCCGTCAGTACTATCTGGTAAGGATCCCACACCGTGCAGCAGTATTCTAACAGAGGACGGACAAGCGTAGTGTAGGTAGTCTCCTTAGTAGATCTGTTACATTTTTAAGAGTCCTGCCAATAAAACGCAGTCTTTGGTTAGCCTTCCCCACAACATTTTCTATGTGTTCCTCCCAATTTAATGTGTTCGTAATTGTAACACCTAGGTATTTAGTTGAATTTACGGCTTTTAGATTAGACTGATTTATCGTGTAACCGAAGTTTAACGAGTTCCTTTTAGCACTCATCTGGATGGCCTCAGACTTTTCGTTATTTAGGGTCAACTGCCACTTTTCGCATCATTCAGATATTTTTTCTAAATCGTTTTTCAGTTTGTTTTGATCTTCTGATGACTTTATTAGTCGATAAACGACAGCGTCATCTGCAAACAACCGAAGACGGCTGCTCAGACTGTCTCCCAAATAGTTTATATAGATAACGAACAGCAAAGGGCCTATAACACTACCTTGGGGAACGCCAGAAATCACTTCTGTTTTACTCGATGACTTTTCGTCAATTACTACGAACTGTAACCTCTCTGACAGGGAATTACAAATTCAGTCACATAACTGAGACGATATTCCATAAGCACGCAACTTCACTTCGAGCCGCTTGTGTGGTACAGTGTCATAAACCTTCCGGAAATCCAGAAATACGGAATCGATCTGAAATTCCTAGTCAATAGCACTCAACACTTCATGTGAATAAAGAGCTAGTTGTGTTTCACAGGAACGATGTTTTCTAGACACATGTTGACTGTGTGTCAATAGACGGTTTTCTTCGAGGTAATTCATAATGTCCGAACACAAAATATGTTCTAAAATCCTGCTACATATCGACGTTAACGATATGGACTTGTAATTTAGTGGATTACTCATCCTACCTTTCTTGAATATTGGTGTGACCTAGGCAACTTTCCAGTCTTTGGGTGTGGATCTTTCGTCGAGCGAACGGTTGTACATAACTGTTAAGTATGGAGCGAATGCAACAGCATACTCCGAAAGGAACCTAATTGGTATACCGTCTGGATCAGAAGACTCGCTTTTATTAAGTGATTTAATTTGCTTCACTACTCCAAGGATATTTACTTCTACGTTACTCATGTTGGCAAACCCAGATATGTATCCAGTCGAACTGATCTTGGATGACAGATACTGGTACGTGGTTCCACGTTCCTTTAGTTCTGTGCCAGTCATCATCTATCATACTGGCTGGCTGAGTGCTTGTTTGCCAGTTTCTCGTAGGGATGGTAGTTATCATTGAAACAACTGGTTTTAGATTACACGATTCTTTCCGTCTCCAGTTTAACCTATCTGTTGAAACCACTCAAAATAACCCGTTTCTCAAATAAGCTGTTTTCGGTTTTCTTTTTTTTTTTTTTTGCTGTTACTTCCAACGATAAACGTAGACACCGAATAAAGATTGAAAAATTATCATGGACAGTACACTGAAAATGACAACAGTTGCTACTCTCCATATAGCGAAGTTGCTGAGTCGCAGAAAGGCACAACAAAAAGACTGTCGGAAAGTTAGCTTTCGACCAACGCCTTTGCCAAAACAGACAACATACACATACGCACATACTCACACAAAAGCAACTCACACACACATGACCACAGTCTCTTGCAGTTGGATCCAGACAGTTTTTTTGTTGTGCCTATCCGCTGTAATACCACAACCCTATCCGGGATCCTGTATCCCCACTCTCCCAAAGATGGCATATGTGTAATATTACTAATTTACACCAGTTTAAAGTACTGCTTTGATTTTGTCTTTTCTGGTTATCTGGATTCGAATACACTGAAGATTTTCCTTTGCAGCAAATTAGTAATTTGCACTAATTTAAGATATTGTTTTGATTGTGTTTACGTTGGGCCTCACCAATATGCAGGATGAAGGAAACACGTTGGATTAAAAGCTGATGTACCATCACAATTTTTACAGTATACAAACTTCAGGCACATGGTAGGAATAATTTTTGCTATTGTAATTATGGAGTAATTAGTTTCTATATTTCTAGTCATCGAAAGACAGCTACTTTTATTTATTCAAGCTAAAAACAAATTGTATCCCTGATAAAATATGGCATGACAATTTTTCAGTCAGAATTAACCATAGTCATGTTTTAATTGGTGTTAATTAAAGGAATTGTAATTACGACTATGTATAGATGTAAAATTTTATTCCTACAAAATTTAATTAATTGAATCTAGGCATTTCATTCAATAAAACTAATCCCTCTGTTCACCTGAAAACGATAGGGTAATTATCCTTTAAGTAAGTAAAATGATATATGCAAATTAACGAAATATATTGTTCCAATGATAAAACATGTAATTTATGGTCTTAATAGAAACAGATTCTTTCCTGTCTTTGTACGAAATTATTCACTTTTAATTCATGTAAATTTCTATGCAATTTGGGAAGGTGTATGTAAAAATTTTAATTGTATACATCTAAAAATGTCAAAAAAAAATGGCTCTGAGCACTATGGGACTTAAAATCTATGGTCATCAGTTCCCTAGAACTTAGAACTACTTAAACCTAACTAACCTAAGGACATCACACAACACCCAGTCATCACGAGGCAGAGAAAATCCCTGACCCCACCGGGAATCGAAACCGGGAACCCGGGCGCGGGAGGCGAGAACTCTACCGCACGACCACGAGCTGCGGACTAACAATGTCAGATAGAGGAGATTTGTACGCCACCATAGGTCAGTCTGAAGTTAGTCTTACGTCAATCATGAACAGTGCTAAGACAACTTTATGCATGTAGCGTATGAAATAAAACTCCTTGTGAACACGAATTATTGGAGCTTATTTCTACCATTTCATGACTCCCGTGTGGCGATGCAGTAACACCAAGATGAACCTACGGCAGCATGCACCCCGGATTACACAAGATACATATTACTTATTTGGTGGAGGATATCCGTAAAATGACGTGGTATTCTGTTTTTCTTGTGTTAACCAACGATACGCATCCCAAACATCATCACACAGAATCATTTTCGCCACTTTATATTACAATGCGACTCAGCATCTTCGCTGTATGGTGAGTAGCAACTATCCTTTTCACTGTATTGCTACATTCCATCCTGGATTTTCCATTGTTCAAAGACTGATGAAGGATAACTAAGCGATCAGGATCTGCAAAAATCTTTCTCATTGTCTTCAGCATAGTTTCCGAACGTGAAGGAGACAGGCATGGTTATAGCGAGAGCGAAAGACAACAAGTTGATGACTACCTTGGATCGCTATTTTTTAATAATATCAATATTTTAGCCTGAAGCAACCACCAAATTAAGGGTGCAGTTACTATCCCGAGCTTATAGCATGTCAGTAAAAGTATATAAATCGAATGTCCCTTCTCTTCCGAGGAACATTGTAGATGTTTTCTCCTTTTATGAAATTGCAAGGTTGTTGTGCCTCCTACCATTTTTAATTTTTTAATGCAAGTGGAGCATTCTATTTCACTGCCACTACGATTCGTAAGGTATTTCCAAACTAGTGATGGTGCCACTGTGGAGTACAGCTGATGTCCGAAGACGACAGCGAGAGATTACCCTGCAGACCAGGAGGAGGAAAGTCTTAACACCCGTACCTTCTAATGTGAAAGGTCATACCATACGGCAAAAGTACGTTATCGTCTCTGTAGTGCTGTACCGACACTTATGTCATATATTCGTTGTTAGTTTCTAACTCTAGGCATTGTTATTTAGGCAGTACTGACTGTTTTTCCCAATTCCTATAACAAACCAATATTTCAACGCAATGGAAATTTTACGAATAAACACTACTTGTTTTTAAGAAAAGTTTTTTATATAAAACAAAAATTTTAGCACTGCTGATGTAGAAGATTGATATGTCAGTTTTTACCCGGTTATTAGTAAAAAATGAAAACACCTGTTATAACCAACACCAACTAAAATAATGGTATCGGTTTTAACTGGTCGGTTTTTTCCTTCCATAGTAGTCATGACCAGGTGTTCTGAATGGGTGTGAAATTTGTAGGAGAAGCTGATCGAAATGACAGGCGAACACCTACTGTACGAGGTGCATTGAAGTTCTAAGGCCTCCGAATTTTTTTCTAATTAACTACTGACCCGTATCGATGAAACTGGCGTTACTTCTCGAAGTAATCGCCCTGCAGACTTACACATTTTTCACAACGCTGACGCCATGATTCCATGGCAGCGGCGAATGCTTCTTTAGGAGTCTGTTTTGACCACTGGAAAATCGTTGAGGCAATAGCAGCATGGCTGGTGAATGTGCGGCCACGGAGCGTGTCTTTCATAGTTGGAAAAAGCCAAAAGTCACTAGGAGCCAGGTCAGGTGAGTAGGGAGCATGAGGAATCACTTCAAAGTTGTTATCACGAAGAAACTGTTGCGTAACGTTAGCTCGATGTGCGGGTGAGTTGTCTTGGTGAAACAGCACACGCACAGCCCTTCCTGGACGTTTTTGTTGCAGTGCAGGAAGGAATTTGTTCTTCAAAACATTTTCGTAGGATGCACCTGTTACCGTAGTGCCCTTTGGAACGCAATGGGTAAGGATTACGCCCTCGCTGTCCCAGAACATGGACACCATCATTTTTTCAGCACTGGCGGTTACCCGAAATTTTTTTGGTGGCGGTGAATCTGTGTGCTTCCATTGAGCTGACTGGCGCTTTGTTTCTGGATTGAAAAATGGCATCCACGTCTCATCCATTGTCACAACCGACGAAAAGAAAGTCCCATTCATGCTGTCGTTGCGCGTCAACATTGCTTGGCAACATGCCACACGGGCAGCCATGTGGTCGTCCGTCAGCATTCGTGGCACCCACCTGGATGACACTTTTCACATTTTCAGGTAGTCATGCAGGATTCTGTGCACAGAACCCACAGAAATGGCAACTCTGGAGGCGATCTGTTCAACAGTCATTCGGCGATCCCCCAAAGCAATTCTCTCCACTTTCTCGATCATGTCGTGGGACCGGCTTGTGCGAGCCCGAGGTTGTTTCGGTTTGTTGTCACACGATGTTCTGCCTTCATTAAACTGTCGTACCCCCGAACGCACTTTCGACACATCCATAACTCCATCACCACATGTCTCCTTCAACTGTCGATGAATTTCAATTGGTTTCACACCACGCAAATTCAGAAAACGAATGATTGCACACTGTTCAAGTAAGGAAAACTTCGCCATTTTAAGTATTTAAAACAGTTCTCATTCTCGCCACTGGCGGTATAATTCCATCTGCCGTACGGTGTTGCCATTTCTGGGACGTATTGACAATGAATGCGGCCTCATTTTAAAACAATGCGCATGTTTCTATCTCTTTCCAGTCCGGAGAAAAAAAATCGGTGGCCTTAGAACTTGAATGCACCTCGTATCGAGGTATTTCAGGATATCTACGTGAGTATGTTACCTAAGATATTTATCATTATACTAGACACTGTTGCCAGTAGTTTAAACCGTTTAGTTATAGTGTAGATTTGGCAAGTGGTGTGTAACGTAAACTAATATATTTTATTTTGCAACGTAATTGTAATAACCGATGTCTTCGCCGATTTATGTAGTCCAGTTAATATATTAGTGTTGAATACATGGAAGCTTATTAATGGATTGTAACCAACGTGACGGTTTGGCTTGTAATTAAAGGCTTTGAGGCGGAGCTGCCCCAAAATAAATCGTAAAAAAAGTTCTCGGTAACGTATCGCAGAATTTAAGTTATCAGTATGCATTTCGCTTATTTTCCACACGGATTTAAATAATGCAGCAAAACTTTTATTGAACTGTTGCTACGTGATGAAACCTTCTAGTTTTTGCATCTGCTATTTAATGTCTCTTCCGTACTTGTATTCGGATACCTGAAAACTGTCACATACTGTGGGACAGGAAGTGAACAAAGGTAACTAGTGAGCTGCAGGTGCTTGTCACAATATCGTTCTATGGATATATTACAAATATGATTATTAAAATTCTACCATTCACATGACTAACTTTCTCATTGCTGGGCGTCCTTCTCCATAGTGCAGCGGTAGCATTACCGCCTACGACACAAGGGAGCCCGGGTTCGATCCCCGGCAGAGGACTGTGTGTTGTGTGTTCATCCTCATTGACAAGCAAGTCGCTGAAGTGGCGTCAACTAAAAAGATTTGCAATACAGTGGCCGAACCCCGAAGGGGATATCCCGGCCAATAAGTGCCATACTATCATTTCATTTCATTTCTCGAATGACTTTGTTTAGCACTATGTTAAAAAGCACAAGTGAGTTATACCTTATCACAAACCTGTGTGTATGTCGAATTCCCTGTGTTTATTGAAACTACTATTTGCGAAGCCGCCTAAGCTGCAACGCGAAATATCCTTTATTAGCGGTGACTAATTTCGGACACGACGTCCATTATCAAATGGTTCAAATGGCTCTGAGCACTATGGGACTTAACATATATGGTCAGCAGTCCCCTAGAACTTAAAACTACTTAAACCTAACTAACCTAAGGACAGCACACAACACCCAGTCATCACGAGGCAGAGAAAATCCCTGACCCCGCCGGGAATCGAACCCAGGAATCCGAGCGCGTGAAGCGAGACGTCCATTATCAAACCGCCACTTTCATCGTAAGTATTGAAACGCAATACAACCAGTACATTTGCAGATAGTGATAACCAGCAATTATATGTAACATGTGCAGACCGTCTACAGCATATAATCAATGTTTCTTGTCAACAACACCAGGCCCTGTACTGGCTGTTTTGGGTTTGAATACTGACGCCGAAGGCGATGGTTTGATAATAGATGTTGTGTTCGAGACTAGTCACCAGTAATATAGGATATTTCTCATTGCAACTTCGACGGCTTACTCTTCCACCGAATGGACAGAGGCGAGCACATGAAGAGCCTATTGCCCTTTGATCCCTTATGTTATGCTGTGGGGACACATTTTATTACTTCATTGTCGTTTTCCTATTTCTTTTCTGAGTGCCTACTGTTCATCACGTCTAGCGTGAAAAGGTGGTTGCTGACCCTGGTATTTGCGCTTGTGCTGAGGGAAACCTCCCTGAAACCTCAGTTACATGTAGGTACTTTCTTTATTTTGTTTTCCATTTTCTAGTATGCGTATTATTTTGTCCTCGTCTATGTCATCAGCCTTTAACGTGACTGTGTGTGTGTGTGTGTGTGTGCGTGTGTGTGTGTATCACTGTACGACAGCTGAGACTGTGGAATGTAAAAATTCTCCTGCACTAATGACTTTTCTACTCTAAAAAGGTTTATTTATGTTCTTGAACTACATCCGGTAGCAAGGCGGCACAACGCTGTCTCCACTTTTATTTTTGCGGGTATGCTGCAAAGCTGAAGCAACGGTTTTACATTCATAGTGTGAAAAGCTCTCTTTAGGGTCTGCATCGAAAATTTTCTAAAAGTCACACCGGAGGCCCTTCCTCTCTTATAGCAATCAATTCTAATACCTGCCTTCTCTTCCTGTGTTATTGCAGTCCTTTTAACATAAGTATTGCTGCAAGATTTATAACATGATTCGCCCTTCGTTTAAGCCGTACTCATACGTGACGTGAATGCGTACGCGAACTTGATCCTGAACGGGGGCATGGATCCCAACGTGTTTGCTGAGTTCTAAGAAACAATCACACGGGACATGCTCGGCAACGTGATCTGCAACTGCGGTGGCATCCTGCGGCAGCTGTCGGTTATACAATCCGAACACAATAACCTGGACACGTATCAGTGGACATGAATATGGCTTGAACTCTGCTAAAGACACATGCAATGAATATTATGAATGTCTGTGGACGAATGGCAGCTCATTCGGAAGCCAGGGAGGGTAGTGGTGTTGGACGCTGGCGTCTGGAGTGATGTCGATGTTATAACTCGTTCCATAGCTGTTTCACTGGGTTCAGGTTGGAACTCAGGGCAGGCCAGTCATTTCAATTTCAGGAATGTTACTGACCGTAAACTATTGACTCACAGATGCTGCTAAATCACTGGGTATGTTGTCATGCTGATATAATCATCGTTTCCAAATTGTTCATGTCCTTCTGCAGTTAGAACTTTTTCTAGCGCTATAAGATGACCACAATTTAATAAAGAAAAACACATCCATATCGTAACACTACCGATTCCGTATTTCACTACTGGAAATATACATGATGGCAGGTAACGTTCTCCAGGCATTTTCCAGACCCAAATCTTCCATCGGATTTCCATAGGGCATAGCGAGGGTCATCACCCAAAATCACCCGCTGTCCAGTGGCTTCGCTCTTCACATCGTCTCAAGCGTCACTTAGCACTCACTACATAAAAATGTGGCTTTTGAAGAGCTGCTCGAACATTGTTTCCTTTCTTTTAACCGTATACGCTCAGCCATTGTACTAGCTGGACTACTGGCAGTCCTTTGGAATCCCGAGTGGTTCCTTCCGCTGATTTCATGCAATTTCTTGTAACCACCTTCCGCCTAGCTCTGGTTGTCCCTCCGCGTTTCCACATCACAATCACAACATTAACGAGTTCATAAGGATTGGAAATCCCCTAATGACTTAATAGACAGGTAGCATCCAGTGACTACCTCCACGTTCAAAGTCACCGAGCTGTCCTGACTGACCCAGTCTGCTGTACTGTTTCCCTGTACATAATAAAACGTGGAGTCCCTCCACGCCCACAACCACGTCGTGACTATTTCAAAAGATCTACTGTCACTTCCGTATTTGTTAGTTACTAATCGAGGAATTTACGGGATGTAGGGCCGTGATGTTGTCTGTGCGTCTGGGCAGGATTACCCACTAACACGGCTGCACCAAGGAGATAGCGGAGGAAAAGCAACCGAAAGGTAGCGGTTTCACGGGCAGAGGAAAAAGAGTGCCAAGGAAAGAGCCAGGGGGAAAAACGTCTGCGATAATCTGATCAGGTAGTAAGAGCAGTAGCGGTTTTGCTATCTGCCAGAGATCATGCAAGTGTGGGATGGTTGTCTGTTTTGGGTACCATGTAATGCTCGGTACCATTGTCATAGCTAAGGTTGTTATAAAAAGTGTCAGTCCCTTTGAGGACGGGTAGCGGTGGCCTGAGTTTCCTCCGGAAACCATAACCTGCTGAGATATATACCGTTCAAGATATGGACCAATCTATCCTGTCGTTCTCATCTGTCTACTATGTAGAAGCAGACACGCCAGACATTGCTGAATGTAGCTACCACGCAGCCTAACACATCTTTCAGCCCTTCCTCGCAGTGAATTATGCACTCACTCAAGTACACCTGGCTCCATTCGGATTGCGCCACATTGGTCAATCGCTCCTGCAACATGTGCGCATCGTCGAAGAGTTGGAGACTAAATCAGCCCCCTTAAATGTCCGCTGGTTCGGTGAACGTGGATGTCGCGCTACCGGACCTGCACTACCGATCCATAGCCCACGAAGTGTTGCGGTGAGGTACCGTCGCGCAACCCGTAGAAAAGACGGCGGTGCCTCGTGGTGTATAAACCACAGTGGTTGTCTCCCTGCAAGGGTAACGTTTTTCAATTGCGCTGGTAATTTACCATGCAGATATCGGTAATCTACAGCAGCTGTTGATCTGTTTGGTTATGTGTGTTGTCCTGCGAGTCTCTCACCGACAGTTCCCGCCCATACATTGATGCTGAAACGATGCTGATGCCTCACCTTGACTGCTCGAGGATTCGCATCTACCCATACGTGCGTATTATAATAATTTACTACGCCATCTCTTCTGAATCCTGATTCGTCTGTAAATAAAATGTAGGATATGAACTGCGGATCATCTACGGCCCATATGTCAATAGGTATTTGTTTCCAGATATGTCATTATCGGAACTTTTCCTTTAATTTTTGCCAGTACTACCCCCTGTAGGAATATGTGGCAACACCCTCTAGAATTCCAGTTGGGAAAGATATTTTTGGGCTTAGTGTTGAGCGAGTATACTGTTGAGCCAGCAACTAGATGCACTGGCACTAAGAAATCGAAGTTTCCTTCGCCGTCAGCACCGAGTGACAAAATCAGTAGCGTTGTAAGCAGAGGGATTCGTCCACAGGCGATCGGTGTGTAAGCTTCATGAGAGAAGCTACGACTGCATGATCGTAAACTTTGTGGTTGGCGGCGAACACGAGTCTCCCGGCACTATGCCGAAAAAAGGTTGCATAATAGTGAGTGAAACTGTGTGAGTATTACATTTTTGATTTCATAAATTTGAACTTTAATGTGGATTTTATGAAATCCAAAAGATAATAAATAGTGTTATTGAGGCACAATTATCGGTATTCGCCAGTTGGTACGTGCCGCCTGAATCCAAAGTTCGCCTGGCTAGTGGAGCATTATACTTACAACTTTATGGGCGAGAAAAAGTGGAGCATTATACTTACAACTTTATGGGCGAGAAAAGCTATCACTGACTAAACTGGTCGATGTTTAACTTAAACAGCAACTGTTATTAAAGGAATTTCAAATCTGATCTATACCTGGTGTATGACGTTTGGATTAAAATGCAAAGTGAAAGGATATCAATGGTAATATTCGCTGTGATATTGCTATCTTCAATGAAAGAGAAGAAGGATTACAGGATCTGTTGAATAGAATGAACAGTGTAATGAGTATGGACTGAGGGAAAAACGAAGAAAGACGAAATTGGTGAGAAGAACCGGAAATGAAAACAGCGAGAAACTTAATCTCAGAAATGGGCATCAAGAAGTAGACGAAGTTAAGGAATTCTGCTACCCACACAGCAAAATAATCTATGATGGACGGAGCAAGGAGGACATGAAACGCAGACTGGCACTGGCAAAAAGGGCATTCCTGTCCAATAGAAATCTACTAGTATGAAACATAGGGCTTCATTTGAGGAATACATTTCTGATAATGTACATTTGGCGCAAAGCGTTGAATGGTAGTGAAACATGGACTTTGGGAAAATCAGAATAGAAGAGAATCGGAGCATTTGAGATGTGGTGTTACAGACGAACGTTGATAATTAGGTAGACTGATAAAATAAGAAAGGGGGAGGTTCTGCGCAAAATCGGGGCTTCCTGCTCCGGCGAGAGGACCCTCCAATGTGTGGTGCTTGCGGCGTCCAGGTCACTGTGCGCCACGTTTTATTGGATTGCGTTTTATTTTCTGACCAGCGGGTCGCGGCTGACTTGCCAGCAGACCTGCCGTCTCTTTTAGACAACAGTCGGACGAATGTGGTTAAAGTTTTAAAGTTCTGTGCCCTGTCAAATGTTTTTACAAAGATTTTAGGAAGAGGATTTTAATTTGCTCACTGTGTGACAAGCTCGCCCATATTTTATGTAAGTGGCCAGCCAATAACAATTTCCTGTGACATTCTTGTTGCTATGTTTCCCCTTTCCTTAGGTTTTACTTCTTTTCCTGCTTTCTTTGAGTGTGTGCTTTAGTTTTCTTAGGCCTGTCCACATTCGTTCCTTTTAATGTGTGTCAGGGCGCTGATGACCTCGATGTTGAGCGCCCATAAGCCCCAACACACCACCACCACCACCACCACCATCGGTGAGGAAAGGAATATGTGGAAAACACTGTCAAGGAGAAGGAACAGGATGATAGGATATCCGTTAAGACATCTCAGAATAGCTTTTGTGGTACTAGAGGGAGCAGAAGAGGGTAAAAACTGTAGAGGAAGACAGAGATTGAGATGAAGAGGTTGGCACAGGAGAGGAATTCGTGGCGGGCCGCTTCAAACCAGTCAGAAGACTGATGAATAAGAAAAAAGGGGAAAAAAGAAAAGAAAGATGGATTTTTTAATGTTCCTGCGTGTTTGATCAATAGAACTTGTAATACATAGGCTTTTATTAAAATGTGTTTAAATAACTTCAATCAGGTATTTCTTCATGGCCTCACAGAATTATTAAGTAAGAATGTTTCGGCTGGTGAAAGGTGAGACGCCACCAAGCAAAATGAAGGTTACAGTTTTCAGTAACAGTGTACAGGCCCTTGTTGCGGTTGTAGATTGAAGACTGGTGGTAACTGTTGGGCCTGATTTTTACTATCGTTTCGTTCAAACGAAGGTGATGAAGTACTGAGCATCAGAGTAAGTAACGAATAGGTAAAATTAGCCCAGCACCCCACTCAAGTGCAAACAAATTTCACTTCATCAATGAACTACTCGTATTCCGGTATTCGACTCAAGTTATTTAGAGACACCAAGGGGAAACTAATTCGTAGTCTTTGGATTGGGATATTAACCTGCTTCCTCCCTAAAGCGAGTGCACTGCTGTGCCTTGTTTGTAGTAGTGATCAGAAACGCAGAGAGTACGAGTCTAGTGCTGCAGACTATCAGCTTCACAAATCAACGTGCTTCTGTTACATCAGTGCTAACATGCTTCCTTCGTTCCCGCTGTAGTTCCGTGAGTATGGCGAGTCTGAAACTGTGGCGCTGCGGTCGCTTCGAACTTGTCGACTCGTTCTCTGTTACTGAAGCAAACAGGAGTGTAAAGCTAGTCCTGATTACTGTTAGTACGGAAGATGAGTACACGAGCTTGTAGCTGTGAAGTAGCCCTGACAAGGCGAAATGGCCGATTGTCGGGGTTGGGCTTTAACGACGCTGTATTTTGTGACACTGTGGAGGGTGTAAGGCGTAAATTAATTGAAGCAAAGTAGACAACTGCAATTGTGTTCCATTAGAGGAGGACCCATACCTGGAACAAGTTTCATGTTATAGCCCACTCTTGAGACAAAGGACATGCAAATTTCGTCCACTGTAAATGAAATGGTTGTACTCTTCTTTATTCCACCACCACCACGAGAAAACATAATATGTACTGCGGCCAATGAAAAGTCGGCACGGAGCAACGTCACTGTTATATCCCTGCGATAAAAAAAATCTCGATATTTCTGTATTTGTTTGATCGTAGCAATTTCCGTTTATGAGCTGACAGCGAGTTGTGTAGCTTATAATTCATTTCTGTCGTTTATTTTAATAATTAATCACCATTTAAGGATTGCACTTCATCCTCATGTCATGTGTTCTGGTACTGTCGTTACAGATTCAGTAACGCCCCGAAACCGTGTGCATATCAACGTAATTGTTAGACATTCCCTGAATAGATATTAAATATTAAAATTTACCACAGTTTTCGAATAAGTTTTATCCGTATATATAAAAGAACAATATTCACTGCTAACCTGTCATTATTCTGGTATATAACAATCGTCATGCGCAATGGTTGCTTTTGTCATTAAGGCAGCTCGGACGTTTTGCGACATTTCAATTTGCACTTGAGAATGGCTATAAAGCCGAAATCATGATTGTGTGAAGTAAATGAATAGTAATTTACAGTTTAATGGCGGAAATTTCTTTCAAAAAGGTTGCGTATGCAGCAGGAATGCCTCGAGTTCCCAGTTATACTTGCGAACTCGTGTACTCGCTCTCCTTTCTGAGCGAGTCGAGTCCACTTGTACACATCAACAGGCTCAGGTGACGAGTGGGCAGCGGCGGAGACTCACGAGTCGAGACTTCGGACACACGGAGATGACCTCACAAGACTCGCTGACGAGTTTAAATCTGGTATATGGAGCTCATTTCTGATCTCTAGTTGATAGTTCCATTTCCCTACTCTGGGAGGTAACATGTTTCCAAAGATTTAACCTTGCTCTATCTTCTCCCTTTTTACTCATTTCATTTCTGCACGCCTAATAGACACAACGGTTTTGGGCATATTTTACATATTCTTATCTCTGTCTGTTCCTACACTCTTTTCCTGTCTACCGCACCTTCCAAAGTTAGTTATTTCTTTACCAATAACGTATAACTGTTTCTGGTAACGAAATTCCCTAGAAAACGAAGTCGAGGAAGAAGTAAAAGTATGTTTACTTCTTCTCTCATCTCATTTAAAATATGCTACTACCACTCTTACAAGCTTTTAGCCGAGTAGTAGCGTATTTTAAATTACTTTAAACTCCAATTTCCTGTTTACTCTATGATCTACGTTTCACTTCTATCTAATTAGTGCGACCCTAAGGACGGTTTTGAAATTTTTTCATCTCTGCTATAGTAAAATTTAATATCATTAGTTCTGTTCAATGAAATTCGGGTTTGTCAAATTATACCATGTGATCTATTTTGAAAAAAAAAATATTTATTTACAGTTATCTTCCAATTTTAAAAATGTTTATGACTTTCTGTATTTATTAGTAATTCTGAATTTTGAACTTCCTAGATTTTTAGTTCTGATAATGACACGCAAGAAATGCGATCAAGACTCTTGTCAATAAAATAACTATTTCTTTTTTTTACGGATTTTTTTTCTTTCACATGCGTGATATTTTCCTATTTTCTTAGATTCACCCATTTCCCTCAAATTTTGTTCCGAGGGTGAGAAATTATTTAATTTCATTTTAGGTTGTCCTATTTTGACGTTTAACACATCGTTATTCTGCTTTATGTTCATCTTCATAAGTCTCGTCCCCAGTCTGTGTCTCTTAACATGAATATTCATTATGTGATCAATAGTATCCGGACACCTGGCTGAAAATGACTTACTAGTTCGGGGCGCCCATCATCGGTAATGCTGGAATTCAATACGGAATTCAAGTTTAGCCTTTATGACAGCTTCCACTCTCGCAGGCATACGTTCATTCATGTGCTGGAAAGTTACCTGGGGAATGGCAACCCATTATTCACAGAGCGCTGCACTGAGGAGAGGTATCGATGTCGGTCGGTGACTCCTGGCACGAAGTCGGCTTTCTAAAACATCGCAAAGATGTTCTATAGGAATCAGGTCAGGACTCTGTGTAGGTCAGTCCATTACAGGGATGTTACTGTCGTGTAACCAGTCCGCCACAGGCCGTGCATTATGAACAGGTGTTCGATCGTGTTGAAAGACGCAATCGGCATCCCCGAATTTCTCTTCAACAGTGGGAAGCAACAAGGTGTTTAAAACATCAGTGTAGGCCTGTGCTGTGATAGTGCCACGCAAAACAAGAAGCGGTGCAAGCCCCCTCCATGAAATACACGACCACACCATAACACCATCGCTCCGAATTTTAGTGTTGGCACTACACATGCTGGCAGTTGACGTTCACCGGGCCTTCGCCATACCCACAACCTGCCATTGTGTAGCGTGATTCGTCACTCCACACGTTTTTCCACTGTTCAATCGTCCAATGTTTACCCTCCTTACACCAAGCGAAGCGAGTCGCTTGGCATTTACCGGCGTGATGTGTAGCTTATCATCAGCCGCTCGACCATGAAATCCAAGTTATCTCATCTTCCGCCTAACTGCGTAGTACTTGCAGTGGATCCTGATGCAGTTTGGAATTCCTGTGTGATGGTCTGGATAGATGTCTGCCCATTACACATTAGGACCCTCTTCAACTGTCGACGGTCTCTGCCAGTCAACATACGAGGTCGGTCTGTAGGATTTTGTGCTGAACGTGTCCCTTCACGTTTCCACTTCACTATCACATCGGAAACAGTGGACCTAGGGATGTAAAGAAGTGTGGAAATCTCGCATGTAGATGTATGACACAAGTGACACCCAACCACCTGACAACATTCGAAGTCCGTGAGTTCTGCAGAGCGCCCCATTATTCTCTCTCACGATGTCTAATGACTACTGACGTCGCTGATATGGAGTACCTGGCAGTAGGTGGCAGCACAATGCACCTAATATGAAAAACATGTATTTTTGGGGGTGTCCGGATACTTTCCATCACATAGTGTAGCTCTACGTTCATTTCCCGTACCATGTAGGTATCCCATTGCACACGTCTCATTCTTTCCTTCTTCCAGCTGGACCATGTCGTCTGCGAACCATATGATTTGCCTTTATTTCGTTTCTACTTGCATTCAGATTCTGAAATTTGCTTGCACTTGGTTTTTTGGACGGCAGTGGCGATAAAAAAAGACATAGATTACATCCTATTAAACAACAGCTAGTCTTCGTTCATTACTCTACGCTCCATATGCTTTAGATTGTTATTGTGTTCCTTAAAAATTAAGCAGTATGGCATAATAGTATCAGGATATGCTGTTATCATTACAGTGATAAATATTCGAAGAACGAAGAAAATAAAAGGGAAAGGAAATTCAGTTTATGCGTGTGAAGTCTGAGAACGTTCAATAAACAACTACACCGAAATAGATCTGTAATAGAAGTGGTTACAAACGATTTTTGCGCAGAAGCACTTCTTTATGTAACGCAGAAAATTGCAAATAACGTAAGGATGAGCTCCGATGCTACTGCAACAAATTGCTTCCGTGCACTGGGCCCGTGTTACGTAATACATTTTCAAAAATTGTCGCTGTGTGACAGAACGCGGAGAAACCATTTACTGGCGAGATAGACACTTTACTCCGACGTGACTTTACTCTTTCCCAGGTAAGCGAGAGATAATGGGAAGTCTGAAAAACGTTGTGTTTCTTATTTAAGTAATAATTGAAATTGCACCAGTTACTTATTTTATGATGCTAAGGATAAAAGAGTAACTGGTGCAGTTTTCATCGTTTAAATCACGAATGACACAGTTGCAGGCTTTCCTGAGTCATCTAATATAACGAACGAAATTATGTTGCATTCATAGGCTACTGTAGGTAGAAATGCGAATAACAGGGTAAAATTAAGCTTTGATGTTTTCTTGATTTTATTTGTTGTTGGAGGTCAGAACCTTGGGAAATCATCTTGTTTGGGACTCAGAAATTATATTTGTCATTAAAAAAGTCGTCTTTGTCTTCGTCGATAGCAACAGCCTGTAGTATTGTACATCGTTCACATGTTATCTACGAATGTCAGTCGTGAAATGAAAACAATGTGCGTGAGTGACAGTTTGAACGTAATGCACATAAAGAAGTATGAAAATGGAGCTGTGAACAGTCGAAGGGCAAGGGCCACATTGAAAATCGTGACCAACTGTTCGTTACTTACTTTTTAGGGCTTCTCCGCTCTTCAGCAGTTGCCCTATATTTCCATTCGCCAGTTTCACTATCACGGCAATATTTCTCTTTTAGGTCTCTCTTCCCCTGCTCCCGTTCTCCACGTTCATCGCTGTCGTCCACGGTTCCCCCTTCCTGGCGGCCTTTCCAGGATTGCTTTTGGCCACCGTCCTTGCTCCACTAGTCGTACATGACCGCACCATTGAACACCACTATTTCAGTTCTTTGCACGAGTGGCATTATCTCTTTAATTTCTTTATTTCTTCTCTGCTCTGTTCTGAGTATTCTAGCTGCCTTCCTTATTCCATCCATCTCTGCTGCCTGTACACTGCTTCTCTGCCGCTCCTCCAGGGTCCATCCTTCTGCACTGGATATTACACTAAAAAGCCAAAGAAACTGGTACACCTGCCTAGTACTGTGTGTGGCCCCCGCGACCACGCAGAAATACCGCAGCACGACGTGGCATGGACTCTACTAATGTCTGTAGTAGTGCTGGATGGAAATGGTACCATAAATCTTGCAAGGCTGTCCATAAATCCGTAAGAGTACGAGGCGCTGGAGGTCTTTTCTGACCAGCACGTTGCAATGTATCCCAGATATGCTCATTAAAGTTTATGTCTGGGAGTTTGGAGGTCAACGGAAGTGTTTTAACTCAGAAGAATGTTCCTGGAGACAGTCTGTAGCAATTGTGGACGTGTGAGGTGTCGCATTATCTTGCTGGAATTGCCCAAGTCCGTCGGAATGCACAATGGATATGCTACGGTCACAGGTTCGAATCCTGCCTCGGGCATGGATGTGTGTGATGTCATTAGGTTAGTTAGGTTTAAGTAGTTCTAAGTTCTAAGGGACTGGTGACGTCAGATGTTAAGTCCCATAGTTCTCAGAGCCATTTGAACCACAATGGACATGAATGGATGCAGACGATCAGACAGAATGGGTACGTACGTGTCACCTGTCAGAGTCGTATCTAGACGTATCAGGGGTCTCATATCACTCCAACTGCACACGCCCTAAATCATTACAGAGCCTCCACCAGCTTGAACAGTCCCCTTCTGACATGCAGGTACCATGGATTCATGAGGTTGTCTCCATACCCGCACAAGTCCATCCGCTCGATACAATTTGAAACGAGACTCGTCCGACCAGGCAAC
Source organism: Schistocerca americana (assembly GCF_021461395.2). Lineage (NCBI taxonomy): Eukaryota > Metazoa > Arthropoda > Insecta > Orthoptera > Acrididae > Schistocerca > Schistocerca americana. Next base: position 321,567,079 of record NC_060126.1, on the reverse strand, counting down.
ATGTCTCCATTCATCAACAGTCCGATGTCGATGTTGACGGGCCCAGGCGAGGCGTAAAGCTATGTGTCGTGCAGTCATAAAAGGTACACGAGTGGGCCTTCGGCTCCGAAAACCCATATCGATGGTGTTTCGTTGAATGGTTCGCACGCTGACACATGTTGATGGCTCAGCGTTGAAATCTGCAGCAATCTGCGGAACGGATGCACTTCTGTCGCGTTGAAAGCTTCTTTTCTGTCGTCGTTTGTCCAATTCTTGGAGGATCTTTTTCCGGCCGCAACGATGTCGGAGATTTGACGTTTTATCGGATCCCTGATATTCACGGTACACTCGTGAAATGGTCGTAGGGGAAAATACCCACATCTTCGCTACCTCGGATATGCTGTGTTACATCGTTCGTGCGCCGGCTATAACGCCACATTCAAACTCACATAAATCTGGATAACCTGCCATGGTAACAGCAGTAACCGATCTAACAGCAGCACCAGACACTTGTTGTCTTATATAGGAGTTGCCGGCCGCAGTGCCGTCTTCTGCCTGTTTACGTATCACTACATTTTATCTTTGGCGCTTCAGTGTATTTGTTTCCTTAGTTTAAATAACGTTTAGTCATTTATTGTGTGTCTATTTTCTATTACCGCCATACAAAAAAGAAGATAAGAGATATATCATTATACACTCCTGGAAATGGAAAAAAGATCACATTGACACCGGTGTGTCAGACCCACCATACTTGTTCCGGACACTGCGAGAGGGCTGTACAAGCAATGATCACACGCACGGCACAGCGGACACACCAGGAACCGCGGTGTTGACCGTCGAATGGCGCTAGCTGCGCAGCATTTGTGCACCGCCGCCGTCAGTGTCAGCCAGTTTGCCGTGGCATACGGAGCTCCATCGCAGTCTTTACCACTGGTACATGCCGCGACAGCGTGGACGTGAACCGTATGTGCAGTTGACGGACTTTGAGCGAGGGCGTATAGTGGGCATGCGGGAGGCCGGGTGGACGTACCGCCGAATTGCTCAACACGTGGGGCGTGAGGTCTCCACAGTACATCGATGTTGTCGCCAGTGGTCGGCGGAAGGTGCACGTGCCCGTCCACCTGGGACTGGGCCGCAGCGACGCACGGATGCACGTCAAGATCGTAGGATCCTACGCAGTGCCGTAGGGGACCGCACCGCCACTTCCCAGCAAATTAGGGACACTGTTGCTCCTGGGGTATCGGCGAGGACCATTCGCAACCGTCTCCATGAAGCTGGGCTACGGTCCCGCACACCGTTAGGCCGTCTTCCGCTCACGCCCCAACATCGTGCAGCCCGCCTCCAGTGGTGTTGCGAGAGGCGTGAACGGAGGGACGATTGGAGACGTGTCGTCTTCAGCGATGAGAGTCGTTTCTGCCTTGGTGCCAATGATGGTCGTATGCGTGTATGGCGCCGTGCAGGTGAGCGCCACAATCAGGACTGCATACGACCGAGGCACACAGGGCCAACACCCGGCATCATGGTGTGGGGAGCTGGCCGTACACCACTGGTGATCGTCGAGGGGACACTGAATAGTGCACGGTACATCAAAACCGGCATCGAACCCATCGTTCTACCATTCCTAGACCGGCAAGGGAACTTGCTGTTCCAACAGGACAATGCACGTCCGCATGTATCCCGTGCCACCCAACGTGCTCTAGAAGGTGTAAGTCAACTACCCTGGCCGGCAAGATCTCCGGATCTGTCCCCCATTGAGAATGTTTGGGACTGGATGAAGCGTCGTCTCACGCGGTCTGCACGTCCAGCACGAACGCTGGTCCAACTGAGGCGCCAGGTGGAAATGGCATGGCAAGCCGTTCCACAGGACTACATCCAGCATCTCTACGATCGTCTCCATGGGAGAATAGCAGCCTGCATTGCTGCGAAAGGTGGATATACACTGTACTAGTGCCGACATTGTGCATGCTCTGTTGCCTGTGTCTATGTGCCTGTGGTTCTGTCAGTGTGATCATGTGATGTATCTGACCCCAGGAATGTGTCAATAAAGTTTCCCCTTCCTGGGACAATGAATTCACGGTGTTCTTATTTCAATTTCCAGGAGTGTAGATGGGACATTTCCTGAGTTGGACGTGGAATGAGGAAGGAAAAACAGTCGGCCTGTTCAAAGGAACCATTCCGACGTCTACGTAAAACGATGTTGAGAAATCGGGGAAAGTCTAAATATGGAAGGTCAGACGGGTGTTTGAATCCCACATCTTCTTAATACAAGCTTATATCCTAACCACTGTACCACTATCAAAAACGTAATACATCTCCACTTCCTAAGATTGGAAATACGTTTAAAAGCACAAAAATCAATAAAGCAGCTTTTGGCTGGAGACAGCTATTCTTAATATGTAGTGCAAAGCTGTGGGTTCTTCGTCAGGTCCTGTTTACAGCAACAACACGCTCTTATTTCTGAAGGTGGTCGTCTCAAGTACCATGTTGACTGTTGCCATTTTGTCTGACAACCTGCATCCATTCATGCCCATTGTGCATTCCGACGGATTTTGACGATTCTAGCAGGACAATGCGACACCCCACACGTCCAGAGTTGCTACATAGTGTCTCCAAGAACACTCTTCTGAGTTTAAACACTTCCGCTGGCCACAGAACTCCCCGGACATGAACATTATTGAGCATATACGGGATGCCTTGCAACGTGCTGTTCAGAAGAGATATCCACCCCCGTATACTTTTATGGATTTATGGACAGACCTCCAGGATTCATGGTGTCAGTTCCCTCCAGCACTACTTCAGACATTATTTGTGTCCATGCCACGTCGTGTTGCTGCACTTCTGCGTGCTTGCGGGGGCCCTACACGATATTAAGCAGGTGTACCAGTTTCTTTGGCTCTTCATTGTAATAGATAAAGAACAGCCCCTCTAAACAAGACAAAAAACGTATCACAATAACAAGGCAATACACCCAGCCATGACCACCAACAACTGTACAATTTATGCTCACAGAAGGTAGGACAGATTAGCTCTCCTTGTTCGCACGCACATACGCACAAACACACACATACACACACACACACACCACTAGAAAAATATAAACAGTCACAGAGCAATAGCAGACGCTCTTGCTACCATCAAAACCAAATAGAAGACGAACGCACCCCGCAATTTCAAAAACGAAGTACACGAAGTGGCGAGATGATAGTGAACCTTCATAAAAATCGTGAATTTATTTAGTGCTACTGAAAGTACTAAGTGTCTAGCAACTCTACCCAATATATGTAGACCACTGAAGATGCTTTAAAATAAACCCAAACGTGTCCGGTCTTAGTAAGATTTTTATTACAGCCGCGTACGACGTTCTTATCCTGTATAACTTGTACAATGATGTAAATTAGGCCCTAATCTCTTTTAATTTCTTGAAAACGCTGGCTCTGCCTCTAGAGAAAAGCCCGTCGAACTATATGTTACCCAGAGCTTCTATGGTGAATGCCTTTTTCCAACAACTTCGAGATTGTAAGTGGGACTGTCTTGTTTCTTCCTCCGACAGTTCGGCCACAACTACATAATTTCCATATGGAGGGTTCACCTTTGGTGACATCTAGTGGTCAATTTGGCATTAAATAGGGGTGTCCGCATGCTTTTGATCAGATAGTGTAAAGTCGCCTGTAGCGCTGCGAAACAGGTGATGGTATAGAAACGTATACAAAATTGCGTTGTGTGTGTTGTTAAGACAGACGCCCGAAGGAGCTGCGCCAGCTGACAGAGAGATCTTCTTTCGGCGACTCTACTATAGCACATTTTCAAATCTTCGTTTTAAGCATAGATCTTGCCTGACACAAGTTCGCGATATCTATAATTTACTACACTTTGGGTAATCTGTATAAAGCGTACGCGTGCAGGCTTTGAAAATGCGACCACGAATATTGCATCAGCTCATTAAGTTATTTGAACACCGTGTCTCCGTATCCAAGCGCAAATTCATGTTTAATTCCATCACTTGAAGTTTCCGAAGTCGTCGTCGGTAACCAATGACTAATTTTGTAACTTCATTGCTTAAGAGATTTTCGATCACTTACGATATTTTAATTAATAAATACTTAACGGCAATCGTAAGTATTTGAGTGACTGACGGTGAACTGTCGCCAATGTTTGTAGGAAAATTCTTTAGGTATATGTGACAGCCAATATTGCCAGAGCAACACAATTGCACGTATTATCTTTTAGAATCGTCACTTGTCAGCGTTCGTACCAATATCTTGGTCGTCGTATTTAGAATATTTCGCCAAAGTTTTACATCCATCATTAATGCTCGTTGCTTTAATTACTCGTTTTGAACGACGTTTCAGATTTTTTATGAGTCTTCATAGTCTCTACGTTGATAGTATCGCAATAAGGCTCTCTCAAACGAGCGTAGTGATCTCTGATGTCTTCTCACTTTGTCTGAATCTGCTGTTTTCAGAGATCTGCTCCCAGATTAGTGTCTTAACAACAAAGAGTTTAATTTCGGCACGTCTCTCTTATGTCAAGCGAAAGAAACGACGCCTTTAGGCTGAGTGCTCTTGAGACAGATTACTCTTTATTTAGAAGCTTTTGTTGTCAGCTTGATCGTTGTAATTATTATTAAGAGCTTTATGAGATATCTTACGCATATTTAAAGCTCAGAAGCTTTAAGAGAAAACGCGTCACAAACAGGTGTTGCCTCTTACACGCTTACTTCCTCTCTTGTATTTATCATCAAGGATCGCGAAACAGATTTAAATCCTCGTTTACCTTTGTAATTTTATATTTTTACAATAAACTTTTATGTTTTCTCTTTGTCTTTGCTTTCTTACTTTCTTCCATAGCATTGGTTCTTTTATCTCTCTGTCTTAGAATAGCTCTAAGTTTAATTTTCATGTCGTAAGCCTCTAATTAGATTCTGTGCTCCATACTTCCATATCTTGAAGTTACCTTTTCATCCCTACGTAATTAGTATGTCCTCTATAATTTGTTTTGCATGTTCCAGTATTTGTCTGGCTTTACTACTTTCCCCACCACTGTTCCTTTCAGTGTCAAGCTACCCACTCCTGGATGCCGTAGCAGATGTTTCACTAATCTGCCCCTTCTATTGGATATGGTTTTTCGAAGACTTCTTATCTTGCCTTTCCCTATCTCTTCATTTCGAACGTTATCTATGCAGCTAATGTACATTCTTCAGTAGCATAACATTTGAAATGCTTCCAGTTTTTCCTTTGGATTTCTAATGGTCAACGATACTCTTTCACACAAAACTATTTTAAAAAACACACTTTCAAGAATTTCTTCCTCAATTCTACATCCATATTTGATATCAGCAGAGCTCTTTTACTGAATGACGCTTTCTTCTATTTACAAAAACTATTACTATTACATCTATTTACAAATCTAATCTATTTACAAATCTATTTATCTATCTATTTACAAAACCTAATCTATCTACAATCTATTTACAAATAGTTTTCTATTTGTAATCTATTTACAAAACCTAATCTATTTATAAAATTCTATACTATCTATCTAATCTATTTACAAAACCTAAATATTTTTTCCTAAATACCATATATTTGCTTTTTAGTAGACTCTGCTATATCGTTCGACACGATTTTTGACTTCGCCAATTTAAACAGCTGTTGATTTCTTTTCTCAGTGGTACAGGAAATACTTATATATTTTTTCTAGTTTCATTAATTCTATAAAGATGGTGAAGTGTCTCAGTCTTGCTTTTGCCGAAGTTACTGGCAATTTTTTAAATTTTTTTCCTTGTTTTAATTTCACTAACCTTTTTGTGATTGTATTGAACCCATCATTTTTATTATATATCTTCTTTCAATTTTATCTATCGTATGCATCTTATAACCAGCTGTTAAATATTGACATAAGGAACCATTTCGTTGCATTGTCTCACATTAAATTTAGAGATTTACATTTATTGTTTTGGATGTCCTTGGTTAAACTGTAAGTTCCTTGCATTTAGTTGAGTTCTTTATATACATCAAAGGAAAAAAATGTGGAGTTAAAATATCATGAATAAATCACAGAAGATGACTACCAGGGAAACACACACATTTCTTATTTACGATTACTTAATGCTACTTAAAATATTCATTTGTCTATTTCTTGATACTAGTTCTATGCTACAGAATGTCTATCTCTACCTGTCGCCGTTCTAGATCCTTTTCGTGAGTCTGCAGGGGCTCGTGTGGTTCAAACGTCCATAGATCACCAGTCACCTTTCCCTCATAGATGTGATTACGTCTTCTTGGAGATTGTTGCGTCAGATCCTGTAGATGCCATCCTCTTCTCTTATTTGCCCTATTATTCTTCATAGGATTATTCGTTTCTTGAGTTCTTCAAGTTCCCTGAGCGGACGCTTGATGTATACCAAGAGGCATTCAGAAGCGTAGTGTACCGAGGGACTTACTACTGAATTGTAATATTTGAATTCGAGATTCTAGGAAAGGTACTTGGAGATGTAAATGCTCTTGCAGGAGTGGAATACAGTCTCCGACTTGGTACATCTGGTATCTGTTGCCGAATTCTTACTCTCATTTGCTGAAATCCACTCTGCTAAATATCGGGTGGTTATAATCAAAATGCACCTACTCTCGAAGGTCCAGTGTGGGCTGTAATTCTCTTATGACGAAGGAACTTCGTAGATTTTCTAATGCATTAATGTGGAACCGATCTATGCCAGAAAAAATTAGTTCCGATTTTGGCCATAAGGTGCAAATCTGCTGTTGTGAATGCAAGAAAGGCTTATAGAAATGTTTCTATACGTAATGGTTTAGGAACGAGACGCGGTCAGAAAAGGTCAGACAAGTGAGAAAGGCATAACGTCGATTTTGTTAGTGACCGCCACTTTCATTATGAGCACCGGAGACATCGATGAAATGCTGCACCCGTAAAATGATGTGACAACAGCTACTGGCAACAGTGGAATCTGAGCAACGTGTTCCTGTGTACTGGCCATCAGATCAGGTAGAGATTGAACGTATCCCTGGTAAATGTGTCCTTTTAGATATCCCCAGAGCCGAAAGTTACCTGGATTCAGATCAGGCGATATTGGACGCCATTCATCTGGAAAACCTCTGGAGATAACACATCCATGGAAGATAGCATTAAGCACATCTTTCATTGGGCAAGCGACATGAAGTGTTGCCACATTTTGCATGAAATCAGTGGTTTCCACACAGTTGCGCTCTTTCAGAGCAGAAATCACATGCTGCACAAGAAGGTCTCGAGAACGTGCAGATGTCACGGTACACCTGACAGGCCCTTTGGTTGTATTCTCTTCAAAGAAGAGAATAAAAGTGCTTGTGAATCCACACCACACAGTCGCATACATCGAATGCAGTGGCTCTTCGTGCACAACATGCGGTTTAACAGTACCCTAAATTCAGCAGTTCTGTGTCTCCTCTGCACCCTGTAGCGTAAAATGTGCCTCGTCACTCTATAGGATACTGCTGGGCCACATGTCATCAACTTTGGTCCTTTCGAGAAGCCAAAGAGCAAATACAGAACGTTGCTTCGGATCATGGAGTTTCAGCTGCTGCACTGTCTGGATTTTGTACGTGTACCAGTATAAAACAGGCAGCAAAACTTTCCGCACTGTTGATGGACAATTCTTGTGGCACTGCACGAGCACTGGCAATACCCAGGGCACATGCTGCGTGGTCAATTACAGCAACAGCAACCTCGTCAATAATAGCCACCGGCATTGGACGCCTTCCTCTTCCAGGTGCCTCATCAAGCTCACCTTTCAGGCGGCGATACTCTCTTAATGCAGCATTGTAATTGCTGCTCTCCGCGTAGAACAGTTTCAGTAACAGCACACGGTCTCGCTTCTAGATCGCCGTACTGTTACGATAAGGGCTGTCAAATGACAGCGTGGATGTCATACCGTCGTACAAATAGTATACAGCGCCAGATTCGCACCTACTAGCCAAAATAGGAATTAATTATTTTCGGTTCCGCATTAAGCATTAGCATATCTACCAAGTTTCGCTGCCATACGATAATTACAGCCCACACTAGACCTTCGTGAGTAGCTGTACTTTAATTATGACCATCCAGTACTTGATTGCAGGGACTTAATTAATGGTGGTGCCGTCTAGTAGAATAGCAGATGATGACCTCTGCTTTTTGTTTACTGATTTTCAGTTTTTAGCTGCTATGCTGTAGAGGCTCTAGTTGGTGAGTACCCCGCTAAATTGTTAACTAACAAGACGAAAGCTAGGCAGGGTACACCGAGGTTATCTTTCTTGTGTCAAATCGGCGTTCTAGGTCCCGACGGTAGTGAGGAAGTCCATTACCTGATAATATCTCCAGCATTCAACTGAAGAGCATGCACGAGAGGGCATCACCTTGCCTAACTCCTGTATGAATGGTGAATCTCTCAGACAGCTCACCGCTAAATTTGGCTTTGGAGGTGGTCTTGGGAGTCAAGTTAGTTGATGACTCTAGTTAGACGGGCTCTTGAGAAAATCTTGTAGGTGAAAGACATTGGAGATATGTCTCTGTAGTTCTCGAGGCCGGTCTTGCCAGCCTTCTTGTGAAGAAGTTGGATCACAGATAAGGTCCAGCCTCAAGTTGAGGTTTTCTTCGTAATTATAAATCAAATATTATTTACTTCCTTCGGATATAACAGTCTGCCTGTAACATCTTGATTCTTGCCTTACCTACAATAGGGGTGTTTTATGTGTAGAATTTTGCAGTTTTCGGATAGTAGGTGTTTTACAAAGTTTTATTTTGAATTTCTGTGCCGCTATGAACATTCTATAATGTTCTCCAATAATGCAAGCACAATTTTTACCTTGAAAAAAATGTAAGTTATTGATTGATCTGACTGGCGATAATAGATTGATCGGGAATTCATAAAGAAAGAAAACGACTTTTATAACAAGTCGGACATATATTTACAGAGTCTGGATTTCGTTTAGGTCTGTGCATCCCAATGGCCTTCTCTAAGATGCAGTCATGAATACGATATCCATCTGCTTCACTGACAGTCTCTAATTTCAGTAACAATCCTCCATGATAAAAAATAAAGGTCTAGACAATTAAATCATTTGTAATCGTAAATAACTCAACTTTTGATTGGTAATATAAAACGTAACAGTATGACAAATATATTTAAACAAAGGATCTAAGAGGAAAATAAAGCATACTATGAAGATTTGCTACTTTTCAAAAGTGGAGTTATTAACAGAGTGATGAAAATGAGTACATATAAAACACCAGTTAAACTAATTGTCACTTGTGGAGCAAAAAGTGCTGTAACAAAACCTGATAAAAGCAGTTTTTGAGTTTTCGTGTAGTCAAGAACACGAAAATTAAAATTGCAACTTAAGAAAGATTCCCGCAAAAATTCAGTAAAATAAAATTAAAAAGCATCACTGCTTTCGTTTGCAAAGAAATGAAGCACAATAAAGGCATGGTCAACGTATAAAAGTCGTCAACGTATAAGAGTAATTAGACTAGTATGACTACAAAAACTGGCAAATTACCGTAATTAAAAACAGTATCACGGGAGATGCCATTGCCTAATAGAAGAAAAGATAACTCAAATCACATAAAATTAGATGGTAGTACATAGATCTAGAAACTGATGTATGTGTGGGGACGGAGGGAGAAAATTAAGAACAATGAAAAATGAAGGGAGATTTTGAAAGAAAACAAAACCCACGCTGTTGTGCAGTGCCACTTGGTAGGTAGATTTGGTATTTGTGAATATCCCTTGAAAGCCAGTACATAGTGTTTGGACGAAAGACTAAGAGGCACAAATTATGTTACCAAGGACATATGAATCACATTACTAACTTTAATGACCACAAAGTGCTGTTCGCCTTTGATGGTTAAATACTTACCAGTTTAACATAAACGTGTGGTGCTCGGATTAGCTTCAGACTTGCTCGTGTAGTGTACGTATTTGTTCAGTACATCATATGAACAACAGAAAAAGGTTGTGGAAGCCAACTGACCGAGGACGCTGCATGAGTCAAAATACGTTTGAACATAACATTGGTGGCTGCCGAAAAGATGACTACGAAGAGAACTTACCCGAAAAAATTGTATTAATATTTTGAGGAAGCGATTTATGCTTTTATTGTTGAAATATTCTAAATCTTGTGATATTGCGTACCTGAAAATATAAACTCACTCTGAAACGCGTTAGTTTTAATATTTCAAGGTGGTAGACGTTATTGGGGTGGTTGAGCCGAATTTTGTTTAAATTGCTATGTCCTGAACTGGACCTCGGTTCTTTCGAGCTATTGATAAAACTAAAAAACGTTTTACTACTGATAACATTTGTCATTGCACTAGCTACCTAGACAGGGAAGGGAAATTATACCCAGACCTAATCCGCACGGCGATTAAAAACTTTGACGTGGTACACTGGGCCAGCCTGAGTGTGGCATTTTGGCAGTTCTTCGCATTCGTTTAGGCAAATGCTGGGCTTGTCTTCAACCTCCACCTCAGAAGATGCATAAAATAATCTGTTAAAATACGATAACACGCAGAATAAAGTTTACACCACTACAGACAGATGGCATTCGACTTCTCTCCCGTTAACGACTGTGGCATCCGGCTACAACGTTAAAACCAGTTTGCCAAATGATGAAAAACAGCAGGATCCATACGACAGGTTAAACGTTATGAAAGAGAATTTTTCTAATCATAACAGTTAGTTAATAAACATAAATGAATTATTTGCCCTTATGATAGTGTAGCGTCGCAGTATGGCTTCTCCAATGTCCGCATTTTGGAAAACGTACTATGATTTAGTACAGTGGTTGTCAACCTTTTTCAACTTCAAGAACGATCTGAGTTTGATGAAACACTGACTTAAAAAAATGTACGTACAGCAGACATGGGCAACATTTGATTCCAAGTACAAAGTTTAATAACCTCAAATTTACTTAACCCTTAACGGTCAAAACCTAAAGCTACTCTAGTTACGGCTTAAAAGTAACACAACGTGTAGGCTTCTTTGCGATAATAATTACGAGTTTTCGTTGTAACCTTTTCCATGGAACCCAGTGAGAAGGCTGGGCTTTCTTTGCATGGCACAGAGCTTTGAAGTCAGAAACCACAGAAGTTAAATAACGTCTCAAATGACTTTCAGCGTAAAGTCTGTTTCTATATTTATTTATTTAATAAGCGTATGAAGAAAACAACTAATCGTACAAGTGTGTGGATAGAAAGGGTAATGAAGCCCTTATAGCATTATTCGCTAGCACAGGAAAGTTCTTTAAACTTAACCGAAAACGAATTACTGATACTGTTTTATAATTTTATCTGCAAGTGAAATTTCAAGAGTTGCTCTTTTTCACTAACGCTTTATGTGGATTTTAAAATTGTTGACTCGTAGAAGGGATTGCGAATCCAACTGTTATTGTTGAACATAGCAGGGAAAAATTGTCTGCAGGTTTTTCCAAGGTCTTTCAAATGTTCTTCAATCACTTTCTCTACATTTTCGTCCAAAGAACTGTGATTTTCCATCAGGAAGTGGTGAAGGGTATCAAAGGACCTGGTTTGATTTCTACTGAAACTCGTTTTCCAAAAACTAAGTTTTTTAGTGAATGATTCGATATGGTCTTGTACAATATGAACGTTTATATTTGATACCTAGAGGGAAAAATGTAAACTGTTAATTTTTGAGAAAATATCTTCCAACTAAGCTAATGTCTGAATCCAGATTTCATCTTCCATGTACTTTGCTTTGTGAAACACATGCTCATACAGTCTAGAAATAGTTCTACATCAAGATAGCCACCTAACTTCAGTGCGGGACAGTAAACACTATAAATGCTTCACATTTCCCCACAAAGGATTCCGATGATGGGGGAGTTTGTAGGGCGAGACGTAGTAAAATCAATTACTCGTATTTTCACTGCAACGCTCAGCACAGATTTCAATCCATATAGCATGCGTTTAGAAACGAGAGCTTGTCTATGAATGCAACAATGTGTCCAAGAAGTGCTCGGCGCTACCGATTTCACTTTGGCCACTAAACCAGCATATCACACTGTCATAGATTTCGCACAATCTGAACAAATGCCTACACAGCGAGTCCAGTCTGTTGGATCTTCAAGACAGTCATTGTTGTTGTGGTCTTCAGTCCAGATACTGGTTTGATGCAGCTCTCCATCCTACTCTATCCTGTGCAAGCATCTTCATCTCCCAGTACCTACTGCAACCTACATCCTTCTGAATATGCTTAATGTATTCATCTCTTGGTGTCCCTCTACAATTTTTACCCTTCACGCTGCCCTCCAGTACTAAATTGGTGATCCCTTGATGCCTCAGAACATGTCCTACCAACCGATCCCTCCTTCTAGTCAAGTTGTGCCACAAATTTGTCTTTTCCCCAATTCTGTTCAATACCTCATCATTAGTTATGTGATCTACCCATCTAATCTTCAGCATTCTTCTGTAGCACCACATTTCGAAAGCTTCTATTCTCTTCTTGTCCAAACTATTTATCGTCCATGTTTCACTTCCATACATGGCTACACTCCATGCAAATTCTTTCAGTAATGACTACCTGGCACTTAAATCTATACTCGATGTTAACAAGTTTCTCTTCTTCAGAAACGCTTTCCTTGCCATTGCCAGTCTATATTTTATATCCTCTCTACTTCGACCATCATCAGTTATTTTGGTCCCCAAATAGCAAAACTCATTTTCTACTTTAAGTGTCTCATTTCCTAAATCTAATTCCCTCAACAGCACCCGAGTTAACTCGACTACATTCCATTATCCTCGTTTTGCTTTTGTTGATGTTCATCTTATATCCTCCTTTCAAGACACTGTCCGTTCCATTCAACTGCTCTTCCAGGTCCTTTGCTGTCTCTGACAGAATTACAATGTCATCGGCGAACCTCAAAGTTTTTATTTCTTCTCCATGGATATTAATTCCTATTCCAAATTTTTCTTTTGTTTCCTTTACTGCTTGCTCAATATACACATTGAATAACATCGGGGATAGGCTACAACCCTGTCTCACTCCCTTCCCAACCATTGCTTCCCTTTCGTACCCCTCGACTCTTATAACTGCCATCTGGTTTCTGTACAAATTGCAAATAGCCTTTCGCTCCCTATATTTTACCCGTGCAACCTTCAGAGTTTGAAAGAGAGTATTCCAGTCAACATTGTCAAAAGCTTTCTCTAAGTCTACAAATGCTAGAAACGTAGGTTTGCCTTTCCTTAATCTATCTTCTAAGATAAGTCGTAGGGTCAGTATTGCCTCACGTGTTCCAACATTTCTACGGAATCCAAACTGATCTTCCCCGAGGTCGGCTTCTACCAGTTTTTCCATTCGTCTGTAAAGAATTCGCATTAGTATTTTGCAGCCGTGACTTACTAAACTGATAGTTCGGTAATTTTCACATCCGTCAACACCTGCTTTCTTTGGGATTGGAATTATTATATTCTTCTTGAAGTCTGAGTGTATTTCGCCTGTCTCATACATCTTTCTCATCAGATGGTAGAGTTTTGTCAGGGCTGTCTCTCCCAAGGCTATCAGTAGTTCTAATGGAATGTTGTCTACTCCCGGAGCCTTCACGACAGTATTTGTCGGTTAATATAAATATGTCTCCTCCTGTAGTTCTTTCTTTTACGGGTCTGCGAAATAGTAGTTCCTCGTCTACAGACTCCACATTAATATAAAGGATGAAATTAACAAAATGGCTAAAATGGCAATAGCCGATTCGTCAAGTTGAATCGCAAAAGGAGGACTGTCACAAACTCTCTCCAAAACTTCAATTCTGACATGTCTGATCCGGCGTTTTATCGTATTGTCGGACAGTGGTACCGTATAGACTTTTTTGTGAAAGATTATCCAAGCATCATAACTGTACTACATCATTTATACATGGCTGCACTAAATCTTCAGCTATTAAATGAGGTTCTGCAGTTTTAGGAATTCTGTAGCTATGCGATAACACTCTTTAAGAGCATTCTCATTGTCAAAGTTTGCAGCGGGTGCAAGAGTAGTTAAATTGTTTTTCCACTCGTTAGTTTTTTTGTGCAAAAACATCAGCAGATATGTTTATGCGGGTGGGGTGTTTAGTTTCCAAATAGCGTTCAAGTAGGGAAGGCTTCAGAGTAGTGTTAGCAAGAATGTCGGCACAAATAATACACTGTGGCCTTGGACAGTCCTTGTCACTTGTATATGAACATCCAAACGTAATGTAATTATCATTGTACTTTCTTTTCTGCACACAGGGCTCACTTTTGTCGGATTGTCAGACATCACAGACCTGTTGATACAACACTAACTTGCGACTTTGTTAAACAGTCTTTCCGTTACAAACTTTCACTTTTCAACCAGTTATCCATTTTAATGTGAACGGAAATGACTCAGATACGCAACTGATAACTTACTGCATTTGCCACATGAAAAGAAGACGTAGGCTATTGTTGAAAGGCCTGACCGCCATGTAACCATCATTCCTTAGTGGGGTCGCGGTATTGTTGTTAGTCTTGTTAGAACACGAAGAAGCTGGCAGACTAAATTTCCGTTGTAGCGAAATCAAATTCGTTCCTAACGTTGTTACATAACCGTAAATCAGGCATTCGCGGTAAAGATTAATTTACTGTGGAAATAATGTGATAAGTTCCCGATATTACACGCATGTAATAAGGGGCATCACGGTGTTAATATTTTAATCTTAAAATAATAATAATAGTTTGTCAAAGCCGCTGAAATATTTCACGAAATCCTGATAGTTCACGAACCACACGTCGAGAAACGGTGATTTAGAACACGTAATGCTGTAATGTAATAAAATAAAAATAGTTGTACTCTTTTTCTTTACTGTTAGTGTAATGTAATAGAATGAATATGAGCTGTGACTTATATAAATAAGAAACACACATTAATACAATGGTTCAGTATAAAAGAGAAATAACTAATGTAGGAATATTATTAACCGTGTAATATGTTGTTTAATTTAGCCCGACGCATATAAGCACTCAGTAAACTAGCTCAGTTCTCAGGGGTTACGGAATTGTAAATACTCATTTGTTTAACTATTAAAACACCACAGATATTCCTCAATATACGCCTAGTCAACGTCAAGTTACAAGTTGTGTGCTTATAGCACCAGAGAATACTTCACTAGTCCGTTCACTGTACGACAATAAATTCCGTAACTCAAAATCGTGGTTTCGTCTTGATTCCCAATATAAGATAACAAGCGTAGCTTTTGCAAATGAAATCTTATACCAGAACTAGAATCCTGTGACCAGGCCTTCCTGCCTGGTATGTTATATCGCAACTTTGAGAAAATCTGAAAGTGAATCTTATTAGATTATTTGCAGCGGCCTCCAGGCACGTAGAACCTGAGAGAAAGGTTTAGTTTTCTGACCTGTGGCACGTCTAGACGATGAGATAAAAGAAAGTTCTTAATTTTTTTTAAGATGGCGCCTAACAATGAAGCATTTCTGTTAAGGCCCATGTCTACTTTAGACAAGCAAGGTTTAGGATTACATATGATTTCAACACGGACACAATGTTTAAGTCACTAACAACTCCATTTTCAGTTTTGTTAATAACTTACATTGGCTGATACAGCAAGATGAGCCTTCGTTAAACGCTCCTTACGGTTCGCGTCCAGATCATAAGCAAAGAGCCGGCCGGAGTGGCCGAGCGGTTCTAGGTGCTACAGTCTGGAACTACGCGACCGCTACGGCGCAGGTTCCTGCCTCGGGCATAGATGTGTGTGATGTCCTTAGGTTAGTTAGGTTTAAGTAGTTCTAAGTTCTAGGGGACTGATGACCTCAGAAGTTAAGTCCCATAGTGCTCAGAGCCATTTGAACCTATTGGAATTTGCGCAGCTGAATAAGTATTAAGGAGAAAAAAAGGACATTTTACTAATAACTATATTTGCACATTCAAGAAAAAAAAATTTACAGCGAACACAACAGAATAATTAGCGCACACAAAGAGCGTTAGACAATGCCAAAGAGGTCTATTTTACACAGTGCACTTTGCGCCGTCACACACGAAATACGAGTATATTGTTCACACAATTCCAACACCCCTCCTTGAACTTATATTTTGTGTGTTGCTTCCACAAGATAAACCAAATAGTCCCACAATCTTCTCAAACTTCTCCCTTTTCAAGGGTTTGGTCAGAAGGTCAGCTAACATGTTTTCTGTGCGCAGATAGTCCACGGCAATGTTCTGTCGCTCTATGTGGTCCCGAATGAAATGGTGCCGTATATCAATATGCTTTGTCCTAGCACTAGTAACATCATTTTTAGCTAGGTTTATGGCTCCCTTATTGTCGCAGAAGATGGTTGTAGGTTCCTCAATTAAATTGGGTTCTATTTCACTTATCAATGTTCGTAGCCATAATGCTTCCTGTGTGGTATAAGATAGTGCCATATACTCGGCCTCTACGGTGCTCAATGCAACAGTTTTCTGCTTTTGACAGGACCATGATGTGAGGCCTTCCATTAATTTAAAACAGCAGCCAGTGGTGGAGTATCTGTCTCCCAATTCACTCCCCCAGTCCGCATCGCTATATCCCTCTAGTTTTGCGTTACCATCTCTATGGTATTTTAACTCATAGTTTGAGGTTCCTCTTAGGTATCGGAATACCCTCTTTACAGCTTTCCAGTGCTTTTCCTTTGGGTCTCTGCAATATCAGCTCACTGCATTGGTGGCAAAAGCAATGTCGGGTCGTGACGTTTGAGACAAATATAACAGACTCCCTACTGCTTCTAAATAAGGAACATTCTTGTCACATTTCACATCAGTCTCATTTACAGTTAACTTCACTCCTACTTCCATTGGAGTACTTATGGGTTTGCAACCACTCATGCCAAATTTCTTTAATATTTTTCCGTGTATAATGATTGACTTATGCTCAATTCTTGTCTTTCTTCATCCTTAGTAATCTGCATACCTAAATACCGTTTGACTTCTCCCAAATCATGCACCTTAAACTTGGTTTGCAGCTGTTTCTTGAAAATTCTCATTTGGCCTTCGCTTTCACTCAGGATAAAGAACTCGTTCACCCATATCGCCATTATTATTATTTATTTTTTTCTCCCTTTATAGTAAATGCTGGGATCTGCCTTGGATTGCTTCATATTCATATTTATTAGAGTTTCATGTAGACATCGATTCCAGCAACGTCCACTTTGTTTAAGTCCATAAATACTTTTTCTCAAACGCCAAATTTTTTTATTTTCTGATCTGGTTTTTATGGCTTCCCTTGGTGGAATGACATATATCTCCTCCTCCAATTTCCCATTTAAATATGCCGTTTTAACATCCATATGATGAATTATTAAATTTCGTTTTACTGCCAAGGCTAAAAGATATCTCAATGATGCATACTTGACTACAGGTGAAAAGTTTCTTCGTAATCTACCCCTTGTTTTTTTGAATATCCTTTTACCACAAGTCTTGCTTTGTATTTTGGTGATGAGCTTTCAGGGTTCTTCAAATTGAATACCCATCTTACCTGCAGTGGTTTCTTATCTCCTGGCATATCTACCCATTCAAAGGTTTCGTTCTGATATAAAGATTCTAATTCTCTCTTCATCGCTTCTTTCCATTATTGAGAGTTTGGGCCACTCATTGCTTCTTCTGCTGTTCTTGGCTCATCATTAAAAGACTGTGCTGTATACATCTCAAAATCCCGATATTCCTTCGGTTTTGGTACACGAGAAGAACGCCTTACATTGTTTTCTTCATTTTTTCATCCTCTAACTCATTGTCATAATAAATTGTATCCATTTGTCCTTGGCTGTCGTCTTCCTCTTCTTCACTTTCTATTTCCTCACACAAGGTTTCACCTTCTGAACAGGTGCAGTTGACTTAGTGGTTTTGCTCTCTTTAGAGTCCTTTCTATTTTCAAAGAATATTACATCTCTACTTGTGACAATCTTTTTAGTCAATGGATCCATTAATCGGTAGCCCTTTGAATTCTCACAACAGGCTACAAAAACATACTTTTTAGCTTTCGGATCCCATTTTCCTCTTAGCTGTTTTGGAATATGTGCCATTGCATCACACCCAAAAACCCTTATATTGCTTAGATCAGGTTTCTTCCCTATCCATATCTCATAAGGGATTCTATTCTTTAGTGCTTTTGTAGGTGATCTATTGTTCAAATATACAGCTGCTGACACTGCCTCTGCCCAAAAATCTTTGGATAATTCAGCGTCAGTCATCATGCTCCTTGCTTTTTCAACAATGGTCCTATTACCCCTCTCAGCAACCCCATTTTGAGATGGGCTGTACCTTATGGTAGTCTGATGCCTGATTCCCTTTTCTGCCAGAAGTTTCTTCAATTTCTGGTTAATATATTCTCTCCCATTATCAGACCTGATGATCTTGATCTTCTTTCCGTCCACCTTTCAACCATATTGCAATATTCCTCAAAGATATCTCTCACTTGGTCTTTAGAACTAAGAAAATAAACATGAGTATATCGTGAGTAATCATCAATAAAGGTAAGAAAATAATTACTCCCACCTATGGATTCACACTCCATCGGGCCACATACATCTGTGTGGATTAACTGTAAGACTTCTGTGGATTTACTCTTACTAGTCTTGAAGGGTAACCTTGCTTGTTTTCCCTTTATACATGTCTCACAAGGATCCTTGGACATACTAAAATTCTGTATTCCCTTTACCATATTCTTTATTATAGACATACTCTTTCTATTTAGATGTCCAAGCCTCCGGTGCCATAAAAAAACCTTCTGCTGAATATACTGAATCAATAACATTTTTATGTTTACTGTCAATGGTATCCAACTTAAAAATACCCCTTTCGTTACTTGCTGTAGCTATAACTTCACCACTTTCACTGATTACTCTTGCACCCTGCATGTCAAAAGTGACTGTATTTCCTTTCTTGACAATTTACCCTACGGACAGCAGGTTAGTTGCCACATTTTTCACATAATGAACATTGTGTGCTATAACCATATCTGATTCACCATTTACACTTACATGTAGATCTAGTTTCCCAGCCAGGTGACACTGGAGCTTGTTGCCATCAACAGTAGATATTCCCGTATGAGTCTTATCTTTGATGTCATAAAGAATTGATTTTATCTTTAACAATATGCACAGATGCACCTGAGTCTAAAATCCATTCCATATCACGATTACTCATCCCACCAAAAGAATAAAAACAGGAGAGTGCCTTACCTTTGTTATTGGTCCTTCTCTCTGGGCTATCAGTAACATACCTCTTTTGCTGAGTGTCTGATCTTGGGCTTACTTTTTCTTTGCACTGAGACGCAATATGTCCCATCTTCTGACATTTATAGCACCTCACCGATTTCTTCTTTTTGTTTTTTGAGTAGAGAGCAGACGCACCTTCCTTCTCCAATGTACAACAGCTTGGAGCACTCTTTACGTCCTGCAGGATTTTCACCTTAACACTGTCGCCTATGATTGGTATACCCGAGCTTTCAAGTCCCATAATCATAGGTGCATACCTTTCGGGCAGTTCTGCCAACAGCAATGCTCCTATCCATTCGTCGGCGATCTCGAATCTGATGTTTCTCAGTCGGTTCGACGTGGTTATTATTTTGTTAACGTATTCGTCTACACTCTTACATTTGTCCAGACGAGTGGTAATTAACTCGCGTAATAATCCTACTTTTCTCGTAAGACCACTATCCTCGAATGCACTTCGTAAATTGTTCCAGACTTCTTTCGCTGTAGCAGCTTTTTCAACGTGAACATAATTCACCGAATCAATCAGTAATATCAATTTTGATTTTGCTTTCCTATCCTTACTTGAATAATTCTGATCTGTGGATTTCATTGTCCCATCTACCACGTCCCATAGGTCGTCTAAACGTAAATACGCTTCTACTGCGAACTTCCAGGTTTCATAGTTTTCGCGACCTATAAGTCTTTCAATCTGTGGAATTTGTGCCGCACTCATTCTTAACGGTAACTTGCTTTTTATTGCCGTAAAGAACACCGAAAAATAATGCGGAAAAAAATTGCGATCGTCTTGTAAGGATAACTCGCACTTCACGTAAACTGGAACTTTTCCAATACTTTCTACCTACTATTTTATTGATATACTTATTCCAAATGCAGCATGGGCCCATAACCTATTGGAATTTGCGCAGCTGAATAAGTATTAAGGAGAAAAAAAGGACATTTTACTGATAACTATATTTGCACATTCAAGAACAAAAAAAAATTTGCAGCGAACACAACAGAATAATTAGCGCACACAAAGAGTGTTAGACAATGCCAAAGAGGTCTATTTTACACAGTGCACTTTGCGCCGTCACACACGAAATATATTGTTCACACAATTCCTACAGAACCATCAGTCAAGAAGAAGAATAGTAATGACAAAAGAGGTTAGAGTTCAAACACAGAATCTCAATTCCATGGAATAGGCATACATTGTAGCATAATATATTGTTCGTTGGTAAAATTCGCAAGTTATTCATACAATCGTAAAAATATGTAATCTATACATTTCACATTCATGTCCACCCAGGAGAAACAGTACAATGCATACCGTGAATTTAACACAACTCATACAAGGAGCGGATTGATGGCCATACAACATGACGACAAATCTATTAAAGAGACTGCTGGTGCGACTGTATTGCTCTGTGGGCCTTTGTACGCCTTTTCATTTCTCCGTTGCGCTTCCCTGTGTGCTCGGAACACTGTATAGCCTGGCCCTTTATAGACGCACTGTAGAAGAGTAGCGTTAGCGAAGCAAAGTTGTTTTTTTTTTATTTTATTTGATTTTCTTTTTACATTAAAAAATACAGCCATTACAACTGCTTGTTAACGTAACTGAGGATACTTACATTATACAGTTACACGTTAATAAATTTTCAAACATCAGTATTTGATACGTCACTGCTCGGGGTGTCTCCGCACTCGTCTGCCCTGGTCATCAGGATTCAGTGTCTGCCCTGGTCATCAGGATTCAGTGTCTGCCCTGGTCATCAGGACTCAGTGCTAATAGGGACTCATCACTGAGAGCAATTCCTCGCCGTAGACGTGTCTGGAGAGGCCGCAGACAGTGACGGGATACCAACCTGCCTGTCGCCCGCCATTCGGTCTCACAACCAAGAGTGATGGTCTGGGGCGCCATTTGATACCAGCACCCCTTTGGTTGTCACCTACGACATCCTTACTGCAGAGTCGTACATCGTCGATATTTTACGCCCCGTTTTGTTGCCCTTCACGGCAAGCCATCCTGTGCTTACGTTTCAGCAACGTAATGCCAGCTCGCACACGGCGACAGTGTCTACTGCTTGTCTTTATGCTTGCCAAACCCTAACTTGGCCAGAAAGGTCGCCGGACCTCTCCTCAACTGAGAATGTTTGCAGCATTATGGGCAGGTCCCTCCAGTCAGATCGGGAGTTTGACGATCTAACGCTCCAGTTGGAGAGAAATGGCATGATTCCCTCAGGAGGACATCCGACATCAATGCCAAGCTGGATAATTCCTTGCATAAGTGCCAGAGGTGAACCAATGCGATATTGACTTGCTCAATTTGTGAAGCTCTTTCTCTTGAATAAATCATCAAATTTTTCTGGAACTGTACAGATTTGTTTATCTGTGTATGTACATCACATTTACCGATCTACGTCCCATTCGGATAATTCCTTTACGTTGTTTCTTATTTTTTTTTTGTCTTACAATGTAATTTGCTATCTCAGCTATAACTGCCATTTCCTGATTACCTATCTGATTTAAAACTCAAATTTTCTAATATTTAGATTAAAGAGCCATTTGTGTAGCGCGTAACCTGTTTGGAGGACAAGAAATGGGGTGCACGTCGGGATTGCAATAATACAGAATACAGCCTTGGTCGGTGAGATAGCTGATGTCTCTCAACTGATATCAGATAATTCATATTGTAGATGGCTACATACTAGCAACCGTACTACCCATCTGCTGTGGAAAACACTCACTGCCCCTGTAACGATGTAGCGCTTAGTCCTTTCGGACGGCCTGCGGTGCCATACAATGTGAACACCGCCCGGGAGTGGCCATAATTTCTCTGAAACCGTGTCTGCGAACCTCTGTAACAGTTCACTGTGTCCTGATTTACGACAGGAGCTGTCCGGACTACTCGCAGACGCGACGTCTAAGGGAATTTTCTCCGCCTTTTTGTGACAACGTCGAGAGGCAGCGGCGTTCGTAAGGGTCTATTTTTGACATCAACTTCTTGAAATAAAGCTGCTCCGTAAAATAATCGTATCACGCATGGGGGAGAAGAAAGCATCCACCATTACCTTCTTGGCAAAGCAGGATTTTCCTACTACTTTAGGCAAGGTGCGGGTAATAACCATGTTCTACATCTACATCTACATCCATACTCCGCAAGCCACCTGACGGTGTGTGGCGGAGGGTACTTTGAGTACCTCTATCGGTTCTCCCTTCTATTCCAGTCTCGTACTGTTCGCGGAAAGAAAGATTGTCGGTATGCCTATGTGTGGGCTATAGTCTCTCTGGTCCCTTCGCGAGATACACGTAGGAGGAAGCAATATACTGCTTGACTCCTTGGTGAAGGTATGTTCTCGAAACTTAAACAAAACCCCGTACCGAGCTACTGAGCGTCTCTCCTGCAGAGTCTTCCACTGGAGTTTATCTATCATCTCCGTAACGCTTTCGCGATTACTAAATGACCCTGTAACGAAGCGCGCTGCTCTCCGTTGGATCTTCTCTATCTACTCTATCAACCCCACCTGGCACGGATCCCACACTGGTGAACAGTATTCGAGCAGTGGGCGAACACGTGAACTGTAATCTACTTCCTTTCTTTTTTGGGATAGAAATGTACTGAAATTTAATCTTCTCACTCTTTCCAACAAATTACAGTTTTACACAAAATACCGTTTTCACAAATATCTTAGACATTTTAACGTTGTAGTAACAGTTTCGTTGAGTCAACTGTGCACACTTATTATGAAAACAATTATCCTTCAACTAAATCACTCCTGAGCTTTTACGTTTTCTTAACATAACGCAAAGATATGTAAATTCATAATAGAAATCATCCAGCTTATTGAACTTCTGACCGAAAAGTTGGTGAAACTGGTGAGCGATGGAGGTGAAGGGGGGGGGGGGGAGTTTGTCTCCGGCCCTCATATACTCTCGTCGGTTTTCATACCTGACATTATCGTAGGTATAAGATACCAGCAATTTATCGTTACTCAAACGTGGAAAAAATTGTCACGTTTCTCGTTGGCTCTCGCTTATAATACACTTAGCCATTTTTAAATCCATTTCTGTACCGGCAGAGAGTTCCTGTAGTCACAACTAGTCTGCAGTGATGTTTTTTTCAGCAGTGCACGTTAGTGGCTGTCCTACAATGAAAAACAGAACAAACGATGGGCATTAGTTTCTGTTCCCTCATCTCCTAACCAAGTCTAAATAACAAAACTAACTATTCGTGTACGTAGAAGAGATCTGCATGTGCTGCGATTAAATACTCGCAGATTACGACCGAATTTTGCGACTCCCCCTCGAAAAATATCAGAATAAAACTGTTGCTTTACGATAAAAAGTTCATCATTTGTTCGTTGTTTCTATTCCTCTCCATCTTTAACAGGTCAGAAGATTCGCATCTCAGACCTTCTTTTGGAAATATCAAGTCTTTTCTACAGATCTTATTTAGTCACGTTTACCGTCTACAAATTACATCTGGGCGAATTATAATGTTACGGAATCTTACTTGTATGACAGAGCTGCGGATCTTAAGGTTTTCTGCAGACCAATCTCCCTGGAGCTAGTATTTTTTCTTTTAAATCAAGTCTCAGTTGAATGTGTAGTGAGTCAAGCTCTCAGGTATCTGAATTTCTCCACTGATTTGAAGTTTAAATCAGGTGCAGACTGTAGGGTCGTGTCCTGTTTTATTCCTGACGTCAGTAAGCATTCAGTCTTACTTTGGTTTATATGTAAAACCACATTCGTGGCTTGCACCACGGTGATCCACCACCGCCATGCTTTTCAGTTTGCTCTCTACTGACTCGTCACAAAATGTCGTCTATATTTACGCTACGCTCCACGAGACACTTTTTGTGTGTGGCGAGTATATACTTGAGTTATCACTCACATTCACGCCCTGTTTCAATCGCGAATAGTGTGCCGCAATAATGAACGTCGGTTTCACTCAGTCTGATCTCCAATGTCTCTGGTTTTCCCATCATGATCATTTAGTGACATGCTCGTGAGAAAACGCCCATGAACCGTGGACCTTGGCTAGATGGCGTAGAGTGCATGCATCAACGATTCAGATAGCCGCACCGTAGATGCAACAACGACGAAGGGTATCTGTGTAAGAGTTCACACTAAAGTGTGATTGCTGAAGAGGGGCAGCAGCATTTTTGGTAGTTGCTGAGACAACAGTCCGAATAACTGACTGCTCTGCCCTTGCAACATTATCCAGTACGATACTACATTGTGGGAACTGCGAACAGATTGAATGCAAAGGGAAACTACAATCAATTTTCCCGAGGGCATGCGATTGCGTCCTCTTGAGTAAAATTTACTGGAGGTGAAACGGCCCCCTCATTTGGTCGTGTGGAGCCTACTCAGGAAGAAGTTTTAATCTGGAAATACAAAACTTACATTCTACACATGGAAAGCTAGATCCGTTAATAGGGTAGATAAGTTAGAGAATAAAAAAAAGGAGAATGGTGAGGTTCATGTTATATTTAGCGGGAATTCGTGAAGTGAGAGGGTAGAAAGAACAGCACTTTCGGTCAGGCTAGAAAACGGTTATAAATACAAAAACATCATTAACGTAATCTGGAGGGGGTCCACCAATCAATAAGAAACTAGGAATAAAGTCACATGAAGAGCACAGTGACCGTATCGCAGGGACCAAGACAGACACGAAGCCAGTGCACATCGCCGTAGAATTATTAGCCTACAAGCTTCGCGGATGATGAGATCAGAAGAGCCGCGCGGGATTAACCGAGTGGTCTTAGGCGCTGCAGTCTTGGACTGAGCGGCTGGTCCCGGCGGAGGTTGGAGTCCTCCCTCGGGCATGGGTGTGTGTGTTTGTCCTTAGGATAATTTAGGTTAAGTAGTGTGTAAGCTTAGGGACTGATGACCTTAGCAGTTAAGTCCCATAAGATTTCGCACACATTTGAACACTTTTTTTTTTTTTTTTTTTTTGAGATCAGAAGAATGTATGATGAGATAAAATACTCTGCCTGACAAAGAAAAAATTTTCAAATGTGTGTGAAATCTTATGGGACTTAACTTCTAAGGTCATCAGTCCCTAAGCTTACACACTACTTAACCTAAATTATCCTACGGACAAACACACACACCCATGCCCGAGGGAGGACTCGAACCTCCGCCGGGACCAGCCGCCTGACAAAGAAACGTGAAGCACCCAGAATGGGTGGAGGAAACGAAATGAAACTTCACGTGTTGAGAGCGCATTTGACGTCATTTCGGCGACTTCAAAATCGACTCTTTTGTACAATGTATGTTCTCACTTACATACATACATTATGTAATCAAAAATATCCGGACACTTCACAGAAAATGACTTGTAAGTTTGGGGCGCCCACCATCGGTAATGCTGGAATTCAGTATAGTGTTGGCCCACCCTTAGACTTGATGACAGCTTCCACTCTAGCAGTCATACGTTCAATCAGGTGCTGGAAGGTTTTTTGGGGAATGGCAGCCCATTTTTCCTTGGAGTGCTGCAGTGAGGAGAGATATCGATGTCGGTCGGTGAGGCCTGGCACGAACTCGGCGGTCCAAAACATCCAAAGGTGTTCTATAGGATTCAGGTCAGGACTCTGTGCAGACCACTCCATTACAGGGATGTTATTGTCGTGTGACCACTCCGTCAAAGACCGTGCATTATGAACAATGCTCGATCGTGGTGAAAGATGCAATCGCCAAAATTGCTCTTCAACAGTGGGAAGCAATAAGGTGCTTAAAACATCAATGTAGGCCCGTGCTGTGATAGTGCGATGCAAAACAACAACGGGTCCAAGCCCCCTCCATGAAAAACACGACCACACCATAACAGCACCGCCTCCGGATTTTATTGTTGGCACTACACACGCTGTCAGATGACGTTCACCGGGCATTCACCATACCCACACCCTGCCATCGTTTCGCCACACTGTGTACCGTGATTCTTCACTCCACACAACGTTTCTCCACTGCTCAATCGTCCAATGTTTACGGTCCTTACACCAAGCGAGACGTCGTTTGGCATTCGCCAGCGTGATGTGTGACTTATGAGCAGCCGCTCGACCATGACATCCAAGTTTTCTCACCTCCCGCCTAACTTACATAATACTTTCCATGGATCGTGATGCAGCTTGGAATTACTGTGTGATGGTCTGGATAGATGTCTGCCTATTACACATTACGGCCCTCTTCAACTGTCGGCGGGCTCAGTCAGTCAAGTCGGCCGATGTGGCCGAGCGGTTCTAGGCACTTCAGTCCGGAACCGCGCTGCTGCTACGGTCTCAGGTTCGAATCCTGCCTCGGGCATGGGTGTGTGTGATGTCCTTAGGTTAGTTAGGTTTAAGTAGTTTCTAAGTCTAGGGGACTGATGACCTCAGATGTATTGGTCTCTATCGTTCTTAGGGGAATGCGTGCGACGGATAAGTCGCATTTTGTCTTCCGTAAGCAGCCTTCAAACTGCGAAGAGCTCCGTGTCGTGGTCATAGGAGCATCCGCATTCTTAACCTTTCTTCCTTCCTTCTTCTCAGAACATGTGAAAAAGTTGAGTAACTGGCAGACCAAATGAACCAAGGGGCTACCAATAGTGTATCTTCAGCGATCATTCTGTGAACGCTGTTGTGTTTGGGCCACCACAGCCGGTGCCGGGTTCATGCACCCATACCGACTGCTGTTCATCGGCGACGGAGGCTGGAATTTGCACACCAGTAATTCAACTGGATGTCCACTGAGTGGCGACAGGTGATCTTTTCGGGGGAATCACGTTTATGCTCTATCGGACAGGTGGCCGTTGGCGTGTACGGCGTGAACGGTTGATTGCAAGCACCGTGCAATTGCTATGCTTTGGGGAATGTTTTCGTGGTACTCCCGATCGATATCATCATTCTCAATGGCACAATGAATCAACACAAGCACACATATATCCTCAGGTTCTTGTCCACCCCTACGTTCAGTTTGTTTTTCGTCGGCACGATGGCATCTAAACAGCAGGACAGTGCAACGTGTCACACAGATCCCAGTGTACGAACGTGGTTCGAAGGGCAGCAGGATGTGTTTACCGTACTCCCTTGGCCACCAAACTCCCCGCTTTTTAATCCAGTCGAGAATCTATGGGACCAGATCCATCAGGTTGTTCGTGCCATGGACTCTCAACTGAGAGACCTAGCGCAGTTTCGGAGTCAATGCCCCAATGGAAAGGGTGGTTTAATTGGCCTTTAATACACACATCAAAAAAATTTTTGCATCACCCCGGTCCCCAGAACTCCTGAAGGTAGACGTTCACTGGGGATAATACAGACACAGTCCCCTCGACTGTTCAGAGATGTCACTAAATTCGTCCAAACATGTAAACAAGCATGCATGAGCAGCCGATCGGTTCTAGTCATTCCACCCGGAAGGAGGCACACAGCTAGTGTTGTCTGTAGTTCAACCATCCCTAGACTGCCAATTCCGCGGTTCGATAGCGTCCGCATTGTACTTTGTGCCAGGAAGGGCTCTCAACAAGGGAAGTGTCCAGGCGTCTCGGAGTGAACCAAAGCGATGTTGTTCGGACATCCAGGAGATACAGAGAGAGACAGGAACTGTCGATGACATGGCTCGCTCAGGCCAATCAAGGGTTATTACTGCAGTGGATGACCGTTACCTGCGGAATATGGCTCGGAGGAATCCTTACAGTAACATCACCATGTTGAATAATGCTTTTCGTGCAACACAGGACGTCGTGTTACGACTCAAACTGTGCGCAATAGTCTGCATGATGCACAACTTCACTCCCGGCGTTCATGGTCAGGTCCATCTTTGCAACCACGACACCATGCAGCGTGGTGCAAATGGGCCCTACAGCATGCCGAATGGACCGCTCAGGATTGGCATTACGTTCATTTCACCCTTGAGTGTCGCATATGCCTTCAACCAGACAATCGTCGGAGGCATGTTTGGAGGTAGCCCGGTCAGGCTGAACGCCTTAGACACACAACCCAGTGAGTGCAGCAAGGTGGAGATTCCTGCTGTTTTGGGGTAGCATTATGTGGGGCCGACGTACACCGCTGGTGGTCATCGAATGCGCCGTAATGGCTGTACGATACTTGAATGCCATTCTCCGACCGATAGTGCAACCATATCGGTAGCATATTGGCGAGGCATTCGTGTTCATGGACGACAATTCGCGCCCCCATCATGCACATCTAGTGAATCACTTCCTTCAGGATAACGACATCGCTCGACTAGAGCGGTCAGCATGTTATCCAGACTTTATCGAACATGCCTGGGACAGATTGAAAATGGCTGTTTATAGACGACGTTACCCACCATCCACCCTGAGGGATCTACACCGAATCGCCGTTCAGGAGTGGGACAATCTGGACCAACAGTGCCTTGATGAACTTGTGGATAGTATGCCACGACGAATACAGGTATGCATCAATACAAGAGGACGTGCCACTGGGTATTAGAGGACCACCAGCTCTGAAGGTCTCACTGTATGGTGGTACAACGTGCAATGTGTGGTTTTTGTGGTGTCACCGCCAGACACCACACTTGCTAGGTGGTAGCTTTAAATCGGCCGCGGTCCATTAGTACATGTCGGACCCGCGTGTCGCCACTGTGTGATCGCAGACCGAGCGCCACCACAAGGCAGGTCTCGCGATACGGGATAGCACTCGCCCCAGTTGTACGGACGACGTAGCTAGCGATGCACACTGACGAAGCCTCGCTCATTTGCAGAGCAGATAGTTAGAATAGCCTTCAGCTAAGTCAATGGCTACGACCTAGCAAGGCGCCACTAGTAGTTTATTGCCTGAATCTACAGAGTCTCACTTGTATCGTCAATAGCGATGTATCAAGGATGGATTAAAGTTAAGTATTCCAGCAGCTACGTACTTTTCTTTATAGCATTCATTACTTCTCCTGTTACAGACCTATCTCTTGCCTGCGTGAACTAAACGCGTGCCTTTCGGCTACTTCCGTGGCGTGGCTGTCTTGCTACGCCACAACAGTTTTCATCAGCAATAAATAGGGCGGATATGATGTTTATGTTGATCTCTATTCCA
This sequence comes from Schistocerca americana, assembly GCF_021461395.2. Taxonomy (NCBI): domain Eukaryota; kingdom Metazoa; phylum Arthropoda; class Insecta; order Orthoptera; family Acrididae; genus Schistocerca; species Schistocerca americana. Next base: position 321,537,833 of record NC_060126.1, on the reverse strand, counting down.
ATTTTCTGTACAGGTTCCGGAACCCTCACAACCGAGGTGATGCAAAACTTTTATTGATGTGTGTACAACCCCCTGAGGAACTTTCCTGACTATTCTCAGCGGCGGTGTGTCTGAAATGCTTTTCTCGCCCATCCTTAAGAAAACCGCGCGATTTCAGCCAGGTGCGTCGCGGTCTGACCTCAATCGGAGAGTTGTCAATAGAAGGGGTGAAATGTGGATAAGATGGGGTGTGACGAGCTTCCCATCATAAGAAATGTCTACGGTGGCGTTGGGCAGAATTATGGTGAAATTTGGTGATAATCTCCCATGTGACCCACTGATGCCTCACATGAACTTCTGAGCTCTGGCGTTTTTTTTCCGCACGTATCAGCATGTTGCTGTCTAAGGAGTCGCATGTACGAGGTGACTTCGAATGCTTTTACAGCATCGAACATTGCAAACACGTCTGAGCCAAATTTCAAATTACTAGGAGACAACGACGGGGTTTGGGAAAAGTGACCCTTTAACTGTGCTGCGCAGTGAACGTACGAGTACACAAAGGGCCCACACGACAGGGCCAGTCTCCTGTGTGGTATCGCACAGTTAACGTTAGTCACCACAGAAGACAAGCTTAACGGAACCATATTATGTTTCCGCCATAAGTCGTACATATAGCCCGACTCATCCGCCATTGATCAGGTCTGACGTCACAGAGGGCGGTGATAACAGGGACTACATCCTAGTTTCCGTCTGGCGTCAGACAAATAGCTCGGAAGTGAACATTCAGCCGCCGACCGCGGATTTAATCGGACGCATAGCTTCACTCGGCTAATTGCCATCAATTGTCACCAGTGGCCATTAGTTACCGCATAGCTATCGCCTCACAGTTGACACAGCCATTGCATAGTGTCGCTGTGTGCGTTATTAACAGAGATAGAACTTAGATACTGTCAGCAACAGTTGAACCAGATTCCAATTGCTATTAGATTAGCCTTCGTTCAGTGAGTTAGGTTTAGATCAGTGTTTAGAACTTCTAACATCGATGCTACGCTTTTTCATTAACACCGCACTAAAGCTGAGTAGTTGTACATATTCTTTTAATGAATGATTGTTAATCGTTACTCACTGTATTGGCAACAATACTTTTGTTGTAGTGAGATTTTGCCTTGTGACAAGACAGTTGCTGTTTGCACGTACGTCACTTCGACATAGCATCTACTTTATGTGATCGGGAGTTCGCTTCCTAGTACCTTTATGAGGGGTTCCAAACGTTATTTGTTGAATTCAACAGTCGCAGATTTAGTGACCTTGTTCTCGACGGGAATTAAAGCCTTGGGCTTCATTCCATTAACGAAGGAGAAAATTAAGAAGTAAAGAAGAAGGTAGCTAAATTTTCGACTTACTTAAGGGTGTAGATAGACCAATAACAAGTTGCCTCGTCTCCTTAATCCATTAGGAGGGAAAATATATTTTCTTTCGAAAAATATGATACTTAGTCACGCTGTTGAGACCAATCCTTACAAGACATTTTACATATTTCAAATCTGAATACTTTCATTACTAAAATGAATTATGACTAGAACAATAATCAGAGATGATACCATATTGCCCATATATTCTACTGATGGTTACTTCTTCTTGACTTTGTCACATGTAATACCACAAAAAAATCACCTGGGCGAATAAGCATGGAAGAGGAGAATTTATTCATAACAATAATTATATCAAATAAGCTTCATTTTCTTGTGTAAAAACTCTTCTATATTTATTTTTCTCTTTTTTTAATTTTGACTTTATTGTGTGACTGCAAATACATACATAGCTATGTCTGATAAACAAACACATAAAATATTAATGTTCAGAGTAAAATATCAAAAATATTGGCCTGAACTGGTACTCTGCACTCAGAAGATTGTATCAACTTTTTTTTTTTTTCTTATACGATCCACATCTTCCATCTTCTCACTGGAGGTGAAATAATGGTTTACTATCAAACTGAGCTTCCTTTTTTACCAGCGATTTGCTCTTCGGTTCGTACTCAACCTTAGGAGAATGCTGTTACACATTTTGAAGGTAAAGCAAAGTAATTCTTCTAGTGAAGCCTAAAAAATCAGAAGGATTTTCTCTACCTTGTGTTGTCAGTCTCTGCAACTGCCAGGGACTAAGAAAGGAACGACTAACTGGGAACTAGGACAACTGCTAATGCCTTTTTCATAGCTTTAGCTTTATTCTCGTTTTTCCAAGTTCTCATCCATTCTAATAACTGTTGTCATGTGTGTGTGTTGTATTTTGTGAATTCAGACGGTTGTTTGATTGCAGTTTTTTCTTCTTTCTCGGGTGTGCAGCTCGACCAACTTCACGCATCCCATCACGAGAAGATGCAACCGTAACCACATCTCTGTCATTATAACGCATCAGTGTAGCACAAGAAGCAATATCTCTTATCTGAGTCTCTTTTGTTTTCCAAGTTTTTGAGATTTTGCAGTGGAGTATGTTCGACTTTGTCTTGCCGAATCGTACCTGTCCGAAAAATGTCCTTTCCTATTCAGTTTAGCAATCAGTTTGAAGTATGTAAAGCAACTGTCAAAGGTCAAGTGATACTGTCCAGGCATTTCTGCGATGAGATTTGGCACTAGTGAGGTGTCTACACTCATTGAAGGGTCTCAAGTTGCTGACGCGCCTTGATAAGGTTTCTCCTGTGTAAAGTATCCATTTCTGTTACATAAATACCATATTTTAAATCTGAATCTAAAAGACTTTCCTTTTATGTGTTGCTTAGCACTTTGGCGACCGCCATAGTGAAGCATAGCCTCATAAACGTGAATATATGGATTATTGTGGTAACACTATCTACATTTTTCATTTAACATTTTGAAACCTTAAAAATTTAGCCATTTTTATCTGCACATGTGTTATCACAAAGATAAAAAACTTTAATATTTTTATGAATCACTTCCTTGAAACTGCAGAGAAATTGCAGAATTATTCACGTCGTATTTTTTTTCCCAATGCATTCGGCAACTAGGTACATCAGTACAACCACTTATCAAAAATATCGCTAGCACTACATTTAGCTCCTGTAATGCTGAAATTGATATCTCCTTTTTCCAGACTTGAAGTATAATTTGATAAATAGATAACTGAATTACTTCATCAAAAAGAACTCGAAACGCTGACTAGGCGATATTTCATGCAAGTTTTTTGGGAGAAGTAGCAACATCTGTCTCCTTTCAAAAACGAGTAACTTTCGCTTTTCGTGACAGGACAGGGTAGACATTCGTTCTATTATATGACACATTGTAACATTCTAGTTGACGCTTCGTGCAAGTTTATTCTTCATTTTCTATTACAATATTCTTCACCTCCCCTTCAATGAAAGAACTACAAATGCCTGTGACATCGCCATCTTCACCACAACTGTCATTCCCAAACAAATTTCGGCCTTTAGGTGGAACAATATAAACTACTGCTGTCCAAACATCTTCCTTCTTCACAACTGCCATACGGTCTTCTACCATTAAACTTATGAACGAAAGAACAAAACAGAAATGCTCGAACTACATCGTGTCACTTGTGACCATCATTACAGAATAATGCTTTAAAAATAATCTTCTATTACAGAAATTGCGGGTATTGTGCTTAATACAAAACTAGAAACTTCAGTGAATGACACAAAATACTTTACAATCGTTCGACATTTTGTTTATTTGCTACAAACGTACCAATTTTGCAGACTCGTGTTCTCAGCAAATAGTTCCAAACACCTTTCGAGTTTTATTTTTGTGCTTGAGCTCGAATGAACGACGTGAGTAACTGCTGAACAGGCATACCAACACAAGTTCTGTTTGGACAAAGAATCCCGGGCAATACTTTCAAAAGATATTGCCAGCAGTTTTCCGTAACTTTCCATTAGTGGAACAGCAGCGCTAACGGGTTTGCAGCAGGCAGACATGCGGTATTTTCCATTACGGCTCCGTAGCCTATTTGTAGTGGTTGGCAATGCTGCGCAATCGATTTTCAGCCTACCGACCACTGCGATTACCTGCCGTACACGATACGTGGGGAAACGCACGCAGATACCTAGGCAGGGCTCAGTGGCCGAGAACAGCACCAACAGCACCGCCTGTCGGGGTGTCTCTCTCTCTCTCTCTCTCTCTCTCTCTCTCTGTGTGTGTGTGTGTGTGTGTGTGTGTGTGTGTGTGTGTGTGTGTGTGTGTCTCATATTAGTATTATTAAACTGCGAGAGACACCGGCTGGGTATCCTTTACATTTTATTTGGTTTTGATGCGTAATAGCGATCATCTTCAGAGCCACATAACAATCACTGTGGAGTGCACTTGTCAGCAGAGGCGGAATAATATATCTACAGTGAAAAATGGTACAGATTTCACCACATGGTAAAGAAGGGTAACAGACATAAATAACATCAATTTTGACACAGGTCAGACTCCCAACGTGGTGGTCTTCCTCGAGCACTAATTCACATCAGTTATTCATGCTGGCTGAGAAATTGAGGATTCGTTGAGAAAGATAGTCCCACTCCTCTTCAGGGCGTTTCAAGTCTTTCACTGTTCGGTGAGAAACATGTCTGCCAAGAAGATCCCAGGCATGCTCTGTAGGATTTAGGTCCGGAGAGTACTAGCCCATTCCATATGTTCAATGTCTTCACTTTCCATTGTGTCTGACATCTCTGCTGTCCTGTGTGGGGGTGCATTGTCGCCCATAAACTGAAAGTCGGGATCTACTGCACCCCTAAACAGACAGACATGACACAGAATAATCTCCCTGTAATACCATCGTGCTGTAACGTACCTCATGCGCAGATACAAAGAGACTTTCGGCCATTGTGCATAATGTCTGCCCACACCGTAACGACCACGCCACACTCCTGACGCTCATGAACATTCTGTGCTGTGTAACCTGTTCCCCTCTTGCTCCACACCAACTGATGGCCAGAAACGCTTGCCACAGTGAAACAGGATTCGGCGGAGAACATCGTTCAGTTAGTGACGTCAGCCAGCATGTTTCCTACACCAACGAGTTATTTCTTGACGAGGAGTATGGCTTAAATGGGATGCATTTAAAAGGCTTCCGAGCATACAAACCAGTCTGATTTAATCTCCACCAGACCGCAGTTTTCGAATTATTCAACAAAAACGTACAAAAGTGACCTTCAAATGCACCACTTTCAGCCCCACAGTCAAGATTTCTAGTATTTTTTTTCATGGCATTCCCTCGTATCGCTATACATAAATTGCGACTGCACGAATTATTTCCCACATTCGACCTTTTTTTGTCTTCACAGTCTGACTCCATTATGGCACCGGCTTAGTCGAGCACTTGCGAATTGTAAGGCTGACAGCGTGTAAATTTTACCTAACAATTTTGTAAGTGTAAACAGCATAAAATAAATAATTACATCGTTGTATTCGTCAGGCCTTCTTACTACAAAACTACTGTGCTTCTAAGGATTCAGTTTGGATCGAATTGTCAACGTAATTAGTTTTAGCGTGACGTTTAAAAAAATCTTTTTACTTTCATAACCCTCACAGGCGCGTTTAAATTAATAATCTTAATGAAAAAGCCGACTATGCTGGTGGTGCAATAGCCCAAAGAATAGAGACCAAAAACAGGCGAATATGGGGAATGGTTCGTGTAGTTGGAAATTTTGTGCAGTGGTAGGAGGGAATGCCACGAACAACGTAGTACAAATCTGACTGGTGAGGGATGAGTGTGGGGTGGGGGTGCCTTCGAAAGTCACTTTCGTACGTTTTTCTCGATAACTAAAACCTTGACCTCCATCGAAAACGTATTCCAGTACAAAATTTAACTACATCAAATTCCCTGCCAAAAACTTACGTTCATTCTTTCTGTAGGACTAATGTTGGTGCGTGGTAAGCGAGAGAATATGAAAATCTCACGCGTGGTTTTAGAAGGCCGGATGTAAGACTGCGGATTGCATAAAACAATATAGTTAGGGACAGCTGAATCGTCCTGTATTTTTTAGGTGACAGGTCAACGACACTACTTTCGAAGCTAGAGACGTATTTAGTTCCTCAGTAAGACGAAATCCATACGTGATGAACATTGCCTCTCCTCCTGCTACGAACGTTGATTATTCCTGTAATACCTTCGATCTGACCAAACCAATTCGTGACGAATCGTACGGTTCTCTCCTGGATTTTCTCTGCCTCCTCGTTAATTCCGAATTGACAACTGATACACAATACCGGAGAATCTGTAGAATGACAGTTTTCCGAGCGAACTCCTTCATGTATTATCACTCTTCTTAGGATCCTTCCAGCGTATTTCAACTTAGTATCGGTCTTCCCCGCAAAATGATTCATGCAATAGCTACACCGAATCACTATTCCAACTCTGACAGTACTGGGAAAAGGAATCACCTTTCACTATCTTTCGGGAGGAAGTTAGGTAAATCAACAACAACTGTATTCACTGTAAGCGAGCTCTTCCTAAATACGATGTGTACGTCTTACTTCTGTTCGACGCTGAGTAGTGTTTGCTGGGCCCGTGTTAGTGTTTACCACTTGCTATTCCCGCTCCTTTCGCAGCATTTGTTGTTACTGACAGGCCACGTCACGGGGAAAACTGGGCGTAGGGGCCTTCCTCTCCCCTTTTTCCTCGGCCGAGTACCGGCCTCGTTGTTTTCTCTCTCCGCAGAAAAATTTGTTTACGCTTGCCGAATATTGGAATCCTGTTTCCGCCGGTGAGCAGCAAGATCGCGACACGGCATGTTTATTAGTCACTCACCAGGAGAAGCCTGGAAGGAGTGTCTCGATTTCACAGCAAACTGAGGCAGAGTACATAAAAATGCAAACTGGAAAGAAGTAGTTGCTTTTTTTCTCCTCGAACATATTTTTCCTGGCCTCTGAAAAAGTTACGAAAATTTACATAAAGAACAGGTACAGGTGAGGTGTTAGGAATACAGCTGGCGATGAAAATACACGAAACGTCAGTAGTAACGGGACTGGCAAAGCATCTAGTTACGTTTAGTGTGTCGAGTGGTGCGATCAGGCAAGGCAGAGGACACGTTTGAATTTATCCGCATGCGCATAAGAACGCATCTAGGAAAAGTTATCAGTGTGAACTGAGAGGCCTTACCGTTTTCACAGAATTATTAATGTACCATATAAGTTACTTGCCCATCTAAAATGTTCAATGTGTTCTGTGAATAAACGCTGTTGTGATGCGCTTGTTGCACAGATGCTCTTTACGGCTGTTGTTGTCCGGTTTTAAGTACACTTTAATGTTTCATAATTTTAATAGTTGCATCTGATTCACATTGGCTGTCATTTCGTAAGTCTAAAGCTGCTCTTTATTCAAAAGATGATACTATGAACTTATAGTTTCTCCATGTTCAGAGAGAGCTGTTGCGCCTCATCTGTATAATAATGAATAGCCTCTCCAGTTTGCCAACCGGTGTGACCGAGCGGTTCTAGGCGCTTCAGTCCGAAACCGTGCTGCTGCTACGGTCGCAGGTTCGAATCCTGCCTCGAGCATGGATGTGTGTGTTATCCTCAGGTTAGTTAGGTTTAAGTAGTTCTAAGTCTAGGGGACTAATGACCTCAGACGTTAAGTCCCATAGTGCTCAAAGCCGCTCCAGTTCCTACTACGTATTCTACTCCACGACCGGCTTTGACTTTTATATTTAGCGCACTTTCCAGAGGATATGAAACTGGCATGTAAACAAATCCATGACATAAGAGATACAGAAGGAACACACAAAATTTAAAAGGAAAAACGTAGGAAATAAGCCAACCTTCGCAAGTTTACCTCATACCTTGTCCAGTCACGTTAATGTGACAACCTGTCAAAAGCCTGATACCCACTTTCGCAGCGTGGACCGCTGCGAGACGTACACTAGGAGAGTCAGTGAGGTTCTGGAAACTACGGAACCATATCGACTCCAGTGCCGTGGCCAGCTGAGCATGGTTTCTCGTTTGAGGATCCATGGTGCGAGTAGCCCGATCGAGGTGGTCCCACGGAATTCTCGATATGGTTTAAATACGGGAAGTTTGGTGGCGAGGTGAGTGCGATAAACTCATCATGTTGCTCTTGGAACCACGCATTTACACTACGAGCTATGTGACACGTTGCATTGACCTGCTGGTAAATGTCATCGTGTCGAGGGAAAACAAATTGCATTTAAGGGTGGACCCGGTCCCCAAAGACAGATGCGTATTTGTGCTGATCCAATGTGCCTTCCAGAATGACGAGATCACCCAGGAAATGCCACGAAAATATTCCCCAGACCATAACGCTTCCTCCTCCTGCCTTGATCCTTTGCTTTCAGACGTTCCGCGCCGTACACGCCAACGGCGATGGAGCATACAACGTGATTCATCCGAAAAGGCCACCTATCGCCACGTGGATATCTTGTTGCGGTGCTGGCGTGCAAATTCCAGCCTTCGTCGACGGTGAACAGCAGTTAGCATCGGCGCATGAACCTTGCGCCTGCAGCGGAGGCCCATATACAACAACAGTCGCTGAACAACCGTTGAGGAGACACTGTTGGTAGCCCCTTGGTTTATCTGGGTGGCCACTTGTTCAACAGTTGCACTGCTGTTCACCCGTTCAATCACCGCAGCCATCGATCATCCCTGACATCCGTCGCCCAAGGTGCACCACAGATGCCTCGATGCCGGATAGCGTCATTTTGCCGTGCACGATATATTTCAACCATGGCGGCACGTTAACTGTTTACAAACTTAGTCGGAAGTGCTTCAACACTTCGTCCGAAAGTCAATGGTCATGGCCTTTTGGAAGTCAGATAAATCTCTCCGTTTCCGCATTACAAAGACTGCGCTGATGTCCGCGTCCCCCCGACAAGCATAATATATCCTACATGGCTAGTGCTGCCACCTTCCGTCTATTGTCGGTTACTGCACGTTTACCTCGGACATAGGCGGTTGTCATATTAATGTGACTGGACCGTGTAAAAGATAGCCACACAGTGCACAGTATGGAATACTACCTCCTGATTCTTCATACAAAGAAGACCGGATTCTTTATGGACACGTGAAGAAATGTAAATTTATGCCCAACTGAACAATCCAGGGCAAAGACGTCAACGGGCAATGTACAAGGAGAAACATCAGTTTCTTGCACGTATTCCGCCCCGTTATTGGCTCTGAGCACTATGGGACTTAACATCTGAGGTCATCAGTCCCCTAGAACTTAGAACTACTTAAACCTAACTAACCTAAGGACATCACACACATCCATGCCTGAGGCAGGATTCGAACCTGCTACCGTAGCAGTCGCGCGGTTCCGGACTGCGCGCCTAGAACCGCTAGACCACCGCGGCCGGCCGCCCCGTTATTGACAACTTTCTTTTGAAGTACTCTCCAGTTTTGTACCTGTATCCAGATGTTAGTGAACACGTTATGACAAGCAGTGCACCTTCCGTCCAAGACACGCCAGTGTCCTCTACATTTCCCTGCGTCCTAACTTTTACCCACTCTCGCTAAAGGACGTCACGTTACGCTCGATCAGGGCACACCGTCCTCAGAAAGTATTACCGAATTTTATTAAGCCTAAAAACTACCTTTAAGATTTCCATTAGTGAAGCAAGCAAGTTAACATTTCAAATATATTCAAATACAACTCCTTTTCAAAACTACAGCACGCCAACACTTTTGATGTATCAAAATCTACAATTGTAATAATCGTGACACGCCCATTTTTCCTGTGATATCATTGGGTATATCACTTTTGAATATACCCAACTTTTGCTTCCGTAATCATTTGACTTTGTAGCACAGTGTGAATTAGGCAGTAGATATGCAAACGAAGTGTTTTGCGTCCTGTTATATGAAGTACGTACATAGGCGTTATGTCACGCATTTACATATCAGATATAGATCCACCAGAATATGGGTTAAATAATAAAGCCGAAGCTGGTGATGGTATGAAGAAGATAATGGCCACTCGAGTGGCTGTTCAATAATACATTAAAACTACGAAGTCAGTCTAAAAACGTGACCCTTTGAAGTGTTATATTAGTCTGCGGTGGTCGCAGTATTATGTCCACTTGTAAATTATATAAGAAGGAGGAAGTACAAAACATGATTTGTAAACAGGCTGTCTAGTGAAACTGTTACAAAAGTAATATCCATAGCATATGTTTTATATTTTCTTCTTATATCTTTTACAAGTGGACGTAATAGTGTGACAGTAAGTTGCTATGTCCAATCACAAATTAAATCACATAACCAATCGTTCTTTACCTCATATTCCTATCTATACGCTATCTTGTTGTATTTCTACCTATTTACTTCTGCTACTAGAAAATACTGCTTAGAACAATCAGCAATCTGTTATGGCGGAATGGACTATCTGAATAGTGTTGGCTCACATACTATACTTCTTCGAGGTATGGGTCGCGCAATCCTACTAAATACTGTGCAGTTGTACTAGCTGAAAATACAAAAAAAATTCGGTACTACTCACGCAATGTAAACAATTTTAAGCCAGGGAACGTTGCGAATGTAAATGACAAATGAATGGCTGTGTTGTGTACATAGTTCCGCGTAGTCAGTGCGTACACAACTTTCCCACTAGAGCGCGCCCCACTAAGCACAACAGCGAAGGTGCAGCGCTCGTCCATCTCCGCGCTACGAGATGGTGCTGCCTTAGAGATGGACCACATTCTGCTACCGCCGATCCGGTATTAATATGTAACGCAGCCAATGAGATCGCTGCTAACGTTGAACCTTTTCTCCTCGCGGATCACACTCGCACAGTGATACATGAACGCACAAGGTATTATAACGAGTGTACAGACATCCGATTAGTCAGTCTGCATTAGTCTGTACGAGTCTGTACGAGTCGTATGTGACAATACTCTAATAGTTATAGAGTACATACGAGAATTTATCATTTCAGCATTCAACAGTGAAAAAAGTGCTGAATTCTTTCGCCATGCTGAGCTCTTCTGAATACTACGACTTTTTTGTCCACAGTGGATTACAGTGTATCAAAATTGTATCAATTATCCCTGTCTCTGTTCAATATTAAGTCGAATCTTGTGTTTACATGCGTATGTGATATGTTTTTGAGTAGGTCTTGAAGAGAGGATGAAGATAACCAAATAAAAAGTATACTGTAGTCCATATCTTCGCAATGAACAAAGATATAAGAAAGGCATCATGCTGGTTAGTATCGCAATGGTACTCAAACAACATTTGCTTGATACATTTGTAACATTGTTATATCAGAAGGCTCTCTTGTCTGTCTGTCCAGCACAAATTTTTCAGTTGGTTTTAAAATAACTTTCTGATGAGCCAGAGATTCGAAATTTTAAACATAGCTCGGAACTGAATAACACTGCAATATTAATTTGCTCTCTCGTCTGTCTGATCCGCCTAACTCCCAAAGCAGTGGGGGTGAGTGTGAAGAGGTTATTAACGCCTGACATCTTGGCTACTCTGCAGGAATGGAATGTTGTGTGGGTAGTATTGGAATGCATTCCAGGCGGTCTGCGTGACTTTCAATGATGGCCTCTGAATGGCACTGCTACATCTGCGAGCGCTAGTATAGCCTCTGCACCGCAGGCCTCGTGGCGCCGCACGAGCTTGTCTGTCAATTAGTTCCTGCGGCTGCATTGTAAACCTAGTTGCATTGCGGCTCTGCCTTCAGATGTGTATTTGCTATGCTCTCGTATCCTTCTCGTTAAACACTCTTGGTATGTTCTTAGATTTAGCTACGCCTTATATTTTCGCTCTTGGATTACTCGTCTGAGCCGGCCGCGGTGGCCGAGCGGTTCTAGGCGCTTCAGTCCGGAACCGCGCGACTGCTACGGTCGCAGGTTCGAATCCTGCCTAGGGGATGGATGTGTGTGATGTCCTTAGGTTAGTTAAGTTTAAGTAGTTCTAAGTTCTAGGGGACAGATGACCTCAGATGTTAAGTCCCATAGTGCTCAGTGCCATTTGAACCATTTTTTACTCATTTGAAGTTTGTAATTCTGACGCTCTGTGTCCGTTATCCTTTTTCTACCTGTTGTTGCCCTCCTGTTCACATTTGGCTACCTGCTGTCATGATCACTGGCCGGTCGAGCCAGTTACTGCTCGTTCTTCGAGTTGTTCCTGATACTTATTAGATCACAATACCTTGCAACAATAAAAAAGTAAAAAGCAGAAAATAATTATTTAAATAAAAACAAATGTTTACTCTAACACATTTTTAAATTGTATGAAAAGTGGCTCCTTGAGCCACACTGATCCCAAACACCATGCAAATAGCTCTAGTAATTTGTGATGTGAATTTTTAATGACTATGAAAATACTTATAAAATTTATAAAGAAAAACATGGGGTGCATACAATAGATAATAAATAGGAGACAAACTATTCATGCATCAAGTGTGTACCGCATACACCTTAGTTTTTTGTTGCAAATCTTACGAGTATTTTCATAGTATTGTTCTTGTTGTTGTTGTGGTGGTATTCAGTCCTGAGACTAGTTTGATGCAGCTCTCCATGCTACTCTATCCTGTGCAAGCTTCTTCATCTCCCAGTACCTACTGCAACCTACATCCTTCTGAATCTGCTTAGCGTATTCATCTCTTGGTCTACCTGGAAGATTTTTACCCTCCACGCTGCCATCCAATGCCAAATGTGTGATTCTCTGATGCCTCAGAACATGTCCTACCAACCAGTCCCTTCTTCTTGTCAAGTAGTGCCACAAATTCCTCTTCTCCCCAATTCTATTCAATAGCTCATTAGATATGTGATCTACCCATCTAATCTTCAGTATTCTTCTGTATCACCACATTTCAAAAGCTTCTATTCTCTTCTTGTCTAAACTATTTATCGTCCACGTTTCACTTCCATACATGGCTACACTCCATACAAATACTTTCAGAAACGACTTCCTGACACTTAAATCTATACTCAATGTTAACAAATTTCTCTTCTTCAGAAATTCTTTTCTTGCCATTGCCAGTCTGTATTTTATATCCTCTCTACTTCGACCATCATCAGTTATTTTGCTCCCCAAATAGCAAAATTCATTTACTACTTTAAGTGTCGCATTTCCTAATCTAATTCCCTCAGCATCACCCGATTTAATTCGACTACAGTCCATTATCCTCGTTTTGCTTTTGTTGATGTTCATCTTATATCCTCCTTTCAAGACACTGTCCATTCCGTTCAACTGCTCTTCCATGTCCTTTGCTGTCTCTGACAGAACTGCAATGTCATCGGTGAACCTCAAAGTTTTTATTTCTTCTCGATGGATTTTAATACCTACTCCGAATTTTTCTTTTGTTTCCTATACTGTTTGCTCAATATACAGGATGAAGAGCATCGGGGAGAGGCTACAACCCTGTCTCACTTCCTTCCCAACCGCTACTTCCCTTTCATGCCCATCGACTCTTATTACTGCCATGTAGTTTCTATAAAAATTGTAAACAGCCTTTCGCTCCCTGTTCAAATGGTTCAAATGGCTCTGAGCACTATGGGACTCAACTTCTGAGGTCATTAGTCCCCTAGAACTTAGAACTAGTTAAACCTAACTAACCTAAGGACATCACAAACATCCATGCCCGAGGCAGGATTCGAACCTGCGACCGTAGCGGTCTTGCGGTTCCAGACTGCAGCGCCTTTAACCGCACGGCCACTTCGGCCGGCCTTCGCTCCCTGTGTTTTACCCCTGCCACCTTCAGAGTTTGAAAGAGAGTATTCCAGTCAACATTGTCAAAAGTTTTCTCTAAGTCTACAAATGTTAGAAACGTAGGTTTGCCTTTCCTTAGTCTATTTTCTAAGATAAGTCGTAGGGTCAGTATTGCCTCACGTGTTGCAATATTGCTACGGTAATTAAAAATTCAAATCCCACAATTTTCAGAAGATCTGTATAGGACTAGGAAAATGTTATACTTTACAGTGTTATTAAAAAAAATTATTTTCATTTGAATAATTACAGTCTAAGACAAAAAAACAGCGCACCACGAACAAATTATTCGAATGGGGCGGAAATTGGTAGATGTGATGTACGTGTACCGACAAACAAATGATGACAATTTCAGATAAATTCTTTGTTCAATAAAAAGAGCTTCACAAACTGAGGTAGTCGATAACGCGTTGATCCACCTCTGGCTCTTACGCAAGCAGTTATTCGGCTTGGTATTGACTGACAGAGTCGTTGGACGTCTTCCTGTGGGACAATGTGGCAGATTCTGTCCAATTGGCCTGCTAGATCGATAAAACCCCAGCACGGTTGGAAGACTCTGTTCGTAGTTCTCCAAACGTTCTCAACAGCGGAGAGATTCGGCGACCTTGCTGGCCAAGATAAGGTTTGTCAAGCACGAAGACAAGCAGTAGACACTCTCGCTGTGTGCGGGCGGGCATCCTGTTGCTGAAATGTGAGCTCAATTGGCTTGTCACGAAGGGCGACAACACAGGGTGTAGAATTTCGTCCAGGTACTGCTGTGCTGCAAGGGTGCCACGTATGACAACCAAAGGAGTACTATTAACAAAAGAAATGACACAGCAGAACATCACTCGTAGTTGTCAGGCTACATGGTGAGCGACAACAAAGCTGGTATCCCATTACTGCCTGTGGCGTCTCCAGATGTCTTCGCTGGTGACAGCAGCTCACTTGGAAGCGTGAGTAGTCACTGAAGACAATTCTACCTCAGTCAATGAGATTCCAGACCGCAGACGTGTCTGGAGACGCTCCGGTGGGATACCAGCCTGTCTCCCGCCATACGGCTCGACAACCAGGAGTGGTAGCCTGGGTATTTTCGTAGCTACTTGTAGGCCTTCATGGAAAGCTATCCCGGGGTTACATTTTAGCAAGATAATGCCCACCTCCACACGGAGAGAGTTTCTACTGCTTATCTTTGTGCTCATCAAACACTACCCTGGCCAGAAAGGTCACCGGATCTCTCTCCAGTGGAGAACGTCTGGACCATTATGGGCAGGGCCCTCCAACCATCTCGTGGTTTTGACAATCTAACGCACCAACTGGGCAGAATTTAGCAAGATATCCCTCGGGAGGATATACCGGGTGATCAAAAAGTCAGTATAAGTTTGAAAACTTAATAAACCACGGAATAATGCAGATAGGTAAACATTGACACACATGCTTGGAATGACATGGGGTTTTATTAGAACAAAAAAAAAGAAGAACGAAGTTCACAAAATGTCCGAAAAATGGCGCTGGACAGAAAAACGTCAGTGACTGCGCATGACAATCGTATATAAAAGGAGCTGTAATGAGAGAGAGAATAAGATGCGCCAGCAGTCGCAGCATGTTGACGTTACTTGAAAGGGCGCTTTTAGTGAAGCTGTATTATCAGAATGGGGAATGTGCAAGTTCAGCGTTATGATCCTATCGCCATAGGAAGGGAATTCGAACGGGTAAAGGTCCGTTGGCAAATGCAGCTGTGACGAGAATGATTTCGAAGTTCGAACCCATGGGTTGTTTAGACGATAGATCCAGTAGTGGCCGACAAAGCGCAAGGCGTAATGATGCTGGGACAGTTCAGGAAGAAATGGAGACTGTAGCAGGTTCGTCTATGCACGGGAAAGTCAGCGCTCGTGCACTCGCACGTCGCACCGGCATTCCATACACTACTGTTTGGTTGGCACTGAGGCGTACCCTCCGATGCTATCCGTACAAAATCCATCGGCATCATGAACTGTTACCTCGCGATTTAGTGAAGCGGAGAGCATTTGCGGTGTGGGCGTTTCAAAAGATGGCGGAAGATGGCGATTGGTTGAGTAACGTGTTGTGGACCGACGAAGCTCATTTCACGCTCCGAGGGTCTGTCAACGCCCACAACTGCAGAATTTGGGTTACCGAAAATCCTAGAACTGTCGTGGAAACTCCATCGCACGACGAGAAAGTCACGGTATGGATCGGATTTACCACATCTACCGTTATCGGGCCTTTTTTCTTCGAGGAAATGCGTGATTCTGGTTTTGTAACTGCTACCGTGACGAGTGAGAGGTACGCCGATATGTTACAGAACCTCGTCATCCCCAGCCTGGCTGATAAAAACCTGCTGGAACGTACGATGTTTATGCAGGATGGCGCTCCACCCCATATTGCTACACGCGCGAAAGAGCTCTTGCGCGCGTCGTTTGGTGATGATCGTGTGCTCAGCCGCCACTTTCGTCATGCTTGGCCTCCAAGGTCCCCAGACCTCAGTCCGTGCGATTATTGACTTTGGGGTTACCTGAAGTCGCAAGTGTATCGTGATCGACCGACATCTCTAGGGATTCTGAAAGACAACATCCGACGCCAATGCCTCGCCTTAACTCCAGACGTGCTTTACGTTGCTGTTCACAACATTGCTAGCCTGTCAGATGAAACGCTATTTGTCATTCCAAGCATGTGTGTCAATTTGTACCTCTCTATCTACATTATTCCGTGAGTAATTCAGTTTTCAAATTTATACTGACTTTTTGATCACCCGGTGTCGAGCCGAATAGCTGCTTGCGTAAGAGTCAGAGGGGACCAGCGCGTTATTGACTTTCTCAGTCTGTGAAGGTCTTCGCCTTGAATAACTCGTCCAATTTTTCTGACATTGTGATAATTTGTTTGCACATCACATTTACCGATTTCCGTCCCATTCTTCTTCTTTTTATCTTAGTCCGTATTTCTTTAGCTGATGGACAAATGTTTATTTGGGTTTAGGAAGACACGTGTTTATTAATGAGCTGTATACAGAGCCTTGTTCGTTTGCTTAATATATTCTTTTTGTACTTATTTATATCCCTCTTTGTAAATACTTTTAATTTTTCGTTCCATAGATCTTTACATAACTACGTAAGTCGTTATATGCGGCAGTCCATGAAGTTTCTTATGCGATTACCCAGTAGTAATACAGGTTGCGACGGTGTGTCAACACGGCGCGTGCGTTGCTTGCAGGAGCTGCGGCCCGTCCGGCTGTGGCCTCTGCTGGCGCCACTGTGAGTCCCTCGAGCAGCCGGCCGCCCCCGCCCCCGCCTCCGCCTCACTGCGACACGTCGCGGCGCAGCGCCGACCTCCACGCCGAACTGGTGAGTGCTTACTTACACTGTTCCTCGCCCTTCTAGTGGACCTCTGCCTACAACACACTGCGGCGCTACGCTCCGTCCAAAAAGTCCCCACACTGATTTTATTCCTGACGTACAAGCTACGTCAGTGCAGTTACTACGGTGGTGGCTTCAATTAACACCTGTGGATAACAGACGTTCATTCGACCAATCTGTCGTGAACAGAGAGTCTCGGGCAGTGAACGTGCGGCTGAAGTGCGTCAGCGCTGTTGTGTCACAAATCGCCGTTGAGCAACTGACGGAACATGTCTAACCTACGAGTTCCAGTCATTTTCCAGAACGTTTTCAAGAAGAGAAAAATGTGTTGGAAGTTTATCCCGAACACTTTGACTCCCGAACAGAAACAACGATGCATGGACGCCTGCCGTGACTTTATTTGATTGAAAAACGGGTACAATTTTTTTCTGGAAAAATCAAACCGAACGTATCACCAAACGACAAAGTACAGAATGGGCCTTTAGCGGTTCGTCAAGACCAAGTATGTTGCGAATGTGGTGTGCAAGTTGAACAACGTCCCAAAGAAGAGTTTTCCTGACAGTTTCACATGGCTGAATGAACGTTCTGTGCGATGTGTTGAAACACGGGTGTGGGGAGTGGATCTCAATTTAAATTTAAAGTGTGCCGGAAGCATGATGGCTCAAACCTGCGTCCGACCTTCCTGATTTAGGCTTTCCGTGATTTTCCTAAATCGCATCAGGCAAATGCTGGAATGGTTCCTTTGAAAGGGCACGGCCAACTTCCTTCCCCATCCTTCCCTAATCCAATGGGACCGATGATCCTGCTGTTTGGTCCCTATCCCCAAACCAACCAACTGTGAGAACTACCATACTAACTTTTCTCAGGCTTTTTTGTCCACTCTCCAAACTTTAATGTCCCAGAATAAAGAACACTGCCGACATGCCTCAGTTACTGGTTAGAAAATAATTTAATTTTCACGTCTGGCTGCTTCCATTGAACATCTTGAGACGGCAATAATTCTCAATAATTCTCATATGTACAGACTTAGGCCAGGGCACTCCACAAAGTCCTAGAGACTTGCGGTCTCATGTTCGATTAATATATCACGCTCTCTCTCTCTCTCTCTCTCTCTCTCTCTCTCTCTCACTTTGTGTGTGTGTGTGTGTGTCTGTGTGTTTTTTTTTGTGTGTGTTCCTCAGTCTTTTGACTTGTTTGACGTGGCCCATTATGGCTTCCCCTGCTGCGCCTAACTCTTTGTCTCAGAGTAGCAATTAACGAACTCGATTATTTGTTGAATGTATTCCATTCGCATTCTTCTCCCACAGTGTTTGCTCTCTACTGCTCCGTCTGCTACCACGCAAATAATTCCCTAAGTATAATACATGTCTCACCATCTGTACCTTCGTCTAGCATTTTCCATATATTTATTACTCTATATTTACACTATACTGCTCAAGTCACCTAACGGTGCGTATTTCTGGTACCGCTAACTGATCCTTCCTATCCTGATCCACGCGTGAATGGTGCATGGAAAGAAAGTATGTCGTTCAGCTTCTGTATTAGCTCTAATTTCTCGGATTTTCTCGCCGCAGTCTTTTCGCGAGATGTATGTGGTTGAAAGTAATGTGTTATTCGACTCTCCCCGGAAAGTGCTCACTCAAAATTTCAGCAGTAGCTATCTTTGTGATGTGCTGCGCCTCCCTTATAAATCTTCCACTGGAGTTAGTTGAGCATATCTGTAAATCTCTCGCGCCGACTAAACGACCTCTTCATGGATAAGTTACACTTTCTTAAGCTTCTTCCTGTGAATCGCAGTTTAGCATATGCTTTTCCTATAATTTGTTTTATGTGGTCGTTCCACTTAAGGGCGCTCTGGATAGTTACTCCTGGATATTTTATCGTAGATACTGTTTCCAGCAGTTTGTCATCAATAGTGTGGTTGTACAGCTGTGGATTTCTTTTCTTATGTATGCGCAATATGTTACATTTATTTACATTCCAGGGTCAATTGCCAGAGCCTGAATCATTCATCAATTGTCTGGAGGTCATTCTACAAATCGTTATTATCTCGTGGCGTTGCTACTTTGCTGTAGACAACCGCATCATCTGTGAACAGTCTTAAAAAGTTTCCGACATCTTCTACTAGATCTTTTTTTTTATTTTGTCATCAGTCTTCTGACTGGTTTGATGCGACCCGTTACGAATTCCTATCCTGTGCTAACCTTTTCATCTCAGAGTAGCACTTGCAACCTAAATCCTCATCCCCATAATGCTCCAAACGTTGTCAGTTTTGGAGAGATACGGTGACCTTGCTGGATTTAGCAAGCGCGAAGACAAGCAGTAGACACTCTCGCTGTGTGCGGATGCGTATTATCCTGCTGAAATGTAAGCCCAGCATGGCTTGCCATGAAGGGCATCAAAATGGAGTATACAGTATCGTCGACGTACCGCTGTGCTATAAGGGTGCCATGGACGACAACGATAGGGGTTCTGCTACGAAACGAAATGGCACCCCGGACCATCGCTCCGGTCTCTTGGGTCACGTAGCGGGCGGCGCTCAGGTTCGTATCCCACTGCTGCCCTGGGCGTCTCCAGACACGTCTTCGCTGCTCATTGAGGCTCATTTCGAAGCAGGACTCATCACTGAAGACAACTGTACTTCATTCAATGAGATTCCAAGCAGAATGTGTTCAACTGCAAACGGTCTTGTTGGTCTACAGTGGTCAATGGTAGCCAGTGCAAATGGTCCTTATGGTCACTGAGGCACCAATTGCATGTCAGATCGATCATAATGATGGGTCGAGAGTCTAACGACTGCTCTGAGTTCAGGTCCTGTCGGCTCTCTAGGTCGAACACTTCCTTCTTGACGCTCTGTTCGGCTATGGTTCACCCATTTCTGCCAACATCGTCGAATAATTGCATAGCATCTTTTCAAATGTCGAACGATTCGCCGATTACTTCAACCGTCTATTCTGAGCCGAGTTACATACCCTCAAAAATGCTGACACCTGTGTATATCGTTCATGCACCTGTCTGGGAGGCCCAGTTACTGGCCAATAGAGTACGCGGAATGAAATTCGCAAAGACTTTCTGCCCTGATACCCACATGTTCTGTATTTACTGTCCTTGTCTGCTGCTCGGTGAAATTGCGCTGCAAAATCACACAGTCATCCATCGACCTCTTACGTTTACTGAATGAATATCAGTTTGCGACCAATTTCCATAACTTCTTCATGGTCCGTCGTCTTCTTGTCTTACACTTCATGTTACAGCTTCCAGCTTATCGCTCTCTTAGGAGCTGTGAAGGCCAGATTGGGCAGAACCATTTAAGCAGTCGTTCCTAACGCGCTCTATATGCGTATGGAAAGGAACGGAAAGATGGTGTAGAACTGCTACCAGGCGGTCATGGCACCCTCCACGGATGACGTAAGGCATGGGGGTGAAGTTGTGTTTATGTACCAGGCGGTTGCGGGAAATAAACGCCGTATGTTGGGTATGCTTGGAGAAAGGAAGGAAGGAAGAATAGGCTTTAAGTCCCTTGACATCGAGGTCATTATAGACGGAGCGAAAGATCGGAAAATTTCAAGGATGGGGAAGGAAATTAGGCGTTGCCTTTCAAAGGAACCATCTCCGCATTTTCCTTAAATGAAGCACATCTGGATAGTCCGACGCGGATTTGAACCATCGTCCTTGCGAATGCGATTCCAATGTGCTAACCATCGCGTCTCCTCGCCCGGTACGTGTGGAGACGCGACAGAGTGACATAAAGGAATTATTATGCTTGGACGTGCCTATGACCACATTGTGAGTGAAGTTGCTCGATTTGTCGATGTTTCAATGCGGAATGTTCACTGTGTCTACAAGGAAAGCCCTGTAACACAACGTAACAACAGTGGTCGTAAACACATCCTAACTGACGGGGAATGGAGACTAGTCTCACGCCTTGGTTTCAATGCTGACAGGAGCCGCCGATTAATACAAGTCTATGTCAGTCAGTTTCCGATCGAAAAGTGCGAAGGGCAATTGACATTTGTAGTCGGATACTTCACAACAGACCAAATTTAATAGAAGCATATGAAGCTGATCCTCTTCATTGGTCCAAATGACGCTCATTACACAGACGGCCCAATGAAGTGCTTAACCCGCAGGTTGGAAGTGGTTCTGTGAAGTTTCTCTTAGCGTGACGTGGGCCTATACGTTCAGGCAATCGCAGACATGAACAGAATATTTATTTCAACATACTCAGTTAACACTTAGTGCTGCCCATTTTTTCGGCATCTTCATGGCGAATATGCTGTATCAGTCCTATCTTCCTAGACAACAACAGTCTGTTCACTGACTGTACGCGTACATTCTTGGCGTGATGACTACTCAGGCATCTTATCTCAACGCTATTGACCCGCTATATCACCAGTTGTTAATGTCATAGAAAACCTTTGGGACTACTTTCGAAACTATGCAATAAACATCCCTGCAGTCTGGCATCTCTTTCCTGTGTACTCATCTATAAATGGCATCAACTGAATATGCGTTATCTGAAGAAACTTTGATACTCCCATCTTCGCGGAGCTGAGACATTATCGAGGCTAGAGACCGTTTTAGAGGTATTTAGCAAGGCGTCTTCTAGAGAGAACTAACTTTTTTTGCCGTGTGCGTAGGTAGTGCACAGTGGGAAGTAATCTCCGCTATGCATTTCACAGTGTTTTGCAGAGAATGAATGCACAGGCTGATGTGGTGATCTTTGGTTACTTAATATGTACCCACTTCAGTGTGTTAGTTGATTTTTCTCTTCGTCTAACAGTCTTCCGGCAAACACGTCACATAATTTACTACCTGATGTTTTCTGCGTGGTCGTAAATCCACCACTAAATGGGCTACGCCTGTAAGGATACACTAACCATTTTGCGTCCAAGTGTCCTCACTTCAATACCTGACATGCTGCCCATGGGAAAATAAACCGAACGGCTAAAACATTATGACCACTGCTCACCGCTACGTCGATGCCGCATGGTGGCGTCGTGGGCACGTGACGTGGTAAGGAAAGTATGTAAGCGGAACAGAGACGGAAGTGGAGAACACGCTAGCGAAGATATGGGCTGCAAGTGGGGAAATCCATTAAGATTAGCGACTCTTATAAAGGGACAAATAATTATCACGGAGAGCCTGTGAACGAGTATCTCGGAAACGATGAAGCTGGTCGAATGATCACGTGCTACTGTTGTGAGCATCTACGGAAGGTGGCAGAAGAACAATAAGATCATGATGCTTGGTTTGTGGGACCCTCAACTGCGCGGTTATCAGCGCCCGTACAAATTCCCAACCTTTGCTCAGTCCAAACTCACCACTTTAATGAATGATGATGAAATGATGAGGAAAACACAAACACCCAGTAATCTCGAGGCAGGTAAAAGATCCCTGACCCCGCCGGGAATCGAACCCGGGACCCTGCGCTCGGGAAGCGAGAACGCGACCACGAGACCACGAGCTCCTGTTAGAAGTACGAGACTACCACTAGGCGCTAAGTGGTTAGACGTCAGGGATTCTTCACAAAACGTGAGGTTCGGAGGCTTTTGTGCTCCGTAAAGTAGGATAGATGGTGGTCTGTAGTATCTCTGCACGCAAAAATGTTTCGGAGCACACTGTCCGTGGTACATGTTGAACATGGAACTCCGCAGCAGACGACCCCTGCTTGTTCCCATATTGACCCAACAACGTTGAAAATAACGAATGCAGTGGGCAGGGGACAATCGGATGCGACCGAGTATCATTGAAAACCTGTCGGCTCTTCGGATGGATCACGTTCTTGCTACACCTGGTCGATGGTCGTCTCCACAAATGCCGTTATCGAGGCGATCGGCGGCTCCAAACATGCACAGCGCCAAGGCGCAGGCTGTCCGCAGCATTATTCTATGAAAAACATTCTCCTGCGCTTGCATCGGACTTGTGGCATTAATCGAAGACATCGTTTCAACTGTGGATCACCTGCCTCCCCTGTGTTCCCTGACGTCAATGTCATCTTTCAACAGTGTAATTGTCCGTGTCTCGAAGCCAGAATCGAACTACAGTGGTTTGAAGAGCATGGCAGTGAAATCACATTGATATCTTGGCCACCAACGCCTGGTGCGAAACCGACGGAATCCTTCTGGGTCGCTATCGGGTGCTATCACCACGCACAAAAATCAGCGGGAATTACATGAGCCGCGTGTAGACATCTGACGCCACGTACCTCCACAAACCTATCAACAAATTGTAGAATCGGCGCTGTATTGCGTTCCAAAGATAGACCAACAATCTATTAAGCAGGTGATCATAAAGTTTTGGCCAGTCATGGTATGAATTACTTGCTCGCTCTTACCATATATACTTGAAAAAGGTACTAAACAACACAAAAACATACTACTCCTATATTTATAACGATACTGCAAATGAAGTAAATATTTATGTTATGTTGTTCTGCACACTGTCCTCAGTCACCAATAAAAATATCTGCACTCAAATCCCTAACACACTTTGTATGTAAAGAGAGGGAAAAACAACCTTCATTAGGATGTGTGGTTATGACGTAACAGTCATCAGCACCACTTATGCAGTTCATTTGAAAATCAGATACTGTACACATTGTACGGTTTAAAATACCTCAATTTGTTACTCTACAGTTTGCCGTGTCTAGAATAAAAACGCAAGCAGTTTTCGACCAGAGTTTCCCATGCAGAGGCTATAAACATAGCATTCTGCCTTAGAAACAACGTATCAGCTCATTTCTAGGGGTATGGGGCAAACTTTGCATGCGACAATAAATAAGGAAGCGCGCGGCACACTGAAGCGCAAAACGATGGCATCTTAATGAAATCGCTCGATGTCTAGCGACGAGGAAATGAAATTCTCTGCTCATAATGCCGCAGTTTTGTGAGCACGTTTTTAATATGCACCAGTCTGCGACAGAACGCGAAGCTTGCCGGATAGATGGAGCCTTGCTCTGAAATCATGGGAACACGTCGGATATAGAGATTGCTTACCAGTCACGTCAGAACAAAGTAGACTCTTGAGAAGAGGGCCCCTCCGCATAACAACTAAATTTCAATTTCTTCGTCCTAGCTAAAGTGATACGCTTTTATCTGGATAAAAGAACTATAGCAAGATGATCCGGAGAAAATATATAGTTGCTGAAGTATATTTTAAGAAGTCATTTGAAGAGCTCGGTTTGTTCATCCAAAACTTTTTTCGCTCGAGTTGTCGCTAGCGAAGATGCTTTGTGCAGTAGCCGTTCTCACAGGAAAAGGAAATTCTGTAGCTAGCAGCGACATCGTATCTCATGGGGAGATTTCAGCCAGGATCTCAGTCTCAGTATCTTA
This sequence comes from Schistocerca americana, assembly GCF_021461395.2. Lineage (NCBI taxonomy): Eukaryota > Metazoa > Arthropoda > Insecta > Orthoptera > Acrididae > Schistocerca > Schistocerca americana. The sequence goes on along the minus strand of NC_060126.1, from coordinate 321,513,479 downwards.
ACCATAGTAAAATTCTGTCTGAGAAATGTACTCATAACTTCCTCTAACTACACTCCTGGAAATTGAAATAAGAACGCCGTGAATTCATTGTCCCAGGAAGGGGAAACTTTATTGACACATTCCTGGGGTCAGATACATCACATGATCACACTGACAGAACCACAGGCACATAGACACAGGCAACAGAGCATGCACAATGTCGGCACTAGTACAGTGTATATCCACCTTTCGCAGCAATGCAGGCTGCTATTCTCCCATGGAGACGATCGTAGAGATGCTGGATGTAGTCCTGTGGAACGGCCTGCCATGCCATTTCCACCTGGCGCCTCAGTTGGACCAGCGTTCGTGCTGGATGTGCAGACCGCGTGAGACGACGCTTCATCCAGTCCCAAATATGCTCATTGGGGGACAGATCCGGAGATCTTGCTGGCCAGGGTAGTTGACTTACACCTTCTAGAGCACGTGGGTGGCACGGGATACATGCGGACGTGCATTGTCCTGTTGGAACAGCAAGTTCCCTTGCCGGTCTAGGAATGGTAGAACGATGGGTTCGATGACGGTTTGGATGTACCGTGCACTATTCAGTGTCCCCTCGACGATCACCAGTGGTGTACGGCCAGTGTAGGAGATCGCTCCCCACACCATGATGCCGGGTGTTGGGCCTGTGTGCCTCGATCGTATGCAGTCCTGATTGTGGCGCTCACCTGCACGGCGCCAAACACGCATACGACCATCATTGGCACCAAGGCAGAAGCGACTCTCATCGCTGAAGACGACACGTCTCCATTCGTCCCTTCATTCACGCCTGTCGCGACACCATTGGAGGCGGGCTGCACGATGTTGGGGCGTGAGCGGAAGACGGCCTAAAGGTGTGCGGGACCGTAGCCTAGCTTCATGGTTGCGAATGGTCCCCGCCGATACCCCAGGAGCAACAGTGTCCCTACTTTGCTGGGAAGTGGCGGTGCGGTCCCCTACGGCACTGCGTAGGATCCTACGGTCTTGGTGTGCATCCGTGCGTCGCTGCGGTCCGGTCCCAGGTCGACGGGCACGTGCACCTTGCGCCGACCACTGGCGACAACATCGATGTACTGTGGAGACCTCACGCCCCACGTGTTGAGCAATTCGGCGGTACGTCCACCCGGCCTCCCGCATGCCCACTATACGCCCTCGCTCAAAGTCCGTCAACTGCACATACGGTTCACGTCCACGCTGTCGCGGCATGCTACCAGTGGTAAAGACTGCGATGGAGCTCCGTATGCCACGGCAAACTGGCTGACACTGACGGCGGCGGTGCACAAATGCTGCGCAGCTAGCGCCATCCGACGGCCAACACCGCGGTTCCTGGTGTGTCCGCTGTGCCGTGCGTGTGATCATTGCTTGCACAGCCCTCTCGCACTGTCCGGAGCAAGTATGGTGGGTCTGACACACCGGTGTCAATGTGTTCTTTTTTCCATTTCCAGGAGTGTATTATAAGGGGCAGTCAGATGAGAACGAGCCAGACGTAAAAAAGTAAGCAAACTGTTCATTATTCCAAAAGTAATCGCCATAACTGTTACTACATTTACCCCACTGTGGAACCAGATGGCGATTGCCTTCATGGAACGATGATTGCGCCGAAGCGAGGGGCAGCTACATATTGCCAAGGTTGTTTCGAGAACGCTGCTGAAATTTCGTTGGGAAGCCATTACACAGGCTCCATACAGTCCCAATCTCTCTCCATGCGATTTCCATATTTTTGAGCCCTGAATAAAGACATTCGTGGCCACCGATTTGCTTCGGACAAAGTGGTGCACGCCAGGCTACAATATTGTAGTTCCTTAGGCAACTGCAAACATTTTCCCATGAAGGAATGACTGTCTTGTATCACAGTAGGATAAATGTATTAAGTTATGCCGATCACTTAAAAATAAACAGTTTACTTACTTTTTTCCGCCTGTCTCTTTTTCATTTGACTGGCCCTTATATTTAGCAAGAGAGGCAGCATGTCTTTGTTGGCTTCACTATGTAGAGTTACGTGAGGATTACGACACGCTTACACACTGACCAAACAAACCCTTAACGATACGCACCAGTTCTTCGTTCCAATCTCATGCTGACGGAGGTTGAGAAATATTTAAACGACACTGGAGAATATATTGTATGTACCGTCCTCAGGAGTTAGATCAGGATAGGTTGAAACTTTCGAATCTTTACTTTTTAAGAGTTGTTCTGCTTTTACCGACTTATATAATTAATTCAGTGTACGCTACTTAACGAAGGACGCTATTTCGATGGTTTTTTTTCTGGGGTAGTTTTTATATGAAGCGTTTAGTCAACTGCATTCTCTGTGTGTAAAGTTGTGCTTGTTATTAATATATGATTGGCAAGTTCCATTCACTTGTCCTTATTTTGGATGTTAATATATATGGTATGTTATTAAATTTGGAGTTAATATCTCTCCATGTTCAGACATCAGTATGAGTGTCCACCTATCGACTATGAACAAAGAAGATACAGGGACTGGACAAAAAAAAAAAAAAATGATAACACCATGAGAAATGCGCCCTTGAACATAAATGCAGATACTAGTTAAACCTGCAGGTTGCGCTGTTGTATTTGAGCACTAACGGCACATATTCAATGTCCTCAATACGTCGCATGTTTCAGTCGCGGTCAGAATAGCGTTCTTGGTAGTTGTGAGTGCGTTACGTTGGACTAATCGAAAACGAACGTGGGCAAATTGGTGGTAAACAAGGTAGCCGAAGTGTTTGATGTTTCAAGAGGCACCGTGTTGAAGATTTATATACTATGTAGGGAAAATGAAGACACGGAAAGAGGTGTGTGTTGACTGATCGTGAAGGACGGTCATTGAAGACGATTGTAACGAAAAATAAGAGGACGGTCGCCGCAAAAGTCACGACAGAACTGAATGTCGCACGCGCCAACACCGTCAACACAAAAGCGACAAAGGGATCTTTGTAAACAAGAAATTCAGAAACAACTCATCAGTGATGCAAATGCCCGTTGCAGGGAAACATTGAACAGTGGAGCAAAGAAAGAAAGTCATTTGGTCAAACGAGTATTGTTTCACGCTGTTTCCACCTTCCGACCGAGTTATGTCCCAAGAGTGAAACATCGCAGGGATCCGGTTGGTTCAAATGGCTCTGAGCACTATGGGACTCAACTTCTGAGGTCATTAGTCCCCTAGAACTTAGAACTAGTTAAACCTAAGGACATCACAAACATCCATGCCCGAGGCAGGATTCGAACCTGCGACCGTAGCGGTCCTGCGGTTCCAGACTGCAGCGCCTTTAACCGCACGGCCACTTCGGCCGGCCAGGGATCCGGTGATGATCTAGACAGCCATATCGTGGTAATCCATTGGCCACACGGGTACTCTGCAAGGTCGCATTTCTGCCAGTGGTTGGGTGACTATTTTGGCACATAAGTTCCGTCCAATGGCACAGTGTTCGTTTCCCAGTGTCGATGCAGTGTTCCAAGACGAGAGGACCTCTGCTCACACAGCTCGTATCATTCAGGACTGGTTTTGTGAGCACGAGAACGAAACTGTCGCATCTCCCCGTCACCAGGTCTCAATATTTTTGAGCCTTTGTGGTCGACTTTGGAGAGAAGTGTGTGTGAACGCTATCCACCTCCATTGCCATTACCTGAATTTGCCACTATTTTGCAAGAAGAACGGCATAATACTCCCTTGAAAACCATTCAGGATCTGTATTATCCCTTCCAAGACGAATGGAAGCTGTTTCGGACGCCAACGTTTACCCTACAGCGCGTTAGTCGCCTTGCGTAATGCATCTATGTGTACGCTATCTGATTTCCTGCATTTCATACTCGATTGACTGGACAGTCATATGCTTGTCTGAAGATGGAACGATAAAACTGTAAAAGTGATAACATATTTTATACATAAAGAGAACCGGTTGAAACGTGAAATGTTCTGATCTACACTCCTGGAAATTGAAATAAGAACACCGTGAATTCATTGTCCCAGGAAGGGGAAACTTTATTGACACATTCCTGGGGTCAGATACATCACATGATCACACTGACAGACCCACAGGCACATAGACACAGGCAACAGAGCATGCACAATGTCGGCACTAGTACAGTGTATATCCACCTTTCGCAGCAATGCAGGCTGCTATTCTCCCATGGAGACGATCGTAGAGATGCTGAATGTAGTCCTGTGGAACGGCTTGCCATGCCATTTCCACCTGGCGCCTCAGTTGGACCAGCGTTCGTGCTGGACGTGCAGACCGCGTGAGACGACGCTTCATCCAGTCCCAAACATGCTCAATGGGGGACAGATCCGGAGATCTTGCTGGCCAGGGTAGTTGACTTACACCTTCTAGAGCACGTTGGGTGGCACGGGATACATGTGGACGTGCATTGTCCTGTTGGAACAGCAAGTTCCCTTGCCGGTCTAGGAATGGTAGAACGATGGGTTCGATGACGGTTTGGATGTACCGTGCACTATTCAGTGTCCCCTCGACGATCACCAGTGGTGTACGGCCAGTGTAGGAGATCGCTCCCCACACCATGATGCCGGGTGTTGGCCCTGTGTGCCTCGGTCGTATGCAGTCCTGATTGTGGCGCTCACCTGCACGGCGCCAAACACGCATACGACCATCATTGGCACCAAGGCAGAAGCGACTCTCATCGCTGAAGACGACACGTCTCCATTCGTCCCTCCATTCACGCCTGTCGCGACACCACTGGAGGCGGGCTGCGCGATGTTGGGGCGTGAGCGGAAGACGGCCTAAAGGTGTGCGGGACCGTAGCCCAGCTTCATGGAGACGGTTGCAAATGGTCCTCGCCGATACCCCAGGAGCAACAGTGTCCCTAATTTGCTGGGAAGTGGCGGTGCGGTCCCCTACGGCACTGCGTAGGATCCTACGGTCTTGGCGTGCATCCGTGCGTCGCTGCGGTCCGGTCCTTGGTCGACGGGCACGTGCATCTTCCGCCGACTACTGGCGACAACATCGATGTACTGTGGAGACCTCACGCCCCACGTGTTGAGCAATTCGGCGGTACGTCCACCCTGCGTCCCGCATGCCCACTATACGCCCTCGCTCAAAGTCCGTCAACTGCACATACGGTTCACGTCCACGCTGTCGCGGCATGCTACCAGTGTTAAAGACTGCGATGGAGCTCCGTATGCCACGGCAAACTGGCTGACACTGACGGCGGCGGTGCACAAATGCTGCGCAGCTAGCGCCATTCGACGGCCAACACTGCGGTTCCTGGTGTGTCCGCTGTGCCGTGCGTGTGATCATTGCTTGTACAGCCCTCTCGCAGTGTCTGGAGCAAGTATGGTGGGTCTGACACACCGGTGTCAATGTGTTCTTTTTTCCATTTCCAGGAGTGTATTACATTGCTTTAATATATTTGCCGTGGCGTTCCTTCAAGAGTGTAGTAAAAGTATTTGGTAATGGTCCTTCAATGGCAGATATGCGTTTAATTCTCTCTAGCTGTAGACGTAGCCATAGAGCTTTATACGACGCAGTAACTGTCGTTTTGGCTTGCTTTACAATAGCGATGTGGCTGTGTAACATACGTTCTGTCCCTCTTCTACGTGAGAAGTCACTTATTATACTGCCGGGAAAAAAATTAGTACACCCTTTTAGAGGTATCCATGTCACTCAAGATTTATTATTTTAACTGTGCATATGGTGTACATGAAATGATTATATTTACAGATTAATAGCGCAAGTGGTTCTGACGTACCAAGTATCGACCCATTCTGAAAGCAAACATATTAGTATGTGGCGTAGCCTCCACGGTTGGTAATGCTGGCATCCAGTCGATCTTAAAGATGACGAATACTGCCCTATTCACATAGTTCGGTAAGAACTGTTGCTTGACGAGTCGCTCGAGTCATATCCCACATGTGCTCGATTAGAGACAAGTCCGGAGATTGCGCTGATCAGGGAAGTTGCCATACCTCTTACAGAGCGCCTTACTTTCGCGGACAGTAGGTGGGCGACCACTGTCCTGTTGGAACAGCACATCACCTCCCTGTTGCAACAGTGGCAGAAAAACGGGTTTAACAACGTTCTGCACATACAGAGCGCTGGTAGCGTCCCCTCCAGAAACGGCAAAGCCGACCGAGAGTTGTAGATCATCGCACCCCAGTACATAAGGCAGAGGTATCAGAGTTCACGGACGAATGCACTCCACGAGACAGCGCATACCCATCACCTGCGTGCAGGCAGGATCTGTTTTCATTGCCAAAGAACACGGCGAGCCTTTCCACCTCCCAAGTGATCCTCTGATGGCACCAGTCGAGCTGATAAGTGGTTCGCAACAACTCGTGTTGACACGTCTGAGCTCAAAATTCTTCATCTGTACTGTGGTTTCTGTACGACCTGCCACTGCTGCTCTTACATCACGACGATCCTGGCGGGTGTCTGCTGCGTGGACGTCCAGAACCTCGTCTACGTGTATGAGAATGTTAACGTCACCATTGATAGCAACTGATGCAACACGTACAATTTGTGTGGCAATTCTCCGAAAGAACCATCCCGCCACATAGGAGACCAAATTTGACCCCTTGCAAACTCACTCAGTTGGCTGTATGAGGCACGAGTGCCTCTCCACGGCATAGTTACCTGCTTGCTTCACACGTTTGCACCGCACTGAGCCTTCTGGCTGTGAGCATACCTTGTTAAAGTGTAGACACAGATGACACTCTTGTAGCAGTGTCACATTGCTATCTATTGGCGGACAAGTTGAAACTATTATCAGTACATCTACTATCCCCTAGGTGGCATGTGCCGTCATGGGATCAAAATCGATGTTGTCTTTCCAGGTGCACTATTCTTTTTTCCGGCAGTGTAAACGGGTATCAGAGAAGTGTTTACACTCGAGACAATACGTTGCGAGTGGGCCTGTACCGATGGGGCAGCGAGAAGGGCCTCCGCAAAGGGTGCAGCCACAACAAGGTGCAAAAACTGACCAGAAGCAAGAGAGAGAGAGAGATGGTTTAATAACTAACAGGGAGAGGTACTGAGGCTTTCTACCCCTCGTGTACCTATTTCCCTCGGCCTACGTTTGTGCACACATACTGTTGTCATAGCGCCATTTTGTCCGAACACCATCATAAAGAAACGACTACTACTGAACAAATTTCTATCGCTAACATGGTTTATGTGCTAACATTTCACTTAATAATTAATTATTTATATATTATTAATTATTTAGCGCCAACTATTAGTCCTACAGAAAAAATTAAGACGACCTTTTTTGTAGGAAACTGAATGTAGTTAAAATTTGCAATGAATACGTTTTCGTTAGAGGCCAAAGTTTCAGAACTATTCACCAAAAATGTACAGAATTGACCTTCAAGCACGTTTTTCCGGAGTAACACGAAAACCGTGGTCTTCAGCGTAAGCACATCCTAGTACAAAATTTAACTTCTTCAAATTTCCTACCAAAAGGTTACATACATTTTTGCTGTAGGATTAACAGTTTGCTTGTACGAATGAGAGAATATGAAAATTCGCACGTGGTTTTTGAAGGCCAGATATCATTGCAGGTTGCATAAAACATCGGTAGGGACAGCTAAATCAACCCTTACATGATAGTGAAACTACTGTACAGTAACTGCCATAAACAATAAGATATCGATATTTTTTGCTTCAAAATTTAGAAAGAGTATTTAATTTGTAATTTATTTACTACAATGCTAAATTTAAATTGTTATACGCAACATTTTTAGTTAGTAAAATTCCTTTTTTAATACTGCTTTATTTTTATAAAATTTATTTATAGAATCATGGAATATGTTAAATCTGCGTAGAAAAAACGCAAAAAGTTGGTTTATGGGGATTGGGTGTCGGAGCGTGTGGAGTGTAGCTTAGGCAGTTCTGCGTGGAGTGCATGTTTACTTCGGTAAGGCATTGATTGCGAATACCTACAAGAAATCTTTGACTCCCGAGAAATTTGTATGTCTATGAGATTACCAAACTATTACTTGAACTCTGAAATCATGAATTACTCTCTAGAGCAATAGAAAGATCGATAGCTGTTGTGTTCAAATGTCAAGCCTTCTGCCCTAGCAGCCAATGAAATGGCCGGTGTGTCATGTGACTGAGATGTCAGACTTCGTACAGGCCGATGGACTGGCAGTCGCGCTCTGGAGGTGCAGTACTTTGCGGTACAGCATATATAATAGCGGGCAGATTGTTGGGCACTCTATACCAGGAGTCTTTGCACGCGATGGGCTTTCAACGTACTAACGCGTCAAGACTGTTTCGATTCGAGAAAGTCCATCGTGATCAAAGTCTAATGTAATGAGCAACTACAGGGGCTACCGTCGACTACCGTCGATTGTGACAGCGGAGAGGCGAATCACAATGCAGATAAATCTCCCTTCATTTCATTACTGGAGACCTACTGGTGAGCGGCCATATTACTCAAAACATATCCTCATTACGGGACACCGAGACTACAGATCTACCTGTGTACCTCTGCTCACCACATGACACACGACACGTAAAACAACACGAGCTCTAAGCACGGCAAAGTATCTCCTGGAGCGACGAGTCGTGGTGCTTCTTGATACGCGCCGATGGCAGGATAAGAGTAAGTGTGAAACTACGACAATGGAATCACTCTGCTTACCAAGAGGGAGCAGGGAGCGTTCAGGCAGCTACTGGAAGTACTCTCGTGCGGGGGACACTTGTATGGAATGAAATGGTGCTCTGGGTGCATGTGAGATCGTAGCCTACCGACAAAGAAACAAAAACGTACTGTCTGGTCATGTGTATAACCTTGTTCGCATAAGGCACCTTGCCTACGATGCATCATCCCATGCCTCCTGAACTGTGCTAGAATTGTTTAAGCAACATTTCACTGACCAGCTAGATCAGCTTGCATCAGTTGTATCGAGCAGATACGATGCGGCATCGGGTGAGATGAGCTCGGCTTGAGGCCAGCTCTGTGAGTTATGTGCAAAAGTTGAGAGGAAAGCTGTGAAGAGTCATGTGCAAGCCTTCTGCTGTGAAGGACAGAGACTACCACTTGACTGGCACGAACTTCGCCAGATATCTCCCTCGCGGAACATGTCTCGTATGCGCTTGTTGAACCTTCTGTAGCAACAGCTGTTGATGTTTTTATACACTTATCTACAAACTACATGGAGGGAGATTAGAATTCAGGCCTCTTTGACTCCACGTGTGGACTCTCTTATTACGGCATGCAGGCGTTTTGGATCATACTGAAACTTCTAAGTCGATTTAGAACTAGAAAGCGAAGAGCTGAAGAACAATTTTATAAACAGAACGCGAATCAAACATTTGTGCACCAAACGCATATATCAATTAACAACAAACATCGAGGAGGCGTCCCAACTTGAGAGCTTTCATTTGACGTTTTCTTTAGTTAAAGAGGAAGTTTAAAAAATGCATCCCTCTATCCAGGAAATAGCACTGGCTGAAACTAGAAAAAAGATTCTAGGAAACATCAGTCAGGAAACAAATACTTGAGAAATGGATCATTCTCTCCTGTGATAACCATAAGATACTACAGAAAGCATACAGTGTAGTTACGACTCTTTCACATACATCCTTCAGCACTTGTCAAACAATCGTGAACTCGTCAGAATGGATGCCCACAGTTTTCTTCATATGCAATGGATACACATGCTCCCCTAAAGTGTTCACATTGTCTATGAGTCTGGAATATACCAATACAGGGTCCACTTTTTAGGATTTGGTAAAGTATATTTTGTTATTTAACTTTGTGACCGGATCCCAGTCTTGGCGCCACAGTCGTCGTGGTAATCTAGGGGAGTGAAGTCATGTGCACCATATGTGCATTTGTGTGTTATCATATTTAAACTGTTTGCTTATTGTCTGAGGTGGAATTCTGGGACTACTTCGACCTTTGTCTAAGCGAATCTGGAAAACCGCGTAGCACCAGTCAGGGCGGGCTGTACATCAGCCCACAGTAGTTAAATCGCCTCGTTGTTTCGATCCAGGTGCGGCTTACCTTCCTGTCCCTTAAGCGCTCGCGCTGCACATTACGATAAACGAGCAGATCTTTGAAATATAATAGTGCTTTTAAACATTATCATAGCCGGTAATCCAAGGAATTAAGGTCAAGTGAAAAAGAGGCTATGCTACCTCGATCATTCCAAACGTTTCTGTAATGTACTATCGTAGGAACTGTACATAATAGAATGGTGGCCCGTCGTGTATAAACCACATTAATAGTCTTTCTGTGAGGGTTCTCAGAGAGCGCAGAGCGCAGATAAGTATTTCGAATAGAAATTGACGACTAAGAGCAGCAGCTAACTGGTTCAGTAAAGTGTATGGTTGTGGCACCCACAATACCTGCCCAAACGTCGATACAAAAGGCGAACCCGATGGCTTTCTTCTATGAGCGCTCAAGGGTTTACGTCTTCCCACATGTGGTTGTTGTGCTCATTTGTTATCCGATTCTGTCTGAACCTTACATCACCCATAAATCAGCTGTGTGAACAGCGGATCTTCAGTGCTTTGTCTTGGACGCCATTGGCATGGTGATGTTGTGGCCTGAACACGCTGTAAATGATATGAGTAAATAAACTGCACCTCCAGAAAATGATGAAAGGAAAAAAGTTTTATCGCTTACTACATTTTCCGTATTCATGCGGTCAGGCATCAGCACCATGCTAGATATTTTAATCTATTACTTTTTTATTACTATCTCTATTAGCAACATATTTTGCAGACAATATCCACATACTGATATGTCTGCATAAGCAGAAGAAACTAACGATCAAAGTCCGAAACAATTTATTGGACTGTTCAATTAACCAAAACAAATTCTCCAAGTATAACACCAACACAAAACAGTGATCCGTCTCCGAATCACCACTACATACAAGAATAATATAGAAAACAAGTGAAACAATTTCCTACTAGTCTCCGCCAGAGACTTCTCCGATATACCAAGCCTAATCCAGAGATCAGCGAGAAGATCCAAGCCGGCCTGCCGGGGCGGCAGCTATCCACGTCTGCTGGCGGTCGATGAACTGCCGATGTGCGGCCGGCCTTTATAGCGCTTCGGCGGATGAGTACCTCGGAGCTATTTTCTATTACGTGGTTTGACGTGTGAAAATAATTCCGGGATCTGCAGGCACCTCTTCCTTATGTTTATGTGGGCCGTTAGTGGCCCCCGGTGGCCGCTGGTGTCTTTGCTGTGGTGTTGTTGTTGTGGTAGTTGCTGTGGCCGTTCATGGAATATTGCCTGTCGGTTGTGTAGTGCTTCGGTGTGCCTGCGAGGCGGGCAACCCGCGTCTGCAGGCTGTCAGTTTGGTTGCTGATACTCTAGGCGCCATGATGTCTGGTGGAGAAGGCCACAGCATATACCACTGAATGTACTTGTAAAATTATATCATTGTACGAAACACATGTCAAGAGACTTGACGTGTGAAACATAAAGATGCAGGAAGAACTAGCTTTTACTTACAACGGAGAGTAACTATACTCATCCAGTGTTTGACAATGAAAACATTTAGCGACTACCAGCGAACTTGAAGCGTAATTTCAAAGCTTTGCTAAACTTCTTGTCACATATTTGAAGCTAGATATTCAACACATTAACTCATTTGTAAAGTAACGAGACGTTAAAGCTATTTATACATGGGGCTTTGATTCTTTGCAGCAGAGTTTATCAATCCTTTTGAATACGCGATCGCTTTCCATGCAAAAATATTCTGGCGACCCCACCCCCCCCATCCCCCCTCCCCCAGAACCATAATAAAACTAGATCAGTAATTTCAAAGGTAACGTATTTAACTTTCTTTCTATTGATACTGCACTGATCGAGAAATCAAGTGCGCAGGCATGGTGATCGCAGCGCTCTGCGGGCAGTGGTCTTTGCTTTACCGCGGTGGAAGCGTAGGGCCGAAGTGACGTCAGCGGTCGCACAGGCCCGCGATTTCGCTCACTTCAGTCAGCGCGAGTACGAACGTGTCCGAGCGAGCATAAAATGGAGAAGTTTCTCAAAAGATCTGCTCAGACCTCCACGTCTGGGGCGGAAGCGAACCAAAATCAATAAAAAAATATACTTCATGACGATGATTATTTGAATTATGGTTTTACTGTCATGAATAATAAACATCGATTTGTAATTTGCAGCCGGCCGGAGTGGCCGAGCGGTTCTAGGCTCTACAGTCTGGAACCGCGCGACCGCTACGGTCGTAGGATCGAATCCTGCCTCGAGCATGGATGTTTGTGATGTCCTTAGGTTGGTTAGGTTTAAGTAGTTCTAAGTTCTAGGGGACTGATGACCTCAGCAGTTAAGTCCCATAGTGCTTAGAGCCGTTTGAACCTTTTTTTTTTTTTGTAATTTGCAGCGAAGTATTTTCACGTGAGAGTATGAAACCATCAAAGCTTACGCGTCACCGCTCAACTAAATATTCCAAAGAAGCTGGTAAACTGATGGATTTCTTCGAAAGGAAACTGAAAACCCGTAGCTACTGTGGTTCAGGAATTTTTATTTGTTGATTAAAATAATATTATGTTGTTGATTATTGTCAAGCAAATTCTTTAGAATCGCGAATACCCGATATTTTTACGAACTTCCAGATACTGCCTCCAAACTGGAGTTATACGACCTTTGCTTTGTTAGTATTTAGTGGATTTTTCTTCAATGCTGATTTTGTCAGTTGAACCAGTACCTATCAACGCAGAGTGAAGGGAACAGACAGCAAGAAGCTTACTGAGATAGGTAGATTGAACTGTTAGGAATAAGAAATTATAGCCTGCCCCCCCCCCCCCCCCCAGGGGGTCCACACCTCTTTCGTGGATACGTGCGTGGCGAGCACGGGGCCCCAAGCCATTGCAGCCTTCTTTCTCTCCCGGGCTGCATTTCCTTTCCCTTCCCCTCCTTTCCCCTCCATACCCCTTTCCCCTCGCCCTCTCCTCTCCCTCTATTGGTGTCCTTGCTTATGTTGGCCCCCGCTATCCTCCTGGTTCTGTTGGGTTTACACTCTGGCTTTGTTGCGTAATCATCTCCTCCTTTTGGCATTCCTTGGTCCCCCTCTGGGTTTTGACCTCCATTCCAAAATTTCTCTTTCCGTAGTGTGAGCCATTTGGGGAAGAGCACCTTACCTAGTGTCTCCGACGTGTGCCCTCCTAGTATATTCCACCTTTTCTTCTACGTCGTTGTCTGATGCTAGGGTGCATAGCCAGCACGGTAGCCAGCCCGTGTGGTGGGGTCGCTATGTACCCTTTTGGTTGAGCCCCCTGAACACACAGGGATCACACTTCTGATACCTGAGCTGTGACCTCCTCATGCATGCCTTGGAGTGGTTGCTCGTCATCCTGGAGCATCGGAACTCCCGGCAATGGCCGCCGTGCCAGACGGCCCTTGCTGTGGCTGGGTGGCGCCCGTGAGGAGAGCCCCTGATCGGAGTGGGTGGTATCAGGGCGGACGCTATGCAGATGAAACGCATAAGGGTCCAAACCTCTGGCCGCTCTTCTGCGGCCGTCTCTCTGCGTGGTACTGATTCCTCAAGTGCTGCTTCTCTTGCCCCTTCGGCCTTCCCTTCCGTGGCTACCCCCTGGGAGGAGGGTCAGGCCCGTCGTCTAGGGGCAAAACCTTTCCCCCGTTATCTAGTTTGCACCAGGACTGATGGAGATACTTTCACCGGTGTCAAACCTTTATTCTTTGTGGAACACATTGAAGACAAGTTCGGCGAAGTGGACTCCCTGAGCAAGATGCGGTCGGGTTCATTACTGATAAAAACTGCTTCGGCTGCCCAATCTGCGGCCCTTCGTGCCTGTACCCATCTTGGCACAATTCCCGTGTCCATTACCCCTCACCAGTCTCTAAATATGGTACAAGGTGTAATTTTTCACAGAGACCTCATCCTTCAAACTGATGAGGAACTTCGGGACAATCTCGGACGGCGGGGTGTTCACTTTGTTCGGCGTGTTCAGAAGGGTCCTAAAGATAATCGTATTGATACTGGTGCCTTTATCCTGGCCTTTGAAGGGGATACCCTTCCTGAGAAAGTTAAGATTATGGTCTATCGCTGTGATGTGAAGCCGTACATCCCACCTCCTATGCGGTGTTTTAAGTGCTTGCGTTTTGGCCACATGTCTTCTCGCTGTACCCAGGACCCTCTCTGTGGTGACTGTGGACGTCCACTCCATGAGGGGAGTCCCTGTGTTCCCCCTCCTGTATGTGTAAATTGTCATGGTAGTCATTCTCCACGTTCAGCAGATTGCCCAGTCTATAAGAAAGAAAAAAAGATACGGGAGTATAAGTCTCTTGATCGTTTAAGCTACACAGAGGCCCGTAAGAAATATGCACGATTGCACCCTGTGTCCATGACATCTAGTTACGCCTTGGTTACATCTTCATCCCTTCCTCCCCCTTCCTTACCCCCGTCCCGGACCCCTCTCCTTCCCCCCTCCCCTGCGGCTCCCACACCTTCTCCTCTGGACGCCGCTCCCCCTCCCCAGCCGGAGAAGTGTCCCACTCCTTCGGCGTCTGCCGGTCAAGGGCGCCTCTCCCGGGATGCCCCTTCCCGGCACCTTCCAGGTCAAAGGTCTGCTGCAGCGCGGCGACCGCGAGAGCCGCGGTCTATCGGCCCCCAGGTCGCCCGGTCTCTTTCTGTTCCTGATCTTGCTGCAGCTGGCTCCATTATGCCACACAGCCCTCCTCGATCTCAGCCTGAAAAGAAGAAGAAACATAAGTCCCGGGACAAAGAGCCTCTGGTGTCACCGGAGGTCCCTTCCCCGGCTTCACAACCGGATTCTGACCTGTCGTTTATGGATGTCGCCCCCTCCTTGTCGGTGACAGGTGGGGACCCGGCGGTATGACTGGATTTAGCGTGTTCAGCCCTCATTTAAACCATCGTTCTGTGGTTCTCCAATGGAATTGTAATGGCTACTATCGTCACCTTCCGGAATTGAAATCCCTTCTTTCGTCCTACTCAGCAGCTTGTGTGGTTCTCCAGGAATCTCATTTTACTGATGCTCACTCACCGACCCTCCGTGGGTTCCGTGTTTTCTGTCGAAATCGGGTCGGACCCTTGCGGGCTTCTGGTGGCGTCTGTACGTTGGTCCGTACAGACATTGCTAGCACGTGGATTCCTCTCCAAACTACATTGGAAGCAGTTGCTGTTAGGGTCCACTTAGACTCTGCAGTCACAGTATGCAATCTTTATCTCCCTCCTGACAGGACTCTTACACCTGCTGCCTTAACCACCCTTCTTCAGCAACTTCCTCCTCCCTTCCTCCTCCTTGGGGATTTTAATGCTCATCATCCTTTGTGGGGCAGTGCCTTTCCATCTAGACGAGGTCTTGTTATCGACCAATTTATTGCAGACCACGACCTGTGCCTTCTTAATGATGGCTCCCCTACTCATTTCAGTGCTGGTCATGGTACCTTTTCTGCCATTGATCTTTCTCTTTCTTCTCCCTCTCTCCTCCCTTCATTACACTGGTCGCCACACGACGACCTTTGTGATAGTGACCATTTCCCGTTGATTATCACGCTCCCTTCCCGCTCCCCGATGGAGAGGTTACCTCGTTGGTCTTTCCACCGCGCCGATTGGCCTCTATATACTGCACAGGTCGAGTTTTCTCCCTCTTTGTCGGGTTGTATTGATGACGTCCTACGTGACGTGTCTGACGCGATTGTTCGCGCTGCTAACCTTGCTGTCCCGCGCTCATCTGGACAATTTCGTCGTCGGCAAGTCCCGTGGTGGAGTACGGCCATTGCCATTGCCATCCGTGATCGCCGTCGAGCTTTGCAACACTTTAAGAGGCACCCATCTGTAGCCAGCCTTTCTACCTTTAAGCGCCTTCGCGCTAAAGCCCGTTATTTAATCAAACAGAGCAAGCGGATATGTTGGGAACGATTCGTTTCTTCCCTTGGTTCCACTGTCCCTCTGTCACGGGTATGGGCTACACTTCGCTCTCTCCAAGGTTGCCATCGGCAGTCCACCCTCCCAGGCCTTCACCTCCCAGATGGCATTTGTACGGACCCATTAGTTCTCGCAGAACATCTTGCGACCCATTTTGCAGTGGCATCAGCGTCGGCCTCCTATCCAGCTGCTTTCCTTCATCAAAAACAGCAGGCTGAAGCTGTCACCTTATGTTTCACCACTTGTGAGTCAGAATCTTACAACGAACCTTTCACTGAATGGGAATTTCTTTCTGCTCTATCTGCTTCTCATGATACGGCTCCTGGCCCAGATTCCATTCATAACCAGCTGCTTCAACATCTCAGTGCTCCACAACGGCACCATCTTCTTCGGGTGTTTAACCGTATCTGGCTCCAGGGTGACTTCCCTTCTCAGTGGAGGGATAGCATTGTGGTTCCTGTCCTTAAGCCTGGTCAGAACCCCCTATCTGTTGACAGCTATCGGCCAATTAGTTTGACCAATGTTGGTTGTAAGTTACTTGAACGGCTGGTAGCCCGTCGGCTCACTTGGGTCCTCGAATCTCGGGATCTATTGTCCCCTTACCAGTGTGGCTTTCGAGAGGGACGATCTCCAATCGATCATTTGCTTCGCTTGGAATCCGCAGTTCGGCAGGCTTTTTCCCAGCGCCGCCATTTGGTTGCAGTGTTTTTTGACCTTCGCAAGGCCTATGACACGGCCTGGCGCCATCACATCTTACTAACCCTTCATCAGTGGGGTCTTCGGGGCCCACTCCCGATTTTTATCCGCCAGTTCCTGATCCATCGGTCATTCAGAGTTCGAGTTGGTACTGCTTTTAGTTCTCCACGGACCCAGGAGACGGGCATCCCACAGGGTTCTGTCTTGAGTGTCCTTCTTTTCCTCATTGCTATCGATGGACTTGTGGCCTCTGTCGGTCCCTTGGTCGCCCCTGCCCTGTATGTGGATGATTTCTGCATTTGGGTTAGTTCCTCCTCGATGCCATCTGCAGAACGGCAGCTCCAGGTGGCTATACGGCGTGCCTCTGCATGGACCCTCTCCCACGGGTTTCAATTCTCTCCTTTAAAATCGCGGGTGGTCCACTTCTGTCGCCGTACTACGGTCCACCCTGATCCAGAGCTCTATCTCGCTGCACAAAGATTGCCTGTGGTTCCACAGTTTCGTTTCCTAGGTCTTCTTTTCGACAACAAGCTCACTTGGCTGCCCCATATAAGACTCCTGAAGGTAGGATGTTTCCGTAAACTCAATGTCCTTCGCTTCCTTGCCCACTCCTCCTGGGGTGCGGACCGTTCCCTCCTCCTCCGTCTTTATCGTGCTCTAGTTCTGTCACGTTTGGACTATGGTTGTCAAGTTTATGGTTCAGCTGCTCCTTCCACGCTGCACGTGCTGGATCCAGTCCACCATCGTGGTATCCGTTTGGCCACCGGTGCCTTCCCTACTAGCCCTGTTGATAGTCTCCTGGTTGAAGCTGGGATCCCCCCCCCTTTCTGTTCGGCGGTCCCAGCTTCTGGTGTCTTATGCCCTTACTATCCGTTCTTCTCCCGCTCATCCTTCCTATTCTATCCTATTCCCAGACCATGGGCGTCGCCCGCCTGACTCCCGCCCTCGGGCGGGTTTACCGGTTGGGCTGCGCCTTGCGTCTCTTACCCGTGATTTTCGGCTTCCTTCTTTGTCCTGTCTTCCTCGCTCCCTCCCCTCCACCCCTCCTTGGTTAGTTCCTCGGCCTCGAATTCGGATGGATCTCCGCCGCGGTCCGAAAGATTCCATCCCCCCGGTGGTGTTCCGTTCCTTTTTCCGCCAAATTTTATGGGAGTTTCGGGATGCTGTTGTTTTTTACACTGATGGCTCTAAATCTGCTGATCATGTTGGGTATGCCTTCACGTCCTTTGTTGGAACGGAAAATCATCTCCTGCCACCCTCATGTGGGGTGTTTACTGCGGAATTGATGGCAATTTCCCGGGCCCTTACCTTTATTAAATAATCCCAACACAACCGCGTTTTGTTATGTACGGACTCGATGAGTGGCCTTCTTGCTATTGACCGGTGTTTTTCGCGCCATCCCTTGGTCTCTGCCATCCATGACCATCTCGCTGATCTTCACCGTGCTGCCTGCCCCCAGGGGCTCAGCATTCGTTTGCTGGGTACGGGCTTGGCGACCCCGGGGTTCCTGAGCTGGGGACTGGTAAGCGCCGCCAGTCCCCTGTCACCGTAACCTCTAAGCATACTTCAACGACCACCGTGCGGCGCAGCGGTGGAATGTTGTGTGTCTCAGGGAATGGGGATCTTGGCTTGACCGCCCGGGTCGCGAGGATGGAATACACCTCTATAAAAAAACCCTCAATCTCAAGGTGTGCTGCGCGCCGATGAGATGCATGGCTGTTGAGGTGGAACAGTCGTTAGCGGGCGACCTCTGGGGAGTCTGCCGCACCTCAGTTGTATAAGGCTTACCTAGGCATGCGGGGCTCTGTCTAGGTGGACTCCTAGTTCCCTAGCTGCTCGTGGGACCGAGATGGAACCCTCGAACTTTTCTTCTTCTCCCCCCAGCGGAAAGGGTGGGCCGCTGGTAGGTTCTAACACCCAATCTCACAAGAGGGCTCGTGTAGCCAGTCCTCCTGATTCAGGTAGTAGTAGTAACAGAACGCATGCTGCTTCGCAGAATGTGTTTCTTATAATTAAAAGAAAAGATGGGAGTTTCGACAAAGTTTCGCCATTTTACATCCAGAAAGGCTTAGAAGGTATTGCTGGTACATTAAAATCTGTAAAGCGCTTGCGAAATGGCACCTTGTTGGTTGAAACATCTAGCTTCCAGCAAGTCCAGAACCTTCAGAAGGCACAATTTCTTGGGGAGTTTGCGATTGAGACTGAATTTCACAACACCTTGAACTACAGCAAGGGTGTTGTGACTTGCCGAGATCTCGTTGATATTCCCCTAGACGAACTGAAGGCTGAATGGTCCCGGGAAGGAATTGTCGACGTGCAACACGTTATGAAACGGGTGGATGGTGCTCTCCTGAAATCTGACTCGTTCATCCTTACGTTTAACAGCACCAAATTGCCCGAGTATGTGAAGGCAGGTTTCCTACGTCTCAGTGTACGGCCTTATTACCCCAACCCCATGCGGTGTTTTAAGTGCCAACGCTTTGGACACACTACTCTCGGCTGTAAAGGGGAAGCCACTTGCGGGAAGTGTGGTAAAGCCGCCCATGAGGGAGTTGGTTGCTCCTCTCCTCCCAAGTGTGTCAACTGCTCTGGGGATCACCCTGTGTGGAGTAGGGAATGTAGAGTTTTCCTTGAGGAACGGAAGATCCAGGAACTTAAAACCACCAAACGCATCCCGTACGGTGAGGCAAAGAAAATTTACAAGTCCCTGCAGCCGCCCACGTTCGCTGCTTCCTTTTCTTCCGTTCTGAAACAGCCAGTCTTGAAAACTGATGCCGCTACACAAACGGAGGTTGCTACTGTCAGCACTAGCACCTGCGTTTGTCAATGTACGTGTGCTGCTGCTGTTCCTGTGAAGCCTGCTGCTCCTCCCCGGCCTTCTGACCGGGCCGTGGTCGCTGACGTTATGGAACCTCCTGCCCCTTCCCAGGTCCAGTCTTGTGCAATGCCCAGCGCTGCTACACCCCCTACTGCTTCTGAGGTTTTGGCTCCACTGCCACCTCTGGCCAGAAAATCGAAGCCCAAACCAAAGGTGAAGACTCGACCGCTCAAGGAGACTGAAGTTCTACAGTCTGCTGATGTTGATGTCGTTCTTTCTGACGTCTCTCTCGACTCCTCTTCAGAGGCGATGGAGGTTGATGTCAGACTGGGGCAATCATCTCGCCCCAAAACTGAGCCTCCACCTGTTGTGGCCTCTCCTCCCCGACAGAAAGTGCGACTGAAGGTCCTCCCACCCTGATCGATGGCTCCCATTATACAGTGGAACATGAATGGATTCCGGGCACATGTGGAGGAACTGCACCTCCTAGCACGGCAACGCCCCCTGTGCTTGTGTTTACAGGAAACACATCTAAAACCCTCTGATGCTCCTGTACTCAGGGGCTATACGTTGTATCGCAAAGATGACCTGACTGGAGACAGAGCCAAAGGCGGAGTCGCCGTGTTTGTCACTAATGACCACCACTCCTCTGCTCTCCCCCTGGATACTGACCTGCAAGCAGTTGCAGTTGCAATTCATTCCCGTCGAAGGCTTACTGTTTGCTCCCTTTATTTACCCCCTCTGGATGCAATGACCTTAGACGCTCTCACAGATCTTATCGACCAACTCCCGCGCCCCTTTCTCCTCCTGGGAGACTTCAATGCCCATCATGTCCTGTGGGGCTCCACTTCTCTTTGCGCTCGAGGTCGAATTTTGGAGAGCCTCCTCACATCTCAAGTGTTGTGCATCCTCAACACAGGTACTCCGACTCATTTCTCTACTGCTACAGGGTCATTCTCAGCCATTGACCTATCTTTCTGCTCTCCAACCCTCACCGACTCTGTTCACTGGGAGGTCATTGACGACCTTCATTCCAGCGATCACTTCCCCATCCTCATTCATCTCCTGGATGGTGTATTGCTGGAGCAGAGGCCGCCATCGTGGATGGTTGGCAGGGCTAACTGGCCTCTGTTCACTCGATTGGCTGTCTTTGAACGCCACAACAGCGTACAGGAATGGGTGGATCACATCACACTTGTGATCCATCATGCTGCTGACCTGTCCATGCCACAGTCTTCTGGCCCTCCTAAGCGGCGCCTTGTGCCTTGGTGGACGGATGAGTGCCGTTCAGCCATCCGGGACAGGCGTGCGGCTCTTCGCCGATTTAAATGCCGCCCAACAGCAGTCAATCTTACCGCCTTTCGCATCGCGAGAGCCAGGGCACGCCGTGTCATTAAAGAGAGCAAGAAAAGGTCATGGCAGGAGTTCCTGGACTCCATCAACCGTTCCACTTGTTCCACAAAAGTATGGGAAGCCATCCGGAGGATTTCCGGTAAACGCAGCCGTCTACCAATAGCTGCAGTCCTGAACCAGGGATGCCTCCAAACAACACCCAGAGCCATTGCTCAGACGCTGGCAGAGCATTTTGCACAAAGTACTGCCACTGCAACCCAGGATCCAGCATTTCGTCGCTACCGTGCGACTGTCGAACGAGCGAAGCTGGACTTTCGGTCGAACAATTCTGAGGCCTACAACTCCCCTTTCTCCATGTGGGAACTTGAATC
The DNA here is from genome assembly GCF_021461395.2 of Schistocerca americana. Taxonomy (NCBI): domain Eukaryota; kingdom Metazoa; phylum Arthropoda; class Insecta; order Orthoptera; family Acrididae; genus Schistocerca; species Schistocerca americana. Next base: position 321,492,370 of record NC_060126.1, on the reverse strand, counting down.
GGCACTTACTGCGGCTTCTGACACCGCACCAGGTTACGACCGCATCCGGTACTCCATGCTTCGCCATCTGCCAGCGGCGTCAAAGGAAATCCTCCTCGAATGTTTTAATCTCATATGGCGGACGGGAGTTTTCCCCACCTCGTGGAGGGAGGCAATCCTCATCCCTCTCCTCAAACCAGGCAAGGACCGCACATGTCCCAGTAGTTATCGTAGTATTGCCTTGACAAGCTGTGTCGGAAAGACCCTGGAACGAATGGTTAACCGTCGTCTGGTCTGGCTGCTAGAGACCAGGCAGCTCCTTAGCCGCTTTCAGTGTGGATTCCGAAAATTTCGGTCCACAGTCGACAACCTGACACTCCTCGAGGCGGCTATTCAGCAGGCTTTCCTCCGTCAGCATCACTGTATCGGTATCTTCTTTGATATCAGCAAGGCATATGATACTACTTGGAGACACTGTATTCTTGCACAACTGCATCAATGGGGCTTTCGTGGCCACCTCCCCATTTTCATTCGGTCTTTCCTGTCTCAGCGGTTTTTTCGGACCCGCGTTGGTAACACACTGTCTGATCGCTTTGAGCAGGAGAACGGTGTCCCCCAGGGCAGTGTTTTAAGCGTTACCCTCTTTGCCATAGCCATAAACAGTGTAACGTCTACAGTGAGGAGTCCAGTACAGTGCTCCTTGTTTGTGGACGACTTTGCTGTTTTCTGTTCCTCCTCCAGTGTTGCAACCGTGAGCCGTCAGTTGCAGCTAACAGTGCGGCGGTTAGAGGAGTGGGCTGCAAAGACAGGTTTTCGGTTTTCTGCCGATAAGTGTGTTTGTGTTCCTTTTAATCGTTCTCGTCGTCTTTTTACTTTGCCTGCCTTGCATATGGGGGATGCTGTCCTACATTTTAGAGACGCAGTGCGGTTTCTGGGACTAATTTTTGACTCCAGGTTGTCATGGCTGCCACACCTACGTGACTTGAAAGCCAGATCCCTGAAGGCACTCAACATCCTCAAGTGCCTCAGCCACAGGTCTTGGGGCGCGGACAGGGCGCGTCTCCTTCAGTTTTATCGGGCTTTTGTGCGTTCGCGGCTGGACTATGGGTGCACAGTATATGGGTCAGCGAGGCCGTCTTATTTGCGGATCCTTGACGCTGTCCACCATGCTGGGATTCGACTGGCCACGGGTGCTTATCGGACCAGTCCCATACCAAGTCTCTGTGCTGAGGCTGGCGAACCGCCACTTACCATCCGGCGGCAGCTCCTTCTGGTGCGCCAGGCTTGTAAGTTTCTTGCGGCTCCCGGCTCGCCTGCTCACCGCCTTGTTGCCCATCCACCTCTGGACCGCCTTTTTTCCCACCGTCCCCGGGCTACGTTGCCATTTGGGATCCGTGTGCAACGTGTTCTAGAGTCGCTTGGTGTGGAGTCTGTACAACCCCAAATCCAGGGTTTTAACCACCTGCCACCCTGGTTACTGAAGAGGCCCAGAGTGATTTTAGATTTATTGCAGTACAAGAGGGGTTGCACTCCTGCCACCGTTTTTCATGCAGCATTTTCTGCTGTTTTATCTGAGCACCACGACTATGTAGCGGTTTTTACGGATGGGTCGAAACAAGGGGATTCCGTTGGCTGCTCCGTTGTTTTTCCGGATCGTGTCCTTAAGGTCCGACTGCCTCCGCCTTTCACGGTCTTTGATGCAGAATTGTCTGCGATCTTGCGGGCGCTGGAGGAGATGAGACATTCTTCCTCTCCTAAATTTCTTGTCTGTTCCGATTCCCTCAGTGCCCTTCAGTCATTGCACCATTTGTATCCGGCAGTTACAGTAGTCCAGACCATCCAGGATGCCCTCCTCCGACTACAGCGACTGGGGAAGGTTGTAGCTTTCTGCTGGGTTCCGGGGCATGTTGGCATTGCTGGGAATGAAGGGGCAGATCTCGCAGCCAAGGAAGCGTGTCTTGATCCACACGAATCTCAGTGTGCTATCCCCTTGCACGCACTCACCTCGCTGTTGAGCTCCCGAGTCATGTGTCGGTGGGAGGACGAGTGGCTGGACGTGACTGACAATAAGCTCCGTCTAGTCAAGCCCACAACGCGTGTGTGGTGTACTTCCTTTCAGCCCCATCGACGGGACGAGGTTCTCCTCACTCGGCTTCGAATAGGCCACAGCCCTATGACGCATGGCTTCCTGCTCCGGCGGGAGGACCCTCCACTGTGTGGTGCTTGCGGCGTCCAGGTCACTGTGCGCCACGTTTTATTGGATTGCGTTTTATTTTCTGACCAGCGTGCCGCGGCTGCCTTGCCAGCGGACCTGCCAACTCTTTTAGGCAACACTCGGACGAATGTGGTTAAAGTTTTAAAGTTCTGTGCCATGTCGAATGTTTTTACAAAGATTTTAGGGAGGGGATTTTAACTTGTTTTCTGTGTGACAAGCTCGCCCATATTTTATGTAAGTGGCCAGACACTGACGGTTTCCTATGTCATTCTTGTCGCTATGTTATCCCTTACCTTAGGTTTTACCTTCTCAGGTCGTATTATCCCTCTTTTCCTGCTTTGAGTGTGTTTTTTAGTTTTATTAGGTCTCTCCACATTCGTTCCTTTTACTGTGTGTCAGGGCGCTGATGACCTCGATGTTGAGCGCCCATAAACCCCAACACACACACACACACACCGTGCTGCTTGTTCCATTGACTTCCTATGGGTCCCGGGCCATGTGGGTATCCCGGGTAATGAGCTCGCTGATCGTTTGGCTGGGGGAGCAGTTACTTACCCCCCGTTTTCTGTAACCCCTCCTGCAGCGGATTTACGGCTTCACATTAAATCCCACTTTGCACAGTCATGGGCCAATTCTTGGGAGGCTACTCCACTGTCTAATAAACTTCGTGCCATTAAGGTGAATACAGGCCCATGGCGTTCTTCCTTTAGCCTCTCCCGCAAGGACTCGACCACACTGTGTCGTCTCCGCATTGGCCATACCAGGCTGACCCATGGTTTCCTTTTGCGTGATGAGCCACCCCCGCTATGTGGTTGTGGAGCCTTCCAGTCAGTGGCCCACATTTTGGTTGAATGCCCCCTTCTTTTGGCTCTGCGTGCTAAGTACAGACTCCCCCACACTTTACCTTTGATGTTGGCTGACGATTCCCGGATGGTCTCTCTGGTTCTAGGTTTCCTCCGGGAGAGTGGTTTTTATTCTCAGTTTTAAAGTTTTTAATCTCCCTCTGGTGTTGGGGCAGGGCGGTGAGTGTTTGGGTGTCTCCCACTGTAGGCAGTGTTCAGAGATTCCCGATTCACCTCCCTGACCGGAATCCTCTTTTCTTTCCCTTTTACTCTGTTTTTACCCCTTCTTTTTAAGGCTTGGTTAGTTTTTCTATTCCCATACGTACTTTCTGCATTATAGCAGTTGTACCTTTTAAGTCACAGGTGGTCTTGCCTATGCTGTTTCAGCATAGTGTTGGGTTCGTTCTCTTGCCAACTTCCCTCATTTGTTTTTACTAATGACAACGTGACTGCCCTTTTACGTTTCCCCTTTATCCGTTTTATTTTTCTGACTATACTGAGATGTCCCGTTAGCAGAATGGAGTCTATTTGAAACAAGGGACTGATGACCTTGCTGTTTGGTCCCTTTAACCTCAAACAACCAACCAACCAACCTATAGCCTGCCCCTCCAAAAACTGCGAGAATATTTGGTACATTTGATTACAAATTATTGCACTACTTTTTAGAGGACATTATTCAACTACCAAAATAACAATGCGTCACGCCAACCGGTGTGGCCGAGCGGTTGTAGGCGCTTCAGTCTGGAACCGCGCGACCGCTACGGTCACAGGTTCGAATCCTGCCTCGGGCATCGATGTGTGTGATGTCATTAGGTTAGTTAGATTTACGTAGTTCTAAGTTCTAGGGGACTGATGACCTCAGATGTTAAGTCCCATAGTGCTCAGAGCCATTTGAACCATTGAGAAAAATGTGTCACTTCACGGCAATTACAATTAACAACAAGAAAGAAAGACAAATGATCCAGGTGTCAAGCAACTTCGTGGCAATCTAGATCAAGACACAGAGTTACGAAAATAACAACAACGTCAACATACAGTGTGTAAATTACAATCTGTGATGAGCTCAAGCGTCCTAGATCAAATGGTTCAAATGGCTCTGAGCACTATGCGACTTAACATCTGAGGTCATCAGTCCCCTAGAACTTAGAACTACGTAAATCTAACTAACCTAATGACATCACACACATCCATGCCCGAGGCAGGATTCGAACCTGCGACCGTAGCGGTCGCGCGGTTCCAGACTGAAGCGTCTAGAACCGCTCGGACACAGCGGCCGGCCGTTCTAGATCCTCCGGGTAGAAGTTGCTGTATTTCATGTCTTCTCTCACTGCTGCCAATCCAAGCGATCTGTTGTTTGGTCTGAAGCACTGTTACTGCCTCACGGTTACGGTCTCACGAATGTTCTAGTTCTGTATGATATTTTTACCACAGCAAATGATCAACACGAAACCCAGGTTGTCAGTACTGCACAAGACGCTGCCTCCACACCACTGTGCAGTTCCCGGCCTGAAGGTAATATGGTCTGTACCCTCACCCCAAGGGCGCCCACACATGGGGGTAAGAGGGGTGATCTCCCATTCCCCTCCTCTCGGAGGTCTCAAATAAAGTAAAAATGTAGAATAGTCAGTTGCTTTTCTTTCAATAAAATGATTCATAAGTCGTTATTACGTAGGTTCTTAACCGAGTCGGAACTGGAACGTTTTTATGGCTACTTACAAGTTGCCATTCCTCTTCGTAAATATTAAAAATGCTCAGTACCACCAGGTCTATCCACCCCCCTTACTCCTTTACAAATTATCGTATGGGCGCCCTTGCCTCTCCCCAGAAACCTCTCAGGTGTAAACTCGTGAATAAAACCTGTACAAGACTTAATGACCCCGCTGCCCTACTTCCGTTCCGCAGATATCTGAAGAGTGTCACTTCTATTGCTGCAAGTCTTTGCGCATCTGAAGAGTTGAACTGGTTTAAATTAAATTCATATTCATTACTGCAAATAAGTACCTTATCTGAATGTGAGCGACTTCACAATTTGCTTTCACGAAACCTTGTCACTTCCGTGCGAGTACCATAGCAGATGATTCTCACGAAACATATGTTATCGACCAGACTGCAATTGCTTCCTGTTGCAACCGCGACCCCCCTAGAAAGACTGGGAAAACACTGCTTTAAAGACTCGGTTTACTGGTTGTCAACCATACCCGCCTGCAAGTCGCTGGAACAATCGGCTGAATATTTTTCATATGGAATGCGAAGATAAGGGTGCGCCGGCCGCGGTGGCCGTGCGGTTCTGGCGCTGCAGTCCGGAACCGCGGGGCTGCTACGGTCGCAGGTTCGAATCCTGCCTCGGGCATGGGTGTGTGTGATGTCCTTAGGTTAGTTAGGTTTAAGTAGTTCTAAGTTCTAGGGGACTTATGACCTAAGATGTTGAGTCCCATAGTGCTCAGAGCCATTTGAACCATTTGATAAGGGTGCCGTCCAGAGTACACGGCACGTCCCTGTCGATTAATGCTGTCGGCTAAATCATTGAAGAATACTGTGCCTGCCATTTCCTGCGTAAACAATAAGGTTCCCTTGCAATGTTTACGTTGTACACATTCCACGGAATTACTAACCTTGTTCTGATGTCAGTACAACCGCATAGCGATATGTACGGACTGGCTGATGTGCTTGGCAGTTGTAACACCGGTGTCTGACAACAGCATCACAATCAGAGGGCTGATTAGAGACAAACACAACCAATAAGACATGAGCAATGAACTTCAACAGCAAAACGGCCTTCATCACTGAGTACAGACAGTTCTTGGCGGAAGTGAAAGGGCCTATACCTCAATAAATATTTCTTTCTGGACACTTGTTTGTAGCACTTTTTTATGGTTTTGATCTTTAAAAATTCCCATAAGAATATGGGACACCTTTTTTCAAAGGCACAGGGTGACAGTTATTAGAGCAAATTTATATGCAGTGTAATTTTATTCGTGTTAAACATTCAATTAGAGCACTGAAGTATTAAGCAGTATGATAAATGAAAATACAGGACAATAGCAAACACCACCTATTTTTTGAAAGTAAAGGAATTTAGGTATCCTCTGTTGAATCGCGCAAACCTTACTGCGAACTAACACTTCATCCGCAACTTTTGCAAGTGGTTCTTTTAACATCAATTGAATTTCACTTCTTGTGGCTGTTTTCAGATCCTCTAAGTTCTCTAATTTATTGACACAGACTTTAAACTTAAAAGGAAAACAAAAAAACAAAAAATTCTGGAACAGTTAGATGTGGCGAACGGGGAAGCCATTCAGTGTCATCTAACTACGCAATCACGTGACTGGAAAAAGTCTGTTGCAGTATTTCCCTTCGTTCAAGAGTTGTGTGACTTGTTCAGATACTTTCTCGGGATGTTGCTCATTTTTCACCAATTGTGAGAAGCTTCTTGCAAATTTCTTTGCGCTGTTTGTGATTGCAGCTCTCGCCCTTTCAAAGGTTTTTTCATTGCGAACAGGTCTATATCCACCCGTATATTTAGCGCGAATCACACTGCCACTGGTTCGGTGGGTTTCAACATATCGCAGAACTGACTTTTGAGAAGGACATGCACACCCGCCAAACGTAGCGCGAAACCGTTGTTTAGCAGCGATAACTGAGTAGTAGCTAGCAAAATAAAATTTCGCTATTCTGTTTGCTGTTGTGTACTAATCCATTCCATGTTACACCATTAAATTTCGCAAATGTTGGCCATTACATTCACTTGAAAAGAAATAGAAAAGAAAAACAAAATATTACCACAAAACTTTCAGTGCAAATGTTGCCATTAACCTGTACTATATATTTCTTAAACGAAAGAATAAAGTTAGTGTAAACAAAGGTGGCCGAACAACACCGATGTTACAAAATGATGCACTTGTAAATTCAAGCACTGATGTCTATCTAATGCAAGTAATTTTACATACGGCAGTTTGCTGTTTCATATGGCTGATCACCAACCCGTCAAATAAACGAAGTCAAGGAACTTCAGGCGTACCTGGCACTTGGATGGTTAACCGCCCTTTACGGAACAAGGAAGAGGAGTGTTGTAAAGTCCCTAATCACCAGGCTTAACGCTAATGTCCCAGATTAAATCAAAACCACTCCACAGTGTCTCATGGAGTAATGAAATGATCGTATGGCATTTACTGGCCGGGATATTCCCTTCGGAGTTCGGCAGCCGTATTACAAGTCTTTTAGTAGGCGCCACTTCGGCGATTTGCGTGTCAATCATGATGAAAATGATGATGAAGGCCACACAACACCCTGTCACCCTGCCGGGAATCGAACCCGAGCCCTCTTGCATGGTAGGCTGTAACGCTATCACTGCACTATGGAAGCGCACTCTCATGGAATGAGGTCATGCGACGCTGTTGATGGTGATCCGTACGTTGGATGACGTCTTTAAGCTCGGTGGTCCCCTAGGTGCTCTCGGAGACGAGTAGCCTACGTACTGGTACCGAGTTTCACCTTCTCCGTTCTCTCATCAGCAAATGAGATTACACTATACACACAACCGTACGGTCATCTAAACGTAACAGGACTTCCACACTTCACGAGAGATGGGTGCCTGAGTGCGCGAGGGATAGCGAAACCCTTTCCAAGTAGGCGGCTGAACCTTCCCCTCAGGATCTCCCAACAAACCGTACCATGTGACTTCACTTTTCTTACCTTTAATAACATTCTACCTTATTCTATCCATCTCTGCTCAGAAGCCGACAAAAACTGTATCTCAGCTGGGGTCGGAAACAGCACTGTGTTTGTAATAAATGTGTTCATAGGGTCCTGGATTTTCTGAGAAACTTGGAAATGGGACCGTTCACTTTATAATGTTACCGCAATAAATCTTAAATATATCCATTCGTCGTTTGCGTTCATCTGCTCTGTAAGTAAACAGTGCAATGTCATCAGGAAAACGTCGGTGGTTCAGAAACGTTCCATTAACAGACATTCCTTCTTTTTTCTAATTTAGGACTCTTAAAACTTCCTCTACGATTGCTGATAGTACTTTGGATAATAGGGAATATTTTTGTCTAGCTTCTTTCTCGCTCGACTTATTTCTTTTGAAATAATTATGGGAAGTTCAAAATACGCAAGACCATACACAATCGGCGGAGAAAACACCTTGTTTTCTCTACGATTTGCGCCGTTTGCTGACAATGATACTGGCAAGACGCCGAACCTTGGAATTCTAATACGTTCGAGAATGTTTTAATTTTAATTTTGAAGTAGGATAACAAATGACCAAAGAAATATTTTTTCGTGTGTTATTATTACAAATTAACAATTTCCTGATCTTTTTCATTTACTTGTACTGTGAAACCTTGCTTCTTGTCTAATTTCATGATTTATGTCAACAGGAAGAATAATATAGATTGTAATTAATGTGTCTGCAAGTATCAAATTATGTGACATAAATGGCTGTTTCTTTTGATTGAATTGGCTTCGAAGCTTCAATTTTTTGCAGCGTTAAGGGACCGTAGATCTTAGTGTGTGACATAAATTTCAACTTGAGACTTCAACCCGTTCCTGAGTAAATGGGTAGGAGAGACAGACAGACAGGTGCTCAGCAAAGTGATTCTACACTGAAGAGCCAAAGAAACTGGTACACCTACTTATATCACGTAGGCCCCCGCGAGCACGCAGAAGTGCAGCAACACGACATGGCGTGGACCCCATTAATGTCTGAAGTAGTGCTGGAGGGAACTGACACAATGAATCCTGGAAGACTGTCACAGATTCGTAAGAGTACGACCTCTTCTGAACAGCACGCTGCAAGGCATCCCAGATATGCTCAACAGTGTTCATTTGTGGGGAGTTTGGTGGCCAGAGGAAGTGTTTAAACTCAGAAGAGTGATCCTGGAGCCACTATGTAGCAATTCTGGACGTGTGGGGTGTCGCATTGTCCTGCTGGAATTGCCCGAGTCCGTCTGAATGGATAAAGAACATGAATGGGTGCAAGCGATCAGACAGAATGTTTACGTACGTGTCACCTGTCAGAGTCGTATCTAGACGTATCAGGGGTTCCATATCACTCCAAACACACACGCCCCACACTATTACAGAGTCTCCACCAGGTTGAACAGTCCCTTGCTGACATGCAGGGTCCATGGATTCATGAGGTTGTCTCCATAACTGTACACGTCCATCCGTTCAGTGCAATTTGAAACGAGATTCGTCCGACCAGACAACATGTTTCCAGTCATTAACAGTCCTATACCGGTGTCGATGGGTCCAGACGAGGCGTACGGCCTTGTGTAGCGCAGTCATCGAGGGTACACGAGTGGGCCTTTGGCTCCGAAAGCCCATATCGATTATGTTTTGTTGAATGATTCGCGCGTGACACTTGTTGTGTCCCAGCATTGGAATCTGGAGCAAATTGCGGAAGGGTTGCACTACTGTCAACTTGAACGATTCTCTTCAGACGTCGTTGGTCCTGTTCTTGCTAGATAATTTTCTGGCCGCAGCGATGTCGGATACTATGTTTTACCGGATTCCTGATATTTGCGGTACACTCGTGGAATGGTCGTACGGAAATGCTGTGTCCCATCGCTCGCGCACAGACTATAACACCACGTTCTAACTCACTTGAATCTTGCAAACCCGCCATTGTAACAGCAGTAACCGACCTAACAACTGCGCCGGACAGTTGTCTTATGTAGGCGTTGGCGACCGCAGCGCCGTATTCTGCCTGCTTACATATCTCGATATTTGAATACGCATGCTTATACTGGTTTCTTTGGCGCTTCAGTGTATAAAGGATCCGTTTTTACAGATTCAGTCAATTGAGTTAAATGTGGATAGAAAAGGAAAAGAACAGCAGAGGGTAACATCAGTGAGGACAGGAATGGCGTCGAAATGGAGGAAGGTACAACTTGTCGCTATAACAAATATCAGAAAATGACGTTCAGACGGCAATATTCGGAATAATGTGAAGGAGCAGACGTGCACCTTGGCAGTTGTTAAACAGGTAAGATGAAACTTTTCTCGAAAGTACCGTCGATAGTTGTAAGCGTAAGATGCAGAAACTGCAGCATCTTACGAATAGCGTCTGGAACAGCACATACAGTATAATGTCGCGCACAAGAAACTCGGAAAGGAGAGGAATAACGGCGCCGGAAGATGGCAGCGTTAGGGATTTGAGCAAAACTGCCACCTCTGTAACGGCCGGGGTAAGTGTCGTGTAGACGGCTCCATCTGGCGATAAAAGCGCCGGTGTATGGCCGGGAACGGGGTGAAGCAGGGAGGGTAGCTGTGAGGCGGCAACAGGGCATAACGGCAGACCTGCCCCATAACGCCCTGTGTGCCTTGTCGATCCATGGGCTCGAGCACTCGGGGTGGTCGTTGGACCAGCATTGTCTGCCCTAATTGGATGTCAAATTGCAGCTGAGCCCTCGCACTTCCCGACGCATGCTAAGAAAAATGCGCGTGACCGGAATCCGGCAGTGACTGTTTTTTATTTCGTTTCAGGCAGGGTTCATTTCACCATATACAATTATTTCACATAATCATACAAGCAATAACGGTCTGATCTCATTGCAAAACATAAAAGTTAATGGGACGAGATAAACAGTCAACAAAATACAAAGTGTGCTTAATTGAAGTTCCAGTTTCAAAACGCTGTGGAAGAGAACCACTGCTCTGAATGACGTCAAATTTGAACAGCATATTCACCCAGAGGGAAACGCCATGGAACAGTTAAAAAAAAAGAAAATTTTACCAATAGACACCATAACTGGTAGTCACGGTACACTTTAATTCGTTTGCTACACACGAAACAATTTAATTTTTCCAAAGCCCATTTTACCTCAAGTGCTTCTGTTACAGTACAACCTCTGTCGCAGTTCGACAAAATCCAGCTGACAAGACTTACCATTATGATTTACTGTTGATCGTCATTCTTAGTTACTTGAAATAAGCAATCACCTAATCTTATTAGTGACACATGAGCAGCTATGCAAAAATTCTCATTCATATTTGAGTGATGCAAAATATCTGATTCTACTAAGGAAGTTTTTATTTGTTCATACGTTTCTGCACATTGTAGGGACCAATAAAAGGCTTATTCTTCCGTAATAAACTCAACAAATGGTCATAGTTCAACAACTGACCGGGCACGAATTTACGGAAAAACGAAGCAAAGCCCAGAAACGATTTTAGTTGTCTCTTGTTAGAGCGATGTGATCATTCAGCTTCTTAATATCTGGTTTTATTCCTAATGGTGTTATAATATGGCCTAAAAACTTAATCTGATTCTTACTAAAACCTAGATTTCAGCAGGTTCATGGTAACCCCATATTCTGCGAACTTTTCACTCTTTTTAGTAATTCAGGGTGTTTTTTCCGCGTTTCTGTGGGAATTAGCAGATCATCCACATAGATAATAACTTTATCAAGCAGCTCTGGTTCCAACTCAGTATCCAGTGCTGAGATAAAAGTGCCTCCGCTCGCGTTTAGATCAAACGGCATTACTCGAAACTGATAGATCCTACCAGAGAATATGAAGGCTGTGTACTTCCTATATTCTTTATCTATTTTAACCTACCAGGACAAGGATTTTATGTTCATGGACGTTAAGTGTTTCACTCACTAAAATTTCTGTAATAAATCCTCTGAGCTTTCCAGTAACGTCCGGCAGGTGCACTTATTTCCTTAATGTCCCGCACGTCCAAAATCAAGTGAATACTACCATCTGACTTGGTCACAGCGAGTAATGGACTGATGCACGAAGAATTTTATTGCTCAAAGATCCGCGAATCTAAAATTTTATGGATCTCTTGGTCACTGCTTCTTTTTAAGACCAAGATACAGAGTAAGACGATCGACAGGAGGTTCTATGGGAATAAACTTCCATATGGTATATGTAACATTTTCTAATCCCAGGGCTATCGTCAAATACCTTAATATAATTATTCAACAGATTAGCAAGATCCTTTTGTTGTTCCTCTGTCAGATACATGGATTCACTCAGTTTAAAACTTAAAAGTTCTGAAATCTCCACCTCGTCCTGATTACGGGCATCAGTCAAACTAAATTCAATTTCAGTGTTCATTACCACTGAACTGACGCATTTTGTATGAATTAGGTGGCACTATTTACTGTGAGATTCCAGCATTTTCACAAGGTCCAACCTTATACTGATACCTTTACTTTCTAAAACTAATTGTTCCTGCCTCGAGGCCCATTATAGTTTTCCTCTCGCACAGGAAATCCCATCCCCAAATAACTGAATCAATAGAAAGAAGGCGTTTTTCAGTACTTCCTTCTGGTTTACAGTATCTACCTGTATTTGAAACTTTACAATTCGTGACTACCCCCTCCCCCAAAGGCTCCAGTAACATTACATTTCTGAACGGTGTAAACTGGAATCTTACTTTTTAAACTGAGCTGCTTGCACGAATTACAGATCATCACGGAGGTAGTAGCTGGAGTGTCTATAATTATATCTACTGATATATCATTGAACGATGCCTTAATCATAGTCTGTACCATATTGTCTTTGCCTGATTTACACTTTCTAAGTTATTTGCTAAGTTCATCCTGTAACTTTATGCCGTCTTTATATCGTGACACTAGTACTCGGATTCCATCATCGTGTCCGTCATTTTCTGCAACCAGCTTCGGAAGGCAAAGACTGGTCGCTTATAGTTCTCTGTATGGGTTTTTTCGTTACGGGATTCTTCCGTAACGTCTACTATGCGTACACTATTGCGGTATGCGGCCACGATTTTGAGGTATTTAGTATCGGTGACATATTATTACTTATTACTCTGGCTATTTTAATTGTTGTTGCATCTGTAGCCGGCCGCGGTGGCCGTGCGGTTCTAGGCGCTCCAGTCCGGAGCCGCGCTGCTGCTACGGTCGCAGGTTCGAATCCTGTCTCGGGCATGGGTATGTGTGATGTCCTTAGGTTAGTTACGTTTAAGTAGTTCTAAGTTCTAGGGGACTAATGACCACAGCAGTTGAGTCCCATAGTGCTCAGAGCCATTTGAACCATTTTGCATCTACACTCCTGGAAATGGAAAAAAGAACACATTGACACCGGTGTGTCAGACCCACCATACTTGCTCCGGACACTGCGAGAGGGCTGTACAAGCAATGATCACACGCACGGCACAGCGGACACACCAGGAACCGCGGTGATGATGATGATGAGCGTTTGGCGTCATTGGCCGGGAGGCCCCTCGCGGGGCAGGTCCGGCCGCCATATCGCAGGTCTTATTACATTCGGCGCCACATTGGGCGACCTGCACGCCGGATGGGGATGAAATGGTGATGAACACAACACAACACCCAGTCCCTGAGCGGAGAAAATCTCCGACCCAGCCGGGAATCGAACCCGGGCCCAGAGGACGGCAATCCGTCACGCTGACCACTCAGCTACTGGGGCGGACAGGAACCGCGGTGTTGGCCGTCGAATGGCGCTAGCTGCGCAGCATTTGTGCACCGCCGCCGTCAGTGTCAGCCAGTTTGCCGTGGCATACGGAGCTCCATCGCAGTCTTTAACACTGGTAGCATGCCGCGACAGCGTGGACGTGAACCGTATGTGCAGTTGACGGACTTTGAGCGAGGGCGTATAGTGGGCATGCGGGAGGCCGGGTGGACGTACCGCCGAATTGCTCAACACGTGGGGCGTGAGGTCGCCACAGTATATCGATATTGTCGTCAGTGGTTGGCGGAAGGTGCACGTGCCCGTCGACCTGGGACCGGACCGCAGCGACGCACGGATGCACGCCAAGACCGTAGGATCCTACGCAGTGCCGTAGGGGACCGCACCGCCACTTCCCAGCAAATTAGGGACACTGTTGCTCCTGGGGTATCGGCGAGGACCATTCGCAACCGTCTCCATGAAGCTGGGCTACGGTCCCGCACACCGTTAGGCCGTCTTCCGCTCACGCCCCAACATCGTGCAGCCCGCCTCCAGTGGTGTCGCGACAGGCGTGAATGGAGGGATGAATGGAGACGTGTCTTCTTCAGCGATGAGAGTCGCTTCTGCCTTGGTGCCAATGATGGTCGTATGCGTGTTTGGCGCCGTGCAGGTGAGCGCCACGATCAGGACTGCATACGACCGAGGCACACAGGCCCAACACCCGGCATCATGGTGTGGGGAGCCATCTCCTACACTGGCCGTACACCACTGGTGATCGTCGAGGGGACACTGAATAGTGCACGGTACATCCAAACCGTCATCGAACCCATCGTTCTACCATTCCTAGACCGGCAAGGGAACTTGCTGTTCCAACAGGACAATGCACGTCCGCATGTATCCTGTGCCACCCAACGTGCTCTAGAAGGTGTAAGTCAACTACCCTGGCCAGCAAGATCTCCGGATCTGTCCCCCATTGAGCATGTTTGGGACTGGATGAAGCGTCGTCTCACGCGGTCTGCACGTCCAGCACGAACGCTGGTCCAACTGAGGCGCCAGGTGGAAATGGCATGGCAAGCCGTTCCACAGGACTACATCCAGCATCTCTACGATCGTCTCCATGGGAGAATAGCAGCCTGCATTGCTGCGAAAGGTGGATATACACTGTACTAGTGCCGACATTGTGCATGCTCTGTTGCCTGTGTCTATGTGCCTGTGGTTCTGTCAGTGTGATCATGTGATGTATCTGACCCCAGGAATGTGTCAATAAAGTTTCCCCTTCCTGGGACAATGAATTCACGGTGTTCTTATTTCAATTTCCAGGAGTGTATAAAGGCCGTTCAGTAATGAAAGCGGCACCAGAAAGCTGTTAAGAACATTGATTTCAATTTTGATGCCAATGATTTTTCATGTTTTGATTATCAGGATTATAATTCCTATTAATATAGTTACTGTTATATTTTCTTATGCGGCTAGTAAGGTTGAGTTGTTGATATTGGTTTGAAAAAAATGTTCAAATGTGTGTAAAATCTTATGGGACTTAACTGCTAAGGTCATCAGTCCCTAAGCTTACACACTACTTAACCCAAATTATCTTAAGGACAAACACACACACCCATGCCCGAGGGAGGACTCGAACCTCCGCCGGGATCAGCCACACAATCCATGACTGCAGCGCCCTAGACCGCTCGGCTAATCCCGCGCGGTTATTGGTTTGAATTTTGATTGTTATAGGACTAGATGGTCTGATTAAAATTAGTGGGTGGAGCTGGCTGATAGGCAAAGTTTCCATTTCCGTTCCCACTTCCATTTCCATAGTCATTTCTATTTCGGCTATAATAATTATTATTCTGATTCTGGTTATGTCCATTATTATGGTTACGGCTATTTTCCCTAGAATTTCTACCAAAATTTTGATTATTCCCATTTCTGTTCATTTACTTGAGGTCCTTTGGAATCAAATCAAGGAAATCAACTATTGGCCACAAGTACTCAAGGCCGGTATCTGGTACGTAAATCAATTTTTCTCGAATACTGACAGGTAACTTGGCTTTCAATATTCGCAGTACTTCGCGAGGTGAGATAGTTTCGTCCCAATACCGTGTTTTGGTATTCAGGAGCGTAAACCTCTTTTCTCAGCATCTCATTTTTGCTAGCAGACCAAAATCTGGCAATGAGTCTGCGTTCTAAATCTTCGTACGCGTCACACATCCACAACTTCGTCTGCCCACAAGGCAGCATCGCCGATTATGTGCGACAACGAACTGTACGTTATGATGTTCGTTCCACGATTGTAGAAAGATGTTCTAAAATATTTTATGAATATTTCGGATTTGGGATATTTTTCTCTGAAGAATAAATCTAGAACTCTTGATTTTTAATGATGCTCTGTTCTAGTTTTAATAATGACAGACGGAGAGTAACTATTTGGCTCTTCTATGCTTTCCGAATACGGTCTCGGCATAATATGCTCATTGCCGTATCTGCACTGAGGAGATTCATTTTCGCTAAGCTTCGTCTTAGTTGGGAAAATGCCTTGGTCTTTGCTATTACTAACTGAGACGTCACTTTCCCGTGATTCAACCTGTCGGTTAATTTCGTCCTGCCATTTAGGAATTTCAAGTATTGCATTGTCTTTAATTTCCCGAAATTCGGCTTTGAAATCTTCGCTCATGGCTTGTGCATCCTTGTTTGAACCTTTATTAGCTGACTACTAGCACAAGCTATTACGGTATTTACTTTTGTATTAATATATGCATTTTTGTTCTCGATGCATTCGGACACCTCATCTTCCCACTTGCGACTTCGTTTCACGAGATAATCGTCTTCGCTTTTCTTGTTTTGTACTTCAAGGTCTAATTTTAAGTGAGCAGTTAAGGCTGGTAAACTTTAGTACGTCCTGTTTATCTCCGCCATCTCATTACGGAGTGATGTATGTCGTCAAAGATCCTTTTATCACTTTCCACGAGTTTTTTTATCTCGTTCTGCTTCCCTTTCTCTGTCCTTTTCTCCCTGTCTTTTCCCTTGCTTTATCCTTCTCTGCTAGTTCAGCGAGGAATCGATTATCCCTTCTTTCTGATTCTTTTCCCTTTCTTTATTTTTCTCTGCTAGTTCAGCGATTAACCGCTTATCCCTTTCTTCCTGTTTTTCGTCTAATCTCATTAGAAGAGCCGCAAACGGATCAGAAGCAGTCTGCCAGATAGGTACTTCGTCTGATTTTCCAAATGATTATACGAGGTGCGACAATAAAGGAATGAGACTGATGTAAAAAAAATGTTGCTTACCGTTTTATTCAAGTTTAGAGTTGTCTCCTTCAAAGTAGTTCACTTCCGATTGCACAAATTTTGTCCAGCGCTTCTGCCATTGACGGTAACATTTCTGGAACTCATCTTCTGTAATATCCTCCAAGACTCTCGTCACAGCTTTTGGGACATCTTGTGTTATTTGAAAATGCTGCCCCTCGACCGCCGTTTTGACTCTTGGAAATAGAAAAAAGTCGCGCGGAGCGATATCTGGTGAATAAGGTGGCTGTGGTAGTACTGAAATTTGTTTTGAGGCTAAAAATTGCTGTACTGACAGAGCAGTATGGGATAGCGCATTGCATAAATCTTTCTCATACTAAGATCTTCATTTATTATTAGATGAACTGTTTCTCTACTGATGTTCGCCGGCCGCGGTGGTCTAGCAGTTCTAGGCGCTCAGTCCGGAGCCGTGCGACTGCTACGGTCGCAGGTTCGAATCCTGCCTCGGGCATGGATGTGTGTGATGTCCTTAGGTTAGTTAGGTTTAAGTAGTTCTAAGTTCTAGGGGACTGATGACCACAGATGTTAAGTCCCATAGTGCTCAGAGCCATTTGAGCCTGCCTCGGGCATGGATGTGTGTGATGTCCTTAGGTTAATTAGGTTTAAGTAGTTCTAAGTTCTAGGGGACTGATGACCACAGATGTTAAGTCCCATAGTGCTCAGAGCCATTTGAACCATTTTTCTACTGATGTTCAGTTCTTCTGCAATAATTTTCACGGATAATCTTCGATCAGATCGTACGAGTTCACGCACCCTGGCCAAGTTGACATCTACCCATGAGGTTGATGGGGGTCGGTCACTGCGGTCTTTATCTTCAACATTCGTTCTGCCTTGACTAAACATTTGTTGCCAACGAAAAACTTGAGCTCTTGACATAACCTCCTCTCCAAAAGCCTTCTGAAGCTTACCGTAAGTTGTCGTCGCGTTTTCACCCAAGAAATGGCATACCGTTGCGCAATATTATGCGGTTCCATTTCCGTGACGAGGGACAAACACGTGTTAACTTATTACAGCACAAATCACGACTGAGCAGTTGCATCGATGTGCCGCTTGGACTAGAAGCAGCTTATAGACGAAGGTCAAAGATATTGTGTCTACGCAAGCCTGCAGGGTTGCCACATCTTGCAAAGAAAATCAGTCTCATCACGTCATTGTCGAAACTCGTATGCGTTCCTTAAACTTATTAGGTAAAACTGGTTCTGAATTAGGTTCACAATGTTCACAGATAGAGGCAGAGAGACCTGGATTAGATTCAAGATTATTGACTCTGCTAACTGCTGGCTTAGGTATGCTTTCTGTTTTAGTACCATCAGAATCCGCTAAATTTTCTCGTGATCCGAGATATATAAGTCTATCAGCATCCGTCTTCCCTCTTATGGTCCTAACCGTTGTCAAATGAACATGATAGCCTCGAAATTATAATGTACGGTCGCCAAAACTCCCAATAAACTCTCTCAACAAATCTGTTCCCTGTCACAGTTAACACACACCTAGCTGGAGAAGTTCACACTGTTCTAACTACTTAGCACTAACTACAAAATCTCTTGCTTTGAATTCATTACTAGTCTAAATTACTGCACTACTACTCATCAAAATGAAGATGCTACGCAAAAGACTAGTTTTCAGATACCAGTGTATTTACCTTTCGTAGTCATGAGCAATCTCACCAGCAGTAGTTCAGTATTCACTGATAAAATATTCTCTCAGTGAAGTTACGTTGAAATCAGGAATTAATACAAGACAGGAGCACGAAACAAATAGAATCACAGATCAGTTACAATAAAATTTACAATACACACATTTAAATACACTTAACTAATTGTTCGTGATTTTGCAACAAAGAAATTCTTCAAATAAACGATAGTAATCAATTATGTGGATTGTTGTTTTAATCCTGGTTACTTTATATTAATAGTAGATTCCAGTCGTCTTGTAGTCAGAGCTGAACTCCGAATTATTCTCTGTTGATTTGTTGAATTCTTCCTTCTCTCTGCAGTGGGCCGAATTCCGTTTCTTCTGCATTCCTAAGATTAGGATCAAAATGTTCTCCGTCGTAATATCGCATTTTCAAAATCTTTTCTGTAGTTTCGAACTGGACACCACATATTCCTGATGTCGCGCCTCACGGTGGCATGCGTCAGTGTTTTTAATCTGGTGTTCTCCTGGCTATTTTTTATTGGTGATCGCATTAAAATTTCGATGTGCTTACCTGGCATCTTTCTTGTTAAAGTTCTATCAGTAGATTTTATTATGAAGAACACATCGATGTGTCTCATGATCCAGGTTAAACACAGTTTACTTTAATCGTGAAATAAATGTCGTTGAATTACTTCTCCGATATAAATTAATCACAGGTAAAAAATTATTTCATTATCTGGTTTTACAGTCTTGGGTTTAGCAAACTGAAATGTATTTCGGTTATATTTTTCGTAGCAAAAACGATTACAGCGTTTGCTTTCTACAGGGACCAGAGATGCTAGGCTGCTAGTTAATATGGTCCGATTATAGAACAGTGGAATATGGCTTAGCGTAATGTTCGTTACAGTATAATTTCAGAAAACGAATATCAAGTACACCACTTCAGTGCTGTTCTGTGTCCATATTATTTATCTGTTAATAATTTCAGTCTCTTTAACTGTCTCTGGAAATAAGGCACTATTTCTTTAACTGATTTATCACAGTTGGGAAAAACTCGTGGTATTTGGAATCAAAGCCGACCATAAGGCGAATACACTTTTTGGAATAAATCGAGTAAAACAATTTTAATAATACTGATATACTGTTTCAACTTGTAGTTCACAATTACACATCACAATGAAAGATTAGTGCTAGCGGGCAAGATTCTTACAGAACAGATCTGAACAAAGTGAGAGCTAGACTCTATTGTCAGCCGGCCGAAGTGGCCGTGCGGCTCTAGGCGCTGCAGTCTGAAACCGCGAGATCGCTACGGTCGCAGGTTCGAATCCTGCCTCGGGCATGGATGTGTGTGATGTCCTTAGGTTAGTTAGGTTTAACTAGTTCTAAGTTCTAGGGGACTAATAACCTCAGAAGTTGAGTCCCATAGTGCTCAGAGCCATTTGAACCAAGACTCTATTGACTCTGATGCTTGTAGATTAATACAAACAAACGAATTCTAATCTACGGTATACTCACTCCTTTACTCTCTGAAGATTATAATGCATTCCTTTTTTTATAATTAATACTTCAATATCCCCCCCCCCCTCCCCACCATGAATCATGGACCTTGCCGTTGGTGGGGAGGCTTGCATGCCTCAGCGATACAGATAGACGTACCGTAGGTACAACCACAACGGAGGGGTATCTGTTGAGAGGCCAGACAAACGTGTGGTTCCTCAAGAGGGGCAGCAGCCTTTTCAGTAGTTGCAAGGGCAACAGTCTGGATGATTGACTGATCTGGCCTTGTAACAATAACCAAAACGGCCTTGCTGTGCTGGTACTGCGAATGGCTGAAAGCAAGGGGAAACTACGGCTGTAATTTTTCCCGAGGGCATGCAGCTTTACTGTATGGATAAATGATGACGGCGTCCTCTTGGGTAAAATATTCCGGAGGTAAAATAGTCCCCCATTAGGATCTCCGGGCGGGGACTACTCAAGAGGATGTCATTATCAGCAGAAAGAAAACTGGCGTTCTACGGATCGGAGCGTGGAATGTCAGATCCCTTAATCGGGCAGGTAGGTTAGAACATTTAAAAAGGGAAATGGATAGGTTAAAGTTAGATATAGCGGGAATTAGTGAAGTTCGGTGGCAGGGGGAACAAGACTTCTGGGCAGGTGACTACAGGGTTATAAACACAAAGTCAAATAGGGGTAATGCAGGAGTAGCTTTAATAATGAATAAAAAGATAGGACTGCGGGTAAGCTACCACAAACAGCATAGTGAACGCATTATTGTGGCCAAGATAGATACGAAGCCCACACCTACTACAGTAGTACAAGTTTATATGCCAACTAGCTCTGCAGATGATGAAGAAATTGGAGAAATGTATGATGAAATAAAAGAAATTATTCAGATAGTGAAGGGAGACGAAAATTTAATAGTCATGGGTGACTGGAATTCGAGTGTAGGAAAAGGGAGAGAAGGAAACGTAGTAGGTGAATATGGATTGGGCCTAAGAAATGAAAGAGGAAGCCGCCTGGTAGAATTTTGCACAGAGCACAACTTAATCATAGCTAATACTTGGTTTAAGAATCATGATAGAAGGTTGTATACATGGAAGAACCCTGGAGATACTAAAAGGTATCAGATAAATTATATAACGGTAAGACAGAGATTTAGGAACCAGGTTTTAAATTGTAAAACATTTCCAGGGGCAGATGTAGACACTGACCACAATCTATTGGTTATGAACTGTAGATTAAAACTGAAGAAACTGCAAAAGGGTGGGAATTTGAGGAGATGGGACCTGGATAAACTGAAAGTACCAGAGGTTGTAGAGAGTTTCAGGAAGAGCATAAAGGAACAATTGACAAGAATGGGGGAAAGAAATACAGTAGAAGAAGAATGGGTAGCTTTGAGGGCTGAAGTAGTGAAGGCAGCAGAGGATCAAGTAGGTAAAAAGACGAGGGCTTGTAGAAATCCTTGGGTAACAGAAGAAATATTGAATTTAATTGATGAAAGGAGAAAATATAAAAATGCAGTAAATGAAGCAGGCAAAATGGAATACAAACGTCTCAAAAATGAGATCGACAGGAAGTGCAAAATGGCTAAGCAGGGACGGCTAGAGGACAAATGTAAGGATGTAGAGGCTTATCTCACTAGTGGTAAGATAGATACTGCCTACAGGAAAATTAAAGAGACCTTTGGAGATAAGAGAACCACTTGTATGAACATTAAGAGCTCAGATGGAAACCCAGTTCTAAGCAAAGATGGGAAAGCAGAAAGGTGGAAGGAGTATATAGAAGGTCTATACAAGGGCAATGTACTTGAGGACAATATTATGGAAATGGAAGAGGATGTAGATGAAGATGAAATGGGAGATACGATACTGCGTGAAGAGTTTGACAGAGCACTGAAAGACCTGAGTCGAAACAAGGCCCAGGGAGTAGACAACATTCCATTGGAACTACTGACGGCCTTGGGAGAGCCAGTTCTGACAAAACTCTACCATCTGGTGAGCAAGATGTATGAAACAGGCGAAATACCCTCAGACTTCAAGATGAATATAATAATTCCAATCCCAAAGAAAGCAGGTGTTGACAGATGTGAAAATTACCGAACAATCAGTTTAATAAGCCATAGCTCCAAAATACTAACACGAATTCCTTACAGACGAATGGAAAAACTAGTAGAAGCCGACCTCGGGGAAGATCACATTGGATTCCGTAGAAATATTGCAACACGTGAGGCAATACTGATCTTACGACTTATCTTAGAAGAAAGATTAAGGAAAGGCGAACCTACGTTTCTAGAATTTGTAGACTTAGAGAAAGCTTTTGACAATGTTGACTGGAATACTCTCTTTCAAATTCTAAAGGTGGCAGGGGTAAAATACCGGGAGCGAAAGGCTATTTACAATTTGTACAGAAACCAGATGGCAGTTATAAGAGTCGAGGGACATGAAAGGGAAGCAGTTGTTGGGAAGGGAGTAAGACAGGGTTGTAGCCTCTCCCCGATGTTATTCAATCTGTATATTGAGCAAGCAGAAAGGGAACAAAAGAAAAATTCGGAGTAGGTATTAAAATCCATGGAAAAGAAATAAAAACTTTGAGGTTCACCGATGACATTGTAATTCTGTCAGAGACAGCAAAGAACTTGGAAGAGCAGTTGAACGGAATGGATGGTGTCTTGAAGGGAGGATATAAGATGAACATCAACAAAAGCAAAACGAGGATAATGGAATGTAGTCGAATTAGTTCGGGTGATGTTGAGGGTATTAGATTAGGAAATGAGACACTTAAAGTAGTAAAGGAGTTTTGCTATTTGGGGAGTAAAATAACTGATGATAGTCGAAGTAGAGAGGATATAAAATGTAGACTGGCAATGGCAAGGAAAGCGTTTCTGAAGAAGAGGAATTTGTTAACATCGAGTATAGATTTAAGTGTCAGGAAGTCATTTCTGAAAGTATTTGTATGGAGTATAGCCATGTATGGAAGTGAAACATGGACGGTAAATAGTTTGGACAAGAAGAGAATAGAAGCTTTCGAAATGTGGTGCTACAGAAGAATGCTGAAGATTAGATGGGTAGATCACATCACTAATGAGGAAGCATTGTATAGGATTGGGGAGAAGAGAAGTTTGTGGCACAACCTGACCAGAAGAAGGGATCGGTTGGTAGGACATGTTCTGAGGCATCAAGGGAACACCAATTTAGTATTGGAGGGCAGCGTGGAGGGTAAAAATTGTAGGGGGAGACCAAGAGATGAATACACTAAGCGAATTCTGAAGGATGTAGGTTGCAGTAGGTACTGGGAGATGAAGAAGCTTGCACAGGATACAGTAGCATGGAGAGCTGCATCAAACCAGTTTCAGGCCTGAAGACCACAACAACAACAAACTTCTATATTTCACTTAAACTAATTAAAGTTTATTTTTATTAAAATTATGGCTTAAGGCCGTCAAAGCGTAGCTGCACCATCCACCACGGCAAGGCAGTTCCACATTTGCCCTGGGGCCAAAACCCTCATAAAAATCAAAATAACGTCGGTTTATAATTTTCGTGAGACTTACGCGAGACGTGTTCAGTTTTCCGTCCACCGTTTTCTGCCACAATTTGGAATCGAGGAACAACGTGTTCCGCAACAGATCGAAGTGTATAATGCATGCCTTCATTCAGCTGCGTTCGTAATTGGAGGAGTAAACACACAGTCTTTCAGATGATCCCACAGCCATACGTCACACGGATTAAGACCACGTAATCCGGGCGGCGATGCTGTAGGAAAATGGCGCTTGATAATCCTCGCTTTCCCGAAATGCCTCTGGCTGTGCAATGTGCGGAGGAACGCCATCATGCATAACAATGATCTTACTCACACATCAATGCTGTTGAACGACTGGAATGACGTTGGTGAGAAAAAGACTCTCATATCGTTTACAGGTGACGATACAGGTATGAGGGCCCGCAGGACTCATCTCCTCGAAAAAATACGGCCTTACGATAAATATGCCGTCAACCTGCACCATACACCTTTGCAGAGTAAAGCCATTCCGGTTGATGTGCCTGCGGATTTTTCTTTGCCCATATTCTGCAATTCTGCGAAATGATTTGTCCTTGGTGATGGAAATGGGTTTCATCTGTCCACAGAATGTTCAATGGCCATTCATTGTCCACTTCAATGCGAGGAAAAAATTTCAGAGCGAACGTTTGCCTTGCTGGCAGGTCAGTAGGAAGCAATTCCTGAACCTCGGTGATTTTGTATGGGTAGCAGTGCAGGACGTTTCGTAGAATTTTATGTACTGTGCACGCAGGCACGTCCAACGTTCGGGCCATTCCCCGTGCACACACTGCATGTTTTCACACCATCGCTCGACTCCTCCTGCAGTGCTGTGGCCACATCTTTGACAGACTCGGATAAATTGTTTTCCTCCGTCTGGCGCCACAGTCTGGAACCGTGCGACCGCTACGGTCGCAGGTTCGAATCCTGCCTCGGGCATGGATGTGTGTGAGGTCATTAGGTTAGTTAGGTTTAAGAAGTTCTAAGTTCTAGGGGACTGATGACCTCAGAAGTTAAGTCCCATAGTGCTCAGAGCCATTTGAACCATTTGAACCTCCGTCTGGCACATCGCACTTCAAAAGAAACTGTCTTTTCGAAGTTCGTAATAATTTTCTACAGCCCCTTAACTGGCCCAGCCCCCGTTTTTGTGATAGAGCTTTACCAGCAGCGCCCGATACTACATGGAAACAGTCGTATTGAGCGTCTCGGAAGCAAACTGAGGAACAGCCGTGTGCCACGCGAGTGTTGGTGTGCATATTCTGACGCTTACAGCGCCATCTATTTGGTAAAATTTTCGTCAAACAAAATTTTGAATACGCAACCCCTTTCGAAGAACAAATATTCTGGCGACCCCCAGAACCATAATAAAAGAATGTCAGCGATTTCAAAGGCAATGTATTTAATTTTCTTTCTATTGATACTACACTGATCGAGAAATCAAGGCAATGGGAAAAGAGGTCGCAGTGCTCCGCGGGCAGAGGTATAATTATATTCTTTGCCGCGGTAAAGGCGTGAGGGATGAGAAGGGATCGGCGGGGGCTTAGGCCCGCGTTTTCTGTCGATACAATCCGTCGTCCGAGTACACCAGCAAGTACGGACTTGATTTAGGATATAAAGGACCGGTCACCGCAGTTGTGGGCCAGCTTGCCTCTGGAGAGGATACAGCGGTTTATGACACCATTCGCAACCGAATCATCTACATCTACATGATTACTCTGCAATTCACATTTAAGTGCTTGGCAGAGGGTTCATTGAACCACAATCATACTATCTCTCTACCATTCCACTCCCGAACAGCGCGCGGGAAAAACGAACACCTAAACCTTTCTGTTCGAGCTCTGATTTCTCTTATTTTAGTTTGATCATCATTCCTACCTATGTAGGTTGAGCTCAAGAAAATATTTTCACATTCGGAAGAGAAAGTTGGTGACTGAAATTTCGTAAATAGATCTCGCCGCGACGAAAAACGTCTTTGCTTTAATGACTTCCATCCCAACTCGCGTATCATATCTGCCACACTCTCTCCCCTATTACGTGATAATACAAAACGAGCTGCCCTTTTTTGCACCCTTTCGATGTCCTCCGTCAATACCACCTGGTAAGGATCCCACACCGCGCAGCAATATTCTAACAGAGGACGAACGAGTGTAGTGTAAGCTGGCTCTTTAGTGGACTTGTTGCATCTTCTAAGTGTCCTGCCAATGAAACGCAACCTTTGGCTCGCCTTCACCACAATATCATCTATGTGGTCTTTCCAGCTGAAGTTGTTCGTAATTTTAACACGCAGGTACTTAGTTGAATTGCCAGCCTTGAGAATTGTACAATTTATCGAGTAATCGAATTCCAACGGATTTCTTTTGGAACTCATGTGGATCACCTCACACTTTTCGTCATTTAGCGTCAACTGCCACCTGCCACACCATACAGCAATCTTTTCTAAATCGCTTTGCAACTGATACTGGTCTTCGGATGACCTTACTAGACGGTAAATTACAGCATCATCTGCGTACAACCTAAGAGAACTGCTCAGATTGTCATCCAGGTCATTTACATATATCAGGAACAGCAGAAGTCCCAGGACGCTTCCCTGGGGAACACCTGATATCACTTCAGTTTTACTCGATGATTTGCCGTCTATTACTACGAACTGCGACCTTCCTGACAGGAAATCACGAATCCAGTCGCACAACTGAGACGATACCCCACAGGCCCGCAGCTTGATTAGAAGTCGCTTGTGAGGAAAGGTGTCAAAAGCTTTCCGTAAATCTAGAAATACTGAATCAACTTGAGATCCCCTATCGATAGCGGCCATTACTTCGTGCGAATAAAGAGCTAGCTGCGTTACACAAGAACGATGTTTTCTGAAACCATTCTGATTACGTATCAATAGATCGTTCCCTTCGAGGTGATTCATAATGTTTGAAAACAGTATATGCTCCAAAACCCTACTGCAATCCGACGTCAATGATATAGGTCTGTAGTTCGATGGATTACTCCTACTACCCTTCTTAAACACTGGTGCGACCTGCGCAATTTTCCAATCTGTAGATACAGATCTATCGCTGAGCGAGCGGTTGTATATGATTGCTAAGTAGGGAGCTATTGTATCAGCGTAATATGAAAGGAACCTAATCGGAATACAATCTGGACCTGAAGACTTGCCCGTATCAAGCGATTTGAGTATCTACTTCTAAGAAACTCCTGCTAGAAGCTGTTCATGTTTCAAATTCTGGAATATTCCATTCGTCTTCCCTGGTGAAGGAATTTCGGAAAACTGCGTTCAATAACTCCGCTTTAGCGGCACAGTCGTCGGTAACAGTACCATCGGCACTGCGCAGTGAAGGTATTGACTGCGTCTTGCCGCTTGTGTACTTAACATACGACCAGAATTTCTTCGGATTTTCTACCAAATTTCGGGACAATGTTTCGTTGTGGAACCTGTTAAAGGCATCTCGCATTGAAGTCCATGCCAAATTTCGCGCGTCTGTAAATTTTAGCCAATCTTCGGGATTTCGCGTTTTCTGAACTTCGCATGCTTTTTCCGTTGCCTCTGCAACAGCGGTCGGACCTGTTTTGTGTACCATGGGGGATCAGTTCCATCTCTTACCAATTTATGAGGTATGAATCTCTCAATTGCTGTTGCTACTATATCTCTGAATTTGAGCCACATCTCGTCTACATTTGCATAGTCAGTTCGGAAGGAATGGCTATTGTCTCTTAGGAAGGCTTCTAGTGACGCTTTATCCGCTTTTTTAAATAAAATTATTTTGCGTTTGTTTCTGGTGGATTTGGAAGAAACGGTATTGAGCCTAGCTACAACGACCTTGTGATCACTAATCCCTGTATCAGTCATGATGCTCTCTATTAGCTCTGGATTGTTTGTGGCTAAGAGGTCAAGTGTGTTTTCGCAACCATTTACAATTCTCATGGGTTCGTGGACTAACTGCTCGAAATAATTTTCGGAGAAAGCATTTAGGACAATCTCGGAAGATGTCTTCTGACTACCACTGGTTATGAACAAGTATTTTCGCCAACATATCGAGGGAAGGTTGAAGTCCCCCCCAACTATAACCATATGAGTGGGGTATTTATTTGTTACGAGACTCAAATTTTCTCTGAACTGTTCAGCAACTATATCATCGGAGTCTGGGGGTCGGTAGAAGGAGCCAATTATTAACTTAGTTCGGCTGTTAAGTATAACCTCCACCCGTACCAATTCGCACGGAGTATCTACTTCGACTTCACTACAAGATAAACCACTACTGACAGACACAAACACTCCACCAACAATTCTGCCTAATCTATCTTTCCTGAACACCGTCTGAGACTTCGTAGACATTTCTGCAGATCTTATTACAGGCTTTAGCCAGCTTTCTGTACCTATAACGATTTCAGCTTCTGTGCTTTCTATTAGCGCTTGAAGCTCAGGGACTTTCCCAGTGCATGTATCCAGGCCAGAGGAAACATCTTATGCAGTTACAGCAGAGATCACGCTTTTTTCTTTGTAATGTAGTCATGCGTAAGACGCAAACCTTTTAGATTTACAAGATTATCCATTCCATCGACTAATCTTGTCTATATTAGAAGGTTCAAATTTTGTTTCAAATGCAGGTATACTTAAAGATGAACCGAGTGTGTTTGCATGTGAGGGCTGTCTAAAAAGTATCCGACCTTTGGCCAGAAAAAGTATTTCGAATACCTGATGGGGATGGGACCCTAATCCCCTTCAAAGTAGGTCCCTTGTGCTTGCACACACTTAGCCCGCCGATTCTTCCACTGCCGGAAACACCTCTGGAAGTCTTCTTTTGGAATGGTGTTCAGCTCCGTCGTCGTGTTCCGCATTATCTCTTCTCTTCTCTCAAAACGGGGATCCTTCAGTGGTGTCTTCAATTTTGGAAACAACCAGAAGTCGCAAGGAGCCATATCTGGAGAGTAGGGAGGTTGCCGAACGGCTGTAATTCCATGTTTGGCCATGGATCAAGTGGGATGAATGTGTTGTCGTGATCCAGTTTCCAGTTTTTCGCCGTCAGCATGTCTGGTCTTCTGCGCTGAACTGCGTCACGGAGTCGCCGGAGAACATCTTGATAGTACTCCATTGTCACTGTTTGTCTTTCCAGTGCGTATTCGTGACGCACAATTCCACGGACATCAAAGAAGACAGTCAGCATCACCTGGATTTTGCTTCGCACCTGCCGCACTTTCTTCGGACTTGTAGACTCGGGATGCTCCCATTGCGACGACTGTCTTTATGTTTATGAGTCGTACCCGTACACGTATGACTCATCTCCAGTTATCACGGTCTTCAGAAACTTCAGAAAGTCATGTGCAACGCCAAAACAGAGGTCTTCTTGTACCAGCGACAATAACTGGGG
This sequence comes from Schistocerca americana, assembly GCF_021461395.2. Classification (NCBI taxonomy): domain Eukaryota; kingdom Metazoa; phylum Arthropoda; class Insecta; order Orthoptera; family Acrididae; genus Schistocerca; species Schistocerca americana. The sequence goes on along the minus strand of NC_060126.1, from coordinate 321,463,602 downwards.
CACTAATTTCGCAGACATTCGGTGCATGCTCAAATCATCAGGCAAAATTGCATGTGCAGCATCTTTACTCACTCCAACCTCTTGGGCAATCTCCTACACGGTCAAACGACGACCTGCCATCGCCAAAGTTTGCACCCTCACAACAACAGCTGCACTCCTAGCAGTTTGGGGCCTGCCAGAACGTTGGAAACTCTCCACTGATGTGCGGCTATTTTTGAATCGGTCGAACCACTCCTTAGTTTGTGTTACACCTATCGCATCTTCTCCAAACACCTGCTGAATCTTACGAATTGTTTCGCTTTGAGAATCACCAAGCTTTTGACAATATTTGATGCAGTATCTTTGCTCAACACGTTCAGGCATCTTGAGAGAATCGGTAATCCAACGAACACGTTCTGTAGCACTTCACTCAGCGCCCGACAGGCAGCGACTGACGTGCTGGAAGGTGGGGACAAAATCCACGCATGCACTTAAAGGTCTCTTCCTTTACTGTGTACAGTGGTGCCGCGTTATCATCTCAATTTTGCGCGGGAAAATCAAAGGTTGTATACTTTTTAGACAGACCTCGTACTACAATGGAGTATCCGCGTGGTGAGACAGCTTTAAGTGACAACCTTTTCCGCAGTCTCGATTATCTGAAATCATTATAAGAACTGAAACAAGCAATTAAAAGCACCGTGCATATATAACTCTAAAATGAAAGTGGTTTTCAACAAGGAATTACGTTTATAATGAGCGTATTTTATAACAGCTTAAGGCTAGGAAGGAACACGCACTAGCTTACTAGTATCAATGCTTTTCCTAGTATTAAGATTACTGTACTTAGACTGGCCACTGTGGCGGATGACTCTATAAGGTTCAATGTTTTCTTCCTAGCAATAGTACCGCGTCCAAAAAAATCCTTGTTAGATTAATGTCACACCGTTCTTCCTAGACGGGACGGAGCGAAAGTTCTATTCACTGTCATAATAGCGAGCCACTAGACCACACGTGATACAGGTCGGTCATGACGACGTGATTTTGAAAGCAACATCTCTATCATCTCACTGGTAGAGACCATCAAACGGCAGCTTATGAAATTTATATACTTCTTTTATTTATTGTAATATTTTCAGTAAATTTTTTTTTATTAAATTTTCGAAGTACTGTCCAACGTTGGTTTGCAGCGGATCATTTGTGAACAGAAGTAACTCATTTCACGGGTAAAAACACACAAAAAATTGCAGTTGACGTTTTTCGAGAGAAGCTCAATAAATTATAGGTTCAATGATATCGTTATCGAGCAGATAAATATAGTTTTGTGATGAGAGTATTTATTTTGTATAAACATTATGAATTTAAACACAAGGTTATTACATATAATTATGTAGACTTTCCTGCCGTAATGATTGATGATATCCTTGTCGGGTAAGCAGCCGGTTAATGTAGCCAATCTTGACACAATACTTCAACGGACTGACTGGCCGCCATCTTCAGGTGAGTATGCTGGTACACAGTCTCGCTAAAACTGAGTTTCCAACACAATTGTCGGTTCGTTAACACACCTTGCGTACGCGATCAGCAGTGGATCTGCCCTCATGCGCAAGTGAATTAGTAGCGCACCAGTGGAAGAAATAGGCAGAAATATGGATCACTAGCAGATCACTAACTGAAAGTGATAAATAAGAAAATCTGCAGCCCAGATAGAGTGTTGAAATATTTTTATTTCCTCAATGACAGATTTCGACAGGTATAGTTGATCTGCTGGGAATAATGTACCTCTGCATGAATCGTACAACCATAACGAGAGCTCACTCCATTAATAAAACACAGGCGCTGCACCGGCTTGCTAAACACATAAAACAGAGAAAATTAATAAGTGCATAACAGCAGCAGTGTGCCCCGGAGTGGCGGTGAGTTCGTTCCTGGAGCCGCTGTAGCTGTGACCCATCGCATGCCTACGAGAGTAAAGTGTCAGCTTGGCGACGATGTGGCGTCATTTTATCACTCGACTGTATGACTTTGCTCCCTTATGTCCACACAGAATGGGTGTACAGTGGTTTTGATCACCTCAAGAAGCTTCTGAAGCCTTCCAAAACCATGGTTTTGAATTACCAACATCACAGTGGAAAAAATGTTTGCAGAATTTGTGCGACAAAATTGTTTAAATTTTTATAGGCGAATGAATAAACTCAGATAAAATAAAGCGATTTGGGCTAAAGATGATTTTCTTTCAATGTTTTATTAAAAAAAATACATTACTGGCCATTAAAATTGCTACGCCACGAAGGTGACGTGCTACAGACGCGAAATTTAACCGACAGGAAGAAGATGCTGTGATATGCAAATCATTAGCTTTGCAGAGAATTCACACAAGGTTGGCGCCGGTGGCGACGCCTACAACGTTCTGAGATGAGGAAAGTTTCCAACCGATTTCTCATACACAAACAGCAGTTGACCGGCGTTGCCTGGTGAAACGCTGTGATGCCTCGTGTAAGGAGGAGAAATGCGTACCATCACGTTTCCGACTCTGATAAAGGTCGGATTGTAGCCTATCGCGATTACGGTTTATCGTATCGCGCCATTGCTGCTCGCGTTGTTCGAGATCCAATGACTGTTAGCAGAATGTGGAATCGGTGGGTTCAGAAGCGTAATACGGAACTCCGTGCTGGATCCCAACGGCCTCGTATCACTAGCAGTCGAGATGACAGGCATCTTATCCGCATGGATGTAACGGATCGTGCAGCCACGTGTCGATCCCTGAGTCAACAGATGGGGACGTTTGCAAGACAACAACCATCTGCACGAACAGTTCGACGACGTTTGCAGCAGTATGGACTATCAGCTCGGAGACCATGGCTGCGGTTACCCTTGACGCTGCATCACAGACAGGGGCGCCTGCGATGGTGTGTACAACGACGAACCTGGGTGCACGAATGCCAAAACGTCATTTTTTCGGATGAATCCAGGTTCTGTTTACAGCATCATGATGGTCGCATCCGTGTTTGGCGACATCGCGGAGAATGCACATTGGAAGCTTGTATTCGTCATCGCCATACTGGCGTATCACCCGGCGTGATGGTATGTGGTGACATTGGTTACACGTCTCGGTCACCTCTTGTTCGCATTGACCGCACATTGAACAGTGGATGTTACATTTCAGACGTGTTACGACCCGTGGCTCTACCCTTCATTCGATCCCTGCGAAACCCTACATTTCAGCAGGATAATGCACGACCGCATGTTGCAGGACCTGTACGGGATTTTCTGGATACAGAAGATGTTCGACTGCTGCCCTGGCCAGCACATTCTCCAGATCTCTCACCAATTGAAAACGTCTGGTCAATGGTGGCCGAGCAACTGACTCGTCACAATACGCCAGTCACTACTCTTGATGAACTGTGGTATCGTGTTGAAGTTGCATGAGCAGCTGTACTTGGACACGCCATCCAAGCTCTGTTTCACTCAATGCCCAGGCGTATCAAGGCCGTTATTACGGCCAGAGGTGGTTGTTCTGGGTTCTGATTTCTCAGGTTCTATGCACCCAAATTGCGTGAAAATGTAATCACGTGTCAGTTCTAGTATAATATATTTGTCCATTGAGTACCCGTTTATCATCTGCATTTCTTCTTGGTGTAGCAATTTTAATGGTCAGTAGTGTAAAAGGCAGCTCTCGGATTAAGTTGAGTTGCGCTGCACGTTTCTAAATCGGCTGAGGATGGGTGTCCCTGGTCCGGTGGACGCAACGTTGGCCGAGGCTCGGTGCCTCCGCGGCGGCAGATGGAGACCTCGGCGGGCGCGGACTGCAAGGCGCTGGGAGCCGAGCCGGCGTATTGATCAGGCGGGCGAGACTGCCGGCCCGCGCCCAACAAGTCCCACGGCTCCCCAGTTAGCCGCAGAGTCCGCCTACAGCCGGCACTCCGCCACTCGGCCAACAGGCCAGCCAACGGCATCGCCGCCAGACACGGCGGCGCCGCCTCCTGTGCCAACAGCCGTCCGTCGACGTTACACCAAGTGCGGGTAGACTCGCTATAACCGAAAGACTGTGTTTGAAAGGCACTTCCGCCACCCCTGTTTTTGAACAAAAACACTAGTTAATGGCTGAGACCTCGCGCGCAGCACGGACCTCTGGCTGTGGTTATGCGAAGGACGAACAATAAGAAATACCTCAAGTCCATGGCTAAAGCCCAAGTCCAACTGGGAGGTGAGTGAGTATCAGTGGTGTTGAGAAACCAAACGAAGCTATATGGTTCCAGAGACCTTGTCAATCCTCAGAAACCTATTGTGTGTACGTGCAGACTGAAGAGACAAATGAAAATTTGTACCAGGACCGGGATTCAAACCCGGGTCTCCTGCTCACTAAGCTGATTCACTAACTGCTACACCACCCTGGCATAGTGAATTTGCACAACTGCACGGACAACCATAGCGTGCTTCGCTCCTTAATCCAAATTCTCATTGATGCCACAGTCCATTTCGTATTCTTCTTAAACCCGAACGGCATTCCAGAGGCTCTCCAACTATATTGAAACAGCACCTCAGTATCGAACGAAACGGTGGATCCCGCTTGAAACCCAGGCATAGATGCTTCAGTCAAATGACACTACCTGGTTCCAGTGATTTTTTCAACTCACAAACATCTATGATGTATTTATGCAGACAGAAGCGACGAATGAAAAATTGTACCTAGGCTGAGATTCGAATCTAGGTCCTCTGAAATGCTATTCGAGTTTAGGGGGGACACCAGCTAGACTGAGGTGCAAATGGGAATTTGCATTGAGGAAAGAGGCGTGCGAGGGTAGGCCATCCAGTTGCGCAAAGATATTATGCCAAAGTGGCGTAGAGCGTGGTTAGAGCATCTGACTATTCAGCAGGAGACAAAGTTTCCAATCCTAGCCTTGGTACAAAATTTCATTCCTCGCTTCAGTATGCATATTCACTTCGTCTTGAGGAACAGCTGAAATCGTTAAAATTGAACAAAGCTTCAGGGTCAGATCGAATCTCTATCAGATTCTATACTGAATCTGCGGCTGAGTTAGACTCTCTTCTAAGTGTAATCAGTCACAGGTTCCTCGAATAAAGAACGGTGCCCAGTAGTTGGAAGAATACATAAGTCACACGCTTTTACCATAAGCGTACTAGAAGTGATACACAAAACTACCATCCAATACCTTTGACATCGATTTGTGATAGTACCTTAGAACATAATCTGAGCTGAAACATAATGAGGTATCTTGAACAGGATGACTCTGTCCATACTAACCAGCGTGGATTCAGAAAACATCGACCATGCCAAGCACAACTCACATTAGTCAATGTTGGAAACGGTCAACTCATAAAATTCCCTGAGAATAACATTTTGTAGCGATATAAAACGGAATGATCACAAAGGCTTAGTCTTGGGTAAAGCGGGAGGTAGACGTCGGTTTACTGGGGAAATGGAATTTACAATAGGCATTGCCTACAAATAACTCGTGCGATCGAGTCTAAAATTTTGCCCCATACCAAATAGGACTACCACGGTGATATTGATAGAGAAGAGCAACACGAATGGTCACACGTGTGTTTGACCTGTGGGAGAGAGTCAGGAAAATGCTGAAGAAACTAATCTGTCACACTCTTGAAGATAGCGTACGTCTATCCTCAGAAAGTCTACGTTCAAGAAGCGGCTTGAACTGACGACTCTAGGATCAATTACAACACGCACAGACGCATTTAAGCTATTATCTTCCCGCGTTCCTTATGTGAACGAAGTGGAAGAAATCCTAATAATGGTACAATGAAGCGTACCCTCTGCCATACATTTCACTGTGGTTTGCAGAGTATAGATGTTATTGTAGATGTAGAAGTTGTCGAACTGCTTTAAGAACTCCAGTTAAAAGTCAAGCACCAAACGTAGTTCAACGTGATAGCATAGGTTATTAAAAAGAGTACAGCAGCCGTGTATGTTATAAGCATAAAGGCTGAATGTGACACTGGCTTGTTGTCAGTGTGCGGGCAGCTTTATTCCGCTCCGGTGACCACGGAGTCACGCCACGTGACGTAACATGGCGTAGGAGAGCGTGCCTGGCCCGTTGCGGTGTGCTCACTGACTGCTGCTCGTCTGAGGCGCCGCCGCTTGCGAGAGCGCCGTAAGTCATGCTACTTGAGTCGCTGGCTATAGAAAACTGCATGTCTCGATCTCTTCATTTTGGCGGGCTTGCAACGAGCAGTTTCCGAATGCCGTAATGTCAGGCACTCATAACGAAACAGAGTTTTGCAGTGCTCGAACAATTCAGTATTCATATTCTGATACCACGACCCTGGATAAGGCAGTCTGAAAACGAAGTTATATTTGTTATACCCACTGATACCACGACCCTGGATAAGGCAGTCTGAAAACGAAGTTATATTTGTTATACCCACTAGCAGCCCCTGAAGACTAGGCGATGTTGACTGGCCCCGGTGTCATCCTCTGATATGTGATGTCATGCGGATGCTGTATGGAGGCGCAAGGACTCACCACACTACTCTTCAGGCCTTTTCGACTTTACAGACCTTTGAGTCACTGTTCTTCATTCCTGTAGTTCCTCAGTTGGCGTTGCGAGGCTGAGTTCAACGTGCAATGTCTGCACTACGTTGCAAGTCTCAGTCGTCTCCAAAATACACTCCTGGAAATGGAAAAAAGAACACATTGACACCGGTGTGTCAGACCCACCATACTTGCTCCGGACACTGCGAGAGGGCTGTACAAGCAATGATCACACGCACGGCACAGCGGACACACCAGGAACCGCGGTATTGGCCGTCGAATGGCGCTAGCTGCGCAGCATTTGTGCACCGCCGCCGTCAGTGTCAGCCAGTTTGCCGTGGCATACGGAGCTCCATCGCAGTCTTGAACACTGGTAGCATGCCGCGACAGCGTGGACGTGAACCGTATGTGCAGTTGACGGACTTTGAGCGAGGGCGTATAGTGGGCATGCGGGAGGCCGGGTGGACGTACCGCCGAATTGCTCAACACGTGGGGCGTGAGGTCTCCACAGTACATCGATGTTGTCGCCAGTGGTCGGCGGAAGGTGCACGTGCCCGTCGACCTGGGACCGAACCGCAGCGACGCACGGATGCACGCCAAGACCGTAGGATCCTACGCAGTGCCGTAAGAGACCGCACCGCCACTTCCCAGCAAAGTAGGGACACTGTTGCTCCTGGGGTATCGGCGAGGACCATTCGCAACCGTCTCCATGAAGCTGGGCTACGGTCCCGCACACCGTTAGGCCGTCTTCCGCTCACGCCCCAACATCGTGCAGCCCGCCTCCAGAGGTGTCGCGACAGGCGTGAATGGAGGGACGAATGGAGACGTGTCGTCTTCAGCGATGAGAGTCGCTTCTGCCTTGGTGCCAATGATGGTCGTATGCGTGTTTGGCGCCGTGCAGGTGAGCGCCACAATCAGGACTGCATACGACCGAGGCACACAGGGCCAACACCCGGCATCATGGTGTGGGGAGCGATCTCCTACACTGGCCGTACACCACTGGTGATCGTCGAGGGGACACTGAATAGTGCACAGTACATCCAAACCGTCATCGAACCCATCGTTCTACCATTCCTAGACCGGCAAGGGAACTTGCTGTTCCAACAGGACAATGCACGTCCGCATGTATCCCGTGCCACCCAACGTGCTCTAGAAGGTGTAAGTCAACTACCCTGGCCAGCAAGATCTCCGGATCTGTCCCCCATTGAGCATGTTTGGGACTGGATGAAGCGTCGTCTCACGCGGTCTGCACGTCCAGCACGAACGCTGGTCCAACTGAGGCGCCAGGTGGAAATGGCATGGCAAGCCGTTCCACAGGACTACATCCAGCATCTCTACGATCGTCTCCATGGGAGAATAGCAGCCTGCATTGCTGCGAAAGGTGGAGATACACTGTACTAGTGCCGACATTGTGCATGCTCTGTTGCCTGTGTCTACGTGCCTGTGGTTCTGTCAGTGTGATCATGTGATGTATCTGACCCCAGGAATGTGTCAATAAAGTTTCCCCTTCCTGGGACAATGAATTCACGGTGTTCTTATTTCAATTTCCAGGAGTGTAGTTCAAATGGCTCTAAGCACTATGGGACTTAACATCTGAGGTCATCAGTCCCCTACACTTAGAATTACTTGTCCGCAGCTCGTGGTCGTGCGATAGCGTTCTCGCTTACCGCGCCCGCGTTCCCGGGTTCGATTCCCGGCGGGGTCAGGGATTTTCTCTGCCTCGTGATGACTGGGTGTTGTGTGATGTCCTTAGGTTAGTTAGATTTAAGCAATTCTAGGGGACTGATGACCATAGATGTTAAGTCCCATAGTGCTCAGAGCCATTTGCACCATTTTTTTTTTTTTAGAATTACTTAAACTTAACTAACCTAGGGACATCACACACATCCACGCCCCAGGCAGGATTCGAACCTGCGACCGTAGCAGTAACGCGGTTCCGGACTGAAACGCCTAGAACCGCTCGGCCACAGCGGCCGGCAATCGTCTTCAGTACAGTGTTCTGTGTATTTGTGACGTGGGATCTAAGTGAATTCGAACGTGGGCAAATTGTTGGTGTTCGTATGGTGGGTGCTGCCGTAACCAAGGGAGGCGATGCGTTTGGTGTTTCTAGAGGCGCCGTATCAAAGATTTATACCGAATACAAAGAAAGCGGGAATACATAATCCGCTAAGTCACAAAGCGAACGAAAGTGTGTGTTGAGTGATCGTGACAGACGGGCTGTGACAAGAAATAAGAGGACGATAGCTGCAAAAGTCACTGGAGAACTAAACGTCACACTCTTGAACCCCGCCAGCAACAACCCAACACGAAGGCAGCTCCTTAAACGGAGACTTGCAGGTCGAGCTGCAATTCTAAAACCACTCGTCAGTGTAACCGAAAAACCGATTAAGCCATAAAACCTGGGCTATGAAGCAATGGAAAAACGTCATTTGATCGGATGAATCTTCTTTCACTCTGTTTTCAGCATTTAATGTGAAAATTTGCAAGTAAAACTCAGTATTCAATAAATTAATAACTTGTATTTCACTGAGTTTCATTTCGGTATATTCACTGCGGCATACGCACGCGCGGCTAACAATCTTGCGGCACTGCGAAGAGACTTTTTGAACATCCCGTATTTATCCATTCCTACACCCTATTAGGCATGGTAAAGTGTTGTGTTTTTGGTGTTTTCATATTTTTATGCACCCCCTGTAAACCTTTCACAGAAGTTACGAGGGGCGTTCAATAAGTAGTGTAACACTTTTTTTTCTGAAAGCAGTTTGGTTTTATTCAGGATTCAAATACACGATATTATTCCTCACTCTTTTGCCTAAAAAAGCATAATTTTCAACATAATCTCCTTTCAAAGTGACGGCCTTACTTCACCTTACTTTTTTTAATTTAATCGTATGGCTAGGGCCCCCCGTCGGGCAGATCGATCTTTCAATTTGATGTCACTTCGGCGACCTGCAGTCGATGAGGATGATGGGATGATGATGAGGACAGCACAACACCCAGTCCCTGGGCGGAGAAAATTCCCCAACCCAGCCGGGAATCGAACCCGAGCCCAGACGATTGACAATCCGTCACGCTGACCATTCAGCAACCGGGGACGGACTCAACCTTACTGGGAGGGCCTGAATGCCTGCACGGTGCCACTCTACTTATCGAAGTCTGATCCAACGTCGTGCTGCATCAATAACCTCCCTTTAATCCACGAACTGCTTCCCGCGGATCCTTCATTGGGCCAGGCAGATGTAAATCGGAAGGCGCGAGATCGGGGCTGTAGGGTGGTTGAGGAAGAATTGTTCAGTGAAGTTTTCTAAGCTGCTCTCGGGTGGGTAGACTTGCGTGAGGCCTCGCGTTGTCATGGAGAAGGAGAAGTTCATTTGCATTTTTGTGGCGACGAACACGTTCAAACCTTGCAGGAGTCACAGCTGTGTGCGGCCGTCCGGACAGGTTTGCCCAACCTCGTTGCGATGATGAGAGCCACCTCGCCAACGACCCGACGTGCTTTTGTTCACTGGAAGGTCTACGTAGACATTCTGCAAGCGATTATGAAAATCTGTGGTGCTCGAGTTTTGGATCGCACTTCCGTTGCCATTTCTAGGACTAAGTATAGTGCGGCTACTTGTCGGAACTTCATGGAAGTATAGGGGCTGAAGCGGGAGTATTTCACGATGACCACAACAAATTTATAAGGTGTACAACTTCGCTTCCGCCGTTTGCCGACAGGTGCCGACCACGGCAAGCAGCGGTCGAAAGAAACAGATTGCACACGTCAAGCACTTAGCTTGGACCTCGGTCAATATAACCTCATTCAAACATTAGTCGATTTGTGCCTGCATCATAAAGTTGTTCTTGATTGAAAATGTCAGTTTACGAGCCTAATTCTCGTCATTTGCTGGAGGTGTTACTGTTTTGTGTCAATATGAAGAAAACAGCGGCTGAGTCTCATCGAATGCTCTCAAGTACGTACGGTAAGGACGCTATTAGTGAAAGAACGTGTCGTGAGTAGTTTCAACGCTTCAAGAAGGTGATTTTAACGTCGTAGACCGGCATAGTGGTGGAAGAGAGAATGTTTTCGCAGATGCAGAATTGGAGACACTGCTGAGTGAAGACTCGCGTCAAACTCAAGACGAATTAGCACGATTAGTGGGAGTGACACAGCAAGCCATTTCAAAACGTCTCAAGGCTATGGGCATGACTCAGAAAGCAAGAACTTGGGTCCTGTGTGAGCTGAAACCAAGAGACGTTAAACAGCGTTTGTGTGTTTGTGAACAGTTGCTTCAGAGGCAGAAACGGAAGTGATTTCTGCATCGCATTGTGACCGAGGACGAAAAATGGGTTAATTACGATAACCCTAAACGCAAAACATCATTGGGGTATCCCGGCCATGCTTCCACGTCGACGGCCAAACCGAATATTCACGACTCCAAGATGATGCTCTCCATTTGGTGGGACCAGTTCGGCGTCGTGTACTATGAGATGTTAAAACCAAGTGAAATAATCACAGGTGCTCGTTATCGAACGCAATTAATGCGTTTGAGCAGAGCATTAAAAGACAAACGGCCGCAATACAGCGAGAGGCACGATAAAGTGATTCAGCAGCACGACAACGCTCGACCCCAAGTTGCAAAATAGGTCGAAACGTACTTGAAACGTTAAAATTGGAAGTCCTACCCCACCCGCCGTATTCTCCAGACATTGCTCCCTCTATCACCTGTTTAGATCAATGGCGCATGTCCTGGATGACCAACACTTCCGATCTCATGAAGTCACAAATTGGATCGATTCGTGGATCGCTTCAAAAGATGAACAAATTTTTCTGTGCGGGATTCGTACAACGCCCGAAAGATGGGAGAAAGTAGTGACCAGCGATGGAAAATACTTTGAATGATACGTGTGTAACTAATTTGGTTCATTAAAGCCTCAAGTGTTGGGGAGAAAACGGCGGAAGCGAAGTTGTACATCTGGTAACATTTTTCAACCGAAATGAACCGAAAAAGATTTGTTGTATTGCGTATTGAACGCGCCTCGTACTTTCGAGTGATCCCCGACTATAAACTAAATCTCGTGGAAGTGGGTGAGTCTCGGGGTCTGGCCTCACCCCTTCATTAATGGAAGCAGGGCTGCGCGGTCGCGTGGCCCGCTCGCGCTCGCGCTGTCGGCCGGCGGCCCGCGCCCTTATCTTTGCTGCCTGTTGTGTACAGACGTTCCGCCCGCCCTAATGGGCTTCGATCCCCGCCGCGCCGAGCCACACTGTCTCGCCCACACACCGCCCACCTGTCTCCTGCCAGCTGACGCGCGCACGAAAAGCTGACCGAAAAGTCGAGAACCAAATGCGGCCACGATAGAAGACGCTGTTCACACTGCGCGGAACGGCCAACCCTTCGTTCTCTCGTCTCTTATTTATTTGCTTCATTTTTTTATTGGCGTTTGTTCTAAGTAACACCAGCTGGTGAATTATTACGTAACTACTACATCTCATGATTTAAAAAAGTGTAGGAACAAAATAATTACGAATTATGCCAAACAAAACACGTCGCATTCATAATTTGGAGCAGTGGGCGGTGTACCATAGGGTTCTGTTACGAATCCTATGTTATTCCTTGTATGGACTGCTCCCTCTCTCTCTCTCTCTCTCTCTTCGTCTCTCTCTCTCTCTCTCTCTCTCTCTCTCTCTCTGCTAACTTTAGTTTCTAGCACTCAGCAACTGGAAAGTATTCAGGATAGATCAACATATTTCGTTCTATTTTCGTTGAGTTAATTTCATCAATCACGTCGCTGAGAGCTTGTTAACCCGTATATAGTACTAGTTTCGCATATGCTATCTGATCAAAAGTGTTTGGTTCAAAATGGCTCTGAGCACTATGAAACTTAACTGCTGTGGTCATCAGTCCCCTAGAACTTAGAACTACTTAAACCTAACTAACCTAAGGACAGCACACACATCCATGCCCGAGGCCGGATTCGAAACTGCGACCGTAGCGGTCGCGCGGTTCCAGATTGTAGCGCCTAGAACCGCTTGGCGACTCCGGCCGGCCAAAAGTGTTTGGACATACCTACGTAATCCGCAATTATTACGAAATAATAATTATGAATTATGCCCAAAAAACGCACATAATTTGGCGCAATGGGTGATGTACCGCAGGGTTCTGATATGGATCCTATATTCTCTCTGGTATAAACTGGTCTCTCTCTCTCTCTCTCTCTCTCTCTCTCTCTCTCTCTCTCTCTGATCACTTAAGTTTCTAGCAATCAGCAACTGGAAAGCATTCAGGATCGGTCAACATATTTCGTTCTATGTTCAGTGAGTTACTTCCATCAATCACCTCGCCGAGGGATTGTTCACGCATATGTAGTTCTAGTTTCACTTATGTTATCTGATCAATAGTGTCTGGACATCCCTATGTAATCCGGAATTGATCACCAGACGTCACGATAGTCGGACATGGGAGTATAAAAGGAAGCGGGAATATAGTGTTGTCAGTTGAGATGTACACTATGTGATCAAAAGTATCCGGACACTCCCTAAAACATACGTTTTTCACATTAGGTACATTGGGCTGACAACTACTTCTAGGCACTCCATATCAGCGGCCTCAGTAGTCGTTAGACATCGTGAGATAGCAGAATGGGGCGCTCCGCGGAACTCACGGACTTCGAACGTGGTCAGGTGACTGGGTGTCAGCTGTGTCATACGGCTGTACGCGAGATTATCACACTCCTAAACATCCCTAGCTGCACTATTTCCGATGTTACAGTGAAGCGGAAACGTGAAGGGACACGTACAGCACAAAAGCGCACAGGCCGAGCTCGTGTGTTGACTGTCAGAGACCGCCAACAGTTGCAGATGGTTGTAATGTTTAATAAGCAGACATGTATCCAGTCCACCACACCGGAATTCCAAACTGCGTCAGGATCCACTTCAAGTAGTATGACAGTTAGGCGGGAGGTGAGAAAACTTGGATTTCATGGTCGAGTGGCTGCTCAAAGCCACACATCACGCCGGTAAATGCCAAACGACGCCTCGCTTGGTGTAAGGAGCGTAAACATTGCACGATTGAACAGCGGAAAAACGTTGTGTGGAGTAACGAATCACAGTACACAGTCTGGCGATCCGATGGCAGGGTGTGGGTATGGCGAACACCCGGTGAACGTCATCTGACAGTGTGTGTAGTGGCAACAGTAAAATTCGACGGAGGTGTTGTTATGGTGTGGTCGTGTTTTTCATGGAGGGAGCATGCACCCCTTGTTGTTTTGCGTGGCACTATCACAGCACAGGCCTACATTTATGTTTTAAGGATCTTCGTGCTTCCCACTACTGAAGAGCAGTTCGGGGCTGGCGAATGTATCTTTCAACACGATAGAGCACCTGTTCATAATTCATGGCGTATGGCGGAGTGGTTACACGACGATAACATCCTTGTAATGTACTGGCCTGCACAGTGTCCTGACCTGAATCCTACAGAACACACATGGGATGTTGCGGAACGCCGATTTCGTGCCACACCTCACCGACGGACATCGATACCTTTCCTCAGTGCAGAGCTCCGTGAACAGTGGGCTGCCATTCCCCAAGTTACCTTCCAGCACTTGACGGAACGTATGCCTGCGAGAATGGAAGCTGTCATCAAGGCTAAGCGTGGGCCTGCACTATATTGAATTACACAGTTACCGATCGAAGGCGCCACGAACTTGTAAGTCATTTTAGCCAGGTGTACGGATACTTTTCATCACATAGTGTAGTAACTGCGTAATGGATCGCTCACGAGAGCTCACTGCCGTCGAAAGTGGACTACTCATTGGATATCAGCTGAATTATAAATCCATCAGTTACATTCAACCCTTCTAAAGCTTGATTGGAATTGCATTCGTAGTTGCGAGTACAGACACCCTCCAACTGTAGAATGGAAGGACGACATTGAAAATTAGCGCCGTACGAGAAATCGAACCCGGATTTCCTACTTGACGGGAGCGGCCGCCTTAACAGTTTCGGCTACCCATGCACATTTCACGGTTGGACACAATCTTCCATATGTCGTCGTCCATTATCCTAAACTCATACACTTATTTTAATTCCCATACATGCATGCATGTCTGAAAAAGCACTACGTCCTACTTCTTACAGACCCAGGCACTGCACTATCGTACCTTCTAACGCTGCCCAATTTGGCTGTTGATTATGTGATTGTATGTGGAAACGCGAAGGTACTCCAAATCACTCGATTCCAATCGTTAACTATCCAATGGCGTCACTCTTTGTGTAACGTGAAGTTACAACACAACATAAAAATTAATTTTTGGAGTATACAACACGACATCGCAGCTATGAAAGCTAATTAGGGATATGGTAATTGAATCCTTTAGCAAAATATTATAAGTTGTACAACAAAGTTTGCAAGGAGTAGTTTCATATATTACGTTACAAAATAGGCAAGTAGGAATCAATTGGCCCCACGTACCACATACGGTATGCGATAAGGAACCTTCATATTGAATACAAATACATGATCTCCACGAAAGCAGCACAATATGAATTTATTGACACTTAATTTCCTTGTTTTAAAATTATTTCATTTCTCTAAATTTTGCTGCCTGTTTCTTAAGATAGTCAAACAGCGTGCAACTGCCTTTAAGTGAACAGATGCAACTGAGAACAAGACATAATTAACAAGAGTGTAGCATAGTAAAATGAATCGTTTCCACAGCACAGAAATTGTTGCATTATTCTTCTTTCCATAAGCTGACATGATAACAGAAAATTCACGTAACAGATACAACACAAAGAATGCTTCCTCGAATGGATTAACAGATACATTAATTTCTGCTAAAGATGGCTGCTGCTGAATCATTGAAAACAACCACAAGTTAATAATGTTCTGCCGAGTAGATGTACAAAATTAGTAGTGTTTTCAATACGCCTATTACCACTAGTCCCAGGTCGGACACATCATTAAACACCAGTGCCACTTAGTGTTTCGCACTGCAGTCTACAGAAATTAATATTGGGTGCCGCTCATTACAAGCATGAAAAATTCTAGAGGAATATATTTAGCAGCAGTTGCGAGAATATAGACATGTTGTAAACAACGTGACGGCTATAATGTCGTATCAGTGGAGATCTCTTTGAAACATAAGAAACACTAGGGTGACCAGACGTCCGGATTAATCCGGACATGTCCTCCTTTTTAGCTCTTTGTCTGGGGTCCGGGAGGATTTTTACAGTGTCCGGCTTTTTCGCTAAGTTGAGCGTAATACAGTTAAATTCACAATTCGTCCCGTTCCATTGCTCTTTTCTTAAAGTATCAATAATTGTTAAGGAATGTATGTATGTTATGTCTATAAATAATAAACTGATTTATAAAAATTGAACGTATGTTTGATGGGGAATACTGCAGATGAGGATACCACCCGTCAGCTTTGGACAAGTCACATGAAAGTAACCAATAGGAGTGACGTTTAGGCAGCCGTCTTTGTTAAATCTTAAATCTACGCGTAAATATAAAAACAATTGATGCCACACTGTCACCACAATCAATGTTTTTAATTTAAAATAAAAAATATTGCTCTGGGACCTGACCACCAGTAACAATTAAGTACTAGTTTTACTGGCAATTCCCGGCAGTCACGTGACTTGTCCAAAGCTGGCGGGTGGTATCCTCATCTGCAGCTGACCCGTTTGGTGTGTCCTCTTTTTTTCTTCCTTTGTCCTCCTTTTTGAATCTGTTTGTCCTCCTTTTTATACAATTGCATCTGGTCACCCTAAGAAACACTGTCAGTTTCCCCTTCGAGAATTTACTGCAGCGCGAAACAAATACTTCGAATTACAACTATTATTATTAATCGCACATAAATAAGAGACACGTGTCTGTGAAAGAAAATGAATGGATGGAACCATTTATTTGAATCACGCTCACCGTTAGTACGCACTTGAGAGCAATCTGTGGCGAGTTTCCAAATCTAGTGCAACATGGTTGGGGAGAAAGACAGCGTAGAGGCCAACGCCTGAACAGAAAGAGCCTTGCTTGTCTTGTTGTAGGACAGATTTCTTTTGGTAGTTGGGGTACACGCAGCGGCATACAGTTGCATTCATATTATATGAATAAAGCCATAAATATGTTGTTCTAATTAAATCTTATTTCTCAACTACGTCAATTTGCACGTGACTATATAGCCCCATTATTTCATGATTAAAGACAGAGAAAGAAAAACACAAGAAGAAAATATAAACTAATTAGTTAAGGAGAGATCGAAGGAATAAAGGATAATATGATTCTTCAGATTAAACAGCTTTCGTAAGAAAAATATTTCAAAGAGAACATTTGAATTTAAAAGTGATATAGCGTTCTTTTGCTAAGTTGTAACTGTAGAGTAATATTAAAAGAAAGATATTGTTTGGATAGGGTGCCACTTCTCATATTCGAGAAAAATGAGTATAAGAAAAGGAACTCAATCTTTTCTCACAGAAGAAAGCAAAAGTAAAGAAAGAAAATATTTACTTGACCTAATACGTCCTTCTAAAGAAACACGAATGCTATATCACTGACTTTACCACTAGGCAGATCTTTAATAATTATTTGACACTATAATAGCGAAGCCCTAGTCACAGTACATAATTTTTTTCCATTAAAAAGGGTTATATTACCGGTTTCAACGAACTACGTCGTCATTTTCAAATGTAAAACATTAGTTGGAGAATATATAATGGGAATTATGACCATACGTCTGACAACAATTACTGGAAGTAAGGAGACCAGGCCACCAAGGCAATGCTGGCACAACCAAGTCGCTACAAGCCATGCCCATGCTTGCACAGCCTTTCATTCCATGTCCTAATGTGGACTATCTGTGTATCTGAAGGAGAGAGAATCGAATATCGTACAATAGCTCTACAGCTGTAGCGGAAAACACAGAATTAATTAAAAATATGTTTAATGCAAATAAATCGACTCTCATATCGAAAACACAATTATAGATAATTACAAATATTGCAAGTAACGGCTGTCACACAAGAACGTTAACTGTTTATCAGAATGAAAACGAACCGGTATCGTAAGACAACACTTCGGCTGTAATGGAGACCACAATAAACAGTATAAATTAAAAAAAATATATTTGCGGAAAGAAAACAAGACCGATAAATCGACTAAATATTGTTATTCGCTCCGGAACAGAATAGACAATATTTTGTTTCTCATAAACAGCAAAAATTAAAAATATAATTTCTCTCATAACCTAAAGTTATCACAACAAATCGCTCTTTAAACAATTCCAAATCAAAATGTGCACTAGGAAGTGACGTCATAGCAGCGGTTACCATTAGATCACTGCTCAAACTCAACTGTTAGTATAGCAAATTTTTCTTCACCAGCAACACCTCATAGTGTAGTCGTGTTTTAGTGTCCCTCAGCTAGTTTCCACAGATGCTCACACCAGCAGCACGTGAATAGCCGACTAGCTTCGACGTTTCCGAGATGCTCGTTTCCAGGCCCTGAGACATATCAGCCTGCCTTTGCAAAGTCGCTTATGTAAGTGGAATTCACCGTATGCGGCTCGTATCGTCGCAAAGAATGATTCTCTATTTGTCTCTGATCCGTTTATACAGGGTGTTACAAAAAGGTACGGCCAAACTTTCAGGAAACATTCCTCACACACAAATAAAGAAAAGATGTTATGTGGACATGTGTCCGGAAACGCTTAATTTCCATGTTAGAGCTCATTTTAGTTTCGTCATTCCAACGTGATCAAATTGTAAATTTTCGCAATCAATATATGTGGGCTGACGAGAATCCGCACGCAATTGTGCAATCACGTCATCAACACAGATTTTCTGTGAACGTTTGGGCAGGAATTGTTGGTGATCTCTTGATTGGACCCCATGTTCTTCCACCTACGCTCAATGGAGCACGTTATCATGATTTCATACAGGATACTCTACCTGTGCTGCTAGAACATGTGCCTTTACAAGTACGACACAACATGTGGTTCATGCACGATGGAGTTCCTGCACGTTTCAGTCGAAGTGTTCGTACGTTTCTCAGCAACAGATTCGGTGACCGATGGATTGGTAGAGGCGGACCAATTCCATGGCCTCCACGCTCTCTTGACCTCAACCCTCTTGACTTTCATTTATGGGGGCATTTGAAAGCTCTTGTCTTTGCAACCCCGGTACCAAATGCAGAGACTCTTCGTGCTCATATTGTGGACGGCTGTGATACAATACGCCATTCTCCAGGGCTGCATCAGCGCATCATGGATTCCATGCGACGGACGGTGGATGCATGTTTCCTCGCTAACGGAGGACATTTTGAACATTTCCTGTAACAAAGTGTTTGAAGTCACGCTGGTACGTTCTGTTGTTGTGTGTTTCCATTCCATGATTAATGTGATTTGAAGAGAAGTGATAAAATGAGCTCTAACAGGGAAAGTAAGCGTTTCCGGACACATGTCCACATAACACATTTTCTTTCTTTGTGTGTGAGGAATGTTTCCTGAAAGTTTGGCCGTACCTTTTTGTAACACCCTGTATAGTTTCCTTACCACGTCGCGAGACCGTGAGGTCACCATGTGGCATTTAGTCTCGCGGTGGGCAGTGGTCGCAATGTTTTGGTTCATCGATGTATATAGTGAATGAAAAATGAAGTCATATGAGACTAGCAAAGATCCTATAAGAGCGTGTATGGGCGCAAGTCTATGTAATTAAACACTTGTGATATCACCAGTGAAGATACTGGAGAGAGAAGAAGCTACCTGAAGCCATAATTTATATGGGGGTGTTCCACATAAAACTGGTACATCTCACGTACCAGTTAATCATCTCTAGTTGGAATTGCTTGTGATGTGACAACACAGTCTCTGAAGTTGGCAACACTGTCTTTGAAGTTGGCAACACTCTCTCGAAAGTTGGCTACACTATTTCAAAAGTGGGCAACAGTGTCTTTTTAAGTTGGCAACGCTATTTCGAAAGTTGGAAGCACTGTTTCGAAAGTTGGCTACATTGAATTTATTTGAACGTTGAGTGCAGCTGTGTGTTCATGTGTCAGTTGTTAAACGCTCATACTGTTGGGTTGGTACGGAAATGGGGCAGTTTGCTTTAGAATAGCGGATTGATATTGTGGAGCGTTACATTAAGATAGGCTCCATCAAGGACCGTAAAGAAATGTTTCAAGTAAAGTATCCTGGTTGGAAACTCCCCATGTTGAGAATGTGCAGAGGAATAACCAATCGACAGTGAGGATCCCTGAAACTACAGGTAGAATTTACATGGACTTTACGTGAAGTCCCCGCAAGTCGGTAAGGAAGTTATCACAGCAGATTGGTGTATCACATACATAAGATACTAAAAGATATGAAATTAAAAACCTCTCGTGTGAGTGTGATGCAAGAGTTGAAATTTGAGGACCAGGAAACAAAGAGTTCATTATTGTATCTGACAGTTAACATCAGTTTCTAAGAGTTACTTGGATCTCTTGCATTACTTCGCGTCATATGATGCCTGGTTTCATTTGTCAGGTTATGTAAACTCCCAGAACTGCAGATACTGGTCGCAGGACAACCCATATACTCAGCACTAAGAACCTCTCCCCTCAAAGAAGATAGGTGTATGGTACGCGTTTTGTGGCATGCACATTATTGGCCCCATATTTTTCAATTAGACCATAAACAGTGTCAGATCTCTAGTGATCTTTGACTCTTTCTATGCACAATTAACAGATGCAGAGAACCTCTATGCAGTATTCCAAAAAGATGGAGCAACCGCTCATACGTCCAACCAAACTACAGCCTTTATGACCAACATGTTCCCTGAAGACAGACATGTCAGCAGGGCCTCTGGCTCCCAGGTCCCCAGAATTAACATGTGTGATTTTTAATTATGAGCACAGTAAAAACCAAAGTGATGCTGACAGTCCTCGCACAGTAGACGATCTTACGGAATGTTACTAGAGACATTAACATCAAGACTGTACAATTACAAGATGTTGCTGGTAATGTCATCACATGAACTCAGTGATGCCTGGATGCCCATGGCCACCACTTCCAACATCTCTTATAAACAGGTAACTACATGTTTCTAACTTTTCTATTATCAGTTAGTTCATTGTTACTTGAATTTCAGGAGTTAAGTGTACCAATTTTATGTGGGACAACCTGCATAAGAAATTAATCTTGCACCGGCAGCTTCACCTGTGTATGTGTACGGCACTATATTAAACACAACTCTTCCTCCCGCTCTCTTTCTCCGTCTGTCTGTCCACCTAATCCTCACACCTTTACCTGTCTGTCTCCTCCCCTTCCCACTCTCTCTCTCTCTCTCTCTCTCTCTCTCTCTCTCTCTCTCTCTCTCTCTCTCTCCATCTCCATCTACATCTCCTCTTCCCCCTCTATTTGTCCATCTCCTCCACTCTTTCTTTCTGATCATATGTTGCTCCCCCCCCTCTCTTTCCACCTCTCCCTTTTCCTTTCCAACTGCGCACCACCCCTTTAAACCTTCCACCTGGCTCATACACCTCCCCTCTCTCTATCCATTTTCTCCTCCCCCTCACTCTGTCCATCCCCTCATCTACCCAGCTCATCTTGTCGACAACCATGCTCCACATGTAGCTCCTGCAGTACACTGCAATAAACTGGCTGACAACTTACCTCTCATGCAGGGCAGGCTACACATCATGGGCTTGAAAAACATTCTTTTGCCCCTGATGTACAGACAGCTATGCAAAGTAGGACGACAAAGCAGGCTGATAATACTCCAACACAACATGCCTAACATACAGAGTAGCCTACATATTGGGTCCCAGAAACTGTATCCCCACAACATGCCTGTTGCACAGAGCAATCTACATGCCAGGAACTGGGAAATACCTTTTTGGCTGTATCTCCACTCTTATTGGAGCTAGAGCTTATAAACCCAATCTGATGATACTCAAGAGGCCTGCTGTTTTTGTGTCAACTTTGGCTGAAATCGATCCAGGGGTTCGGCAGGAGATGGCAAAATTTTCGATTTGTTGATTTTACACCTTAAGTTGTAGTCCAGGCAAAAAGTGGTTGCATTGATCATACGCTATAACGTGCACTCTATTTTAATGTTTTATTTTATGATTAAAATTCTGAAAGTAACCCAGAGCCCTCTTGAAAGCTCGTCCTGACTCTAAGATGCCTGCTATGAAGTTTACGAGAGCCTGCGCCAGAGAGGCGTGCGCGTTCGCGGTTAGCACGGCGCGCCCACCAATCATTCCGGGCGAGTAACGCGCCTGAAAGCGCCCGTAATTGGTGGCGCTAATTCCACCTGGCGATAACTGCCGCCAGGGGCGGGCGGCGGCGCTTGCTCTCACAGTCGATATCCGACCTGGGGCAGAGTCGACTGAAAACAGGCGAGCGCCGCGTCGGGGTCTTAGCCCACAGGCAAGTGCCTACCTACTGGCCCACAATTCCTCTCCCTCTTCACTCATGCTGTACTTACAATTAACGAATCAGACTATATAAAATTTAAATGATATAATACTGGCAACTGGTACTTTCTGTGACTTGTCAAAAGCGTTCAGTATACTCTAGAGAAGCTCAAATACAAGGTCCATTCAATAAATGACAGAAGAAGCTGTATAAAAAATACTAAACTTCGACAAAGTTTGTGCTTCTTTATTATTATTTGCTGGTGTCCTAGAACTTTCATCAAATGGGACTTGCAGTCCTGCCTGGCGAATGGGATGTTGGGAATCAGTGAAACAAGTTGGAGGTACCGAAGCAGGTTTGCACCAATGTGGAGTGTCATTAGATTTCTGTTAGCTGAAGGGTTGAAACCAATCGAAATTCACCAATGGTTGGCAGTGCACGATGACAAAAATTGTTAGAGTCGATCATGGGTACCACTGGGCAGACAAGTTCAAACGGTTTGTAACAATTGTTGAACGTTCGCCACGCCCAGGACGCTCTAACTGTGGTGTCATGGAGAACAATATTGGGTGAGTTCATACGGTAAAACTGGCTTGATGCAGTGAATGATATTGCAGTGGCGATCAACATGTGCTAGATCCGCCAATCACTTTGTTCGTGATGCACTGACGTTCAAGCATGTTTGTGTGAGGTGGTTTCCAAAATAATTTTCAAGAGAAATGAAAGAAAGGCGCATGGATGTGTGCAGGGAGACATAAAGTCCGTCTGCTTACCGCCCTCCCGCCCCTCAATCCCGCCCCGAATTCCCCAGATCTGGCTCCTTCAGATTATCACATTTTTTTATCCCACTGGATGAATCTGTTAGTATCTGAAGTTTCGCTGATGAAGTCCAGCCAGCAGTGTGTAATTGGTTACGCAGTTCACGCGCGCACACACACACACACACACCGCCCCACCCCGCCCCCACCCCCCCAAGCATTCTTTGCACATGGAATGTGGAACTGAAGAGCTCGTCCAGCGCTGGCATCAGTACGTAGGATGTTAGGAGGGTTATCTTGAAAAAAAAAAAAAATTCGCGTTTTTTTTTTTTTTTTTTTTTAGTGATACTTGTACTATGGGATCAGATCTTCCTGGTAACAAGTTTTCATCCTATAGATCTAGATTGGTGAAGAGTGTCGCATTACGAAATCGCAAAGAGTGTACATGACGCACATCGTAGAAATTATCCGAATGGGTTGGAAATCGGACTATGTGACGTACATGAACAGACAAACAAATGATTTCAATCTCAGAAAACTGGACGATTTATTCAACAAGTTAAATGACCATATGGCATTGATGGCTGGGTTTCGAGTCTTTTCAGTTGACGCCACAATGGGCGACTTGCTTGTCGATGATGATGATTAAATTATGAATAGGACAAACCAACGCCCAAGTCACCGAGTGAAGAAAACTCTGACACTACTGAGAATGGAACCTGGGCCCACTGCAAGACGCGCAGACCACTCAGCTGAGGGGATGGACATTCATTCAAGAGAAAGAGCTCCACAAATTGAGCAAATCAATAACGCGCTGTTCCTCATTTCGCCCTTATGCGAGCAGTTATTAGACTTGCCACTGAGTGACAGAGTTGTTGGAGGTCCTCCTGAGGGAAATCGTGCCAGATTATGTCCAATTTGCGCGTTAGATCATCAAATTCCCGAAATGATTGGGGAGACATGCCCATAATGCTCCAAACATTGACAGCTGGGGAGAGATTCAGCAACCTGACAGGTCGAGGTAGGGTTTGACAAGCACGTAGACGAATAGTAGAAACTCTCGCCATGTGCAGGTGGGCAATTATTTTACTAAAATGTAATCCTAGGATGGCTTGCACGAAGGGCGACAAACTGGGGCGTAGACCATCGTCGATGTAGCGCTGTGCTGTAAGGGTGCCACATATGGCTGCCAAAGAAGTCCTACGATCAAAAGAAATGCCATTCCGGACCATTGCTCCTTGCTGTCTGGCCACATGGAGGGCGAGAATCCGGTTGGCATCCCATAGCTGTTGGGAAGACTCCAGATACGTCTTCACTGGTCATAGGGAGTCAGTCAAAGTGGAACTCATCACTGAAGACAATTCTACTCCAGTCAATGAGAGTCTAGGCAGAAGACTTGTCTGAAGACGCCCCAGACTGCAGTGGGATACCACATGACTGTTGCCCGCCACATGGCTCGACATCCAGCGGTACGTCGACGATATGTCGTGGTCCGTTGTGTTGCCCTTTATGGCACGCCATCCTGAGATCACTTCAGCAAGATAATGTCCAGCCCCACAAGGCGAGAGTTTCTACTGCTTGTCTTTGTGCTTCCTAAACCCTGCGTTGCCTAGCAAGGTGCACATCTAACAACTCTATCAAGCCGAATAACTGCTCGCACAAGGGCCAGAGTTGGACCAATTCATTGTTGACTTGCTGCATTTTGGATGAAACATCCAGTTTTTATGAAACCGTAATCATTTGTTTGTGTGGACGTTTACATTCATGTACATTACATCTACCGATATCCATCTCGTTCGGTGCTGCGTTTATTACTTTTTTTTATTTTTTTTGTCCTAGAGTGTACTTCAAGTTAATAGAAAACGTCAGTACGATAACCGAAGTTTCTTCACAGCATATTAACCTTAACACGGCTACACAACTCCACTCGAATTAGCCGTTGTTTTCTGTGTCGGTCTGGTCACCGTAAAATATTTTATGTTGTTTCATTTGACACCAAACTAACGTGAATAAACGATGTTATGTCATTGTCTACTTTCCGCACTCCGATGCGAGATTGTCCAAACCGCGCTCGTCTCCGACTCGTTCCATAGACTTGTAGCAAAGCAGGTTCGGACCCACTCCCATTTTGTTTTGTTATTCGCCTCCTTAAATGATGATTTTTTTGTGTCCTTAATTATCATTGGTGTTAATGAGAGATGTCCCATAAGATAAAGCTGTCATTCTGTAATTCCTAGTATAAGACCAGACTCAACTTTGCTAAATTACATTAGTCAGAATAATTTCCTAATTAATTTGGATAATTTCAAGTATCTAGTTTTGCTAAAGCTCACTTCAATTAACTAACAGCAATTATTTCCCATGCCAGTTACACTATTGACATGTAAACAGATTTAGTTACTATATTACTGATAAAGGAAGGAAAATAACCGATAGAAATACTTAAAATATTGACGTAGCCAACTTCCAGAACATGATAAGAACATCAGCACTTAATTAGTTTCCGGTTTATTATCACTTATATGTATGTTATTGTTTATTTACGTATGTTTGCAGATTGCGTCACCAAGAAGGCTTATTTCAGTCGAAATTCGTATTGTAACATAAAGTTCAGAGAAAAAGCAATTTTTCCGCGATATTCACCAATTTTAGACGTAAAATTCGAATTGTAAATTATCCATATTAACAATGTTAAACTTTAGTAGCCATTTTTGCAAAACTATATAAGCACTGGGCCTGAAGCCATTTTTACAGTCCGTCTGTTCAGAGATTTGGAGCGTGGAACCAGGGTCAGACGAAACAGCAATAACGCAATGGTGCCATGATTTGTTGTGAATAAGAAGACGGACCATGAAGAAGGACAATTAACAAAGATTGCTGATTAATTTTAATATGAAAGTGCCACACGTATCGTTCATCTGGATGAGACTCTTCTGCGTTGGTTAGGTTGTACTGCACAGTGGCCATTGTGATACAATCAGAAGGTCCAGTGTGTGCATTCCTAGTAAATGAGACTTAATTGTGTAATTAAGGCATGGACTGGCCATGACTGATTGGGTGAAGTCTGAAGTTTATGGAAGTAAAACCTGTGAAACCAAATGTGTGTGTCGACCACATCATTGGGTGTAGATAGTGTTGTACGCAGCCATATTCACAGCCAATTTTTCGCAGTGATCGCTGCCAAGAACTACAAGCTGACGTATGACTAGGTATATCACAGACTCTCTGTTACCAAGTGCAACGCAACAAATCGGCAGATACCAACCAAAGCCGTTCCCGTACTTGGATGACGGGGCATCCCGCGCCACCTGTGGGCTATGGTCTAGCAGAGATGAATAAGGGCCAGATCACGTAGAACCTATATCGATACATGCGCCCTTACAAATACCTCGGGAAAATTAAAATCATGGGTTCAACCTCAAAGAGTGCAGACCAAAGATAGGACGAGGCTTAGACCCAGGAAATAATGGCAGTGTAGTTTCAAATTACTTTAGCTATGTCGAGAAAAAACCGGGCTCCAAGTGATCATAGAAAACACTGAAACAGAAGTTATTACAGGTGCCGAAAGCTGGCTAAAGACCCGCCTGGACAGCTAAAAAATGGCTCTGAGCACTATGGGACTTATCAGCTGAGGCCATCAGTCCCCTAGAACTTAGAACTACTTAAACCTAACTAACCTAAGGACATCACACACATCTATGCCCGAGGCAGGATTCGAACCTCCGACCGTAGCGGTCGCGCGGTTCCAGACTGAAGCGCCACTTTGGCCGGCCTGGACAGCTAAGCGCGTTAGCAAGCCGCTTCCGGGATTCGGAGAGGTGCACCGACCCAAGATCGAATCCGCCCAGAGGATTAACGACGAGTACCTGTGGATGGCCAGCCTGGCTGTGGTTTTTAGGCGGTTTCCCACATCCGACTAAGTAAATACTGGGGTGGTACCCACATCCTGCATTAGTTACACGATTCGCAAACATTTCTAATACGTTCTCACATTTTCAGAGGGGACCACACTAGACACAGACAGGTGGGGTACACAAATTGCATCCCCCACAAATAATACCACATCGAGAGTAACGAACTAAACCCTTGATGATACGGGTAGATCAAGGATGAAACCTGGCTTAAGACAGGGAAAAGTTCAGCCAGATATTTTACTATGGACCTAATGGTGTTCAGAAAGGATAGATTAAATGCAGGTGGTGGTAGCGTGTTTGTTCCTGTTACAAGTACTTCATATTGTAATAAAATTGAAATAGATAGCTGCTGTTAGTGTGGGTAAGGGTTACACACGCCAACGGATATAATTGGTTCATTTTGCCGACTCTTCGACTCAGAGAATAGAGCTGCTGAAAGCTTCAAGGAAAATTTGAGTGTCATTTGCAGTCCGTACCCGACTCATATAATTATAGTTACTGGTGACATCAATATAACCTCAATATGACAGCATAACCACGTGTTTAAAATCGGTGGTGGGCATAAAACATCGTGAGGAATTGGACTAAATACTTTCTTCAAAAAATTACGCGGGTAAGTCACATTAGTGTGCCATAGGCCTGAACAACCACGTCTTTCAGCGCTGACGTGCAGGAAGAGAGTCTGTGAGATTCTAGAATGTGGCGACAGGGATGTGGAGCCATGCTACGGTGCAGCGAGTAAGTATGCAGATGTTTTCAGACGTGCTAATGGTGACTGTGTGTTGAAAATGGTTCAAAGAACACATATTGATGACGTTATGAGGAACAGAATACTAGGGCGACTGGAGGCTGTCAAACACAGCAGGCCGTAGCACGGGCCATCTGTATGTCACAAAGTGTGATCTCACGATTATTGCAACGATTCCAGCAGACAGGAAACGTGTCAAGGCGCTACAGTACGGGACGTCCACGGTGTACAACACCACAAGAAGACCGATGTCTCACCATCAGTGCCCGCAGACGGACACGGAGTACTGCAGGTAGCCTTGCTCCAGCCATTGGAACAGTTGTTTCCAGACACACAAACGACTGAACAGACCTGGTTTATTCTCCTGGAGACCTGCAAGGTGCATTCCACTGACTCCTGGTCACAGAATAGCCCATAAAGCCTGGTGTCAAGAACAAGTACATGGTAATTGGAACTGCGGTCCCAGGTTATGTTCACGGACGAGTCCAGGTATGGTCTGAACAGTGATTCTCGCCGGGTTTTCATCTGGCGTGAACCAGGAACAAGATACCAACCCCTTAATGTCCCTGAAAGGGACCTGTTTGGATGTCGTGGTTTGATGGTGTGGGGTGGGATTATGATTGGTGCACGTACACCCCTGCATGTCTCTGACAGAGGAACTGTAACAGGTCAGGTGTATCGGGACGTCATTTTGCACCAGTATGTCGGCCTTTTCAGGGGTGCAGTGGATCCCACCTTCCTCCTAATGGATGATAACACGTGGCCCCACCGACCTGCCATTGTGCAGGAGTACCTTGAAACAGAAGATACAAGGCGAATGGAATGGCCTGCCACTTCTCCAGGCCTGAACCCCGTCGATCACGTCTTGGATGCTCTCAGTCGACGTAGCGCTGCACGTATTCAAACCCCCTGCGACACTTCAGGAGCTCCGACAGGCACTGGTGCAAGAATAGGAGGCTATACCCCATCAGCTGCTCGACCATCTGACCCAGAGTATGTCAACCAGTTGTGCGGCCTGTGTACGTGTGCATGGTTATCATATCCTATATTGATGTCGGAGTACATGCACAGGAAACAGTGGCGTTTTGTAGCACATGTGTTTCGGGACGGTTTTATCAACTTATCACCAATACCGTGGACAAATCTGCGTCGTGTGTGTTCCCTCTGTCCCTATGCTATTAGCCACGTTGTATGGCACCACATTCTGCAATTATGAGCATGAGTGTAGTAAACTCATCCTTGCACTCTTCGAACCACGAACGCCCGCTGTGAGGAGTGAGACACGTTGCATTGTCCTGTTGGTAGTGCAGAGGAAAAAACAAACTGCATGTATGGGTTGGCATGGTGTTGGTACATCGTGCCTTCCAAAATGACGAGGTCACCCAGGGAATGCCACGGAAACATTCCTCAGATCATAACGTTCGCTCCGACAGTCTAGACCTTTACGACCACGGCAGTATCTGAATAGTTTACAAACTCACCCGTTTCGGAAATGCTTTCATCCCCGGCCGGAAAGACAATCATCATGTCCCTTTCTGACGTCAGGTATATCGCTTCGTTTCTGCGTTAAGACGACTGCACTGTTTTCCGCGTCCTCCGACACGCTTTATATACCCTCCACTGTTAGAGCTACCACCTGCCAACTGTGAGCGGTTATTGAACGTTGATGTCGAACATAGGTGGAGGTCATGAAGTGTAAATGGTTGTGATAAGATACTAGACGTTCTGCGTTAAAGAGGGGGGTAACACTTGCTAACAAGCCAGTCATTTTTATTGCTTTCTGCATCATAACGTATCTTATAAACTTGTTTCATGTCCATGTTTAAAAAATGTAATCAATTTCGTGGTACGAGCGACTGTCTAATAAGATATACTATCTTTGCAACGCTGTTTGTTATGGTAAGATGTCTTATGAACGTTTGGGGGGTATGCCAGTTTCCGTTGCTTGATTGCAAGAGATTTCGAACTTCACTTTCTTCTTTATATTTATGACAATACTAGCTACTAATTGTTTAGTTCTTGTTGATTACGTAACTCCACAGAAATCCTACGTAGGATACCAAAAGATCAAACCATGAGCATTTTGGAAGAACTGGAAATTTATGCCCAGACAAATAGAAATCCAAAACACATCCTAAACGAACAGACCGATCTCAAACATAAAAATTATCTCGGAACACTTACAGAAATAACAGGAAAA
This sequence comes from Schistocerca americana, assembly GCF_021461395.2. Lineage (NCBI taxonomy): Eukaryota > Metazoa > Arthropoda > Insecta > Orthoptera > Acrididae > Schistocerca > Schistocerca americana. The sequence goes on along the minus strand of NC_060126.1, from coordinate 321,434,117 downwards.
GAAAAGTGATAAACACAAAACGACAAACGAGAAACAATAGAAAACATGTAGATCGCACTTCTATAGGAAGTAAAAACGTGGCTTATATTAACAATATAGTATATAAAAGAACTTACATTCCAAGGTGATTTATCGACGTAACTTCATCGGAGGTAACTACACTATAAGAGAACACTCATGGTACTGTTACATTCAATCAGGGCAACTTTTTACCAGTCAGGGTGTCTTAGCAACACCACTTTTGTTTCAAATGACTGCTGCTCGTCTACTTGGATTATTTTGCACTATAAGTAACAGTTTTATACCTTCTTGATTTCTAGCTAGTATTTCAGTTGTTTTCCAACTTCCTACAAGCTCTTGCTCTGGTGTGTGTGTGTGTGTGTTGGGGTTTATGGGCGCTCAACATCGAGGTCATCAGCGCCCTGACACACAGTAGAAGGAACGAATGTGGAGAGACCTAATAAAACTGAAAAACACACTCAAAGCAGGAAAAGAGGGAAAATACGACCTGAGAAGGTAAAACCTAAGGTAAGGGATAACATAGCGACAAGAATGACACAGGAAATCGTCATTGTCTGGCCACTTACATAAAATATGGGCGAGCTTGTCACACAGGAAACAAGTTAAAATCCCCTCCCTAAAATCTTTGTAAAAACATTCGACATGGCACAGAACTTTAAAACTTTAACCACATTCGTCCGAGTGTTGCCTAAAAGAGTTGGCAGGTCCGCTGGCAAGGCAGCCGCGGCCCGCTGATCAGAAAATAAAACGCAATCCAATAAAACGTGGCGCACAGTGACCTGGACGCCGCAAGCACCACACATTGGAGGGTCCTCTCGCCGGAGCAGGAAGCCATGCGTCATAGGGCTGTGGCCTATTCGAAGCTGAGTGAGGAGAACCTCGTCCCGTCGATGGGGCTGAAAGGAAGTACACCACACACGCGTTGTGGGCTTGACTAGACGGAGCTTATTGTCAGTCACTTCCAGCCACTCATCCTCCCACCGACACATGACTCGGGAGCTCAACAGCGAGGTGAGTGCGTGCAAGGGGATAGCACACTGAGATACGTGTGGATCAAGACACGCTTCCTTGGCTGCGAGATCTGCCCCTTCATTCCCAGCAATGCCAACATGCCCCGGAACCCAGCAGAAAGCTACAACCTTCCCCAGTCGCTGTAGTCGGAGGAGGGCATCCTGGATGGTCTGGACTACTTTAACTGCCGGATACAAATGGTGCAATGATTGAAGGGCACTGAGGGAATCGGAACAGACAAGAAATTTAGGAGAGGAAGAATGTCTCATCTGCTCCAGCGCCCGCAAGATCGCAGACAATTCTGCATCAAAGACCGTGAAAGGCGGAGGCAGTCGGACCTTAAGGACACGATCCGGAAAAACAACGGAGCAGCCAACGGAATCCCCTTGTTTCGACCCATCCGTAAAAACCGCTACATAGTCGTGGTGCTCAGATAAAACAGCAGAAAATGCTGCATGAAAAACGGTGCTGGTGATTATCCTTTATTTGTGTTGTCTGTGAACAGAGCATCTGTCGACATTGATTTAATTTGAACAACGCCAGGTAGATAAAACTATATCTTCATATTTCAAAGTAAACCTGCAGTGTTTAAGTAAAACTCTTTGATTTCACATCTTAGTAACACCTGATTTCCTACTGGCACGATGTAAATTTATCCAGAACACTATATATGGAAGAAATTCTTTGTTTTTTAATAGTGGTCTAAACTTATCCTGAATGACAGTGTAACTTTGTAACAGGATTAAAATTGACATTTTACTCTAATAGGGCGTAGTTAGTACACATTTTCACTTTTTCAAACACTAAGTAACTATAGAAGTAAAATGTTACAGTGTATAATTTGTGTCCATTATTTAAAAAAAAACAGTAAAAAATGGTACAAATTTACCCCGATTGACTATACATAGACGTAGAATAAAATGACGTACAAATGTAATGTCACAAGTGACACTTGATAATGGCATATACGCCGAAGCAAAGTGAGGTGAACATATGTAGTTCATGTCGACATTATTTAAATTAAGTAGCAAATCAAACCCATTTAAATTGGGAAGGAAATTAGATGACTGTGGAGTCGCACAATGTTCTTCATATTTCATCTTTACTAGGTCGAGAATGTTAACAAGAGTAGGAATCGGATTCCATATGACTACAGCGAGTAGATCTCTATAAAGTAGACCTCATAAAGATTCAAAGCCCATTTGTACTAAAACAGATACAACGTTTCCTTTAAAAGAATGCATTGTTTCGCGGCGATACGTACTGATAAAATTCTCTCCAGCTTCCAGCCGCGTTGATTGGTTTAAAATCTACGAACTTTCGGTCGAATACTCCTCGGTCATTGTCAAGAAGTGACCGTCTTTTGGTTGCTGCGAGGAGTACTCGGCCGAAAGGTCGTGGATTTTAAACCACCTAAAGCGGGTGAAAGCTCGAGAGAATTTCATAAAGGTTATCCTTGTAAACTAAGGTGATACTTCTGATATCATTTTGTGATTAATCTGTGGATGAATAAACAACTAACGAACTATCTATTTGTACACGATAAACACTAAAGTCAAAATTAAATGGTAAATATAAATGATTTGCTCTGCAAGGAACTTGCGCACTTGGATGAGCTGCGAGGATGAATAGCTGCGTTAGAAAAATAACCAACAGATTAACCAAAGTATAGTTGTCAGATCACGCTGCATATTTGCTGAGATACCACTGTGCCAACTAACTGCCAGGCAAGGTTCTACGTCAGACATATCTCGGAATCTCCACCCTGCTAGGTGTTGATATTTCATTACGAAGTTGATAAACTACAAGACTGGTCACCTTGAAAACTTAAAAAAAGAAAAACAAGAAACCTTATTTCATCTCAGCAACTGAAATTATGATAGTAAATTTCAATGGGGATAAATTATGAGAGGTTAGTTTCGAATCTACATTAGTATTCAGCAGCCACCTCTCGCTAGTTTAAAAACTGTTTCTCTACAGGATAGTGTAAGACTGAGCATCTGTATTGTTCATTTAATTCGTTGTGCATACAGCATATATTCTACATACACCTTTCGAACTGTGCTCTTAAGCCAAGTGTCAGATGAAATGCTAGTCAACACCGCACTGTGCGTGGCGGAAGGTAACTCGTCCCAGTGTTAGCGGCTTTTTGTTCTATTCCATTTATGTATTGACTCAGGAAGAAGTAACTGTATAAATGCCTCTGTTTCCACCCTTCACCATCTTATCGTATTCTCATAGTCTCCACGCGAATTACACAGGATATCCATAAAGTCCCACCATCATTTCAAAAAATACTAACTTGGAAACTATTGGAGACAGAGCAGTGTCGCATGCTGTAAAACGTTTACCAGCTGTCAGAGTTCGTTTTCTGTTGCGCGAGAATTTCAGAGTATGTCTCATTCGACACTCGTAGAACATCAACAGCTCTGATCGCTTCACTGCTACACGAAAGGTAGCAATGTCACTGACTAGTACTGCGTACACGCAAATCTTGACGTAATCACACATGAAAAAGTATAATTGCGTGACATCGGAAGAATGCGGGTCCAGAGCGAAGGGACTATCACGACCTAACCACCTGTCAGGAATTGTGTCATTCAGCACATCCCGCGCGTATGTGGGTGCACCCTCTTGGTTTGAAGATCCTCTGCTCCTTCATCCCTCAAAGCTTTCCATTCTTCTGCTACTGCATTTCTTTCCCCCATTCTAGTCAATTGTTCCTTTATGTTCTTCCTGAAACTCTCTACAACCTCTGGTTCTTTCAGTTTATCCAGGTCCCATTTCCTCAAATTCCCACCTTTTTGCAGTTTCTTCAGTTTTAATCTACAGTTCATAACCAATAGATTGTGGTCAGTGTCCACATCTGCCCCTGGAAATGTCTTACAATTTAAAACCTGGTTCCTAAATCTCTGTCTTACCATTATATAATCTATCTGATATCTTCTTGTATCTCCAGGGTTCTTCCATGTATACAACCTTCCTTCATGATTCTTGAACCAAGTGTTAGCTATGATTAAGTTATGCTCTGCGCAAAATTCTACCAGACGGCTTCCTCTTTCGTTTCTTAGCCCCAATCCATATTCACCTACTATGTTTCCTTCTCTCCCTTTTCCTACTCTCGAATTCCAATCACCCATGACTATTAAATTTTCGTCTCCCTTCACTACCTGAATAATTTCTTTTATCTCATCATACATTTCATCAATTTCTTCGTCATCTGCAGAGCTAGTTGGCATATAAACTTGTACTACTGTTGTATGCGTGGGCTTCGTGACTATCTTGGCCACAATAATGCGTTCACTATGTTGTTTGTAGTAGCTTACCCGCACTCCTATTTTTTTATTCATTATTAAACCTACTCCTGCATTACCCCTATTTGATTTTGTATTTATAACCCTGTATTCACCTGACCAAAAGTCTTGTTCCTCCTGCCACCGAACTTCGCTAATTCCCACTATATCTAACTTTAACCTATCCATTTCCCTTTTTAAATTTTCTAATCTACCTGCCCAATTAAGGGATCTGACATTCCACGCTCCGATCCGTAGAACGCCAGTTTTCTTTCTCCTGATAACGACGTCCTCCTGGGTAGTCCCCGCCCGGAGATCCGAATGGGGGACTATTTTACCTCCGGAATACTTTACCCAAGAGGACGCCATCATCATTTATCCATACAGTAAAGCTGCATGCCCTCGGGAAAAATTACGGCCGTAGTTTCCCCTTGCTTTCAGCCGTTTGCAGTATCAGCACAGCAAGGCCGTTTTGGTTAGTATTATAAGGCCAGATCAGTCAATCATCCAGACTGTTGCCCCTGAAACTACTGAAAAGGCTGCTGCCCCTCTTCAGGAACCATACGTTTGTCTGGCCTCTCAACAGATACCCCTCCGTTGTGGTTGCACCTACGGTACGGCTATCTGTGTCGCTGAGGCACGCAAGCCTCCCCACCAACGGCAAGGTCTATGGTTCATGAGGGGGGATTCACATGTATAGAAATGTAGAAAGTTGCTTTATCTGAAAAGAGGCACTTTTTGAAGATAGTCATTATTGGCACCTAAGGGGGGAGGGGGGGGGGGGGGGGGAGGGCAGCATGGAAAGCGCGAATTCGCAACACAGAAGACAATTGTTTGGCTGCAGTGCTTCGTCCATTAGCGCTTTGTGCGTAAAAAGGCGTGCTAACCGCTTATGTAACACTTTATGGACAGTTGAACTTGCTTCCCACATTTCACGTGATGCACTACGGACAGACCTTTGATGGCTGTGTTGAAATGCAACTTGTACTCCGTCAACTCGTGCTTCAGACACAGGCTGACATCCACTTTGAGGGAAGACTTTGACACTGCCTGTCTCTTTAAAGTATTTGAACGACCTAATTATGCCTTGTTTTTGCCGGTGGTACCCTCCCGCATTGGCGTCAATAATGGCGCTATACCGTTGTTACAGACTTGGACTCTGCATACCGTTGACTGGAGTTGTAAAACGACCGTAGACTGCTGTAGACTAATACAAGTAAGTGTAGTACGGCAGTTTTCCAAGTATCTTTGGTCAGTTAAGGTCACACTCGCATTATCTTTACATTAGATGTGTTGCATACCTACCAGACGTTATTGGTCGCTTTCTTTACATAAGCGGTCAGTCTCTTAATAGTTTCCCCTAGAAACCAAAAGTGATTAATTGTCTCTGAGTACGGACATATAATGGGCAAAAATGGTCTATGGAAAATTATTGTTCATAGATAATCTCCTGTCTGTTACTTAAAAATAAAGAGAATTTATAGCAAAACGGAAATTGTCAGTGTTTAATTCAGGTTTTACCCTAAACTTGTTTATTTCTAATGTGAAACAGAGAGATCTTGTAGTAAAAACAACAAAAAAACAAAAAAACGATTATCATGTAGCACTAGAAAACCCAATTTTTTCACAAAAGGGCAAAATTTAAAATACGCAAAACAAAAACATGTAAAATATCGCCTCAGTACTTCGTTGAACTTATATAAAACGTGTTTCTGTTAGGATAAATAACTTTCGCCTTTATCAATATCAACACGAAGTTATTGCCTTTCATCATGTTGAAGACAGTTTTATTGAGTGCAAAATAACAACGGTAATTATGTAGATTTTTTATGGTTGTGCACGTAAACTTGCATTAAATGTAATTGCTTTGATTACATTAAAGCGCAGAAGCTACGTGATGAACTACTTTTCATTACTTATAAAATGCACTTTATATTTTGTACGGATATAAAATACACAGTGGGCTAACAATGAATGATGTTAAGTTCTACTTACGTGTAAAAAGACAAGCAGATAAATAAACAAACGAAGACAAGTCGTCAGCTCCCAGTTTCTCTCTTACATAACCATTTATGTTTCTTTCCCTACCAATGCTATCAATACTACCGGTAATCCTACCATTAGACCGAGCGAGGTGGCGCAGTGGTTAGACACTGGACTCGCATTCGGAAGGACGACGGTTCAATCCCGCGTCCGGCCATCCTGATTTAGGTTTTCCGTGATTTCCCTAAATCACTCCAGGCAAATGCCGGGATGGTTCCTCTGAAAGGGCACGGCCGACTTCCTTCCCCATCCTTCCCTATTCCGATGAGACCGATGACCACGCTGTCTGGTCTCCTTCCCCAAAACCAACCAACCAACCTACCATTAATTGCGTCGTTTATGAACTGTACCAAAACTACCGAACCCTAGTTTTGGTAGAGTGCAACTCTACCACTGACACATCACGCCTTCTCCTGGTCAAATCTGCAACAAAGAACGAAGGAAAAATAACTTTGAGGGCTGTTAAACGTTTTATAACAAACCACGATTCTCAATCTCTAATACACTCCTGGAAATGGAAAAAAGAACACATTGACACCGGTGTGTCAGACCCACCAGACTTGCTCCGGACACTGCGAGAGGGCTGTACAAGCAATGATCACACGCACGGCACAGCGGACACACCAGGAACCGCGGTGTTGGCCGTCGAATGGCGCTAGCTGCGCAGCATTTGTGCACCGCCGCCGTCAGTGTCAGCCAGTTTGCCGTGGCATACGGAGCTCCATCGCAGTCTTGAACACTGGTAGCATGCCGCGACAGCGTGGACGTGAACCGTATGTGCAGTTGACGGACTTTGAGCGAGGGCGTATAGTGGGCATGCGGGAGGCCGGGTAGACGTACCGCCGAATTGCTCAACACGTGGGGCGTGAGGTCTCCACAGTACATCGATGTTGTCGCCAGTGGTCGGCGGAAGGTGCACGTGCCCGTCGACCTGGGACCGAACCGCAGCGACGCACGGATGCACGCCAAGACCGTAGGATCCTACGCAATGCCGTAGGGGACCGCACCGCCACTTCCCAGCAAAGTAGGGACACTGTTGCTCCTGGGGTATCGGCGAGGACCATTCGCAACCGTCTCCATGAAGCTGGGCTACGGTCCCGCACACCGTTAGGCCGTCTTCCGCTCACGCCCCAACATCGTGCAGCCCGCCTCCAGTGGTGTCGCGACAGGCGTGAATGGAGGGACGAATGGAGACGTGTCGTCTTCAGCGATGAGAGTCGCTTCTGCCTTGGTGCCAATGATGGTCGTATGCGTGTTTGGCGCCGTGCAGGTGAGCGCCACAATCAGGACTGCATACGACCGAGGCACACAGGGCCAACACCCGGCATCATGGTGTGGGGAGCGATCTCCTACACTGGCCGTACACCACTGGTGATCGTCGAGGGGACACTGAATAGTGCACGGTATATCAAACCGTCATCGAACCCATCGTTCTACCATTCCTAGACCGGCAAGGGAACTTGCTGTTCCAACAGGACAATGCACGTCCGCATGTATCCCGTGCCACCCAACGTGCTCTAGAAGGTGTAAGTCAACTACCCTGGCCAGCAAGATCTCCGGATCTGTCCCCCATTGAGAATGTTTGGGACTGGATGAAGCGTCGTCTCACGCGGTCTGCACGTCCAGCACGAACGCTGGTCCAACTGAGGCGCCAGGTGGAAATGGCATGGCAAGCCGTTCCACAGGACTACATCCAGCATCTCTACGATCGTCTCCATGGGAGAATAGCAGCCTGCATTGCTGCGAAAGGTGGATATACACTGTACTAGTGCCGACATTGTGCATGCTCTGTTGCCTGTGTCTATGTGCCTGTGGTTCTGTCAGTGTGATCATGTGATGTATCTGACCCCAGGAATGTGTCAATAAAGTTTCCCCTTCCTGGGACAATGAATTCACGGTGTTCTTATTTCAATTTCCAGGAGTGTAGTTTTCAACTTATGCTTCTATGGACAATGGAAATGAGCGTTTGGCGTCATTGGTCGGGAGGCCCCTTGCGGGGCAATGATTCTATGAAATGATAGCGTGACATCATGATTCCCAATACGCTGGTAATGGCACAACTCTCGCAGAGACTTCCCCAAATACCGATTCTCTAAATTCACCCAACAGAGCTTCGCGAGAACAACACCTCCTTTCTTTTGCAAGATTGCCTTTTAAGTTCGCCTATCATCTCTGTTACACTTCCGAATGGACTTACGATCATAGCCGCACATCTTCAGAGTTGATGGCGCTAGCGTCTGGTACATCGTTCCCCTTACAGAAGCGCTGCACTGTTGCAGAACCCTTTTATAATATCTAACTCCTCCATTCGGCTTACCTATTACACGTTTTTCGTGTTCAACTCATTTCAGACCGCTCCTCAGTATTACCTCTACGTACAGTGCCGGCAAAAAAGTGAAGCACGTAGAAGAGTGGGGGAAAAGATATGTAACTTCACTGTTTGAGAGTTATTGTAGTTATTACAAAATCCCGAGTCAAATTTATGAAGTACTTGGCGGTATGAGCCCACTTATCAGTAAGACTTCCTCCCCCCTGGCCCAGATACATGCACTGATTCGGTTGGAATGTGTGTTGAAAAGCCGTTGTATCATCTCCTGATGCAAGCTGGCCCATAACAGTTGGAACCGATCCTTGAAATCCCGGCAATTGGGATGGAGTTGAAGTTCGAGCTGGTTCCAAATATGTTCTGTCGAGGACAGACATGGAGCTCTTGATGGCTTTGGAAGTACCTCAACATCACACAGACATGAAACTTCCTGGCAGATTAAAACTGTGTGCCCGACCGAGACTCGAACTCGGGACCTTTGCCTTTCGCGGGCAAGTGCTCTACCAACTGAGCTACCGAAGCACGACTCACGCCCGGTACTCACAGCTTTACTTCTGCCAGTACATCGTCTCCTACCTTCCAAACTTTACAGAAGCTCTCCTGCGAAACTTGCAGAACTAGCACTCCTGAAAGAAAGGATATTGCGGAGACATGGCTTAGCCACAGCCTGGGGGATGTTTCCAGAATGAGATTTTCACTCTGCAGCGGAGTGTGCGCTGATATGAAACTTCCTGGCAGATTAAAACTGTGTGCCCGACCGAGACTCGATCTCGGGACCTTTGCCTTTCGCGGGCAAGTGCTCTACCAACTGAGCTACCGAAGCACGACTCACGCCCGGTACTCACAGCTTTACTTCTGCCAGTACATCGTCTCCTACCTTCCAAACTTTACAGAAGCTCTCCTGCGAAACTTGCAGAACTAGCACTCCTGAAAGAAAGGATATTGCGGAGACATGGCTTAGCCACAGCCTGGGGGATGTTTCCAGAATGAGATTTTCACTCTGCAGCGGAGTGTGCGCTGATATGAAACTTCCTGGCAGATTAAAACTGTGTGCCCGACCGAGACTCGAACTCGGGACCTTTGCCTTTCGCGGGCAAGTGCTCTACCAACTGAGCTACCGAAGCACGACTCACGCCCGCTACTCACAGCTTTACTTCTGCCAGTACATCGTCTCCTACCTTCCAAACTTTACAGAAGCTCTTCTGCGAAACTTGCAGAACTAGCACTCCTGAAAGTTTCATATCAGCGCACACTCCGCTGCAGAGTGAAAATCTCATTCTGGAAACATCCCCCAGGCTGTGGCTAAGCCATGTCTCCGCAATATCCTTTCTTTCAGGAGTGCTAGTTCTGCAAGTTTCGCAGGAGAGCTTCTGTAAAGTTTGGAAGGTAGGAGACGATGTACTGGCAGAAGTAAAGCTGTGAGTACCGGGCGTGAGTCGTGCTTTGGTAGCTCAGTTGGTAGAGCACTTGCCCGCGAAAGGCAAAGGTCCCGAGTTCGAGTCTCGGTCGGGCACACAGTTTTAATCTGCCAGGAAGTTTCATATCAGCGTACACTCCGCTGCAGAGTGAAAATCTCATTCTGGATCACACAGACAGTTCATAGAGATACATGCCACGTGTAGACGACATTGTGTTGTTGAAAAATGGTACCACGACCCTGTTGCTTTAGAGTTAACACAAGAGGGTGCAGGATAACTGAGGCGTACTAGTGCTGTGAGAGTTCCGTAAGTCCCTACGAGCCATGATCTGAAGTCATACCCGATGGCTCCCCACACCGTCGCTCCAGGAGTGACACCACTGTGCCCCTCCAAAACATTGGAAGAGTGGGACATCTTCCCACATCACCGCTATACTTATGGTTGATGGTCATCTCTATGGATGATGATCATCCCCAGGAAGTGAAGATCTTGATTCATCACTGAACTCAGTGCGATGACATTTATCAGCAGTCCATGCTTCCCGGTTATGGCACCATACCAAACGCAGGTATTTGTGGTGTTGATGTCAGCTTACCCTTGGGGTAGTAATTCCCTAGTCCTACTGCTGCTAGTCTCCGACCAATCGTGTGGGATGACACAAAATTTAGGAAGTGCCTTACTTGCCCTCGTATGGCAGGCACAGATGTGAAGGCGTTACGATGTGCTCGGTGCACAGGACGGCGATCCTCACGTGTGGTGATGGGATATGGTTGACCGAAACCTTGACGGGAATATGTCTGCCCATCCAGTCCAACATCCGTCCACTGCGACATCTGAATGCTGCACAAATCTGGATATTGCACGATTCGACAAGCCAGCCAAATGGTGACGCACAGTGAGGCCACACAGGTGCCGATAACGCTGTCTCACACGAGTACTCGGCATCTCCGTGTCCTTCACAGTGGTCACTTCCCACCTGACATTGTTCACACCCCTTACATACTATATCAGGCCTAGTTACAACACTAAACACGAACAATCTAAAGTAGTACCGTGGCCGTTTTACCTGCCACAGAGAATTGCAACTGTAATCATTTACACCCCCACAGATGGTATGTACACGTACGAAATTACACTGATATCCGAAAATTCTTTTGGGTATTTCATATTTTTGTAGGCATGGCACTTTTTTGTGTCACAGTAAAATTATCGTCGTGCTTAGAGTTCCGTACCTCAACCGGTAAAAACTGAACATTTGTGGGATCACTTTGTTTTGTCGGTCTGTCTGTCTGTATGACTGCTAAAAACCCATTCTCTCAGGAATGCGTACGTGTATCAAGTTGAAATTTATGTCACATACATAGGTCTATTGTTTTTTGGTGGTTGTAAAAAGTTAAGCTTCTAAGTCAGTGCAATCGGAAGATATGGCTTTATGGCACATAATTTGATACAGGCAAGCTCTCTCATTACAGCCTATAGGGCACTTGCCGTTGATCTAGAATCATAAAATTTTGGCTAGAAGCAAGATTCCATAAGAGAAGGTAAAAATTAGAAAATTGTTAATTTGTAATTATATCAGACGAAAAACTATTTCTTTTGTCATTTTCTCCTGAGTTCAGAATTAAAACATCTCAAAGGTCTTGGAATTCCCGGGACCAAAATCTTGCCAGTATCAATGTCGATAACAGACAAAAATCACCGAAATTCTCGATTCCCGTTATGGGTGAACTGTCTATGTTTGTACAAAACCATCTGTGCGCCAGTCGTACTAGCACATGGCCTTTCTTTTTTCTTTTTCTTTTCACTTTCATAAAGCTTGTTCTTACATTTCCTGCCCCTGTTGAACATAAGCACTCACGTGTTCACAGACACGCAGGTTCTACAGAACTATTTTGAGCAGTTTATTTCTTCACAAAAATTACACGAGACAACGAATAGAAGTAGAAGAAGAACATAAGACGAAGCAGGACCGTGGATGCCCCACAGCGCACACCGCTGCGGGCAGTGGCCGAGTAATTAAGGCGGGACGGAGCGAGATTGCCTAACCCCCCAATTAGGGCGTGTGACGTACTGCAGCGCGCGTGACGTCGCAGCCATCGACCAAGATGCTGGGGTCGTGGGTCGAGGTAAGGCTAGCGGCAAGTTTTTTTGTCTGACTGTGAAACAGTGTGCGTTTTTGGTTAACTAAATGTACATTTTCTTGATCTAGTTCTCGTTTTTGTCAGTGCGCCTTGTTCAGTATTTTCCCAGTGTATGTATTTCATCACTTCATGGGACAGTTTGAAAGGTCTGTGAAATACTCATCTATAGATGCTGTATATTTCCATCGAACTCAAAATATTTTGTAGCCACGAAGCAATGTGAGGTGCACAGAATTTACAACTAGTTAAAAGATATTTTAAAATATTTTGTGTAAAATCTTGTAAATAATTGTAGAGTCCGCTTGTAGCATCTGGTCCTCATTTATTGTGAGATCAAAGTACAACCGGTTTCGCGATAAGGTTCGCAGCTTCAGATTAATCTACAACAAAATATATACGACTAAGAGGCCGTTAAGTGCAAAAACTAATGAAGGAGTACACGGTGAAGAATAGGTTGTATAACCCTAACTCTGTTCCTTCCAGCTCACGAAACTAGTTCCGAGAGGTTTTTCTAATCCGCCCACTTAACTGTGTAGTCAGCGCTTCTGACTGCTATGAAATAGACACAGCTTCGATTCCCGACCGGTTAGGAGATTTTATCTGCTCCGGGACTGGGTATTGTGTTGTTCTTATCAACATTTCATCATTATCGACATGCAACTTTCACTACGTGGTGTCAGCTGAAAAGATTTGCAACTCAGCAGCCGTACTCCCTCAGGTGAAAACTCCTGGCCATCAATGCCATACGATCATTTCAGAGGAATTACATATTTATTTACACATTATTTTTTCCCGTAATTCAGGGTGAGCCCTTTGCAGCGATGGCCAACGTGGTTTCTGCACGTATTCACAGGCGATTGGTGGCAGTGTGTGGAGAGAGTACACCATCACGAAAAGTGCTCTTACAATACAACAGCCGCAGGGAGTAGCCGTGCGGTCTGGGACGCCTTGCCACGGTTCGCACGGCTCCCCTCGTCGGAGGTTCGAGTCCTCCCTTGGGTATTCATGTGTGTGCTGTCCTTAGCGTAAATTAGTTTAAGTAGTGTGTAAGCCTAGGGACCGATGACCTTAGCAACTTGGTCCCAAAGGAACTTACCACCTACAACCGACAACGCTCGTCCTCACTTGAGTCGGTAAACCGCAGCTGTCATCGCTATATTTCCATGCCCACTGTGTTCTCCTGACTTGACCCTTTCTGGCTACTACCTATTCGGGACTATGAAGAAGTCTCTGCACAGACATCGTTTCACAGACTTCCAGGAACAGCTGTTCTGCTGTGAGCGCGACAGATTCGACGAACGTTTATCGAGGAGGTCCTAGAGACGTTAAAGGTCCCAAGTCACCGACGGCAATGGTAGTTTTCGGACTTGTATGGGGACGAGCGTTGTCGTGTTGGTTCAAATGGCTCTGAGCACTATGGGACTTAGCATCTGAGGTCATCAGCCCCTCGAACTTAGAACTACTTAAACCTAACTAACCTAAGGACATCACACACATCCATGACCGAGGCATGATTCGAACCTGCGATCGTGGCAGTCACGCAGCTCCGGACTGAAGCGCCTAGAACCGCTCGGCCACAGCGGCCGGCGTTGTCGTGTTGCAAGAGCACTTTTCGTGACGGTGCACACGCTCCACACACTGTCACCAATCGCCTGTGAATATCCTCAGTGTTTATACACTCTTTTCAAAGATGACACGTCGTCCAGCACCGTCCTTGATGATCACACTCCACATTGTCCGCTCGCGTGATGGTAGAAGTTGCGTAAAGGGGCTGTACTGTGCAACGATTACACTCGACGTGATTGCCCTGCCACCTACGGTTAGACCATAGTACTATGTGCTTTCATCTCTAAAGATAAATCAAATAGCGCGCCATGAATGATGGCAAAAAATAAAGTGTAAATCAATCTGGACCTCCGCTCGTACCTGGACGCATCAGTAAGTGGCCTGCACTCCCTTTTTTATCCTTATTCTGACACAAGATGGCTAAATCTCTTAACTGACAGAAATCAGCAGCTATATAATTCAGGCTGCAGATTTATGCCTTGCTTTAATCCCATGCCTTACGTCAATTGGGGAATTTCAAATGGGAGGTAACCTACTCGACATATTCTTCAAAATGGTTCAAATGGCTCTGAGCACTATGGGACTCAACTGCTGAGGTCATTAGTCCCCTAGAACTAGTTAAACCTAACTAACCTAAGGACATCACAAACATCCATGCCCGAGGCAGGATTCGAACCTGCGACCGTAGCGGTCTTGCGGTTCCAGACTGCAGCGCCTTTAACCGCACGGCCACTTCGGCCGGCGACATATTCTTCTTACAAGGTAAACTCCCCATCGCACCATCCTCATATTTTGCGGCAAGATGGCCCAGTGGATAGCACCTCAGAAACTGAACACAAATCAAGCATGAAAACAGGAAGAAGGTGTACTGAACTGAAAAAAAAAAAATAGAAACAGTGAACGATCCAAGCTCATGATCTGCCACATCGAGTGAACCGCAGGCAGTACGGCATCGTGGTTGCATAGTCACGGTATTGAACTACAAAGCAGGAGATCCATGTTCAAACCTCCCTCGTCTCCCATTTTTTTCACAAAATTATAAACTTTCCGTCCGGTCATTTGAGGTGTCTATTCTCCTTCTATAGTCTCAGGAATTGCCGTACCATACACTGGTTATAGAATATGAGTCATGCGCTAAGAATATACATATTTCCGTCGCAAGTAAATGTTATAAATAGTGCTAGCAGACGAGATGCCGCACAGACCATTAACAGAGATGAAAACAATAAAGAAACGGGAGTTAACTATGTTGCAACAAAAGAATGAAAGAGACGAAACCTCCAAATTGGGGCACGAGAATCATAGCATGGGGTACTTGTGTAGAACAAATACGAGGTACGTACGTCTGGACGCCCTTCCTTACACCTCGCTGTTCCAAACGGAAGGTACACCACGACACACACACAAATTTGAATACGGTGGACAGACACGTCAATGACCGTACGGGCAGTTCACGATTTTCTAAAATTAATTTATATGTATAAATGGAGTTGTAGTGTTGGCAGAAGAGCCAACACTGTTTTTCTAGAGGAGGCCGAAATGCACGCGTTTAATTACACGCTGACTGGCGTGAGGTCTGGAACAGGACAATTTCTTGAGAACTGCAAATAAAGTATGTAGTTGATATAATACTTAACTTTAATCCACAATTGTAGAACATCGCTCTTGATGATACATGCTTCACATAATAAATATCAATTGAATACGGCGCCTTGCTAGGTCGTAGCAAATGTAGCTGAAGGCTATGCTAACTATCGTCTCGGCAAATGAGAGCGTATTTGTCAGTGAACCATTGCTATGAACGTCGGCTGTACAACTGGGGCGAGTGCCAGGATATCTCTCTAGACCTGCCGTGTGGTGGCGCTCGGTCTGCTATCACTGACAGTGGCGACACGCGGGTCCGACGTATACTACCGGACCGCGGCCGATTTAAAAGCTACCACCTAGCAAGTGTGGTGTCTGGCGGTGACACCACAGGAGTCACAAAGAAGATTTGAATATGGATTTCCCCTTTCACAGTTCAACACCGTGGCCACATAACAAGGGCGTCGTGGCTGTTCAACTTCGTTCTATGTTGCACGTCTTGAGCTTGGACCATTCGCCGTTTCTATTTCGCTTCTTTTTTCACAGTTCAGTACACCTTCTTCCTGCTTTCACGCTTGATCTGTGTTCGGTTTTTAACGGGCTATCGACTGGGTCATCTTACCGCAAAATCTGAGGGGTGTGCGATGGGGAGTTTCCCTTGTCAGCACCTTTCAAAGAGCTCCATTCCCACTCTCTGCAATAGCAATAGGAAACTTCTATAAGACAAGTCACAACATATTTCTGTTTACATTTATGTCTGTCTAAACACAAACTGTAGCCAACTTACAGAATTGCTTTCGGTTTCGTTGTAGGTGTTGTATTAATTAGTACGGAACGGAGTCCCTGTAGGGAAGAAGAATGATGAGCATGCAACGCCTAGAGCAAAATTTCTTTAATTTCCTCTAATATGTAAACTCGAACGACATTTTGCTCCTCGGTCAACGCAAAACTGTGAGAGAAAAATCTTTTTATGAAGTCAGGGCCATGCTTACCTCAAAGATTATGTTTAACTTAAACTCATTTCACGGAAATTGTAAAGAACTTAGTTTATACTACCAGCTTCTTTTTATATTGTCGTTTAATTAAGCCATCTATTAATCAAGTTATGTATTAGTGCAGTAGACACTGTGACAAATTTTGGGGCAGTCTGGGTAAAGTGCGCCGATAGCTGAATTTACTGAGGCAATTGCTCGCGTAAAGTGGGAGATCGAGATTCGAGTCCCGGTCCGGAACAAATTTTTATTTGGTTCCAGTAAATTGTATAGCTTTGGTGGTACCGTATTCGTAATCTGCAAATTCATTTCAGGATGACAATCAATTTCATTTTAATAATGGAAAAACGTTAACAGAAGTAAGAACATTCATCTCTGTAACAATATGTGGTACGCTGTCCAAAAGTAAAATCATTCAACGTGAAAAAGTCGTCTGTCCAAATCCTCGTTGACCATGATGGGACAACAAAACAAAGGCGCTTCTGAGTTAAGGAGATCACAGCGCATTTTCACGTTACGTTATATTAGTCGTATTCCACTTTTGCACCAGCCCCGTGGAGAGCCTTTACGCTGAGACTGCTAAACCTCCGCTGTCCAATCGACGAGCTGTGCTACTGAGACGTTACGCAAGTCATCTGTCTTCCATGCTTGCTCATCCGATCCATGCATTTTTTCGACGCCTCCTTGGATTTAGGGTATGCAGGCCGCCCTTCCTCTCTACTACCACTGGGGGTCCGCTTACGTCAACTGCTATATTCTCTTTCCTTCCACTTTCCTAAAACTTTCTTGACAAATGGCAGTACAGCGCCACCTTGTCTTCGCCCCCGGACCTGCCTGCTCCGTGACCTTTGTCAGCTTCCCAAGGATGGTACCCCCCCCCCCCCCCCTATAGTTAATCGTCGGGCATTTGCTGCTCTATGCCCACAAATGGAGGATGCCACATTTATTTACACTGATGACTTAAATCCCCCCCATGACCCATGGACCTTGCCGTTGGTGGGGAGGCTTGCGCGCCTCAGCGATACAGATAGCCGTACCGTAGGTGCAACCACAACGGAGGGGTATCTGTTGAGAGGCCAGACAAACGTGTGGTTCCTGAAGAGGGGCAGCAGCATTTTCAGTAGTTGCAGGGGCAACAGTCTGGATGATTGACTGATGTGGCCTTGCAATACTAACCAAAACGGCCTTGCTGTACTGGTACTGCGAACGGCTGAAAGCAAGGGGAAACTACGGCCGTAATTTTTCCCGAGGGCATGCGGCTTTACTGTATGGATAAATGATGATGGCGTCCTCTTGGATAAAGTATTCCGGAGGTAAAATAGTCCCCCATTCGGATCTCCGGGCGGGGACTATCAAGAGGACGTCGTTATCAGGAGAAAGAAAACTGGCGTTCTGCGGATCGGAGCGTGAAATGTCAGACCCCTTAATCGGGCAGGTAGGTTAGAAAATTTAAAAGGGGATATGGATAGGTTAGATATAGTGGGAATTAGTGAAGTTCGGTGGCGGGAGGAACAAGACTTTTGGTCAGGTGAATACAGGGTTATAAATACAAAATTACATAGGGGTAATGCAGGAGTAGGTTTAATAATGAATAAAAAAATAGGAGTGCGGGTAAGCTACTACAAACAGCATAGTGAACGCATTATTGTGGCCAAGATAGACACGAAGCCCACACCTACTACAGTAGTACAAGTTTATATGCCAACTAGCTCTGCAGATGATGAAGAAATTGATGAAATGTATGATGAGATAAAAGAAATTATTCAGGTAGTGAAGGGAGACGAAAATTTAATAGTCATGGGTTACTGGAATTCGAGAGTAGGAAAAGGGAGAGAAGGAAACATAGTAGGTGAATATGGATTGGGGGAAAGAAATGAAAGAGGAAGCCGTCTGGTAGAATTTTGCACAGATAATAACTTAATCACAGCTAACACTTGGTTCAAGAACCATAAAAGAAGATTGTGCACATGGAAGAATCCTGGAAATATTAGAAGGTATCAGATAGATTATATAATAGTAAGACAGAGATTTAGGAACCAGGTATTAAATTGTAAGACATTTCCAGGGGCAGATGTGGACTCTGACCACAATCTATTGGTTATGTGCTGTAGATTAAATCTGAAGAAACTGCAAAAAGGTGGGAATTTAAGGAGATGGGATCTGGATAAACTGAAAGAACAAGAGTTTGTACAGAGTTTCAGGGAGAGCATAAGGGAACAACTGACAGGAATGGGGGAAAGAAATACGGTAGAAGAAGAATGGGTAGCTTTGAGGAATGAAATAGTGAAGGCAGCAGAGGATCAACTAGGTAAAAGACGAGGGCTAGTAGAAATCCTTGGGTAACGGAAGAGATACTGATTTAATTGATGAAAGGAGAAAATACAAATATGCAGTAAGTAAAGCAGGCAAAAAGGAATACAAACGTCTCAAAAATGAGATCGACAGGAAGTGCAAAATGGCTAAGCAGAGACGGCTAGAGGACAAATGTAAGGATGTAGAGGCTTATCTCACTAGGGGTAAGATAGATACTGCCTACAAGAAAATTAAAGATACCTTTGGAGAAAAGAGAACCACTTGTATGAATATCCAGAGCTCAGATGGAAACCCAGTTCTAAGCAAAGAAGGGAAAGCGGAAAGGTGGACGGAGTATATAGAGGGTCTATATAAGGGCGATGTACTTGAGGACAATATTATGGAAATGGAAGAGGATGTAGATGAAGATGAAATGGGAGATATGATACTGCGTGAAGAGTTTGACAGAGAACTGAAAGACCTGAGACGAAACAAGGCCCCGGGAGTAGACAACATTCCATTAGAACTACTGACGGCCTTGGGAGAGCCAGTCCTGACAAAACTCTACCATCTGGTGAGCAAGATGTATGAGACAGGTGAAATACCCTCAGACTTCAAGAAGAATATAATAATTCCAATCCCAAAGAAAGCAGGTGTTGACAGATGTGAAAATTACCGAACAATCAGTTTAATAAGTCACTGCTGCAAAATACTAACGCGAATTCTTTACAGACGAATGGAAAAACTGGTAGAAGCCGACCTCGGGGAAGATCAGTTTGGATTCCGTAGAAATATTGGAACACGTGAGGCAATACAGACCCTACGACTTATCTTAGAAGCTAGATCAAGGAAAGGCAAACCTACGTTTCTAGCATTTGTAGACTTAGAGAAAGCTTTTGACTATGTTGACTGGAATACTCTCTTTCAAATTCTAAAGGTGACAGGGGTAAAATACACGGAACGAAAGGCTATTTACAATTTGTACAGAAACCATATGGCAGTTATAAGAGTCGAGGGACATGAAAGAGAAGCAGAGGTTGGGAAGGCAGTGAGAAAGGGTTGTAGCCCTTCCCCGATATTATTCAATCTGTATATTGAGCAAGCAGTATAGGAAACAAAAGAAAAATTCGGAGTAGGTATTAAAATCCATGGAGAAGAAATAAAAACTTTGAGGTTCACCGATGACATTGCAATTCTGTCAGAGACAGCAAAGGACTTGGAAGAGCAGTTGAACGGAACGGATAGTGTCTTGAAAGGAGGATATAAGATGAACATCAACAAAATCGAAACTAGGATAATGGAATGTAGTCGAATTAAGTCGGGTGATGCTGAGGGAATTAGATTAGGAAATGAGACACTTAAAGTAGTAAAGAAGTTTTGCTATTTGGGGAGCAAAATAACTAATGACGGTCGAAGTAGAGAATATATAAAATGTAGACTGGCAATGGCAAGGAAAGCGTTTCTGAAGAAGAGAACCTTGTTAACATCGAGTATAGATTTAAGTGTCAAGAAGTCGTTTCTGAAAGTATTTGTATGGAGTGTAGCCATGTGTGGAAGTGAAACATGGACGATAAATAGTTTGGACAAGAAGGGAATAGAAGCTTTCGAAATGTGGTGCTACAGAAGAATGCTGAAGATTAGATGGGTAGATCACATAACTAATGAGGAGGTATTGAATAGAATTGGGGGAAGAGAAGTTTGTGGCACAACTTGACAAGAAGAAGGGACCGGTTGGTAAGACATGTTCTGAGGCATCAGGGGATCACAAATTTAGCATTGGAGGGCAGCGTGGAGGGTAAAAATCGTAGAGGGAGACCAAGAGATGAATACACTAAGCAGATTCAGAAGGATTTAGGTTGCAGTATGTACTGGGAGATGAAGAAGCTTGCACAGGATAGAGTAGCATGGAGAGCTGCATCAAAGCAGTCTCAGGACTGAAGACCACAACAACAACATGACTCAAAGACCACGTTTGGTGTTGCGAGCGCCTATATTGTTGGCGACGCCTCTCTTAGATTTGGGCTTCCCGACTAGTGTTCGGATTTTACTACGGAGCTTTGCGCTGTTCTCCGGGCTGTCCAATGCATCTGTCGCCATGAGCGCCTACAGTATATTACGAGGGGCGTTCAGAAAGTAAGCTCCGATCGGTCGCGAAATGGAAACGACTATGAAAATCCGATAAAGCTTTGCACAGATGTGTTGGGTAGTGTCTCTAGTATAACCCCAGTTAGCATCACGTCGCTCTTCTCATTTCTGAGCTCGCAGTGAGTGCGTAAAGATGTCTAGAAAATAGTGTCTGCCGCCAAGTACGAGGGCCTGGTGAGAAATTTCGCCTGAAGCTATGCAGCTAGCATTACATAACTGTCGTGCTGTTTCTTCTTCAAGACAGTTCTCAGCCGCATTCTGCAGGGGCAATGAAGATGCTCCTGCATCGTTTTCAAATGGAAATGTGAGATTACCCACAATACAGTCCGCAATTGTCTCCCCCTGAGTTTCATCTCTGGTCACATGAACCGCTGTCTTTGAAGACAACATTTTGACACAGACAACGAGGTGTAGGCCAGCGTGGAGAATTGGCGGAAAGCACTGGCGGCTGCCTTCTATGATGAGGCTATTGAAAAGTTGGTACAACGCTATGACAAAAGTCTAAGTCAGAACGGCGACTACGTAGAGAAGTAGCTGAAAGGTGTAGCTAATTGTTACAAGTAAAACATTTCTGATGTTCACTGTGGTTTCAATTTGGCAATCAATCGGAGCTTACTTTCTGAACAGGCCTCGTATATGCTCGGATTCGCTCAGCTCTCTTCTCAACTTCCAAGCTCTTTATCCCGTCCACCCTCTGATCCACCGGATTCAGAACTGCCTCCACATGCTCCACTTAAGGGGCGTCTCTGTGGCATTCCTCTGGGTCCCAGAGCACGTTGGTATCCGCGGAAACGAGGCAGCCGATATAGCGGCAAAGGCTGCCGTCTCTCTTCCTCCGCCCGCTGTTCGCATGGTTCCCTTTGCCGATCTACAGAGCGTTTTACGTCGTCGTGTTGGTCTTTTATGGCACACACATTGGTCTACACTTCCCGATAATAAATTACGGAACGTCAGATCCCTGTGCTTGGACCTCTTCCTCCCGGTCTCGTCGTCGAGAGGAAGTAATCTTAACTAGACTCCAGATAGGGCACTATCTTTTTAGCCATCGACATCTTTTAAGTGGCGATCCTCTCCAGCTTTGTCCCCATTGCTCTCAAACGTGGACGGCGAGACACCTTTTACTTCAGTGTCGCTATTTTAATCCGCTACGCGCCCGTTTATAGCTGTCGCCTGATCTATCTTCCCTTTTAGCAGATGATACACGCTCAGCCGATCGCGTCCTTGAGTTTATCAATGTTAGTGAGATGACATCGGTCATTTGAAGCTCCTTTTTGGAGAACCCCCCCCCCCCTCGATTTCCTTGCCTTTCCTTGCCGGCCGGAGTGGCCGAGCGGTTAAAGGCACTACAGTCTGGAACCGCACGACCGCTCCGGTCGCAGGTTCGAATCCTGCCTCGGGCATGGATGTGTGTGATGTCCTTAGGTTAGTTAGGTTTAAGTAGTTCTAAGTTCTAGGGACTTATGACCACAGCAGTTGAGTTCCATAGTGCTCAGAGCCATTTAAACCATTTGAACGATTTCCTTCCGTTTTCAGTTTCCCTTATTCTTGAGTTTCACTCCCACTGCTGCTGATTTAACATTCGGTTTTTTACCCTTCCCTAAGCCACTGATTGGGCGCTTATGACCGTAGCAGTTCTGCGCCCTAAAACCATAAAAAAAACCACGTAGAGTGGTCCCTTTGATTTGTAAAGAAGACAAGAATGTTCATTCTATTTCATTTAAGTGCGATACAGTAAAATGACTGCATTGCTCTATTAAATCCTAATTCTGATTATCAACTAAAAACTATGAACTAAAACACTAATCTTAAGAGTTTCTGTGAAGTGGAAGGAGTTGCCCGACAGAACGTTTTTTAATTCTACAGCTTTTGGTGTTGCTGACCAACTGTCATAGTCGAACAATAATTTTTAAATGAACACAGCCATTTGAGTGTGTTGTTCTTTATTTAATTATGACTCAGGTTTCGGCCTTTATGCCATTTTCAAGTGACTGGATTAATGTCGTTAACACATATTGTAGGACATCAAGCTCAAAGTTGGCCATAAATTAAGAAAAATATTCGCTCCCTACAAAATGCCAGATGTAAAATCATTATCTTGTAAAAAGACCAATATGCATTCATATATGCATATACACAGTGTACGTGCATATATACATGCTGCGATGTGGTTGTCAAACCCCTCAGTTTTTTAAAGAGGGAACTGTAGTATTAACTCCTGATATAATTCTTAGAACACGCTTTTGTATTCTTAAAATACTTCCCTGTGCGTTGAGATACGCCAGAAAAAATTCCATAACTCAATACTACGTGGAAATGTGAATAGGCCTATAAACCAGTTTTCTTTTTCGTTTCTCTGATCTTTTTACAAGATGATAATTTTACATCTTGCATTTTGTGGGAGCGAATATTTTTTTACTTTTTAGTCAACTTTGAGCTTGATGATCTGCAATATGTGTTAATGACATAAACTCAGTCACTGTAAAATGGCGTAAAAGGCCTAATTCTGGGTCGTAATTAATAAATAACGATATAGTCAAATGGCGGTGTGTTCATTTAAAAATTGTTTAATTCTGCAGCTGCATGATTACTCTGCAAATCAAATTAGGTGCTTGACACAGAATTCATCGGACCAACTTCATGCTATTTACCTGCTGTTCGCTCTCGAATAGCACGCGGGAAGAACGAACACTGAAATCTTTCCGTGAGAGATCAGATTTCTTTTATTTTATAATGACGATCATTTCTCCCTTTGTAAGTGGGTATCAACAAAATACATTGGAGACTGAAACTCTGTAAAAAAGAGACACCACAATGAAAACTGCCTGTATTTTCATGACTGCCACCCCAGTTGGCGTTTCATACCCGTGCTACTCTCTCCCGTACTTCGCAATAATACGACACGACTTGCGCTTCCTTAAACCTTTTCGATGTCCTCCGTCAATGCTATCTGATGCGGATCCCACACCACACAGCAATACTCCAGAAGAGGGCAGACAAGCGTAGTGTAAGCAGTCTGTTTCGAGCAACTGTTGCATTTTCTAAGTTTTCTGCAAATAAATCACAGTCTTTGGTTTGCTTTCCCCACAATATTATTTAAATGATCGTTCCAATGTAAGTTCTTCGTAATTGTAATCCCTATGTATTCAGGCGAATTTCTAGCCTTTGGAAGTGTTTGATTTATCGTGTAACAGGAATTCAGCGGATTCCTTTTAGCACTCATGCGGATGACTCCACACTTTTCATGATTTAGAGTCTACTACCACTTTTCACATCATACAGATGTCTTGTCTAAATCACTGTGTACTTTGTTTTTGTCATCTGATGACTCGGTGAGTCGGTAAATGACAGCATCATCTGCAAACAATCTAAAAGGGCTGCTCAGACTGTCTCATAAATCGTTTATGTAGATCAGGAGCAGCAGAGGGCCTGTAAAACTTCTTTGGGGAACGCCAGATATTACTTCTGTTTTATTTGATGATTTAATGTCAGAGCTGCATCAAACCAGTCTCAGGACTGAAGACCACAACAACAATGTCAGTTAGTACGAACAGTCTGAAACTCTCCCACTTTATCTACATGACATGTAATTTTATCTAGCAGGTAGTCGAATACATGAGTATCATTGCATCTGACTCATTTCTGTACTGATGTTAGTCCTTCAGATTTCTGTGGAGGGTTTTTGTTATCCTAGTTCTATAATAGTGTTTTTCACTCTTTTTTGAGAATAGAGAGATATTGGTAATGACATAGAGCATTAATGCATATATATGTTATCGGCCAAACCCGATTTCAGGATGAACTAGTTTCGCCTAGGTCAAAGTCGTTCATCCTGTTACCAATAGGATAAAAGAGTTTAGCCTAGGTCGAATCGGTTTATCCTAGTTAGAGTTTACATGCATTAGGATAAACTGGTATAACCTAGTCTGAACTACTTTCACCTAGTTTGTATCTTCTATAAGTTTTTCAAATTATACTGAATAAAGGAATAGAAATAAAGTAGTCAATATGATTCATTAAAGTTCTTTATTAACTAATCAGTAATTTCACATCTATCGCTAGATCAACTTACATAATCCATTCACAGAAATCACCTTATCTGCAATTTGCTTATTTACTTATTTTTGCAAGGTTTACTTTGGTGGCACTTAGAATTGCAGAGTACTTTGTTTTTCTTACAATTGCATTTGTTTGTTGTACGGTTTCTCATGCAACTGCATTTCACGAAGCCTTGTCCTGATCCAACAGAATGTTTAGTGGCTGCAGTCCTTAAAGACATTTCAATATCCTGGTTAATATCTCCCACATCTAAAAACTTCTGAATGCAGACGTCGAAATCAGTTGTAGGAAAATAAAAAAAGAAGTTAAAACAAATATTTTTAATATAATAATATGGAAAATTTTAATAAAATTATACCTGCAATAATGTTTTTGAAGTACGCCATGTTTGGTGCCAATTTGTATAGGCCCTCATCCGTCTTTTGAAATATTACTCCAAACATGTTTCGAAGCTAATCTCTCCCTTTATCTACCTGCTAAGGAGACTGCCTGCACTACGCTTGTCCGTCCTCTGTTAGAATACTGCTGCGTGGTGTGGGATCCTTACCAGATATGACTGACGGAGTACATCGAAAAAGTTCAAAGAAAGGCAGCACGTTTTGTATTATCGCGAAATATGGGAGAGGGTGTCACAGAAATGATACAGGATTTGGGCTGGACATCATTAAAAGAAAGGCGTTTTTCGTTGCGACGGAATCTCCTCACGAAATTCCAGTCACCAACTTTCTCCTCCGAATGCGAAAAATTTTGTTGACACCGACCTGCATGGGGAGGAACGATCACCACAATAAAATAAGGGAAATCAGAGCTCGTACGGAAAGATATGGGTGTTCATTCTTTCCGAGCGCTATACGAGATTGGAATAATAGAGAATTGTGAAGGTGATTCGATGAACCCTGTGCCAGGTACTTAAATGTGATTTGCAGAGTATCCATGTAGAGGTAGATGTAGCTGTAGATGTACGTCTGGAGTGGGTATGGTTACGTTGTCTCCAATGCAGCTGGTGGATGAGATTTGTCAGTTTCTGTCAATTTTCTCAATATTACCATCATCACTGTCTTCGTACTGTTCAGTATTGCTCTCATCTTCGATTGCCTTCTTTAGGTCATCTGCACCGTGAATATCATTTATGGTTTCTTGAGACAACGAGGAAGTGGAAAGTCCTGCTCTAGGTTCGATTCCGAATAATGCTTTGTAACATGATTGTTTTATGCCAGAGTGGTAAGCTCGATTTTTCATAAATTGGACGTGCCTTAATCCTTCCGACCACTTCGTCGAATTGTTGTCCTTTAACTTATCATATTTTCAAAATTGTTGTCCTTTAATCAAGCACTTATCATATTTTCAAAGTCGTGGTTGGCACGTTCAACAGAACCCTGACTCTGGCTGTGCCTTGGTTTTCCATGCACAATTTTCAGTTCTGACCAGAGGTTTGCCAGTTCACTTACAACATTATTTATAATATAACTTGAAAATGCAGCTCTTCGGTTGCACAGGTAAAAAATTTTCAACTTTACCTAGGTTTCAACTGCTCTAAGCCAGCCTTCATCAGAAGTAAAAAAAATTTACATTACCTATAACAGAGTTGTGGAATAATATAAAAATTATTAAATTAAACATATGTAATAAAATTACATCTGCTACGGTACAGTAGACAAAGAAAGCATACTTACATAGAGTAAATAGTTATGAAATGGTTTAGAGCAACAGAGCTCACGTTAAAGATAAAAATATATTTGTACATTATAAAATTTTCCTAGGAATGCACAACTTGATTAAGACGCGCCGCTAAGGCTCGCGTGTGCGGCCGGCACTGTAAGCAGCATCAGACTGACAGGCGCGCGCGCCGTCGATGTTAGCAAGGCGGCACCTTGTATCGCGCCATCTAGTATTGAATGCTTGTAATTTACAGTGACAACAGCTGTCAGAAGCATTGGAACAGGAGTGCACGTAATGTGCTGATTACATTATGTCAGATAGTATGTAACAGATCGAAAGTTGAACAAAATATTATACTGTAAAACAGGGAGAGAGAGAACAATATTTAAGGCTACAGTACGGGAAGCATAATAGCAATATTCCGCGTTAAGTGATTTTAAGCAAGGGCTTTACACCATCAAAGAAATTTTTATCACGTAATTGTAATTGCTCATTGTGGATTAAATGGTCGTTACGGGAAAAATGTTTGAAAATTTCCAACTGTTCAAGAATATCAAGTCTGAAGCCTTTCTTCTCCGTATGTAAGATACTAATATCATGAACATCTCTAGGTTTGTGTTCTGTGATAAGAAGGTGGTCAGCGAATGACGAATTATGTACGTTCGTACCTTTTTTCCCTAATAGGTGCTCTTTATATCTAATGAAAAAGCTCGTCCAGTCTGTCCTATATAATAAGCCGAGCAAGTGTCACAGGTGATTTTATAAACGCCTGAGTTTTGCAGAGGCGACCGTCTTGGTTTTAAATTATGGATAAGATTATTTTTGAGAGAGTTGTTGGTAGAGAAAACTATGTTGCAGCCATATTTATTTTTAAGGAGACGTTGCAATTTGTAGGTTATTGGCCCTACATACGGTAAAGAGAAGTATTTCTTCAAATCGCTAGGCTCGTCAATAGTGGTCCCAAGCGTGGTAATTCTGTTATTGGTTTTCTGTCTGAAGACATCATCTACTATATTTGGTTCGTAACCATTATTAACTGCAATGGTTTTAATTAGATTCAATTCGGTTTTTAAATTTTCAGAGGACAAAGGGGTAGGGATTGCTCTATGAACAGCAGAGTGAAAAAATGCTTTTTTGTGAGATCGTGGGTGTGTGGAACAGGCTGGCACAATTTGGTCAGAAAAAGAATCCATACGAAAAATATTGAAAGAGTTTTTGTCATTCACTATTGTCAAAGTTAAGTCTAAATAATTTTACTGACGGGAGCTGTTTTCAAGTTCACATGTGAAGGTGATTTTTTCATGTAGTTTGTTAAAGATCTCGAACAGGTGGTTAATGCCATCGTTCGTTCCGTTATAGACGATTAAAATGCCAGGGCGAACTACATTTCTACTAAGCAAATTACATACATCATGAGCAATTCTGGTCTGTTGCGATCTTTCGATTTTTACACTATCTAGACCAGTTTTAAGTTCAACAATGATATTTTCTATTACATGCTGATCAGATAAGTTTGGTTTGACATTGTATTTTAAACCTTTTCTGAAAATGTCAATTATGACATTATTAATGTAGTTATGACTCTATTAATGTTAAACTTAGAAATAATGATACTCTCATAACAAAATCAGATAAAGGTAATTCTCTTATTATTGCTACAAAAGATGAATATGTAGCAAAAACTTTAGAATTTTTTGAGGAAAACAATATTTCTGAGCTACAGGTAGATCCTACCCCAATTTTACAAAAAGAAATTAGATCTGCGGTCAATGATGCAAATTCCTTACTTAAGCCATTCCAGAAAAAACAGCTGATTAACATGAACCCCCAGCCGCCTAAGCTTCGGTCCCAGTTTAAGGTCCACAAAATAAATCACCCTATTCGGCCTATTTCTAATAGTATGAACAGCGCTTACCACTATCTAGCAAAAGTCCTTCATGATAAATTAAAAAGGTCTTATGTTTTTCGAAATAATTACTCTATAGCTAACAGTCAGAGCCTTATCAACAAAATAGAAGACATACACTGCGACGAAAACACAAAGATGTTCTCATTTGATATAAAACCTTTATACCAATGTGCCTGTACTAACGACTTTAGATATAATGGAGAATAACTTACGTTTGTTCAAAAAAGAACTCTCTGAGGAACAGATCACTGATTTCATTAACCTAATGCAGATCGTAACAAAGTACAATTATTTCGAATTCAATGGACAGCCGTAGCAACAACCTGATGGTCTTGCTGTGGGCAATCCCTTAGCTGGCATGCTAGCAGACATTTTTATCAACTCTCTAGAAAAGACATTTTTCAGAAATTTTTCCACTACCACCCTAGGAATTGTTTCATATTCTAGGTATGTTGATGACATTTTAATCGTCTATAACGGAACGAACGATGGCATTAACCACCTGTTCGAGATCTTTAACAAACTACATGAAAAAATCACCTTCACATGTGAACTTGAAAACAGCTCCCGTCAGTTAAATTATTTAGACTTAACTTTGACAATAGTGAACGACAAAATCTCTTTCAATATTTTTCGTAAGGATTCTTTTTCTGACCAAATTGTGCCAGCCTGTTCCACACACCCACGATCTCACAAAAAAGCATTTTTTCACTCTGCTGTTCATAGAGCAATCCCTACCCCTTTGTCCTCTGAAAATTTAAAAACCGAATTGAATCTAATTAAAACCATTGCAGTTAATAATGGTTACGAACCAAATATAGTAGATGATGTCTTCAGACAGAAAACCAATAACAGAATTACCACGCTTGGGACCACTATTGACGAGCCTAGCGATTTGAAGAAATACTTCTCTTTACCGTATGTAGGGCCAATAACCTACAAATTGCAACGTCTCCTTAAAAATAAATATGGCTGCAACATAGTTTTCTCTACCAACAACTCTCTCAAAAATAATCTTATCCATAATTTAAAACCAAGACGGTCGCCTCTGCAAAACTCAGGCGTTTATAAAATCACCTGTGACACTTGCTCGGCTTATTATATAGGACAGACTGGACGAGCTTTTTCATTAGATATAAAGAGCACCTATTAGGGAAAAAAGGTACGAACGTACATAATTCGTCATTCGCTGACCACCTTCTTATCACAGAACACAAACCTAGAGATGTTCATGATATTAGTATCTTACATACGGAGAAGAAAGGCTTCAGACTTGATATTCTTGAACAGTTGGAAATTTTCAAACATTTTTCCCGTAACGACCATTTAATCCACAATGAGCAATTACAATTACGTGATAAAAATTTCTTTGATGGTGTAAAGCCCTTGCTTAAAATCACTTAACGCGGAATATTGCTATTATGCTTCCCGTACTGTAGCCTTAAACATTGTTCTCTCTCTCCCTGTTTTACAGTATAATATTTTGTTCAACTTTCGATCTGTTACATACTATCTGACATAATGTCATCAGCACATTACGTGCACTCCTGTTCCAATGCTTCTGACAGCTGTTGTCACTGTAAATTACAAGCATTCAATACTAGATGGCGCGATACAAGGTGCCGCCTTGCTAACATCGACGGCGCGCGCGCCTGTCAGTCTGATGCTGCTTACAGTGCCGGCCGCACACGCGAGCCTTAGCGGCGCGTCTTAATCAAGTTGTGCATTCCTAGGAAAATTTTATAATGTACAAATATATTTTTATTTTTAACGTGAGCTCTGTTGCTCTAAACCATTTCATAACTATTTACTCTATGTAAGTATGCTTTCTTTGTCTACTGTACCGTAGCAGATGTAATTTTATTACATATGTTTAATTTAATAATTTTTATATTATTCCAAAACTCTGTTATAGGTAATGTAAAATTTTTTTACTTCTGATGAAGGCTGGCTTAGAGCAGTTGAAACCTAGGTAAAGTTGAAAATTTTTTACCTGTGCAACCGAAGAGCTGTATTTTCAAGTAATATTATGAATTTCGTCTACGGTTGCTGCATTATCGTCCATGTTCAAAATTGTACAACATTATTGACAAATTTTATGACATTATGAAATTGAAGAATG
The DNA here is from genome assembly GCF_021461395.2 of Schistocerca americana. NCBI lineage: Eukaryota > Metazoa > Arthropoda > Insecta > Orthoptera > Acrididae > Schistocerca > Schistocerca americana. The sequence goes on along the minus strand of NC_060126.1, from coordinate 321,403,539 downwards.
CACGGCAACCCTACAGTTAGGAATATACCATTCAAATTATAAGCCACTTCTTCAGCCCTCTTTGATGTTAACACACGAAGGACAAATTTTGTGAAATGGTCTTGGTAAAATAGAATGAACTTTAAATTCCCGTCTGGTTGTGTTTGAAAATCAATCAAATCGTCTTGGCATCTGCTATTCATTTCCGAATGGAGAATTGGCTTTGAAACTTGTGTTTTCTCGTGTTGAAAAACATCACACACTGATAAATAGTGGCATATAATCTTTGTGATGTTGGCGTATTTTTTTAATGTCTCTGCTAACATGCTATTGCGACCACCATGACCCACAGCTACATGACCTGAGTCAATCACAACATAAAATTTCAGCTAGAACGAAGTATTTATATTCCCTTCACATCGTACAATGAGTGTTTTCACATCACCAATTTTCCAAACAGCAAATCATTTCATTCTTCTTTTTTGTAATGACGTTCTTTTTTTTCAACTTTTCCGCATCTTCTACTTGTTTAACCAAATCCGCATATTCGTCCACTGATAACACAGTATAAGACTGTTTGTTTCCACTCTGCAAAATTTCCTCCAGAAACTTTTCTCTCCCCAGCTTTTGATTGGCTTGTCTACTACACGAAGGCTGATCGATGATGAAACGCCTCACAATAACTATTCTAGGATTATAGTAAAATCTTTTAAGCGCAAACAGGAAACTTAAGACGCACACTCGTCGATGCAAAATACCTTTCAAAACATAGAACAGTGCGAGCGTAGAGTGGTTGAGAGGCGCGAGTGGCGAGCCAGAGATGATTCGGGGATTCCCCGTTCGTACTGGCAGCGACATGCGTTCCGACTAGGCAAAATTAGTTCAGACTACGAATTACCAGTTTATCCTAAAGCATGTAAATTCTAACTAGGATAAACCGATTCGATCTAGGCTGAACTGTCTTATCCTATCAGTAACAGGTTGAAAGTGTTTGACCTAGGCGAAACTAGTTCATCCTAAAATCGGGTTTGGCAGGTAACATATACATGCTGTGATGTGGTTGTTAAAACACTGTTTTTTTGGAGAGAACTGTAGGATTAACATCTGGTATAATTCTTTGAATACGCTTTTGTGTTCTGAAAATACTGTCCCTGTGCGTTGAGATTCAAAAAAAAAAAAAAAAATAAAAAAAAAAATAAAATAAAATAAAATAAAATTCCGTAACTCATTACTAAGTGGAGATATGCAATATAAACTACTTTTTTCTTTTTTAAATTGCCTGTAACAGTAATCTTACATACTGTACTGCAAACACAACTGAACTGAGATACTTCATTAATTCCAGGCAGCGAGTTTACCTACTAAAGTAGCTGTTTATGTGCGGACCCAAAAACTTAACACTCACGTTCAACCGTTTCAAGGCTACGACAGTAACTGATATATGTAAATCAGTGACCTTGAAAATGAGTAATAGCGCGTTTTTGTCGCTTTTGACACCACTGTTGCTGTAATGTTTGCTCTCACTGTCGTTACCAGTGTTGACTTGTGAATTAGTGATGAATTGTGTTAATAGTTTATTCCACTAGAGGAAATCCTCTCCGAATTTACGAACGACACAGTAAGTTGATGAACAGTTTGATTTTGCCTATTATATCAAACGATTCTTCTACAACTACCAGTTATCTTCCTCTTTTAATATTCTCTCGCTGCACTTTAAATGAGCTCTCTAATAACTAAATGTCCGTGTTTAGCGAAGAGAGCGTCAGTACGAAATGTTCTGAATCTTTTCTTGTGACCGAATGAATGAAAGTTTTTAATAAGGGACTACATTTCTGCTTTTTACACAGCTTCATAAACCGGAATATCCTTTCTGAGAAGATAAGGTTGACGATGGATTAAACGTACTGCCATAATAAGAAGTATTATCAATCACTAAGTTTGGTGGGAAATTTGGGATTAACTTGCTTTTGAGCCATTTCTCCAAGCTTTCAAAGGTTATGATACTATACAGGTTGATTCTAAAAATAAAATAAAGAATAAAAACCAAGCACTGATAAAAATGCTGTTTACTAAAGACAAATAGCGCCATTGCCGGTTTCGAACTGACATCGGCTGTTGACGTTTAAAATAACATTTAGCTTATGATTCACATGTAATGCGACTATTTTTTCTTGTGGTCAACACCACATGCACAGTATAAACTACATGTAGAGTAAAATGCAAACACCTGTCCAAGGATGAAACTGTCAGTTCGAAATTCGTAACGACTCTATTTGTCTTAAACAAGCAGCATTATTAACAGTGGCTGGATGCTGTTTTTTCCTTTCCTGTAAGAATGTATCTATATTTTTACGCACTCACAGTCTCACCATGAAAATTTTCGAAAAGATATCACGATATTGTGATAATAATGTAATATGAACATTAATTATATATTTTGCTCAAATCCATTATCAGTACTAGTTTGCGCAATAATAGCCCGTTTTTCTCGCAGACCGATGCTAGTTAGCGTTTCCCCTTATCATCACTCCAAGAATGATGAGTATGCGAATAGTGGATGTACATGAAAGACCTATTACTTCTGTGCGCTGGAATGACTTCGAAATATAGCAACTGTTCTTTGCTAACGTCTTCTTTTCTCATGTATAATGTTTGCTTACTTGCCATTTTCTCCGTCTACATCCTAAACCACTGATACTTTTTGAAGATCCTATTTACATGCGTGAAAAGATTTCCTTTTCAGGGTTCCGTTCTCAATTGGTAAAATCGAAACCCTTATAGGATTACTTTGTAGTCCATCTCTCTGACTGGCTGTTAGGAATTCTTTTTCTAAGGAATAAGTAGACTTATCAAGCTGAAATTTGTCACGTACTAAAGTCCGTGGTTCCTTTGCGATGTATAAAATTTAAACTTGTAAGATACGTCCATTTATGTCACATCTACACATCAAAAAACGTTTTACAACACCCCGGTTCCCAGAACTCCTGAAGATAGACGTTGACTGAGGATACTGTATCACATACACAGTCCCTTTGACTGTTCAGAGATGTCACTAAACCCGCCCAAAGATGTAAACAACCATGCATGAGCAGCGCCTATTAGATATTACACCAGGAAGGAGGTACACGGCTCGTGTTGCCTGCAGTTCATCCATGCCTAGACGGTCAATTCCGCGGTTCTATCGCGTCCGCATTGTTACTATGTGCCAGGAAGGGCTCTCAACAAGGGAAGTGTTCAGGCGTCTCGGAGTGAACCAAAGCGATGTTGTTCGGAGCCAGCCGGAGTGGCCGTGCGGGTCTAGGCGCTACAGTCTGGAGCCGAGTGACCGCTACGGTCGCAGGTTCGAATCCTGCCTCGGGCATGGATGTGTGTGATGTGCTTAGGTTAGTTAGGTTTAATTAGTTCTAAGTTCTAGGCGACTGATGACCTCAGAAGTTAAGTCGCATAGTGCTCAGAGCCGTTTGAACCTTTTTTTTCTGTTCGGACATGGAGGAGATACAGAGCGACAGGAACTGACGATGATATTCCTCGCTCAGGCCGCCCAAGGACTACCAGTGCAGTGGGTGACCGCTAACTACGGATTACAGCTCTGAGGGACTCTGACAGCAACACCACCATGTTGAATAACGATTTTCGTGCAGCCACAGGACGGCGTGTTACGACTCAAACTGTGCGCAGTAGGCTGCATGAGAATTTCACTCCCGACGTCCATCGTGAGATCCATCTTCGCAATCACACACCATGCAGCGCGGTACAGATGGACCCAGCAACATGCCGAATGGACCGCTCAGGATTGGCATCACGTTCTCTTCACCGATGAGTGTCGCATATGTCTTCAACCAGATAATCGTCGAAGACGTGTTTGGAGGCAAGCCGGTCACCCACTGCAGTGGGACACAATGTCCAGTGAGTGCAGCAAGGTGGAGGTTCCCTGCTGTTTTTGGGTGGCATTATGTGGGGCCGACGTATGCCGCTGGTGGTAATGAAAGGCGCCATAAAGGCTGTACGATACGTGAATGCCATCATTCGACCGATAGTGCAACCATATCGGCAGCATATTGGCGAGGCATTCGTCTTCATGGACGATGTGCCCCATCGTGTACATCTTGTGAATGACTTCCTTCAGGATAAAGACATCGCTCGACTAGAGTGGCCAGCATGTCTCCAGACATGAACCCTATCGAACATACCTAGAACAGATTGAAAAGTGATGTTTACGAACGACGTGGCCATCCAACATCTCTGAGGGATCTACGCCGAATCGCCGTTGAGGAGTGTGACAATGTGGACCAACAATGTCTTGATGAACTTGCGGATAGTATACCACGACACATACAGGCTCTGCAGCAATGCAGGAGGACGTGCTACTGGGTATTAGAAGTACCGGTGTGTACATTAATCTGGACCACCACCCCTGAAGGTCTCGCTGTATGGTGGTACAACATGCAATTTGTGGTTTTAATGAGCAATAAAAAGGGCGGAAATGATGTTTTTATGATGATCTCTATTCCAATTTTTGTACAGGTTCCGAAACTCTTGGAACTGAGGTGATTCAAAACATTTTTTGATGTGTGTATTTTGACACTCGCAAATTCACTCATCAAAACCTATAGGTTACTGTCTGTTGAACAATGACAATGAAGTTAGATAAGACGCAAGATTTCACAGTACAAGTAAGGAAATAATCCGAGGACTGTCAATTTGTAGTATATCGCAGAGAAAATATTTTTTTCCATTTGTCATTTGTTTCGTGTATGTTAAGACCAATTTCTTCCAGCAACGGTAGACGTATCAAGTTGAAATTTTCGTCACATACTAAAGCCTACAGTCGTTTGGTGTTGTAAAAGTTTTAAGTTCTTACGTTAATGCAATCAAATGATACGGTCATTTATACCACATTTGTTGATATCTTGGTAGTATAGATGTCGGTAACAGGCAAATATCGTCGAAATTCTCGATTCCCAGGATGGATGAACTATTCATACACATAATTAACTTTGTACAGAACCCTTAGTGTGCGAGTCCTATCCAGGCCTTTTAAAAATGGAAAATAATGTCCTAAGTGTTGGACACAATGATTAGTTTTCTGTAACCTACATATTTTCCATCCAATAACACATATACAGTGTCTTTTCATAAGAACGTACGTGGTTTTAGAAGATGGCTGCGTGGAAACAATAAGGCGGACAGGAAACAGACACGTGTCACTGGGTAGAACATCACCACTCTCTTTTTTTATCTCACATTACAGGTGCTCAAAATGAACACCGTTTGTGACGCTGCATATGACAATGTCATGCGTGGAATTCACTGCTACCGCAGCCCAGAAAGTCACATTGCAACAGCAGCCAGTTTTGGAAATCTGTTCATTGAGTTGCCTGAATGCAGGTGAAAATAAAGTTGTTGTGGCAATGCGGAGCAGGTGATATGTCCCCATCAGGAGCGGCCAAGAATCGGGCGCATGAGCCGTGCCCCAGTGCGAGTGCCAGAGCTCTCTCTCCTGGCTGCACACTTCCACACCGTCACGCCGCACTGTCTGCATGTGAGGAGGAGAAACTGTGAACACACTGCATTTAAATGGCAATGCAACCATCCTGCATTTCGTTCCCTCTCTCTGTCCATCTCCTCCTCCTTCCCCCCCCCCCCCCCCTCCCCCCCCTCTCCCCACCTCCTACTGCCACCTCTCTCTGTCCACATCCTCCTTATGTCTCTCTGTATCCACTTACTCCCCCCTTTCTGTTCATCTCCTCTTCCCCCTCTCTGATCTTGGGCCTTGTATATTGTTATTGCCCATGAGCCCTTGATAGACAACTGAAGTCGCTGAATGGGTAAATTGGTTGGGATCATTGTTATACGGCGTATGTAAGACTCTCCTGCCACTGTATCTGTGAGGACAGTAGCTTCTTCGACAGTATTTTGTGCGGCGGCGGTGCACAAATGCTGCGCAGCTAGCGCCATTCGACGGCCAACACCGCGGTTCCTGGTGTGTCCGCTGTACCGTGCGTGTGATCATTGCTTGTACAGCCCTCTCGCAGTGTCCGGAGCAAGTATGGTGGGTCTGACACACCGGTGTCAATGTGTTCTTTTTTCCATTTCCAGGAGTGTATATCAGTTTCAGTCACAGTAACAGGGCATTTAAACCACTGGATATATATATATATGGGATAAAGAATTTGTCCAGTGCCTTATTGCTCTAATTGAACTAGTGTTAATTACAATAACAGGGCATTTAAACCACTTGACAAATTATATATATATATATATATATATATATATATATAAAACTATTTCCTCATTTGGTTTCTCCCTGCATTCAGTTTTCACAGAAAACAGGAAAGTTGTATTTATGGCTTATGGCTAATAGTCTTATGATTAGAATATATATATAGGATGAGTCACCTAACGTTACCGCTGGATATAGTTCGTAAACCACATGAAATACTGACGAACCGATTCCACAGACCGAACGTGAGGAGAGGGGCTAGTGTAATTGCTTAATACAAACCATACAAAAATGCACGGAAGTATGTTTTTTAACACAAACCTACGTTTTTTTAAAATGGAACCACGTTAGTTTCGTTAGCACATCTGAACATATAAACAAATACGTAATCAGTGCCGTTTGTTGCATTGTAAAATGTTAATTACATCCGGATATATTGTAAACTAAAGTTGACGCTTGAAACCTCCGACGTCCAGTTGCGTGTTGTAACAAACACGGGCCACGGTCGGCGAGCAGCATCTGCAGGGACATGTTTACGATGACGACCGTGTTACGAGTGTGGCTGTAGTGCATTGTTGTGGTTTGGTCTAGCTGTCGCAGTGCCCGCATGTAGCGCTTGCTGCTATTGTTATTCTGCATTCGTCTCCGCACGCAGACCAACTGTAGTACACCGTGTTACCAGACGTCTGTGATAGTGTAGTGTTGTAGCAACTGTGACCATGGTGTATTCGAACTCTGAAAAGGCGGAGATGATGCTCATCTATGGCGAGTGTCGACGAAATGCAGCTGAAGCCTGCAGGGTGTATGCAGAACGGTACCCGGACAGAGAGCATCCAACGTGCCGCACATTGCAAAACATCTACCGCCAACTGTATGCAACAGGTATGGTCGTAGCACGCAGACGGGTCCGTAACAGGCCCGTCACAGAAGAAGCGGGTGCAGTTGGTGTGATAGCTGCTGCTGCCATGAACCCACACACGGGACATTGCGAGAGCCGGTGGACTGAGTCAAAGTAGTGTCATGCGCATACTGCATCGCCACCGCTTTCACCCGTTTCATGTGTCGCTTTTTTTTTTGGTCATCAGTCTACTGACTGGTTTGATGCGGCCCGCCACGAATTCCTTTCCTGTGCTAACCTCTTCATCTCAGAGTAGCACTTGCAACCTACGTCCTCAATTATTTGCTTGACGTATTCCAATCTCTGTCTTCCTCTACAGTTTTTGCTCCCTCTAGTACCATGGAAGTCATTCCCTCATGTCTTAGCAGATGTCCTATCATCCTGTCCCTTCTCCTTATCAGCAATTACATGGTGATGACTTTAATCATCGAGTGCAATTCTGTCAATGGGCATTAACAGAGAATGCGTTGCAGTTCTACCTGTTTACCGGTGAAGCGGGTTTCACAAACCACGGGGCAGTGAATCTACGGAACATGCATTACTGGTCCGTGGACAATCCTCGCTGGCTCAGACAGGTAGAGCGACAGCGACCGTGGACTGTAAATGTATGGTGCGGAATCATTGGCGACCACCTCATTGGTCCTCACTTCATTGCAGGGGCCCAAACAGCTGCAACATACATCGCGTTTCTACAGAATGATCTGCCAACGTTGCTCGAAAATGTCCCACTGGGAACGCGTCGACGTATGTGGTATCAGCATGATGGTGCACCTGCACGTTCTGCGATTAACACTAGGCTGACCCTTGACAGGATGTTCGACGGGCGTTTCATAGGACGTGGAGGACGCATAAATTGGCCAGCCCGTTCTCCTGATCTTACACCTCTGGACTTCTTTCTGTGGGGTACGTTAAAGGAGAATGTGTACCGTGATGTGCTTACAACCCCAGATGATATGAAACAACGTATTGTGGCAGCCTGCGGCGACATTACACCAGATGTACTGCGGCGTGTACGACATTCATTACGCCAGAGATTGCAATTGTGTGCAACAAATGATGGCCACCACATTGAACATCTATTGGCCTGACATGTCGGGACACACTCTATTCCACTCCGTAATTGTAAACGGAAACCACGTGTGTACGTGTACCTCACCCATCATGGTAATGTACATATGCATCAGTGAAAAAGACCAATAAAAAGGTGTTAGCATGTAGACGTAATGTGCTGTTCCAGTCTCTTCTGTGCCTAAGGTCCATCACCGTTCCCTTTGGATCCCTACGTAATTCGGTGCTCTTCGATACACACGATCGAACAGCGGAGGAGTGGTACTCAAAAAATGGTTCAAATGGCTCTGAGCACTATGCGACTTAACTTCCGAGGTCATCAGTCGCCTAGAACTTAGAACTCATTAAACCTAACTAACCTAAGGACATCACACACATCCATGCCCGAGGCAGGATTCGAACCTGCGACCGTAGCGGTCACGCGGTTCCAAACTGAAGCGCCTTTAACCGCACGGCCACACCGTCCGGCAGTGGTACTCAAGCGTCAAGTTTAGGTTACAATATCTCCGGATGTAATTAACATTTTACAATTCAACAAACGGCACTGATTACGTATTTGTTTATATGTTCAGATGTGCTAACAAAACTAACGGGGTTCCATTTAAAAAAAACGTAGGTTTGTGTTAAAAAACATACTTCAGTGCATTTTTTTATGGTTTGTATTAACCAATTACACTAGCCCCTCTCCACACGTTCGGTCTGTGGAATCGATTCGTCAGTATTTGATGTGGTTTACGAAATATATCCAGCGGTAATGTTAGGTGACTCACCCTGTATATATTGTGGGGTCCGATTAGCTGGAGAGCCGTAATCAAGACAGCTAGCTTATTGAATGTTTCAAAAGCGACTTTTTCAACAGTCACGACAGCCTACACAAAACATGGCAAGACAACATCGTGTAAACGTAATAGCGAGCGTAAATCAAAACTAAATGACAGAGATCGCCGTACGCTAACACGAATTGTGGAATTGTGTCATAACAATACAAAACTATGGCAGCTGAAGTGACTGCAGAGCTCATTAGCCATCTTCGAGACATCTATCGACACAGTCCGCCGTGGACTCCATAAAGTGAATATTCACGAGCGAGCTGTTATACTGAAACCATTAGTGACGACAACCAATGCAAAGAAGCGTAAAACAGGGCGTCAGGAGCATAAATCCTGGACGGCTGATCAGTGAAAACACGTCATATGGTCCGACGAGCCAACGTTCTCGTTATTTCCAACATCGGGCCGGGTTTATGTCTGAAGAACGCCAAAGAAGCGTAAAATCCTGATTGCTTGATTCCAACAGTTAAGCGTGGAAGTGTGATGGTGTAGGCAGCCATATCATGGTATTCTGCTGGCCCACCATTACTCTCAAAGGCCGTGTTTTCGCCAACGATTATGTGAACATTTTAGGTGATCAGGTGCACCCCTTGATTCAAATGTTGTTCCCCAACAATGATGCCATATTTCAGGACGATAATGCACCCATTCACACAGCCACGACAGTACAATCGTAATATGAGGAGCATGCAACTGAACTGCAGCGTCTTCCCTGGCCAGCACAGTCCCCGGACTTGAACATTATCGAACCCTTGTGGGCGGTATTGCAGAGCCGACTCCAGGGCATATTTGCGCCTTCCTCGTCACTACAGGAGTTAGAAGAGGTTCTGATCGAAGAGTGGAATAACATCTCACTGGAGACTATACGGTCATTATAAGCCAGTATTCCAAGAATCGGAGCTGTATTACGTGCGAATAGGGGTCCAACCCCTTATTAATAAAGCATTCCCAAGTAAGTACAAGCGTTCACATTATTTTACATATCCCCTGAACGTAGACCATTTCTCAGATTTTTGCGCTCAGGTTGCCACCTAATCGTGACTTACTTAGTTTCATAATCGAAAAAAGCCATTCACACAAAAACGCTCGTCGAAATATTTCACCGCGCTTGCCCTAAATAACATACACCTCCCGGATAGTTTTAACGTAAAAGAATTTGACTTCTAAACAAGAATTACACTACAGATCAATCGGCTCCATCTGCACATGCACAGGCGTGCTTTCGGCTGAAACGGTAAACGGTCTTGAAAGTAGCTCGAAAACTGGGCCAAGAAGGGCAGAGTTCTGAAAACGTTTAGAAAACTATCCTTTTCCCTTTATAAATCGAAAAATCGTCCTAGGCACGGCTCCTTATTTGACCAACATACTCTGCAGTAAAATATAAAGTCTCCGTAGTCTTTGTTGAATTCCATCGAAAAGTGTTGCATGCAACTTCAGAAAACTTAATTATTCTTACCACCAATTTCATCACGTGCTGCATGCCGGCAAATTTAGCATAAAGTTCTTCTTTATGTACAGCATAATGAATCCCGCCTGTCGATCGGTGTAATATTTTGCTCTTTCATCGTCAATTAAACCTTCAAATTATTTCTGCGTGGTTTTTTTAATGTCGTTTCTTAGCAAATTTAGAGTATCCGTCAATTATCTGAATGTATAATACAAATTGAGAATTCTCATCCTTCACTTGAGTCATTCCCATTCATTTTTAAATGCTTGAGGTGGGGCATCTGTAGACTGACTCTTTTTGTACAAACAGCCCCTGTACCTGTGAACTTCCTTTCCGCCACAAACCAATAGCGAAAGGTAAACAGCGCTGACACCACGATTCTGCCGAACAGAAGAATGTCGTGCCGATGAAACGTGTCAATAGTAAATGAAATGTTGCGGATTTATTGCGTACCTTCCGATAAGTGCCGAGCAAAGTCGAGACTGGTGGAGCCTCGGCCCACACACGACAGTGCTCGCGTGCAGTTTAGCACACCGTGGCCGACCCTAGTCTACATGTTCTAACACACCTGCTCCTTGGCGGCGCGCTCTGTTACTACGCTACGGCACATATTACGAACCGGAACTACCGTTTATCCACTGACGCGTCATTTTTCTGTATGTCTTGTAGTTTCTGCACAGTCATCTTCTGAAACTCGGAGATACAGGGTGATTATAATTAAAGTTCTAGTTTCAAAATGCTTCAAGGGAGTGTAATATCAGCCTTCCTGCAAAATAGTGACAAAAGGACTGAGATGGGTAACAATCACGTACCCTCTTCTCCAAACGCTCAGTAATGTTGAGAGCTGGTGACTGTGATGGTGCAAGAGATGCAATGATTCATTCTCATGCTCACAAAACCAGTCCTGGACGATGCGAGCTGTGTGAACAGAGGAACTGTCATCTTGGAACACAGCAGCACCATCGGGAAAAAACCATTGTACCATGAGATGAACCTGATCAACCAGAATGGCCACATGATCTTTGGCAGTAATTCGACCTTGCAGAGTAATCATGGCACCCATGGAATATCACAGTACGGATGCCCAAATCACCATCGAACCCTCCACGAGGCCGACCGCGGTGGTCTAGCGGTTCTAGGCGCTCAGTCCGGAGCCGCGCGACTGCTACGGTCGCAGGTTGGAATCCTGCCTCGGGCATGGATGTGTGTGATGTCCTTAGGTTAGTTAGGTTTAAGTAGTTCTAAGTTCTAGGGGACTGATGACCATAGATGTTAAGTCCCATAGTGCTCAGAGCCATTTTTTGAACCCTCCACGACCCCGTCACTCTTGGGACGTAAACTCGGCCAGAAGTTGGAAACAGTGTGAAGCAAGACTCATCAGAACAAATGACTTTCTTCCATTGCTCCATACTCAAGGTTTTATCTCTACAGCACCACGTATTTTTGCTACGGGTATTTGCACCACTGATGGGTGGTTTTGGAATTCCATCTTGTGAGTTAACGGGCGAGTTGTGACGTCCTGGAAATATTATATGCTAGGAGTTGGGGCGGCCGCAGAGGAGGCTCGTCAAAGCCGTGGCCCGGCAGCGACACGTGGTGCTAAACGTCAGCTTGGCAACTGCGTGATGCCACACAACGGCCGGTCCAGCCGCGTGGCTGGGAATTCCGCTGTGACGAGGGCGCCGCTTTGTGTTGATGAAGGAGACACGCTGGGAGTGCCAAAGATGGCGGACTTGTGAAACCGTCGTGGCAGACATTTCACAGTTAGTATAGAAATTAATAGTAGCCAGATGTATCATGATACTTCAAAAAGAAACATGTCCATTACCATTTTTTGCACGACGATTCTGATGGTGTGATCAGATTTTCAATATCTTTATTAGTTTAAAGTTTAGTATCTGACTGTAAATTATACCGCCGTGTCTTTAGAAAGCTATTTATGTAAACCTAAATTGGTATGAATTACAGGCATATAACTTAAATAGTACATGAGTTATTGGAGGTCAAAGCGGCTGGTTACTATCGATCGCGTCAGGCCATAAGTACTCCACAGTTACACGAAAAAACGGTAGAAGCATGCTTATAAATATATTGATTCATCCATATCTTTGTTAATATCCAATATATGCTATTCATGAAGAAACTGGTCAATTATTTACTGTGTGTTAGAAAGCACAGAGACATTAGGCTCCTGGCCTACCTTTTGCTACCTTTCTTTTGATATATGTTTATTTAATTGTTTATATATTTAATAATGTGTGTTAGAGCGTGTTTATGGCCCAGCCTTAGTAATATTTATTTAATTTCAAGTTATTTAAATGTAAGTCCAGAATTCGTATGTGTTTAAATTTGTGTGTTGGTGCGTTGGCTTGAAGACATAGCGCGAGCGTTCTAGCCAATCACAGCGCTCGTGAATGGGGAGACTGGATGGAAGCGAGTTCGGGAGAGGGGACACGGGGCAGTTCTGGACAGGATGGCACAGTCGGCGCCGCTAGAGAGAGTGCGGCGCGACGGACAGCCGGTGGATTGACTTGGACAGTGGAGCAGTTTGCACGTGGTCACGGAGATAGAAATACTTTGGAGTGCCGACTTATGCACTTGTGAGATTTCCGTGGCTTCTACCGTGAAGACGGAGTGTGCGTTTAGAAGTGAATATCTCGCGAGCTGTGTTGTTGTTCATAACTAATTACGTGCTGTAGGAATCTATTGTTTCCCTGTTATTCAACTTATATTTTATTTAATTACTGGACCATCGACACCAATAAGCGTTTTGCAGAAATATACCTGCAGTCATGGACTGTGCAGCTGGTCCCGGCGGAGGTTCGAGTCCTCCCTCAGGCATGGGTGTGTGTGTTTGTTGGGCTATGTTGGCTCTGAGCACTATGGGACTTAACATCTATCGTCATCAGTCCCCTAGAACTTAGAACTACTTAAACCTAACATCACACAACACCCAGTCATCACGAGGCAGAGAAAATCCCTGACCCTACCGGGAATCGAACCCGGGAACCCGGGCGCGGGAAGCGAGAACGCTACCGCACGACCACGAGCTGCGGACCATGCGTGTTTGTCCTTAGGATAATTTAGGTCAGGTAGTGTGTAAGCTTAGGGACTGATGACCTTAGCAGTTAAGTCCCATAAGATTTCACACACACACACACACACACACACACACACACACACACACACACACACACACACAGAAATATACCGTATTCTCAAAAGTACTTCTACTATCGCACTCATCATTTGGAGTCATTAAGATAGTGCCTTCAGATTTTATTTAATTGCAATTTTTCATTCGTAAACGGCTATGTTACGTTCAAAATTCGCAATTCCTGAGTGACTGGAACTTCGACCATTCGATTCGTGTGTGTATTCTTGTCGTATACTGTAGACTCAGCAGTAATGCGGCAGCTACGTATCCCAGCCCCTAGACAACGAAACCAGCCAAAACTTTAGTATTGCATCTCTGAGTCGGAGGGTGCGTAGTTAAATTTGAAAGCCCGCAATCTCCTCCTGCAGTTCCCTGCTTACAGAATTGCCTTCGTGTTGTTTTGTTCCTGTCAGGGTTTGCGAGAGAGGCATTTTAGTTCTATAGTGTCTTTTGCAGCTGTCGTCCTCTTATTTCTCGTCACCATCCTCTTCAGTGATCGACTGTCATAATCACTCAACACAAATTTTCATCCTTGTTGTGTCTTAGCGAACGATGTTTTTCCGCTTTCCGTGTATACGGTATAAACTTCCTTTACGGTGCCTCTTGCAACACCAAACACTTCGGCTGCCTTGTTTTCCGAAGCACCCACCATACGAGCACCAACAATTTGCCCACATTCGAAGTCACTTAGCTCCGACATAAAACACTCGCAACTACAAAGGACACTATTCTGGTCACGACTGACACTTTGCAACGTATTAAAGACGTTCCACCGGCATCAAATGCAACAGCGCAGCCTCAAGGCTTGGCTAGCGCCTGCATTTATCTCCAGGGACGCCTTTCTCGCGGTGTTCCTACATGTTTCTCCCGCCTCTGTACACCTGCAGCAGAAGACGAACATCAGCATTTGAGCAGCATTGCTGAGAATGTGATTCGTTCAATTACGTGACGTGTAAATACGATCTGTGGGTCTCTGTCTCATTACACAGAAAAGAGTGACTCCAGATCATTGGAACGTTGATAGCGCCGTGTGTCTATGATGTGGCACTCGTCTAGATTGCATCAATCAGCTTCCATTTGAATGGTAATCTGACAAGTGAATAATCCAATAAAATCAACTTCAAGGAATACTATGCTTTCATGTTTGACAAGCACTTGGTAGACCACTCTAGCGACAAACTGGCTCCGGCAAGTTTGTCAGTGGTTCTCGACGGCGCATTCACAAAATGTACGTTTTGTACATTGCATGCTACACGATACGCCACCACTCAGGAACTCAAGTAAATACTGAAAACTTTTCCAACGATTCACAGGTGGGACGTGAGTCACAAGAAAACGCAAACACAGTCTTGTCGTTCACAATGATTTATTACAAATATCCCCAAAAACAGTTGTACAAAATCTTTTACAAATCGGCCATCTAATAGCCGCTAATAACAAATATAATTAAAAAACCTTATACAGTCTTTGTACGATTATACGGATTGAAACAAGTTAACTGAAGATCCTTGCTTTTAGCAACAAAAAAATAAATGAATAAATAAATAAAAAATCCCAGATAAATATAGACGACAAGCGTAATTGCCCACAAATTTAACAGGAATTTACCGGGACTAAATCCCCATTGGTAATACAAGCAACAGTACAGAATATTAAATAACAAATTTTAAGTAAAAGAGCCAAATCCCGACGAGAATCTTAAACCAATGAACAGATCACAGAACAACGAAATTTCACCAATTATGTAGTGACTTATTCCTCTGAATTCATTCGTGAAATCCCTTTCATGTATGACAACAATATTTAGGCAGAAAAAACAGTATTTCTAATAGTCAGTTTAAATTCCACGCAAGAGCGGGCACAGTCCAATGGATGACCCACCCTAAGAGAAGAGTGACCAAATTACTAGGAACAGGGGACGCACCTTAACACATTAACGAGAGGAATCTCCAATAATTAGGGGATAGAACACTCAACTTCTGTCAACTATTGGGACGAGCAACTACTCTGACAGGATAAAGCCAATTAGCGCCGAGCGTCCCCAAGACGTAGCTGGCCGACCTAATGCAGTCCGAACATATTTCAATCAAGGAGCCGCGACCTGTATTTGTCAATCCGGAACTGAATGTGCCCGCCGCTCGAAGTACAGTGTAATATTAAAAAAAAAAAAAAAAAAAGGCAGACAAGCAAACTAAAAGACACAACACAAACCCTCTTATTTCAGAGTTATGCCCCCCTTTAAATGTAATACCCTTAACACATGCAAGACCTCAAACAAATACCATGGAAAACAATTCACTTCTTACAACTCATAATTATTTACGCTTACAGGCAGACGCCAATAACAAGCATAAGTCTGGAGAAGTTAACACCCTGCCGAAACAAGAGCATAAAAACCTATTACACAAGACACCAAAGTCACGGTCGCTTCAAACGGAGACCACAGAGGAAATCATAAGGTACTCAAGTAACATTACAAGCATACTGTCTTAACACTAAACATGGCCTGCGCACTATTCTAGAATGACTCATGCAGCCTTCACGCTACTCACTCTTAGTGCTCCCTTCACTGAGTAATGTTTTACAGTCTTAACAGTACTAAACATATACCGGAACGAAGAGTGAATTCCTTATTCCCACCACCCCGGGGTTAATCGCATACAAATGACTGTTTCCGGCTGTGAGCACAAATTAGGATCAGATTGATCACAAACACAACTTCAAAGAAATAGCTGATGCCCACCGTTAATAGCGGCAAACGACGAGAATCTATATAGCATACATAGGCATCCAGCATCAGGTAGTACAATATACACACTTGCTAGTGCATTGGAAGCCATCACCACGAGCCCGCCGCCCACACACTCCTCAAATCATAACACAGCGCCGCGAGCAACCAACTCTCCTCCGTAACGGTCACTCCAAGACTCGCCAACACAGCATACGCCCAAGCAACGGGCAAGCACGACCACTAGGGCCCAGGAGCGGAAAACGAAGAGAACCATAGCCGAGAGTGACGCTTAAATAGTGGTCAGAAGAGGAAAACCAAAGAGAAAACGCGCATGCCAGCTCGAACAGGATTACTGCCGCTACTAGACAAGAGAATCACTGGCGCCAGCGACTCCCCCACGGCTCAGCAGGTCACAGTCGTTTTCTACATTATGCACTCCTCCATCATCGGCAGCCTCGCCATTGCCGCTTAAACGGAACCAGTCTTATCGCCCATCGTTTCCCTCTGTGACACCTTCTCCATTCCTGATAATATCAATTTTGACCAGACAGTGGCTTCACTCATACATGAGCACTTAGGCTCATCGGCTCCTCCTCGTTCTCATGTTTTCCAACGCTGACATGCCACATCACTAACAGAATTAAACATATCAATTACAGCACGGGACACAAAATCCCCATTTACAAAGAAGCAATATATTCTGCGGTCATGATTCCATTATGTATCACCACCTTAAACAAATTCATTTATCCTACTTAGAAACCCTTTCTAGGGTATAAAACGCCATATTAAACATTATGTTCCTTCCTTGAACTGTGGAAGACTGTAAAAAACTTCCTCTTCTGAAACCCAGTAAGCCATAGTTGCGTCTTCAGCTAGGTCTTTGAAACCATCCTGTCTGAATATATCCATAAAAACACTGAACAACACTTCCCTCTCACCATCACCTAGAATGGCTTCCATTTTAATTTTTCAACCAACCTAGACCTATTCTACATCCTACACAACAAATGCTAACCTTCCCTCTTCCTTTCTTTAAACATAGAAAAAGCCTGTGTATCAAACTGCACTGATATGCGCCTCCCGTCAGTTACAGCCTTCTAATAGCATCCTATCTAACTAACTATCCTTCATACATAACAATAAACAATGCACATTATCACTTTTTTGCATCCAACTGCAAGTTGCAAGATCTCCCATCCACAAACAACGCTCCTAAACTGTCTCATACCGTGTACCTACCACAGCATGTTGTTACACCACTTTCTTCAGTGTTCGTTCCGCCATCCATTGCTCCCAATAATCCCTCCAAATCCTCCTCAATAAATTCAGCTCCCAATGTAACAAGAGGCATATCTCCATTAATCCTATGGAACCTGGGGAAATTATTATAAGAAAAAACCACCAGAGGTTTTAGACCTGGAGACCTCTACCCCACAATCCAAAAATACCCAATTCACCTAAGTAAAACACTAAAATATCTTATACTAACACTCTATCAAAGACTAACTTGGAGTCCTCCACGGCTAGTCATCCAAAAGATAGCCCACAATAGATTAAAACTGCAAACCACAAGAACAGGAATTAAATAGCTGTCATATATATCCACAATACCTCCATTTGTAACATCCTCATCTATTGAAATGTTACATGGATTTCCGCTCTCCCAAGTTTTGCCATTCCCTCCAAATCCTTGACCGCTCTTCACTCCTCCTAGCTTTCTATGTCTGTTTACCGTCTCGCTGTTCGTATCCTGCACCACATTATAAAGTTCTCTCATCTCCTCAAACACCTCTAATACCTTCGTCAGTGGTATGTTCCACACAAAATTGAATCCCAACACCCCACTGTATCCTCCATACTTGAGAAGCCCGGCCTGCTGCCACGCATCTGTCACCACGTCCTACAGACCATACATCCCCACATACCGCGTGTCCTTTCCCAGACTAATTTCAAACGCCTTCCCCTCCTGCCAACTATAGCCTTCCCTAGCCCTTCCAAACGAAGGTTCCGAACCACCTACCAGCATCCCACCACCTACATGCCATCTCTTGAACCATCCCACATTCTTTCTCAAATTACTTCGTCTGCAGTTTCATCTGAATCCAAATATAAACCTATAAAATGCCTGCAGGAGCCCACAGCACCGTCACACTTCACAGTCTCAAGACTGTACAGAGCACGACATCATCATACCGAACGAGGAAGTGCATCAGTAAGACACTGACGGATTCGGGAAGATAGTGATTCAAATTTCCATCCAGATTTAGGTTTCCCCAGAGTTCCCTAACACACTCAAGACAAATGCCGGGATAGCTCCTTTGAAAGGATATGGCGGTTTTCCTTCCACAGTCCGAGCTTTTCCTCGTCGTCGACAAACACTAAATCCTAATCTTCCCTTTCTCCTTATCATATTATTAAGACTGAGAGTATAGTTTTTATTCGTATAATTGCATATTTATGTACGTAATTGTTTCATACAAAGGCTGAACAGTGGCAGCATGACCGCTGCCAGTCCGTATCTCCTCCCTCACCCTCTAGGATGGAGGAATGAAAATTAACAATCAAAAAACAGTGTACGATATCCCAAGCACGCTTGGCAATATTGCAACATCGCTCTAATCGAGTATTTGTTTCACTAACTTCGCTGTTCCGCATTTAGTTTCTGGATCCTTGTTTGAAATTGATCGATAACCTACTACATACTACATATTGCATGTGTATAAATCTGGCAAGAAAGCAATGTCTGCAATATTATTCTTCAGAATGTCTGTGAGATCCATTATTTTACAGGTCCGTTTGACCGTTGCTATGGTAAAGGTCAGTTCTCTCACTATTAGAGTGCTTGGAGACGGACGCCCTGGACGTGTGATTTTACGCCTGAGAATCGTCTGCCCAACAGCATTTCGTTCTGCTGTTTACACGGGGAACAGCGTTTAGCTTCCGTAATGTGTGTTATATGGTTCTGACATCTCATTCGTTTGTATCTTGAATCTAGACTTTGATAGTCTGACGCAAATTTTACACATCTTTCGTGTACACCTTTTAATTTGTATTTTGGTGACTTGTTGAGGATTTCTTTTATTGCTTTTTCAGCCTTGTATCACACAAATAAACTGATGGAAAAAGAATCGCAACACCAAGAGATGTCGTGCGACATAAACGAAAGTTGGTAGGCGCATTTCTACATCTGAAAAATTATGTTTCAAATTTTGCGCCATTCGAATAAGAGTGGCGCTAGTTGCGCCACTATGAGGATGCAAGTCACCGCTGTGAGGAAGCAAACCTATTTCGCTTTAAATACCTGTTGTAACGGCTGTGAGCGTTGGTTATCTTTGTGAGTTGATGTAAGTCAAAAATGCTTTTAAGGAGACAAAGACACCATTATCAACACCTCACCGAGTTTGATAGAGATAGTGTAATAGGGCTGCGATATTGCAGAAAAACTTGACGAGAATGTAGCTACTGCACGTGACTGCTGGCAGTAGTGATCACGAGAATGTACGGTCGCAAGAAGAACGGTCTTCGTACGGCCACGTGGCACAACCGAGAGGGAAGACCGTTGTGTTTGGCGTGTGACTCTGGCGCATCGTACTGCATCTGCAGCAGCAATTTCGGCAGCTGTTGGCACCACAGTGACACAACGACTGTTACTGATCGGGAACTTCAATGATAGCACCAAGCCAGGCGCCCTGTAGCGTGCAGTCCACTCATCCCAAATCACCGCCATTTGTGACTTCAGTGGTGTCAAGCGAGAGCTCATTGGAGGGCAAGGTAGAGGTTTGTCTTGTTTTCTGAAGAAAGTTGGTTCTGCCTCGGTGCCAGTGATGGCCGTGTGTTGGGCAGATGAACACCAATTGAGGGCCTACTTAAAAAAAAAAAATGGCTCTGAGCACTATGGGACTTAACTTCTGAGGTCATCAGTCCCCTGGAACTTAGAACTACTTAAACCTAACTAACCTAAGGACACCACACACATTCATGCCCAAGGTAGGATTCGAACCTGCGACCGTAGCGGTCGCGCGTTTCCAGACTGTAGCGCCTAGAACCGCTCGGCCACCACGGCCGGCGAGGGCCTACTACCAACCTGTCAGCGTGTTAGACACACTGGACGTACACCTGGAGTTGTGGACTGGGGTGCGATTTCGTATGACAGCGCGAACACTTTCATGGTTATACCACGCACAATGACTGCAAATCTGTACGTCAGTCAGATGATTCGACACGTAGGGCTGCCATTCATGAGCAGCATACTGGGGGATGATTTCCAGTGGGATAACGCTCACCAGCATACCGCTGCTATAACCCAGTATGCTCTACAGAGTGTCGGCATGTTGCCTTGGCCTGATCGTTCACCAGATTTGTCTCCAATCGAGCACATATGGGGCATCATCGGACGACAACTGCAGAGTCATCCATAACCAGCATTAACTGTCCCTGTATTGATCGACCAAATGCAATTGGCATGATACCCCATCCTTCAAGCTGACATTCAGAACCTGTACAACAGAATGCATGCACGTTTACATGCTTGCATACAAATTCCGACTGTTACATCGGTTACTAATGTATCAGCATTTCACATTTGCAATGATTATCTCGGACTTACATTAACCTGTGATGATGCAATGTTAATAACTTAAATGTTATTTAGACACGTGTATTCCCTAAATTTTTGGAGTTTAGATTTCTTTCCAACAGTGTAGTATCATTATCGTTTTTCGTCTTCTTAGCAAGCCATCATCAGATGATATGCTTAAAAAGATAGAAATACACTACTGGCCATTAAAATTGCTACACCAAGAAGAAATGCAGATGATAAACGAGTATTCATTGGACAAAGATATTATACTAGAACTGACACGTGATTACATTTTCACGCAATTTGGGTGCATAGATCCTGAGAAATCAGTACCCTGAACAACCACCTCTGGCCGTAATAACGGTCTTGATACGCCTGGGCATTGAGTCGAACAGAGCTTGGATGGCGTGTGTAGGTACAGCTGCCCATGCAGCTTCAATACGATACCATAGTACATCAAGAGTAGTGGCTGGCTTATTGTGACGAGCCAGTTGCTCGGCAACCATTGACCAGACGTTTTCAATTGGTGAGAGATCTGGACAATGTGCTGGCCAGGGCAGCAGTCGAACATTTTCTATATCCAGAAAGGCCCGTACAGGACCTGTAACATGCGGTCGTGCATTGTCCTGCTAAAATGCAGGGTTTCGAAGGGATCGAATGAAGGGTAGAGCCACGGGTCGTAACACATCTGAAATGTAACGTCCACTGTTCAAAGTGCCGTCAATGCGAACAAGAGATGACCGAGACGTCTAACCAATGGCACCCCATACCATCACGCCGGGCGATGCGTCAGTATGATTGTGACGAATACACGCTTCCAATGTGCATTCACCGCGATGTCGCCAAACACGGATACGACTATCATGATGCTGTAAACAGAACCTGGATTCATCCGAAAAAATGACGTTTTGCCATTCGTGCACCTAGGTTCGTCGTTGAGTACACCATCGCAGGCGCTCCTGTCTGTGATGCAGCGTCAAGGGTAACCGCAGCCATGGTCTCTGAACTGATAGTCCATGCTGCTGTAAACGTCGCCGAACTGTTCGTATAGATGGTTGTTACCTTGCAAACGTCCCCATCTGTTGACTCAGGGATCGAGACGTGGCTGCACGATCCGTTACATCCATGCGGATAAGATGCCTGTCATCTCGACTACTAGTGATATCAGGCCGTTGGGATCCAGCACGGCGTTTCGTATTACCCTCCTGAACCCACCGATTCCATATTCTGCTAACAGTCATTGGATCTCGACCAACGCGAGCACCAATGTCGCGATACGAAAAACCGCAATCGCGATAGGCTACAATCCGACCTTTATCAAAGTCGGAAACGTGATGGTACGCATTTCTCCTCCATACACGAGGCATGACACCCACGTTTCACCAGGCGACGCCGGTCAACTGCTGTTTGTGTAAGAGAAATCGGCTGGAAACTTTCCTCACGTCAGCACGTTGTAGGTGTCGCCATCGGTGCCAACCTTCTGTGAACGCTCTGAGAAGCTTATCACTTGCATATCACAGCATCTTCTTCCTGTTGGTTAAATTTCGCGTCTGTAGCACGTCATCTTCGTGGTGTAGCAATTTTAATGGCCAATAGTGTATTTTACTGACCTTTCTTCACTTTTTTCTTTTTAAGCAAATGAGCTGATAACTCACTAAGAAGTCGAAACTGCTAACGATCTATCTAAGTGACGCGAGGCTGAAAAATTCAGTAAAAGAATTTCGTTAACAGATGGGTACAGAGTTCCCCTTAGACGATAAGCTTAGTCTTTGTATGGCTGTTTGTGACTTCATTGTACATTTGTTTGGCCATTTTCGGATTTGTTGTAATTTCCTCTCAGCTTAGCGTCACCAGTGTATCCACTGTTTGCGGTCTGGCTTCGTAAAATATTACAGCTCCCCTGGCTGCGACATCTCTTTCTCATTAGCTTCAAGGTTTCGCAAAAGTATTTCTTATTATCGATTAGGTGCTCACTTGAGAAATTCCGGTTCTGCCGCCGCCTCATTTTCACTTGTCACAAAATAAATTAAGAAAGCCTAACTAATTTGTCTTACTTTGGTAGCATGGTATAGAGTGGAAGCAAAGAGCGGCGCGCTCGCAGTTTTGTACCATATTACACAATAAATTGGTGAATGTTATTAACGTTTGCATGCTCTACATCGTTTAATTAAACCACATAACTCTTTTATCATATAAATACCTAAAAATGTATGTATGTACATGTTTGCATGTATGTTCCACATCTTCTCATAAACCGCTGGGTAGATTTCTATAAAATTTGGTAACTATTTATTGTCTGGGAAGAAGTACTGAGGCATGGATAGGTGGTTAAGACCCACCTGGTTCCCATAGAGTGGGGACGAGAAGGGTTGGTAACCTCTGACATCCAACTGATGTGTTGTGTGAGTAGTATTGGAATGTATTCAAGGGGCTAAATGAGCAGATGGGAACGAATGAGCGAAGAGAGGGGAGAGTAGGAGGCGGATAGTGACAGGGCAGAGGATGAGGTGGACACAGAAAGGGTGGAGGAGATGGATGGAGAGAGAGCAGAAAGAGATACAGGTGAGAGGATGAGATGTATATTGAAACTGGGGGAGGAGGAGATGGAGAGCCAGAGGCGAGTGAGGAAGAGATGGTCAGACAGAGAGGAGAGAGAAAAAGGTGGACAGGAAGAGGAGCTAGGAAAGATGGACAGAGAAAGGGGCAAGGAGAGGATAGACAGAGAGAGGGGCGAGGAGAGGATGGACAGAGAAAGAGAGAGGAGGAGATTGATAGAGAGAGGGTAGGAAGAGATGGATAGAAAATGGGGGAGGATGATATATACAGAGAGATGAGGGTGGAGGGGGAGGACAGAAAGAGAGTGAGGAGGAGATGGACAGAGAGAAGTGGAGTAGGAGATGGACATACATAAAGGGGTGGAAGAGATGGACACAGAGATCTGGGATGATGAGATGGATATTGAGAGAGGGGGAGGAGGAGATGGAAGAGAGGACAGAGGAAGAGATGGACAAATAGAGAGGGGAGAGGAAGAGATAACCAGAGAGAGGGGTAGGAACAGATGAAGAGGGAGAGGATGGACAGATGGAGAAAAGGAATGAACAAAGAGAAGAGGAAGAGGAGATGTACATAGAGGGGTGAGGAAGGAACGGTCAGAGAGAGGAGAGGGAGAGATGAACAGAAAGGGGAGTAGAAGAAGGGGGTGGTGGATGTACAGAGAGGAGGGAAGAAAAGATCGACAGAGAGAGGTAGGAGGATAAAAAGTACACTGAAAGAAGAGGAGGAGGGGATGGATATAGAGGGAAGAGATAGACAGAGAGGAGTAGGAAGAGATGGAGAGAGGGGGAGGAGGGGATGAGCAGAGGGAGAGGGAGAAAAGGATGGATAGCAAGAGGGGCGACCAAATGGACATAGACAGGGTTTGGAGGTGGACAGAGAGAGGGAGGAGCAGGATATGGACAGAAAGGTGGAGTGGGAGGATATGTACATGTGTACGGAGAGACTGGGAGGAGGAGATGTACATAGAGTGTGGGTGGAAGACATGGGCAGAGATAGAGAGAGTGAGACGAGGAGATGGACAGATGGAGGGGGAGAAGACGATGGATGGAGATGAGAGTGAGGAAGAGGTGGTCAGAGGGATTGGGGAAGGAGGTGGAAAGAGTGAGGGAAAAGGAGGAGATGGACAAAGAGAGAGAGAGAGAGAGAGAGAGAGAGAGAGAGAGAGAGAGAGAGAAGAAGAAGAAGATGTTAGCAATATATATGCCGTACATGCAAGTGGTTGAAGGCGCGGGTAAAAGTCTAGTATTTTATAAAAGAGGAGAAAAAGAAAGTATTTCGATTTGAAAAAGTACACGTGTATCAAATCGCAAAGTAACTATAATTTGCCGCTGCGCCCGCTCCAGTGAACGCAACAATGAGTGAAAAAGTGATACGATAGCCAGGGCCGCGGAGTGAGAAGGGGAGAGAGGGGAAAACGTTTTTCTCTCTATCTCGCATTGTTACCAACTCAGGCGCCACCCAGCAATTAGTTGCTATGGTACAAATGACATACGGAACTAAAGTTACGTGAAGGCACGCTATAGGGAAGTCTGTGGTCAAATGCCTATTTGTATTAATGAATATTGAGTTAAATCAATCCATGTGTAATACAACTCCATGATAAGACAAATGACACTTGAAACGTTTACTAAACATCCAACTCACTGTCTCAAGTCACATCATGATTTCTTTTTCCTCACTCTTCGGGAAAAGTCAGGAATGCACGTGACCTCGACCCATCATGGCTAAATCCTTTATTAATTAATACTGGACACACGTTCACCGAGCAGCTACAATGCGACTGTTTGGACGTCGCGTGCGGCAGCAGCTGAAACATTACGTCACATTCGCGAAAACTACCGAATAAGCCGGTATGTATCGAGTAGAACTAGGGAGTAAAGTGACACCGCTACGGTGACAGGTGGTAGCACCTCTTATTTACATTAAATCTTGTGGTTTTATTGTTTTGATTATACGAATTTATGTTTTAAGTCCTGAATTTCAAGACAGTATTTCGTAAGAAAATGATTTATGATTGTGAGTTTGATCATAAGTTTTCAAAAATCGATACTTATGATTTTTATGGCTGAGAAGGGGGGGGGGGGGATTACATGATTGGAAAGGGCGTTTCGGCACATACCAGTGTGCACTGCCACTTCAGTATCGTGATTTCCTATCTTCATAGTTTCGGTAGTTTTAGCAGGGCGATTGCACTGAGATGATATCTCGTCTGAGCTGAAGGGCTCTTATAGCTTTGCGGCTTGTAACGTCGTGGTTTTGGTCTTAGGTGTCTTTGCTCTTCGCTCAGCGGCACAACGCTTTTTCCGGTGTCCGTGTAGCAGCTCTGCGCGGCACCGCTTCCTGCCATGTTTCAAAATTTAAATGGCTCTGAGCACTATGGGACTTAACATCTGAGGTCATCAGTCCCCTAGAAGTTAGAACTAGTTAAACCTTACTAACCTAAGGACATCACACACATCCACGCCCGAGGCAGGATTCGAACCTGCGACCGTAGCAGTCGCGCGTCTCCGGTCTGAAGCGCCTAGAACTGCTCGGTCACAGCGGCCTGCTGACATGTTTCTAACTGCTCGCCGGGACTTGATATGCCTCCGCAGTGGACCTTAATCTCTGCACGAATTCACAATCGCTGTAGACCAGTGTTGGGCATAAAGGCGCTAACGTGGAAACGGGCACCCGTGGCCACTCTGAGCCACCTCTATGCTAATATCGCTCGTTTGTTACCGGCCGGAACCGGCAAGGCACGCCTGCTCTCCTACTCAGTAAGATTAAATTTGTTGATGCAGCAAGTGTTTAATAAAGAAAATCATGTGTTCTTTACTTTTCGCTTTATATCGGTGTTGTATTTGTGACGAGGAAATGAAGTCCACGAGAGTGGTAATTTTATTTTCTTGATCCCTGAACCGCTCGCCCTCCACACGGTTCCCTGCTGAACAAAAAGACAAAACTTGGAAATTTGCATCATATCGTACTGCTTGCGCCTGCTGTCAAGCCCATGCAGTGTATCACTTTGCAGCGCTGCTGTGCTCGTTACGACATTACAAAGTGATTAAGATTAATCTCATTTGTTTCTTTGCCGCTGTGTTGTGCCTCAGTCGAACTGCAGCCGGTCAGTAGCTTCTCTATCCTCTGCTGGTGTCTTCTGAAAGTGTACCTGACTAGTTTTTTCGAACAAAGCGAACAGTACATTCGAGCTGAGAGGAAAGCGAAACATGACTTACGAGATGGTGGCACAGGGAAAAAAAAAAAAAAAATCAAACGTAGAATTTCCCTTACTGACAAACGTAGGAAAACAACACGACTAGTTTACAAACTAATAACTGACATGCAAATCCTTGTGTGACGACCTGGCACATTAAACCATGTACAGTAGTATAAATTCGCCTTCTTTTCTTCACAACAGAATTGTTATAAGCTAAACGTTGTTAATTTTTCATTTGATGGCACATTTGTGTAACACAAGGGAAGCAACGTTATCGTAAAGACTATACAGATGTTATATTTGTATTGTCCTACTACGAACAGAATACTTCCAATGCGACTATAAACTCGAGCGTCAGCTGTCGATCGTATATTGTCGGCAGTCTTCAATGCTGATCGCGAGTAAGAGGGTCCGTGCGCATTGTGCCTGGACTGCGATACGAGTGCCCACAGAGCCCACGGGCAGCTCACATGCTCAGCCTTGCTCTAGAATGATTCACTCTAGGCAGCAGCTCTGGTCTGATTCTTTGAGGATTAAAATTAATTAATTCATACAGATATAACAACAATATATTGTATAGTATTATTATACGTGTAGTGTCTGTTCAGTCGCACATGTCCGACAGAAAAGACATTTTTGATACAGCGGCCGAATATATACGAGGTGTGAGCAAAAAGTAACGGGATCTTTTCTCTCCCAGGCATTATGCACCCGTTTTTCAATTTTATTACAACTTCGTTGGTAGAGACATTCCTGGTGTATGTTTGCATTTTCAGCTGTTTTGAACATTTAGTTTATTGTTGGCGCATATGTATTATATGTGCCGTACAGACACCACTCATATAACGGCATACATGCACCTTGACGGTAATGATAACTGTAGTGTGGATGCACACTAGGTCCGAATTCTTGCGGAAATCAGGTAAAGCTCCGAGCAATGAGGATAATGAACAGTGCGCGCTACATGTGTGGTATGTGCGACAAGCTGAGAATTTGCGTTAGACGGGAAGCGTGTCCAGACAGCCGAAGAGCATAAGGCAACCGTTCGCTTAACGTGGCAAATCCAGGCTCGAGTCCCGGTTTGGCACAAGTTTTCACTTGCCGCTAGTGAATTTAATTCAATGCCCAACAGCGGTATTTCTCTTAAATCATGTACATATTGTAGTAGCCAACGATTAATAACCTAAAAACTTCACTCGGGTGCTCAAATGACACGTTGAACGCCTTTATATTCTTAACAGCATACCCCTAATGAACAACATGAACATGACTCACACTAGCATCATTGCGCATGAATTTCCTCAGACCACTCTTTTCCTTTAAGAATCTGTTGCAAATTCCACTTCTACTAAATTTTAGAAAAAGTGATTAGGCCCACTGTATACAGTATAGCCGAATTCCTAAAGTTCCATTTTCCTGCAGTTCATCAATATCGAAAGCCGTATAGTGCATGGCATTTCTGAAACGTATTTATTCCGTTAGTCGAAGTCACGACACTCATAGTAACGTAGTCACAAAGAACAGTAACAAATCATTACCGACGACGGGCCAGCTGCTACAGTTCACACGTCCCACAAGAGTTATCATAAACTTACAGCGTTAACTGCTATAAAATGTTCCGAATTTATCGATATTCGCATTGAACTGAATGAATTAGCAGAAGGAGAAGGTACAGAATTGAGGCAAAAGAAGCAGGCAAAATTAGAGCCACCTTTGGAGAGAACAGAAGCCTTTGAATGAATATCAAGAGCTCAGACGGCAAGCCAGTACTAAGAAGAGAAAGCTGAAAGCAGGAAGATATGTATAGGAAGGTTGTATAATGAAAATGAAGGCAATACGAAGCATCTTCAGAAATTAAATGTACTCTGACCATAACGGGCTGGGTCTTTTTGTTTTTTAAGAGTGTGCAACACTGAGTCGCAAGAACACGGTAATACATAAATTCAAGTTGCAGCGGCATTTTTCTCTCTATCTTTTTTTTTTCTTTTCAAACAGAACGACTATGCTTAAGATGTGCAGGGAGTTTAGTGGAGGCACAAGAAACCTCCATGACGAACACATAAGTGGAAGACCTGCTATTTTGACTGATGGTTTGGTGCAAAAGATCGAGGAAATTGTTGTGAAGACAGTCGATTGAAAGTGGATGAAATTTCTGCGATGTTTCCAAAACGCTCTTATACAAGACACTCACAGGAACGCTGAGATACCGGAAACTGCCCCACATGGCTCGCAAACCAAGTGATGGGGCAGAACAACAAAAATCGGGTCAGTAGTGCCCGCAGGTTTCTTGAGCGACTGTAATTAGAAAATGAGGATTTTCTGAGCTCTGTTGTGACTGGTGATGAAACGTGGGTGGCTCATTACATGCCTGAGACAAAAAGACAGTCGTAATAGTGGCGTCACATCTATTCCCCATCCGTCAGAAGCTTGAAAAACCACAATTTCGAGCAAAAGAGTCATAGCCTTAGAGTTTTGGGACTGAAAACGCATCATTTTGGTCGAATTTCTCCGTCAGGGGGAGACCATCAAAGTACGACGATAGTGTGAGACACTAAAGAAAATCAAAAGGAGCATTCAAAACAAAAGGAAGAGTATGCTTGTTACATGACAACGCCAGTCCTCACACAGCCTTAGCCATAGCATTCTTGGACTAATTTGGCTGGGATGTTATGAACGACACCCCTTATTCTTCTGGCTTGGCGCCTTCAGATTATCTCGTTTTCACCTCCCTGAAGGTACACATGAGTGGAATTACATTTTCAACCGACGAACAGGTGCAGAAAGAGGTTCTGAAGTGGGGGAAGGAACTGGCGAGAGAGTTCTTCGAGGAGAGCATAAAGAGTCTTGTGTCACGGCTCACCACAAGCATTGATGGGATGGCGATTATGTGAAAAAGTAGCCAACAAGTCTACCAACAATATTCTGTCATTTTTTCAAATACATTTTTTCTAATGAAATATAAAAATCTAGCATACTTATTTTCCGGACATGTCTCGTATTATAGAAACGGAAGTTTAGTAAATGGAGATGAGATAAGAACTATGACAATGCGAGAAGAATTTGACGGAGCATTGAAAGACCTAAGTCAAAACTAAGTCTCTGGAGTAGACGAAATTACCTCATAATTACTGAGCTCCTTGGGATAGCCAAAAGCTACAAACCTATTCCACCCATTGTGCAACATATACATAAGATATTGAATGCAGACTGTCAATAGCAAGAAATCCTATCTGAAAAAGAGAATTTGTCAACGTTGAATATAAATTCTGGTTGTTAGGAAGTATTTTCTGAAGTATTTGTCTGGATTGCAGGCTCGTACAGGAATGAAACGTTGACAGTGAGTTCAGACAAGAAGAGAATAGAGGCTTTTGAAAGGTAATGTTACAGAAGAATGCCGGACATTAGATGGCCAGATCGTGTGACTGAGAAGGAACTGAATCGAACTGGGGAAAAAAGAAATTTGTCCCTTAACTTGACTAAAAGAAGGGGAAGGTTGTTAGGACAAATTCTGAGACATCAAGGAATCAACGATTTAGCACTTGAGGGAAGTGTAGGTGGTAAAAATTGTAGAGCGAGGCCAAGAGATGAATATAGTAAGCAGGTTCTGTGGGGTCTCGCCCACTCCTCGCTAATAGGGTGGCTGAGGGATGCACCGTTCACGGAATGCCATTCAACTATTCAAACAAATAACATTAGTAGTTTTATTGCTATAAAGCAGTTGACAATACTTATCTTTGGAAACAGCAAATGGCACTAGCGTGAGGCGACATGAAAAAAGTAAAGTTCTTGCTATACACAAAGTCGAAGTAAACACTTGATACGAATCACGACAATCTAATAGCGTAACACTAGCGTCCGTTTCAGCCTGGTCTGATCTGAGCGGCCGAGGCTAACGGGAGCGGCAATTATATTCACTTCTTCAGGTGTCGCTTTTGGCGCGGCGCTGTCCAATTCTGCGCACCATTGGCCAACGTTTGCTCACCGCCTTCTCTGCTCCTGCGTTCCGCATCTTCGTTCCGGCGCTTGTGGTTACGCCAGAACAGGTTTAAATGGACGTAGGCGGCGGCAGTTATTCGATAACGACGAAGAGGTTTGCACAAGAAAGTATTAAGAACAGAAAGTTGCTTGAAACCGGAAGTGAATAGCAGCGAAATTCTAAGTTCAGACTGGAATATTTATCGTAAGGATAGGTCAGTCACCAATGGTAGTGGCGCATTTGTTGCAGTAAAGAACTCGATAATATTTAACGAGGTTATCAAGGATTCCGAATGTGAATTAATCTGGATGAAGTCAGGTATCAAATACACGTAGGTCTGCTGTTAAGTGGCTATGTCACATGATAGCTCATACAGCAGGTGAAGAGTGACTTTATTGATAACAAAGTATTCATGATGCATTTCAACACTATTTCCATTTTCATAAATATCTAGGCGTAACTATCCAGAGCGACCTTAAGTGGAATGACCATATAAAACAGATAGTGGGAAAAGCAGACACAAGGCTCAGATTCATCGGAAGAATCTTAAGGAAATGTAGCTCATCCACGAAAGAAGTGGCTCATAAGGTGCTTGTTCGCCCGGTTCTTGAGTACTGTGCATCTGTCTGGGATCTTTATAAGGTAGGATTGATAGAGCAGAGAGAGAAGATCCAACGAAGAGCGGCACGTTTCGTGGCGGGATCGTTTAGCTGGCGAGAGAGCGTTACGGAGATGCTAAACAAACTCCACTGGCAGACATTACAAGAGAGACATTTTGCATCACGAAGAGATTTACTACTGATATTTCGAGACAGCACTTTTCAAGAGGAGTCAGACAACATATTACTTCCCCACTCCCAAGCCCCTACACACCTCTCGCGTATTGACCACGAGGAGAAAATTCGATAAATTAGAGCCAATACAGAGACTTACCAACAATAATTCTTCCCACTCACTATCCGCGAGTGGAACAGGATTGGAGGGATCAGATAGTTCAAATGGCTCTGAGCACTATGGGACTTAACATCTGAGGCCATCAGTACCCTAGAACTTAGAACTACTTGAACCTAACTAGCCTAAGGACATCACACATATCCATGCCTGAGGCAGGATTCGAACCTGCGACCGTAGCGGTCGCGCGATTCCAGACTATAGCGCCTAGAACCGCTCGCCAACAGAGGTCGGCGGATTAGATGGTGGTACCGCAAGTACCCTCCGCCATTAGGTGGCTTGCGGAAGATGATGGAGATGTAGATGTAGAAATTACGACTGTTTTGGGAAACGAAAATCTTCTCTATAAAAATTAACACGGATTCTGCAAGCAGTGATCTTGCGAAAATCAGCTCGTTTCCTCCACGAGTTCCATTGCGCTGTAGAAAAGGGCGATCGAGTTTGTGCTGTGTTCCTTAACTTCAGGAAGGCATTTGACACCATCCCGCCCTGCCTTTTAGTGAAAAAATACGACTTACCGAGCGCTGGACCTGATTTGCTTTTGAATTGAAGACTTCTTGCAGATGGAACAAAATTTGCATATGTCAAGGTAATTTCCGGAGTATTCCAGGGAAGTGTGATAAGACTGTTACTGTTTACAATGTATGTAAATGATCTAGTAAAAAGCTTGGAAGCTCTTTAAGACTGTTCGTAGATGATGCGGTTGTCTGTAAGGAAGTAGCAATGCCCAAAGACAGTATCGATTTGCAGACTGGCCTGCAGAGGATGGATGAATGGTGCAGACTCTGTCAGTTGACTCTGAACGTAAATAAATGTAACATAATTGCGCTTACATAGGAGTATCCTGAGCGACCTTAAGCGAAGTGACCAAATAAAACAAGTAATAGGTAAAGCAGATACAAGACTGAGATTCATAGGAAGAATGTTAACGGAAATGTAGCTCATTCAGGAAGGAAGTGACTTACAAGGCTCTTGTTCGACAGATTCTTGAGTATTGTTCATGAGTCTGCTATCCTCACCAGGAAGGACTGATAGAAGAGAGAGAGAAGATCCAACGATGAGCTGCGTGTTTCGGATTAGATTAGATTAGATTAGATTAATACTTGTTCCATAGATCATGAATACGACACTTCGTAATGATGTGGAACGTGTCAGGTTAATAAAAGATGTCTGTACAAGATATTACATTACACAAAATATTGCATGACACTAATGTTTGAGTTGGTTTCTTTTTCTTTTTTTTTGCCCCCCTTAATTTATATCTAAAAATTCAGCCAATGAGTAGAAGGAGTTGTCATCTAGAAATTCTTTTAATTTATTTTTAAATGTTAGTTGGCTATCTGTCAGGCTTTTGATGCTGTTTGCTAGGTGACCAAAGACTTTTGTGGCAGCATAATTTACCCCTTTCTGTGCCAAAGTCAGATTTAACCCTGCATGGTGAAGATCATCCTTTCTCCTGGTGTTATAGCTATGCACACTGCTATTACTTTTGAACTGGGCTGGATTATTAACAACAAATTTCATAAGTGAATATATATACTGTGAGGTTACTGTGAGGATCCCTAGATCCTTGAGTAGATGTCTGCAGGATGACCGTGGGTGGGCTCCAGCAATTATTCTGATTACACGTTTTTGAGCAATGAATACTTTTCTACTCAACGATGAATTACCCCAGAATATGATGCCATACGAAAGCAGTGAATGAAAGTAGGCATAGTAAGCTAATTTACTGAGATTCTTATCATCAAAATAGCATACATAGCTGAACTCAGACATTTCAGCAGACCATCAATGTGTTGCTTCCAGTTTAACCTCTCATCAATGGACACACGTAAAAATTTTGAAAATTCTACGTTAGCTACATGCTTCTGTTCAAAGTCTATATTTATTACTGGAGTTGTGCCATTTACTGTATGGAACTGTATATACTGTGTTTTATCAAAATTTAAAGAGAGTTCGTTTGCTGAGAACCACTTAATAACTTTGTGAAAAACATCATTTACAATTACATCACTTAGTTCTTGGTTTTTGGATGTTAGTTCTATACTTGTATCATCAGCAAAAAGAACTAACTTTGCGTCTTCATCAATGTGGAATGGTAAGTCATTAATGTATATCAAGAACAGTAAAGGACCTCAGACCGAACTCTGTGGGACCCCATACTTGATAGCCACCCAGTTTGAGGAATCAGCTGTTGTTTTAACATTACATGAACCACTTATTTCAACTTTCTGCATTCTTCCAGTTAAGTATGACTTAAACCATTTGTGCACTTCCCCCCTCAAACCATAATGATTTAGCTTATCTAAAAGAATTCCATGATTTACACAATCAAAGGCCTTTGAGAGATCACAAAAAATACCAATGGGTGATGTCCGGTTATTCAGAGCATTTAATATTTGATCAGTGAAAACGTATATAGCATTTTCTGTTGAAAAGCCTTTCTGAAAACCAAACTGACATTTTGTTATTACTTTATTTTTACAAATATGGGAGGCTACTCTTGAATACATTACTTTCTCAAAAATTTTTGATAGAGCTGTCAGAAGAGAGATTGGGCGGTAGTTGTTGACATACAATTAATACGACCGTTGCACCTGAAACCTGAACAACGACTTCACTTGCCACGCATAAGATGTGCAATAGACTACGTCACACCAGCGTGGGCAATAGTACCCCTTACATGAAGTTTTCAGTCTGAGGATTGGTTTGATGCAGCTCTCCGCGCCAGTCTGTCTTACATCTGTTTACATCTACATCATACTCCCCAAGCCCCCTAATGGTGTATTTGGACGGTACTCCTGCTACCAATAACTGATACTCCCCTTCTTTTGGTAAGCGTTTAGTTGGTGTGAGAGCGTGACAGACATGCTCAACAAACTCCAGCGGCAGATGTTGCAAGACAGGCGCTGAACATCATGGAGAGGCTTACTATCGAAATTTCTAGGGAGCACTTTCCGAGAAGAGTCGTACAACATCGTATTTCCTCCCACGTACATCTCATGAAACGCCCACGACCAGAAAATTCGAGAAATTAGAGCTAATACAGACGCTTACCGACAGAGGGCGAGTATCACTTATTGGTAGCAGGAGTACCGTCCAGATACACCATTAGGGGGCTTGGGGAGTATGATGTAGATGTAAACAGATGTAAGAGACTGGCGCGGAGACCTGCATCAAACCAGTCTTCAGACTGAAAACTTCATGTAAGGGGTACTATTGCCCACACTGGTATGACGTAGTCTATTGCACACCTTATGCGTGGCAAGTGAAATCGTTGTTCAGGTTTCACGTGGAACGGTCGTATTAATTCTATGTTTTGTTTTAGCTGGAACATTTTATTTCAAAATTAAGATAAAAGCAGTAGTAACTGAGCACAGTGCATTGGTCTGGTGTTTTTATTATTGTTAACGAAGAGCTGATTTTGTATAAGAATTACTATTGTACCAAATTTCATTAAAAAAAAGAGACAACAAAGAAAATAACTCTGGGAGGCAAACGCGTTACCGTTTGGCAAAGATATTTCCATGTCCAGGACTTTGCTATCCAGGGCCATTTCACTTAGGCTGAAGCATCCTTTGGTACACTATATTATTACTTAGGCAATTATTAAAGTTCTGGTGAGGCTTTTTTTGTAATTTAATAATAAAAAGTAATGCAGCAATGACAAACTTCAGTGTGGAAGTGAAACTAAATTTAATTGCTAATATGACCGCGGTTGGGTCTAACCATTGTTGGGAAGTGTGTTACTTACGAACTCAGTGTACGTAGT
Organism: Schistocerca americana; assembly: GCF_021461395.2. Lineage (NCBI taxonomy): Eukaryota > Metazoa > Arthropoda > Insecta > Orthoptera > Acrididae > Schistocerca > Schistocerca americana. Next base: position 321,368,170 of record NC_060126.1, on the reverse strand, counting down.
AAAGAATATCAAAATATCAAATATTTTCCTTTCGAAGTAACGTTTTCACTTCTTTCGCTACCTCCAAAAGAAAATATATTTCACGCCGTTTAGTTTTCCAGCGCAGAAATCTGGTATTTTGACATGGGAACTGTATGTCCCAGTTCAAATGAATTAGCATCCTTCATTTTCATTTATGATCTACGAGGGTGTGCTGGAAAGTAGTGTCTTCGAATTTTTTTAGAAGATCTTTAAATAAAATAAACTTTAATATCATCTTTATTCTTTCTGTCAATATATTTGTTTCTCAACGTAGTCACCCTGGCGACGAACACATTTCTCCAACAAGGGACCAGTTTGTTGATACTAAATACGTCACTGCAGAATGTTTTTAACTTTATTGACGGAACCACAACCTCACCTCTGTTTGCACCACTTCATCACTATGAAAGTGAAATCCTTGAAAGTGTTCTTTAAGTTTTGGAAACAGATTAAAATCGGTTGGGGCCCAGTCGGGATTGTACGGAGGATGATCGATGACAGTGAACCCAAGCCGTATACAGTTAGAATTCTTCGAGTGTTATACTGACATCACATATCTATGTGAATAAGAGCCAAGTCACCCTCTGGATGCACACGTGTTTACCAGTGCTGGCACGATGCCTCTCTACCTGCAGTCCAGCGAAGACCTAATTGCCGAGCAACTTACCCTCGCAGACACGGCTAAAACAAAGTGTAAAATTGGCAGTAGCGGAACATTGTGAGAACTGTGGCTCTGGCATCGATTTTAATAATGTGCATGTGCTGGCCAAAGAAACAAACATTTATAGAAGAAAGGTACGAGAAGCGGTTGAAAATTCCAAGAATGCATGTAATTTCAATAGAAAGGACGGCTATAGGCTTCCGGCATCATGGCTCCCCGCCATCAAGGAAGTGAATATGCGGCCGCGGCGTGCGAGAGACAGAAACAACACGCTGCAAGTCACCTCGCCGGACATAAATATTTTGCGTAAACATTCCCGCTCTCCAGCTCTGTCCGTTTCACATATAGCCAATGATGACGGCCAACCAATAGCAGTGGGAGGAATTTCAACCAATAACCCTTCTCCAGCGTTAAGTGTGAAATAATGCCTTTCTATCCAATGATGATGGGCCACCAACGGTATCCACAAGAGTTTAGCCAATAACGTCCCCACTTCTGTATAAGTGCGGGAATATTAGTCTATGACGATGGTCCACCAATGGTAGCCACAAGAATTTTAACCAATACTCCCACTTTTCCAGCACAAACGCGGGAAAACTCCCCTTTACAAGAGAACAGGACACTGGTCTCTTGACAGTGTTATAGCAATAGTGGACACCGGAAGATCCCGAAGAAGATCCCAGCAGAGGGGTCGAAACGTCGATTATTTTAGAGGAAATATGATGCGGTCTAACAACCCAGATGATTTTAACTTTAGTATCCCATTAGTCTCACAGAAGTCAATGGACTCCAGACTGATGTGATGTGTGATTGCCCATTATATTTAGGACTGGATTTTGTTTGCTTGGGTGAGTGTGACTGGTAAAGTGTTCTAAAAACTTAAGAAAATTTTGAGCAGTCATCAGTCCTGATTCAAGAGCCACTCCAATGGTGTCTAGGAGTGCCCCATTTAAAATAGCAGGGTTCGTCCTTAACCTGGGACAGACGAGAAATGGTGGAATATATGACCCAGTAGCACTCATACCACACAAAACTGTGATTGTTACTCCTTGTTCAGCAGGAGAAACTTTAATCACACAGTGGGGAACTATGGGTATGGTCACTTCAGCAGTTTTCGTTGACACTGTGGAAAACCTTGTTTCATCGATGTTATAGGTAGATTGAGTTTTGTGCTACTGCCGTTGTCTCTGGCTTTCTCAGGATTATTTTGTAGTTGTTTCGAAAATACTTTATGGAGACTTTTCCAGCAGCTTTCTTATATTTGATGAACCGATGGCTCATTCCTAGTTTTTCTTTATACGAAAAACACAGTTTCCCAAACAGTTTATTTGTTATCCCGAATCCCTTTTGTCCAAATCGATGACAAATCGTCTCAGCTCTTCTATTTGATGGTTGGTAAATGTTTGTTTAAATCTTCCTAAGTTTCGAGGATACTCCTAAAACTAGTAAAAGTTTTATCCATAAATTTAAAGATGCATTATTTTTTTAGTTTTTTCTTTAAAAAAATTTCACTACACTAGCCCACTTAAGGCTTCCCCATCGAGATCACATGTCTGTTTCAAATATTTTCGTGGTGTTGGCTCTGGCACGTTATGTTTCTTTCCTGCTGCATTTACACTAGAGGTTTTATCTCATATCTAGCTGCATTCATTGCCTCCTTATCAGTTTCCCCTGTCACTTTTCCTGGTATAATTTCTTGGCACTGTGTTTATAAAATGTAAAACATTAATAGATGAACACCCGACATTAGGATTTAAAATAAAAAAAAAACAGCATCTAAAATTCATTTTCAAAAGCAGTTATTAAATAAGACAAAAGCTGTTAATAAGGAATGGCATCTTCAAAATATGTCGGGTAAGATGATGAACAAGCGAACTTCTCGTCATCTTACCCACCCTGCGATTCGTCATCTTATCCCACACCACCATTTCTGTTTTGAACTAGATTACTATTTCCCTGCCGGCCGGTGTAGCCGTGCAGTTCTAGGCGCTACAGTCTGGAACCGTGTGACTGCTACGGTCGCAGGTTCGAATCCTGCCTCGGGCGTGGATGTGTGTGATGTCCTTAGGTTAGTTAGGTTTAGGTAGTTCTAAGTTCCAGGGGACTGATGACCACAGCAGTTACGTTCCATAGTGCTCAGAGCCATTTGATACTATTTCCCTAGTTTATCGTCGACTACCTACACCATGCATTGTTCTTTGAATTAAGAGATGTATTTTGAGATTAGTTTATGGAAGAGCGTAGTCAGCTAACCACATTCGAATAATTCCTTACGCTGCGAAGTCCAAAAATTACAAATCCAGCGTTGTTGCGACTGCTCGCTGAATAACCGGTCCGCAATCCCTGTTGGCGAACTTTGCAAGTAATCGCCTGAGTCTCAGAAACTGCTATCTTTGAATCCGTTGGAGAAATAACGTGTTCGTTATCTTCCAAGCTTCGTGACCATCCCCCACCTTCCCTATATTTCCAATTCACAGAGTAATTTAATGTAAGAATAAATATCTTGTTGCTTTTCTCTTATTACAATGGCAAAGCAAACCAAAACAAGCAAATGAACTACATCTGAGCTCCACATAGTTCTACACTATTACATTGTACGAGTTAATGCTGGCAGATGTTTTTACGCTCACATACCGGAAGTTTGCTTAATAAGTAGGCCTATGTAACCTGCTACGGTAGTGGTTCAAATGGCTCTGAGCACTATGGGACTTAACATCTATGGTCATCAGTCCCTTAGAACTTAGAACTACTTCAACCTAACTAACCTAAGGACATCACATGCATCCATGCCTGAGGCAGGATTCGAACCTGTGACCGTAGCAGTCGCGCGGTTCCGGACTGAGCGCCTAAAACCGCTAGACCACCGCGGCCGGCTGCTACGGTAGTTTCATAAATTCAGACTACGCTCGTTGCCGCACAAAGTGCTGCAACGGGGAAGCAGTCGGTTTGGACATTGATTTGTTAAACGAAAGGAGTGAAAAAAAAAATACCATGGAATTTGGGATGCATCTCGCATGGACTATCATGACAGGATTAAGAAGAGAGTGCCATAATTTCAAGGTTGTGCAAAGTTATGTGAGGGCTTCGCTACGAAAGTGTATCAGGAGAGAAATGAAATGAGTAAACATCACTGTTAAACTATTTTTTGTTTATTTTCTGTCGGTGGCGTTTTTTCTCGAATGTGGCCATCTAAAACAGGAGTATGTAAACTTTTCGTCTGGTAATTTGATAGGAGACATTGTTTACTTTGAAAGTTAATAAATTTTTTAAAAACGGGATAAACTTGTATTATTCTGTGATAAATTTTAAACCATAACTAATAACACAGAATCCGTAATAAAATTTTAAAAGTATAATTAGTACTGCCAAAATGATGAAGAAAGCGATTCAGTTACCAGTTTCCAGTGGAATACTTATTAATTTCCCACGTAATACAGTTTGGGAACCCCAATGTAAAACTTGAAATAACGCAAAGCAGCTCCTTTTCATCTGAACGAACAAATCTTCAGTTAACAGCAAAAGTTTAAAATAAATTCTGTTACCTCAGCCGATTCAATATAATCAATGCTTTTATTGTATTGCAGTCACATAGTACGTACTATACGAATACACTAAGTTGACATTCGGTGGGGCAGATGATGGGAGCATTTCGCATTTACAGCCGCTCCCATCAGCCACCGTGCCGTGTGTCAACTTCAAGTTTGCACGTTTAATAATTGTACACATTACGGTAATGATATAAGGTCTATAGTCTTTCATGTTCTGGAAAAAAATTTATTCATTGTTCACTACGGTTGTTATCGACCAGATTCAGATACATTTGTATTGCCGTGGTACTCTGGCAGCCTCGTCTACAAAGACATTTCTTCTTCTGTTAAGTGATCTCCATCCTTGGGGCAATCGGATTTCATTGTCCAGATCACATAGCATGATTTTCAAATTCCCTGGCATTTTTCAACTGTTTTCTTCTGTGAATTTTGGTATGCGCTATTTGCACAAGACTTCCCGCACAGGTTTAAAAACTTTCTTAGCTATTTTACACTGTGTTGCATCGCTGACTCTGTATTGATAATACAGATTGATTAGAGTGTAGCCACTGACCGGATATCCGGAAAGATAAACAATTCATGCTGTAGCTGTTGTTCTGGTATTAATTCATCAAATGACTGTACATTAATTTCAAAATAAAGGAGTTACTTTCATCTTCTCTTAAATCCACGTACGAGGGTGAGTCAAATGAAAATATTAAATTTGTAATAACAAATCGAAATTTTCGCGCCGTTATCCTGTAAGTTGGTAAGCGTGCTACAAACTGCGTGCAGAATGCCCTATAGGTGGCAGCACAGTACAGATGCACACATACCGTCGCAGTATCAGTATAAAGATGGCCGCCCCACTTGTGACTTGCACCAGGGAAGAACAGCGTTCTGTTATTCGGTTTTTGCGTAGTGAAGGTGTGAAACCTATTGAAATTCATCGACAATTGAAGGCTCAGTAAAGTGATTCATGTTTGTCACAGCAGCAAGTCTACGAATGGAGTAGGAAGTTCACAAATGGTGTGACTTCAGTGGAAGGTGCTCCTCGTCCAGGTCAGGCACAACGAGTTGTGACTCCACAGAACATTGCGGCAGTTGAAGCCATAGTGAAGGAAAACTGCTGAGCGGCACTGAATGACATTGCAGCATGTTTACAGATTAGTCATGGGCCAGCACACCACATTGTGCATGATGTGCTCCAGTTTCACAAAGTGCCTGCAAGATAGGTGCCACGGCAGCTGTCTCCTAAAATGAGAGAACGATGTGTTGATGCTTGTGAAGAACTTCTTCGGCACTTTGAACGAGAAGGTGTTGGCTTCCTTGCAGGAATCATTACTGGGGACGAAACCTGGGTTAACTTGCACCAACCAGAAACAAATAGAGTGAGCAACCCAGACCTTGCCCCAAGTGATTTCCATATGTTTGGACCACTCAAAGACGCAATGGGAGGGAAGAAGTTCCATTCCGATGAAGAGGTACGCCACGCTGTGCATGAGTGGTTGTGCAGACTACCAAAATAATTTTTTCTCTAAAGGAATTTATGCACTTTGTAAGCGCTGGAGGACTTGCACTGAGCCTATGGGAGATTATGTTGAAAAGTGACACAGCTTTGTACCGCTTCTGCACAATAAATAATATTTTTTTTAAATATTTAAGGTTTTCATTTGACTCAGCCTCGTACAATGTTACGAACGTTCTTTTCAACAGCCTGTATCACTACTAGGTGAGTTACTGTTACGTTTCTTAATGTATTCTTAAATGAAATAAGAAAACACTGCCTGGCTTTTTACTGCCTATGTACATACTGAATGGCTTCCAGTCTAGCACTATTGTGCAATCATTGTTGAGCTGCCATCCTATGTGCACCAAAACGATTTCAGATGCTGATTCTGCAGTAATTGCTCTACTTCGTTGTAAGTAGAAAAAAAAGATGAAAAATTGAGTCAAGGATCACTCATAACTTGTGAGCACTGAGGTTGAACGAAAATAACAGTAATAATAATAATAATAATAATAATAATAATAACAATCAAAAATGTGCTGAACACATCTGGTGCTTAAAAACGATATTACAAATGAGGAAATGCAGAAACACAGTAAATACATTCATCGACTTCAGGAAAGCATACGATTCAGAGGACCACGAAACCCTCTTTTAAATCATAGAAGAATTTCGAATCGATCGAAAGACACGAAATATCACAGAACAGAGACTTGCAGGAACGACATCCAAAATGAAATTCATAGACGAAATATCAGAACCCTTCGAAATCAAAACTGGAGTCTGACAGGGGGACGGACTATCCCCAATGCTTTGTTCTAGAAAAGATCGGGGAATAGGAATCTCATGTAAAGGGCATCCAGATTGGTATAAAAAAAGAGAACCGAATTAAAGCCAAGTGCCTTTTGCTGATGTTATTGCAATCATCACCAATAACAGAACATAAGCAATTCACACAGTGGCAAAACTACATGCAATTTCACACAAAACTGGACTAAGTTAAAGGCACCAGTAATTGACACCTTAAGAAATGAAACTATTTTAATTTGATATTTATGAATACAAGTTGATGTTGGGCACAAACACAATTAATCTTCAGGCTCTTTGATCTTTGGGATTTGATATTTATTATAATTTACTATGTTAAGGTACATTAAATGGTAAATAAAAATTATAACAAAAGTATAAGAGCAGTCATCAGTAGTTAACACTAGTGAGACATGAAAGTTTCAATAGTTGACAGGAAAAATATTCAGTAGTTGACACTAAATAAATAACTTTAATCTACACATCACAGTCAATACTGTTTCGGAATTCATATTTCAAATGTTCATTAGTGATAGTTGAGAGTGGTAAAGGAAGAATAACACTAACATCATTTTCATCAACATAAAAAACTTTTTTCTAACAGTTGCAAGATTTTAGAGCCACTACTTCTATTTCACCATCCTCAAACACACGCTAAACAATACAAACATATTTGAAATATCTCTTCCTTCTGGGAAAAGAAAGAAGAAGAAATTCACCATTTCTAAAAGTTTATTCGTATTTTCTTCTTTGTTTGCTGTTTCTTTTTCAGTTATAATTGTTTGATCAGAATTGTCGTCTTCCTTGCCATCAGATGTCTGCAAATCACTATCAAGGAGCTTACTAATGTCATCGATACTGCTGCCTGACTCACTCCATTCTCCATCTTCAGAATCTGAGGACACTGAAATTGTTCTTTTCTCGTGCATATTTTGCTTTCTACGATTCTCTGCTTTAGTTTGCTTCTTGAGTTTCTTAGCTTTCTCACACTGTTCTTTCTTAAGTTTTCGTGCTTCTGCTCTATCAGCTTTTAGTCTCTCTCTTTGTAGCTTCAGTTGTTCCTTCTTATGATGATATTCCTGCCACTGCTTGGATGTCACAACACTTTGAAGTTTTTCTCTTAATCTTATTTTCCCTTGTTTTCCTATATTCTGTGGCCAAAATAATGCATGTTTGAATGGGGAGGGGATTAGTTGGTCCCCTGATTTCCTATTAATATTTCCACTAGAAGCACGCTGAGGAAAATCAGAATTTTTCATTGAATTATTGGGTGTGTCATACTGGTCTGTTATATTAGTCTCCTCTCTTTCTTTATTTTGGTTGTTGCCTGCCAAGCTTTTCATGTCTTCCTGTTTTTTATTTTCGATTACTTCATTATTTTGTTTTTCATCTTGATGGACATTTCATTCCTCCACTTTTTCATTTTGATTTGCCACACAGTTGTTTGTGTCATCAACAGACTGGAAAGGATAGAATTATGACAGTAATTTTTAAGTTCCTTCCAAAGCAAAAACAAAGACTGGCCATTTATATTTCCTTCCCACACATCACTTGAAGACTCAAAGCATGCAAGTTTAACTCTCTCAATGTATATTTCTAGGACCTCTCACCCAACTCTTAAGTTTAATTTTTCAGTAGTGGCAGTTCTGTGAGTAGTAAGTATAATATCATCACTCACTGATGAACATTTCGAGTCCCAAATCCATTCTATAGGACAGATGGTTTAATCAACTCATCCAAAGTTTGTTCCAGTAAGGGTGCAAAATGGATCTTCTTAAGTACTGGTTGATCCAAATGTTCCAATGTCCACAGATGTGCCTTGTTTTTCCAACTTTCCTTTAACAAATAAAAGGGAGCAACATCCATAGGTTGAAGAAGATGTGTAGAATTTGGAAGCAACGCTACGAGTATTATCCCACGCTCATTACAAAACTTACTAGTGTGTAAGGTGAGATGTGACGAATGGCCGTCAATAAACACAATGACTGGCAGTGGTATTTTCTTTTCTAGAAGGTAAGTACGGAAAACATTCGTTATAAATTCAAAGAATAAGGGACCTGTCATCCAACCTGTTTCAGATTTACCTATTCCCCAATGTTTTGGCACACTCTCTGCCAGTTCCCGTGGTATTCTAATGTATTTAAACACTTTCAATGGAGGTGCTAAATCATCATTTGCATTTACAGTCAACAAAAACCGTTAGACATTCTTTCTCGTCACTATTCACTAGCTGGTACACATTTTTTTCTCCTTTGAGGACCAACACTTTGTTTTCTTTGGGGTTCAGAAAGTATCAGTTTCATCTAAATTAAAAACTCTTTCGGGACTTTGAAGAATTGACTTAAAATTGTTCTCTGTTAAATATTTATCTATCTCATCAAACCAGTTTCTTATAGCTTCCGGCTTTACTCCTGCCCTGCTTGCTTTACTCCTGCCCTGCTTGATGTCAGATTTTGTGACATTCTGATCCCAGTATCGGGATGGAGCTTCAGAAAAGCATTGTACCAAGTTTTCCCTGGGTGGTTACAAACAAAGGGATTTTTATGCTTCAGTAGTTCAATCAGATGCTGCACACTGTCCAGAAGCTCGAGTTTTGCTATGGGGAAACCGGTCTTAGCCATAGTACAAATCCAGTGTACTAATAAACCCTCTTCTTTGGTAAGAAATGCATAAGGACCCATGTGACGATTTCTGGCTTTGTACATTAAAGTAATTCGAGGAACTGAGAAACTTTTTGCTGCTGTAGAAACAGGCATTCCATTGAGTACTGTATCGATGGCAAGCTGCATTTGTTCCTCTGGATAACTGAGCATCTTCCCATTTACTGGTGGGGTTATAATGACCTAAATAATATAAAACATAATGTCAGAAATTCACATTACTTGAATGCCAGTAATTGACATGGTATGAGCTAGTGGTTGAGATAGGGTGTCAACCACTGGATCTACACATGCAATGATAAATTTAACACAAACTCCACAGACCTAAGCTTATCAAGATACAGGGAATGAAAAAGGGATTAAAAAAGTTATTGGACTCAGTAGTTGACATATGTGTCAACTACTAAAAATAAGGAACATATTAGCACCAGTACTTGGCACCTGATCCCTGACCATATCATAACCTAACTTCACAAATATTTCACAAATTTGCTTAATTTGTTTAACACTGGAACCATCTAAAAAACTGCACACAAAAAGAATAATATCTTATGTTTGCTTTGCCACATCAAAAAACTTATCTCCATATCGATTTCGAGAAGAAAATCAACAACAGCAGAGAAACACAAGCACACAGTGTCACAAACAGAAGCACCCACTTCAAGATGGCTGCTAAGAAAATATTATAGTTATCAAATTACACTGTAGATGGCACCACTATACCACAACAGTCAAAACTCTATCTCTGAATAAAGCGATTTTCTTATTTTAAGAACTTTTATTTGAAAATGTCAACTACTGGTATTCTGTCAACTACCGGTGCCTTTGCCTTACAGATATCTTATGAAAAAACCAAATATATGGAAAGACAGCCAGAAGATAAATCCCCTTTAATCACAAAACATGGTAAAATTGTACAAGTCTGCAATTTTAAATACCTCGGAGAAATTATACAGTCCTCAGGATTAAATCGAATTGCCAATGAACAAAGAATCACCATGCTCCAGAAGGCCTAACATGGACACATTACAACAAGAAGTGCATCTCGACAGACGCAAAATTAAGGCACTATAGAACAGCAATCTACACAGCTAAAACAATGGTGATTGATGGTCATTCAAAAATTAGGGAAACAGAAAAGCAGGAAAGACAAATTCTCAGGAAGATTTATGGGACAATCAACAAAAACGGCATTTTGATGACATGACAACAAAACGAGCTCTATATAAAGGCCAACACAGTAAGAGACAAAATCAGAAAACACTCAAATTTTATATACATATCTACAGGACGGAATACTCTAGAACAGCAAAGAAACTTTTCAATATTAGAACAAAGAGTAAACACAACACAAACTGGCTGAGAGAAGTCCAGAGGGATCTGCAGCAGATCAACATAAAGAATCTCGAAGACCGCATTGAGTGCCGGAATAAAATCGCAAATATTAAGTTTGAGGAAAGGACATCGCACCAGCCTAGTAAAAAATGGACAGAAGAACGGATGAAGGAGCATTCTCAGAGGATGAAGAGTTTTTGGGAAGCAAAGAAGAAAAACGTCTGGAGACGAAATTATGAATTCAAGTTCAACCCCTCTCCTAAAGGGGAACAATCGTTATAATAATGAAAATATTTCGGAAATCAAAATAAGCTTTGAAAAACTACAGCTTATTGAAATGGAAGAAAATTTTACCAAAAATAATACTAGAAATTTTTATCAAACTTTTAAACACATATTTAAAGGATATCAGACACCAAGTATTTCTTTCAAAGGTGAAAATGGCAAAATGGGATTAAATAACAAAGAAAATTGTGAAATTTTAACAAAATTTTTTGAAAGGCTATTAAACTGTCCAGATCCAACAGATAAACTAGAATTTCCAGTGACACATCAAAATCTAGAGGAAGATTTCCCACCAACAGAATTAGAAATTCACGAAGCCATCAAAACACTCAAAAACAATAAAGCAAGTGGTGAAGACTCCATTACAGCAGAATTACTGAAGTGGTCAGAACAAAAAATCAGAAAGGACCTACAACTGCTTCTTTAAGACATTTGTGAAACTGAAAAGATTCCAGTTGAATGGAAAACAGCATTAATCCTTCCGCTACATAAAAAGGGGAGACAAATAAAATGTCAGTAATTACAGAGGAGTGTCACTTTTGCTAGAGGCATACAAAATATTATCAAAAGTTCTCCTGAACAGAGTGGTAGATACTTTAGACAACAACTGGGAGAATATTAGGGTGGTTTGCGAAAGGGAAGATCCTGTGCAGAACAAATATTTAACTTAAACTCAATAATTCGCTGTAGAATGTTAACCAGCAAACCAATAATAGTGTCATTTACTGATTTCAAGAAAGCATTTCATTGTATAAACAGATAAACAATAGATAAGGTCATTAGAGAATTTTGTGTTAAATCAAAATTAGCAAATATAATTCGTGAAACACTAATGTGTACAATATATGAAGTCAAATTTATGGGAGAAGTATCTCAGCTATTTGAAATAAAAACTTGTGTTAGTCAAAGTGATGGTTTATCACCTTTTCTGTTCAATTATGTTCTAGAAAAAACTGTAAATATCTGGAATTCATAGCTAAAAAATCACAAAATTGAACCAAAAACTCTGGGAAGGAAAACAAATGGAATCAAAATAAACTGCTTGGCTTTTCCGGATGATTTTGCAATACTTTCAGAAAACCTGACAGAAGCAGTTATTCAGATAAACCTTCTGTAAAAAACAGCAAACAGAACTGGTCTCAAAATTTCAGCTGAAAAAACAAAATTGATGACAAATATAAAAAATGAGCCAAAATTCATAAAAACACTGAAAGATAAAATAGAACAAGTAAATAAATTAAAATGTCTTGGAGAGGCTATACAACAGAATGGACTAGAAAAATCTGCAATAGATGTAAGAATTAACAAAATGGAAAGAGCATATGGTTGGACCAAAAATATTTACAACAAGAAATGTATATCTAGAAAAACAAAACTAAAACACTACAACACAGTGGCACGACCAGAATGTTTATATGGATCTAAATGCCTAACGATGATCTATAAGATGGACAGACTAGAGGTACTGGAAAGAAGGATTAAGGTATTAGAAAAATAATGGGTGCAATAAAAACTGCAGATGGTTGGCAAATAAGAAGTAATGAGGAGATCTACGAAAATATAGAGAAAATATCTGAAGTAATGGCCAAACAAACATTAACCTTCTTCAGACACCTCTACCGGATGGATAGACTAACAAAACAAATACTCCTGTATTTCTGGAAGAAGAAATCGACGATAGCATGGATTACAGAAGTAACAAAAGATCTAGAAAGAAAAAACGTCAAATAATCAGAAATAACAGAAATTAACCGTTTTAAAAATAAAATACTAAATTTGGGAGGCTTTCAAAGCAGAAGAAATAAAAAATCAGGAACAACATGGACAGAAGAAAGGAAGAGACATCATGGGGAGAAAATGAGGGAATACTGAAAAAATAGGAAACAACAACAAAGGGAAAAGAGGAACTGAAGTTGTTAGCCTGATCCTAGTTGGTCAATACAATTGTACAAAAATAATAATAATAAGATTAGCATAACTTCTTGTGTGTTGGTGGTTCAGCATCTGATACGTTACTGCAAATGGTCATCAACATACATTGGCACCCCATACATAGGCACTTGCGCTGCCCCACCCTCTCACTCTTGGTATCTGGAGTATGCTTTTTTTATTGATTACAAAATTCTTATACACTCCAAGAAGTCGTTTCCATGATTCCACTGAACCTCTCGTTCAGCCAAATGTAGCACTACATGGCTGATCGCAGAGAGGAAGTACTATGGCTGTAGCAATTGCTGTATAATCGTTAGTTTGTTTGTACAGTATCGAAGTAAAGTACATTAACAAATGTTGAGTGGATAACCATCAGTTTTCTGGGATATAGTGGATTTTTTTCCCTATAAAATTCAGTTCCTCAGGTATGATACATCTCAAACCCGACCAATTCATTTACATCAAAAATAGAAATTTTAGAGTCTTGCATTTCCGTAACCCCCCATCCAAACCCGCTGCCCAATTAAATTTCTGCAGACGCCAAATCTCCATGATGGGAGACGTAATTCCACCAAGTCAGCGTTTACATAATGTGGTACAGTACCTTACCACTGACCATTCTTTCCAAGACTTTACAAATTTGCAAGTACAGTTTTACCTTATGGAAACGTGTCATGCAAGACATGCGTTGAGTGATTATTTTCGGATAGATAATACACAGGGTGGACCATTGATCGTGACTGGGCCAAATATCTCACGAAATAAGTGTCAAACGAAAAAACTACAAAGAACGAAACTTGTCTAGCTTGAAGGGGGAAACCAGATGGCGCTATGGTTGGCCTGCTAGATGGCGCTGCCATAGGTAAAACGGATATCAACTGCGTTTTTTTAAAAAATAGGAACCCCCATTTTTATTACATATTCGTGTAGTACGTAAAGAAATATGAATGTTTTAGTTGGACCACTTTTTTCGCTTTGTGATAGATGGCGCTTGCGGCGGCGCGGTTCTTTCCGTCCCTTTACGACGAACCTGCACCTACTTGTGAACATTGTCTCAGCAGATCATCAGTAGGAAAGCCGAGTGAAACCTACTGTACTTCCACGTGAACCAGGCTGCAATTTAAGTCACTAATCTACGTTTCGGGAGAAAGTTTTCACACAAATGAAATGTTGGAAATTTTGTCCTCAATTAATATATTCTGAAACTTAGGTGAACAAGTATCACTGCCAAGCCCGTGCCAGTCTTAACACAGTCACTCACAATCAATTTCACTCACGTTAGCAAGTTTATGATGTTGCATTTCCCGAAAACGTATTAGTTACAGATGTACGGATTGTTTTTCATTTAGAATGCTCGCCAAATATTAAGTCTGTCGGTACCAAATGCAGTCACAGTTTTTAGCCACCGACCTGCTCAATACGCCACGCGGAATATATGTCTTTTCTCGTCACAAAATTCACTTAAAAATTCTGAAATTTCTACACGCCCATCGGAATAATTATGCCGTCACTTTACCACACTTTTCATGTATGAAACACTGCTAGATCCAGCAACTTATCGTTTCCATCGGAACTACTACTACGCACATCCGAACTGTTTCATGGCTACGCTCCCACTCTTCTCTAGAATACTCTGTCTTCTCTACCAGCAGAGAAAGGCGCGCAAAGAATATTTGCTTTACCATTGGTTAGTTTACTCAACAGCCAATAGCAAAACAACATTCTCCCGCGTCACTCCGCGCTTTTCATCAATAACCAATCGCAAAATAGTAAACCTAACGACTGCATTTTTTTACCGACGTAACTATCTAATTTGCTGAATTTTTGCTTATGCATAAATGGGATGGAAAGTGCTACCAACTTCCAAGACACCTGTCGTTTATGAAAGAAAATTAATGTTTTAAAACTTTCGGAACATATCGACCAGTCGAATGGGACTGAAAAAGCCAATTCAGGCCTGTTTAAATAATTGATCTACGTAAGAGCAGACAGTGCATTGGAATCAGTGTAAATAGTAACTCTACTTCTTTTAGTGTAAGGTACAGTCCAAGAACTAGTAAAATAAATCAGTTTTGCACTCAACATAGTTACAGTGTGTGAAAGACTAAAGTAGGGTATGAATTTAGCCATTTACTGACGAAATGTATCGTAACAATGTGTAATGGTACACGTGCCGTCTAGGCATGCTGTAGCTTCTAGAAAACGCTGAAATAGAGCTTATAAGTACTATTATTTAAAATTTCATTGCAACTGCTGTTGAGGGGACTTAATGTTTTATTTACTATGGTACTGTCTTGTATTAAAAGTACGCACTTTGTATATAATGCAAGGAAATGGGACCAAATAGAACTCATTAAATCAATCTTTGAAAATCATACTGGTAGTTCGGACGCAGCCTTTATTTATTGACCTTTCGATTCCTCATGAGAGTAGTAATGGTTACGTAATGGATTAGTTATTGTATGTATAATATAACTTTGTAAGCATTTATTCATTCATTCAACCGTAGACTAATTTGCTGGGATGGCTGGCATCATATATTCATATAAGGGAATGCATTATTTATAGCAGATGTTAATAAAATAAAAATAATGGAAAAATACAGGGTATATATAAGAAGTTCAGTATTTACATAATTATGTACACAGTTTATCACGTAAGTGCGTAAGACAAGTTTAAAAGAAGAGAAAGAACCTGATTCAAACAAGGGAAATGAATCACAGAAGACTCCTCCAATAATACGCCTTGATTTTTAGATTACACGGAACAATTTACAAAATAGTCATGTAAAGTGTGCTTACAAACATGCTCCGACTTCTTTAGCATCTTTGTTATTGGTGAACATGATGTATTTATTTAGTCCTTCAAATCCTATATGTATAGAATATATACAAGGATATTGGACATGGTTAGTTATTTACAAGATAAAATACAGTTTGTATTGCAATCCTAAGGACTAGATATTGAAGTAATTTAGCACAGATTCATAAATACAACAAACATTACAGGCAACATACAAAGTAGATTATTAATAATGCATCTTTATTTTTGTTGTTTGGCTTTTATATATTCTGTCAGACTGTAAAAGCAATGATCAATTAAATATGCCTTTACTTCAGCCTTAAAACTACAGAGTTTACCTATTGATTTAATATGTTTAGGTAGATTATTGAAAATCGTTATCCTAGTATGTAGAGTGCCTTTTTGGCACAATGATGTTCTCACCTGTTTCACATGAAGGTCAGATTTTTGCCTTGTATTGTGTGCATTTTTGTTATTGGTGAACATGATTTATTTATTCATTTTTTAACAAGATATCTGGGTGTCTATTGATGTATTGTTTGATGAAAACTGATGTTTCATAGATATAAATGCAAGGAAGAGGAAGAACTGTCAGTTTTTTGGATATGGGTCTGCACGATTTCGTATTGTTTAACTTCAATAGTTCTTAGTATTCTCTTTTGCATCCTGAAAAGTTTAATATTTGTTGTTGTATTGCCCCAGAAGATTATGCCATATTTAATTACAGAATGCACATAGGAGTAGTATACATTTAACAGGCTGGCTTTGCTGCAACAAGTTTTTAAGATCCATATCATGTAACAGGTTTTGCTTAGTTTTCTTATTATTTTTGTTACGGTACTTGAGTTCTTTAGTTGAGAAAAAAACTATTTTTAGTAAATGTCTGGGTATTTTAAGGCGTTTAAAATTTACATTTCTTTCATGGTTTTGTTCTCTTTTAGCAGTGTATAATATAGCATGACTTCTTGGTAAAACATATTGGACAGGGTCGTAACTGTCTTTCTCTCCAGATACAACCAATCAGTGTAGGTGGTTTGGTGACTGTGTGTGGAGCAGTATATATATTTAGTTGTTTGTCACTCTACTTGCATGCTTACAGACCATATCAGATTTAGTGTTGACAGCAGAATTTGTCAACCTGTAAATGTGTCCATTTTCATGGCTGGAATGTTGTCTACAGGTGGTCAGGTTTCAATACTGCCCATGTGGGTATGTCCTTGCACAAGAAACTGAAAATATCATGTGCTAAACACATGGTAATTTTCCAAAATCTCTTGTCATTTTAAGTATCTTAGTTTTCATGCTACTATATTCTCCTAAAGTATACTTCTAGTACAGTATATTTTAGGAATGGTGTTTTTGACCCCTACACATCTCCCCGGAATGGATGTCTGCTTGTAGCTTTATAATTCTTAATAGTTGGTGAAAATGGTAGATCAAACATCAAAGTGAGTTAGTAGCTTTTAGATTGTAATCAAATTGAATAAAGATGGGCAAAAATAGGTGGCAATCTCAGTGTTCATCAAAAAAGTAATATCTTGCAGTTGAAGAAATAAAAGTAACCACACATGATGTATTTGAGGCTTTACATGATTAACAGGTATCTAAATAAGACTGAAAATATTGCTGAGCTTTTAGGCTGAGCCCTCCCTCAGAGCTGAGTAACAAATATGCATACATTGTCTCAGCAGTGCAAAGCAATTGAGATGTTTTTACAGTTATCTCTGAAGAACATTTATCTGAGAACTCAGCAGCATTGGTAATCTTATGTCCCAGTCAACGACTCAACACCTTCACTGTTTGTTGTGTGGTTGAGTTTATTAATTTTAGTGATGTGGGAATACATTTTTGACAATGTAAAACAGGTGGCATATTTGTAAATTTATAGGGGTTTTCTATTATATGTTCCACAGATTAGTGGTCTCAGTTTACAACGTATGTCTGGCAGTTTTATTTCAGTGCATCTTCAGTCTGATGAGAAGGTTTATGCTATGAGTGTGTTGTGAAAAACAAGTACATTACTTACTGTCCTGATCCTTTTTTACATGAAAGAGATAAGATTCTCCAGTAACCACTTTGTTTTGTCATTGTCTCTGGATTCATCTTGGCAGAAATCATTTATTGTAACTGAAGTAATGGATGCATTACCAGTGCACTGCAAAAGAGCAATACTGTGAACTTTCGATAGAGCCCGCCAGGGGTTAGTGCCTATTTAACCTTTCTGCGCTATGCTCGCACTTAGTTATCATGTTATTACTGCTTGCATACATTTGCCTTATCTTATTGTGTTCTGTGTGTGTTACGGTGATTGATGTATGTGCCAAAATCTAATAAAGTTGTACTGACATTCTTGGTTGTGTTGTGTGCCCAAGTTACAACACAAATGACGACGAGTGTTGAATTGTTCTCCTTGCTGTTTTCAGTCTCTGAGTAGTCCTCTATTGCGTTATGATATCTGACAGTACTACTGATGAATTTTTACACTGCCTGGTTGATCAGCAAGGGATTCTTACTGTGGTGTTACAGCATCTCGGTCAACAGGCGGAGGTGTTCACCACAGCACAGCACAACACAATCAAAGCCAGGTATTCCAAATGTTTGCCTCTGTTTTGACCAGTTCAGCTCCATCTCGGTCCATGCCGTCTGCTGCGTCTTCCCTTGCACTTCCTGTTTTGCCTGTCACTACCCTGGTCACTTATCCCCTGCTGTTTCCAGCTTATGATGAGTCTGTTGAAGAATTGGAAGCATTTTCATGCATCTGAGTTAACTGATGTTACCTTAGGCCATGCTTTTTTTTTGTCTTGGTTATTGCCTTGCAATTATCAACTCCTTTGCCAACTGGCCCCGCAGCAGGATCTGTCTTCACTCTCTTTTGATAACATGTGCAACCCCCTTTTGATATACTACTGTAAACAGATGCACATCATTGCCGCTCAAGTTGAGTTCTATTGGTGTTTCAAGAAATCAGAACATTCCTAAAAGACTTGAGCAGCTGAGATTCATGGTTTGAGCTGTCATCACTTTGTCACTGATGTACATAAGGAATCATATGCTGACCATATGGTTTGTGATGCAATCATTTGGCTGGCCCCCTATCATAAGGTTCGTGAGCAGGCTCATGAAAACTCCTCCCTCTCTGATGTTGTGACTGTTGCACAATTGTTTGAGGTTTCGAGGGCTGCGGATACTCAAATTGAATCATCGTGTGAGGTTGCAGAAGTTCAACCCGAGCCTACTGCTGTTTGTTGGATGGTTCACTAGGGGATGATATGGTGGCAGCGGTCCACGCACAAGCAAGACATCACAGCAGCCGACCCACTTTCCAGCGCATCAAAATGGGCCACATTGCTCCTTTGTAATGCAAAATTCCAACAGCCTATTGCAGACACTGACATGGATGTCAATTGTCGGTCTTCATTGCACCCAATAAGCTTTTGATGTCAAGGTTTGTCAGAAGGTTTTGCATGTGCGAGTCAACACTGGTGCTGCCTTGTCATTACTGAACTTGCAGATGTAGCCTGCATGGAATTGGGTTCTCTCTCTCTGTAGCACTAGTGTCACATATGTTAGTCACCTACAATAAACAAAGCATTCCAATATTAGGTATTTTCTCAACCCAGTCTCATGTAAATCTGTGGTTCGTCCCCTTACTTTTCTGGTGGATAACAATGCACACACCGAAAATTTGTTTGGTTTGGTTGCCTGTAACGTTTTAACATTTGGTATTTCCAGTGAAATTAATCTCGTCTCTGATCAAATGCCTTATATACTTTTTTATACTTTGAATTTTCTGCCCCATTTTCTGTGGATTTGGATTGTGCCAATAATTTCAAAGCCATCACCGTGAAACCTTTGGCCAGCCCTGTTTCTTTTGGGCTCAGTCAATGCCAATGGCACTCAATGACCAAGTCGAGGTGGAGTTCGATTGCCTCACGTCCTCCAGGGTTATGCAACTGATCGTATCCAGCACATGGGCTACCCCCTTAAGCATTGTCAAGAAGCCGTCGGGACAGTGACACATTTGCTGCAATTTCAAAGTTTCTTTCTGTGCTCAGTCTATCATCGACACGTATCCCTTGCTGCAGCCTGACGAACTTGTTGCTTATCTCGCTGGTGGTTGGTATTTTTCCTAGATTGACCTCACTTATGCATATTTGCAGCTTCCAGTTGATGCTGACTCTCAATGGCTCTTGGCCATTAACATGCCTTTGCTTTTTATCAATACCTGTGGTTACGATTTGGCATGGTCAGCGCTCCAACAATTTTTCAATGATTACTCAAACAACTCACAAGGTCTGTGCCAGGCTGGGCCAATATTGTGGTCTCCAGTTCCTCCTTCTGCAAGGCCAATGGGATTCACCCGACTTTTGCTCCACCCTTCCACCCGCAGTCCAAAAGGATTGTCAGGACATTCAAATCACAAGTGAAAAAAGTATGTGACTTGGTCCCCATCCAATCAATTTCTGTCTTCTTATCAGTTCATGCAGTTTGGCAGCAACAGCCCTGCTGAACTGCTCCGTGTATGTCAACCCAAAACACTCCTGCATCTCCTACAGCCTGGCCATGGACACCAACCTGTGCAACCGTCGTCCCATTTCTGGCAGGGTTGGCTGTCTGGGCACGTGGGTTTGGTTGTCACCCAAAATGGATTCCTACCATCATCTCCCCAAGCAGTGGCCGCCATCTCTGTGACATCTGTCTGGATTAGGGTCTCCGTTGTGCACATCATTATGACCAGTTGCTCCTGTGCATGGATAACTGGACAACCCTGGCCAGGACACTGACATCACAACACCAGTCTGCGTCGCTTGATGAATCACCTGATGTGGCAGGCTCCCTGCCAGGGGTGGTGGCAAGGGGGGGGGGGCTATGGAGGCTATTGCCACCCCCCATAGAGTATCATATTACACTGGATAAAATGACTTCAGAAATCAGTGAATGTATTACGGTACTTCAACAGATTCAATCATTTCTTTATAATTATGTAGCAATATAGGTTGCAATGTATTTCAAACACATTTTAACAAAAGAATAAGAATGGCAAATAGCTTGCTATCTAAACCAATAAATATCATTTAACTTAAAATGGGCGTCTTATTATTTATTAATATAAATTGGATGTATATTAATGTACGAGTACCACTTACAATAATCAAGAAAGCTTAATATGCCAGGTATGCCTACCAACACTTAAATTGCTGACCCCAGACAAAAACTTCAAAATCGCCCAACATCTGGGTCAAATCATATTATTTTCCTGGGAAAACACATTTTACCCTGAACTCCAAAACAGTTACCAAAAACTACTTTAAGCAAAATGAAATTTTACCAGTTTGTTGGTGGAGGACCCCAACTGTCCTTTTGTTAAGCAATAATCCATTCCCCCAAACCCCCTCCCCCACCTTCCCTGTCGTTAGCCCATCCCTTGACCGATTTCTAGAATCCTCTCTGTTCCCTGCCACAATGTATGAGGGAACCCCCATCACCACCATGCCCTCGACCTGATGTGTACATGGAGCTTGTGCCGATGTCACCCACCCTACAATATGGGTTGACACGCGAAGGCGGACTGTGACACTGCTTGTGCCCCAAGTAATGATGATCATACACCCTAGTATCAGCATGTCATCTCATTCAGAGCCTCATGGAGGAAGATGCCACGGACATCTCATGAATCTGAGATGTTCCCCAAGGGAAGAGGAATGAAGTAACGCACACACACTTGAAAGCTGTCCGCATTAACAGTGTGTTGCCATCCACAAGAGTGTGCCACGAAAGAGCAATACTGTGAACTTCCGGCAGAGCCCGCGAAGGGCGAGTGCCTATTTAAAGCCTGCCACACTAAGCTCGTGCTTAATTATCATGTTGTTATTGCATGTGTACATTTGTCTTATCTTATTGTGTTCAGTGTATGTCATGGTGATTGGTGCACATGCCACGGTCTATTAAAGTTGTACTAATATTCTTGATTGTGTTGTGTGTCCAAGTTACGACAGTAACACCTTTACTTTTTGAGGTAGTATAGTCTACCTATATATGAGGGTTGGAACTTAAATAGTGGCAACTATCTATTCACAACCGATACAAAAAGAGTTATATGTTTGCACCTGTTACTGTCCTTCAAAGTAGTCACCAGCATTATGTAGAACCCATTGCCAGTGATGTGGAAGATGTAGTACACCATTACCAGAGCCTGTTATGTTGATAGTACAGTCCACTGCCTGTCACAAAGCATTATGGGTCACTGCAAAAGTTGAAAGTGCGTCAGAGCCCCAGTATGGTGAAAGTTCTGGTGATTCTCATGTATGACTGTGATTGTGTTATCCTAACGCATTACATTGCTCCACAACAGACTGTCAGTGCACAGTATTACTGTTTGTTTTTGGAACATCATCTGCGACCAGCTTTGCATAAATAGTGGCGACACATTATGCGCAACCAACCCATCATTTTGCATGGCAATGCGTGGGCGCATACAACGCAAGCTGTGGCTGCTCTGTTCAGTCAATGGGACTTGGAAGTACTGTACCATCCACTATGCTCCACGGACTTAAGTCCTTGTGACTTTGATTTGATTCTGAAGATGAAGGAACCACTACATGGCATTTGCTTCAGAACTGTTCCAGAGATTCGACAGGCAGTAGACTGCTCCATTCCCACCATCAACAGAACAGGCTCTATTAACCATATACTATGCCTTCCACATTGCTGGCAACAGGTTCTACGCAACGCTGGTGACTACTTTGAAGGACAGTAACAGGTGCATACATGTAACTCTTTTGTATCAGTTGTGACTAAATAGTTGCCACTATTTAAGTTCCAATCCTCATATAAAATTAAAGGTGAAAGGATATCAATGATACGATTTGCTGATGACATTGCTATCCTAAGTGAAAGTGAAGAAGAATTACATGATCTGCTGAATGGAATGAACGGTCTATTGAGAACATAATATGGACTGAAAGTGAATTGAAGAAAGACGAAAGTAATGGAAAGTAGCAGAAATGAGTAAAGCAAGGAACTTAACAATGGGGTTGATGGAGGCTTGATAACTCAAAAAAATAATATTTATATTGATTGCATATAGTTACAGTGAGCAGTTTTCTAAAAGTAATGTTGGAGTTGGTCTCCAAGCCTTACTACAGGAGTTAAGTTTCAGTTAGTTGCATGTTCCATTGATCCATAGTAGGATCCCTTACTGTGATATGGAATGAGTTAGTTGGTTCGCAGTTATAATATATTTCTTCAGAAAAAAAGTGGCAACATGCTAATCATCCTCATAATTGTATTACATTAATCTTAGCATACTTTTTAGTCATGGTAATTTTTACTTAAGTGGATGTCTTGTCTTCAAGGGGAGGGGGGGGGGGGGGGAGGCGAGACATTTGTCTCCAACTAGGATCTATCCAGGGTACAGATTTTGTATTTATTACAGGATTCTCATACATTTCTGAAAATGGGTGTATGTGATTCTATTAAATGTCAAATTTAATGCTGCCTGGGGACACTAGCAGTCACTACAAAACTTAATTTTGTTTGGTTGTCAGGCTACTCATAGGAAAAGGTGGATGGAAAGCTGTACAGAAAACTACCAAACCAGAGTTCCCAATCTGTGCTCTGTCGTTTCCTCACACAGCACATACAGAGCTGCAGAAAATGACCTCTCCAACAAGCCTTCACGTGGTTGTGTGCCAAAACTCAGCACTTTGTAAACATGGCTACAGTGTAACTGCCCAATTTTAGTTTCCGTTTCCCACAAAGCCAGTCCTCTCCCCTTTCTGCACAAAGTGGTCACAACAGTAGTTTTTACATTTGTCTGTGGGCGAAGAAGACTTGTCAAAGTCCCTAGGACTACATTCAGTTTTCCATGGCTGAGCAAATGTAGTAGACTCTGAAGAACATGGCCATATTATACTTCAGGTGTTTTCATCCCTGGTTAATATTGACACAAATGTATTATTAGGATTGAGAAAATATTGTCTCTCTTAGAAGAAAGAGGACTAGAGAGTTTGTCAAACCCTGTTGGATTCAAGACACCTCAACAAGCAGTTATAGAGCTATGAAAAGTGATGCAGTGCACTTGGCATGACTGGACAATAGTGTGACAAATTTGGGAGACAAGGACAATCTTCATTCAGTTTGTGGCAGTTGAGAATCAGTTGAATGACAGTTTTGGAGTTGTTGCATGAAGTTTCACCACATTCATGTCCTTGAAGGTTTGCCTTAGGTTACACTTTACCAAAGCAATCCAAAAAAAGTTGTTTTCAAAACTTATTTTCTTCTGCTTTAGCTATGACAGACAACATTAAAAAATAGAAGGCATGAAAATTGCACTGTAAATCCATCAATGTCTGAAGTTTTGTAAGCAAAGGGATCAAAATTGAATAATATTTTTTTTACTTTTATTTTCTAGTTTCCGATTTGAGGGGTATTAATCAGTGTCATTCTTGTTTGTTGATAAGGAACAAAATTTTTGGGATTATTATGATTTTTGTTTTTATTCCAGATTTTTCATTTATCGTATTAGCCTAACATTATTGTTGTATGAATGAAAATGTATTTTGTGAATTTCCTGTAACTTTCTTACCCGATTTGTGGAATACACCATCTTTAATCATATGAGAATGTAATTTCAGATTGTTTACTCACAAAAGCTACCTCAATTAGGTAAGAGGCAATAAGATTCATGAACTTCATGTCAAATTTAATTCATGGGACAAGACATGTTTTCAAAGTCACCAAACCAATTACATAAAAAATGTAAAATCTTGCGCCATCTTAGAGAAATTTCTTGAGACACCCATGCTGCAATCTATTTTTGGACAATACTCTAACCATGGTAACTTTACTGAGAATGAAAATATTTGTTTGTTACAACGCATACATAGAGAGCCTATACACTGATATCACTTTGATCTGTGACTCTGAGGTTGTTTATTCAGCTTAAATTTGTATGTTACCAGAATGTAATGACTAAATATTTATTTTATTTGATGAAATCTTTTTTATAGAATGCTATTTTTCACTGATATTGAGATTGCTGCCCAAGTAATATATACTTGTAACTTCATCATCAGCTTTATGGGTTAATATTTCTAGCTTTTTCTGGTTTTTAATGGTCCCACCTCTTTTTAGGATGTCCCACATTACTTCCATTGAGTAGAATTATACCCTTATATAAGTTTTATTGTGTTTTTATTTATTTGTTTAGGTGTAGATCAATATTTGATGTTAGAGAAAATAAGTTCAATTCTTTTCTGGTATTGTCATTTCTTGCAAAGTCTCTTGTGGGACATTGTTCTTAATTTTTATTGTGAATCACAATCTATGATGAGGCATAGCAGATTTGCCATTGTTTATTATCATCTGCCCACTGATGAGTGGGAAAAGCAACGCAAACCCTCTAGAAGTAGCCAATACTTTTAACAGATATTATATTACTGTAGCAGACGAATTAATAAGTCAAAATAAAACAAATGCAGTAAGTAAATTGTTAAACCCCCCACATACAAATCATACTATGGTTTTCATACCTACAACAGATGCAGAAGTGTCAAACCTAATAAAACAACTTAAAATTAAACACTCTTCTGGCTTGGATGGTGTTACATCACATCTCATAAAGGAATGCAGAGAATGTATATTAAAACCATTGACACACATGCTGAATGCTGCGATAGAAGAAGGTATATTTCCAGATTCACTGAAAGTAAGTAAAGTGAAGCCAATATTTAAGAAAGGGAACAGGGATGAATTAGGAAATTACAGGCGAATATCATTGATCTCAACATTTGCTAAAATCTATGAAATGATAATAAAGGAGAGGGGAAGACGAAAGGAAGTGGGTTTTAAAGGAGAGGGTAAGGAGTCATTCCAATCCCGGGAGCGGAAAGACTTACCTTAGGGGGAAAAAAGGACAGGTATACACTCGCACACACGCACATATCCATCCACACACATATACATAGAGAGCCTATACACTGATATCACTTTGATCTTTGACTCTGAGGTTGTTTATTCAGCTTAAATTTGTATGTTACCAGAATGTGCGTGTGTGCGAGTGTATACCTGTCCTTTTTTCCCCCTAAGGTAAGTCTTTCCGCTCCCGGGATTGGAATGACTCCTTACCCTCTCCTTTAAAACCCACTTCCTTTCGTCTTCCCCTCTCCTTCCCTCTTTCCTGATGAGGCAACAGTTTGTTGCGAAAGCTTGAATTTTGTGTGTGTGTTTGTGTTTGTTTGTGTGTCTATCGACCTGCCAGCGCTTTTGTTCGGTAAGTCACCTCATCTTTGTTTTTATATATAATTTTTCCCACGTGGAATGTTTCCTTCCATTAAAATGATAATAAAGAATAGAATTGTAAGTTTTATAACAAAGTACAGTATACTGCATTCATCACAACATGGTTTCAGAGAAGGGAAGTCAACAAAAACAGCATCAACAGATATAATTGACCACATTCTTAATTTACTTGACAGGCAACAAAAGACTTGTGGGATTTTTATGGACCTATCTAAGGCATTTGCTTTTGTGAACCACTCAAAATTAATGATGAAATTATATCAGTATGGAATTAGAGGAAAATGCTATGACATACTTAAATCATACATTACAAATAGGAAACAATGCACAGAAATCAGACATACTAGTGGGGGAACTATAACAAACTACATATCAGAATTACAAACAGTTAAACACGGTGTGCCGCAAGGATCTGTGCTTGGGCCAATACTATTTATACTCTACGTAAATGACTTCCCTAGCTATATAAATCAGAAACTTATAATGTATGCTGATGACACAACAATCATTTGCACAGCTGACACAAAGGAGGAGCTTGAGAAGGAAGCACTCCTGACTATTGAAAATGCAAATAAATATTTAACACAAAACAACCTGTTTATGAATCAGTCTAAAACAATGAATGTAGTATTTCAGACCAAGCATAGTGAAAATTATAATATAAATGTTAATATAAATGGAAAGACTATTAAAGAAGTAACCAGCACAAATTTTCTAGGAACTATAATAGACAAACATTTGGCATGGGGGGAGCACATAGATGCACTGTGTAAAAAGATAAACAAACAGATCTTCATCATGCATAAAACAGCTAAGACTGTGGATGATAAAGTCCTCAGATCAATGTATTATGGACTTGTCTTCCCACATTTGTCTTATTCAGTTCATATATGGGGAAATGCACAAGCTGGCTACCTAAAAAGAATATTCACAATTCAGAAAAGGGCAGTGAGATGCATTGCAAAAATAGCACCAAGACAGACCTGTAGGCAAGCTTTTGTACACTATAATATTATGACAGTATATTCACTGTTTATATACCAAAGCATAATGGTGGTAAGGTCAAGTGATAAACACCTCCTAAATAAAGATGTACACAAACACGGTACAAGAGGAAATGAAAATTGCTACATGATAAACAGAAATCTAAAACTGTCTATGACTGCCCCAGAAGAAGCAGGCAAAAGGTTTTTTAATAAACTCCCCAAAATCATTAAAAAAGAAACAGATCTAAAATGTTTTAAAAATCATTTGAAACTATATCTCACAGAGAAATGTATATACAGTTTGAGTGAATACTAAGATGGTGTTTAAATATATCATTACTGAAATGTACCTGTAAAAATTATCATTTCTGTATGTTTTTTTGATTTGTGTGTACGTATAATGTGAAATATGTAAAACCTTTGTGTGATTATGGACTATTTCTGTTTAATCATTTGTTTCATTTATATATATATTGAAATCAAGTTTGATGTTAAAAGGCTATTGTATGACACACCCAATACTCTCAGCTGGATTTTCAGCTGGAGTCCATGGGCAAAGAATAAATAAATAAATAAATGTTGTTCTTCAGTTTTGAACAAATACAATGTTTAGCACTGAAATTATTTTCCTTGTGTCACAGTGCTGAGCAGTTCTCCTTGTAAGGTCCAGACTTCATTTGCATGCTAGTGGTGTATCTCATTACGTGGAGAGCTGTACCAGTGCTTGTTAGTTCCTGCGGAGTAGGCGACTCACTCGCCTTCTGTTCCTTTTTCACCTTTGTGCCTCTATTCATTTGACGAAGCTGCATTAGATGTGCGCTGTATATTGTAGTAATATATTATATGGACAGAGATCATCATCACAATTTCCATCGTCATCACCACCACCTGTTTGGTGTTCACTGCTGGAAAAAAATTCTTCCAGACTTCCCTGCATTAGTTTTCAGTGGTTTACATTCGTGCTGCTGCTGCATGCTTTCTAATGACATCATCCATTTGGTTGTTTTTGATCGTTATCTTGATTAAATAAGAATTTTAAGTAAAAAACTTTTAATGCCTAGACCACAATTTTTCTATCACAATTAAAGTATGATAATTAGTTTCAATTGCTATCTGCTACTATCTCCAGATTGTAATTCAGTTAGTTTTGATGGGTCTTGTCAGGCTGGCAGGCATGCAGCATTTTCCTATCATCCTTATCCTGTACACTTTTCATGACTACTTCATATGTTGTGCAGGATCATTCTTCTCTATGGAACAGCTGACAATTTTTGGAGCCATTACATGTACTGTTCTCACAATAATATCTGCTATACTGTTGCAAGTAATGAGCTTTCAATCCAACTTACTCACGCAACAGGACATTTTCCTATATCTCCATCATCCTGCGAGATTACGATCTGAAGGTTGTTGCTGATAACAACCGAAACTAGTTGTCCTGCTTTAACCGTGATAAGAAAATTGCAGCCTAGCCATTGAAAGTTTTATAGAATGGTATGCATGAGAGCTTCTGCGAAGTTTGGAAGGTAGGAGATGAGGTACTGGCAGAATTAAAGGTGTGAGGATGGGTCGTGAATTGTGCTTGGATAGCTCAGTTGGTAGATCACTTGCCCGCGAAAGGCAAAGGTCCCTAGTTCGAGTCTCGGTCTGGCACACAGTTTTAATCTGTCAGGAAGTTTCGAAAGTTTTATAGTTTGAAACATTTTATTTAAGAAACCACATTAAGACCACTGTATCCTCTATGACAGTGTCAGTCTTCGCCATTATCTTGATTTTTTTTTTTTCCCTCGGAATCCGGCTGATAACTTCCATTGCACATGTATCGCCTATTCACCTGGGTACATGTACTGCTCACCTCCGTTTCATTTTCATAACAGTCTTCGTAAACTCTTCTACTTCAGTCTGTTCTATGATTCATTTGTTTGTTTTCCTGTCACTGTTAGTGATTTCCAATGTGCATCATGATTGCTAATTAAATGACCTTCAGTTTTTGACTGGCTGCTGCATTCTCTGTGCCATATATCAAAACATGTAATACACAATTATTGTACACTTCTCCTTTCAAAGATATTGAGAGCTTAGTTTTGAAAACTCTAGTTTACCAAAAGAAATAATTACTTTTTACCTACCCATCCAATCATTACCTCCTGATTTCCTAAATACAACTCTCGCCAACTGGCTTTGTTAATGTGTCTTTTTTTATGTGGTGGTTATACATTATTTTATGACACTGGCATAAAATACTGAAATCACTAATTACTGAAATGTTATGCTGTAGTAAGACAAATCTACAAAACTAGTTACATGCGTATAAAATGTGATATTAGCAAACCAGCTCTAATTACAGGCCTATAACACTCATACAGACCTGTTTGGTGTTTGGGAAAGAGACGTGATAGACTACTGAAGATAACTGGGCAGGACATGTTAATTGCATTTTAGTTTGGCCATTGTCAATGGCCTTCAAAGAGAAAGCAATATGAAACCTCACAAATCAAATCTATGCAGAGCTAAACAAGAAAAATTGTCCTTTTGGTATATTTTGTGCCCTTGCCAAAGCCTCCAGTTGTATCGAGTACAAAATTCTGTGTGTCAGAGCAAGGTGTTATGACACTAATGACACCTGTCTTCCATTGATACAGTCTTACCTTCATAACAGAAAGCATAGGGTCTCGTTAAGATTATGTCACAATAATTAAATTAACCTCCTAATGGGGTAACTAAAAATGTGGAGTGCCCCAAGGATGGTTCTGGACCCCCTCTTCTTTCTGACCTACATAAGCTTTATTCCAAGGATTTTAAAAGGTGGTTCAAGACAGTAATGTTTACTGATGATACAAGTGTATTAATCAAGAGTCCTAATTCAACGTTAGGAGTTACAGCTTAGATGATAGCTTAACAGCCTTGAAGTAGTTTGCAGCCATCAGTTTAAGTCTTAATCTCATAAAGATTCCTATTATGCAATTTCAGACATGTGATAATGATCCCCTTCCACCAGAAGTAAATATGAATGGCCATACACTAAATGAAACATTGTGTAATATTCATTGGGGACCAGTTGTATAACAAGTTAAAATGGAGCCAACTTATAGATAAACTAATTAAGGAACTTAGTATATAGAAGCATCCCTCATTGTGCTGATATAAAGACAAGTGTATTGATAGAGTTTGAATGTTTTCAGACCATGTTTTTTAAACTGTGGAATTAAAGTAAATAAAATATTAAATAAAATATTCATTCAGCAGAAGTGAGAAATGATGTAAATTAGATAGTTGTAGGCCTACATCTTGGAGAAGTCTTCTTAAGGATCTTGGTATTAATACACTCACTCTCCAGTACATTTGTTCCATAATGCTTTTTGCAGCTGGTAATAACAGTCAGATTCAGCTAAATTGTGATATACACAATCACAATAGAAAACAAAAAAATAATTTTTAAGTAGACTTTGCCTCTTCATCCAGAGTTCACTGAGGAGTTATGTACTCTGGTGCAAAGGTATTTGGCCGAAGTTCCTGTCTAACTTAGCAATAACATGGAAGTACCTACCAGTTTGAAATAAAATGAAAAACATGGCTCATTAACCAGTTTTTCTATTAATTATTTGAATATTTAGATTCAGGGATTGAAAATTTCTGTTTGCTACATGAGAAGCAATAGTTTTTGTTATAAAGCTGCATCTCATGTAGTGATATACTGTAATCAGGACTCTGTATTTAAAGATGTGAGTAACTATTTTCTTTGAGAATTACAGTGCAATAAAGTAAATATTAAATTACTGTTAGAGGGTAAACAAAGGTAAAGGAAACAAACCATTTTTCAAACTAACAGCTTTCTTTTTTAAATTTAACTGGCACAAGTAAGAATATTATTAAACAGTATAGAGACTTTTTTTTAAAATTTAAGTGAGTATCCTGAATATTTTCACACTCTTGAAGTTTCCTTTGTGATGGCATTTACGGAATATGATGCATGAATGATTTAGTGTCATTAGTAGGCTACTCATTTCTGTGCCTCCTTCCAAACATTGCTTTATTAACTTCTTCATTTATTGCTGTTGATATACACGTTACTAGATGGGAAATCTTTTTTTCTGCAATAATAGGCAGTAAGTACACTGTAAACAGTGAAACAGAAGTTGTTCAGATACGTCCATTAACTTGTATTCATTCTTTGTTTTCCCAGTGTAAAGATTTAAATATATCCGCAAACTTCAATAAAGATTGACTCAATTATAAATCCGCATCAAATTAACCAGGGGTTTGGTCCTCGAAGTCACAGATATTTATTGTTTCTTGTTTATGGTGTATACTCATAGGGTAAACAAATTACAAACTTTCCTACTTTTCCAATATATAGGTAATAGTTTTTCATATTTCAAGAAATAAAGATTGCTCACTTTTCTGACCATCCATCAAACAAAAATATCCAGTCACTAAGTGCCAGCAGGAAAAAAAACACATAAAAGATATAGTAACGTGCAACCTTTGAAGCCAGTGACTCTTTCTTCTGGTAGAAGGACTTAAGGGAAAGGAAGATGGATGAAGGAAGAGAACTGTCAAGGTTTAAGAAATGGGGAAAGTCACAGAAAAGTTGCTCAGAACTCTGGGTCAGGGGAGACTTCCTGAACAAGATGAGAAGGAAAGACTGATTGTTGGTGCCTGCACTATATGAGATTCTTGTTGCTTTCCGTTTGGAACGTTGTCTCTGCGCTAAGCAATCTTTGTGCACTTTTGAAGCCAAGCATTCAAATGCATGACCAACAGCAGCTGAGGCAGAATGTAACTATAGCTATGTCATTCACCAGTCAAGACCAGATAGACTGCATCAGTGTCAAAAAGTTAAGACTATTCAAGCATTATAATACATAGCCAATTGGCATAATAATGCAAAATAATATAGAACAAATTTGTATGACACTTAATGGCATAGAGGGAGAGAAATTTTTAACAAATACATGTTCATTTCATTTCATATGACAGTGCATTGTTTAGGGCATCCAGTTTGCTGTTTCAATATCGAAAAACTCATTTAAACTGTACAATGGTTCTTGGCATAGGTTTATTGACATCTTTCCTCATTTTAGTATTTAGATGGTTGAACATTTTAATAGTTACTTTTGGAAAACTTTGCTTTGTCATAGTGAGTCGGCAGCTCGAGATGTCTGTGTCTTCCTCAATGCATGTGTTATATATGTGGACGTCTCTCGTGTTGGTGAATGTTTTATGGTTTTCTTTCAAATATATAAGACAGGTGAAGACATATTAATTGAAAATTGTCATCATCATAGGTGGGTTTATAGTGGTCCAGTTTCCTACTTGATGTTATGATCCTTATTGCTTTTTTGTAGAAGTAGAATTTTCTTGCAGCCTGTAGCATGTTATTTTGGATCACCATAAGGATTATAATATTGATCAAACCTTCTTAACAATACTTATTGCTTTCAATCATGCTGTTTATTTTTACAAATAGGTTAACCAAATGCAACATGTACCAAACAAAATCGTAACATGTATAAATTGTATTTACTCTCTCAATCGTGACTTATCTTGGATTCTATGTGCAAACTGTGTACCTAATCAAAATTTACAGTATCGATAAAGAAAAACAAATGTAATACAAATACAATTCACTCCATTTTTTGCAAAATTTGAAGAATCATATTTTTGGTAAACGACTGTATGTTTGAGAAGCAAAATTGTATTCACATGGAACAAAATTCCAACCTTTCTAATTTTGATTTTCCTCAGGTTCCTAAAATCAGTTCAAGCAAATGGTTCCATCAGAAACATAGCTATCAGTTTCCCTTCCCTGGTCTTGTTCACCTAAGCTTGGCCTTTGTCTGTAATTTTCTAAATGTTACTATGACATTAAAACCTAACCTTCTTTAACTGTTATGGTGTTAATGTGCATGTCAGGAAATAAACTCATTATTCAATATATTTAGTGTATGAGTTAAGTGGACTTCTTCCACATGTCAGTTACCAGCTTATGACCCTAGTGAAATGTCTCATTTTTGACTGCCGATAGCTGAGCTCAAATAATACAACACCATATCATTTTCTGCTGTGTCACTCTATGTTAAGGTGGTTCCTGTCAGAAAATGTGGTACTATCATACCCTAATCTGCAGCAGAACTATGTTATTGATACAGCTATAATGATCAAGCAATCATTGTCAGATTCTGATAGAACTTTAGATTGTACGAAGAATTCAGTTAACAGTTTGGCTTACATCATTTGTGACTACATCATCATGTTGAAATTAAACATGTGAGCAACTGTTGCAAAATTCAAAGAATTAAGCCTTCTGTTGTTTGCGTAAACAGTTTTTCCTCTACAAATTTTAAAGCTTACTGAAATGAAAGACTTCATATAAGACCATAAAGACAACACAACAGTCACAGGAGTACTAATGTTCAAATGTGTGTGAATTCCTAAGGGACGAAACTGCTCAGGTCATCGGTCCCTTATTCTTACACACTACTTAAACTAACTTATACTAAGAACAAAACACACACACACACACACACACACACACACACACACACACATATATGCTCGCTCACTCCTGTTGCATGGCACAGGAGTACTGAGAATGTGGTGGTAGACATTATTATTCTCTGACCATGAAATGTGTCTTCGTGGTAGCGAAATTTA
Organism: Schistocerca americana; assembly: GCF_021461395.2. NCBI lineage: Eukaryota > Metazoa > Arthropoda > Insecta > Orthoptera > Acrididae > Schistocerca > Schistocerca americana. Next base: position 321,334,685 of record NC_060126.1, on the reverse strand, counting down.
AATCCTCAAGATAATTTATATTGGATCTGACTTCACTGAACTATTAATTTACTGTAGTCTTTGGGTGGGAAAAATCCCTAAATGCCTCCATCATGGTATTTATTCACACTGAATCACATTTTGAAATTGTTAAAAAAGTCTGGCGTTTGTAAATGTCCCCATTTCAGGTAAACTATAGTGCTACTGGTAAATGCATATTGTTGAAACTTGGTACAACAGATACAATTAGATATTGATATTGGAAGTCTGTCTTTGAATTTCAACATTGGATGAAAATTCAGTCATTCTGAACATTTTTGGAGCAAGCATTGTTTTTGTTTATCATTTAAGGGAAACTATTATGAAATAGTTGAAATCATTACCAGAAAGTATCACTAAATCTAAATACTCTTTTAAAGCATTTTTATTAAATTGTAGAGATAATTTCTTCAATTCATATACTGTGATCATATGACACACTTATATTTGATGAATCATATGAACTGATTATTTGCTTTTTTGGCAGCATCTATATTTTGAATTAATGAATATTAACTTTGTTGTTGCCTTAGAAATAATATCATCTTTTTTTTTTTTTTTTTTAGGAGGATCAACTGGCTCGTGTGCTGGAGAAAAACACTGAGCTAACAATCCAGAACACTGATTTGCAGAAGCAAGTGCAGCACTTGCAGAATGTAAGTAATGTAAATACATAAGTCAAAATTGCCTTGATACTTTGTAAGCAAATTTGTTGGGGAAAAAATATATTTCTCAAACTTTAATTGATAGGAATGAAGTTTTACTTTTGTTATGTTGGTGTATGTTGCACAATAACTCAAGTCAAGTGTCAGTTTGATATGTTAAATACTTTTGTGCACTATCAAATTATAAAAAATATATGTAATCATGAGTCATTGTATCATACACCAAAGCAATAAAAATTCAGTTGTGTAATTATTTCTGTTTTATTCTAAAACAGTGCAAGACAACAAATTTCTCCAAATTTTCTTCACTTAGACAGAACGTTTTTTTACATAGAAAATGAAACTTTTATGTCACAAGAAGTGACAGGCGTATAAGTAAGTAAAGAAATTTTGGATAAAGTCAGATCAGGTTAAAAGTCTTTTATATTTCCATCACAAAATATTTTTTTGTCAACTCGATAAACTCGAAAATGGAATCTACATCTACATCTACATCATACTCTGCAAGCCACCTAATGGTATGTGGCAGAGGGTACTTACGGTACCTCTATCTTGTTGAATAATTTTGTTTAGCTGATTTTTGCTGCGACACTCACTTCTCCGTAGGATGATTGCAAATTTTTCAACCTCTTCAATAATTCTCTGAGATTCCACCAGTTACCTTGGCTTCCAGCTTCATTATTGCAGCAGGCAAATTAGCAAAATTTGATTTGATGTGCATCAGCTGTTTCTTCAAATCTGTTTTCATGAATGCCACTTCTAAAAGCTGTATTAGTGGCTTTGAAATTGCCCACAACATAAAACAGGAAGGGGATGGGGGAGGGGGAAAATAGGGGGCAGTAACTCAAGGCTTTTCAATAGAATGAAGCAAACAGATGTTAACTTCAATAAATTTGTGGAGACTTACAGTCTCCTACCCACTAATTTCTTTCGAATACATTATGGGAGTGACAGTGATCAATGTGTTACAAATGTTTACTATCAAAAACAGTCTTGATCACAATTTATTTATTATGGTGACCGGTTTCAACCACTACTGTGCTCATCTTCAGACCAATGAGTAAGAACCTCCTTCTGCTGGAGAATTGGTTGTGATTCTCCAGCAGAAGGAGGTTCTTACTCATTGGTCTGAAGATGACCACAGTAGTGGTCAAAACTGGTCACCGTAATAAACAAATTGTGATGAAGACTGTTTTTGATAGTAAATATTCCTACCCACTAAACTTCATCAAAATTATCAATGTAAAAGATGATAGTGTTATCTACGTAATAAAATGATTAAAATGGATTGTGTTAGCAAAGCTAAACCTGGCATTGTATCTCTAAATGTGGCAAACAGACTGGTGTTTTCAAGAATACCTTCAATGAGAAAAAGAGACAGCATACAGTATGACTTAATTAATGCTGCCAAAGTTATCAGATCTTTAAATTTTGTGCATGTTTACTTTGTTTGAGGTGGATATCAGTGTATTTACATTTTCACGTTTTATACATACTCTTTCAGTTACCAGTATTGCTCAAGGGCTAAACATGTAATGTGCTTTAGGTTAGGATAAAATTTTGTAATTGTCTCCCAGCCTTCATCGTATATGGAACAGCATTGCTGAAAAACAATAGGATCCTTTTTTTATTTAAATTTATTGGCACGAAGTACATTGACTTCTGTCGACTTTTGGCGAGTTGAACTGGGCACTTGAGCTTCCTAGGAAGTTTACAGACTGTAAGAAAATTCACAAAATTATTCATTTTCTGTTCTTTTGGCTGAATTCATATGAAACAAGCCAATAAAAGATGCTATCATGCAAGTTATTGCAATATACACACTGAGGCCACAAAAATATGCATTATACATGTCTAAATTCATGCAGTTGTATCAGTGAAATCTTTTGAAATATGCATATACTTTCCAAATGGCCAAAACATATGTGCGAAATGCTTTTGCGTGGAAATCTAGTAATCACATTATGTATGCTTAATTCAGCATGATAATTCGGAATGTCAGGTGTTCTAAAATTCTTTGTTTCTAGAGGGTAATTTCATCGGTGTTAGGTGAAGTTGTATAAGTAGTCTGCACCTTTGTTTTGAACACTGAAAAAATTGAGAGCTGAAATCAAATTTGGCTGTACTTGTACTGCTAAGAAGATCCATGTGAAAGAAGCCCCAGTTCTGCACAACTCTAACATTTATATTAGACTTTGGTAGTGTATAGATAGCAGATAATGGTCTACATAAAATTACACAAATACTTTATCTGAAGTATCAGAAAGAAATATCAGCTGAGTATTATAATAGGGAGAGTAGTTGCTCCATCATAACACAGTAGAAGTAAAATGGCAATCAGACCATTGGATAGAAGTCACCGACCCTATACCAAAACATGCAGTCTGTTTTAACTGCTGAAAGTGCCCTAATCGTAGAGTCCAGTCACATTAATGTGACCACCCGTCAAAAGCCTGAATAACAAAATTTTGCATTGTGGACCACTGCAAAACTTGCAGAAAGAGAGTCAACAAGGTTCTGGAAGTTACTGAAAGGGATATGGAGCCATGCTGACTCAAGTACCGTAGCTGGCTACACTAAGTTTCTTGGTTGGGGATCCAAGGCATGAGCACCGTGATTGAGATGGTCCCACAGATTCTTGATTGGGTTTTAATCTGGGGAATTTGGTGGCCAGGGCAATATGGTAAACTCATCCTGACACTCTTTGAACCACAAATGCACACTCTGTGCTGTGTGCCATGTTGCATAGTCCAGTGGGTAGATGCCATCATACTGACAAAAACAAACTATATGCAGGGTTGTAAATGGTCCCAAGGATAGATGTGTTGATCCAATGTGCCTTCCAGAATGGTCATTGAGGAGACATTGTTGGTGGCCCTGTCATCAGTGGCCCACAGTGCACCACAGTTGCCTCAGTGTTGGTTTTGGATGGTGCCATTTTGCCGTGCACTGTGTCCTTTGACCATGATGGCATGCAAACAGTTCACAAACTTAGCTGTTTCAGAAATCCTTCCACTCTTGTCTTGAAAGCCAATGATCATACTGGTCATGCCCTTTCGGATGTCAGATAAATTGCTGCTCTGTTTCTGCATTACAATAACGACAGTACTGTTTTCCACATTGTCGTCTACTGCTAGTGCTGCCACTTCTCATCTGTTAGTGGTTACTGCTGGTTGATGTCGAACATTAATTTGACTGGAGTGCATAAAAGGGATTCTTCTTATTGATTACACAACAAATAGTAAAATAATAACTGGTGAATATTATGCAAGACATGTGGGTAAATTGTAATTAAAAGAGACTCTTTATTTGTCCACAAGGAAGCTTTTGTGTTTGAAGCACAATTTGTTGTAAAATTTCAAGATTTACAATAATCCAATCTTCTTCTTCTTCTTCTTCTTATTTGTTCTTACCATTTCTTCTGTATGCTGGTAGGATCCACTGTTTTAGCTGTCTGTTACTGTTTTATCCAGTTTTGTGCCTGATCAGGGTACAGGCCTGATATCTTAAGATCTGCAGGCAGGGTTTCAAGTTGTCACTGCGTACATCGTCCTATTGGCCATTTACCATTTACTCTCAAACTCTAACCAGTCTTTGTCACCGTTACTGTGTCTGCCCTAAGAACATGCCCACACCATTGTAGATGACCTTCTCCCATCTTGTCTACTATTGGTACTGCTCCATATGACTCATCAACTTCATCTTTTATGACATGATCTTGCAGTGTTGATCCAGATGTTCATGTCAATATCTTTGTTTCCATGGCACCAAATTATTATTCCACTTCTTTTGTTGAAAGCCAGCATTCAGCACCATACATTGCAACTCAACAAATTGTAGATCACTGTATTTTTTGTAGCCTGCCTGGAATCCTCCAATCACAGAATAACTTTACTCACAGAAGGTCATTTGAGCCATGTGCTACTCAGATGGTTAGGGATTTCTGCAGATATATTTCCACCAGAAAAATATTTCCAGCCTAGGTACTTGAAAGTGCTTGTTGTTGAGAGATCAGTACAACTAATTCTGATGGTATCTGAGTCATTGAGATCTGTGGTGAGATACTGCATTTTCTTTATGTTAAGTCAAAGATGCACTTCTGCCAAGTGGTCATTGACTTGACACTGCAGATTGGTCTTAATCTTCACAGGCCAACAACACATCATCAGCTTCTAGTAACATCCAGGGTGTGGTTTTCTGCAGACTTCTTGTGATTGCATCCATGACTGTGACAAAGAGGGGAGATGAGAGAGCATATCCTGGATGTACTCATACGGAAACAGGAAAATTGCACAATAGCCCACCAGTTGAGTGTATCTGGCTCTTTGGATAATAATAAAGCAGTCTGAGCCATCCTACTAGTTCTTCAGTTACTCCATGCACTCACAGGGCAACCAAATCAACTTGCGTAGCATTCAGTCAGAGACCTTTTTGAAGTCAAAATTGTAGGTGCCTTGACTTCTCACGGTATTTTTCAAGGAGCAGGCAACTGGCACAGATAGCATCTGTCATCCCACAGCCCATTACAAGTCCACATTGATTGGTAGTGGGACTGATAATTTGCCAGATTATTTTAATTGATGATGCGTTCAGATATCTTCAGTGCATGTGATAGAAAGTGTATTGGGTGATAGTTGCTACCTTCAGCAGGGCTACCCGTCTGCTTCCAAACTGGAACTGTTATACTGCATGTCCAATCAGCTGGAATCCTTCTTTCTTCAATAACTTTATTGAAGAAATCTGTCAACCATTCAGTTGAATTTCAGGACTTCGAGATTTCCACAGACCTGCAGTTAGATTGTCTGGTCCTGTTGCCTTTCCATTTTTCTTTTTGTGCAATGTTTTGAGTACCTCGTCTTTGGTGACTGGAATAATGGGTCCCTGAACAGGCTTTGACATGTAATCCAATGTCCAAGGAAATTTATGACTGACAAGTGTATTGTGTCAACTGGAGAGGCAATGGAAAATGTATATATCAGTGTTTGGCAGACATTTCATTACACTAATAAAGTCTACGAAGGAATAGTGGATGAGAGAGATCTCTGGAACATGGAGAAATGTCAGAAATGTGTGTTTTATTTAAGTCCAGTGCAACATAATGGCCAAACTTCATGAAGAATTAATATACTGAAGTCTTATTATTAAATATCATATTTGAGATAATTTTGTTATTGTTCTTGTACATGCACTCTTTCCCAGTACTGTTGAGAAGAAGAAGGGCAGGGAAAGTCTACGTCTACCTCTATACTCAGCAAACCTCCGTGAAATGTGTGGCAGAGAGTACTTTCCATTGTACTAGTTATTAGACCTTCTTGTCACACAAATCACATATGGAGTGCAGGATGAAAATTGCTTGAAAGCATCTGTGCACACCCTAATTAGTATAATCTTGTTCTCTATGATCTCAGTGGGAGTCATATGTAGGCGACTGTAATATATTCCTAGATTTGTTACATAAAAACTGGTTTTCAAACTTTCTAAGTAGGAAAGTAGCCATTCTTAGGATAGTGTGTGTCTGTCTTAAAGTGTCTGCCAGGTCCATTTTTTCAGCGTCTCCATAATTGTCTCCCATGGGTCAAACAAACCTGTGACCATTTGTGCTGCACTTCTTGTTTGATACCCCTGTTAGTCCTGTTTGGTATGCATCCCATACTCTTAAGTAATATTCTAGGATAGGATATATGAGTATTTTCTAAGCAATATCCATTGTAGACTGATTGCAGTTCATCTAAATTTACATGGTTACTCTGAAAATCACATTTAAGTGCCTGGCAGAGGATTCATCAAACCACTTCCACAATTATTCTCAATTATTCCACTCTAGGACAGAGTGTGGAAAAGACTAACACCTATATCTTTCCATGCAAGTGCTGATTTCCTCTTATTTTATTGTGATGATTATTTCTCCCTATTTAGGTTGGCGTCAAAAAAATATTTTCACATTAGGAGGAGAAAGTTGGTGATTGAAATGTTGTGAGAAGATCTCACCACAATGAGAAATACCTTTGTTTTAATTATTCCCACCCCAAATCCTGTATCAATCTGTGACACTCTCTCCCATATTTCTTGATAATACAAACTGTGCTGCAATTCTTTCAATTTTCTTGATGTACTCTATTAATCTTATCTGGTAAGGATCCCTCACTGCACAGCAGTACTTCAAAAGAGGATGGGCAAGCATAGTGTAGCCAGTCTCTTCAGGAATTACTGCAGTATTCTCTGTTATTTGACCAATAAACTGAAGCCTGTCACGTGCTTTAACTAAGGCTCAGCCTATGTTCTAGTAACCAGACTCTGACATGATCGGGAGCCACAGGCCAATAGGCTGAGGGCATCGACAGTGAGTCACCAAAATCCACAGAAAGACAACTATGGACAGCAGGGAGGACAACAACAACAACAACAAACAGACAACAACAACAACAACACCAAACAGATACAGTAGTATACAAGTCCGAAGAGTAAACCAGATTGAGGGCCTACACGTAGTGAGATCAAGAACAGTGCATACCATATACAACAGTGCACACCATATACAACATAAGAGTGCAGTCAGAACGTGATTGACTTCTGAGCCCCTGAATTGCTGGCCTTATAGGGCCCTGTGAATGCCAATAGGCTGGCGCGGCAGGCGTGTACCACACATAGCGCTGTGGTGTTGAAAGCAGAACTCACTGGTTATAGAGATGCTGCCTAGCGGTTGTTGTTTGTGTCCAATATCTTCTGGCAGGCTGTCCAAATTGTTGAACCAGAATACCAGATCTCTGCCCCTCCCATACCCCCTCCCCCATAATGGACACATAGAGCCTGAAGAGCCCTGGCCAATGTTTCAGGAGGTGAAGAGATGTTGTCCCATCAGTGTAAGCTGCCAGCTGGGAGAAGGAACATGGGACATCAGGTACTTCTCTCTGGAACTCCAGGTGGTGGGTGACTGCACAGCAGATGGAGGCAGTGGCAATGTCTCGACCTCCATCCCTGTGCTTACGGCAGCTGCTGACAGTGTCGTGGATTGCAAATAGTATTCGTGAGGTGGAGGGAGAGGGCAGAGACTCCAACTCAGAGTGATCCACTGCTGGAGGGGTAGGCTGGATGCAGAGACGGAGTTGGTTCATGTGCCAACGTTCCAAATCTCTTGGAGTATCAACCGTCATAAGGAGCCGCTCATAGTAGCCACTATCATAGCTGGTATCCATGAGGGTATTGTTCCATAGGAACATGCCCAAACAGCCAAAGCAGGAGGGTATCGTCCAGCATGACGGGTTTGGTGTTCCTTGGGTTAGGGTGCCAGGAGATGGAGGGTGGTATGCAGCTGTTGATTATGAAGGAGTTCTGCTGGGCTGTTGCAGTGGACAGGGGTGGACCTGTAGGTGTCCAGAAACATCGTGAGTGCTGATGTCTTGATAGATGCACCCACACTCTTCAGTTTTTGTTGCTTGAATGTGTGCACCATCTGCTCTTCTTCGTCAGTGAAGGAGGGGTGAAACGGAGGACTACACAGGTGTTTGATGCAATTAGCGGTACAGAACTGTTCGTAGACCGTAGAAGTGAAGTTGGACCCATTGTCAGTGAGAGGGTCCAGGGAAGCCCCACAATGGCAAGAATCTGCAGAAGGGCATTGAGTGTGGCCGTTGTGGTGGTGGACGCCATGCTGGCTGTGTAGTTTTAGTTAGAACAAGCATCATAGTTTGAACAAGCATGCACAACAATAAGCCAAGTCGAGCCAAGGAAGGGGCCAGCAAAATGTAGATGCATGTGATCCCAAGGGTGATGGGAGTAGGCCAGGGTGCGAAAGATTGGGGTGGAGCAGCCTGTTGTTGAGCACAAGCAGAACAGCAGTGCCCCATAGCCTCCACATCCTTGTTCAGTCCTGACCAGCAGATATATCACCTGGCAAGGGCTTTTATCCAAGACATACCCCAGTGCCTGTGATGGAGGAGTTCCAAGATGTGTGTGCGTAAGGTAGTTGGGATGACAGCACGGTTGGTATCCACCTCCACATTCACCTCCACCCATGGAAGACATATTGTGCGAACGGTGCAAGATAGGGTCGCAGCGTGTGTCCATCACCACCTGAGTAGTGGTAATAGGAAATCCATCCAAGGTGTGTTGTTGTTCCATGTCAATGTGACAACAGGAGATGTCCAGTTGGTCAAATACTGGGTCTAGTCCTGAGGGTAAACATGAGAGGGCATCTGCAATGGCATGTCATGCAGTAGACTTGTACTTCATTGTGTTATAGTAGGAGCTAAGGAAAAGAGCCCAACACAGGAGCCTCTGGGCTGTCCACTCTGGAAGCGAAGAGTGTGGCCCAAAGAGTGGTATGGGTGATTTATGATCTGTAATGAGTGTAAATCTGGACCCAGAGAGGTATTCAAGGAATTTCTTCAAGGCAAAGATGATCGCCAGTGTCTCTTTCTCAATCTGGGAGTAATTGTGTTGGGCAGGCATCAATGTTTTGGATACATAGGTGATAGATTGCTCCATACCATCATCATTACAATGTGCCAGCACTGCACCAATGCCAAAGGGAGAAGCGTCCGCAGCTGAAACAGGGTGACGTGATGGGGAAAAGGGGCTAAGGCAGGGTGCGGAATCTAACATGCACTCCAACCACTGAAATGGAATACCTTTCTTCCACAACTGGTTGAGGGGATGCATAATGTGTGCTCTGTGCAGAAGGAACTTAGAATAATAATTCACTTTCCCCAAAAAAAAACTGCAACACCTGGAGGTTTTGGGGATGCAGGAAGGAGTCAATAACAGAAACGCTCTGGTCATTGGGCTGAATCCCATCTTTGCTGAGCAAGTAGCCTAGGTAGTTGACTTGTTCCTGGAAGCAGTGCATCATGGAATGTAGTAAAGAGGGTATGTAGGTTACGCAGGTGGTCTAGGCTCATAGTACCTGTAACAGTTAAGTCATCTAGGTAATTGGTAAAGCTGGGATGGACATGGTTAACTGTTCCAGGTACCTAGGTGAAGATCGCTGGAGCATAAGAGATCCCAAAAGGCAAATGCTTGTATTTGTATAACCCAAAAGATGTTTTGATGACAACAATGTGTTGAGATTCCTCATTGAGTGGAACCTCTAAGTAAGCATCAACAAGGTCTATTTTAGATAAACATTCACCTCCAGCAAGCTTTGGGAGGAGGTTCTCTTGATGTTGTATGGGGTAGATTTGCACCAGAGCTTGGGCATTGATTGTTGACTTAAAATCTCCACAATGCCAGAGGGAACCATTTGGCGTCTGGACTATGACCAGTGTTGTGGCCCAAGCACTAATTTTGACTGGTTCTAGTCCCCAGCGTCATGAAGGCGATATAGTTCGAGCTTAAAGATCATCTGTAAGGAGACTGGATGAGGACGTGCAGCGTATCTGGACATAAAGAAATGTGTGCCTCAAAATTGGTGGCACACCCCAAGCCAGGCTCAAACAGAGACACAAAAGAGGCACAAAGGTTACCAAATTCCTGGATGGGAACTGTGTGTGAGATTACCTGAGTTTCATCCATGATGGAGAACCCACACAGCGAGAAAGCATCCAGGCTCAAAATGTTGCCAGCAGAATGGCTCTTGACAACATACAGCATTAGCAGCCATCTAACCATTTTGTATGTGGATGTAGTGGTGAATTGATCTCTGAGGGGAATAGAGCTGTCACTGTATGCAACCAACTTGTAAGAAGGCGAGGCCAATGCCAGGTAACCCAGATGAGTGTATATTGGCAGATTGACCAGGGAAACTGTCGCTCCCGTGTCAACTTGGAAACGAATGTCCTGAGGAGCAATCATGAGGTCAATAAACAGCTTGGGGGTGCAAGGATTTCCCTGGGGAATGATGATGGCCTGAATCTCTTGCACCATCCTGTGATGCAAGTTAGAAGTGGGGTTAGACTGACCTGACGGCTGATGGCAGACAGTTCGGAGATGTCCATTCTTGCCACAATGGGTGCAGTGCATCCAATGCTCAGGGCAGTGTGCCCACTGGTGTTCACAAAACAGTTAGGACAAGAAGACAGACCCCATTGGTTGTACCAACACACCTGGAGTGGCTGCTCAGAGGTCATTGACATGTCTGAAAGTGACGAATCATGACGCCACTGTCGGGAAGAAGGCTGACTAGAATCCATCCCTGTGGCAGTGGTTGAACTGCTGTGATCTAGGGACAGGCCATAGGACGTTCATTTGCTGCCTGTGTGATTTAAAAGAGTGTGCGATTTTCAGTATGACATCCAAGGAAGGACTGTTGACCTTGAGGGCCACAGTGCGAACTTCTGGATCGGGAGCCAATTGGACCACTACATCACGGATCAGGGAATCAGCATACCAGGTTTTTCAAGACAGGTTGGCACAGGTAAAATTGCAACAATGACTCAGACCTTGCAAATCTGTCACCCACGATTGATAAGACTGGCCCGCCTGCTTGTGGTACTGATGGAACTTGAGGCGCTATGCGACCAGGTGAAACTGTTGTGAATAATAGGTCGACAGCAACGAACACATTTCCTCAAAAGCAGGTGCAATCAGGCTTGAAAGGGGATCCAGCACCTTGAGTAAGAAAAATGTCTCTGGGGAAGTCCAAGAAATGAAAAGCGACCACTGGAGAGCTTCATCAGAAATCTGAAAATCAGCGAACTGCTGTTTCAGCCGCTACAAATACTTGTCCCAATCCTCCTGGGTATCATTAAACAGCCAAAATGTGGGTGGGGTGGGTGAGTGGGACTCTGTCTGTGAGGTGACCACAGTTGGGATGGGTTCTGAACCTTGTACCTGTAATAGGTCTGACAGCAGCTGTATTTCCTGATGCAAAAAGTGTGTTTGCTGCTGGAACTGCCGTAGCAATTGCTGCTGCCGGAGCAGCCGTTGCTGTTGCTGTTCCTGTTCCACAAGCTGTAGAAATTTCACGTTCATAATGCACCATTAACCTTAACCTCATCGCCATTTCTGGTAACTGGAGTCTGACACTATCAGAAGCCACAGGCCGACCGGCTGAGGGTGAGTCGCCAAAGCTCACAGAATGACAGCTATGGACAACAATGATAACAACAGCAACAACAACAACCATGAATGGATACAGCAGTATACAAATCCGAAGAGTAAAGCAGATTGAGGGCCTAGACATAGCGAGATCAAGAACCCACAACGATGCATATCACATACAACACAGGAGCGCAGTCGGAACGTGACTGACTTCTGAGCCCCTGTGCTGCCAGCATTATAGGGCCCTCCTGAGTACCGATAGGCTTGCACGGCTTGCACACAGTGTTGTGGTGGTACAGCAGCACTCACAAGTTATAGGGGCATGCCTAGCAGCATTCGTCTTATGTCCATGCCTTCTGGTGGGCTGTCCAAATTGTTGGACCGGGATACCAGGCATGTGATGGTCATTTCATATCCTTACAGTTTGTTAGTTAGCTAGTTTCATGGATCTTTCTGCATGATAGATTGTAATGATGTGGAACAAGTCATTTTTACCTTCACATTGAGCATTAATTTGTATGTAAAGGTTACATTCTGAACATTTCTAAATTTTTTCAAAAACAAAAAATATATACAGATGTTGTTAGTCAGTAAGTCAGGAGAAACTTTCTCAGTTTGTTTTCAAATTTTACTTTGCTCTCTGTCAGACATCTTATATCACTAGGCAAGCCATAAAAAATTTTTGTTGCATCATTGTGCACCCAGTTTTGTGCTAAAGGCTACCTTAAAATGCAAAGCAATGAATTCCATTTTTCCTTCTGGTGTTGTAGTTATGTACATCATTGTTCCTTTTGAACTGTAGTGGATTATTTACAACAAACTTCATGAGGGAATAAATAAACTGTGAAGCAGTAGTCAAAATTAAACAGATGTCTACAAGATGATGATGATGAGTGAACATCACATATTATTCTTACAGCACATTTTTGCACAGTGAAGACTTTCTTTCTTGAAGATGAGTTACCCTGGAGCATTATTCCATGTGACATTATTGAATGAAAATATGCAAAATATGTCAACTTACTGATTTGTATCTACTCAAAATTTTCAATGATTATAAGTGCAAATGTGGCTGAACTAAGTTGTTTTAAGAGTTGCTTTTCCCAGTTTAATTCTCACCAGTATGGACACCTAAGACTTTTGAAGTTTCCACCATATTTATTATTTCCTCGCCATGTGTTGTACTTACTATTGGTATAGCACCTGTAGATTTGCAGAAATGAATATATTGTTTCTTTTTAAATTGACCATTGCAGAAGAATATTTGCAGAAGACCAGTCAGTGATACTCTTAAGAACTTTGTTTACCAGTTCTCCTGTTTCTGTATGTATGCTTGGAGTAACTACAATTCTATTTTCATCTGCAAAAAGAACTAACTCTGCTTCTTGTGTGTTAGATGGAAGATCAGTTACATATATGAAGAACAATAGTGGATCTAAGATTGAGCCTGGGGGGACATCATACACAATTTCTCCCCAGTTAGTGTTATGTTATGAGACTATTTTGGTTGAATTACTAAGTACAACTTTCTGTATTCTTTTGGTTATATATGACATTATCCATTGTTCGGCTGAACCATTAGTCACATAAAACTTCAATGTAACACACAGGTGTTGGTGTGAATTGACCAATTCCAGTTGTGACTCATTGATACTGTAGTCATAGGATACTATGTTTTTCATTCTGTGAAGTGCAAAATTTTACATTTCTGAACATTTAAAGCAAGATTCCGAGTTTTGCACCACTTTGACATATTGTCAAAATCTCCAGGAACACATGTGCAGATTCTTTCAGACAATACTTCATTATAGATAACTGCATCATCTACCAAAAGTCTGAGGTTGCTATTTATTGTCAACAAGGTCATTAATAAACAACATGAAGAGAATTGGCTCTAACACACTTTTTCTAGGAACACATGAAGTTACTGCTGCATCTGACGATAACATGCTGTCTCCTTTCCACTAATTAATCCTCAGTCCAGTCACAAATTTCTGTTGGTACCCTGTATGACTGTCTTTTTGATAATAAGGTTAGGTATGCTACAGAGTCAATTGATTTTCAGAAGTAAAGAAATGGTGCGTTTATCCAATGACTTGGTCTGTAACTTTCAGGGTATGAGAAAAGTGCAAGTTCGGTTTCATGTGGTCAGTGATCGTGGAATCCATGCTGGCTGGAGGTTCAAATGCAAAAAAAGCATCTGCATATTAATATTGAGCCATAGGGCAGGAATGAATCTCATAATTGTACCATTGAATCTCATAATTGTACCTACTATAGAACAGAGCCTATTGTTGTAGTCTATGAGCTGCCTTGTCTGGTAAGAGAACCACAGGACTAAACAATAAATGCTAATGGTTTGTGATCAGTTAACGGTTTGTGATCAATCACTAGATGAAAATTAAAACATTATAAAAATACATGAAACTTCTTGATAGCATAAATAATTGCAAGACCTCCCTTCTGTATTTAAGAGTAAATCTTCTGTGCATCGTTAAGCATTTTTGATGCAAAAGCAATGAGCTGTTTCAAACTATTATCATGACATTGAGACAACATAGCCCCCACACGATATTGTGAAGCATCAGTTGGAACAACAGGCTGGAGCCCTGGCCAACAGGTGGCCAAGCATGGGGTAAAATGCAAACTAGCTTTTAATACGTTGAATGTTTGGTCACAGACAGGAATCAACTCAAACTCTCCATCTTTCTTAAGCAGCTGATTTAGAGCATGATACTGGAGCCACCTGCAGGAGGAAATAGTGGTAAAATGTGACTTTGCCTAAGAATGTCTGGAGCTCCTTCAATTTCAAAGGGAGTGGGAGGGCTGCTATGTGGCCGTCAGCTAGCTGAATCCCTGTGAGAGATAACATGCCCCAAGTATACGATAGAGGGTTGGCAGAAATATGATTTTTCCAAATTTCATTTAAGACACATGTCAAGCAAAGTTTGGAAAAAACAGATGAAGTTTGTAAAGGTGTTCCTTAGTGGTGGGACCAGTAGTGCCAAAGATAAGTGATACAACAAAGAATGGATGAATGTGTTGAGTAAACTGTTCCAAGTAACATTGAAAACTGACTGGCACACTAATAATGCTGAAAACCAAGCAGTTGCACCTGTAGAGGCCATATGGTGTATTCACAACAAGAAGCTGACATAATTCATCATCAAGCGGCAGCAGTAAATATGCTTCTAACAAATTGAGTTTTGAAGAATGTTGTCCACCCACCAGCTTTGTCATAAGTTTCTCCAGGTGAGAAGTGGGCTACATATGAACCACAGACTGAATTAACAGTCACCTTGAAGGCACTTTAAAAACAAAGTTTGCTCCTTGGCTTCTTGATAATAACTAATGGTGTAGTCCACTGAGTAGATAAAATGGATTCAATGACATCTAGAGTTGACAGTCTGTCTAATTATTCCTTCACATGAATGTGAAGTGCAAGCAGTACAGGTCTGGCATGGAAAAACAGGGCCATGCCATAGATTTGAGAGTAATATACTCTATGTAGTGTGAGGGTTCTCTTCTTTTTGAAGTGATCTTCTCACTCATTTTGGAGGGACCTCTCTTTCCACCAGACTTTTTCAGACAGACTCTGCTTTCCACTGGACTTTTCCTGTAAAATGACTGCTATCACGTCGTAACAGGTACTGGTAGGTTCACAAATGGGATTATTATTCTAATTATAAATTGGATTAACTTCTGATCAACAGTAACTTCATATAACCAACTAATAACAATAACAGACTCTCCTTATATTTCTGAGTCAAATTTGGTTCTTTGTTTTACATCAGTCTCCTTAAGAGAATATGGAACTCTGAGACCTCTGTTCTGACGTTACGAGCAGCCATCTGGCACTGCCGGAATATCACCAACAGAAATCACCAAACCAATCGAAACAGAATGCAGTTTTCTTTTACCTTTAACTATAGGGTGTACATAAAGTCCAGGAACACTTTCAATTATTTATTGCACAAGAACCAAACATTGTACATATATCATACATATGTCATTTTGAAGAGAAACCCTGAAAGTTTTTTTCATATATACCACCACAGTGTAACTTGGTAATTGCTGGCCGTTGTGGCCGTGCGGTTCTAGGCACTTAAGTCTGGAACCGCGCTGCTGCTATGGTCGCAGGTTCGAATCCTGCCTCGGGCATGGGTGTGTGTTGTATCCTTAGGTTAATTAGGTTTAAGTAGTTCTAAGTCTAGGGGACTGACGACCTCAGATGTTAAGTCCCATAGTGCTCAGAGTGATTTGAACCATTTTTTGAACTTGGTAATTTGCCGATAGTCAGCACTAGTTGCAAACATGGCGAGTTCCGGTGCGGAGCAAGCTTCCTAGGTGGAGTTCAACAATAACAAGTGTGCTACAGCTGTTCAGTGGATGTTTAGAACCAAGTACAGTAAGAAACCACCAACGAGGAATGCAATTTACCACTGGCACAACAAATTTGTTACAGAGTGTTACTTGTGCCCGGCAAAGAGGAGCGTAGAATATGGCAAGCGAATGCCACAGTCGACGATGCCATGCTGGGACGGGTATGGCAAGAATTTGATTACTGTATTGATGTCTGCCCAGGCCACTTATGGTTTGTATATTGAATGTCAGTTAAAAAAAAAAAACCTTCAGAGTTTCTCTTCAAAATGCAATATGTATGACATCTGTACAATGTTTCGTTCTTGTGCAATAAATAATTGAAAGTGTTCCTAGACTTTATGTACACCCTGTATTATTACTTAAACCTAGTCTTCTGCAATTCAACTCTTGGCCTATACATATTTCTACGAACACCAACAAGCACAATCTCGCAATCCCAGTTCAGCATTTCTCATTACCATTGTGTGCGTTTGCACCCTTACTGTAGTTAGTAGCATTGCTGAAGCTGGGTGAAAACAAGGGGAAATATTCTTTGCACAAATCTGGTTCTTTGCCACAGTGGATACACCGGTTCCTGTGAGATCACTGAATTTAAGTGCTGTTGGACGTGGCCGGCACTTGGTGGGTGACCATCCAGCCGCCATATGCTGTTGCCATTTTTCGGGGTGCACTCAGCCTCGTGATGCCAATTGAGGAGCTACTCGACCGAATAGTAGTGGCTTCGGTCAAGAATACCATCATAACAACCCTGAGAGTGGTGTGCTGACATGCCCCTCCTATCCGCATCCTCCTCTGAGGATGACACGACCGTCGGATGGTCCTGGTAGGCCACTCGTGGTCTAAAGATGGAGTGCTTTTTTTATTCAAAAATGTTCAAATGTTTGTGAAATCTTATGAGACTTAACTGATAAGGTCATCAGTCCCTAAGCTTGCACACTACTTAACCTAAATTAACCTAAGGACAAACTCACACACCCATGCCCAAGGGAGGACTCGAACCTCCGCCAGGACCAGCTGCACAGTCCATGACTGTAGTGCCTTAGACCGCTCAGCTAATTGTGAGTGGCTTTTATGACAAATCTTGATAGGCTATGAGATCTGACACAAAGTGAATGAAATCTGAGACCATAAACCCAAAAGTTTGGAAAGCATCCAGACCAAAGAAATCTTCCATAAAGGTACTGTCCACTACCAAAAATGTCATTGGCCAAACCATCGTGAAACACATTTTTTCCACAGTAAATTGGCCCAGAAGAGGAGTCTGCTCTCTGTTGCAGCTAACAAGATGATGTGAAGTAGACGGGGCAACCAAGGCATAATAAGTGTTAAAATTCTATAGCGTGGCCACTGCTCCTGGAGGCGTAAGGGAATCCCATCAATACAAACATCAATGAACAGTTTGTTTGAAACATTTGCAGTATCTTCACACATTTGACTAACAACTTTAATGTCAATAGGTTGAGAAATGAGCAGTACCAATGAAGCAGACCGAACATTGCATACATTTGTAACATGACGTTTATGACATAGGTGGCCAACACCCAATGCTGTGGACAAGTTGGCAAGTCATGCTGAATGAAACAGGCTAGGCAGGAGGGCAGTGGCTTGTGGTGCATTTTTCCCCATGGCCCTATTTGTGTGGAATGTTGCAGCCGAAACTACTACACCGCCATGACACCCACTTCCAAGGGTATGCTAGAACACGCCAGCCTGTTGCTTCCAAGTTGGCTGTGACTGTGTTGGCCCAAGAGACAAACTGATGGTCATTGGCATGAGAAACTTCAAATGCTGGTCCAACCTTGAGTACTTCTTCGGAAGAGAGATGCTCGAATTGCAGTGCACTTTGTTGAACTTCCTTATCAGGATATAATACAGCAAACAGCGAATTTCAACAAGCATTAGAAATGTAGTATCCTGAATGGGGGCTGACTTCCCTAAAAATGATACATTTGAGATCTATGACAGAAAAATGGTGTCGACATGTTTTATCGTGAAGGCCGCGAAGTATTACTGTAGACATTTTTTGTATGATCCCCAGTCTTCAGTGATGACTTCTTAGGTGAGTAAGGGAGGTGGGCAGGATGGCAAAAGTTTGAGGCCTCATTAACAAGCCCATTAACAACCTGTCCAGAATGGCCATGTGCTCTTGCTGCAGCATTTATAAGTGATATTGGTTTTTGTATAAAAAACAGTGATCTGCGCATGGAACATTGCAGAATGAGGACTGGAACACTGCTCTGGGATTAAATAGAAAAACCATTAAACAATGGAAACTTTTGGTAGGAATATCAAGAGTGTAGGAAAAGATAGGTTGCTACTTACTGTAAAGATAACATGTTGTGTTGCAGACAGGCACAATTAATAAGACACTTACACATAAGCTTTCAGCCACAGCCTTCATCAGGAAAAGAGAAATACACACCATTCATTCATACAAGCAAGAATACCTCATGCATACATGACTGCCAACTCAGGCAGCTCATCTGACCAAAGCTACTGGAGTTGGCAGTCGTGTGCATAAGGTGCACTTGCTTTTGTGAGTGAATGGTGTATGGTTCCCTTTTTCTGACTAAGGCTGTGGCCAAAAGCTTAGGTGTAAGTGTGTTTTAATTGTGCCTGTCAGCAGCTTAATGTGTCATCTTTACAATAAATAGTAATTATCTTTTTGTACATTATAGAAAAATGCTAGACATTTCTGCGTAGTGGTGCTGAACATTAGCTGCATTGTAGTGCCTCAAGAATTTTGGGGTAAATTCTAGAAACACTCGGCCTTCCACCGTCTCGAACACCTGCTATTTTAGGTGTTAGTGTGGGATAGTGAGAACGTTTCTACCGATCCACCTGTTTCTATGTGCAGTTCGGAAAGTTTGTTATTAGAAGACCGTAAGAGGTGCGAGTTACTGACAATGACAAGTGTTTTCCACCAGTGCCACAGAAGATGTGAGGAGAACTCAATGAATAATTAAGTCATATTCTTTGATGTGTTAGTGTCTGAGATGATTGTAAAAAAGACTATTGAACAGTTGAATATAGATTGCTATGCACATTCATTTATTGGACTCACTTGAGACTAGAGACTTTCGAATTACTTAATGTCTTGGCTATGAACAAAGCAAGACACATGTATGCTATTTAAATATGTGTGAATGAGTCTAATGTGTAAGGAATAAGTTAGCATGCAGAAGTTATTATCTGAGAAAGTTGAAAATATAAAGTGATTGACCTGATATATGAGTACCACAATTATTTCAATGGTAGAGGAGTATTTTAATAAATTCCTTAACCAGCTGTAGTCTTTGGAGAAGAAGCTTGTGGGAGATCAATGTAGCTGATTACCCAGAGAAGAGGATCAGCTACACACAATGTGCAAGTTAACTGAATTGAGAGACGTGTGTGCCTTGCAACCCAATACCAAACTTTCTCTTGTCTTCTGAAAAACATTAGAGCATGTGCTGCTTGGAAGGCACAGTTGTCAGTGTTGTCTGAAGGTGCTTCATCCTGGTAGCCAAGCATGATCTCCATATGCTGGTGCGGGTTGATCAAACATCATATGACAGGCTGTTGCCTTGTGTCCAGTTGAACTTTGATGGCTTCAGGTATGATTGATGTGGTAACTACAGGTTACAACAGATGTAGTGCTTGATTGTCAGTTCTCTGTAAAGTGTCTACCTGTTTTTCTGCTGTGAAAATTAAATTTCACTCCAGCTAGTCTTTTCAACATGGTTCGCGAAGATCAATTTGTTATCCAGTACTAAACCTAGCTATTTGGTTTAGGTGCTCTTTTCAAACATTTTTTTGTCATTCTTTGCCCTGAAGTTTGGGTTTTTGTGTTGTATGGGAAAGAACTGATGTATTATTTCTTATTTATTGATGATCAGGGTTATTACAAAAAAAAACATGTTTTTGGAGATCTAATATCTTGTTTATTGATGCTTGTAGTTTGTGCTTTCAGTTTTGAAAATTTTTGTCAGTGGCCCATATTATTACGACATTGTCTGTAAATGTGCTCACATTTATATTTTCAGTGTTCTTCAACTCGTTAATCAGGTCATTTATCTAGATTTGGAAAAGGTGCAGCTCCTGAATGCTCTCTGTGGACCTGAAACTTAACATTGCTTGTAACTTGGTTGTACCTTGTGTTTTTGCCCATCTTTGTGTCAGGAACCTTTTTATGCAATTTAACATGTTTCCTAGAAATTCATTTATTTTCAGTTTAATTAAAGCTTACTCCTCCACACTGTATCATGTGCTCCTTGGAGATAAACATATACTGATTATGAGCTTTGTTTTATTGAATCCATATTTGATGTTGTTTGTCACTTCAGAATTGAGTTGGATATGGACATGTTATTCCTGAAACTTACATTCTCTTCTTCTCTAATTTCCTGAGTTTTGAGGTAGTAATTGAGTCTTGCAGTTAACATTTTTTGAAAGGTGTTGGCTGTTACTGATGTCATTGTGATTAGTCATTAGGATTAGATGTTTTCACTTTGTTTTCCTTATTAGAGAACTGGTATAACTGTGGCTTTTAACTATTCTGTTGCTAGGCTTATGTTTCTTCTGTAAAATTTGTTGTATGTGGATAAGAGAATGGATCTTGATTCATCCAATAAATGTTTTGAAAAATCTGGAAAATTAAGTCTGGTTCTGCACTTTTTTTCATTTGTACGCTATTTACAAATTAATTTAACTCTTCCATAGTGAAGTCACCATTAAACGAGTTTTTAGTTCATCTACCTCTTTAGGTTTCTCTTGCCGATATTTTTTTTGCTGCAATAACAGATCAGGAGGTATCACGAAATGTATCTGCATCATCTGAAACACGACATCCTCATTTACTGACACTGCTAGAACTGACTGTGTTCACTTACTTGGACTGACAATACCTTGACCTGTCTCCCCTAAATTTACTGCGCCTAGAGATTTAAGTTAACTGAAACCAAGAAAGTCTACTTTCCTTCAGTTTGGCTGAACATCACTTTCACACGTGCAGGTAACTACCCAAAAACTAGAACATCATGAATGGTCACCCATTCGTCCAAATCAAACAGATTACCACTGCTAAAATATTCTTCTATACAAACTGAACAACTTGTGATGTATTTCTGCGTACAAATACAATGTCAGTTAATGCATTGTGCACGAAATCCATCAGCAACACACAATAATTCATATGAGGTTAAATACAGAGCAGCAAAACATGCAGATGTAGGTAAACACTTAAAGACTACATAAATAAAGAAACATTGGCAATTAAAAGCAAATGTGAACAAATCAGTACTGTTTAACTCTTCTCACATTAGTATTAGTAACTATTGTTTGCAAAAATGACTGTGTTGGAAAGGGTTTGCAAAGTTATGGTTATGAAAAGAAATAATTAAATGAATGAAACCAAGTTCTAAATGTTATTGAAATTAAAACTGAATTGTCTTACAATGTGACGGTTTATCAAACAATGGAAAATCCAGGATGAAATATAACAATACTATGAGAAGAAAAGTTACTACCCATCATATAGCGGAGGGGGGGTGGAGGTGGGGGGTGGAGGTGGGGGGTGGGGTGGGGTGAGGTGGGGGTGGGTGGGGGGGAACTCTTCCATCCTTACACAAACCCTGCTCTCAGTCCCTTACCTCATGGCTCATACCCCTGTAATAAACCTAGATGCAAGACCTGTCCCTTAAATCCTCCCGCCACCAGCACCAACTCCAGTCTGGTCACTAATATCACCTATCTCATCAAAGGCAGGGCTACCTTTGAAACCAGTCATGTGGTCTACAAGCTAAGCTGCAATCACTGTGCTGCATTCTGTGTAGGCATGACAAACAGCAAGCTGTCTCTCTGCATGAATGGCCACCAACATACTGTGGCCAAGAAACAGGTGAACCACCCTGTTGCTGAACATGCTATCAAACATGGTATCCTTCATTTCAGTGACTGCTTCACAGCTTGTGCCATATGGATCCTTCCCACCATCATTTCTGAATTATGCAGGTGGGAACTTTCCTGCAATATGCCCTACGTACCCATAGCACTCATGGCCTCAACATTCGGTAGCCACTTTCCTCACCCATCCAGCCCCTTTCCTGTTCCCATTCCAGCACGACACAGCTGTAATTCCACCACTACACCCAGTCTTTTTATTTCTCTCCTTTTCTACTACTTCCCCCCCCCCCCCCCCTCACCACCTCTCCCCTATGCTCCATGCAGCACTTCACTGTCCGCCACCCCTACTATACTATCCCCCCCCCTCCCCACCCCAAGCTCCTCCTTACCCCCACTCAGTCGCCACTCCCATCATGCACTGGTGCTGCTGCTCACAGTGTGGTGTCAGTTGCGTGAGACTGTGACTCAAAATGACTGTTTACAGTTACGTGAACTGAGTGACCAAGGAAAGTTATTGTTGTCTCTATATACAGAATTCTACGTCACCGATTAGAACGATGTACTTTGCAGTGTGTCTGAGCCAATTAGCCTCCAAAACAGTTTCCACTTAGCCGATGTTGTCGGCTAGTCATCAACATTAGTCCATTATCCTTCAGCATCTAACCCAGTAACTGGTGTTATCTTGATCACTAGCTTCAGTTGAGAAATTGACAGGTAGGCTTGATATTTGCAGAATTAATTCCAGTTTGCCTGCCTGCATACAACAATGAAAATAAAACATGCTGCTTCCCATTAACGCATAATGTAAACTGACATCATATTGTTTGTTTACATTTTAGCCACAGTGTTCAGATTTATGGTTTACAATCATAGTGGAGCACGGTTCACAGTATATCTGTCTGCACTATGAAAGTAAATCAAGTCAGTTGCACTGGAAATCATTAGTCTGTGTTTAACCTGGAGAATAAGTGCCATGCGCAATTGTCTAAGCAAACACTTCAACCTCACAGCAATCAGCATGTCATACATTCACAGTTGAAGTTCTTCGTGTCAGTATATGACGTGAAAATGTATGATCATGTTTTCTGTTTTATTACACAGTCCATGGTAAACACTAAATAATTTGTGCTGTCTGCAATTGAAAACAGTACCTTTAAAGTGTGCACACAGCTTACTGGTTTGCATATCATTGCATAAAGAGTCAAAATGCAGGTCCACAGATGAGTAATGTGACATGTAAAGTCACTAGTCCTCAAATTGAGGTATGCACCAAGGTCATAAATGTAACACTGTCCAAACACTGATATGTTTCACTGGCCACCAACACTATGTGTAGCAGTACCTGCATGGCACAACAATCACCTCATCTCCCTTCTTCTCACTTCTGACACTTTGTTGATGCTTTCTCTTTTGACCTATTAATGTGATTCTACATCAATCATACAACTCATTTCACATAACTGTTTCAAAGATTCTGATTACATCAATTTACAATTTTATACGAAATCACAAATTCATATCACTCTGTCCATAGAAAAAGAATTCAAATAACATGTTAACAAGTAAGAAAGGATTCATCAGAATAATTGAAAGTGGGAATCACATTCATAACACTATATTATATAACCAGAAACATAATTATACCAAGAATTAACTACAAAATACTCATTGTGAAATAACCTTTTCAATGAATGATGAAAATAAAATAGGAAAAAAGTAAAAGAAAATACAGTAAAAAGGGGGAAAAAACTGTACATCAACGGGTAGTGTTATTTCACACTTTCTTGTTTCTTTTGCTTTTTGCTGAGAGTATGTTGTGTGAGGTAATATTTGTTAAACTCTCCAGCTATAACTTTTGGACCCGTAGATTCTTTATTCCCAATTTTCACAGACTGTTTCTTCTTAAGTGTCTTCTTATTATTTAAAGTCTTCATTGAGCAATATGCTTTCATGCTATCAGGTTTATTGACTTTCATAATCGAGAAATTATCCCATGTTTATTTTCCTTTTTTTCCACCTTACTTTATCATGTGATAAAGTCATGCTTCTGTTCCTCTTTCATTTTTCCTTCTGTATTTTCAGCTTCTTATGCCTGAATTTCTTTTAGTCTGAAAGATCACTGTTCCAATAGATATGCCCTTATGAGATATTTTTGTTCCATAAGGGCTTGTATAAATACATCAGCCCTCATGATATATTATTTTTGGCGCTTTTGTTTTAGAACTTCCAAAAAGGCAGAGGGTGCTCCATATTGTACGGCATCTGCACAGAAACTGCTGACTAGATTGCCTACCATAGTGGTAAAATAACACTATTTTGCTTTCTTGTAATTCCACATAATTTTTGCTATATTGTTTTTTGTTACTGTTGTTACATCTGTTGCTGTTTTAGCCATTCTATATGGCCACTGCCAGAGCTCCAGTTATATATTTTTTACACTGGTGAACAATATTAGCAAACACTATTGATAGATCAGGGTTAGTTGGGGTTTTGGAATAATGAATGAATTTTTTGTGGTCTATGCCATTATATAGCATTGGTAGGCATATCCCCAATTAGGTGATGCGGTATTGAAGTCTGCAACTATAACTGTATTATTTGTGGGTGTTATTATGGCTACACTGAAGTTTTTATTGATTGAGGAGGGTTGTAAATTACAAAGATTTTTAGTTTGGTTATTTTTCCAATTGCATGTTGTAAATAAATTTGGAAACATTGAACCACTTTTAAATTAACAATCATGCTATGAAATATCCTATGCCTTAAATGAGGTAGCAAACTTAAAAAATTAAAACACTCACTTTTATAAAAAAAAAAAAAAATAAATAAAAAAATAAAAAAAAAGTTATATACTCCGTACACTTCCCGTTCATTTCTCCTCCTGGATCCCCAGCTTCACATTGAAAATTTATTGCACGCATTGTATTCACCTTCATTGTTTGTGTCACTCTAACCGTAAATGGTTTCAAATCCACTATGTTCTTAAGACTAATTTTCTTCTTTGACTTTGGATAAACTAAATAGAATGTATTTGGGTGTAGTATACTCATTACCTCAAGTGGACCTTTGTACACTTCAAAAAGTTATGATATCTCATTATTTATCTCTCTGGATTTTTCATATGTCTTAACTAACACTAAATCTCCCAATTTAATATCAACCTTCTTTATCTTTTCATCATGTCTTCTCTGCCACTCCTCCAGTTTCTTTTCCACCAACTCCCTCACTTATTTCTTCCTCTCATCCCAACTTAATTGATTTTTAAGAGGAAAAGCCAGTTTCTTCTCTAATGAACTCAAAGATCTCGCTCTTTGCATGATCTCATGAGGAGTAAATCCTGTTATATTGTGGACAACATTATTATTACATCTTCTCCCATGAGCTATGGTTGTAGCTGCAGTATATGTGGCACAACTGTTCAGTTTCTCTCATGTAACGCCTCCAGGTTTTCCTGCTGGCTGATATGTTGATGTATGCAGGGTGAGTCACATAAGACATAACATTCCTTTTACTATGTGTATTTTTACACATATTGAAATGCAGTTTTCAGCTAATGTTAGAGCATCGAGGGACACATGTGTTTCTGTTTGTTAATATTCTTAGTGTTGGTATCAATTGAGATAATGAAGTAAGCACTATTTTTTTGGAACCATATACTTTTTGTAACTGCATTCAATAATTCTTGAGTAGGAAATTACAGTGATATAGCATAATGTGGCATTTGAACCTACTGAAGAAAAAAAGAAGGAAGAGAGGGAGAGAAATGTCCTAGAATGTGAGAGTATAGTGGCTGGAAATGGCATTTGTGATGCAAACACTGCCAAGTAAGCATCTTGGACCAGGCTGCAAAGTTGTATACTGTAAGGTAGCCCTGTGCTACAAGAATAAAGCTTTATTTCCCCGTGAACCAACTTAAAGCTTCGATGCAGGTTCACCTATGACTGTTGTATTTGGAAATACGACATAGGTAGAATCTAGCTATTACAAAGGCCTTAGGAAAACTATTTCACATTTGTGTATCCTCCCAGACTTACATGAGTTGAAACGGAGAAATTAAAAAAATGAAGAGGTCTTATATGCTGGAAAAAGCAACTATTATATTAAATATCTAAACGTTAGAAGAAATATTTGGCCTGCCCTTTCCTGCATGTGCCTGTGTGCTTTTTAGAGGTAAAATACATGCTGTTGGACAGCTGTCTCTACTTACACTGCTCTAAACTATATTATATGGGATACATTCATTGAACTAAGTACTTTATTAAAAATACTTTGGTGACCACTGGTACATTGCTAAATAAATATTCTTCTTAATGAAATGTCATTTCATGCTGAAAGTAAACGTGTAATGACAGTGTTGCCAGCTGAGTACAATACACACCATCGACTTATTTGACATTGCAATGCAATTTCATACACACATAAATGAAATAAACAATTTACTAACATTGATTTGGTAACCACCCAAATCACATAACATAAATTTTGTCTTCCAAAAAAATAGCTTAATCCTTTATTTAAGCATGTATTCAGACTGTTGATCATGGGTTGAAAGTCACATTTACAATCACCATTCGAAAGAATGATGAATAGCTGTAATTATAGTGGATGACATTTTAGCGTATGCCCTGGCAAATCAACGACACATATCATCTGGTGTGGTTGGGGCTTTGCTATAGACTGCATCTTTGAGTGCTCCCCAAAGGAAGAACTCAAGAGGAGTCAAATTGGGGGACCTTGCAAGCCATTTGATAACAGAATTTTGTCCTATCCAATGATTAGGAAATTTCTCATTCAGTAGTTGTATAGCAACATGGGACGAATGAGCTGGACATCCATCGTATTGCAGCCATATACACTGTCAAATATCCAGTTTTACCTCTTCTAGAAGAACCTGCAGAATGTTTGTCGGAAAGCAGCCACACAAATATCCATTTAGAACACTAGAGATTAAGAAAGTGTGGCGTCAAAAGTTCGTATCGACCATGAAACTTATTATCTGTGAACTCTAAGTGCTCTGTTGAGCCTCCATCTTAACTTTATTTTAGTCAGTTCTTTGTTATACTTCATTCTGTATGAATGCAGTGTTAAGTGTAAATATATACGAGCTATGAAATATATGGGAATTAAGTTTTCTATATTCCGATTACCAATCCTGTGCCCATAGTGGTGACCCCGCAGTTCGTTCGTGTTTCGCGTCTTCCACACCGGTGTTTATACAACAGGTTATATGCACTACTTAATGACCACCCCAAACAATGCCTTGTTCGAAGATGTTGAAGCACAACTCCGCTCACCGAGGTTCGTCGTTTCTTTGCTGACAGCGTATTCATCATTTACACACAGTGATTCGCTTTCTCAACCAATACCACATGCTAACCTCATTAGTTTTCAATAGTCAACAACCACGCCATTAGAGCGAACAATGGACTCATTCTTCGCATCACCGGATTATGCCCATCCGACAGTGAAATGTGAACTGAACAATATTTCGAATTGTGTCCCTTCAAATCAAGTGTTTGAAGAACAAAGTGATCTCCATTCGAATACATGTTTAGCCACCCACTGGCATGCTACATCAGTTACTGTCGGGCCACGTGCAGCATTGCCATTACTACAAACCATGGCAGATCTGTTCCATGCACATAGTGTTCCAGTTGTGTCCAATTTACATGCACAATTCAGTGTTTTGCGTAACATGGGCCCCTTATGTCGCCTCAGTGGCTGGCCACATGCACTACAGGCATGTTATGCTTCAGATAGTTTCCATGCAAGTGACGTTCTCCCCCCCCCCCCCTCCCCCCCCCTTCCCCCCTCACTTGTGGGGGTCCCTGTTTCTGGTCGCTCAACTGCCTGCCGCTCCCACAGCACTGCCTGTGGCTGCTGTGCCGGTCTCTCGCCCTGTTCCGGAAGCGGGTCATTTACATGCAGCATTCTTCACTCATGATCCAGTTTCTGGGCCCCCTTGTGTGCCATCCATCCGCCCGTTTCCTTGGTACCATCTGCACCTTCCGCACCATGTTTTCGTGACACACAGTCAACTATGCCAGCTGTCGCTACTACGGATTTGCACGCCTGGTTTAAATCCGGGCCTACTACGCCGGCCTCTGACTTAACCTCAGTTCAGCCGCTATCACAGGAGACACTGAAGCAGCCGTTGTCACCCCCCTCCTGGCCACCTGCTGAAGCTACTGCCCTTATATGAGGACAACTCAGCATAGTGGTCCGTGCTCATCAAGCATCTGTTCGAGTTACGTCATGTCTGACGACAACTCAAAGTTTCTCTGCCTCATCACACACCTCCACGACCACTCGAATTTGATTTGTGACCTGCTCCTTTCACCGCCGCTTGCACCAAAATACGAGTTTGCAAAGAAGACTATAGTGGAATGACTTGCCTGCTTGTCACAAGAGTTAATAATCAAGATTCTCTATGAGGAAAATTCTCAACAAGGAGCACCTGGGGGAACGCGCCCCCTCACAACTCTGGTGCTGCCTTTGATTGCTTGTGAACGAGCATACCATACCTGACATCACGCTATGGGCTGTGTGGTCTGCCAAACTACCTACCAATCTACAAATCCATTTGTTACCACACTCGTTCGAGTCCATCGGCTCCCGCCTACACAGTTGTATTCCCTGCTGCAGCAACATCAGCCGGTTCATTCCACACTGTTCGTCTGCACAACCGTCCCCACAACCAACCTTTGGCCAGCAGAGGCAGGGCTCGCTCTGTTGTCACCTCGTCTACCTCTCCTGACAGCATCGGTTCACCCTCTCTGCTGTCCGAGCACTCCAGGATTGCCCATGCACCTTATGTACCGGTCTATTTAATGGACCAAACCTCCTCCTTACCCTGCTCACCCTTTCTGCTGGTACCGCAAAGTGTTCAGTGACGATGCCAAGAAGTGCAGGTTGCCATGCCAATACCCAAATGCCGACCACAGGAACTAAGAGACGCCGAGTCCTGCGGGGAACCTAACAGGTGTCCTCTTACATTATACTCCGTTCACTCGTCTGACCAGCCGAGTGGTCGTCTCTATGTGACTGACATTGCATAAGGTCTAGCTTTTCTGGTCGACACTGATGCTAACATGTCGATCATACCTACTTTGATGGCTCCACCCACTTCGTCACAGATGGAGTCACTTCTATAAGCTATCAACATGTCGACGTTACCTACCTCAGGCTCAGTAAAGTTTATAGTGACCCCATCTCCTTCTCTACGTTTTCCGTGGATGTTCTACATTGCAGACATTGATGAACCGAACCTCGGTATGGATTTTTTGTCTCATTACGAACTATCTCCGAACACCGTACAGAGTTCAGTGCTCCACCATCCTACGAACACTCACATACTGTACACCTGCACCTATGTCCAACGCTCTGTTTCCACCGCAACATGCGATGTCATACGCGAGTGCTCCACCCTCGTCCTGCGTTACTGACCTACTGTCAGAATATGACTTGGCGACACAACTCCACCAGGACAACAAGAAGCTTAAACAACACATCGCATCCACTTGCAGTGAGCTCTTCGCGGCTTGCACCTCGCTTCTGCAACTGCAGGCCACGGCACTGCCACCTAAACAAGATTGCTCGGCCAAGCCTAACTCGAACTCTCACTAGGTTAGTCCAAAAACCTTACTTGCGTGTGACGTTTGACATTCTAACCTCCCCCCCCACCCGACCCCCCCCCCCCCCCCCCCCCGCCCCCATCATCAAGCAAGCCTCATCCAGTGGCGTGTGTTTCAAACAATCCTGCTAACAACACTCGCGCGCATGTTTTGACCAGGCCCACCTCTCGGACAGCTACTGTGTGTGTTGATAAACATTCCCCATCTCTCACTCACCAGCCACGTGACCCAGCAGCCATTGTGGCCCCACGTGCAACGCCAGTGCCGCTTTTGCCCATTCCGGTTGTCCAGTGCAAGGTTAACAGTGGACAGTTGCTGCCCGTTCCCCTCTGCTTGGCGCTGCGTGCGCACCCACTCCCTCCACACAAGTGCACACCGCGCTCCCATAAGAGACATGTGACTTTCGTGCTACCTCTCCCTACTCGCACTAACGGCTATGCCTCGTCGCACCCTACTCGTGCGAAGACTCGGCGCCAGGACATTAACCAATCTCATGTGCAGTTCTCAGTTTCTTCCGTCACTGATGGAACGACACACAAGATAATTACCACTACCGGCCCTCCTATTAGGCATAAGGTCCAACACCTCAACCCTATCAAGTTGCGCGTGGCCTGGCAGCAGATAAATGAACTTTTGGTGGCAGGATCTTTTGGAATGTGCAGCGATTACAGACGATCATGGACAATTAACCAGTGCTGAAAATCAGTAACTTCACTCATATGTTATCTGGCGCCACAATTTTTAGTGTTATTGACTGTAAACGCACCTACCACCAGATTCCCGTGGTGCTGCAAGATATTCCTATAAGATGGCTATTATCACGCCGCTCGGTTTATTCCAGTACCACTTCATGCTGTTCGGCCTAAAGAATGCAGTGAAAACATGGCAATGTTTCATTGACTCTATCTCGTGACAGTTCGAGTTTTGCTTTGCTTATCTGGACAACATTCTTGTTTTCAGCAGTTCAGCAGAGGAACATGAAAATTATCTGTCTACGGTCCTCCAGACCTTGAACTCCAACAGGTCAACAAAGACAAGTTTCAGTTGCGCCAGGCATCAGTCTCCTTCCTAGGTTACACCATCTCTGCTGACGGAATACAGCCTCCCTAATCTCATATGCAGGTTATCACGTCTCTGCTGCCTCTGGCTACTTACACAAAGGGCTATACCGTTTCCTTGGCACCATCAATTACTATTGTCACCATCTGCCTTCCGCCGCCGCTGTTCAGGCACCCCTGATGGACGCACTATCAGGCAAACAAACTTCCGGTATCAAACCCATCTCTTGGACTGTCCAATGCTAGAGGCCTTCAAGGCTCTGAAGACTTCTTTAGCTCATACTGTGATACTCGCCCACCCCGACTCCTCGGCTGAGTTATTCCTCACTATGGATGCCAGCGACATCGCGGTGGGGGCAGCGTTGCAACATTGCAAGGTTGACACAGTTTCTCCCCTTCATTTCTTCTCCAAGAAATTATTTACAGCTCAGACAAAATATTCTGCATTCAATAGAGAGCTCCTTGCTGTTTACAAGGCGATCAAACATTTCCGCCCCAATGTCGAGGAACATTCGCTTTTCATCCTCACCGCTCACAAACCACTGGCAGAAGTGTTCTGCAACCCACCTGAGGACCCACCCCCTCGACATTACCGCCACTTTGACCTGGTTTCTCAATTCACAATGGACGTCCGTTACATCAAGGGTGCAGATAACATCGCTGCAGATTTCTTCTCATGGATCAGTGCTGTTTGCTGCATCGTTGATCTTTCTGATCTGGCCTCCCTCAAGCTTCTGACGAAGATTCTCAGGCTCTCCTACAAGACCCTAAAACATCACTTGTTTTCACAAAGGCTAAATTTCCTGGCATTTCCGATGAGGTCTGGTGTGATTCTTCGACTGGCACCCTACACCCTTTGCTCCCACCCTGGCTGCGCCACTCGGGCGTTCGAGCCACCACACGTCTCGTGTCAGAACATTATGTTTGGAAGAATATCAAACAGGACTGTCAAACCTGGGCACGCAGCTGCGTCGCTTGCCAGCACAACAAGATCAGCTGCCACACCTCCCCACCTCTGGGCAAGTTCGACATTCCCGCAGGATGATTCCGTCATGTACATATTGATCTGATCGGGCCTCTTCCTCCTTCAGCAGGCCATAGATATATCTTATCAACTATCGACTGTTTGTCTCGCTGAGTTGAGGCTGTCCCTCTCCCTAACATTACTGCTGCGACGGTACCTGAGGCTTTCATTGGCTCGTGGATCGCATGTTTCAGGTGCCCGACCACTATCACCACCGAGCAGGGTCGACAGTTCGAATCCTCCCTTTTCACCATCCTCTGCAATATCTGTGGTTTTAAAAAAATACACACTACCACCTATCACCCACAATGCAATGGGTTGGTGGAGAGATGGCACCACACCCTCAAGATGGTCCTTCGATGCTGTGATTACCTCAGGTTGGAAGCTCTCCCGTGGGTGCTACTTGGTCTACCCTCGACCTATAAACCTGACCTACAGGGGACTATATCCAGATTTGTTTTCGGCGAGAATCTGGTCCTACCAGGTGAACTTATTCTTCCCCAGGTTAGCGAGGATCTTCCCCCCTCGCCAGATTTCATTAATCGGATGCGTACGCATTTTCAACAAATGTGTTTGCACCTGCCCATCAGTCACTCACCGCCCGAGACTTATGTTCTCACACCACACTCTCCGACTGCTCCCATGACATGCTGTGTGTTGATGCGGTTAGGCAGCCTCTTCAACCTCCTTATCTTGGCCCCTACAAAGTCGTGCGGGGGGGGGGGGACATGACTTTTGATATCGTGATTAAAGACCGCACACAGACAGTTTCTCTGCATCACCTGAAACCAGCTTTCGTTGACCCTGATGGCCTTACATCGCTGCAGTTGGACTCTGCAGACGATCCATCCTTGATCGACAATGAAGACTTACTCCCATTAACCTCACCGCACACCTCTTCCACCGAGGACTGTTCGCCACTATTCGCTGGTTTCCTGACCTCGCCCCCTGTTTCACCCTGCACAGGTTTCGCGCCCTCACCTCCAACGTCAGAGACATACACACCTACTATCAGTTTGTCCTGCAGATTGCCCCCGTAACAAATGAACGACGTTTCTATAGTGAGGTTCGACAACAAAGTGCTCATTATTTTGACAGATACTGAGGTCCCGCCATCGGACAGTCCCTTAAATGTCAACATTGCACACAACCTCACACTCCCACGTGAGTGTGACTAGCATCTCTACGTGCTTTCATTTCTATGGATGGCTCGACCCACTTAAGGGCCACACACGCCTCCACCACTCCGTTGACCGCCCTGCCCGCTTACTCCCAGGCCGGTCGCCGTCTCATCCGGCCACGGTAGCTGACTGACTAAGAAGTAGACCTGCCTCTCACCGCTCTGCATGCACAACCCCCCTCATTTGAGGTTGAAGTACCTGTGGTGTGCTTGCCTACGTGCACGATTGCCACCGACTTTGATGCGCACACGCCCTCACCCTTGGATGTCTGTAGTACATCTGTAGTACTCCATACTGCAGGGGGGGGGGGGGGGGGTAGGAAGGGGGGTAGGGGGGGGGGGGAGCTGTGTGGTGTCGATAGTTTGTATCTCCCATTTCATCTTCATCTACATCCTCTTCCATTTCCAGAACATTGTCCTCAAGTACATCGCCCTTGTAGATGAAATGGAAGATACAATACTGCGTGAAGAGTTTGACAGAGCACTGAAAGACCTGAGTCGAAACAAGGCCCCGGGAGTAGACAACATTCCATTAGAGCTACTGACGGCCTTGGGAGAGCCAGTCCTGACAAAACTCTATCATCTGGTGAGCAAGATGTATAAGACAGGCGAAATACCCTCAGACTTCAAGAAGAATATAATAATTCCAATCCCAAAGAAAGCAGGTGCTGACAGATGTGAAAATTACCGAACTATCAGTTTAATAAGTCACAGCTGCAAAGTACTAACATGAATTCCTTACAGACGAATGGAAAAACTGGTAGAAGCCGACCTCGGGGAAGATCAGTTTGGATTCCGTAGAAATGTTGGAACACGTGAGGCAATACTGACCTTACGACTTATCTTAGAAGAAAGATTAAGGAAAGGCAAACCTACATTTCTAGCATTTGTAGACTTAGAGAAAGCTTTTGACAATGTTGACTGGAATACCCTCTTTCAAATTCTAATGGTGGGAGGAGTAAAATACAGGGAGCGAAAGGCTATTTACAATTTGCACAGAAACCAGATGGCAGTTATAAGAGTCGAGGGGCATGAAAGGGAAGCAGTGGTTGGGAAGGGAGTGAGACTGGGTTGTAACCTCTCCCCGATATTATTCAATCTGTATATTGAGCAAGCAGTAAAGGAAACAAAAGAAAAATTTGGAGTAGGTATTAAAATCCAGGGAGAAGAAGTAAAAACTTTGAGGTTCGCCGATGACATTGTAATTCTGTCAGAGACAGCAAAGGACTTGGAAGAGCAGTTGAATGGAATGGACAGTGTCTTGAAAAGAGGATATAAGATGAACATCAACAAAACCAAAACAAGGATAATGGAATGTAGTCGAATTAAGTCAGGTGAAGCTGAGGGAATTAGATTAGGAAATGAGACACTTAAAGTAGTAAAGGAGTTTTGCTATTTGGGGAGCAAAATAACTGATGATGGTCGAAGTAGAGAGGATATAAAATGTAGACTGGCAATGGCAAGGAAAGTGTTTCTGAAGAACAGAAATTTGTTAACATCGAGTATAGATTTAAGTGTGAGGAAGTCGTTTCTGAAAGTATTTGTATGGAGTGCAACCATGTATGGAAGTGAAACATGGACAATAAATAGTTTGGACAAGAAGAGAATAGAAGCTTTCGAAATGTGGTGCTACAGAAGAATGTTGAAGATTAGGTGGGTAGATCACGTAACTAATGAGGAGGTATTGAATAGGATTGGGGAGAAGAGAAGTTTGTGGCACAACTTGACTGGAAGAAGGGATCGGTTGGTAGGACATGTCTTGAGGCATCAAGGGATCACAAATTTAGCATTGGAGGGCAGAGTGGAGGGTAAAAATCGTAGAGGGAGACCAAGAGATGAATACACTAAGCAGATTCAGAAGGATTTAGGTTGCAGTAAGTACTGGGAGATGAAGTAGCTTGCACAGGATAGAGTAGCATGGAGAGCTGCATCAAAGCAGTCTCAGGACTGAAGACCACAACAACAACAACAACAACAACAACAACAATCATGTCCCCTTTTCTCAAAGCTTGAAATACCTCATCAGCAGGCTACAATGCTCTTTTTCAAGAATCAGTGGCAACCAACAGGTCATTCACATCCGCCATTATTTTGGAACTCATCTCCAGTCCTAAGACTTGGTATAGTGCTCTTATGAACACTGACACACTAATATTCAACCCAAACTGAACTACAGAATATTGGTAACACATTCTGTTCACCAAAACGCATTATACTTCTTATACGCTTCTGCAAGACTGATCATATAATTCATCTTCTACTATTTTTCAATATCCCATCCATCTCCTTTGGGTAATCAGTCTCTCTACTCACCATTATATTCAACATCCTAGCACCTTTGATTACCCTGTCACTACTATCATTTTTACCAATGATCGGTGGACTATTCTATTCACTCTTTACTCCTTTCTATAGCCCCACACTCCATCATCATCTCAGTTTCTTTGTACATTGCTTCTCTCAAGGAAAACGGCATAGAAAAAGATTTTCTTGCAAAAGGTTCTTGCCTTTTGATGTCTAATTTATACTCAGAAGTCCTTAAATTTACCTGGTTTATTAGAGAATATCTCCCTGTTCACTCACAAAATTTCTCTCAACTGCTCTGTCTATTGCTCATTCAATCCTGGTACTTTATCCAGTTGGTTCTTTAATTCTTCCATTATTCCTCTCTCATCTCCACTACCACCATAGTCTAGGTTTGTTTGTAAATCTCCAGCATCAACTCCTTAATTTTAGTTGTCCTATTTGTAGTAACACTGTTCACGTTTACGTCGCACTTCACTTAGCGTAGACCGGGACTGTGTCCTAGGCATGCCCGATGTTAACTCACTGGGCACGGCCCGTGCTGCCAAGTTGTTGTTATGCTGGCAGAGGTCACGTCCGAATTCTCGCGTGCCCTCTGGTGGACGGGACTCTACTTGCGGCAACTACCGTCCGTGACGCGCCGTGCCAATGTGCACCTCCCGCGATCTTTCTGGTGGCTACTGCACTCCTTCTCCTTCAGGGGTTGAAGCCACTGTGATCCACTGCGTCGGAAGGTGGAGCGTCGGGCAGGAGCGATGACCTCCACATCCATTGGATGGCCAGAGTCGAGGGGATCTGCTAACCCTCGAGCCGGAACCTTCGAATACGGCTGGAAGTGACCCACACGAAAAGGCCCCCGTCGTCCCACCACCGGAGTCCGGGACAGAACGGGCGACAAGCTGTCGAACTCCGGATCCTGTTCCACCTCGGGAGGGGCAAGACCCAGTGGCGGGGACGAAGGGGAAGGGACGACCGCAGGTGAACCAGCCTCCTGAGAAACCGGCCCTGCTATGGGGGCCAGCTCTCGCTGGGGCATCTCGAACGATGGCGATGCCGGTGCTGGAGCTACTGGAGGCTGCCAAGGCCGAGAACCATCGCAGTGCGGCAGAGTCACAGCGGGGAGAGGAGGTAACGTCCCCTGTGAAACCAATACAGGTGCCGGCAATGGGGAAGCCGGTGTCCGAGAGGTCGGAGTGTGGGTGCCCGAACGCGGACGTAGCTGATTTTAGTGACGACGTACCACCCGGTCCCCCGCCTGCAAGGTATAGAGCCGGGGGCCATTTCGGTGCAGGACCACCGCTGGTATCCGACGTGGATTGCGACCAAACCCACGGGCCCAGACCGACATACCCAGTGGAAAGCCAGGTACTCCGTTTTGTGAAGACTGGCGAGGACCAGGCCGGAGGAGGTGCAGCAGAGTCCTAGGTTGACGCCCATGGAGGAGCTCTGCGGGGCTGAGTTCTCCCATTGGTGTGGTCCAGTATGCCGTCAAGAAAAACGTCAATGCTTCCTCCGCAGAAAATTCGTGCACATACTTTTTCATCTGCATCTTAAATATGCGCACCATATGATCGGCTTCCCCATTCGATTGTGGATGGAAGGGGGGAGAGCAAACGTGCCGAATACCGAAGCGCCTACAAAAATCCTGGAAGGTCTGCAAAGTAAACTGCGCTCCATTGTCCGAGACCAGGGTGATTGGCAGACCTTCCACAGAAAAGATTTTTGCTAGTGCCTGGATTGCAACGTCTGAAGTGGTTGAGGAGCAGCGAACCACATATGGGAATCGGGAATAAGCATCAATGACAATGAGCCAAAAGCCATTGAGAAACGGGCCCGCAAAATTGATGTGAACGCGTTCCCATGCTTGGGTTGCCGGCGGCCATGAAGAGAACGCTGCCCTGGGAGATGCTTGTTGGCTAGCACACTGAGAACAGGCAGCCACCAAGTTCTCAATTTCTCTGTCAATACCGGGCCAGTACACATGTCTGCGAGCCAAGGTTTTAGTACGGGAAACACCCCAGTGCCCCGCATGTAATAACGTGAGGACCTCCCTTCGTAAACTTGCAGTAACAACCACGCGAGGAGCTGTATCATCGGTAGCCAGAAGGAGAACTCCTTCCAAGACCGAGAGGCGGTCTCGTAGAAGAAAATAATTACGAAGAGGGTCCAAGGCCCGGCCCGGAGGGCAGGATGACCACCCCTGCTGAATGAGGCGAACTACTTGCTGGAGAACCGGGTCAGCCGCCGTTTCCCTGGCGACTCGAGAACTAGTGATCGGGAAGCCATCAACCGCTTGGTGGGATGCCACATCCAAATGAAAACACATAATTTCCTCTCGATCGAACGTAGGATCCGGGCCCACCAGAAGACGGGAAAGAGCGTCGGCGTTGGCATGCTGTCCTGTAGGGCGAAAATGAATGTCATAATGGTACTGAAAGAGGAACAAGGCCCAGCGCTGTAGTCTGTGGGCCGCCCTATCTGGAATCTGAGAGGCGGGGCCAAATAACGATATTAACGGCTTATGGTCAGTGATTAACTGAAACTTCGTGCCATACAAGAAAGGGTGAAACTTGGTAACAGCGTAGACAATGGCCAAAGCCTCTTTTTCCACCTGGAAGTAATGGGCCTGCGCGGGACTAAGCGTTTTAGACGCAAACGCCAGTGGTTGCTCGGAACCATCTGCGTTGCGATGGGCCAGGACCGCCCCCACCCCATACTGCGAAGCATCTGTAGCCAGGACCAACGGCTTATGGGGATCAAAAGTAGCCAAACAAGGGGCGGACGTGAGGAGGCCCTTCAACGAGGTGAACGCTCGCTCGCATGCAGGCGACCAATAAAAAGGAACACCCTTGTGCAGAAGGCAGTACAGGGGGTGGGCTATAGTGGAAGGCCTGGGAATGAACCAGTGGTAATAGGCTATCTTGCCTAAAAAAGCTTGTAACTCTTTCAGCGAAGTGGGCCGAGGAAGTTTGACGATACCTTGGACCAAACTCCCTAGTGGCTGGATGCCGTGCCCAGATACGATGTAGCCCACATACTCAATGGACGGTTGGAAGAAGGTTGACTTATGCAGGTTGCAACGCAAGTCCACAGACCTGAATTTGAGAAAGAGGGTGCGAAGGTTGTGCAAGTGTTCCTTCATGCTGCGGCCTGTGACAATTATGTCATCCAGGTAATTAAAACAATGAGGGATTGTCGACGTGACATGCTCAAGATAACGCTGGAATATCGCCGGGGCACTGGATATTCCAAAGGCCAACCGCTGGTATTGGTAAAGGCCAAACGAGGTGTTGACGACCGCCAGCCGTTTGGAGTCCTCATCAAGTGGTATCTGATGATAAGCCTCCGACAGATCAATTTTTGAAAAATATTGGCCTCCCACCACGGCGGAGAACAATTCATCAGCATGAGGCAAAGGATAGGTGTCCACCACCAATTGGGAATTAATGGTGGCCTTGAAATCGCCACAAAGACGTAATTTTCCCGAGGGCTTCCTTACAATAACGAGGGGCGAAGCCCACTCACTGGAAGAAATGGGAAGAACGACCTCTAGGGCTGTCAGCCGGTCTAGCTCTTCCTTTATCGGAGGGCAGAGAGCCAAGGGGATCTGCCTCGCGCGTAGAAAATGCGGGCGAGCCGACGTCTTCAACGTTAAGTGAGCTTCAAAATCCGAAACACGCCCCAGGCCCTCCTCAAAAATATCTGGAAAGTCTGAGATCAAAGATTCCAATGATTGATAGGGAACGTCTTCGGAGACCAACTGTACGGTGTCAGCGATAGAAAAACTGAAAGCTTGAAAGGCATCCAGGCCAAAAAGGTTAGCGGAGCTCGCATCACTGACAACAATAAAAGTAATAGGCCGAGTGACTGATTTGTAAGTCACGTCGGTAGTGAATTGACCCAGTAGGGGAATGAACTGTTTACCATAACCGCGTAGACACCGGTAAACTGGCGCCAACGGGGGCGATCCAAGGTCGGAATAAGTTTGTGCATTCACAACGAAACTGCCGGGCCCGTATCTACTTGCAGTTGTAACCGGCGCGACCGAACCAACACCTCGATAAAGAGTTTGCATGCCGATGCGTCGGGACCCTGGCCCGATGAAACTTCCTGAATGTCATCGTCCATGTCCTCTGTACCTGCTTCCTTCGATTCTTTTGAGGCTGAGCGGCAAACTTTAGCAATGTGACCTTTTTTATTACATTTGCGACAAACGGCCCAACGCTGGGGGCACTCTGACCGATCATGATGTATATAGCACGCCGCACAGGACGGCAACAGGGGCCGGTGGCCAGAATTCTGTTTACGCGCTGTGCGGGAGCAGCCGTAACGGCCGGATTGTACCACTCGCACGTCGTCCACAACGGCCGCGGCCGCGCCGCCCTGAACCTCCGCGACGTCACACCACACTGCCAGCTGTTGACCTGCTGCATGAGAGACTTCATACAATTGAGCAGTGGACAGGACTTCCTGGAGGGAAGGGTCTTCTAACTGAAGGGCCCATTGCCGGACCTCCCTATCAGGGGCCGAACGAACAATGTCGTCATGTACCATAAAGTGGGCATACGACTCTCGCAACTGCTCCGTGGCAAAATGACACTTGCGACTAAGACCGTGCAGGATAGCGGCCCACGCCCGGTAAGACTGATGGGGCTGTTTCTTGCATTGATAGAACTCGACCCTAGCCGCCACAACATGCGTGCGGCGGCGATGATATGAAGACAGCAATGAACACAAAGCGTCAAAAGACAAGGACGAGGGTTCCTGCAACGGCGCTAGCTGCCGCAAAACTTGATACAGCGAGGGAGATATCCAAGACAAGAAGAGACCACAACATACCTCCGCATCGGCAACATGAAACGCCTGGAAATGCTGCCGAAGGCAATGTTCATATGCGTCCCAATCCTCCGCCATCTCGTCATACGGGGGAAAGGGAAGAGGGAACTGCGTCGGAGCAGACGGCGTGGAGAGCAACGCCGGAAGCACTTTTTTCATGGTGGCCATGAGCTCCGTCTGCTGCACAACCAAAACCCGCACCAAATCCTCCATGCCGTGGAGAAGCTGTGAAACTGGAACAACGACGCAACACGTGAAAGAACGACCCTGCTTGTCGCCAATTGTGTAGTAACACTGTTCACGTTTACATCGCACTTCACTTAGCGCAGACCGGGACTGTGTCCTAGGCATGCCCGATGTTAACTCACTGGGCACGGCCCGTGGTGCCGGAGTTGTTGTTATGCTGGCAGAGGTCGCGTCCGAATTCTCGCGTGCCCTCTGGTGGACGGGACTCTACTTGCGGCAACTACCGTCCGTGACGCGCCGTGCCAGTGTGCGCCTCCCGCGATCTTTCTGGTGGCTACTGCACTATTAAATTGTTATTGTCCACTACTATCCAGTCAAAACTACTTTCTACACTCAGACCAGGTACTACAAAGAAATTGTGGACCAGACCTATACCCCCAAGTTCAAACTCCAAAATAATTTGACACTTAAAAGCTTTACTCAGTTTGCCCATAGTACCCACTACATGCAGTCCCAATACTGGCACATCCATTACTTTATTATCATCCTTTATACAATTATAAAATTCTTCGGTAGCTGCACTAATTTTGCCACCAGTGTCCAAAAGAGCTTTTTCTTCCATACCATAGGCTCTTATTCTTACAAATGATTGTACAGCTTTAACATCATCACCCTCCTCTTACTCATGTAATAAGTCTCTCTCAACTTTGTCATGTTCCCAATCTCTACAACCTAACTTTGAATGTAACAATACAATGAAAAGGATAGTTGCTACTCACCATACAGCAGAGCTACTGAGTTGCAGAAAGGCACAAGAAAAAGACTGTCACACAGTTAGCTTTTGGACAACAAGACCTTTGTCAAAATTAGACAACATACACACATGCACGCACTCATGCAAACGCAACTCACACACACATGATCACAGTCTCTGGCAGCTGGAGCCAGACTGCGAGCGCCAGGGCATTATGGGAGAGGCAACCGGATGAGGGTAAGGAGAAGAGGAGATTAGCAGGGTAGGGGTGGGGGACGATAAAGTGCTTCTGGGAGCGTTCAGAGACAAAGTGGAGAGTGTAGCAGCTAGGTACAGTTGGGAGGTTAGACAGAAGGTGGGGGAGAGACGGGGTGGGGGTTAGCGGAAAAGGAGAGAAGTAAAAAGACCAGGTGCATTGGTGTGGAATAGAGGGCTGTGTAGTCTTGGAATTGGAACAGGGAAGGGGCTAGATGGGTGACAACAATGACTAACGAAGGTTGAGACCAGGGGGGTTATGGATACATAGCATATATTGCCTTGAGAGTTCAGGGCGGTCCACTTGTTTCTTGGCCACAGTTTGTCAGTGGCCTTTACAGTTCGTAATTACCCTCCAAACCTTGTACGAAAATAGATCGCCAATGCTTTATCTTTACAGTCACCTAACACCTCCCAAAACTCCACTGTCTGGCCACTGAGGAGCATTCCTCTCCTGACTCAGTACCACCCAGGACTGGAGCAACTGAACTAAATTCTCTGTCAGGGTTTCAACTATCTCTCGTTGTGCCCTGAAATGAGAAATGTCCTGCCCACTATCCTTCCTACTTCTTTTCACAGTGGTATTCCACTGCCAATTGAACCTACATAATATACTCATCCATCCCTACAAAACCCCTGTTCTCAATGCTTTGCTTCATGGCTTGTACCTCTGTAATAGACCTAGATGTGAGATCTGCCCCATACATCCTCCCCTACTCCAGCCATGTCACATACATCACCTGTCCCATCAAAGGCAGGTCTACCTGTGAAACCAGTCATGTGATTTACAAACTAAGCTGCAGCCACTGTGCTGCATTCTATGTGGTCATGATAACCAACAAGCTGTCTGTCAGTTTGAATGGCCATCGACATACTGTGGCCTAGAAAGAAGTGGACCACCCTAATGTTGAGCATGCTGCCCAACACGACATCCTTCATTTAAATGACTGCTTCACTGCCTGTGTCATGTGGATCCTTCCCACTAATGACAGCTTTTTTGAATTGCACAGGTAGAAATCCTTCATACAATATATCCTATGTTCCTGTAACCCTTCTGGTCTCAACCTT
This sequence comes from Schistocerca americana, assembly GCF_021461395.2. NCBI lineage: Eukaryota > Metazoa > Arthropoda > Insecta > Orthoptera > Acrididae > Schistocerca > Schistocerca americana. The sequence goes on along the minus strand of NC_060126.1, from coordinate 321,292,460 downwards.
CGATATTCCTTGTCCTTACCCATCTAGCCCCTTCCCTGTTCCCATTCCAGCACTGCACAGCTCTCTGTTCCACCAATGCGCCCAACCTTTTTACTTCCCTCCTTTTCCACTCCCCCCCCCCCCCCTGCCCCCCTCATGCTCACCCTCTGCCTAACCTCCCAACTGTACCTAGCTGCTCCACTCTCCACCTCGCTCCACCTCGTCCCTGCATGCTCCCAGCAGTACTTTATTGTCCCCCACCTCTATCCTGATATCCCTCCCCACCCCAACCTCCTCTTTACTCCACCCGGTTGCCTCTCCCATAATACCCTGCTGCTCACAGGCTGGTTCCAGCTCACAGAGACTGTGGTCATGAGAGTGTGAGCTGCATTTGCATGAGTGTGTGCATGTTGTCTAATTTTGACAAAGGCCTTGTTGGCTAGAAGCTAATTGTGTGACAGTCTTTTGTTGTGCCTTTCTGTGACTCAGCATATCCACTACATGGTGAGTAGCTACTATCCTTTTCAATGTATTGTTACATTCCATCTTGGACTTTCCATTGTTTTAACTTCAAATTTACTTTTTGTGCTGACTTGTTTCAAACTGCACATAAACTTCTTTCCTCCTCCTTACGAATTGCCATTCTGGTATCTTTACCTGTGATGAAAACATTAATGTTCTCCTCCTCATCTGCATCTGTATCACTATTCATAGGATTTATAGAAGTCTTCCCTCCAGCAGTTTCAGAAATCTGCTCTTCGCCTTCCTTATTATTTTTCTGCAAGCTGCCATGCAACAGAAATACATCTCTTTGTGTCCTTTGTTCTTTGTCTTCTCCTTCTTCATCTTCTTCTTCATTATAACTACTTATACTGCTATTTCATTTCTCACTATCAACACTTGAAATTTGTATCACTTTATTTTCCTCTCTCTCATCTCCCCACTCCACTCTTTAACTCCATAGCAGATTTGGGAAAACATTTCCATATGTGAACCCTCTGACTCTAAATTACTTCTTCAAGTAACTTCAGGTACTATCTCTTCAGTCACCAAATTCTGACTCTCATGTCTCCTATCACCATGACTAGTATTACATATATTACATATTATTAAACTTCTTGTCGTACCATAGCAACTTGTAACATTGGCAGGCCCAAACGTTTGACCTGCCCAGCACTGGCCCTCACTGTTGCAGGGTACTATTTTCCACCTGAAATTCTCATCTTCTATCATGACCTCTACTGCTGCCTCTAGAACTCATTTGACCTCCTCCTCTACCTCTCATATTTACTTGGTTTAATCTGTTAGTCTGCTCTCAGTTTTCCTGGTATCACTAAAAGTCTTTTTTTTTCCCATTAAACGAACAATTTGTTTGCTGTCTGTCTACAACCCTCACTCTATTCAAAAGTCATTACTATTATGATTGTGTTCTATCAATCCACATCTTTTGTTTGGAGGCAACTTCCCCATTACTATCTTCTTAGTATCCTTATCACTCCAAGTACTATCCAAATGTTTCATTTTATTGATCCACCTGTCACAGCATTCTCACATACTTTCTGCATGTCTCCTGTTATGCCATGGAGGTTTCTTAAAAGCTTCTAGAACATCAGTTTGCTTCTCTTTGGACCAGTACTGCCACAGAAAATCTGACACAAATTTCTTAAAGTTTCATATTTATCTGGTGCATCCATTCTTCAATCCAAACTTTCTCCTTTTAAGCAAGCATTGGCCATCCTTAACTTATCTATCTCTATTCACTCTACAGTAAACTGGTTTCTCAAACTATTTATAAAAGACACAGGATGTACATTCCCTTCATGATCAAACACTATATTATTAAAATGACTACTGTCTCTCAGATGTACTACCACAGCTGAATATGGATCTCTTCTATATTGTACTGTTCTTTTTAAAGTCCCTGCCCTCTTCCCAATCACAGAAGTGGCCCTTTTAATGTCTTCCACTTCCATCTTAGCCTTTTTTTCGATGTTCCTGGAAAACTCAATTACTATATTCCTTCACTTCTGTCTGTCTTTGTCCACATTTTTCTGTTTGGGCTTCGGCATATTTATCCAAGTGGTCTATCTTTTCCTTTGTGATGCTCCCAGATTTCTTTTGTTTTCCATTTAATTATAATTCTGTTTCCTTAAATGTCTTTTTAAAGTCGTCTTTAAATTTACCAGACTCTTTATTTACTTTGAATCCATCTTCCAACTCTCTTTTAAAATCCTTCAAACTTCATTTGAATTTTTTATCTAGCTCCTTTTTTGACTCATCTACCTGCTAATAGTTACTATTTGCCCCCGCAGTTCTTGCTGCCCTTCTTCCATTTTATTGTTAACAGCTTTTATCTGCCTACTCATTTCCTTCTGCCCTTCCACCATTTTTGCTAATAGCAATTCAAACACATTTTCTGCTCCTCCCTTGTCATCTACTTCTCTTTTGATGTCTGGTTTCAATTTAACAGCTAATCCTTTTTCTATATTTTTGATAACAGGTCCTGTATCTTTATCTACCATTTGTTCACTTCCCCATGTCTGGGAACTTGCTACCCTTTCATCCTTTTTAATCCTCATTTTGTATACTCAATGAAATGAACACAAAACAAAACAAATCACATACCACCAAGTCTCAAACTTCGATCCTAAGATTAATAGATTTGTCAAGACAGTATTAAAATAACATTGTCCTATCACTACATGGTCGACATACTGGTATATGGTGATAATGGATCAGGGGAATCAAAATGTAACTGTATCACCCAAAGCAGTACCTCCTCGAAAGTTGACTAAGATAGAACTGATAGTGTTCAACTGCTTGGACTAACAACACCCCAACCCATCTCCCCTAAATTTACTGTGCCTGGTAATTTTAAGTTAAATGAAACCAGAAAAACTCTACTTTTCTTCAGTTTGGCTGAACATTACATTCACACCTGCAAGCAATAACCCAAAAACTATAGCATTACAAATGATCACTCATTAGCCCAAATCAAACAGATTACCACTGATAAATATTCCCCTATACCAACTGAATAACTTGCGATTTGTTTCTGACTTCTAACTTTGTTTCTGACTTCTAACACATTGGGGGTTAATGCATAGCATCCAAAATCCATCAGTTGAACACAATATTTCATTTGAGGTTAAATGCAGAACATCAAAATATGCAAATGCAGGTGAACTCTTATAGACTATATAAATAAACATTGGCAATTAAAAGCAAATGAAAAGAAACCGAAACTGTATAACTCTTATCTCATTAGTATTAGCAACAATTGTTTACAAAAATGACTGTGTCAGAAATTAATGAGTTTGCAAAGTTTTATGGTTGTGAAAAGAAATGATCAAATGAATGAAACATGTTTTAATTACTGTTCTAAATGTTATTGAAACTAAAGGTGAATAGTATGACAGTATGACGATTTACAGTTACGTAAACTGAATGACCAAGGAATGTTGTTTTTATTTGTATATAAAGAGTTTATACATCACTGATTAGCACTGTGTCTCTTAGCCAATGTTCCTTCAAACTAGTTTCCACTTAGCTGATGCTGCTGGCGAGTCATTGACATTCACATTGTTAGTTCATGATCGTCGAGCATTTAATCCAGTAATTGGTGCCATCTTGCTGACCTCCTTCATCTTGAGTACCAATTGTGAATGTAACACTAGTTTCACAATGCATGGTCAACATTTAAATCTATCTGGTAAAAAGAGACTTGCATCAGACATAAACAAAGCTGTTGAGGTAATAATTCGTGAAAACAGCTGTGAAAACAGACAGGCTATCGCCATAATCCCAATGCGCAGGGAAACTAGTGGAAAGGGCCAACTCCAACCAGATTTGGACCAATATTAACAATCCAGAACAGGAGGAAATTCAAAGTGACAAACTGAAAGTACCATTAAGGCTCATGCACTTTAATATACAATATCTTAGAGATAATCTCAATGTTTTGCAGACTTTTGTAAATGATCATTCACCTCATGTAGTTGTGTTAACTAAGTGTGGACTGAAATCTGAGGAAATTATTTACTTTAAACTAGATTGCTATTTGCTAGGAAATAACTACTGTACACAGCATCTTAAAGGTGGAGGTGCCGCAGTATTTGTTAGAGAGCAGCTCAAAGTAAATAAATTAAACCATCTAGATCTGTATAATAATGAAGGCTTGACTGAAGTGACAGGCATTGAACTCCATATCAAAGGTTGTGGAAAGGGCACGATGAAACAGAAAATTATTGGGATTTATCGTCCACCTAAATCAGAGGCAGGGTGTTTCATAGATATTTTTAGTAGAATAGTGGGACACTGTGACCCAGACGAGGTAACAATACTTGGTGACTTGAATATAGAGGCAACATCTTGCAATAACCATAACAGCAGGCTAATAGATACCCTTAACTTACATAATCTCATGAATGCAGTAAATTCTGATACAAGAGTAACTCAGTCTACTTCTAGTAGAATAGACTACATAATACGAAAGGACTCAGGTTGTAGAATGTAAAAAGAGTGCTTAAAGAGAAAAACATTAATGCTTTTAAAAGTAAACTAGAATCTGAGGAATGGCAACTGGTTCTTCAGCAAGAAGGGTCCAAATGCAAATGGGCCAAATTTTATGATATTATTTTACAATATCTTAATTTTCGCTGCCCAGTGAAAGGAATTAAGAAAGATGTATCTCACAACCAAAATGTAAAAAACACGAGACTGACCCTTCCAGCGTACATGATTAAACTCAGGCAAAATATTGAGGATCTAAGTGTGCTTCATAAGTCAACTAAATTGCAAATATTTAAGGATAAGTGCAATCAAGCTAAAAAACAATTTCAGGAACAGCTCTCAAATTTAAGAAAACAGATCCTAGATAAGGAAATAGCTCAGTCATCAAATATAGGGAAGACTTCATGGAATATAATAAATAGATATCGCAAAGCCACCCCTAAGTTAGATGCTCAGATTGACAGAATCCAACATGAAGGAAACCATATTAATGATCCAGATATAATCTGCAATATATTTAATGAATATTTTATATCTTCAGTTGTGAATCCAGTTAATAACACTGGTCTGACTCGGATGGTAAAGCCTTACCCTAGGCTGGAAATTGCTTTTGAATTTAAGGAAGTGAATGTGGAGGAAATAGGAAAAATAATAAATAACTTAAAGAATAAGACCTCATCTGGCTGGGATGGACAGAGTAGTATTATAATTAAAAAATGCAATAAGCAATTAGTTGAAATAATTACCCATATGATCAACAGTAGTATCAGGGAGCACACATTTCAAAATATATTGAAGAAAAGTACAGTTAAACCTGTACGTAAAAAAAGGATCGAAAGAAGAGCTATCAAACTTCAGGCCCATATCACTAATACCAATTTTCAGTAAAATATTTGGAATTGTTTTGTTGACACAACTTATTGATTATTTCACAAAGAATAATTTACTAGCAGAAACACAGCATGGCTTCAGAAAGCATCACAGTACTATTACGGCAATTACCGAATTTCTCCACAAGCTGTATGATGCCCTGGATGCGGGAATGCAGATAGCAGGGATATTTCTAGACCTTACTAAAGCATTTGACTCAGTGAACCATGAGCTACTACTAAGCAAACTGGAAACATACAATATAAATGCCACATCCATACAACTACTGATCACTTATCTAACCAATCGTAAGCAGTGTACAAAGCTGAGTTATGAAATTAATGGTCAGATGAAACATTTCCAATCCAGCTATGAAACAGTAAAACAAGGTGTACGTCAGGGCTCCGTATTGGGGCCTTTCCTTTTCCTGGTCTACATTAATGATTCAGAGGCACCTCTGTACTCCCAACTAGTAAATTATGCAGATGATACCTCACTTTTGTTCTTTTGCAAACAAACTAATGACTTGACATTAGCTGCAACTGATGACTTAAGTCAAATAACTACCTACTTCCATGATCAAGGTCTAAAAGTCATATTAGGAAATCCCAGCTATTACCATTTAAACTTGGTAATTCATACCAAACCTGTATTGATAATATAAGTGGCATCAAGAAAGTAGACACTGACAAATGTAAATTTTTGGGGATATACCTAGATGAAAATCTTAGATGATTACAACATATCAATGTTGTATGCAATAAAATCAGCAGTTCATTGCAGTTAATTAGCAAACTATCGTAATTAGTCTCTGAACAAACATTAAAAACTGCTTATTATGGGACTATATTTGCATATATTAATTATGGAATAGAGGTATGGGGATGTGCTGCTGATAGACACATGAACAGAATCCTAACACTGCAGAAAAGAGCAATCAGGACCATGCATCAACTAGGATACAGAGATTGATGTAGGGAAACCTTTGTGCAACATAAATATCTAACAGTATACTCCTTGTATCTGTACAAATTAATAATATTCTTTCTGGACCATAAAAATAATGAAGCTAAGTGCTCTGATGTGCATACCCATAGCGCAAGACAAAAAGATTGCTTTTTCAGAAACAGAACTAAACTAAAGACAACAGATCATAGTCCTTGGATTAATGGCCAGATATGGTTTAACAAACTGCCAAGCGCTTTAAGATGCCACAGAGGTAAAGCATTCAAAAGGGAATTAAAATCATACTTAACTCTCAAATGTTTGTACTCACTGAATAAATACTGATATTAAAATGTAGCTATTCTTAAACTTAAATGTAGGCCTAACTCTTCAATCTATACAATGTACTATTCTGAGGTCCGCGGCTCGTGGTCTTGCAGTAACGTTCTCACTTCCCACATATGGGTCCTGGGTTTGATTCCCGGTGGGGTCAGGGATTTTATCTGCCTTGAGATGACTGGGTGTTGTGTGTTTATCATTATTTCATCCTCATTCACTCGCAAGTTGCCATAGTGGTGTTAAAGAACTTGTGGAGCGGCGGCCGAAGTCCCCTGCGAGGGGTCTCCCGGCCACCAATGCCATACGCTCATTATTATTACTATTCTGAGGTGATTGATATATATTATTTTTGTAACAACATGCTGTAAATTCAGATACCTATACTATGTAACAACTGTATGTTGCATTATGAAGTACTGTACCATATATTGCCAAGTGTGTCACCCTTAAGTGGCTTCTTGTAAATGTGAATTGCAAATTCCTACTGTTTGTACAAAAATTGTATAAAAATGCTATGACGTTTGCAAAAGTCACCAGTTGGTGACTATATGCAACAAAAGATAATAAATAAATAAAAATAAATAAACTGGTATGCTCAGTGTTTGTAGAGTTCATTCCAGTCTGCTTAGATGCTTACAGTGATGAAAATGAAACACACTTCTTTCCATTAACCCATGATATAACCTGACGTCATAATGTTTGTTTCACATGTTAGCCACAGTTTTCAGATTTGTAGTGTACAATCATGGTGTGGCACTTTTCACGGTATATCTGTCTGCTCTATAAAAGTAATCAAGTCAATCATACTGTAAATCATTAGTCTGTGATTTAAACTGAAGAATAAATGCTGTGGGCAGTTGTCTAAGCAAACATTTTAATCACACGGCAAGCAGCACATTGTACATTCTCAGTTAAAGTTCTTTGTGTCAGTATATGAGACAGAATCTGTTACCATATTTTCTGTTTAATTCCACAGTCTGTGGTAAACACTAAACAATTTGTGCTGTTACAATTGCAAACTGTACCTTTACAGTACGCATACAGCTTACTGATCTGCCTAACAAAGTTTTAAGTTTTATGGTTTTATTATTAATGAGACAAAATGCAGTTCTAACAAATAGCAGTGTGAGACATAAAGTCACGAGTGCTTAAATTGCAGTACGCACCGAGATCATATATGTAGTACTGTCCGAACACCGATATTTTCCACTGGCAACCAACACAATGTGTAGCAGTACCTGTGTGGCCCGACAATCACCTCCACTCTCTTCTTCTCGCTTTCTACATTTTGTTGATGCCTTCTATATTGACCTACCAATATGATTCTACATCACTCATACAATTCCCTTTACACATCCCTTTCCGAGATTCTGATTACATCGGTTTACAGTTTCATACAAAATCACAAATTCATATCACTCTGTCCACAGAAAATGAATTCAAATAACATGTTAACAAATGAGAAAATACACAGAAACATAATTATACTGAGAATTAAATCTACAGAACTCCTTCTGAAATAATTTTTTCAGTTTATGATGAAAATGGTGTTTTTTTTTTTTTTTTTCCTTGAGTGTACTGTGTAAAGCAATATTTGTTAAACTCTCCAGCTATAGTTTTGGGACCTGTAGCTTCTTTATTTTCTATTTTCATAGATTCTCTATTCTTCTGTGTCTTCCTATTGTTTAAAGTGTTCATTAAGCAATATGCTCCCATGCTACAGTTTTATTTGCCTTCATACTTATGAAATCATCCCAGTTTTGTCATTTGACGTTGTTTTCTGTTTTATTTTTGCACTTTCCTGTCATAGTGTGAAAACGTTCTTCTCGTTTTCCAGCCGTATTTTCAGCTTCTTGCTTTATGCCTGACATTCTTTTGGTTTGATAGATCACTGTTACAAAAGAGCTTGTATACATGCGTTCACATATGGACCATGTGAAGAATGATTGTTTGAATGCCTCTGTATCTGCAGTAATTATTCTAATCTTATCCTCATGAGCCCTATCTGAGCAATATGCGGGGGATTGTAGTATATTAATAGAGTCTTTATTTTAAGCCAGTCCTTGAAACTTTGTTAACAGACTATCTTCAACAGTCTTCCATTACAGCTCTTTCAGTGCCTTTGTGGTACTCTCTTCCAGATCAAGCAAACCTGTGACCATTCACGCTGCCCTTCTCAATATGCTCTGTTAGCCCTATTTGGAATGGGCCCACACACTTGAATAATATTTTCTTGAACTGATCACACATGTGATCTGTACACAATTTCCTTTGAAGACTAATTGCACTTCTCAAGTATTCTACCAGTAAACCAAAGTCTGCCACCTGCTTTACCCATGACTGAGCCTATTGACCCAGGTATGTGTAAGAGTTGGCCGATTCCAACAGTGACTCATTGATATTATAGTCATAGCGTACTATGTTTTTTTTCATTTTGTGAAGTGCACAATTTTACATTTCTGAACATTTAAAGCAAGTTGTCAATCATTGCACCAATCTGAAATCTTATCAAGATCTGACTGAATATTTATGTAGTTTCTTTCAAATATTACTTCATTATAGATAACTGCACCTCTGCAGACAGCCTGAGGTTACTATTACTATTGTCTGCAAGGTCATTAATAAACATCATGAACAGCAATGATCCCAACATGCATCTGTGGGGCACACCTGAAGTTCCTTCTACATCCAAGATAAATGTTGTGTCCTCCCTATGAAGAAGTCCTCAGTCCAATAACAAATTTTGGTACACCATATGATTGTACTTTTGACAAGTGTGGGTGTGCTAACGAGTTGAATTCATCTACCTGGCTACCATGATCCAAATCTTTCAGTATGTCATGTGAGAAAAGTGTGAGTTGTGTTTTTGGCACTGAGGAGGTCATTCTCTTCAAGATACCTCATTATTTTTTTAACTCAGAATATGTTCTAAAACACTGGAGACTAGTTCTGTGGATCACTTCTACTACCCTTCTTGTAGACAAGTGACCTGCACTATTTTCCAAGAACTGGGCATGGTTTTTTGTTCGAGGGATCTGTAACAGATTATAGTTAGAAGAGGGCTAATTCAACCACACATTCAATATAGAATCTCACTGAGATTCCATCAGGCCTGGAGCTTTGTTCAGTTTTAGCAATTTCAGCTATTTCTCAACACCACTGACACTAATACTCAATTCATTCATTTTTTTCTGTAGTACGAGGATTACATTGAGGCAATTCTTTGGGGGTTTCCTTAGTAATGGAACATTTGAAAGCGGAGTTAAGCATTTCAGCTTTTGCTTTGTTGTCCTCAGTTTCAGTTCCTGTTTCATTTGCTTCATGACTGGACAGTAACTTTGGTGCCATGAACAGCCTTTATATATGACCAGAATTTTTTGAAATGAAATGTAATTTGACAATATTCTGCTACAGCTGTTCTTGAAGGCCTAATGCATTGCTCTCTTGACAGCCAAACACATTTCATTTGCTATCTGTTTATCTGTAGCATGTAACTTGACATCCTCCTTTAACATTATTTTTCCTTAACAGTAGTTGTCGATAATAGTATTATTTTTCGAATTTTGGACAGGTCAATATTATCTCAGTTGCTTATCTGAAAACTGTCATATAATTTTATACACGGTATGTTATATTTCAAGCTAAAATTTATGTAAATGAATTACTTTATAAAATGTTTTTCTCTTGATGTTATAAGTGATAGTACTAGTCCTGAACGTCCAGTTAAAATTATTTTTTTTAGAAACATTTGAAATTTTGAACTATTGGCACACTTAAAATTTGTATTATTAATCATGCAATACTGTACTGGTTACTATTTTTATTTCTTGATACATTTATGAAATAATAATCGAAAGTAGTAATGTAACAGAAACTTGTAGAAATTAATTTGTTAAGAAGAATCATGTACCCTTTGGAGTATGGTTATTTCCACAGTATGGGGGAGTCGTAAGGATAATAATGAAAGTAATAATGCAACAGAAACTAGTAGGAATTCATTTGTTAAGAAAAATCGTAAACCCTTAGTAATATGGTTATTTCCACAGAATTGGGAAGTTGTAAGCATGCCTCTGATGTGATCGGACATATTTTTGTATTTTGTGTGAACAATGTAATTTTGACTTTGTTAAAGTGAAAAGTCTAAAGACTGTATTATATACTAAAATGTGAAAAATATATTTACATAAAAACAAAAATTCTGCAACAATAATCTACTAATTTAATTACATCAGTCCAACCATGAGGACCTAAAATGTGACATTTTCAGCTTCAAGAATCAGACTCCTAGACAAGAAGAACTGGAGCCAACTCTACATGAAAGCTAAGTCAACTAGAAAATTTATTGTAGTCTTTGTGTCTCTCAAATCTTCATAAAAAAACTAATGGGGACAATAGATGGATTTAGAAAGGAGGGGGAAGGTTACAAGCACTACAATTTGTTTTCCACCTGTTATGCAGTAATCTGTTTCTTTAGAAGTTTCTTTGCAGTGACTGTATCCCATGGAGGTCCCCTCGCATTAGGAACTGTTCTAGTGGGTACATATCTTTTGAGTGCATGGGCAACTTGAGCCATAGTTCCTCTACATGCTCCTGCCCTGTGCTGAAAGTTTCAAGTTTCTCATTGAGATGTGACACTACTGATTAGTTTATCTAGTTTATTGAACATATATATCTTTCTGCTTGTTTTATTTGTCTTTTGCGTGTTGGTAATCAGAGTTGCCACAACCATGTCATGGCCACTTATACCAGTTTTGATGTGGACATCCTCAAAGAGGTCAGGTCTATTTGCTGCTATGTGTTCTAGGTAGTTTTCAGATAAGCCATTTCGTAATGTTTCACAAGCCATCTTATCATTCCCATCACCAGCAAAACTGTAATTTTCCCAATTAACTATTGGATGATTGAAGTCTCCGCTGATGATTACAGTGTGATTGGGAAACTTATTTACGAGTGAATTGAGTTTTTCTCTAAAGTTTTTGGTTTCAACAGAAGATGTGTCTGGTTGGCAATAGAAGGATCCAATTTTCATTTTATGACCATCCTCAATACTGAGTCTTGCCCAAACAATCTCACATGCTGATTCTTGTCTTCTATGACTAGTATACCACCCCCATTTCCCATTTGCCTATCCTTTTGATATACTCTTAAATTTTTCCCAAAAATCTCACTGCTATCAATTTCAGGTTTCAGTCAGCTTTCTGTACTTAGTATTATGTGAGATTCACTACTTTTCAGAAAAGCTTCAAACTCCGGCACTTTGTTGTGAATGCTTTGGCAGTGAACCATTGTGATTTTAATACTCTCACTTGTGGGAGGCATTTCTTTCAATGTTACATTTATACTTCTGGGTTTCCTATAGCAAACATTATCTGGATTAGATGGAGAGTCACCTAATCTAAAAATCCCTTGTGTGCACCCCACACATAGTCAGCTACCTGAGCAGCCTCTGGCATGTAGTGTACACCTTACCCATTTAGGGGGACCCTGCAGTTCTCAACAATATGGTACAAGTCCAGGAAGTTGCAGCTTAGCTTTTCACAGAACCTTCAATGTCTCTGGTTCAGTTCTGCCATTCAATTTAGAACCAAAGGGCTGTGATCAGTTGTGGGACAATGCTGCAGCTTGTAAGCTTCGATGAAATTCCATACACAAGGTTGGTCTTCTCAACCTTCTCTGCCAGTTGCTGGAATGACCCACGTATGATCTCAGAGCCCAGACAACAGGTATAATTTATTCCAAGATGTGCCTGAATCTGCAATTGCTTGCACCATGTCCTCTTAGTGGCTGCCGGAATAACCTCTTCAACATGTTGAATGATGTTCCCAGTCGAACACACAGAATTGAGAGCATCTGGGGTTCTTTTCTGCCCCTTGCTGCCGTTTCCATAAGGGTTACTCTCATTTGCTACATGTCTGAACTGCTGATGATTAATAAATTTCCGCCAGGGTGTATGTGACTGAGGACAACCAGGAAATCCGGGAAAAACCCAGGAATTTTTTCATCTGTGAAAAACCTGTGCTTTTTTAAATTCTGGGACTTTTTCATTGTTTTAATTTTCAGTTAAATTGTTGTAATTTTAACTGGCGAGAACTGATACTCTAACAAAAGAATGTTACTTTAGCCCACTACTGCAGGTTAAAACTGCAGCAGTAAAACAAATTAGAGAATAACTTCAGTTACAAGGAAAGTGCACCATTTTCAACAACAAAACAAAGTGCACACACAAGTGTCTGTGCGCAACAAAATATGTCAAAGGCATTAGGACTAAGATTACAATACTTTGTAACAACAAACTGTTTGTGGTTAGAGTGATTACACAAGTGTTTACATTTCTAATAAGTCTCATCAACCTGTGCTGTGACACACAAAACCCATCTTTGTAGCACCATGGAAGAAAATTTACTGAATAGCTTAGCTTTTATGCACTTGACAGAAGGCTTCAGTCAAAAATTTAAGACAAGACCAAACTACAGTATTTTTGAGACTGCAGTATTTTTCAGAATGTATTTTATAGCTATATAAAATGTTTATTTAACTGGCTTTGCTATAATTAAACCAGCAAAAGTGAATAAAATAGTTCAGTTGATTTAAATTTATTGCAAAGTCCTTGTGAAGACCATCTTGACCTTAACATATAGGCACCCTATCATAGGCAGATACACTGTGCTGTGCTGTGACATGGATAATTATTATTGTTTGTTGATACTATTATTACATCTGTTGTTGTTTTAGCGATTCTGTGGCCCTGCCAGTGCCCCAGTTATATACATTTTTGCACTGGTGAACAGTATTAGCAGACACTATTGATAGATCAGGGTTAGTCCAGCTTTTGGAATAATGAATGAATGTTTTGTGATCTTTGTCATTATATAGCATTGGTAAGTGTACCACCAATTAGGTGATGCAGTGTTGAAGTCCGTAACTATAACTGTATCATTTGTGGGTGTTATTATGGCTATATTGAGTTTTTTGTTGTTAGGAGGATTGTAAATTCCAAAGATTTGTGGTTTGGTTTTCTGAGTCCACACTCTAATAGCTCATATTTCGGCTACGTCATTTTTGCTCACCTTTTTCACTGCATCAAAATATAAAATTAGGTTGTTTCGTACTGCAGCTAATATTGTGCCAGCAACTTATCTCTTCTTGTAGAGTCCATGTATATTCTTTTATACTATAGTTTTTGATATTGTTCTCAGTGATATTTGCTTTTGGAACTATTAGGATGTAGATTTTTTTTCCATAGAACTGCTTCCTTAAGATCTGTTACTTTTCTAATTTAGAGTGTCCTCCTGCATTCTATTGAAGAATGTTTATGCTTATAACTGAATTTATATTATTTAAGTTACTTACAAATTTTGGCCTTAAAGGACTGTGTCAGACACATGTAACTTTGGCCTCTCTGTGGTGAAACTTGTTGCTGTACTTTGGGCCTTCTTGGTTTCCTGTATCAATTATATCTCATCTGGTCCAAGACTGACAAGCAATATTCAATCATTTGTCAAACGTGAGATTTGTAAGCTGTGTCCTTTGTGGTTGGGCTACACTTCCATAGGATCCTTCCAGTGAATCTGACTGGCATTTTCTTTTCTTGTGATTAGTTTTTTGGCCTCACTCCACTTTGAATCACATAATACAGGTACTCCCAGATATTTAATGATGTGATTGGTTCCAGTGCCTGGTTAGCAGTTACATAATTATACATATGCAGCAATCATGAGTCCTTCCCTTCAGCACAGAACATAGGTCAGTGGCCAGTGACCTCTGCTCCCTGAGCCCACCTGGAAGACCCCACCAGTGAGAATGAACATGGGAGGAAAGCCAAATATGGCAGTATGGCAGCAGTTGGCACTAAAATGCAAAGCAGGCCAAGTTCCTGCAGTGACAGAAGGTGACTCATAAAAACATGACAACAAGGTTAGCACAAGGGGACTGGTAGATGAAGTCGAAGCACTCATTCATGTTCTGGTGGAGAGGCTGTACCAAAAGATAAAAGCCAAGTTTATCAATAAGACAGCAGCCATACTAAATGTGGTAAAATAAGTGGCATTACCAGCAGCTCCAGCCATGGTTTCCAGAGGTGTTCCCTGGCCACAAAGCAGAAGTTTGAGCTGTTCCCAAACTTTTCTAGACCCAAATTCCCAAACAAAGGTCCATAGTCATAACTCCATAGTCCTACATAAGGTAGCTGAGTAAGAAATCCAATGAGATACTCATGTGCTCTTACAACAAACATTGGCCAATAAAGTAAATACAAAATTTGTAGTCCCATGGTTGTGAAAAGCATGCAACCCTCTCCTCCCTCATAGAGAGGAGAAAAACGAAGCCATCATTGCACACTTGAGCTTCAGTCACAGCTACTTCAAGAAACATTGTGGAGTCACATCAGTCATACACCATTCTTTTGCGTGCCTCCAGTTGCAGAATCCCATCATGTGATATGTTTTATTCCACCGTTGAGCATATTTACATACAGTTAGTGTCGTCAATGCTAACATAATAATAATAACAACAATAGTAATATAAACTTCAACATGACAAATGTTATAAACTACAATATAATAATGCAAGATGGATACAATACATATTTTTGCAAATGTCAATAACAAAAAGAAGTTTCCTAATAGATCAATTACAATATAAGTTAACTACATAGTACAGTGAATGACAAATAAATAATCACACAGATAATTAACAATAAGTACATGAAACAGTAATAAAATAGCTGCACAGTATGGCATATGTATAGTTTGCAGTTAATTTAAAGTTCATTCTCATAAGGAAATGCATCATTTGTCACGTACTCAAGGAACTCTTGACCAGAGTAAATTACTTTGCTTTTGATCCACCTCGAAAGATTGGTTTTAAATTTATTAACTGGCACTGTGTAGGCATTTTCAGGCAATTTCTTGAGGTAGACAGGACCAAGATATTTGTAGCTATTATGTGTCTTTGCAAGCCTAGCATATTAATTGTATGTCCACTTCTTATGTTATGGTCATGAACTGTTCTCCTTAAGTCAAATTTACTCAGATTCTCTTTAATGAAGACAAGTCAGTTGTAAATATACGGGCCAGGCACTGTCATTATATTTAGTTTCTTAAAATAATCTCAACATGATTCATATGGGCTAAGTTCTGCTATGCACATTATGGCTCTCTTTTGCCATTTAAACACTAATTTTGAGCCTATGGAATTGCCTTATAATAGTATTCCATAACTCAGATGCGAATGGAAGAATGCAAAATATGCACATAACAGAAGTTCTTTACTGATGCTGCTCCTCAGCTTGTACAGCAGATGTATGATCTATATGAAATCCTAATAATATTACTGTTTTTTTTTTTTATCATGACTAGGAGCATTCAGACTGAACACAATAGTTTCAGTTTTACTGTCATTCTTCTGCAGTACATTGCCACTACCATGCTGTGTTGCACATTTTCAAGATTGGTATCACATGTGATGATTGTTGTGTCATAGCATATAGCACTGCATCATGTGATACAACTGCAGGTAAATCATTTATATAAATAATGAAAAGGAAAGGTCCAAGAACAGATCCTTGAGGTACACCGTTTACAACTGGGAGACATTCTGACATCCGATTATTTACCTTAACTAACTGTTTTCTGGTGTCCAAGTATGATTGCATTAGGCATAGGGCATTCTCTCTCCCTCGGTAGTGGTAGAGCTGTTTTATGAGAATACTGTGGATACCATATCAAAAGATTTCCTGAGGTCCAAAGTGTTGCACAGATAATATCTTTATTTTTAAAACAGCTATACAGTTTTGCTACCATACACTCAACTGTTTTGACTGTAGAAAGGCTGGATCTGAAACCATACTGTGAGGAGGTGAGCATATCATTGTGTTCAAAATATTGACTCATCTGTTTATGCATGCAGTATTCTGTTATTTTTGATATTATAGGTATAAGTGATATTGGTCGATAGTTATCTCATGATGTTAAATCTCCTTTCTTATGTACTGGTTTAACTACAGATATTTTTAAGCATTCTGGATAATTAACTTCATTTAAAATTTTGTTGATTATTTTAGTCAGTGCCATTACAGTTTGATTTATGATATATTTAATAACATAAATTGAGAGACCATAGTAATCCTCTGCTATAGAATTACTGAGGTTAGCTACTGATTCATTGACCATCTTCTCAGTTACAAAAGTCCAGTGAAAGCTGTCTGTCTGCCCACTGTTCATTTCTGGCAGCAGTGCCTCTACCTTACTCAAATTCTCCGTTATGCTGTTATCAGATTGAGGTCTGACAAAATGCGCGTTTTGAATATCGGGTGGAATTGGTGTCCGGTACACTTTATCATCACACTTAGTTTCTGTTTTAATAATTTCCCATGCAGCTTTCCGTTTATTTACTGAGTTCAGTATATATGTATCATTTGCTTTGCACTTAGCTGCCTGGATTTCAGACCTGTAAATCTTTTTCACTTTCTTGTACATTTCCTTGTCAGTATTATTTTGCTTGGACCTATCATGATAGAGTAGCATTATGATTCTTATTCTACTTACATATGGGGTGTACCAGCATTTTAGATTTCGTGGTTTGGTGTAACGATGTTGCTTTGATATTTTCTTGCAGTGTTTAGGACAACATGCTTCAAAATTTTCCGTTAACAGTTCTAGAAATTTGTTGGTAGATTCATTTGGACCTGCAGTGGTTATTATTTTATCCCATTTTATTGAATTCAATTTACATACCAACTTGTTTAGCTTTTATTTGTTAATTGGTCTTATAATTTTTCTACAGTCTGCGGAAGTTTCAGTTGCTTTACTGTTAAGAGTTTGTCTGAGCCACAGTCCCTCATGATCTGAAATGCCTTGCTTGATTGTGTTGAATTCTGTTTTGTTTAGATGAAAATTACAAATTATGTTGTCTAGACATGCTTCCTGTCTTGTGGGTTTGTAATTTACACAACTGAAGTTAAGGGATCTTAATGTATTTAGCAAGTGATCAACCTTCCTATTCTTAAACCTAATATATATATATATATATATATATATACATATATATATACACACTCCTGGAAATGGAAAAAAGAACACATTGACACCGGTGTGTCAGACCCACCATACTTGCTCCGGACACTGCGAGAGGGCTGTACAAGCAATGATCACACGCACGGCACAGCGGACACACCAGGAACCGCGGTGTTGGCCGTCGAATGGCGCTAGCTGTGCAGCATTTGTGCACCGCCGCCGTCAGTGTCAGCCGGTTTGCCGTGGCATACGGAGCTCCATCGCAGTCTCTAACACTGGTAGCATGCCGCGACAGCGTTGACGTGAACCGTATGTGTAGTTGACGGACTTTGAGCGAGGGCGTATAGTGGGCATGCGGGAGGCCGGGTGGACGTACCGCCGAATTGCTCAACATGTGGGGCGTGAGGTCTCCACAGTACATCGATGTTGTCGCCAGTGGTCGGCGGAAGGTGCACGTGCCCGTCGACCTGGGACCGGACCGCAGCGACGCACGGATGCACGCCAAGACCGTAGGATCCTACGCAGTGCCGTAGGGGACCGCACCGCCACTTCCCAGCAAATTAGGGACATTGTTGCTCCTGGGGTATCGGCGAGGACCATTCGCAACCGTCTCCATGAAGCTGGGCTACGGTCCCGCACACCGTTAGGCCGTCTTCCGCTCACGCCCCAACATTGTGCAGCCCGCCTCCAGGCGTGAATGGAGGGACGAATGGAGACGTGTCATCTTCAGCGATGAGAGTCGCTTCTGCCTTGGTGCCAATGATGGTCGAATGCGTGTTTGGCGCCGTGCAGGTGAGCGCCACAATCAGGACTGCATACGACCGAGGCACACAGGGCCAACACCCGGCATCATGGTGTGGGGAGCGATCTCCTACACTGGCCGTACACCACTGGTGATCGTCGAGGGGACACTGAATAGTGCACGGTACATCCAAACCGTCATCGAACCCATCGTTCTACCATTCCTAGACCGGCAAGGGAACTTGCTGTTCCAACAGGACAATGCACGTCCGCATCTATCCCGTGCCACCCAACGTGCTCTAGAAGGTGTAAGTCAACTACCCTGGCCAGCAAGATCTCCGGATCTGTCCCCCATTGAGCATGTTTGGGACTGGATGAAGCGTCGTCTCGCGCGGTCTGCACGTCCAGCACGAACGCTGGTCCAGCTGAGGCGCCAGGTGGAAATGGCATGGCAAGCCGTTCCACAGGACTACATCCAGCATCTCTACGATCGTCTCCATGGGAGAATAGCAGCCTGCATTGCTGCGAAAGGTGGATATACAGTGTACTAGTGCCGACGTTGTGCATGCTCTGTTGCCTGTGTCTATGTGCCTGTGGTTCTGTCAGTGTGATCATGTGATGTATCTGACCCCAGGATTGTTTCAATAAAGTTTCCCCTTCCTGGGACAATGAATTCACGGTGTTCTTATTTCAATTTCCAGGAGTGTATATATATATCACCAAATATTAGTATTCTGTAATTTTTGTATTTGAGTAGCAAGAGTATCAGTTTGTCCAGAAGCTCCACAAACAGGTCTTCATTGTGTTTTGGGGGGCAGTATACTAAAACTACTATACTTTCCTGGTTTGGCAACGTTATGGCTGCAGCTTCAAATTTTTCTTCTATGCACAGTCCACTTACATCTATAACTTCATAGATTGAGTTCACACTATTTTTAACATATACAGATACACCACCATGTTTACTCCTTGTTCTACAGTAGCTGGTTGCCAGTTCATATCCAAATGGTACACGTAATTTTAGTTCCTCATTGCTAAGCCAGTGTTCATTTGTTGAAATCACAGTGCAGTTTAAGTTTTCCAGCCAATACGGGTGTTCATTAAGTTTGCTCTTAAGAGACTGCATATTAATATGTAAGAACATTACACTTGTACTTATCTTACTGTGGCTTTCCTGTAGGCCTTCAGCAAAAAATCATTGAAATGGGATGGAACTGCTGCTTTTTTCTTCCACAGTATATGGCAATTTGATGGGTTTTCCAATGTTGACTGCTCCTTCAGATGGTATGGTGGTGAACTTCTTGTCTTGTTAAGGGGATGAGTGGCTCCTATTACTTCTGCCAGTGTTGATGTTTGCATTTTCCATTATTGGTGTTGATTCTTTTCTTGTTGCCTGTGTTTCTGATGATAATGATTCTGGGGATGCTGCTGCCACTGGTGACTGTGGCTCTGCTGCTGTTGCCGGTGGTGGTTGTGGTTCTGCTGTTGACTGGGATGATGATGATGACCAAACCTCCATAAAAGTATCTCAGATAAGTTGTGAGTCCATAGAAAGCAGATTAGGTGACCTACAGCACGACTAGATGTATTTTTGCGCTCGTGGCTGCACAAGTTAAGTTGATCCTTTCCTTTATTAACTAGATGATTCAATGCATAAGATGCAAGCAGGTGACTTGGGCTCCTCCTAGCTTTGTTAGCTAGTACAGTGAAACCTCTTTATAAAGTTCCTCCATATAATGTTTTCCTCTGTATTATGTCGGTTTTTTTCGGTCCTGACTAAAAGTCCATATAAACAATGTTAAATTTTCCTCTTTTTGAGTTTCCTCTATATTACAATTTCCTCCATGTAATGCTCATATTTTTGGGACCCTGGTCAATTATTTACCTCTTTATAATGTTTAAGTGATGTAACATCCACGAGATAAATTTTTGGCTACAGTGCGATGAGAGGAAATTATGCCTCTAACAGTTATAAACATTATGTATTCGACGTATGAAAAAACAATGAAAACTTATAAATATTAATTATTTATATAATATTCTATGATGTAATTAGACATATCGTTGTGTATCATACAAAGACAATTATAATTGTAAATTCCTTTTATGATCTGCGTTTATCTTCCTTTGTTTTTACCTTTTGTTGGATGGCTTTTGTAGGTTCCGGACGCATATCGAACTGAGGTCTGTTAAGAAATTGTAATTATTTGTTAATTATTACTTGAAAATAGAGTTCATTATTATTATAAACATGAGTGAATAATTATTTGTAACTTTAATTCCTCTCTCAGTAAGCATTATCTGTGTTAATTATTCCTTTCCGCTGCAAGGAGCACAGCCATTGATGATAGCGATTTGTATCGCGTTTTTGTCTATGTTTTCCTTAGAAACAAATCAAATGTTTGCTTGATGAGGTCTAAATACTGCACAATACGAAAGTAGATTTTATAGCGTTTAATAACCATTTTAAATATTTACTTATTTGCTCTAACAATAGAAAGTCTCTATCAATTGTCTGCCGCCATCTTAACAATTATCTCAGCGGCAAATTCAAATTTAAATTACGCAACTCTGCAGACATAAATGCCAAACGTAATACAAATGTGTAAAAATAAATGTGCACCGGTGGTCCCGAACTCATTTTAATGAAAATAATTCGAATCAGATTGGTTCTTTAAAAACAGTGCTCATAGCACGATCGTTATAACAAACTTTTCTAGCTGATGTATGGAGCAAAAATTAATAATGCACGAGTTCCGAAGAATATTGTTTCAGGTAACATACGTCAGTGTTGTGCACGGCTGATATTCGGTGGTTTTAATGATCATTTTGCTGAAGATAACTGCTTCCATCTTAATCAATAGTTGTGTAGAATCTGTTGTATGAACTGTAATTTAGTGACACTTACACAACTTACAGAAAACACTTTAACACGACATTAAATTGGAGTTCGTTAGCAACTTGATCTAATCTTTAGCTGGGAGAAATATTATTTAGTAATTACTCAATTTAATAAAATAAGATTATCATTTCCATTTACAAATTAGTTAAATACCAAACCACTGAATAACACAGCGAATGCCACAGTGACTGGATGTAGACACATAGTTTTCCGTTCTGTGGATTCACAATTTGCACCAGCTCAGAAAGCCCGCGCTCAGTGTGTTTCATATGTAAGTGGCAGAACCCGGTCACATGACATGTGACGCACATTCTGCTTGCGACCTTTTGGTGCCATTTCAGTTGATGCTTTGTATTCATAGCATGTTGTGTGAGTTGAGCAGCAAACAGTTTGTGTGTCTAGTGAGAGTGTGTCTTCGATACAACTTTTTTTTTTTTTTTTTTTTTAAGCTTTCATCGTTGGACATGAGTGAAAAGTGGAGGAACATTTCTCTGGAAGAGATGTTTTCTGTTATTAAAAAAGTGGAGGCATCTTCTGGTGTGAGTCACGTGGAGCTAGCGAAGTAATTTGAACTGGCCCGCTCAATACTCAAAACTACTATGAAAAACAGATCATCGATAATGGAAGGGTTTGAGAAATGTGGCAATTTGAAACGTATGCGTGTGAAACCATTGACTTACGACAAAATGGAGAAAGTTTTATTAACTTGGTTTCAGAAAGCACACACTGCAAACATTCCTATAAACTGAACTATTCTGAAGGAGAAGGTGCTTCAAATATCACTGCAGTTAGGAATGGAAAATTTTAAGGCGTCCAATGGATGGATTGATAAATTTTGACAGCATCATGGTGTTGTATAGAAAGCGGAATGTGGAGAAAGTAAAAGTGTGTACGATCCAACTGTAACTCAGTGGATGCAGACTCTCCCTAATCTGATACATGGCTACAAACTGATAAGACATTTACTTTTCATGGGGAAAATTGCCATGGCGGTAAGAAGAGCAAGAAATGTCTTACCGTTTTGTTGTGTACAAACACCGATGCAGTGAAAAACTGAAACCTATGGTTATCGGGGAGCCAAAAAATCCAAGGTACTTCAAAAACATTTCCATGTTTCCAAGCAAATATACAATCAATGCCAAGGCATGGATGACGAGTGAGATAATTTTACGTTTTCTCCGAGAATTTGATGCCAAAATGGGGATTGCAGCAAGAAAAGTGCTGCTGTTTGTGGATAGATGTGTGGCACGTCCACCAGACGTATCCTTTCTGGGAAATGTGAAAGTAATTTTCCTGCCACTCAACTGCACCAGCCACCTGCAACCTTCGGACTTGGGAATAATACGCGCCCTTAAGGTTAAATGTAGGACAGCCCTTGCCTTGAATTTGATGGACCAAAGAAAACCGGGAAGCCAGCAGAGCTCACAACTGAATCTGAATATTTTACAGGCAATGAATTTAATTATGTACTTGTGGAGGGAAGTCAGTGCTGAAACTATTAAAAACTGTTTCACAAAAGCGGATTCTGTGAAAATGAGATGGCAGCTCCTGTAGATGATGTTGCAAGAGATTTGTAGGAGTTTCAGGAATTAATAGGCAGTGATTCTGTCACTTTTGAAGACTTTGTGGCTGTGGATGATAACGTGGCAACCACAGGAGTATAAAGTATTGAGGAACTGACTGCAGAGAGAAGTTTGGAGAATAATAGTGGTAGTGAAAGTGACAGTGACAAGGAAGATGACCCTGTGCCCTCATATACTAAGGCAGCTAAAGCCTTTGAAACATTCGGGAGATATATGATGGCCCATACACTTGAGGACGGAATGAGCAATAAATGATTGCCATGCAGTCAAGGAGAAATAGAAAACAAATATTCTTGCTTGAATATTTAAAAAAATCATAGGTATGCGATTTTCAGATCGCATAGGTTTCTAGAGTTTTGTGCAAATTTAAGTTCCATTTCATAATTTAATTATTAAAGTAATTTTTTGTAACTAATTCTTTTTTAATCTGTACCACTTTCTGTGTTTTTATGTAATATGTGCAGTATATCATAAACAAAATTTGGCTCATATTCTATAATTGGGTCAACTGAAGAACGGGATACCACCTGTCAGCTTTGGACAATGATGTCATATCTTAAGAATCTGTTATAACTTTTTACAGTACAAACTGATCCATTTACTTTGACCCATCCACCTACTGGGCCCCATGTTTTAATTACAAAAAACTAATCATTTGATACATTGATCATTTGCAATGAATATCATCTTACGTTATTGTGAAAATTTAAAATGTCATCTATGGCACCATTTGTCAAAGCTGATTAGTGGTATCCCTGTCTCCAGTAATGCCATATAATTATTATTTGGAAGACTTCCTCTTTATAGTGTTTTCCTCTATACAGTATTCAGAATTTGTGGTCCCTTGAAAAACATTATATAGAGGTTTCACTGTATATAATAAAGAAAATTTTGACTTTTGCACCTGTGTGTCTGTGGCTCACCTATGCATAGATTGCTAATCAAGATCCTTCCTCATGAATTGTGTATCCTTCCTTGCTCCAGTGACTCACTACAGTGCCGTATGGTCCTTCCATTACCTGAGCCTGTTTGGGAAACAGCTTCTTATTTGGTGCCATTGCATTCTGCAGTATGGTAGGGTTTGTGGACAGTAAAGTGTTACTTGTGGGGGCATACAGGAACGTAGTATTTACGGGGTACGGGGTAGGTGGGCTAGGTGCAGTCGGAGGTGTTAGACAGTGCTGGTGAAAGGGGGGGGGGGCAGAAAAGTAGAGGAGTGGAGAAAAGACTGTGTTTGCATTGGTAGAATAGAAATGGTAGAATAGAAAACTGTATAGTGCTGGAATGGGAGCAGGGAAGAGGTTATATGGTTGAAGGACAGGGACTAAGTTTGACACCAGGGGGTTACGGGAATGAAGATGTTAGCTTTGTGATCTGGATGAAGGGTGAGGATACCCTATCCACTTTCCTCCAGAGCCTCCAACACCTACTCCTCCGTTTGCTTCACCTGGTCCTCCTCAACCCAACAAGCCACCTTCCATGAAGTTGACCTCCACCTCAGAGATGGCTACATCAGTACCGCTGTACATATCAAACCTGCCAACCATCAGTAATACCTTCATTTTGACATTGCCACCCATTCCGTACCTAGAAGTCCCTTCCATCCAGTCTAGCCACATATGGACATGGCTTTTAAAGTGATGAGCAGCCCTCTCGAAATATACTGAAGGTCTCATGGAGGCCTTCACAGACCAAAATTATGGTCACAACCACGTACAGGAACTGATCTCCTGTGCCTTATTTCTCCAGTCACCTGCCACCTCCCGAAACCTCATTGTCTGGTCACATAAGATCACCTCTTTGTGACTCAATACTACCCAGGACTGAGCAGCTGAATTACAATCTCTGCCAGGATTTCAACTACCCCTTTCTGTGCCCTGAAATGAGGAATATCCTGCTCACTATCCTCCCACCACTCTCACAGTGTTATTCTGCCATCCTCCATACTTACCCAATATCTTCATCCATCCCTACTCCAGCCCTGCTTCTAACTCCTTTCCTTATGGCTCATATCCCAGTAATAGACCTAGATGCAAAACCTGTCCCATACATCCTCGCACCATCACCATCACCATCACCATCACCATCACCTACTCCAGTCCTGTCGCAAGCATCACCTATGCCATCAAAAGGTGTGAAAGCAGTCATGTGATCTACAAGCTAAGCTGCAACTACTGTGCTGTGTTCTACGTGGGCTTGACAGCCAACAAGCTGTCTGTCTGCATGAATGCCCACCGACAAATTATGGCCAGGGGACAGTTGTATCATCCAGTTGCTTAGCATTCTGCCCAACACAATGTGCTTCTCTTAAGTTACTGCTTTACAGCCTGCACCATACAGATCCTTCCTACCAACTCTATCTCTCTGAATTACACAGGTGGGAACTCTCCCGGCAATATATCCTACAGCCCCATAACCACCCTGGCCTGAACCTTTGTTAGTCCCTGTCCTTCAGCCACCAATGTCCTTCCCAGCTTCCTCTACAGCATTACACAGCCTTCTGTTCCACCAATGCACACACTGTCTTTTCCCCCCTCTCTGTTTCTCTCCTTTCCTGCTCAACTTGCCCTCTCCCTCCTCCTCACCCCACCTGCCCCCTCTGCAGCCACCACTTCACCTAGCTGCCCATAGACATGGGAAAAACCGACCAGTTGAAAATGATAGTGGTATTTTAGTTGTGAATAACTGGTACGTTTTGGTATTTTATTTGTTCACTATTACAACAGGTATTTTTTATTTATTGCTAGCAGCCAAGCAGAAAAAAAATCAATTATCCATAGCAGCAGTGCCAAAACTAACCATTTATAAGTAAACTTTTTTAAAAAGGATTAAGTTTTATTTATTAAATTTGCATTGGTGTGAAACATTGTGTTATTATACAAAATGGGAAATGGGAAAAGTAATAAGTGCTATTTTAATAAAAGTGCCTATAGAAATGTGCAACACAAGCATTTCATAAGAATTGGTACAGCATTGGTGAGACAATAATATCCTTGTTGCTGTGTGTCGTGGCTGCATGCACGTACATGCAGTGTGCAAGGTTTTGCCCCAACTGCTCTGTAAGATAGCTTCCCACATCACCAGCAGACATCCATTGTATTACAGAGGCACCAACCTTAGTCTGGAAATGTTTTCATGAATTTATTTAGCAATGAAGTACAATGCTTCATTTGATTTAAAAGTTGGTGAATTTGTCTGCCATCTCTATGAAATAATAAAAGAGGAAGGAAGTTACGACAACATTAATAAATTAAAAATATAACAACAATTCATTCATAGTTTACAATAAAAATAGAAAGTAGCTGACCTACTGTCTGTGTCTACGTAATATGCCTTCACCTCCTTGTAGCCATTGGAAACGGATACATTAACATGAGAAACAGAGTTCCGCAACATCAGCTTTCACCTTTAGCACTGACTATTTGTAATGCCCAGTTAGTGACATGATTCCTGATTGCAGAGTTTAAAAAAAAGAATCAGTAAGAGAATATTGGTGATTTTTTTGTAGTATTTTACCACTTTTCACTTCTCGAGAAAAGCAGCGAACGGTTGATGGATTAAGTTTTCTTTTATTTGCTACTTGATTTAATGTTTTGATTCTATTTGTTTTGAAACCAAGAGAACCAAAATTTTTCAATCTTTGTTAAATTTCTACATTTATTATAGAAATTAATAGGAATAAAAAAAACCAAAAAACAGTTATTTCAGAAACTGGTAATTTTGAGCAATTTTAACAGTCAAGTTAAACAGGCAGGAATAAAAAAACCAATATAACTGAACTGATTTTTTCAGTGATAACCGCCATCCCTAGCTGCCTTAGCCCGTCCCCACTACATCTCTGTATGCTCTTACAAGCAGCACTGTACCGTCCCCATTCTTGGCTGCCATATCCGGTCCCAACTAGTCCCGGTATGCTCCCACAAGCAGCGCTTTACCATCCACCATCTCTACTCTGCTATTCCTCCCCTCCCTGCCCAGCCTCCTCCTTACTCCCACCACCCAGATTGCTTCTCCATTCATACACCATTGCTCAGTGGGCAGAGTTATAGGTCATGTGTGTATGAATTGTGCATGCGTGAACGTGTGCATGTTATCTAATTTAGAAGGACTTTTGGGTGAAAATCTTACATGTTTAGCAGCATTTTTGTCGTGCCTGTCTGCGAGTCAGCATCTCCTCTATAGGATGAGTAGTAGTCTATCCTTTTCATAATATTGTCATTATTCCATCTTGGATTTTCCATTGTTTAATAACTACGCTGATAATAGTAGCAGTAGTAATTGTAGTAGTCATTTGTTCATTCACAGATCATTTTACAGTGAGATAGGATTTGTCAGTTTAACGCAAGGAGGAGGGGGGGGGGGGGGGGAAGGGGAGGTAGGATATGTATATATCGAAATTGTCTGCCTGTGTTACTAAGTGGTCAGCATGTCTGACAGCCATGCAGAAGACTCAGGTTTGATTTCTGGTACTGCTAGGAATATTTGATTGGTGATAGGACCACACTGGGATGTACTCAGCCTCATGATTCCAATTGAGGAGCTGTTTGGGTGAGAAGTAACAGCTCCAACTTTGGGAAATTGACAACAGACAGGATACTGCATGTGGATGATGCTGTTGGTAGGGGATTTCATGATGGGTAGTCAATACTGAATAGCCTGTCAGAAACAATACTTAGAGCTGGTATACGCAGTTGAATGAATCTATAAGGTTATGTTTAGCCAGGGTAGAGCACATGGCCAGTTCATCATACACATTAGTTAACTTTTAATTTTCACAATCAGTATTCTGTTATGGATGTGGTAAGTGTTTTGTCACTTTAATATTATATTGTTTGGTTAGCATAACTGACATTGTCTGCAAAAAAGACCATTCTTGAATACATAAATTTCTCTGACAGCATAGGAAACAGTTAGCAGCAAAATTAGCTGGTAGTTATTCAAATTAACTTGTGTCTTATTACTGTTGTTACAAGGAGGTATATGTAAGCTTGTCTGGAAATATACATTGTGACAATGTTATCTAATATTTGAAAGTAATTACAGTGCTAGTAAATCACCTGAAATATGATCAACCATTGGTAGTGAAGGTTGTTATGAAAACAGCAGAAATGGCAAGTAATTGAAATATTTGTACCATACTCTGAACTATACAGAAAATGAATTAACATTCAGCCTTCAATGTTTGTTGGTACAAATCCCAACATGCAAAGTTATAAGATACTGAAGTTAGTGAGAAGAATTCAGTCGCAAGAGTTAATTCCTTGCTGCTGAACATAAATAAAAAGTGAATAGAAAACTTATCAGACCTTTGTGCAGATTTAAAACAAACAATAAGAATAGGTAAATTTTTATTTTCTAGTAAAATGCACGTTTCGTTTCTACCTGCAGGTGAATGCCAGCGATGGTCGCAGCCTCCCAGGTCTGGCCTCGGCCAGCAAGCCTGGGGACACTCTGGAGTCTATTCTTAAGGTAAATTTGCTCTACAAATATAAATTTATATATTTTTTTCTGATAATCTGAATGATCTATCAGGAGAAACATAAGATTACAAAGATTTATAAAACTTCGGGGAAAAAAATTGTCTTCATGCAAAACTCTGTTGTTAAAGTTTAAAGGACTGATTTTTGTATCAAATTGCATAGTTATTTACATCATCTGTTCAGTGTCTTCCACGAATGCCGAAGAACAAGATAGAGAAATTAGTGCATGTACAGAAGCAAGCTTGGCCCATTTCCACAGTGCAGGGAAATGGGAAAACTGAAATAAACATGATGGCTTATTTTAATGAATGTGTTAGTAATAAATATTTACTGATTTTTGTTCTTGCACATGTGATAACTATAAAAAGTATTAACAAAAGGTCAAATGTTTTCTGAAATAATTTGTCTAAAAGTAAGAAATAAAATATATTATAAAAACATTTGATGTGCCTTTGACTGATACACAAAATTATGTACGACACGTGAGCTGCAACTTCACAATGCACATTTGCTTTCCTGATACTTCAAGGATTCACTATAGAAAACTTTTTGGGACTCATAAATTGTTGCCACTTTTTTACACCTTCAAGCAAAGACTATAGATATGTATCAAGTCCACACCACAGAACAATGCACAGTCTCAATAATCCACCAGACAATATTGTGAAATCGGAAGTTGGTACTCACCATAAAGTGGAGATGCTGAGTTGCAGATAGGCACAACAAAAAGACTGTTACAAATAAGCTCTTGGCCAGTAAGGCCTTAGTCAAAAATAGACAACAGACACAAGCACACATACACACACACACACACACACACACACACACACACACACACACACACACACACACACATACAAATGCTCACACTGCAGTCTCTGGCAACTGAAACCACACCATGAGCTGCAGCAGAAGCAGTGCATGATGAGAGTGCCAACTGTGTGGGAGTAAGGAGGAGGCTGGAGTGGGGAGGAGGACAGATAGCAGGGTTGGGATGGTAGACGGTGAAGTGCTACTGGGGAGGGACAGAGACAGGGTGGAGAGAGGGTAGGGCAGCTATGTGCAGTCGGGAGGTTAGGCAGAGGGCAGGGGAGAGATGGGGAAGGGGAGAGAGGTAGCGGAAAAGGAGAGAAGGAAAGAGACAGGGTGCGATGGTGGTGGAATGAGGGTTATGTAGTGCTGGAATGGAAACAGGGAAGAGGCTGGATGGGTGTGGACAATGACTAATGAATTTTCCTCACTCACCCAACCCCTTCCCTGTTCCCATTCCAGCATTACACAGCCCTCATTCCACCATCACACCTAGTCTTTCCACTTCTCTCCTTTTCCAGTACCCCCCCCCCCCCCCCCCCCATCTCTCCACTTCACTGTCTGCCACCCCTACCCTAGTATCCCTCCCTCTTCCCACCCCACCCTCCTCCTTACTACTACCCAGTCGCCACACCCCATCATACACTGGTGCTGCTGCTCACATTGTAGCTTCAGTTGCCAGAGACAGCAGTCATGTGTGTGTGAGTTGCATTTGCATGAGTGTGTGAGTGTGTCTGCTTTCTATTTTTTATGAAGGCCTTACTAACTGAAAGCTTATTTGTGACAGTTGTTTTTGTTGCACCTATCTGTGACTCTGTATCTCCACTGTATGATGAGTAGCAACTTCCCTTTCATAATATTGTTGCATTCCATCCTGGATTTTCCATTGTTCGATTTAATCCACCAGACAGATATTCTTTAGTACTCTTTAAAATTCTAAGATACTAAATTAAACAGTGAACTTTAAATTCTCAATCAGCACATCATGTGTACATAATTTTGAACAATGTCCACAGGCATGACAGGTGTGTCTCTAATGTATTTTATTTCTTGGTTTTAGACAAATCATTTCATAGAACATTTGACCAATTTTTTATTTTCAAGTTTTGATGAGAAAGCATGAATTTTTTGACACCTCATTTGCTTTCCTAGACTCTTCAGTTCTCAAAATATCCTAAATTTAGTACTTGAGTAGGAGGAAGCCTTTTTGACAGTTAAATATCACAGAAATGTAACTTATTATGTCCAAAATAGCTAGGCCTTGGGGAGATGACCTTTTTGACATTCTATTTGCAAAGCTAGCAGCAGGTGTCTTTGAAATATTTCAGTTTTTCCTCAAGTCACTAATTAAGTTTCTGATTTCTTTCAAGCAATTAAGCCTTTTTTCTTTTTTTCCTTTTTGCAAAACTGAACCTTATGCTGATCAATTGGTACCCTGTTTGTCCATTTCCCACTCTTTGTCTGGCTATGAAAACTCAGTTAACATCCATTGCATAATTTATAGAGACTCTTGTTTTCATTCCATTCAAACATCTGTCCAAAAATTATCAGTGCTGATATCGACAAGTGATGCTTGGAGTCAGTAATATAAAAATATCTGTGAAGAATAGCATGGCAAATGTTACATGTTTATAGAAACATAAATAGTTTGTGAATAACTCAAATGAAAAGCTCCGTCTGCTATGCATAGAATTAGTAACTGGCTATTGTTTTGTGAATGTGGTCAGTATCAGAATAGTCTTATAGGATTTTTTGAGTAATTCTTCATATCTGGATACACATCTGTGCTCTGTGAATCACCTTATGATAATGGTGGAGGTTATTTCTGATACAATTCTCATTTCTCCCCATTTCTCCTATTCCATTGACAAATAGTGCATGAGAATTAAAAATGTTGGAAGGTCTCTATACAAGCTCTTATTTCTCTCATTTTCTTGATGTGGTGATGTTCAGACTTGAAGGTGGGAGATGTAATATGTAGCCCAGCTATTACTGGAATTTACACTCTCAGTATTTCTACAGTAAAACTTGCTATGAGTGCAGAAAGCCTCTCTAGTAATTTCTGTCATTGGAGTTGGTCACTGTATTCAAAACACTTGTAATTACTTAACAATTCTGTGATGAAGTGTGCCACTCATCATTGGATATTCAGTATCTTTTTTGTTAATTCAGCCGGACAGGGTTCCAGACTGATGAGCAATTGGTAAGAATGTCTCAGAAGTGTGTTTTTTAGGCCACTTCTCTTATGGAGTAAGTAGATTTCCTTAAATGTTGTAGGAAAATTCTTGTGGAAAGTAAATATTTTTGGACTGAAGGAGACCAATCACTGAAAATCAGGAGAACTAAGTTACTGAAAAAAAAAAACCCTTGCTGTCTTTCAGAGCTGTCCTTTAGCTGCCTGGAGTAAAATGGGGAGGGACCGGGGGGGTGTGGCTAGCAGCTTGGAGTGAGGCAGTTGGTTTGTCAGGAGTATGGGAGGGAGAGGTGGCAGGTATTATATGGGCTGGCACAATTGTAGCGGCCAGTGGGAAGCAGCACACAGGGACATGGGGATATCAGTTGGGAGGGGGTGATAGGACAGAGGAAGGAGAAAGAGATGTGGGGACAGTTGGTTGCCAAAGATTGAGGCCAGGGTCATTACAGCAGTGGAGGACAAGTTGTAAGGATAACTCCGATCTGCATAGTTCAGAGAAGCTGACGGTGAAGGGAAGGACACAGATGACTTGGTCTGTGAGGCAGCCATTGAAAATGACCAAGTTGTGCTCGTCTGCATGTTGTGCCCCCAGGTGTTCAACTTTGTTCATGGTGACAGTTTGGCAGTTGTCATTCATCCTGATGGACAGCTGATTGGTAGTAATACCAACATAAAAAGCTGTTTAGTGTTTACAGCAGAGTTGGTGTGTGACATGGGTACTTTCACAGGTGGCCTGGCCTCTTTTTGGGTAGGATAAGCATGTGACTGGACTGAAGTAGGAGGGATTGGGCAGCTCTTGCACCTTGCTCTGCCACAGGGATGTGATATGGGAATGGCATAGGGATGAATGAGAATGTTGTATGTTTGGAGGGGTGAGAAGGATCTTGGGTAGGATGTCCCTCATTTCAGGGCAGGATGAGAGGTAATCAAAGCCCTGGCCATGACAAAGGATATGGTTCAGTTGTTCCAGTCCAGGGTTCTCGTTTGTAGCTGATTCTGGGAAGTTTGGGGGTGTGTGAGGATACTACACAGGAAATATGTTTGTGAACTAGGTGTGGAGGGTATTGCCTTTCTGTGAAGGCCTTTGTAAAGCCTAAAGCATATTGGGCAACGGAGTTCTTGTTACTGCAAATACATCATCCACGGATGGTTACACTGTGGTGTGGAATGGATGGTAGCTGTAGAAATGGAGGTACAGTTGGTGTTTAGAAGTTTTAATGTGGACAGAGGTGTGGATGGAGCCATCAGATAGGTGGAGGTCCAGAAAAGTGACATGTTGGGTAGAGGAGGGCTAGGTGAAGTGGATGGGGGAAAGTTGATGAGGTTGTGAAGGAATGTGCATAGGGTGTCTTGACCCTGAGTCCAGATCACAATATCATCTATGAACTTGAACCAGACCAGGGATTGGGAGTTTCGGGAGCTAGGGAGGTTTGTTATAGATGGCACATAAACAGGTTGATATAGGAGTGTGCCCATGGCTGTGATGTGGATTTGCTTGTAAACCTTCCCTTCAAAGCAATAAGAGTTGTGGATCATGATATAGTTGGTAAGGTGTATCCAGAATGAGGTGAAGTGGATGGGAGAAAAGGTGTTGAGGGCCAACGGTGACCATGCCCTCTCCTACCTACCCACCCCCATGTCAGCTTCCAGGAATTCCTTGCCTCCAACTTTGCCTCACCATCCTTCCTCAGGTTCCTGTCTCAGAACTCTAGCCTTTTGGCAGAAGAAAAGGCAGCCCTAAACAACCTGAAAACAGATCCATACCTAATTATCCTCCCTGCAGGGCTGCACTGTCATGATGATTTGCAGTGGCTACCTGATGGAAGACCTCCACCAACTGTCTGATTTCTCCACCTACAAGTTCTGCCTGAGTGATCCTATCCTGGAGGTCCAACATAACCTCCAATCCCTACTGAAATCCATAGACCCTTACCAAAGCCTCTCACAGGGTGTAAATGCCCTGGGACAATTTTCATCTGGAAGAAATCTGGGTAAAAAAGCAGGAAATTTTTAGAATTCCAGGAATTTTTCATTGTTTTAGTTTTCAGTGAAATTTTTGCAGTTTTGACTAGTAAGAACTGCTTTTGATGCGTGTTTCTGCTGGGCCTTGTTTCGATGAGTGTGACATACCAACTGTTTACATTGCTAACAGGTTGTGGAAAAATATTGCGAATGGTTGTTTGAGAAGGCTTACTTTCAAAGTAAATTTACTTTTACACTAGATGAATTATGTTGTTGTTGTTGTTGTTGTGGTCTTCAGTCCTGAGACTGGTTTGATGCAGCTCTCCATGCTACTCTATCCTGTGCAAGCTTTTTCATCTCCCAGTACCTACTGCAACCTACATCCTTCTGAATCTGCTTAGTGTATTCATCTCTTGGTCTCCCTCTACGATTTTTACCCTCCACGCTGCCCTCCAATACTAAATTGGTGATCCCTTGATGCCTCAGAACATGTCCTACCAACCGATCCCTTCTTCTGGTCAAGTTGTGCCACAAACTTCTCTCCTCCCCAATCCTATTCAATACCTCCTCATTAGTTATGTGATCTATCCATCTAATCTTCAGCATTCTTCTGTAGCACCACATTTCGAAAGCTTCTATTCTCTTCTTGTCCAAACTATTTATCGTCCATGTTTCACTTCCATACATGGCTACACTCCATACGAATACTTTCAGAAATGACTTCCTGACACTTAAATCAATACTGGATGTTAACAGATTTCTCTTCTTCAGAAACGCTTTCCTTGCCATTGCCAGCCTACATTTTATATCCTCTCTACTTCGACCATCATCAGTTATTTTGCTCCCCAAATAGCAAAACTCCTTTACTACTTTAAGTGCCTCATTTCCTAATCTAATTCCCTCAGCATCACCCGACTTAATTAGACTACATTCCATTATCCTTGTTTTGCTTTTGTTGATGTTCATCTTATATCCTCCTTTCAAGACACTGTCCATTCCATTCAACTGCTCTTCCAAGTCCTTTGCTGTCTCTGAATTATGTTATGTGTGAGAATATGCAATGAATGTCTTAAACCATGGAGCAGTAGACTGTCATTAAAAACTTAATATTCAGGACCAGCCACTTAGAAAAAAAATTTCCGGCCCAAAAGACCAGCCCTTTATGCCATTACTTAAAATTTTACTGGCACTTAGGTGTTTGATATATCTTAAAAGAGACTTAACGTTCTGAACTAGGCACTTAGAAAAAACTTTGGGCCCAAACAACCAGCCATTTATGCCATTAGTTAAAATGTTACTGGCACATTTGTGTTTGATATATCTTAAAGGGTAACACATGCTACAAAAAGACCATGTTTCAAGGTTAACATGTCTTACTTGTTTTAGTTCTTTCATAGAGTACAATTTATGGAATAACAATGGCATTAATTAGTCTTACAGAAAAGTGCAAAGTCTGCTCTTGAGCAATTTCACACATAATTGGCTTTTCTATAGAAAATTAAGTGCTTGACAGAACATATATTCTGCCATAACCTACAGAATGTCTGGTGCACAGCAGTGAAATTTCTAATCATACCCATCATAAATATTCAGCTGCTGCAATTTAAGCTGTGTGTATATAGCTTTCTTAAAGGTCACATGAGCAGACATGAAACTTATCATGAGTTTAATCTGGCTACTGTTAAAGCTAAGGAATGCAGAACTTCTCTTCAAATATGGTTTCTGCATCATCAACTTACTTTTCAGGTATTTCTATCTGTAAATGCCTTTGTCCCACATAGATGTAGAAATGTCCCTTTCTGCAGTCTTTCTAAAGAGGACCACCGAATTAGTCTTCTAATCCCAGCTGCCAGGTGCTCTCATTCAATATTCCTCACTAGAATTCTATAATTTATTGAAACCCCGACATGGAAGTTCCTAAATAAACCGTAGCTTGGCTTGAAATGCCTTGAAACATTGTTTTCCATTCTGAATTTACAATGAGAAATTTTCGAGATGGGTCAAAACAGAGGTAAGTGTTTCCACTGTAATCTCTCAGCTTTTAGAACAACAGGTTGAGTTCTAGCTGCTTAAATTCAGTCACAGATGTGGTCTGATACTTGCAAAACTCATATTTCATTGCCCAGTTGACAATGCGTAACTGTATTGGAGGCTATCTGATCTGAAAGTCAGCATTGACTTGGGCAGTGTTGTCTGTGGTGGTCTGGATCTCATGAACAAACAGAACGAGTAGAGTTTCACAAGATCTCTGAATCAGAAATACATTTTGATTTTATAGAGGAGATTTTATTCTTCAAAAAGGTCATATTGTGTGAGCATAAAACATATTCTGTAATTCCAAATCAGATTAATCAAAACAATATAGGACTATAATTATGTGCATCTGCTTGGTGACTTTCTGGAAATGAGAATAACATGCAGTTTTTCCCCGGATGGAATGTAACAATATTATGAGAAGGAAAGCTGCTACTCACTATATAGCAAAGATGCTGAGTTGCAGATAGGCACAGATAAGCAGTTTTTTCCCAATTATTTCGTACTTTTATTGTTCCAGTGAGATAATTATGATGAACTGCAGCTAGAAGAGGAACAAAGTCTTTCACATAATATGTTAACAATTTCACAAGTATCTCATCAGGTCCTGATGTTTTCCACTTTAAACAATTTTAGTTGATTTTCTATTTCTTGATTTTTCTATTCCCTGCTGACTTACCTGCCATTTCAGCATTTGTACAATGAGGTGAAAGGAATAACCGTATTATGATCTACTGCTGTAAAACAATTGCAGAATACTGAATTCAGTATTATGTTCTTCACTCTGTCATCTTCCTTTTTGGTGCCGTGTTATCACTGAGGGACTAAATAGATTCTTCCAATGTACTTACTGACTTTATGTAATATACATCTACATCGATACTTTGCAAGCCACTGTAAGGCGCGTAATTGAGGGAACCATGTACCATTCGTTGTCATTTCCCATCCTGTTCCACTTGCAAATAGAGCAAGAGAAAAATGACTGCCTTTATGCCTCCATATGAGCCCTAATTTCTTGTATCTTACTCGAGCAGTACTTTACAGGTGAGCCATTCTTTCCTGAAATTATCTCAGTAAACCAAAGTCCCCATGGACCATGGACCTTGCCATTGGTGGGGAGGTTTGCGTGCCTCAGTGATATAGATAGCCAATACCGCAGGTGCAACCACAATGGAGGGGTGTCAGTTGAGAGGCCAGAAGAGGGGCCTGAAGAGGGGCAGCTGCCTTTCAGTGGTTGCAGGGGCAACAGTCTGGATGATTGACCAATCTGGCATTCTAACAACCAAAACAGCCTAGCTGTGATGGTACTGTGAACAGCTGAAAGCAAGGGGAAACTGCAGCTGTAATTTTTCCCAAGGGCATGCAGCATAGTCCCCCATTTGGATCTCCGGGCAGGGACTACTCAGGAGGATGTCGTTATCAGGAGAAACAAAACTGTCATTCTACTGATTGGAGTGTGGAATGTCAGATCCCTTAATCGGGCAGGTAGGTTAGAAAATTAAAAAAGGGAAATGGATAGGTTAAAGTTGGATATAGTGGGAATTAGTGAAGTTTGGTGGCAGGAGGAACAAGACTTCTGGTCAGGTGAATGTAGGGTTACAATTATAAAATCAAATAGGAGTAATGCAGGAGTAGGTTTAATAATGATTAAAAAAAAATAGGAGCATGGGTAAGCTTACTACGAAAAGCATAATGAACACATTATTGTATCCAAGATAGACACGAAGCCCATTCCTACCACACTAGTATAAGTTTATATGCCAACTAACTTCGCAGATGCAAAGAGATTGAAGAAATGTATGATGAGATAAAAGACATTATTGGGATACTAAAGGGAGATGAAAATTTTATAGTCAAGGGGGACTGGAATTCTGTAATAGGAAAAGAAAGAGAAGGAAAAGTAATAGGCGAATATGGAATGGGGTAAGGAATGAAAGAGGAAGCCACCTGGTAGAATTTTGCACAGAGAATAACTTAATCATAGCTAACACTTGGTTTAAGAATCATGATAGAAGGTTACATATATGGAAGAGGGCTGGAGATGCTGGAAGGTAGATAGATTACATAACGGTAAGACAGAGATTTGGGAACCAGGTTTTAAATTGTAAGACATTTCCAGGGGCAGATGTGGACTCTGACCACAATCTGTTGGTTATGAGCTGTAGATTAAAACTGAAGAAACTGCAAAAGGTGGCAATTTTAGGAGAAGGGACCTGGATAAACTAAAAGAACCAGAGAATGTAGAGAGTTCCATAGAGAGCTTTAGAGAACAATTGACAAATACAGGGGAAAGAAATACAATAGAAGAAGAATGGGTAGTTTTGAAAGATGAAGTAGTGAAGGCAGCAGAGAATCAAATAGGTAAAAAGACAAGGGCTAGTAGATATCCTTGGGTAACAGAAAAGATAGTGAATTTAATTGATGAAAGGAGAAAATATAAAAATGCAGTAAATGAAACAGGCAAAAAGGAATACAAACGTCTCAAAAATGAGATCGACAAGAAGTGCAAAATGGCTGAGCAGGGATGACTAGAGGACAAATATAAGAGTGTTTAGGCATATATCACTAGGGGTAAGATACATACTGCCTACAGGAAAATTAAAGAGACCGTTGCAGAAAAGAGAACCACCTGTATGAATATCAAGAGCTCAGATGGAAAACCAGTTCTAAGCAAAGAAGGGAAGGCAGGAAGGTGGAAGGAGTATATAGAGGGTTTATACAAGGGTGATGTACTTGAGGGCAATATTATGGAAATGGAAGAGGACATAGATGAAGATGAAATGGGAGATATGATATTGCATTAAAGCACTGAAAGACCTAAGTCAAAACAAGGCCCCGGGAAGAGACAACATTCCATTAGAGCTACTGATACCATTGGGAGAGACAGCCATGACAAAACTCCTCCATCTGGTGAGCAAGATGTATGAGACAAGATGAATATAATAATTCCAATCCCAAAGAAAGCAGGTTTTTACAGGTGTGAAAATTACTGATCTATCAGTTTAATAAGTCATGGCTGCAAAATACTAACACAAATTCTTTACGGACGAATGGAAAACCAGGTAGAAGTTGACCTTGGGGAAGATCAGTTTGGATTCCATAGAAATGTTGGAACACGTGTGGCAATACTGACCCTATGACTTATCTTACAAGATAGATTAAGGAAAGGCAAACCTACGTTTCTAGCATTTGTAGACTCAGAGAAAACTTTTGACAATGTTGACTGGAATACTGTCTTTCAAATTCTGAAGGTGGCAAGGGTGAAATACAGGGAATGAAAGGCTATTTACAATTTGTAGAGAAACCAGATGACAGTTATAAGAGTTGAGGGGCATGAAAGAGGAGCAGTGTTTAGGAAGGGAGTGGGGAAGATATGTAGCCTATCCCCAGTTTTAATCAATCTGTACATTGAGCAAGCAGTAAAGGAAATAAAAGAAAAATTTGGAGTAGGAATTAAAATCTATGGAGAAAAAATAAAAACTTTGAGGTTTGCCGATGACATAGTAATTCTGTCAGAGACAGCAAGAAAGGAGGATATAAGATGAACATCAACAAAAGCAAAACAATCATAAGGGAATGCAATGGAATTAAATCAGGTGATGCTGTGGGAATTGGATTAGGAAATGAGACACTTAAAATAGTAGAAGAGTTTTGCTATTGGGGAACAAAATAACTGATGATGGTCAAATTAGGGAGGATATAAAATGTAGAGTGGCAATGGCATGAAAAGCATTCCCGAAGAAGAGAAATTTGTTAACATCGAGTGTAGATTTATGGGTCAGGAAATCCTTTCCTGAAAGTATTTGTATGGAGTGTATCCCTGTATGGAAGTGAAACATGGACGATAAATAGTTTTGACAAGTAGAGAATAGAAGCTCTTGAAATGTGGTGCTACAGATGAATGCTGAAGATTAGATGGGTAGATCACGTAATGAATGAGGAGGTAATGAACAGAATTGAGGAGAAGAATAATTTGCGGCACAACTTGACTAGAAGAAGGGATTGGTTGATCACATTCTGAGGCATCAAGGGATCACCAATTTAGTATTGGAGGGCAGCGTGGAGGGTAAATTTCATAGAGGGAGACCAAGAGATGAATACACTAAGTAGATTCAGAAGGATGTAGGTTGCAGTAGGTACTTGGAGATGAAGAAGTCTGTACAGGATTGAGTAGCATGGAGAGCTGCATTCTCTGGACAGAAGACCACAGCAACAAACTGAAGTCAACCATTTGCCTTCCCTACCACAGTTTTGACATGCTCGTTCCACCTTATATTGCTTTGGAACGTTATGCCCAGATATTTAAATGATTTCACCGTGTCAAGCTGGACACTAGCAATACTGTATCCGAACATTATGGGTTTGATCTTCCTACTCATCTGGATTAACTTACATCTTTCCACATTTAGGGCTAGCTGCCATTCATCACGCCAACTGGAAATTTCATCTAAGTCATCTTATATCCTCCTACAGTCAGTCAACTTCGACATCATGAAATCATCAGCAAATAAATGCAGACTGCTGCCCATCCTGTCCGCCAAATCCTTTATTTAT
The DNA here is from genome assembly GCF_021461395.2 of Schistocerca americana. Taxonomy (NCBI): domain Eukaryota; kingdom Metazoa; phylum Arthropoda; class Insecta; order Orthoptera; family Acrididae; genus Schistocerca; species Schistocerca americana. The sequence continues at coordinate 321,252,543 of NC_060126.1, read as the reverse complement.
GTAGAGAACAACAGAAGTCTTATCACACTTCCCTGGGGCACTCCTGGTAATACCCTTGTCTCTGATAAACACTAGCCATTGATGACAACATACTGGGTTCTATTATTTAAGAAGTCTCCAAGCCACTCACATATCTGTGAACTTATTCCATATTCTTGTACCTTCATTAACAGCCTGCAATGGGGCACTGTGTCAAATGCTTTCCAGAAATCTAGAAATGTGGAATCTGCCTATTGCTCTTCATCCATAGTTCTCAGTATATCATGTGACAAAAAGGCAAAGTGAGTTTAGCGTGAGTGATACTATCTAAAACCGTGCTGATTCGTGGACATAAGCTGTTTAAATTCAGGAAAGTTTATTATATTCAAACTGAAAATGTGTTCATGGATTCTACAGAAAACAGAAGTTAAGAATATTGGTCCATAATTTTGTGGGTCCGTTCTTTTACCTTTCTTATATACTGCAGTCATCGGCACTTTTTTTCAGTCGCTTGACGCTTTAAGCTGGGCTAGAGCTTCACAATAAATGCAAGCTAGGTGAGGGGTCAGTGATGTAGAGTACTCTGTGTAAAATCAATCTGGGACTCTATCTAGACCTGATGATTTATTTGTTTTCAAATCTTTAAGTTGCTTCTCTACGACAGGTATACTTATTTCTATGTCGTGCATATGTGAGTCTGCCCATTGGTCAAATGATGGAAGTGATAGCAAAACGTCCTGAGTATTTTGGTCAGATTTGTTGAGATGCATTCTTTGCTTTCACAGAAATTTTCTAACACAGCTATTGAACCATTATGGCTCTCTCTCATCCCTCATGATCATGCGTATGGTCACTGTTTCCCTCCTCTATGTTAACTGTTTCGGAAGTTTGTGTCTGTTACTTATTAGAAAGTCTAAGATGTTGCCCTCCCTAGTTGGTTCTATAATTATTGCTTGAAATATTTTTCAGAAAAAATGTTCCAGAACAGTCTCACATGAATCCCTGTCTCTGGAACTAGTGTTAATTGCATGACTCTACTGTTCTTTAGCCGGCAAATTAGACTATCTCAGGAATTATAATCATTTGAAATGATAAGCTCAAGGTATACAGTATATGGGTGTGAAATTTACAACAAAGTAAAAGGAAAAGATTTTCTCAATATTAATCTAGAATCAGTAAAAAAAAATTACAAGACAAATTGGTACAGAAATGTTACTGATCAGTTGAAGAGTTCATGGATGATGAACTGAGAATTTGAGGAGCGGAAATCAGATACTTCACCTTAAAGTTTGTAATTTTAAAAAATTACCAATTTCGTATCCAGCAAGTATATCATATTAATGATATTTAAGAAAAACTGTAAACCACTTTTTGTGATCTGATGAGTTTTTGGTGTACAGTAAGTCAGTTACTTGAAACTTTGTGTTATGAGACAATAAATTTCTATCCTATTCTAATCCTGATCAGGAAACTTACTCACAATAGTCTCCAAGTCTTCTTTTTAGTGTTCCGCCACTATAGCTTGTGAGGTAGGTGGTGTTTAAACATACCTGATTACCATCTCCGTCACATCTCTGATGCTTATCCTCAGTCAGATTATTTTACACTTGAAAACTGCCATAACTCACTACAATTTATAAACCCACTGCTGTTCACTTTTGGTTTCAGCAGTCTTTCATTTTGTCTGAAAAGTTCTCTAATTTTTCTAATAATTACATGTTGGTGACCATTTTGGTTTGGCTCAGATATGTGCAGAAGTGACAAAAACAAATAAATATCCATATTCATTAAAGCTGTAAAACTTAGATACTTGTAGAATTAATACTTGCAGTCATGGCCAAGTTACAAAAAAATATACAGAAATATGGCCTTGTACATGATGCAGATAAAAGTAAATTGTGACTCAGTGTCACACAAAACAAAGATCATTTACTGTCTTTGTAATATGTTAGTTGAAATATTAAAAGGTTGGACACAATGTTATTCAGTTTAAGCTTTTTGTATGTTCAGGAGAAAACAACAGTTACATGTTGCAGTTTACAAACAAAGAACTTCTGGTATTATTTCCCTATGTAAAATGTTATTATTATAATTTTAATCTCTTGCTTTAATAATATCAAAATACTTGTTACTGCTATTGGAAATGACATTGGAAATATCAAGAAAGTAGAAGACACATTGAGTAGAGGGGAAAAAAATGTGATGAAGATCAATTATGCATTTTTACAAATATCATAATTTTATTAGAAGAAAGAAGAAAAACATTACTTTTATTCCTCGTGTTGACTTTTATCTCACTGATATTGCACACATTTTGTCATGTACAGAAATACCACATGAAAACAATTTGCATGTCACTACTACCTATAGCTGTTGTTGAGTCTGCAGCAGTACAGAGTGATACTGTGAAACATTTCTTGTCTCTCCCCAGATTTTACTGATACTTGTCAGACATAATGCTAAGGCACTTGCTTAAACTGCCCACATTATAATACAGGGTGACAATTACTGAATTATATTAAATAAAATCATCATAACTTTTGAGCAGTTTGCCTGAGGATGTTCGGACTGCACGGTTGGCCATGGGGCATGATGGGAATTTGTATGCGCAGTAAACCCACTTTCATTTTAATGGGTCTCTTCAACCTCAATGGGTGACTGTGTGATGTGCAATGTGATATTCCTTGATGGCACAGTGATTACCAAATGGTATATTAAGGTTTTGGAAGATGATTTCATCCTCATTATCCAAAGTGACCCTGATTTCGCCAAGATGTGGTTCTTGTAAGATGGAGCTCGATGCCATTGAAGCAGGGGAGTGTTTGATGTCCTGGAGAAGGACTTTGGGGACTACATTCTGGCTCTGTGGTACCCAGAGGCCACTGGCATGGGCCTTGATTTGCTGCTGTATTCTCCGGATCTGAACACATGTGACTCCTTTTTGTGGGGCTGTATTAAAGACAAAGTGTACAGCATAACCCCAAAACCATTGCTGAGCTGAAAACAGTCATTCAGAAGGTCATCGACAGGATTGATGTTCCATCACTTCACCGTGTCATGCAGAGTTTTGCTATTTGTCTGCACCAATACTGGCAGGCATATCAGACATGTCATAACCTAAATCCAAATATATGTAGTGATATCAATATAATGGAAGGAAACATTCCACGTGGGAAAAATTATATATAAAAACAAAGATGAGGTGACTTACCGAACAAAAGCGCTGGCAGGTCGATAGACATACAAACAAACACAAACATACAAACAAAATTCAAGCTTTCGCAACAAACTGTTGCCTCATCAGGAAAGAGGGAAGGAGAGGGGAAGACGAAAGGAAGTGGGTTTTAAGGGAGAGGGTAAGGAGTCATTCCAATCCCGGGAGCGGAAAGACTTACCTTAGGGGGAAAAAAGGACAGGTATACACTTGCACACACGCACATATCCATCCACACATACAGACACAAGCAGACATATATTTGGTCTTTAAATATGTCTGCTTGTGTCTGTATGTGTGGATGGATATGTGCGTGTGTGCGAGTGTATACCTGTCCTTTTTTCCCCCTAAGGTAAGTCTTTCCGCTCCCGGGATTGGAATGACTCCTTACCCTCTCCCTTAAAACCCACTTCCTTTCGTCTTCCCCTCTCCTTCCCTCTTTCCTGATGAGGCAACAGTTTGTTGCGAAAGCTTGAATTTTGTGTGTATGTTTGTGTGTCTATCGACCTGCCAGCGCTTTTGTTCGGTAAGTCACCTCATCTTTGTTTTTATATATAATATATGTAGTGACGTTTACATGTTGAATAAAGTATGTACATGCCATATTTGTAACTAATTTACGTCTTTTGTTCTTTCATGTAGTTCAGTAATTGTCATCCTGTATGTGGCAGTGCACAGAACAAGCCACTAATTTATGATGTTCTGTTACTGCAAAGTAAGAGGAGTCATTGAATAAGGAATTTTGAGCTACAATTTCACCAATATCTTTATGCTGAGCACTGTAAATTTGTACTTGCATAGTTTTTATTTGTTACACATTTCAGCATTCATTTTTATCATATGTTCAGTTTTTGTCTTTCATGTCTTTTTAACACTAATTCTATGCTTTTTATACCAGTATACCTCAATACTAATAAAAACTAGTCCAGATTATTGTGAATGTGCTACTGAAGAAGCCATATGTATAACTTTTTTAGCAAATGCGAGAGGCAGCTGACAAACGCAAGGAACTCGAAAGAGAACATGCTGAGGCCCTCACACAGCTCCGAGAAAAACAGAATGAAGCACAGAGGCTCACGAAACAGAGGGATGCATCTTCTAGAGAAAAAAGCAAGTCATATGAGACTATTGAAGCTCTGCAGGTATGTTTGCATGCCACAGAATCTTTCTACTGGGACAGTGTTTTTAGCAAGTGACTCTTTTCTCTGCTGTTGTATGTATTGTACTAATTATTTTATAACTCTGTGATCTGATGCCTTATTATGGAGTGGCTGTGTGTGCAGAACATACAGTGTAACCTGCTCCACACAAGTTGGTTGTTAGTTACTGCATTCAACATGCGTTTCTAGACTATTTTCATAACTGAATTGCAAGCACTCAGTGATTCATGTACTCTACAAGGTATGAGGAAAGTAATGAGACTGATAACAGTACGAGCGATTTGGGAATGCTGTGTTGTTCTACTTGTGTAGACTGCTGTGTTTGTCCCTTCCAGATGCTCTGCACAAATTTCAGCTCCATACAGTCATCACATGAGATGAATCCTGAATTTTTTAGTATGATCCTGAGACAAAGCAGTAAAATGAGGAGTGGTACACTTATGACATCTTGACCAAAAATACAAATGCTGATTTACTTTTTTGATAGTAGGGGTATCATATATAAATAATTTGTTCTTCCAGGACAAACTGTCACTCAAATGATTTATAAAGATGACATGAAAGGCTAAGGAAAAGGGTGAATCAAGTGAGACCGGACATTGAACACAATGCACCATGTCACATGGCCACTTCGATCACAGAATTTTTGGCCTCAAAAGGCTTTCTCATTGTTCCAAAGCCCCCATATTCACCTGATCTGAGAGTTCTTGTGACTTTTTTCGTTTCCCAAAATTGAAAAATGTCTTAAAAGGACGTCACTTTGGGATTCTCAAGAACATTCAAAAGAATCTGACAGACATGTTAAAGGTGCTTCCAGTTGAAGCCATTGACCATTGCTACCAAACTGGGAATGATGATTCCACCAGTATATAACTGCCAAATGGAATGTCTCTGAAGGGGAAGATATTGTTGTCTGAAAAAATAAGAACTTTATATAATGTAATTGGATAGATAAAAACATTTACTTACCAAGAGACAGCAGGACAACTTACACATAAGGAAAGGCTTTCCTTATGTAAGCTTTCCTTATGTAAGCTTTCAAAGCCAGTGGCTCCTTCTTACAGAAGGATTGAAGGGGAAGGAAGAGGGGCAAAGGAAAGGGAATTTGAGAGGCTGAGAAAAAGACGTAGAGCTCGGCAATGTCACCCAGCACACCTCCTCAGGGGAAATTTACCAGACAGGATGAGAAGGAAAGACTGATTGTTGGGTACTGCGCTGAACAAGATTTGAAAACCTGATAAGTTAAGTGTGGAAGACACAGTAATATGCAAGACAGAGATTACTTCTAAAACATCGTGCATGCATTAATAAGTGTGAAAAACCAAGTACATTGTACATAACAGAGATGCGAGAGTGGCGGCAAAAAATAGACAGATCAGAAAATGGAAGATGCAGAAAACTAAAACAGAGTGAAGAAAGAAATAGTAGTGTGAAGAAACGCTGAGACAGAAGAAATTAACGTAAATTAAGGCCAGGTGGATGTTGGGAACCAAAGACATGTTCTAGTGCTAGTTCCCACATGAGGTTTTCTGAAAAACTGGTGTTTGAGGGGAGAATCCAGACGGCGCGTGTGGTGAAACGAGCACCGAAGTCATGACTTTCATGTTGTGGAGCTTGCTCTATGTATTGCCAGTACATACCCTCAGCATATAGTCATTCATCCTAACTGATAACTCAGTTGTAATCATGGCAGTGTAAAAGTCCTAACAGTGTTTACATAACAGCTGATATATGACATATGTTACTTCTCAGTTGCTCTCCTTTTGGTAGTATATGTTTCACCAGTTACAGGGCTGGTATAGGAGGTGGTAGTAGAGTGCATAGGGCAAGTCTCACAGCAGGGACAGTCACTGGGGTAGGAGCGATAGAGTAGGCAGGTGGGTGCAGAAGGAGCATAGGGTTTGAAAACGATGTTGCTTAGATTGGAAGGGTGACAAAAATCTACTCTAGATGTGGTTGGTAAAATGTCAGATAGAATGAATCTCATTTCAGGGCGTGAATTTAGGATGTCAGGCCTTTTCAGAGCAGCTGATCAATTCATTCAAGACCAGGAAATAGTGAGTGACAAGTGGTGTGCTCCAAAGTTGTTTCTTGGAGGGATCAGGAGTATCAGGATTGGATGTGAAGGTCCAGGAAATCTATTTTGAACTGTGCTGGAGGGGTAATTGTACCCTGTGAATGCTAATGTGAGAATGGTGGTGTATTGCTGTAAAGAGTTTGCATCCAAACAAATATGTTTGCCTGGAATGCCAAGGTTGTATGGGAGGGAATGTTTGACATCGAAATGATGGCAGTTACCAAAATGTAAGTACTGTTGTTTGTTAGTAGATTTAATGTAGACAGAAGTATGTCACTGGCCTTCAGTGAAGATGAGATCAACATCTATGAAAGTGGCATGGGATTCCGAATAGAATGATGTGAAATTAGTTGTAAGAAGGTATTTAGAGATCCAAGGAATTTTAACAGGACAGCCTCACCCTGAGCCCATAAGGCAGAAATGTAATTTCAGCCCTCAACCTTCATTTAATCAAGCTGCTTTGGTAAAGACGTATTTTCCAGCACACATAATGTTAACTGAAAATATCACCTTGAAACCCAATCTCAAAACCTTTCCTACAGCAAACCTGACATTGAACCCTGACTTCAACAGTTCCACAATCCCAACTTGATCCCTCATCAGTACCTCAAAATCATCTGTCACAAGCCTTCCAAGAATTCCTCACATCCAGCATTGCTTCACAATCATTCATCAGGCCCCTACTACATGACCCTAACCTGTTCTCTGCAGAACTCCAGGGTCTGCATTCCCCAAATACTAATGACTCCATTATTATCCTCGCAACAGACAAAGGATCTACCACTGTATTACTTGACCAACAGGAGTATGTTAATGGAGGTCTGCACCAGCTGTTTGAGGCCCCTGCATATATCATCTGCCATCAAGATTCCATCCCTGTTATTCAAATTGACCTGCAATCCCTCCTTAAAATCTCAGGCCCCTCACAAGGACTAACACCACAACCCAAAGGACTTATTGCCCGGTGCCGCATCCAAACCATGCACTCCCACCTTTTACCTCCTTCCTAAGATACAGAAACCCAATTCTCGTCATCCTGTAGTTGCTGGCTTCAAAGCATCCACTGAATGTATATATGCTGTAGTTGATCAGTACTCCAACCAATAGTATAAAGACTTCCCTCCTATATTAAAGACACAAACCATTTCCTATATCAGTACCGAGTGAGCTGGCATAGTTGTTAGCAGACAGGACTTGCATTTGAGAGGATGACAGTTCAAACTGGCACCCTGGTATCCAGATTTAGGTTTTCTGTGATCTCCCTAAATCACTCCAGGCAAATGCCAGGATGGTTCCTTTGAAAGGTCGCGGCTAGTTTCCTTCCCAGTTTGTACTCCATCTCTGATGACCTCGATGTCAGCTGAATGTTAAAACTCATCTTATTTCTTCCTTCCTAGATTGTCTGAAATCCGTGCTCCTTCCAACCCTCCCCCCCCCCTTTCCGCCATCAGTTCCAACATCCCCCACATACATCGTCTGCCTGCTAATGAACAGTTTCTCAGTCACTGCCCACCAGGTTCAAAACCGGTAACATCTTTCCTGCTCACCTTAATCAACTTTATATTTAATAACTACTACTTCACTTTAGAGAGGCAGACATACAAACAGGTGTGGGTAATGGCCATGGGAACCTGGATGACCCCCTTGGAGGGGGCTTTCCTGGGATCCATAAGCCTCTATCCTCTGGTTTGGTTTAGATCCATCTTTGCAATATGGACTCATGGTAAGGCTGACCTATTAAAATTTCTGGGCTCTCTAAATACCTTCTCCTAACTAATTTTCACATGGTCCTATTCGGAATCCCATGCCACTTTCCTTGATGTTGATCTCATCCCCACTGAAGGCCAGTGACATACTTCTGCCCACATTAAATCTACTAACAAACAACAGTACTTACATTTTGGTAACTGCCATCATTTCGATGTCAAACATTCCCTCCCATACAACCTTGGCATTCCAGGCAAACATATTTGTTTGGATGCAAACTCTTTACAGCAATACACCACCATTCTCACATTAGCATTCACAGGGTACAATTACCCCTCCAGCACAGTTCAAAATAGATTTCCTGGACCTTCACATCCAATCCTGATACTCCTGATCCCTCCAAGAAACAACTTTGGAGCACACCACTTGTCACTCACTATTTCCTGGTCTTGAATGAATTGATCAGCTGCTCTGAAAAGGCCTGACATCCTAAATTCACGCCCTGAAATGAGATTCATTCTATCTGACATTTTACCAACCACATCTAGAGTAGATTTTTGTCACCCTTCCAATCTAAGCAACATCGTTTTCAAACCCTATGCTCCTTCTGCACCCACCTGCCTACTCTATCGCTCCTACCCCAGTGACTGTCCCTGCTGTGAGACTTGCCCTATGCACTCTACTACCACCTCCTATACCAGCCCTGTAACTGGTGAAACATATACTACCAAAAGGAGAGCAACTGAGAAGTAACATATGTCATACATCAGCTGTTATGTAAACACTGTTAGGACTTTTACACTGCCATGATTACAACTGAGTTATCAGTTAGGATGAATGACTATATGCTGAGGGTATGTACTGGCAATACATAGAGCATGCTCCACAACATGAAAGTCATGACTTCGATGCTCGTTTCACCACACGCGCCATCTGGATTCTCCCCTCAAACACCAGTTTTTCAGAAAACCTCATGTGGGAACTAGCACTAGAACATGTCTTTGGTTCCCAACACCCACCTGGCCTTAATTTACGTTAATTTCTTCTGTCTCAGCGTTTCTTCACACTACTATTTCTTTCTTCACTCAGTTTTAGTTTTCTGCATCTTCCATTTTCTGATCTGTCTATTTTTTGCCGCCACTCTCGCATCTCTGTTATATACAATGTACTTGGTTTTTCACACTTATTAATTCATGCACGATGTTATAGAAGTAATCTCTGTCTTGCATATTACTGTGTCTTCCACATTTAACTTATCAGGTTTTCAAATCTTGTCCAGTGCAGTACCCAACAATCAGTCTTTTGTTCTCATCCTTTCTGGTAATTTTCCCCTGATGTGGTGTGCTGGTTGACTTTCCTGAACTCTATGTCTTTTCCTCAGCCCCCCAAATTCCCTTCACCCCTCTTCCTTCCTCTTCAACCCTTCTGCTGGAAGAAGAAGCCACTGGCTTTGAAAGCTTACATAAGTAAAACCTTTTCCTATATGTACGTTGTCCTGCTACCACATGGTGAACAGTTTTTTTATCTATCCAATTACATTATGTTGTCAAAAATTGATCATTTTTTTGTTAAAATATAAGGGGCATTCAAATGAAACCCTTTCACTAGTGTAAATTAATTGTAATGATTTTATTAACTCAAAAATAGAGTTATGCACAGCACACACTTAAAAATAGTCACCAAAACTGTTGCCATATTTACCCCAATGCGACCCCCGCCAATTGATTCCATCCCTGAAGAAGCTAGTAGGCTGCTGTCGGATCCAGGCCTGGACCCAATCACACACTTTGTCATCTGTTGCGAATGGATATCCACGAATAGCTTGTTTTAGAGGTCCAAACACTGATGGATCTCATCCACAGTGATTCTGCAGTTGTCCGTGACCAAAGCTTTCTCTTCTGCAACCATTTTCGGTGTGATGACATGATGAGCCTGTCCAGGACGAGCATCGTCTTCTAGTGACTTGCACCCCTCAAGGAATCATTCGCACCATTCCACAACACTTGAATGACTCAGACTGTACTCACCATACATAGCCTTCATCTGTTGATACGTTTCATGGCCTCCAACTCCCTCCACCGCCAAAAATCAAATCACTCTTTGTAGTTCCTGCCTACTTGCCTGCATGTTCAGTAGTGGATGATAACTTGCATGACCACCTTCTCTTCAGTGTAAAACCACATTGGTGCTATGCAACATCAAATGGTGCACACGCGTTAGTCTCTCTGCCAATAGATGGTGCCGCCATACCTGCAGTTACGTGGTGCCATCTTATGTGTAAGGCAAAGGTAGATGCAATGACCAGGTTTCATATGAATGAACGTCGTAAAAACTTTTCCCACACACCCTGTATTAATAAATATTTTACTAAAATAATGAATTTTTGAAAATATAACAGGGCAGATGAAAATATCTGCTCACCAAATGATGACATGAGAAAACCCATATAAAACTTATGGAAATGTGCAAGCTTCTGGAGTCTGTGGCTCCTTCTCCTGGCAGAAGGGTTAAAGGGGAAGGGAAAGGGATGAAGGGAAAGGACTGGTGAGGTTTAGAAAGTGGAGAGTGTTATGGAAAACTCACGCAGAACCATCCAGTGAGTCTTCACTGACCCTGGGGTCTGGGCGACATTTCTGTAACTCTTCCCATTTCATACAACTCACCAATCTTCTTTCCTTCATTCCTCTTATTTTCCCTTCAACCCTTATGTAAGAAGAAGGAATCACTGACCATAAAAGGTGCACATTTCTGTAAGTTTAATGAGGGTTTTCTCCCACCACCATTTTTTGAATCGATTTTTTTCTATTCAATTAAATTATGGATATGTTTACTAATTCTTAAATTTAAACAAATCTTTTTTTTAATGATAGCTGCCACCACATATCTGTCCCTCCATTTAGAGACACCCTCAGTTAGTCACTGAGCATGTGACATTTAATAGACTCTACAAATTTCTTGGGTGGTAGTAAATGGCATTCATCTTGATGAACTCAACCTGTGATGGCCAAGTTCAAGTTTTGTGCTACTATTACTTTATTACCACTAGCTTAGGGAATGATTCAATAATCACCATTATGTATGATATGGGAAACTTTTGTTTTTCAAAGTATGTGTATCTCAGTTTTTTGTAAGGCATATGAACATGGTACAAATCTATGACCAAGTGAGGTGGCACAGTGGTTAGCTCAGTGTACTCGTATTTGGCAGGATGATGGTTCATATCTGCATTGGCTATCGAGGTTTAGCTTTTCCATGACTTCCCTAAATTATTCCAGGCAAATACTGGAATGGTCCATTCAAAGGGCATGGTTGATTTCCTTGCCCATCCTTGGAACATTCTGAGCTTCCACTCTGCATCTGATGACCTTGATGTTAACGGGACATTAAACTCTAATCCTTGTTCCTTCCTTTTTTAAAAATGTCTACAAAGAAAAAGTCCACATAACCTTCATGTTGAGGAGATGAATGATTGTTACACTCATTATGGCAGTACTTGTGATGTACCTGCCACACCCTAATTGTATTAGGCTTTTTAAGGCATAAGTGTGGATGTTGCGTTAGCTGGCATTCTGTTTGTCCTATCAAGTGAACCTAATCAGCTAGTTCTATTAACCCTCGAGCAGTGTGCTGGTGCACAGAGTGTGCCGCTCATTAAAAAATCTTTATGAAATATAATCAGCTGATATCACTGCGTTCTTCACTCTTGTCTTCCTTCATTGTTGACTTGACTTCTGCCGCGAACAATCATTTCTGTCTGTTATTGCTACAAGTGGAGTTATTTCATATTTCTTCCGCCTAAGTGTAGTTAGCACACAAAGTGTGCCATGCGTCTGCTGACGTCCCGATACCAGTAAGTATTTTTCTTTTTGTTTTATGTGCTGTACAAAACCTTACTGATATAATACTAAATTGTTTTACATATTTTGTAATTATTTTTGCTTCTGTAGGACTAAAAGGTACCTTAATGATGCCGAGGTTGATTGTCTACTCAATGAGGATCCAGATTTTCTGGTATCAAATTTTGAGTTTGATGCTGGCGAAGGTGAGGACGAAGAAGAAGAAGAAGAAGAAGAAATGATCACACAGAGTGACCATGATTCAACAAGTGAACACGAATGTGCCTCTGAAGCCGAAGAAAGTAATGTCTAATTTGTTTCAAATGACACTTGTTATATTGGAAGGGATAAAACGTGTAAGTGCAAGAAATCTTGCAGTACAGCCGCAACAAAGACAAAAAGTAAGAACATTGTCAAGATACTTCCTGGGCATAAAGCCATAGCCAGGGTTGTCAAGGATGATATAAGTGCATCCGCAAAAATTATCAGCATTGACATGATCGATGAGGTTGTCAAATGTACTAACTTGTATATTCAACATAAAAAGACTAGTGTGAACTATGTTAAAGAAAATGCTGCCAAAGACATGACAAAAGATGATATAATGACAATGTTTGGGTTGATCTACATCTTAGGAACAAAGAAGGCTAACCATACAAATGTGATTGATCAGGCATGCAGATACTTAGAGCTGTGCTGGGCTAGTATTTTCTGTTCCTATTATGGTGTCTCAGATTTGATGATTAAAGAACATGACAAGTGAGACAATAAACAAACAAGTTAGCTGCTATTAGAACAATTCTTGACGAGTTTATTGGAAACTGCAAAAACAGTTTCAGTTTGAGTGAATTCATAACTGTGGAAGAAAAGTTACAAGCATTTAGAGGACACTGTAACTTCATTCAGTGTATCCCAAATAAACCAGCGAAATATGGAATAAAGATGTTTGCTCTCTGTGATGCAAAAACTTTTTACACCAGTAATTTGGAGATCTATTGTGGCAAGCAACCTCAACGGCTTTTTCAATTCTCTATCAAGTGTGGTCAGCAGGCTTACCAGTCATATTGAAAAAGCAATAGGAATGTAACTATGGATAGTTGGTATACCAGTTACGCACTAGCACTCTCCTTACTGACCAGGAAACTCACATGGATTGGAACAATGAGGAAAAATAAATGTGAGATTCCACCAGAATTCCTGCCACGGAAAGATAGAGTACAAAATTTGTTTTTATTTAGGTACCAAAAAATATTGCTTTGGTGTCCTACGTACCTAAAAAGAATAAAGCTGTGATTCTACTATCAATGATGCTTGATACTGGAGCTATCAGTGAAGAAACTAACAAGCCTGAAATCATTATGGACTATAATGGCACAAAAGGAGGAGTTGACACTGTCGATCAAATGTGTGCCTCCTATTCTGCAGCAAGAATTTCGAGAAGATGGCGTTTGGCAATATTTTTTGCACTGATGGACATTGCAGGTATCAATGCCCAAATAATCTACCACGCAAACTCTAAGCATCCTAAAATCCCAAGAAGAATTTTCCTGAAAGGCTTGTCATATACCCTAATGAAACCACATTTGCTACAGAGAGCTAAGATTCCACCTCTACCATCTGACATTTCAGCTTTCCTTAGAAATTACAAAGGAGAAGAAGTAGCAAAAGTTGGAGAATCTTCTTCAAAGAAGCATGGACAATGTGTAAACTGTGTACATGCTAAAAACATAAACACTACAAGCAAATGTGATTTTTGCCGCAATTTCATCTGCAAATGGCATGCGACTATCAGATACACATGTGAAAACTGTAAACATATCAACTCAGTGTAAGGGGTTGCAAAGAAATTTGTGTGCATTGTTCACTTTCATAATAATGTAAGGTTTTATAGTTGATTATTATGATAAAGAAATAACATTGCACTATCTATATATTTATTTAGTGTTTTACAAGTAAGAGATGGAATACAGTCTTCTGCTAAGCCAAATATATGTGTTCTTTTTTTGTCATTCATGAATCTATGTAAATAGCAATAAAAATACAAATGAGATGTAAGAACAAAAATCCCCATGGCGCACAGAGTACACCATGTGCCCGCTTGTGGTTTGAATGGAAGTGCCCCCGCTCGAGGGTTAATAACTCATACTGAATTTCAAATGTGGTGATTAGTGATAGGAAACAAACATATTAAAGCATGTCCATAATTGTGAAGCAGGCTCATTTTAAGAAAGTAGTCCCCCTCAACATTCAGAAGACTTGAAAATCATTGCTTAAATCCATGAGTTATTTATCATGATGATATCCCTCCTGTAGAGGCAGACACAGTGTGTTCAGCATCTTAAGAACAAAACACTTAGCATCAGCCAGGTAGCAGCTGAACAATACAATACTCTTAACTCTGATCAGTGGTTAGTGACATGTAAGAAAATCCTGGATATTGATACTTCCTGGCAGATTGAAACTGTGTCACACACTGGGAAATGAAAAAAGTGGGATTCAGATATGGTCTTTTAGCTGTAAAGAGAGGGGCCTCTTTAGGGTGTACAAGGAAGAAGTGTGTAGCAGACCATTAATAAGAATTTGAGAGAAAGGTAAAAAACTGAGCTGAGTAAAAAAAAGAAAATCTTGTGTTGGGTAGCTGTCATAGGATGGGTGGGTAGACCAACAACTGCTGGAAAAATTGGGAACAGTGTACCGTATCACAAGTATTGTAAAGACTGCTGTCAGGATATAGAGAATATTAAGGCACTGGCCAAGATCCGAGTAAAGAGGACCAGATGTCGATAGTTGTGGGACCAGGAAACAACCTGGACAATGACACTGCCAAGGTTGCTTAGTGGTTAGCACATCTGCCAAGGGAGCATAAGATCCTGTTTTGAATCACAGCCTTGGTACAAGTTTTCATTTGTCACTTCAGTCTGCATATATACATTGAAATTGTTTAAGACTTGAAAAGGTCTGTGGAATCATATAGTTTCATTTGATTAAAGCACCTTTGCCTGGATTTCAGGGAGGATCCCCTATTTCATTTGATACTGAGTTGGTATTCCAATATAGTTGGAGAGCCTCTACAAGACTGTGCAAGCTTAGGGGGAATATCAAGTGGGCTATGGGAATTTGAATTGAGGAGGGAGGCATGCTAGGACAGTCCATGCAATTGTGCAAAGTCACTGAGCCAGGGTGGCATAGTGGTTAGCACATTTACCTAGTGAGCAGGAGACCCTGATTCAGGTCCTGGCCTTGGTACAAATTTTCATTTGTCACTTCGGTCTACATATGTACATCATGTCGAAAGTAATTAATATTGTTTATGTTGGACCATTTTGGAAAGCATCCTGATTCATATGTGTGAACATATAGTCACAATTCCTTTATATATTTGGCATGATATCAGCAACTTCACGTACCACAATGAAGGCATTCAAAAAAATTTGTCATAGAACAATTCCCAAAGATCATAGTTTCTGACAATGAGACACTATTTGTATCAAAGGAATTCTGTGTCAGGAAAGGCATAGGACATCTGACTACACTCCTGCTTGAAATGGTGAAACATAAATATTTGCCAGGACTTTCAAGGAAGCCACAAACAAGGCTTATTGGGGAGGATAGAACAAGCTAGATGATATACAGAAAATGCTGACTACTTATCACACAACTATAAATCCAATAACTGGAAAATCACCAGCTGTGTTACTTTAAGACCATCCAGCAGGGGTCACATTGTCACAGATCCTTCTGTCAAATGATGATACAAAGCAAAAGACCAGCCCAGAGTTCCATGTTGGTGATCATGTGTACGCCAGAAATTTCCCACACAATTTGTCAAACTGTGTATCTTTGGCATTGAAAACAAATAGCTGGGGTATATGGATTTTGTCATGAAGTGGCATTGTGGAACTGTCAGAAGGCATGGAAACCAACTCAGAAAATGGAACCTCTTGAAGAATAGTGGGAAACACAAAATGGAAGATGAATGGTACTTATTCGACTGCCTCATGAACCAACTGTAGAACTGGATGAAAAGGACCCCGAGTGAGGGGACACCTACTGAACTTAGGAGATCAAAAAGGATTTGTCGATATGTGTTTTGCTACAGCCCACTCTCAAATTAACTGGGAAGGAAAGTTATATCTGAAATTTTCTATGTGGACCAAGAGCTAGTTTTGACTTACATTTACCAAGCAAAAGCAAACAGAGAACTCAAAACAGCGTTTTCTCTGAGGTACCAAAATTGTATAATATATTAGTCAAGGAGATGAAAAAGTTTACTAAAATACATATGTTTAAAAAGGCATCTGAATCATATTTCATAAGTAATGCATACTACATAATTAAAAATTACTTAGAGGACTTAGAGTTAACAATGAAAGGGGAAAACTGCAACACCTTGTCACATCACAATACAATGATCACAATGTAATGTTTTTACAAGAAAATCATGTAAAGATCTATAGTGCATGATGGTAATGTCTTGTCATCCTCCGAGCTCAACATCTCACTCATCACGGGGAGGATACTGACTTAGTTTCCCAGGAGGACTGAAAGGAGAACATGGAGACATGGAAGGGACCTAATAACGTGTTTACAGGGTGTTCAGGTTTTCAAACTGAACGAATGGAATGCAGTGAACACAGCAATATATTTGTTATCCTGGAGTCACCAGCAGATGTCCATAGTGTGTGCAGTGCTAAACTACATTATCTGATGTAAATTGTGTGTAATCAAAATAACTTTGTACAATAGAAACCAACCAAGTGAGGTAATGTAGTTGTAAAGACACTGTCTTCATATTCAGCCATCCTGAGTTCTGGCAAGTTGGAGTTTATTAAATGTATGACTGATTTAATGTTCATTGCATGTATATGCATATAAGGGAAATCCACATACTTCTCCCAAGTCCTATAAATTCTTCCGTAAAAGCTAATAATTATCAATTGTAGGTAGACTTAGCATCAGTGGTGCAAATAATGTTCTAAACATTGCTGGTTATTATCTAGAAATAATTTCTTATAATAAACCTTTGTTTAAGCTTCTATCGCATGGTATTTCCATTTGGCAACGAACTGTAAATGTACAAATAGGATTAAGGAAACTACTCATATACACATTATGTTGCCGTCTAGCAACATACACATTTTGGCTCCATCAAACTAGATTGTGTTTAATGTCATTTTGTGGGCAGAAACAGTTGAAAATCAGTAGCCTTTTCTGAAGGTTAAGTAGTTGAAAGAGTAAATTATTTATGCCATTTAGATCACATCTCGTAAGATTTTTAAGGTATGTAAAATGAAGCTTAATAATATTATGTTTACATGACTCTGTAACTGAGCAATTAGTAATTAATCAATTTTTTCGGTTTGTTGGCATATGGCAACGAACCTAAAATATTGAATAAATCAAAATTAAATTAAAATTTGTAATTTCATCCTGTTACATAGTATTTTGTGTGCAAGATCGTACCCCAGATTTTTTTTCACCTGAATTTGTTTCCTAAAAAAAGCCGTGCAATTGAGGTTTAATATTGTGAGAAAAACCATGATGGCAAGTTACTACCAGTATTACGAAGTACTAAATCAGGTGCACAACAGTATCATTGTCAATTAAAGTTCAAAAGAATTCATAAATCCAAACATGTTGCAGCTCAGAGTATGAGTCCACGATAGTAATTGTTGAAGAATTCACAGGTCTAAATGTGATGTTGTTTAAAGTTGAAGTTCATAAAACCAGAGCTGTCGAAACTTTTCTAACTTTCAAAACACCAACTAACATCACTAACAAAAACAAAATAGAAGAAATAGACGACTTCTGGAACCAATTAGATAATATTCTCCAAAAAATCCCAAATAACCATGTCAAAATCCTTATGGGCGATTTCAATGCACAAATCGGTAAAGAAAAGAAGTATCGATATTGGGTAGGTAAATGGTCAGGGCATACACAGACCAACCGGAATGGCATGCGACTGATTGAAATCTGCAAAAACCATGACCTATTTTTCAAATCAACATTTTTCAAGAAAAGATCCTCGAAAACGAAAACTTGGATCTCACCTAATCCATTACTAGGTGAATATCAGTTGGATTGTGTAATGATCTCCCGCGTAAATACAGTAGAAATCATGAAACTTAAAGTCCTTAATGGACTAGACCTAGATTCCGACCATTACCCAACAAAATTCTCCCTAGATGTCATTCCAGAAAAAAGAAAATTCACTAAGAAATCTCCACACCGTAAATATGATGTACAAAAGATAAATGGCAATGAACAATTTACAAAAGAGACGCAAAATTTAAAACCACAAAATTGGCAACAACTGCAAGCAGGACTTTTAAATGCAGCTGAAACTGTAGCACTGCAAACAAGAACACGTAAACACCCATGGTGGACAGATGAGTGTGACCAACTGATAAATCTCGGACAACAGGCGTGGCAAAATTGGTTGTGCAACAAAAATCAAAAGACCCTGGAAGATCTCAAAGGTACCAGGAAAACAGTCACAAAAGCAATACGATCAGTCCGTAAACAGCACAAAGACAAAACATTGCAAGACATAGAAAATGATTTCAAGAAAAACAATTCCCGAAATTTCTACAGAGTATTCAAACAAAAATTAACAAAGTACTCTCCTCCATCACTCCAGTTCAAAAATGACCATGGGGAAATTGCTCATACCAACACCGCAAAACTGTGAAATTCTTGCAAAATACTTTTCTAAATTACTGAATTGTGAAAAGCCTGCAGAAAAATTTGAGTTCCATCGTACACAACGAAACCCAGACTCAAAGCCACCAAGTTTACAAGAGATTAAAGAGATAATTCAGTCACTGAAAAATAACAAAGCATCAGGAGAAGACCAAATCATCGCAGAATTATGGAAAAATGCATGAGAAAATCTTATTGCAAAACTCAAAGAAATTATACATGAAATCTGGAAAACTGAAAAAATCCCCACAGATTGGAAGACTGCAATCATACATCCTCTGTACAAAAAAGGAAGTAAAACAGACCCCAACAACTAACGTGCACTCTCTTTATTGTCAATAACATACAAAATTCTGTCTAAAGCCCTACTAAACCGCGCAGAACCTCAGCTGGGTTCAAAACTAGGCGAATACCAAGGTGGGTTCAGAAAAGGTCAATCTTGCACAGAACAGATCCTTAACTTGAAAAACTCAATGAAATATTTACATAGTACTTCAAACAAAAGTTATGTCATCACGTTTGTCGACTTTAAAAAAGCATATGACAGTATAGACCGAGAATCCCTTTTTGAAGTATTAGGAGAATTTGGACTAGATCAAAAGACAACAAACATCATAAAAGAAACACTCACGGAGACCAAATCCAAAGTAAAATTTATGGGAGAATTGAGCACAGAATTTGAAATACACAGGAGTACGACAAGGGGATGTACTGTCCCCAGTGCTCTTCAATTGTGCTCTTGAAAAAGTTGTTAGAGAATGGAAAAAGGCAGGTGCACCAGCACACAGACTGGGACCAAGACATAAGGACATAGAATTACACTGTTTAGCATTTGCTGATGACATGGCACTGATCGCACAAGACATTACTGATGCACAGAAACAGCTAGAATTATTACAAGAACAGGCAGCTAAAATAGGATTACAGATTTCATTTGAAAAAACAAAATTTATGACTGACGTGAAAGATGCACCTTCTGATCTCAAAATTGGTAATAATTAAATCTCTCGAGTAAAAGAATTTAAATATTTAGGTGAATGAATTGCAAAAAATTGTAATGAAAAGAAATCTGTCAGATCAAGAGTCCAGAAAATGGAGATGGCGTTTCAGTTAACAAAAAACATTTACAACAAAAAGAGTTTCTCGTGGAACTGCAAAATACGACACTACACAACAGTAATTAGACCCGAAGCTCTCTACGCATCTGAGACACTAAACCTTCAACACAGAACACTAAAATAGGAATTAGAAGTGAAAGAACATAAGATAATGAGGAAAATCCTAGGACCAAGAACTAAAGATGGGGTACATTATCCAAAACCCAATGCAGAAATATATAAAAATATCTCCAAAATAACAGACACAATGCGCATGAGAAGAATCCAATTCATGGGGCACTTAGAAAGAATGGACTCAAACAGGTTAACGCCCAAAATCCATACATTTTTAAAGAACAAAACTACAAGACCGAACTGGTACAAACAGACGGAAAAAGACCTGAGAGAATTAGGGTCTCCAAATCTACATGATAGAAATGAAATCAGAAAAATCACAAACACACGGGGTTTTGAGGAAGAAGAGAGAAAAACTAACCGACATACATGGTCTACGCAATGAAAGTTAGCCCATTCGTTGTTTATGAAGGAATACTGGGCGAAAAGGAAGGCCAACAAATGTTGATTACGCGTGGTCCTAAGTGATCCATCTGCGAAGAAGAAGAATATAAAAAATAAAAAAAAATTAAAAAAAATAAAAAAACATAAAAAAAATAAAAAAAATTCCATCACTTTACTAGCAACCAACATGCTGATCATCAGCCCACATGCCTGTACCCATTCAGCTCCCAAGTTGAACTGTTCCCAGCCAATATGGTGCAAATTTACATTTAACTTACTGCTTAATATACATAGTACACATGAATGAAGACTAGAATTTCACCATCTGTCCCATGATGACATTAGATTTTTTGCTGTGGTCCTTGTTTTTATCGTTTGTTACATTTTAATCAGTGGGATAGTTAACTTACCCTTATTTGCAATTATCTATTATAAAACATAATGAAATTTACTTGTTTGGAGATAGCTATGGTCATTTACTGTCTCACACTGCCACAATTTTTTTTTTTAATTTGTAGTTTATTTCATATTAAAATATGTTTTCTAATTCTTAGAATTAATATTCTGGGTCATAACTCAATATATATTACGTTGATAAAATTTTTGAAGTTGTATTTTCAAATTGCTGTTCAAGCACTATCTGTGGACACTACTTCCTTCTTGGAAATTGCTTATGGTTACTCTGAGTCGATATGTTTACAGTTTTCACATGTGTATCTGATAGTCGAATGCCGTTTGCAGATGAAATTGCGGCAAAAATCACATTTGATTGTAGTGTTTATGCTTTTAGCATGTACACAGTTTACACTTCTGCCTGCTGCTTTTCTATTAGCCATCTTTCAATGGAAGTTATGCTCATCTGTGCCAGGACCGGCCTGTGCCAAGCCACCTGACAAACCGATATGTGTTTAGCTGTACCTGTCTGTAACACCTCAGAAACTTCTCACTCAAAGGCCAAATAAACATAAAAAAAAAACTTCTTTCAGCAAGGCCATAGCTGACCACCTGTCATAACCTCATAAAAACATACTTATGTATTCTGTCTGTATGAATATTTCAGCTGTTTATTTTTAATGTACTCATATTATGGTGAAAAATTCTATATCATTGTAAGGTTATTCCTAGGTGAAGGAATCACTGGATAAACAACTACACACATGAATAAATTAAGTTCTGTTAATTCCATCAGGTTACATTTTCTGTGTTTACAAAATAAAATATCTTATTTAAACCACTGCATTTTTGGAGCTTTATCTAACATACCAAAGTCGTAGAGTGCAATGTCCATTGCTATTGTTAACTTCCCAAATATATAATAGATGTCATAAAGCAACCTATTAAATGACTTTATACGCAGAGGATATTTTAATTTGCTCCCATTACAAGCATCAAAAGTACATTTGGCAGTAAAATAAATAAATGCCGCATTGTAGTGCCTTGAGAATTTTGGTGTAAATTCTAGAGACACTCAGTTTTCCACAGTCTCGAACACCTGACATTTTAAGTACTAGGGTGAGAGAGTGGAGATGTGTCTACCTCGTCGTCGGTTTCTGTGTGTGCAGGATGGATGTGTATCAGGAGAATATAGCAACAGTGACAGTTGATCGACATGGACAAGTGTTTGCAGTGCACGCCTGAGAAGCTGTATGTCCAGTACAAGGAGCAGGCACGCTCTATTCCTTGATGGTGTAATGACTGTTTTGTTGTGAACAAATGAATTATGTATTGAACTAAAGACTTTAACATTTGACTTTTGGGTGTTGGACTTGCGAGAAGCAAGAACTGGTGTTGTAGTGGTTATTAAATCAAACATATTATAATTGTATTTGTTAGTTTCTAATGGTCCAAGATGGGGCTGACTAGCGAGAGTTGAATGTTTGTGTGAAACTTGTGAAGTTGTTTTATTGTGGGGATGAAAATACAACAGAGTTGAACAAAAGTATCCTGAGAGTACAGAATCATTTCAAGAGAAGAAAAGAAGTCTATTTTGAAATTCCTTTAACCAGCTATAGTCTTTGGAGAAGAAGAGTTTGTGAAGATCGATGCAGCTGTCTGACCCGAGAAGAAGATCAGTTGCACACAATACGTGAGTCACTACGAGAGACATGTGAGTCTTGCACCCCAGTACCATACTGTCTCATGTCATCCGAAGACCATTAGAACGTGGTGACCTACATGACAGGACCCGAAGAAAATGGGAATTTGAAGACAGAAACGGAAAGAAGACATTAGGTGTTGCCATAGCAACCAAGCCTAACAACATCCAAGAACTGTTTCCAGTAATCGTGTTGAGTCCAGTGCACAAATGGAAGAAATTTGCAAGTGCAGTGCTGTAAAAGATGTGAAAAGTAAGAGAGAGAACTGGAGAGAAGACCCTAACTTTTCAACTAAGATGTTCCGGTGTACCGACGCCGACGGCACCAGCTGGTGCTCACCATTGCTGTTTCCGCGTCTGCTCACCAATGATGACACTGAAACCAACATCCAATGCTGCCGGCGCCAGTGCTGTCCACTGGCACTGATTATACATTTGCACACCAACGCAGCTGGAACTGTATGCCGGGTGAGCGGAAAACAATAATTATTTGGTAAAGTTGAAGGAACTGGGCATGATAAACTGTTAGTGTAGTTATTGTATTCAGTGGTGAATTTTCTTTAGATGATTGCTAGGTCCCAATCCATAAAATTATGGCTCAAGAACAGCAACAAACTTCAGAACCAACTGTGGCCGTTAAGGTGAATAGTGGAATGCCAGACTTGTCTGAATTAGTGAATTTAATTAAAGCCCAGCAGGCAGATTCAGCAGCTGTAAATGCTGAAATTGCTTCCTTAAGAACAGAGTTAAATGCTGAAAATGGTTCCTTTAGACAAGAACTAAATGCTAGATTAGATGACCAAAGTGCTAAATTAGGTAACCAGAGAACAGAGTTAAACGATCAAAATGCTTCCTCGAGTGATGAACTGAGTGCGAGTTTAAGTAAAAACTAGAAGCACAAATTGTAACTTTAAGTGAAAAATTAAATGCTCAGAATGAAGCTGTAAGGAGGAAATAGGTTTAGTACATTTTAGTACTGGGAAAATAGCAGGAAAGTTAAAGGGGGGAGGTACTGTCATGAGTGATAAAATACCAGTGGTCATAGGATTCAGAAAAGACCCTTTTTTAGGGTAGTGAGGACAGAAAGAAACCAAATTTTAAGAGAGGTTAGGGCTGGGACAAACCTTCAGTTTGAGAAAGAAACCAAAAAACATAATTCTGGCTTATTACATGAGCAAAAACTGCCATTGGTTAAGAATTTTCAACAGTCAGCAGATATTTTAACTCTACCCAATTTTAACTCTGTCAACGTGAAATGTCAGCTATATTTATTGCATCAAAATATTCGAGGACTGAGAAATAAAATTAATGAATTAATTATCTGCATAGATGAATTAGAGTCTTCAAACCCAGATGACATAATCTGCCTCTTTGAACATCATGTGACCACTGGTATAGAACTTTTAAGTGTTACAGGGTTTAGGTTTGCATCTCACTTTTGTAGATCAGAAATGGAGAAAGGAGGAGTTGTCACATTCATCATGAACATTCATAAATTTAAGAACATAGACATTAATAAATTTTGCCTAGAATAGCATATGGAAGCATGTGCAACAGAAGTAGAATTTCACAAAAAATCCTTCATAATATTAAGTGTATGTCGAGCATCTGCAGGTAACTTTAATCTGCTCGTAAACCACCTTGAAGCTGTACTGGCCCATTTAACAACCAAAAACAAAGAAATAGTGGTTGCTGGTGATTTCAATGTAGATTTCCTTAAAGACTCTCTTAATAAGAACTTATTTGAGTTAGTAACACTATCATTCAGCTTAATTCCCACTGTAAAGTTCCCCACTAGGGTAGCCAATTGCTCACAAACAGCCATTGATAATATTTTTATAGAAAAGTCCAATGAACAAAATTGTATTACAAAACCAATAGTCAATGGCCTCTCAGACCATGACATGCAGTTCCTTCTGTTAAATGTTAATACTGAACAGGATACAAACTCTGTTAAATCTGAGCTCAAGAGGGTAATCGATAAGCCAAAAATTGATTATTTCAGGACACTCCTCAGAGACATTCACTGAACTGATGTTTACAGAGCTCATGGCATGAATGAAAAATATAACACTTTTGCTAATAAAGTGCTTACCTTATTCGAACACTGTTTTCGCCCAAAACTTACCAAGGTTAGAGCAAAGTCTACAAAGAAGCCCTGGATTACTCAAGGAATGGGAGTATCTTGCAAAACAAAAATAAAACTGTATCTGTCAATCCGAAACAGTTCCGATGTTGATGCTATAGAACATTACAAGAAATCCTGCAAAATATTAAAGACTGTAATACGGACATCAAAGCAAATATATTACAAGGAAAACAGTCATATTAGATAACAAAATAAAGACAATATGGGAGACCGGTAGAACCAGACGTGAAGAGGAACAAATAGCATTAAGAGTAAATGATACATTGGTGACAGATGTGTATAGTGTTGCAGAACTTTTTAACTAACAATTTATAACTGTTACTGAAAAGATGGGGTTGTCAGGTTCGGTAGATGCTGCTATGGAATACCTCAGACAAGACATTTAGAGTAACTTCCATAATATGAATCTGACCCTCACTACCCCAGCAGAAATAATGTCCATCATAAAATCTTTAAAATCAAAAACATCTAGTGGGTATGATGAAATATCAACAAAGTTAATTAAAGAATGTGATTCTGAGCTAAGTAACATATTAAGCTATCTGTGTAGCCAGTTGTTTATCAGTGAAATATTTCCTGAATGGTTAAAATATGCTGAAGTTAAGCCACTGTTTAAGAAGGGAAATAAATAAATAGCATCAAATTTCTGTCCAGTTTCACTGTTGCCAGCATTCTCAAAAATTTTACAAAAAGTAATGTACAATCGATTTTATAACCATCTTATCTCAAATAACATACTGTCAAAGTCACAGTTTGGATTTCTAAAGGGTTCTGATATTGAGAAGGCTATCTACACTTACAGTGAAAATGTGCTTAATTCATTAGACAAAAAATTGCAGGCAACTGGTATATTTTGTGATCTGTCAAAGGCATTTGACTGTGTAAATCACAATATCCTTTTAAATAAATTAGAATATTATAGTGTAACAGGAAATGCTTCAAAATGGTTCAAATCTTATATCTCTGGCACGAAACAAAGGGTGTTACAAGGAAAGAGACATGTATCAAGCTATCAGGCATCATCCAACTGGGAACTAATTACATGTGGGGTCCCACAAGGTTCCACTTGGGGGCCCTTACTTTTTATTATGTTTATTAATGACCTTTCATCAGCAACATTACCAGATGCCAAGTTCGTTTTGTTTGCCGATGATACAATCATTACAACAAATAGCAAATCAAGTGTAGTATAACAAAGATCGGCTAATGAAATATTTTTGGACATTAATCACTGGTTCCTAGCCAATTCTTTGTCACTAAACTTTGAAAAAACACACTACATGCAGTTCAGAACTTGTAAGGGGTGTCCCACGAGTATATGCCTAACATACAATGACAAGCAGATAGAAGAAGTGGATGGTGTTAAATTCTTGGGATTACAGCTTGATAATAAATTCAACTGGGAGGAACACACCACAGAAAGGCTGAAGCATCTTAACAAATCTCTATTTGCAATGCGAATTGTGTCCAGACATAGGGGATATAAACATGAAAAAGCTGGCATACTACTATGCTTACTATCATTCCATAATGTCATATGGGATTATTTTTTGGGGTAATTCAACAAGTCAAGCTAAAGTTTTCTGGGCACAAAAATGTGCAGTAAGAGTTATATGTGGCGTGAACTCGAGAACATCCTGCAGAAGCCTGTTTAGGGAATTAGGGATACTAACTACTGCTTCCTAATATGTTTATTCTTTAATGAAATTAGTCATTAAAAATATATCACTTTTTCAAACCAACAGCTCAACTCATGGAATCAATACTAGAAATAATAATCTTCACAAGGATTTAAAGTCACTTGTGTGTAAGTACAATCTAACTTCTGCACCACTTCAGTGCAGTGATGTGTTCGTTGTAAATAAATGTTATAGTAGTTGTATTACATGTTTATTACCTTATAAATAAATTTAAAAAACTTTTTAAATATGTTCTACATCCTGGAGGACCTCCTCACTACGGATCAATTGGAATGAAAGTAAATCTAATCTAGTTTTAATGCTCAGAGTGAAACCTTGAACAGTCAAGCAGCAAATTTGTTTTATTTTTAAGGACTGAATTTGACCTTTAAATGATAAGGTAGAAAATCGAGGTTAGATATAAAGAGTGAATCACTAGTTCTTTGAATACTCACATTAATCAACTATTTATTGAATTTAACCAGAAACAGGATGAGCTACTTCAGGATTTAACAAACAAATTATAATTTGACATTGAAGATAAATGTAACAATGTAGAAATGGAACATGTCGAAAAATTAGGATCATTTCAAAGCGTATGCAATGTTACTTTTGATGTTGTAAATCAGAGGTTGCACACCCTGAAGGATAGTATTGAGAAACAAGATAAGCTAATTCCTTTTGTCCAATCACAAATTGCAGGTGTCAACACTCAAGTTGATACCATGGAAAGGGATTTTAAAGAGAAACTAGCGACATCAGATACCTTAAATATAAGCAATCTGAAGGAACAAGAAGAAGAGTTAATAGACAGAAAAGTGGCCGAGAGAGTAACCCCTAACAACATTTCTTCAGATTTAGCTCTGGAACTTATTGATATGAAGAAAGGCATAGATAGTTTATGGAAAGAATTCAAATTTATCCAGGATAAGGTAGACAAAAAAGTGACTTCTTCTAACATGGTGTTAACCAGTGAGGCAATAACTGACCTACAATGGGGAGCAAATTCTGGACTATCCAGGCTGTTTCCAAAATTTAAGCCAGACAGGAAGTACACCCAGCTCATTTTCTGAAACGATTTAACCAAGCCTTGCTGAAAAACTGGGAAATACTCATAGAAAGATAGAGTTCATGGTAGGGTACCTTTTAGGAGAGGCTTCAGAATGGGGCACTGTGAACATTGAGAATTTTTCATCTTGGGCCAATTTCCAGAAAAAGTTTAAGGAGAAGTATTCGTCAGCAAGTGCCCAAGAAAAATTATTATCTGATTTATGGGACTCAAACTATTATAACGGTATGTGGGGAACAATGAGAAGGTGTTTACACTGGCGTTTGTTATGGCCAAAGTACTTAGATCAACCCATGAAGGAAGAAGAGTTGGTTAGGATCTTAATAAGGTGATTACCTATCTACACTAGGAAAGATATAGTATGCAGTGGATGGAAGACCATAGAAGAATTGTTATCCTTTGTAGATGCACTTGATGCCATAAGCAAAGACAGGGATGAGAACGTACATCAAAGTGAAAGTCAGAATTTCCAAAGAAATAACAATAGTACTAACAGTAATTATAAGAGACATGAAGCTAATCTAGCTAGAGTATACCAGTGTAGTCAGAATAGTGATAGTGAAAGTTGTCAAATAAACATCCACCTTCAAATATAGGGCCAGTAATGTCGCAGGAATTTGTACCTTGTAGCAATGGAGTACAAAATGGAAATGTAAAATCCCGATTTGGTAACCAGCTGGTAATTATAAACAATGAGGAAAACGTTATGCGATCTGGATTCAGAACCGGGGCCCAAGTCATAGATATACATTAGGAGGTCTAGCTTATAATAAATATGTTAGCTTTACACATAACATACTGACCAAAGACTGGTTGTTGGTAGAAGAACCTAGCTTAACTACTGTTAATCCACGACCAATTATAATTGGAAGGGTAAAAGATTTTTAGGTTAACATATTTATTGAATCTGGTAGTGAAGTGTCACTTATTTCTAATGATTTTTTTAATACATTACGAACTAAACATAACTTACCGCTATTACCTGTAACAGGAGTGTACATAGTAGGTATTACTGGGACCAAAAGTGAAGTTGTGAAACATGACATCCAGGTGAACTGCATCACTAGGAATATCCTATTTCGTCAGACACTTTTAGTAGTGGAAAATATCAATAGGGATGTGTTGTTTGGCATAGACTGCCTATCAAAATTTAACGTAATATTAAATTTTTAGGACAATTTTCTTTATTTTAGTAATGATTACAATAAATATTGTGTAAAGTTTGTGACTGACAGCTATAGTAGTAAAGAAATAACTGAGAAGCAGCGACAGTGAAATTGTTGCCAGAGATTGAAAACTTAAGTCAGGCATCACACCGAGCTGACATACAAAATAAAGTAATATTAACCAACAACCAAAAATTGGATTTAGCTAAAATTCTATTGGAATATGAAATGATATTTTCTGACAGTCCAGGTAGTATTAGTGACTAGTTATGTAAATTTAAGATCAAAGATAACACTCTATTTTTCTGTAAACCTTATCTGATACTGGTGAGCTTGAAAGAAGCAGTTAAAGAAGAAATACATAAGATGATTGACAGCAAAATAATAGAACGTAGTACAAGTGTTATGAATAACCCTTTAGTAGTGGTAAAAAAGGCTACAGGGGGTGTGCAGTTAGTGCTAGACACATGTACTTTGAATAAACACATAGAGACAGAACGAGACAGTCCAAATTTGAAAAAGCACAGTATTTTAACATGGTGGACCTGTCTGCTGGGTATTGGCAAATTCAGTTACACTCTGATTCAAAGAAGTATACAGCGTTTCTATTTGATGGGAAATCATAACATTTTAATGTGTCACTGTTTGGACTAAATATCTCGGTGTCTGTTTTTATACGCGCACTGGACGAGGTGTCAGGAAGGGAATTGTTAAGGGATTTGATAATATATGTGGATGATATCCTTATTATATCCACTACTTGGGAAGAACATTGTATAACCCTAAGGAAAACCCTGAGGTGGTTTAAAGAAAACAGAGTTACAGTAAAACTATCCAAGTTGCACTTTGCGAGGCAAGAGCTCAACTTTTTAGGGCATATCGTCGGACTGCAGGGAATTAGACCAGATCCAGAACATATGAAGGCTATTATGGAATGTCCATCTCCTAGAAACATTACAAAATTGAAGGAATTTATTGGAATGGCTGGGTATTATAGACTATATATATGAAGTCAAGAACTGAACGCCCCAAGACTTTTGTGTTTATTACAGAAGGGAATACCATGGATTTGGGACCAAGAGGCCAATGATGCATTTGAAAATGTGGAAAAAGCATTAGTAGAATCACCTATATTACTCCATCTGGTTATGGGTGAACCATTTAAGATTGCAACAGATGCTTTCGACTTTTTCAAGGAGAGTGGGGTCTGGAAAGCACCATTCACAGATCTATAGCTTTTGCTAGCCGAAGTATCAACAAACATGAGTTAAACTACACAGAAACAGAAAAAGAACTATTGGCCATAGTATGGAGTATACAAAAATTCCAACACTAATTTGAAATGTACAGAAAGACCCGGCGTAATTTTGTGATTAATTTTATGACAATAGAATATCCGCACAACAGGGCACAAGAAATGGCTCAAAGAATAACCGACAATATCCATCATGATTCCTACTTTACAGAAATATATGCTATGTGTAATAGAAAATATTTACCTCCTAATCAAGCAGAGAAATGGAAAATTATAGGGCAAAATCTGTTTCAGAGAGACAGTATAACATCTCAACGGTGGCGTTTATGCATCCTGAAGTTAATGGATGACAAAATTGTGTGGTATGTCCATACAGGGCATGGACATTTCAGAATAAAAAAAGTGTATAACCCACATGAACAAGTCCTATTATTTTAAAAAGTTGGGATATAAGGTAGTATCTTTAATTAGATCTTGTGAAACCTGTCAGAAAGTAAAAGAGAGTAACACTCATGTTAGTTACAAAATGTATTCAATCATCCGTAAGGCATTACAAGATCTTACAGCAGCGGACTTCTTTGGACCAATTCCAAAAGGAAAGGGAGGAGTGGCATACATTTTTGTTCTCATAGAGTGTTGGTCTAAGTATGTTAAGTTGTATCCTATTAAGAAAGCAAATACACCAACACTGATACACTGTCTGCAACAATACTTTGTCTAGGTGGGCAAACCAAAATGATTCCTCTATGATAATGGACCACAGTTTGTTAGTAAGGACTTTGAAGAATTCTTAGCATGGGAAGATATTCATCAGGTATTAATCTCCAACTATAATCTGTCTTTTAACCTGTGTGAAAGGGTTATGAAAAAAATTGGGAAATTATGTCGTACATACTGCCATGAAAGACATACGTCATGGGCAATGAAAGTTAAAGACTTTGAGCTTATTTTAAATGAATTGCACATTAATCAACTGGATTAATTCCTTTGGAAGTAATAGGTAAACCTTTGTGGGAGAACCCCTTATTAAATATTTTACTTGGCTGGAACAGCCTACTGTTGATTACCAACTTAATCAACAACAGTTTCTAAGAACTTAGTTGAAAGAGCACAACAACAAGTGAATAAATATAATGAGAAGGCTGTTGAACCTAAGTATAATGTTAATGACCTAGTCTTAGTAAAAC
Source organism: Schistocerca americana (assembly GCF_021461395.2). Classification (NCBI taxonomy): domain Eukaryota; kingdom Metazoa; phylum Arthropoda; class Insecta; order Orthoptera; family Acrididae; genus Schistocerca; species Schistocerca americana. The sequence continues at coordinate 321,221,649 of NC_060126.1, read as the reverse complement.
AGCATCTCCAGAGCTCTGCTCTGAAGAAAGAAACACACAATTTTTTTCAAAAGTATGAGGGAGGGTGCAGACAGTGGTACATCCCAAAGCCTTAGTTTTAGTGGATCCTCTCACAGGATCAGGAAAAGGAAAATACAGTGTAAAAGACATAAAGTTGTATATCTCCCAGGGATGTTAATGTTCTGTGTTAGCGGGCGGAGTGACGACTGCTGGCTCCTGAGTTGTTTTCGGTGTTCCTTCTGAGGTTAGTTTTCCTGCACCAAATTACCTTCAACTCTTCAACTATCCTGTAATCTATTCTTGAATTCTTAAACTATCCTATAATTTTAGTATATAGGAAACCGGATGTGACTACAAGATTAGGATCAATTTAAGAGAATCACAGATGAACAGTGACCTCTAAACATGAAATGAAGCAAATAAAATATTTGAGTGAAAAGTATATCATCGTGATACTATTCAAACAAAGTAATATCTAGACTTCAGAAACTGAACAGAGTACTTTATGTGTATATGAAATATAGTGTAAAGTGAATGACTAACCAACCATAATATTGTAGTGTATGATTTTCTATTTCTATAGAATATCTTATACCTTTTGTGAGACGTAAGGTAAAGGGGAAGGTTTGTGTCACTTTTGGAAGGGGTGGGTAGTGTAAGTACAAGCATGACTAACAGTAATTACACACCCCACCTTTCAGACAACCCTCGCTGACAAGTGTAACTGATTCGTCACCGTTTGCCGTTCAATAGATGTTGCTAAGATTTTTCTTCGGGGGCTTCAAAGGTGAAGGTGAGAATGTCCATTCTGTATGTGATGTTTAACATCATACTTCCTCTGGCTTCTCACTCAAGCACTGGCAATGTAGGGATCCTGGGGAAGGGGGCTGGGAAGGATTTCCTGTCTTTGGGCTATCTTCTTTCACTTCTTCGATCTTAACAACTGTCTCTACTTTTTCCTTTTTTACTTCTCTGTTGAGTACCTATCCATCTTTCCCTCGTTTCATATGCATATCCTTCTATTACTGAAGTCCTTCTCAATTTTCGTGATTCAATATAACCTTCAACTTATTTCACATAAGTTGGCCGAAGAATCAGGATACACAAACACACATCTACATACACACAAAGATATACTTAAACACAAATAGAAGAATTATGAATTAGAAACCAGAAGTAATGCCAGAACTGCCAAGGGAGGTAGGGGAATAAAGATATATGTACATCTGAGTCGATGCACATATTACATTGTTGATACGTGACGGTTCTGTACCGTTTTTTTGTCTCTCTCAAATGTATAGTTACATGTGCCATGCTAGTCCTTTGAGAAAAGGCATAGTATCTACTGGGAGTTAGTAAATACAGGTGGACATAGTATCTACTATGTTTAGGCATGACATCTGTTTATATGGCAGAAGTGAGGAGTGAAAGAGGATTCTAGGGTATTAGATTAAGTACTAGAAAGTGGAACAGAAATATAGAGTAGATTTGTAAATTTACCAGAGAATATTTAAGAATAGTATACATAAAGTTGTATGCTAGGGCAAATGAACCAGGAGGCCTACTCAAGAAGGATACAGAGGCCGCACCCGACATTTGTTGGATGAGGGAAAGGGCAGATAGGAAGACGTATGAAAGGCTGACCTATACTGCACGGACAGGGGCACCAAGAAGGGGACTGGCCTTGTACTATAGGAGGATAGGAATGAGAAAGGGGCGTACCTGCCAAAACAGAAAGAGAAAGGGTACTCCTAGGACCTACCCATGTAAGATATAGGTACTGTTCCTAAAGGGAAAAGGGGCACTATTGTGACAGAAGTCACAAGTTTAAAGGGATGAGTCTGGTAAGTTTGAGTTCTATGCATAAATAGCCTCATTAACTTTCAGGTTTACAAATGTCCAAGAAGGCAACACTTTTATTCTACCCAGAGTTCCTCCAGATTACAATAAGTAATGATTCAGCAAATACTTAACAAGAAGTAGCACGGGAAGTAAGAACAAAGCAGCAGAATATGTATAAGTTATGTACACCTGTAATTTACAATTGGAAGAGTAATAGGAAACAGAGCTAACTCCAACATGGATTGAAAGGGTCGTGTATTATAATTGTGGTAAAATATGCACAGCTATTAGTAGAAAGAGAGGCATTGTTAAAAGATAAAGGATTATCTTGTGTAATTGTATATAAATATGTATAAAATATCACATGTTTGTGCCAAGAGGAGGGATATGTAGTGCTTTGAGAATTTTGGTGTAAATTCTAGAAACACTCAGCTTTCCACCCATCTCCAACACCAAATATTGTAAGTAAGAGGGTGAGAGAGTGGAGATGTGTCTACCTTGCCACTGGTTTCTGTGTGTGCAGGATGGACATGTATCAGGAGAATACGGCAATAGTGATGGTTGATCAGTGTGGACAAGTGTTTGCAGCACGCACCTGAGAAGCTGTATGTCCAGTACAAGGAGCAAGCATGCTCTATTCTTTAATGGTGTAATGACTGTATTGTTGTGAACAAATGAATTATGTATTGAACTAAAGACTTAAACATTTGACTTTTGGGTGTTGGACTTGTGAGAAGCAAGAACTGGTGTTATACTGGTTATTAAACCAAACATATTATAATTGTATTTGTTAGTTTCTAGTGGTCCAAGATGGGGCTGACTAGCGAGAGTTGAATGTTTGTGTGAAACTTGTGAAGTTGTTTTATTGTGGAGATGAAAATACAACAGAGTTGAACAAAAGTATCCTGAGAGTACAGAATCATTTCAAGAGAAGAAAAGAAGTCTATTTTGAAATTCCTTTAACCAGCTATAGTCTTTGGAGAAGAAGAGTTTGTGAAGATCGATGCAGCTGTCTGACCCGAGAAGAAGATCAGCTGCACACAAGATGTGAGTCAACTGTGAAAGACGTGTGAGTCTTGCACCCCAGTACCATACTGTCTCATGTCATCTGAAGACTGTTAGAGCATGACTCACACATATATGCAGACCTTAAAGAGCTGAAAAAAGGTACAAAACATTGATTGTAGAGTTTTGTCTGAGGAAATAATTTGGACAGATTTTTTTACCTACCCACACTGCAACAGGGATCACCAAAATAAACTTCCAGAATTCTGTGTGCTTTATTTTTCCTAATCAAAAGCATGTTCTTATATTTCTGGCTTATTTGATTGTGTAACTCATTAGTTCAAGCATATGCTTTTTTTGGTGACTTGTAAGTCAGGTCTTACTGATAAGTATGAGTAGAGCATAATATTAAGTTCGTGTTATCATAAGTAGTCTAATGGAAATGTTTCATGAAATTAATGAATTCAACTGTATTTTTAAAGAGAATACCAAAGTCAGTGTTGATTGGACTTGGTTTTACTATTCTGTTACTGTATGCAAAGTGTCTAATTAAATTGGAAAGAACAGTACCTTGCTTCTTGTGAAAACAGATGTATTAAATGTGCAACTTTAATTTTATGGGTAATGTTAATTTTTCTTTCTCAGTCAAAAATCCGTGAACTGGAAAAGAAAACGGAGCTTCAGAATGTCCGCCATGAAGAGCTTCTCCTTGAAATGGCAAGCATCAAACGATCAGCACAAAGTGCTAACACAGCACTGGCAGCAGCAGCTGCTGCTGCTGCTGCTGTCAACCACAACTCTCCTGAGTCAGGGCATTCAACACCAGGTACAATTTAAAACATAATAATAATAATAATAATAATAATAATAATAATAATAGAGTGCAATTCAATGATGGCCCCTGGATGTCCCACTCTGCACAATTTACAAGTAAAAGTTCACATAGTGGATATGTGGGATGGTCAAAAGAAAAGAGTCCCCATGTCTTATAAACAACATGCAGACAGTTCACTTGTTTATTGTAAGTAGCAAATTATTATTATGAAAAACAAGGTACTGAACATTCAATAGATCTGTAATTCAAAGGAGGTGTTGAAAATGTTCACGATAAACTTCGATACCGAACTCAGCAAGTCTCAACATTTTTTTGGAAACTTTTGCGAATTCATTTGGTAGGATTTCCACAGTTGCATTGTGAATGCTTGTTTTCAACTCTTCAATTGTATGTGAGTTGTGACTGTAGACGTAATCCTTTAAATTACCTTACAACTAAAAATCACAGGTAGACGGATCAGGCACTCTGGGAGGCCATAAACCTGTGGAAACAATACGTTCTTTTCCTAAATCTTCATAGACATGTGATATTGAAAACTGTGAAGTAACAACAAACATTTTGTTCGCCTGAAAAAGTCATTTTGCAGAACTGTATTCACAAGATGTTTCAAACTGCAATGCAGCACTGATCTCTAAATCACTGCTTGACATCACGTGATTCCCCTCGAGCACTACCCAAGTGTTAAGAAATAACCACACAGAGATAGCTGCAAATATCCCATTCAGTAGTTTATCATGGGACCTCTTTTTTATCTTGGCCATACCTTACTACCTCTGGTGGTAGCACAGGTGAGAAATCCAACATTACATGTTCTGATGTATTGGGACCTTGGATTCTAGGGATTTATAACATTTGTTGTGAAGAAGAAATGAGATTTACTGAAATCCCTTCCAAGTTAATGCTCAATAAAAAATACTATTTTATAACTTTGAAAGTAGTTTAGTTTATCTCCTGAAAACTGAGAGAAGAAGGAATTGGAATTACAGCTATAGAAAATTAGGTCACAAATTATATCATTGCAGGAAATAGGATCCTTTGATGAGACTGTAGTTGATACAGAACATTACAGTATTATTAGAGGGAAGACAGCACTGAGAATAATGGGAAGCATGTCATTGATTGGAATAGCATTTTAAGTAAACAAAAATTCATACTTAATTATCAGAGTTTAAGTCAAAATCAGAAATAATGCCCATGTTAACAGTGAAGTGCAATAATAAATGCTATATGCTCATAAATTGCAATGCATCTGTGAATGGAGATAACAAGAAATTTGCAGGTTGTAAATCAATTTTGGAATCGTTTAATAACTGAAATTTTCAACACACACACTAAAGGCAAGTTAAGATACTTCTTAGTGATGTCAAGGGGAAAATCGGAAAGGAAAAGAAATTTAAGAATATTGTAGGAGGACAAACAGAAACGGTGGAATACTTATTGATCATAATGTGGAACATGTTTCAGTTAAAACTGATACCCATACATTTTTGCAAATTACCAAGAAAAGTCAAAACTTTAATATCACCAAATCCAAATCTAGGAGAATTTCAGCTTTATCACATAACCATATATAAAATAAATATGAGGAAAATTATGAATGCTAAAGAGATCATAAATGGAGAGTGTGATTCAGGCCATTATATCTCTAAGGTTAAAATCCAATTTCTCCCATACAAAACATAAAATAACAGCCAGAAAATAAGCAGATACAACTCCAGCAGAGACAATATTACAATAGAAAATATAGAAAAATTTAGAGAAGGCATCAATGTGACTGAAAATGGCAGATGTCATGAGCTCCAGGCACAAATTACTAAAGAACAGGGAAAATATAGATGTAGAAAACATGAGTTGACCAAGGATAAAGAAAAGACATGATGGACTGAGGAGTGTGAAAAAACACTAGAACAAATAGCTTATGAGTTACTTGGCATCAAGAAATAATTTCAATATACATTGTGGACATAATGTTTGTTTGGAACGTAATTGCACACCAAATTATAACCAGTGCAAATACAAAGACTAATGAACAAACCTTTATATTGATAATAAATACTCCGTGCCAAAGCAGCAATTCACCTTTTGTCTGTTATGCTGGCTGCTTGCACAGTAACTTTTGTCACCCCACCAGACCCCACCCTACCACCTCCCCCTCTACCCTTTCTAAAGCTGGAAGCTGGGTGCTCCAGGAATATTGAGGTACTGGTGCTTAACATTTCAACGCTGGGGGAGGGGAGGAGGAGGTCGGAGGGGGTCGTGGCAACAGCTGGCAGAATAGTGTGGACCTTTTGAGTCTCCAAGGAGGCTACAGTGTTGCTTGATGTTGTAGGCTCAGTGCAGGCTGGCCGGAAACTGACAGAACAGAATATGGCTGGTGTAACAGTGGGTGGGCAGTATCGTCTCTGAGTCAGACGTGTACCATATTTACTCGAATCTAAGCCGCACATGAAAAATGAGACTCGAAATCGAGGAAAAAAATTTTCCCAAATCTAAGCCACACCTTAAATTTGAGACTCGAAATTCGAGGGGAGAGAAAAGTTTTAGGCCGCACCTCCAAATCAAAACAAAGTTGGTCCATTCTAATATGAGACACAATTTAGGTCGAATGAATGACGATACAGCTATAGTAGTTTGGTTCAAGTCGTAAGCTTAGCAGTTAGTTTTACGAGGTAGCCATTGCTATGTGTCAGGCGCTCCATCCATATTTATATGGGTACCCTTCCTTTTTCACGTGCTTCATCTGGTTTGAATTGATTGCTTTTTTTCTTTGATCTGATAGGTGCCGTTCTCTTTTTCATAGGTGTTTACGTCACTCTAAGCTGAAAATGCATTACTGTACTGTGTCATGCATTGTTTGTCGCATTCTGATAATGAGTGTTTATGGCTTGTCGCTGCTCGCGGCATGGCTTGCTTTTGTGCACGCTACTGCGCTTAAAAAAGAGAGAGGAATCGTCTAATTAGCGAAACAATGGCAAGAGACTGTTATTTGTTGTTACTTACACTGCTGCTTTCTTTGATAATGATCAACAAGAACCAAATAGTAGACTGCGTATGATAGAAGATGTTCTGAACGAGAGTTTGGCGAAAAATTTTCTCCGTTTGAAAATCTTTGCAGACGCCTATTTAGTACATTACATTCTGCACGGAAATTAGTCATCTTAGATTTAAAAATCTAGTCAATTGCCGTGCTTCATTTGTGACTGTATCACTATTAGGCATAAGGATAATATGAATATAAACATGACAGGATATGTATATTGTTTCGCCTTTACTGTTGTCTCACTCTAGTTTTGTAGTTTATTAGGCAGACAGGATTTAAATGAGATAGCAGCAAACACGAAAGAGTACATGGCAAAATGTTTATATTCGTATTATTCTTATGGTGAAGAGAATGCTGCATGTGATCCACAATTCATAAAAGTTCCTATTAACAACCACGTCTTCTCCCAGGTAGGAAAAAATTCAGAACGTAGAGTTGGCCATATTGACAAACATCCCAAACAGTTTTGCCAGTCGGATTTTCGTAGTACATCAAAATGCTGCTACATTCGAAGATGAACAATACGGAATTTGTATTTACTTCATTGGATAATGTATGAAAATGCAGTGGTCGAAACTCGGGGCGGAGGAAAAAGCTCGTCTTCCACTCTTTTTTTTTTACTGATGCAGAGGTTTTGGCGCCAGTATTTATCTTTGTGCTGCAAAGCATGCCTGTGTAGCGCTACAAATATTCGATGGCAGAAGTTAGTTGTGACGGCACCTACCAACATTTTTCAGAACTTCCGCTTACTTTGCACTCGATTCTAAGCCGCAGGCAGTTTTTTGGATTACAAAAACCGGAAAAAAAGTGTGGCTTGGATTCAAGTAAATACGGTAATGCTGTAAGCAGATCTCTTATGGATAAAAACCTTTCTCTCTCTGTGTCTGTCAGGTTGGCCTGCATGCAAACCTCACCATGCCTGGCATGCAAATGTCTTATCTGGGTTGTGAACTGTTGAGTGAACTCTGTCACTGAATCTGGAGCAGTCTGCCAAAGTGATACTGGTACAAAGAGTTCCCCTGGCATACATAACTTGTCACTGTAGACCAATTGGGCTGGTGAACATTGCAGATCCTCCTTTTCTGGTGTGCACAGGCCTTACAATATCAGCAGCAAGGCATCTTTCCATGTTGATGAGTAACACATCACCACTGCTTTTAGCTTGTGATGCAGCCTCTCCACTACTCCAATGTTGACAGGATGGTAGATAGTGATGCGTAGATGGTTTTAGCTGTGTAGGTAAAGAAGCTTGTTAAATGGCTGCACCTCAAACTGACATCCACAGTCAGTTGTGTTTCAATATATATGGCTGCCATTCAGCACCAGGTCCTTCGCGGCCAGTATTTCTGTTTCACATATCTCAGTTTGGCAGACAATTCATGGACAGTTGAACTCTCTGAAAGTTGTTTTCGTTTTCAGATATAAGGTTTTTAGCTGCCTCTGGGGCAGGAATTTGGTGGTTGAGGTTGGGGTTGGGGAATGGGGCATAGGGCATCTTCTGCTGCCAGCTAGGTCTGGGGGACCTCCCACCCCACCTCCTTGACCATCTCACTCTTTCATCCCTGTCTTACACTGTTTTACTTGATTTTAGATGCAGTTTGCCTCCTTTTCTGCCACATACTATTTTATATTTTAGAGATTTCATTCTAGTGAATAGTGGATGCTCTTCAATGCCTTTACAACACTGGAGCAGGGATGGAATAGCTGTGGGCGGACAATTCCCATCACATGCAGAGCTCTGGAGACATCCACTTGCTGCCTACTTATTTCTGTCCCCTGGTTTTCATTATTGACAGTTCAACTAGCGTCCATTACATTTTTAGTCTTTTCACTTTTACTGTTCTACATCTCCAAAATAGAAGACATCCAGCTCTGTAACTGTCTTCACCCTTCATCTGGCTAATGGGAATCAGATGCAGTGTAGAACTTTCCTCATCATCTGATCTGACCTACAAACTAGTTTGATCCCTACACTTCTCCATAAAATCTTTCTCAGCTCTTGCATCAGCACTGCCTTTCTTACCTTGGTCTTACCACTCCTATATACTTTCTTTATCATAACACGTAGTTCATGGATGTCACTAATTCTGGATGTACTACCCCTGGATTGAGGGACTAATGACCTACTATTCGTTCCCTTAACCCCCAATCAAACAAACAACCTTCTGACTTCTGAAATTTTCCCGGCGTGTTTCTTCTTCTAATAAATTCTGGGTATGCAGCTGGATCCCGTCGACATTCTGCCAGTATATTTCGGCCCAGAAACGTCCGGCCATCATCAGGTGAGTGCACAACTACTGAAGAGCCCAGGTGCAGTCACGGTATTTATGCCGAATCTCTTGCATGTGAAATGTACTGGCATCCTACAGCGCATGTCAGGTGTTGACATGCGCGGCGTAGCTGAGTTGTATGTGCTGCCCTCAGTGGTGAAAGTAAAAGATCATCTGGTCATTGAGTATCGAATGATGCTGTTGATTCCGCTGTGATTGTATAATTTTAATAACAGGATTCCGATTTTTATCCAGCTAAAATCCATTTTCACGATTTATAGGATTATCGGCAAGACGCATTTCCACTGATTGTTTGATTACGGAATCCCAAAATCCGGAAACCGGAGCTAAAATTTTTGTTCCTTTGTATTCCATTGAATGTCCCAAAGAAATACAGTGCTCTGCTACTGCCGATTTTGACAGTTGCTGCAGACGGGTGTATCTTTCATGTTCTGTACATCGTTCTTGGACAGTTCTTGTCGTCTGCCCAATATATGCAGAGCCACATTCACAGGGAATTTTGTAGATGCCTGCTTTCTTCAGTTATAAATCATCTTTAACGGATCCAACCAGGGCCCAGTTCTTTGCTGGTGGGTGGAAGATAACCTTGATTTTATTTTTCTTCAGTAATCAGCCTATTTTCAACGACATTCCCGGCATATGGAAGGAACGCAGTTGATTGAAAGTCATCATCAGCATCCTCAGTGCGTTGCTTCTTGTTATGACAGTTGCACATGGCCTTCCTTATTTGGTGTGAAGTGTAGCCATTCTCTTTAAAAACCTTCTCCAAGTGTTCTAATTCTGCATGGAGGTTTTCATCATCTGATATTATATGCACTCGATGTATTGAGGTACTGAAAACACAGGCTATTTGTGCTGGGTGATGGCAGCTTGACGCCTGGAGATACAGATCTGTGTGAGTCAGTTTCCTGTACACAGAATGTCGTAATGACCCGTCATTTTTACGGCATACTAGCATGTCTAGAAATGGTAAAGTGCCATCTTTTTCAATCTCCATCGTGAATTTGATATTCTCATGTAATGAGTTTAAGTGATGAAAGAATTTCTCCAGTTCCTGTCTGCCATGAGGCCATACAACAAAAGTATCATCTATGTACCGCCAGAAGACCGTAGGCTTTAAAACAGAAGACTCAAGTGCTTTCTCCTCAGAGTCCCCCATAAAGAGATTAGCTACCACAGGGGACAAAGGGCTCCCCATGGCGATGCCGTCTGTTTGTTCGAAGAATTTGTCATTGAATAAAAAGTACATTGAGGAGAGTATATGTTCAAACAAGGCCGTCATTCCTGCACTGAATAAGTTACCAATAAGATGTAACGATTCCATTAAAGGAACTTTGGTAAAAAGTGAGACCACATTGAAGCTGACTAATAAATCTGAGCTGCTAAGCTTAACTTCCTTCAAGCAAGTGACAAAATCCTCAGAATTACGTATATGGTGGCAACACTTACTTTAGTATGGAGGCCAGATATTTTGCTTCAATGTGGTCTCACTTTTTACCAAAGTGCCTCTAATGGAATCGTTACATCTTATTGGTAACTTATTCAGTGCAGAAATGACGGCGTTGTTTGAACATATACTCTCCTCAACGTACTTTTTATTCAATGACGAATTCTTTGAACAAACAGATGATTTACAACTGAAGAAAGCAGGCGTCTACAAAATTCCCTGTGAGTGTGGCTATGCATATATTGGGCAGACGACTAGAACTGTCCAAGAACGATGTACAGAACATGAAAGATACACCCGTCTGCGGCAACTGTCAAAATCGGCAGTAGCAGAGCACTGTATTTCTTTGGGACATTCAATGGAATACAAAGGAACAAAAATTTTAGCTCTGGTTTCCGGATTTTGGGATTCCATAATCAAAGAATCAGTGGAAATACGTCTTGCTGATAATCTTATAAATCGTGACAATGGATTTCAGCTTGATAAAAATTGGAATCCTGTTATTAAAATTATACACTCACAGTGGAATCAACAGTATCATTTGATACTCAATGACTAGATGATCTTTTACTTTCACCACTGAGGGCAGCACGTACAACTCAACTACGCCGCACATGTCAACACCTGACATGCGCTGTAGGATGCCAGTACATTTCGCATGCAAGAGATTCGGCATAAATACCGTGACTGCACCTGGGCTCTTCAGTAGTTGTGTACTCACCTGATGATGGCCGGACGTCTCTGGGCTTAAATATCGTGGCAGAATGTCGACGGGATCCAGCTGCATACCTGGAAATTATTAGGAAAACAACCTTCTGTTTTCCTCGGTCCAGATGATCTTGATCCTTATATTCTGGTTTTCCTGGAATATCTTGAATGTATCAGGCTTCTTTTAAAATACTTCTATATCCCAGATAACATCAAGGAAGAGAAACCTCATAAGACCGTATTACAACAGAGGCATTAAGAAAAATTTTACTATTTATCAACCAATTCTGTTTCTAAAATCTTTATATAAATTCTTAAAGAAGAATGGTAAGAATCTGTGCCAAATGAAGAATTTTGGGCAGTCACAATTTTGATTCTAGAAGGATTTTCCATTGAAAATCCCATATAGCAATTCATTACAAAGGACAGGGATGACAAAATATCACTTCAATTTCCTGTGAGCTGTGTTAGATAGTTGAATGTTATATGAGTGACAACTATCTTACAGAGACTGAAGTATAATGGCGTTGAAGGTAGACTTAGTGACAGATGTGTCTTACATTCAAATAATAGGAAGTAAAGGTTAGTGTTTGACAGATTCATATCACAGTCGACTTGATGTTGATTTATGCTAGTGTCTTAACATTCAGCATCTCCATTACTTGCACAGACTTTCTCTTAATAATGTACTGTTCACATTACTAGTTTTGCACTGTATTTATCAGCATGCGTTTTTTTCTTCTTTGATGACTTGCCAAGAAATAAAAACCAGAATGCCAATGGACAAATAAGTCTTAACAGGAAGAAAAATCTGATATGTGGTAAAAGGACTTACTACTAGTCAGCGGTCATCAGTTTAACTGGTATAACTTTGTAAAGCTGTTAAGCATAACATATCCATAGTTACTTTTAGATTTTTCAATTTCCTGCAGTAACATAAAATCTCATCTTCCTTATGCCAAAATATAAGAAACCTGGTAAATAGGTAATAATAGTTTCTCATATTACTACAGCAAATGTATTGTACCTAGTAGAATATCATCTGGAAGTCACACAAATTGAACATGAATCTATATAGAAACAAGTTAATATCAAATAAAATTAAAGCAGGCCATAGACCAAAAAATTTGCTGTATTGAACTGCTCTTTGAGTGTTGTAGTTCAGTAATGCTGTGGTTCAGCAATTGACTTAGACACAAACAAGTAGTTATTATGGCAGTGAGCAGGCCCTCTACAGGGAATGTTTTGGATTTCAATAGACAGACTTAAGAAGAATGCTTGGGAGGTCATTGTATGAGGTGATTCCAATACTGATTTTATCTTATATGGTACTGCTCGAGGCATTTAAAGGTCTTCTGGTCCAGCTTTGATTTTTTCTCGAGGATAACATACTCAATAAGGACATAGTGCCTCAGGGATTATAGTTCATTCCTAAATCCAAATGCCTTCCATGAAATTGAGTGAGGCTCAGAATAAATTGTCTGTCTGATTATGATATCATAAAAGGCAACACTGAAGAATCCCCATCAATCACATTTAGCTAAGAAGGAAAAATTAGAATTTAGCTGATATATATTAATGATGTTACATTACTCACAGAGAATTTACTGGACAAACACTGGGATGATGTTTGCTGAGAGCAAATAGCAAATCAGGAATTGAATTTATTCTTAAAAATATTCAAACAGCAATATGAAATCGATTTTGCACTTTCCATAGTACTGGGACAAGAACTCTCCTATGAGTAAACACATGGCAAGCATGAGGCCTCCAAGCCATTGCAGTACTTCTTCCTTTCCCATGCTGCAACGTTACTCTGAGGATATTATTTTGTCAGACTTCTCCTCTAGGACAGATTCTCTGCTTACAATCTAGCTCACACATATGACGTCAGTTACGGCTATTCCCACTTTGTTCCCTTTATTTTATACCAAGTATTTCAGATAACTTAGTCCTCACATCTGACCTCTACCTACTCAAAACAGAATGTGTAGGGAAGGTCCCCCAATACCCAGCATGATATACATTCCATGTGGAGTGTCGTCAGGTACCTCTACGGTGGTTGCCCGCGACGATGCAAGGATTTCACTGTTGATGCCCGACTTCCACGTAGTTCAGGCGTATGTCTTCCTGGTGCATACATGACTCATTTTGTGGAGACTGTGTCTGGCTCCTTCAAGAAAATTAACCATGTGTGCTACCACCTGTCAGAGTCAGTTGCGAGAACGACCATTCTCTGCAATCCATAAACAGTGCTGCCCTATAGCAAAATCCAGTAAATGAAGGTCACAGATCATTCTTCATATTTTGAAGCTCACTAATTATACTTTGTAACTGGTGTCCAAGATATCAACTTTTGCCACTACTTTGACTAACTTGTCAGCAATGCCTGTCATATTTATTCCCTCAGTGCCGACCTCTGGTAGCTGTACAAATAAACTTGGCCATGGGGGCTACAGACCCTCCCCTTTCTTGGTTCCTGCTGTACAATCTTCACGAACCACTCCTCGCACCGAGCTGAAGAGGCAGCTCCCTCCTCTATTGTCTATTGGTGACAGAGCTGCCTTATAGGAATCATCTCTCAAGATATCCACAGATCAGCATCCCGACATCAATCAGTGGCTGAAGAAGCCACAAACCGTGGATCCCAGGGCTACCCTGTCTCTTCTTCCATCCCTACACCCACAGCGTAGAAGCCTTCACTAGATTCTTGACAGCAAAAGTTATGAAAGAAAAAAGAAGAAATCTCAGGAGATGGCTACTCCGATGATCACAGAGGTGCCAGATCATTCATGCCATCAGACTCTTATTCAGTGTTGGTTGATCTTGTTTCATTAGTGACACACATTGATCCTAGACAGTGACTTATCCTCCCTATCCTTTCATACCTAACCAGCACACCCTCAATGTGACGACCCAACAGAACTTCAAAATTCTTGAACATGTTGTAAATTGGAATACAATTAATTTCCATGAGACATAAAAGCTTCTGTCCACAGAGCAGGATGGATTTAGAAAGCATTGCTCATGCGAAACTCAGCTATCCATGTTCTCACATGATATCCTGTGAACCATTGGTGAAGGGCAACATGCAGGTTCCATATTCCTAGATTTCCAGAAAGCATTTGACATGGTGGCCCATTGGAGGCTGCTAATTTGAGATATAAGCATAAGGAATAGTTTTCCTGATGCGTGAATGGATGGAAGACTTATTAAGCAGTAGAGCCCAGTACATTGTCCTTGATGATGAATATTAATTAGAGCCAAACACAGTGTGATAGGACCATTCTTGTTCTGTATGTACATAAATGATTTGACAGACAGTGTGAGCAAGAATTTGTGGCTGTTTGCTGATGATGCTGTCATGTATGGGAAGGTGTCATTGTTGAGTGACTGTAGGAGAATACAAGACGAATTAGGTAGAATTTCTAGTTGGTATGATGAATGGCAGCTTGTTGTAAATGTAGAAAATGCAATTTAATGGTGATGAGTAGGAAAAACAATTCCTTAGTGTTCAAATAAAGCCTTAGTAGTGTGCTGCTTGTCACAGTCACGTTAATTAAATATCTAGGCATAATGTTACAAAATGATTTGAAATACAATGAGTATGTAAGGCTGGTGGTACGGTAGCCGAATGGCTGACTTCAGTTTATTCAGAGAATTTTAGTAAAGTGTAGCTCATCTGTAAAGGAAATAGTTCATAGAACACTAGTGCGACCCAATCTTGAGTACTACTCAAGTGTTTGGTATTCCCACAAGGACAAGTTAAAGAAAGATATTGAAGCAATTCAGAAGTGTGCTGCTGGATTTGTTACTGGAAGATTTGATCAGTAGGCAAGTATTACGGAGATCATTCATGAACTTGAATGGGATACCCTGGAGGGAAATTAGTACTCATACAGAAGCATATAAATAGTCATTTTTTCCTTGCAATAATTGTGAGTGGAACAGGAAAAGAAATGACTAGTAGTCATTCAAGGTACTCTCCACCATGCACTGAATAGCCACTTGCGGAGTACATATGTGGATGCAGATATAGGTATATGCTGCTACCATCACTTTTGCCTCCTCTCTGTCTGTTTGCACTGAAAGATTCTAGGAGACTTCTCTGACACGATCACCTGTGCCTCTGGAACTGCTATTCCCTTTTCTGCAGGCTCACTACACCACTGGCCAATGCTGTCTTGGGCAAAGACATTGCAACAGCTATTTGGGATTGTCGAGGGATCCTGCAGCTTCTCAAGTGACATCATTCACAGACCTCCTTCATCACTTTTAAGTGGCTCTATGCTAAGGCTCACTATCTACAAGAGTTGACTGAAAAGTAATGCCTCCACCCTCGTAACTCTTCAACAGTTGGCAGCATTGGTATGCGTCAGGCACTGGCTTGTTCTATAGCCTCTTCTCTACAGCTCCAGTTGCCAGGAAGCCTTAGCATTGAACGGTTGTGTTGTTACAGTGAAAAGTATGGAACCCTGCACAGACAGTCGGTCAATGCAATTTAAGCAATGGGCAGTCATTCAATTCTTGACAACAGAGGGTGTCACCCCAAAGGAGATTCATCATAGAATGAAAGCAGTTTATGGTGATTGTGTTGATGTGAGTACTGTGCGTCATTGGGTGAGTATTTTTAAAGATGTTGAGGCAGGAACATCTGACCTGCTTGACAGACAAAGAGTTGGATGCCCTTTGATAGCAACCACCAACTTTCACAATCAAAATGCTGACAGATTGAGTCAGGAGGATCGTCGTATTACTCAGAGAGAAATTGCAAGCACAATCGGCATTTCACAAGAACGTGTGGGTCACATTATTACTTTGCTTGGCTATAGGATGCTCTGTCACCCTGGACGTTGACACCTGAAATGAAAGTGCACAGACTTGAAATTTTCCAGGAACTCCTTTCGCATTATGAGAATGAAGGTGATGCCTTTCTCTATTCAATTGTGACAGGACATGAGACATGGGTACACCATTATGACCCAGAGACGAAACATCAGTCTACGGAATATCGACACAAACTCTCCCCTAAGAAAAAGAAATTTAAGACGCTGCCCTCAGCTGGAAAAATCATGGCCACAGTGTTCTGGCATGCAGATGATGTTATCCATTTTGATTTTCTTGATCATGGAACAACAATAAATTCAGAGCATTACATCACAATGCTGCGAACTCTGAAACGATGGCTAACAAGGGTCCGAAAGGAATGGGGAAATGTTTTCCTACAAAATGACAATGCCAAACCACACACTTCATGTGCCACCACAGCAGAACTTCAGAGACTGAATTTCACCACCATAAGGCATCCTCCATCCACTCCAGATATAGTGCCATCTGACTTCCATCTGTTCCCAATAATGAAAGACAATCTGTGGGGACATCATTATGCTTCTGATGAAGACATTAAGAGAACTGTGAGACTGTGTTTGTGGAAACAGAGTGTTGACTTCTTCTGTGACGCCTTCAGAAAACTTGTTCATCGTTGGCAAAAATGTATCCACTTAGCTGGTGATTATGTGGAAAAGTGAATATTGGTAATTAAAGATCACATTCTAAGTATTATTTCTGCATTTGATTTATTAAAATATTCCCATCCAAACAGAATTAATGAAGGTGGAGGCATTACTTTTCATTCAACCCTTGTAATTAAACACAGTGAGGGAGAATCCTGGGAACACTACATCTCCTCCTTGGTAACATATGCCTTCTCATCACAGCTGTGGGCCTAGCTCTGTATTCTGCTGGGCCACAAAGCTAAACAACTGCCCCAGGTTTCCTTCTTCATGGTGGTGATCTACTTTGTGACTACACTGGCATCCTTTTCTTACCCAGCTACTTTTCGAACACATTCAACACAAGTTGAAAAAATTTTTATTTGCAACCGTTAGCTGCACCTTACGGTTACTTCTCTACGTAGTCGACACTCCAACTGAGACATTTGTTGTAGCATTGTACCACCTTTCCAATACTCTTGTCACAGAAGACACCTGCCTGTGCTCTACGTAGTCGACACTCCAACTGAGACATTTGTTGTAGCATTGTACCACCTTTCCAATACTCTTGTCACAGAAGACACCTGCCTGTGCTTTCTGCCAATTCTCTATGCTGATCTGCAGCTTGTGTGTGCTGAAAAGTTGTCCTCAAAGCCTGTGGTTCATGTAAGCAGAGATGAAAATCAGAGTGAGTCAAGTCTGGCCTGTATGATGGGTGATCAAAAACTTCCCACCAGAAATGCTACAGGAACGTTCTCATTGTACCTGCAATGTGTGTTTGACATTTGTCAAGAAGAAGGAAGTGCATGAAATTTACATTGTATGGGCTGCATGAAATCAGGCTAAATCTCTCATCGGCACACATATTTGGTATCTTTACGTGCTCACTGTTCACTCAGAACTGAAAAGAGTGACATGACACAATCAACAGGCATACTAGAGACACTGTGAGACATGTTTATGCAAATATTCATCAGATTTTCATTGTGGTTTCCATTTTGTGATCAATCAGACCTCAGTTTCTGAATAGCCCTTGTATTATGAGCCTTTCACTGACTGGGAACTGCTTCAGGCTCTTGACTTGGCAACAGGCTCTTATATAATGTACAATTCATAATCAGATGATACAACATCTGAAGGTTCCTCAGAGGCTCCATCTACTCAGGGCCTTCAACCACATTTGAGTCGAAAGTCTTTTCCCTTCTCAATGGCAAGATAGTAGCATTGTCCCTGCCTTTAAACCAGGCCAACAGCCACTGTCCATCAACAACTACCTCCTGATTACCATCACCAACATGGTCTCCAAACAGCTTGGAAGGATGGTAGTGTGACGACTATGCTGATCGTCGAATCATGGGACATTTTGTTCTCCTATTAGTGTGGTTTCTTGGATCCACTCTCGACCATGCGGTTAGGTTGGCATTAGCAATCTGACAGGCTTTTTTAAAATGGCAACAGCTCATTGCAGTGTTTTTTGTCCTTTGTAAGGCATAGGGCACCTCTTGGAGCCATCATGAGTGGGCCTTCCACGGCTCCGTGATGATTTTTATTTGTCAGTATTTAAACCACCAGTTGTTTTGGGTTAGGGTTGGTACATCACTCAGGTCCCCAGGATCCAAAAGAACTTTGTCCTGCATGACTCCATGCTCAACGTTCCATTCTTCCTCATCCTCATCAATGATGTGGTCATCTCTGTCTTACCACTGGTCGTCCCCACACTGTATGTTGATGGCTTTTGCCATTGTATATCTCCTAGTGCATCCTTGGCTGAATGCCAGTTCCCAGGTGCTGTTTAAAGGGTCAATGCTTGAACAATTTCCCAAGGCTTCCAGTTCTCTCCTGCAAAAATATGAATCATGCTTTTCGGTCACCATACCACAATCCCTCCTGACTCAGAACTCAAGTTTCTGACCTGAGTTGTACTACTTGCTGAGCTGTCTTTCTCTGGGTCCAGAGTCATGTAAGCCACTTGGAAATAAATTGGACAATTGTTTGGCTAGAGAAGTAGTTGCTCACCCAATACTCACTTTGATGGTTCCAGGAGCAGATTTGCTGTTGCAAATAAGACCTCTCATCACTTGGAGTTGGAACAATGTCTAGTGGGGCTACTACTTCCTATAATAAACTCTGCACTATCAAGGAGACTACTGCTGTGTTGCACCACTCCTTCCATTCCTCACAGAAGGAATCCACCATGCTGTGTTGGCTCCACACTGGTCATACCAGATTACCAAACATCCTTGTGGACCATCTGTTCCTTCTGGCTTTCTATTACTAAGCAAGAGCTTCTGGGTTCTTTGCCTATAATACTGTCATGACAAAATCACAGTCAACTACAAAACCAAAGGCAGGGTCATCAGTGAAGTACAACACTTGAAACTGAAAGCATGGTTATTGCTTATGCTAACTTTCATCTAGAAGAGAACTATTGCAAAAAAAAGTGCAGCTATTTATACAAACAAGGAATATTGTAGAATAAAATAAAAAAAGACATCAAATATACCAGGATATCGAAACATTACAAATATAACATACTTCAAGAATCTTCCCAGAATGGTAAGTACAAAGTAATAGATAATTGCTTGGAGTTGGGTTTGAACTGACAACCCACAATACACCAACCAGCAAATCTAGCCACTGTACCATACTGCATGCACCAGTATCAGGTGAAGGCTTTCAAACATTTGAACCAGTTCTCTGTGAAATTGGTTGTTATTATCAGGTGTAAAATTTTAAACTGCTTTTGGGGTAGGGGCAGGGTATTGGGACTGGGACTTTCCCACCTTACGCTGAGTGTGGAGGACCCTCTTTGCCAGTTGAATTGGTCAGTCCTCTTTTACTCTGTTTTACTCGGTTTTAGATGTGGTTATGCCCTTTCTCTACCACATCCTATTTTCCTTTTTATTGGTAGCACTCTGGCAGCTATGCAATGTGGAATGCTAGCTCACTGCCACCCGCCACAGGTGGCCTGGTCCATATCAGCAGACTGGCTGCTTGCTGATCCACCTCAGTCTCATCTCAGCACCAGGCTGTAGTTGGCTCGTCAGCCTGGCAAGTGCACTCAGCCGTCGTGAGCTGCGGTTAGGCCCAGGCTGCAATTCTCACTCCTTGTGCTGCATCTGCAGTGCTCATCTCGTCCCCGTTTGAAAGGGCATAAAATTTCTTGTAGTCTGCCCAAAACATATTTTGCTATAGTATAAGCAGACACATGAACTTTTACATTTCTGTAGAAGAGTTTTAACAAAATGCATTTCAAAAATATGTACCACAAAACAGCTCATCTAGGTAGCTGTCTCATGAAGCAGGAAACTCTTATTTATCACATCAGATTCAGCATGGAAAAAAAAAAATTATTATTATTATTTATTCATCCTGCACTCACATGAAAGAAAACTATGCAACTATTAGAATAAACAATTTGGTGAGAACCTTACTAAGTATTAGTGTATAAGAGAGTTGTCATTCCTCTTGAATAATGTGTAGGAAAAATGAATGTCAATGTCTTTATCTGGGAGCTCTGATTTGTCTTATTTTATTGCGATGGCCATTTCCCCCTGTGTAGGTGAGAGTCAACAAAGTATTTTGGTACTCAGAGGTGAAAATTAGTGACTGAAATTTCATGAAAATATCTCACTGCAACAAAAAAACACCTTTGTTTTAATGACTGACTCCAAAACTAGCTTATCATTCTGTTACACTCGCTCCACTACTTAACGACAAGCAAAACACGCTGCCCTTAACTTCTGTGATGACCTCCATCAGTCCTGTCTGATTAGGATCCCGTACTATGCAGCAATACTCCAGTAGACTACAGACCAACGTAGTATATTATGTCTCATTAGTAGAGTTGTTACATCTTCTAAGCATTCTGCCAGTAAAACACAGTCGTTGGTTCACCTTCTGCACAATAGTTTCTACATGACGGTTCCAATTTAAGTTGTTTGTAATCATAATCACTGGCTATTTAGTTGAATCTAAAACCTTTAAATTGGTGTTATTTGTCATGAAACTGAAATCTAATCACATTTTTTAGCATTCATGTGAAGCACTTCACATTCTAATTTTTTATGATCAAGTGCCATTTTTTGTACTTTGCAGATACCTAGTCTAAATCTATTTACAAATTTGTTTTTATGTCCTAATGGCTTTACTCAACATTAAACAACAGCATCATCTGCAAGCAATCTAAGAGGGCTGTTTGTATTCTGTCCTAAATCATTTACACAAATAAAGAATAGCAGAGGGGCTATAACACTTCCTCAGGGAACCCCATACTCTACTTTGGTTTCACTAGATGACAAAATGTTACCTCTCTGACAAAAAATCGCGAGTCCAGTCACAAAACTGATATAATGCTCCATGTGTATGCAATCTTATTAGAAGCTTCTTATGAGTAATGATGTCCAAAGCCTTCAAGAAAGCTAGAAATGTGGAATCATGTTGGAATCCCCTGTTACTGCATGTGGATAAAGAGCCAGTTGCATTTCACAGAAACAATATTTTCTGAGAATTCCGGCACTGGTTATGTATCATTAGATTGTTTTCTTTGAGGTATTTCATAATGTTTTAACACAGTGCTTGTTGCTGCTGCAAATTGATGTCACTTATGTGTTTCTATAATTCAGCAGATTACTTTTATTTGATTTCTTGTGTATTGGTGTATCCTGTGCAACTTTCCAGTTTTTAGAAACAGATCATTAGTCTAGAGAGTGATTATATATAATTGCAAGAAATTAAGCTATTTCTTCAGCAAACTCAGAAAGGGACCAAGATCTGGAATGGAAAGATTTACAGCATAAAGTTGCTTAAGTTGCTTCTCTACACCTATGGTATCTACTTCCTAAGTACTCACCTTGACAGCTGTTGTAGATTTAAACTCTGGAGTACTTAATACAGCACTGTTGCTAGTGGCATTACCACTACCATCATGCAGTAAAGGTGTTGATTGTGTATTACTGCAGGTATACTTTACACATGACCAGTATCTCTTTGGAGTTTGTTACAGATTTTGAGACAAGTTTAGTCATGGGAAATTTAAAAGCTAGTGTGTTATAGTGACCATTTACACTTAGTGTGACCCCCTGATGGAATTGCTCAAAATAAACTAGTAGCAAGCAGGCTAAAATCTTTTGTGCCACCCTACAACAGTTTGGAAAGTAACACTGCTGGGATGTTCACCAGGAAAGCAACATACTAGGATCTTCGCTTTATAGCTTACCTGTCATTATGTAGTCTCTATTCATCTTTAGACCATATTCTGATGTTGCTATTTGTGACAGCCTCAGAAGCAAAGTTTCCAAATTTGCTTTTCTTGGACGATGGACTTTTATTCATTTATGTACATAGTTTTATTTTATACAAAAAAAAAAAAAAGAAAATAAAAAAAATAAAAGAAGAAGAAGAATTTACTGTCAAATGACTGTTATGAGAAATTAAACAGCAGAGCTTGAGATCTTATTGTAATCTGATGTGGAAAGTTATTGTTGAAGTTTTATTTCATCCGGGTACTATTGCCTTCCACTGTCTAAAAGATCACATGTTGACACATCAAGATAGACACAGTATCTTTCATTTGTTGTATTTGAGATACAAACATGTTTGCAGTGATCATACAGTGCCATATTACCACTTGACAATTAAAGAAGCTTTCGCTAGGTTACACCCACATCAAACCAAACCACATCAAACTATATCACTTAAAAAGCACAAAGTAAACTATATAATTTAAAAAGTGCTATACATCACTGAGTGCTACATACACAGCTATAATAATAGTTGGTTGTTTATTTATTTAGCATATTCCTCTTCTAACATGGATAAAAACACTGTGGGCATATAGTTTTCTCTGTGACTCAGAGCATACTATTTTCATCAACTTTGTGGGCTGATCATTGGAGAAATCTGCTACCATGGGACTAACTAGCAGTTTCATCTCTTAGGGATGGGTTGGGTTATTTGGGGAAGGAGACCAAACAGCAAGGTCATCGGTCTCATCGGATTAGGGAAGGATGGGGAAGGAAGTCGGCCTTGCCCTTTCAAAGGAACCATCCAGGCATTTGCCTGGAGCTATTTAGGGAAATCACGGAAAACCTAAATCAGGATAGCCGGATGCAGGATTGAACCATCATCCTCCCGAATGTGAGTCCAGTGTCGAACCACTGCGCATCTCTTAGGTTCATGATGTTTGTTTCATTTCTGCCACTCAGAATCACACTACCTTTCACAGTGTGCCAAAAAATTCTACAAAACATCCCCCAGGCTGTGGCTAAGTCATGTCTCCGCAGTATCCTTTCTTTCAGGAGTGCTAGTTCTGCAAGGTTCGCAGGAGAGCTTCTGTAAAGTTTGGAAGGTAGGAGACGAGGTACTGGCAGAAGTAAAGCTGTGAGGAAGGGGCGTGAATCGTGCTTGGGTAGCTCAGTTGGTAGAGCACTTGCCCGTGAAAGGCAAAAGTCCCGAGTTCGAGTCTCGATCCGGCACACAGTTTTAATCTGCCTGGAAGTTTCAATTCTACAAAAGTTATTATTTTATTTTTCAAGTAGCTAATTTGGATGTACTATGGTTAATAGAAAACTGCATATTGTGCTAGGTTCAAATGCTCCTTTTGGAGACATCAATGAAGTAAAGTTGTCATTGAGTTGCCATGTCTTCTTTCTTACAAGCACTGCAAAAAAAGTAGCAAGTTACCCAGCAATTCAGCCTACACACTGATACATCAGCTGTTGTCAACCAGGCAACCTAGGCATGGCTGAACCTATGTGTGCTATGGAAGCCAGTCCACTGGAGGTGGGCTAACAAGGACTGGCAACATCCTATTCATACCTCTGCACTCCGATGAATAGTGGGTTCTGTTCTGCTGTTAAACACCGTGGGTGGAGTGCTACCATTCCATACAGAGCCCCGGATGGCTACTTGCCTAGCTCCATCCACCTACTGACCTGATTTTTTCTCTCACCTTTATTTTATTATTGTCGATCAAAATAATATCAAATACATTTTTAGCTCAATAAAAAGTTCTTGGTTTTCAAGCTGCGTCAGTTTGAATAAAATCCTCGAGCTATCAATGGCCATCCCCGCCATCTTCAGGAGTTCTCTGACTGCTGGGGCGGCTACGGTTTCTCACTTATATAGGCATGATGACATCATCAGCAGCCAATCATATCGATCCAATGTGGCATGCACGCGTAAGTTGACCCGGGAAGCTAGCGGAGCTATTGCACTGGTGACGTCAGGTAGCATCAGGGGCAGGCGCTACGTTTGAAACTGCCGCTCCCATGCCCTGCATCTGTCTTTGCTTTCTTTCAATGTCCAACGCCCATCCCCATGCCATGCTGATTTTTTATCCCTGGTTTCTGTTGAAATTGTTGTTGTTTAAATGAATCTTGGCCTCTTCCTTTCTAACAGAGTCCCAATATGTAGACACATGAGCCAACACTTTTGTATTTTCGAACTGTATTTTATATCCGTTTTCTAGGGAATGCTCCGCTATGGCTGACTTGTCAAGCTCCCTTTGTTTTATATGGTGCTTGTGCTCAGTACAACGCTCCGCAATCGTGCAAATTGTTTGTCCGATACATATACTACCACATTCACAGGGTACACCAGACACTCGAAGAGCAATGTCGTCCTTAACAGGGCGCAACATATCTCTTATCTTGGGGGCGGGCCAGAACACTGGTCTTAGCCCATGTTTCTGCAGCAGACATCCTAACTTACTGCTAGTTGCTCCACAGTATGGCAGGAATACAGTCCGTTTGCCTCTTCTACTGATTCACCAGGTGTCATTCGTTGGTGGCCCTTGAAAGTGTTTGCAATTTCTCTTTTGCTGTATCCATTTTCCCTGAAAACACATTTTAAGATCTGAAATTCAGACTGTAGGTGGTCGTCATCAGAGATAATCTTGGCTCAATGAACCAATGTGTTCAGGACAGCTTTCTTGTGTACAGGGTGGTGTAAACTATTGGCGTTCAAGTACCGATCAGTTTGTGTTGGTTTCCGGTACACTGAATGACCAAGCTGGCCTCCTGCCATTCATTTAACCAAAACATCCAAGAATGGTAGCTTGCCATGCTTCTCCATCTCGACAGTAAATTAAATGTTGGGATGGACACCATTCATGGAATCGATGAAATGCTGTAGTGTATTTTCACCATGAGGCCATATCAGGAAGGTGTCATCAACGAATTGTAGAAAGCAAAATGACAGCTATGTCGCAGTTTGAAGAGCCTGCTCCTCAAAGTGCTCCATGAAGAAATTTGTGACTGCTGGAGACAGTGGTGATCCCATGGCTGTGCCATCCGGCATCTCATACTATTCATCGCAGTACAAAAAGTACGTTGTTGTTAGGATGTGACGAAACAACTTAATGATTCCAGATGGAAAATGTTGGGCCAAAAGATCCAGTGTATCCTGTATTGGCACCCTTGTAAAAAGCGACACAACGTCCAGGCTAACCATTAGGCCATTTGGGCCCATCTTCATTCTCTTGAGTGTCTTAACAAATTTCTGCGAGTTCACAACATGGTGTTTGCAATGTCCCACTTTTGGTGGTAATAATCCTGCCAGATGTTTAGCAAGTCTGTAGGTGGGTGAACTGATTGCACTAACAATGGGCCTCAGAAGAACACTTTCCTTGTGTATATTTGGTAATCCATAAAGCCTGGGAGGTCTGGCAGCACGAGGTGTTAATTTCTTCACCACTTCATTTGGTAAGCCAGAATCCTTCAATAACTTCCCTGTCTTTCTGACAATGGGCTGTGTGGTATCACAACTAAGCTTGCGGTACTTGGTGTCTTCTAATAAATGTAGCATCTTCAGGTGGTAGTCTGCAGAGTTCAGAACCACGGTCGCATTCCCTTAGTTGGCTGGCAAGACAACCATGTCTTCATTCTCGCCCAATAACCATAAGCAGCATTGTTCCTCCTGGCTAATATTAGATTTTGGTGGCTAAGCTTTCGCCAGGATACGGCTGGTAGTTAGCCTGACGTCCTCAGCTGCATCGTGCGAAAGATTCCTAATGCACTGCTCTATTCCAGTAATTATATCCAATATTGGCAGACGTCATGGAGCTGGAGAAAAGTTGAGGCCTTTACTCAGTGCTGATATAGAGCCATCATCCAGTTCTTGTTGGAAAGATTAACAACCGTTCTATGGGCCTTAACGGCTTTCACAACAGTTCTTTCGTGATCCAGTCGGTCGAACTTGGCACATTGCTTTGATGTTACCTTGGATAAACTTGCATGTTGTTGCGCTGCCATGGCTACGTCCAGCAATTCCAAATAAGGTGGTGACAATATTGATGACAAAGACAGATGAGACTCAAGTAGGTTCCTGGTCTTATGATCAAGCTCGTACCTTGTCTGTCGTATCCGCTGTCTCACTATGGCAAGACTGGTCCTCTTCAAAATTCTGTCCATTGCAGTTGTTCGAATGTGGTGCTTGACTACCGCAAAGCAAGGAATTACCTCCTTGTCCCAGCAGCATTGTAAAAAGGCCAAAGAACTCAGCAGATGTGACCTCTTTTTCCCCAGTTTTTCTAACAGTCTCACTCTGCGCATTGTGTCCTCACCATAGAGGAAAGCTATGTGTCCTTGGAGTCTTTCGCGATGGCATACATGAGTAAAACGTTCTCGGTTTTCAAGCCGCGCCAATTCAAATAAAATCCTTGAGCTTTTCATTGCCATTTCCGCCATCATCATCAAGAGTTCACTGACTGCCGGGGCTGCTACGGTTTCTCACTTATGTAGGTATGATAACATCATCAGCAGCCAATCAGATCGATCAAATTTGGCATGTGCGCATAAGTCAACCTGGGCGACTAGCGGAGCAATTGCCCGTGGCAGCACCAGTGACATCAGGTGGTGCCAGGGGTAGGCGCCACATTTGAAACTGCCACACCCACGTCGTGCATCTGTCTTTGCTTTCTTTTGATGTCCAACGCCCGTCTCCATGCCCTGCTGAGTGTGTATCCCTGGTCTCTGTTGAAACTGCTGTTGTTTAAATGTATCTCGGGCACTTCCTTTATAACTGAGTCTCAATATGTAGATGCATGAGCCAACCCTTTTGTATTTTCAAACTGTATTTTATGTCTCTTTTCTAGGGAATGCTCCGCTATGGCCGACTTTTCAAGCTCCTTTTGTTTTATATGGCACTTGTTCTTAATACAACGCTCTGCAATCATATGAATTGTTTGTCCAATATACATGCTGCCACATTCACAGAGTACACCATACACACTGGACACTCGAAGAGCAATGTCGTCTTTAACAGAGCGCAACATTTCTCATATCTTGGGGGCGGGCTGGAACACTGGTCTTAGCCCATGTTTCTGCAGCAGATGTCCTAACTTACTGCTAGTTGCTCCACAGTATGGCAGGAATACAGTCTGTTTGGCCTCTTCTACTGATTCACCAGGTGTCTTTCATCGGTGGCCCTTGAAAGCGTTCCTCTGAGGCCCATTGTTAGTGCAATCAGTTTGCCCACCTACAGACTTGCTAAACATCTGGCAGGATTATTAGAACCAAACTTGGGACATTGTGAACACCATATTGTGAACTCGCAGAAATTTGTCGAGACACTCAAGAGAATGAAGATAGGCCCAAACGACCTAATGGTTAGCCTGGACCTTGTGTCACTTTTTATGAGGGTACCAATACACTGGATCTTTTGGCCCAACATTTTCCATCTGGAATCATGAAGTTGTTCCATCACGTCCTAACAACAACATACTTTTTGTACGGACAGCTTTTGATAAAAACTGACACCACATAGGCAAATTAAGTCCAGCTTTACATAAATTTTTCATTATTATTCTCTTAGAAAAACCATATTTGAGATTCTAGTAATATTATTAGCAGTCGATCCTACCTCAGTGTCAAATACTTTCTGGTTGGACACTTTTACGGCGTTAGATTTCCAAGTTTTAGATCATGTCAATTTAGTGTCTCCAATCATTCCTTTTCATGACTATGAGTCACTTTTTCAATCCCAAAAACAGCTTTTTGAGCCAACATTGGATGAAGGAAGAGACTTTCTTACCCACATTCAGCTCAAGCCATCCACTAACTCTTTATGTTTCACCATGCTTGACCTTTGCCATTTGCCATGAAAGATATCATTAATGCTGAATTAGACAGACTCTAGGACTCGGGGAGTATTTGATCTGTGGTATTGAGGCAGTGAACAAGACCATTAGTTGTGGTTAAAAAAAAAACATGGGGGCAATTCGGCTGTGTGGTAATTTTAAATCCACAATTAACACCCAGATTAACATGGCCGTTTATCCAATCCCTTGCACTGAGGAGTTATTGGTGGGATTTGCTGGTGGACACTATTTTTCAAAGATTGATTTGTGAGATGCTTATCTGCAGTTGCCCCTCAGTGATCTGTCACAACAGTTGTTTGTTATTAATACGATGATTCGTCTCTGCAAGTTCATTAGGTTACCTTTTCGTGTCAGCCTCAGGAATTTGTCTGTGTTTTATTGAGCAGAAAGTTCAGTGTATCCCAAAGTGTGCAACTGTCATGAATGTCTCCCGGAGAGAACATTTGTAACATATACAGGCAGTATTTCAGGCACGGGAGGATAGTGGTCTACATTGTAAATTGGAAAATTTTACATTTTTGTGCCTAGTGTTAACTATTTACAATGTGTCTTAAGCAGGGAGTGCATTAAACCTCTCGATTACCATGTTGCAGTGATTCATAAATTACCTGCCTCTTGGAACTTGAAACAGCTACAGTCATTCCTTGGCAAGGTAAACTATTATAACAAATTCGTACCAGATGCATCAGAGTTCTCACAACCCCTCAGTGAGCTTTGAAAAAAAGATGTGATATTTGTTTGTTCCTGCACTTGTCAGCGAGCTGTTGTGCAGCAAAAACATTGTTTACACAATGCTCTTTGTCTTGCTACCATCGATCCCAAGAAAATCTTAATACTGCTTGGTGACACATCGCAATAGAGGGTTTGTGCTGTACTGTCCCACAGTAATCCGGACAGGTGAGAACAACCAACTGCTTTCACATCTAAGACCGTCTCGCCCACCCAAACAATTACTTCAAAATAGACAAGGAGGCACTGGCCATGGTCTGTAGTATTACGAAGATTCATTTTTTCTTGTATGGCACTAAATTTCACTCGGTCACAGATCATGAACCATTGGTACTGTTGTGCAATCTCAAGACTGGTCTCCCTGACAAGACAGCTCAGAGACTGCAGTATGAGACACTATTTGCAGCAATCCTTTTTATGATATTCATTTTTGGCCCATTGTACAGCATGTGAATGCTGATGCATTGCCTAGGTGCCCATGGATCCTGATGTGGCTTTTGATAGGGAGGAAACAATTTATTTCAAGTTTGAAGATGTGTTAGATGTGCCAAGGAAGTAACAGTAGCTACAAGTTATGATCCATGGTTGCGCAGCATTGTTGCAGCAGTTCAATTGTGATGGCCTGTGCATCTTCCTGAAAGTTCCCAACCAGATTTTCAATCTAATTTTAGTATAAAAGAGTGACTCAGGGTATGTTAGGGAGCATTATTGCTTACAACAGAGGAAGACGAGTGCTGCACAGAAGTGCCTCTCGGAATAAATCCAAATGTCCTTGAGTTGCTGCATTCTTCTCACTGGTAGATGCCCCCATGCAAGCATGAGCTGAGCAGCATTTATATTGGTCAGCAATAAGCACTCATAACAGGTATTCCATGAGTGTCACACATGTTCACAGAACCAAGCAGCCCCTCCCCAGAAGTTTTATCATAGCCTCAACCGGCTCAGCCATGGGATACATTACATGTGGATTTTACTGGTCCCTTTCTTGGGTAGTTGTGGTTGATACTGATGTACACCACATCAGACTTCCCCTATATAGCGCAGATGTCCACCACAACAGTGAGATCCACCATCAGGGTGCTCACAACTATTTTTGCCACAGGTGTTGTACCAGTCACACTTACTGCTGATAATGACCCCCAGTTTTTGGTGTCAGACCTTTGGACATTCTGTTACCTGCTATCCAAAAAACCTCCTTGCTATCCAGCATCCAACTTAGAGGCAGAGGGGATAGTTCAGACTTTAAAGATGCTATTGAGAAAGGCATTGCAAACCATGCCAATATAGGAGACCCTTTCACACTTCTTAGACATGTACCACACCATTCTGGTAAATGGGTGTAGTGTGGTGGAGCTCTTGCATGGACAGTGACCTAATACATTGTTGGCTCTTTCATGTCCTACCCTCCACCCCCAGCAGTCCTATTTTAGGCCCCATTTCTGGAAGATTGTGTTGGTTTAGGTCTGCACTCTTGGGCATTGACCTGAGTGGACAGAAGGGATGAGAGTCCAACACAGAGATTGGCAACTTTTTGAGATCATGGCCAGGTGCTTGAGACACAGAAACCAACTACAGTTGTCACAGGAGCATAGTCAACTGCCACCTCAGTAGCCAACTCTGGGGATCATCACCCTGTACTGATGGTCAGCCCCCTGCCCCCCCCCCCCTTCCCCCCCAACATATGAGGCAGAGGGACTCGCCATTCTTGCACCCTGATTATGATTTAAAATCATGGCTGTGTTCCTCTTTCACAGTTTGGTGGAGGTGGGGGAGGGGGGGGGGGAGGGGGACAGAGCAACCAATGAAGGGTAATTCACTCCCTCTGATGCCACCTTCACAGGATGTGGAGGTTAATTCACTCCCTCGGATGCCACCTTCACAGCCCGTTGGACACGGCTAAAAACAGTTTTCGTATATTGAACTGCTGGCCAGGCATCCAGTTTCTACCTCTTCTCTCCCAGGTATTTAAGAATGGACCTAGACACTTTCGCCCTTACATGCCCATTAAAGGGGGGAGGGATTTGGTATCGGCACTTGCCAGTAATGCTACAGAAGAAGTGGAACCAATGATGTGGCAGCCAGCTAACTGGGTGTGATGGCTGTCATAAGGGGATCCCTATGCCGTGTGTACTGGAGAGAGCCTCTGGTTTCTGAGGCACCAAGTTAAGGTAGTCATCAATTCAAGTGAGTCATATGTTTACTAGCTTAGTAGTGTGATGTGAGGATATTTGGTCACTTAAATGTTTGCACATTTAAGCTCCTTTTGGAGCTGACAATGCAAGTGGTTGTAGCATCAGGTGCAGCAGGGGAAGGAGAGTCTGTGGTTAGCATCCATATAGCAGCTTGCTAGGGCTCTTGTCCCCCACCAGAATAAAATAGTATGAACTCTAAAAATGGTCTAAAGCAGCTTTAGGGGACCTGTTGGACACATACTTCTGCATTTGAGTTTTAAACATCCCAAACATGTGTCTAGCCTCACGGTTAGACTGAGGATGAAACAATGGAGCTGAGAGATAGCAAATGCCACTAGCCTGACAAAAAGATTCTAATTCTCGAGAAATAAACTGGAGGCCATTATCAGTAACCATGGTACACAGAAGTTGCTCAACAGCAAAAATCTTAGACATTGCCAAAATAGTGGGTACCATGTATATGGATGTACAATGCCCCGTGTGGGGAAACTTGTAACAGGCATCCACTACCATAAGCAAATACTGATTTAGCAATGGGCCAGTAAAATCAACATGTAGACACTCCCACAGGTGCTGTGGCATTGGCCAGGGCAAAAAAGATGCCCACAGGGCTGCCTGTTGCTGAACACATTGAGTGTAAGTGGCAATACTCTGCGTAATGTCCTCATCTATGCACGACCAGTACACATGATGGTGGGTTAAAGCTTTGGAAGCTTTGGTGTGAGAGGTCCGCCAATGACGAACAT
Organism: Schistocerca americana; assembly: GCF_021461395.2. Lineage (NCBI taxonomy): Eukaryota > Metazoa > Arthropoda > Insecta > Orthoptera > Acrididae > Schistocerca > Schistocerca americana. The sequence goes on along the minus strand of NC_060126.1, from coordinate 321,190,221 downwards.
GCAGAAACTTCACTTCATTGTGGCATAAGGAAGCAGGAATCACAACATGGGGAGCAGTGGCCTCCATAGCTACCAAAAGAATCCCATCAAACACAGAAAGGCATTGCTGGAGGTAGAAGTAATTATGCAAGGGGTCCAAGGCATGGACCGGGGGTTCTTCTGGCCGACCTTGATGCACAAAAGAGGGGATCCGACTAAGTACGGGATCCATAGCAACGGCCAGTGCTGTTGTGACACTAGTTATGGGAAAACCATCGAATGCATTCTAGTGCCCAGTGTATAAATAGAAACAAACCAACTCGTCCTGATCAAACAACAGGTCTTGCCCAATCGAAAGGTGAGATAAGGCATTGGCATTGGCGTGTTGTGAGGAGGAGGAGTAGATTAGTGTTTAACGTCCCGTCGACTACGAGGTCATTAGAGACGGAGCACAAGCTCGAATTAGGGGAGGATGGGGAAGGAAATCGGCCGTGCCCTTTCGAGGGAACCATCCCGGCATTTGCCTGAAGTGATCTAGGGAAATCACGGAAAACCTAAATCAGGATGGCTGGACGCGGGATTGAACCGTCGTCCTCCCGAATGCGAGTCCAGTGTGCTAACCACTGCGCCACCTCGCTCGGTGGCGTGTTGTCACATTGGTCGTTAATGGATCTGATAATGGTAACAGGTGAGGAGAGTGTCCACAGCTGCAAGCAATGTGTTGCCTGGTTCAACAGGGAAGATGAAATGTTAAAAAGAGCAACCAATGGCTTGTGATCTGTGATGAAATGGATCTTAGAATCATACAAGAAGACATGAAATTTCTTGAGAGCAAACACAATCACAAAAGCTATCTTTTCAATCTGAGAATACTGCTGTTGAGTGGGAGTTAAAGCCTTAGAAGCATAAGCAATGGGTCATTCAGACCTGTCTGCATATTTGTGTGCCAATACCATGCCAAAACTGTGCTGAGAGGCATCTGTAGCCAATATGAGATGCTGACCTGGCTGAAAAATAGGCAGACACAGTCTAACATTTTGACGACACGAGAAGTGGTGCGAAACTGGATTGCATTCACAATTCACACCTCACTCTCATCAGTTAACTTACATGATGTTTGTAGCCCATCCTCTTCTCTGGATAATCAGCTACGTTGATCTCCCAAAAGTGTCTTCTCTGAAGACTATCGCTGGTTGTAGGAATTTATTTGACTATTTCTCTACTCTTGAGATGATTGGGTACTCGCAGAATACTTTCAGTTCAATTACGATATATTTTCAAGTTTCACAGTCAACAACTTCTGCAAGTCAACTTACTCATCAAACATTAGACTCTGTTAAACATATTTATAATAATGTTAGTCTAACAACCAAATGATTTATGGACACCACAAACGTCTTGTCTCATACAGGGTTGAGACATGAAGTAAGTTAAAAGTCTATAATCAATTGTTCATTTGTCTTTTTACAATAATCAGATTCACTAACACAGCAAAGAATTGCATATAATTACACTGTGTTCTTTCATACAGCATCTGTGGTGCTAGCGGCAAACATTTGTCATCATCAGTGGACTGCTACGCTTACAGTCTTCTCATAACAAACTTCGAACCTGCACACAGGGACAGGTGGCGCAGTAGATAAGCTTCCACTCTCCAACTTATGTTTAAAATATTGTGTGTTCAAGACGGTAGAAGGATGAGTGGTTCTAGAATTTACGCAGAAATTCTTGAAGCACTACAACAGGACAATTTGAAGCTTAGATTTAAGCAAGGCAAACACTCCGTCAAAAGCTGGGGACCAAAAAAAGGCATGGTTTTTTCGTAAAAGCACATTAAGGCACTGAGCATTAGTGGATGCACCTGGTAAAAATTTGTGGTGGTTCGCAACTTTACCTAAAAACACCGACTGTTCCATAACAGAGGTCAGCGACGGCAAAATGTCAGTTGCATTAAAAATGGTGATGCAATGACTTGACCAATGTGCAAGAAACCTCCAAAACCTAGGTACTCAATGGTCAGTTGTAAAATTGAGATTTGGCAGGATTGTACTAGAGACCCACAGACTGCAAAACAGAAAACAACAAAATGAGATTTTTAAGGTGGTTTTCAGTGGAAGAAACTGAAAAAACAATATCATCTAGGTAACTGAGAAAAGCCAGGCACAGCGGCTGTCAGCTGTTCTAAAGAAATGCTGAAAAATTGTGGGAGCGCTAGTGACACAAAAAGAGATGCTTGATATTGGTATGGATAAAAAGATTTATATACAACGAGAAGGTGTGTAGTGGCCCCATCTAAGGGGAGCTGGAGATATGGTTCTGAGAAATCAATCTTGGAAAAGCAGTGGCCGCTTGATAATATTGTGAGCAACCCATCAGGGTGGGGCAAAGGGTATGTATCTGTCACGGAATGCACAGTAATTGTGACACCGGAGTCACTGCAGAGGCAAAGCTTGCCCATTGGCTTCTTAATGATGGCCAGTGGTGTAGCCCATTCACTGGCAGAAATAAGCCGAATGACATCGAGTGACATCAGATGATCTAATTTGGCCTTGACAGGGAACCTGCTGCTCCTGAAAAAAAACATAGGTGGGCAGATTCTTTTCATCATAATGTGGGCTTGAAAACTGGTAGCACAACCAAGCCCAGGGGAAAATAAATGAAAACTGAGAGCAGAGAAAATCCAGTTGCTGATACGGAACTTGATTTGACACTAAATGTACCCCATCGGCAATGGAGAAACCAACAGCATTAAACACATGTAATCCAAACATAACTGCGATATGAGAATGATACACAGGAAAGGTGAGAGAGTGAACAACAAATTAGCAAGACACGAGCGAAGAATGGACCTAAGATGGGAATCTGCTGTTTATTGTAGCTAATCAATGTCCTTGAAACATGTACGAGTGGAGGGGAGCCCATGTCCACGTATTTTTATACATGTACTAAAGTCATTCTGGGCACCTCTGTACACTCGCATTCTTAGTGGGTTATTAAACACATACAAATCAGTAAACAATTTGTTTTATATCCATGGATACTTCTGTGTCTACACGTGTGAAGAGGAGTTACACACCAATGCAATGTTGTCCTTCTTTGTGCAAACAGCCCAATGCATAGGGCATGCAGTATGCTCGTGTTGGATGAAGCAGTATGGGCAAAATGAAAGGGGTGGAAGGGCGGGCGTCAGCACACGGCTTGTAGCTGCATAACCAACACTGCCCTTTGCGACAGTGAGTTGAAGGTTGTACTGCTGCAACAGCTTTTCCATCATCCTGAGCACATGCAGTGTGCCTAACAAGGGTTGATGGAGCATCTTCCGATACCTCCCCCCCACACAACAATCTGATTGCCTGTGGCCCATGACACATCAAAGGACTGCGCTATATTGAGCACATTCCTAGGTTTTGAATTCTCACATTGCAGTGCTTTTTCACAGACTTTCCTGTCTGGGGCCAGACCGATAATAACATCACACACCATGTGATCAGTGTAGGATTCATGATGGGCACTAGTGGCAAATTTACAATGATGGCTCAATTCTGCAGCCCATGCTTTGTAAGATTGGTTTGGGCATTTCTGACAATGGTATAATTCTACATGCATCACAATAACGTGTTCTGTCACAGTAATAGGTTGAGAGAAGCTTGCATATTTCATCAGATGATAAGCTGCCCAGTTCTTGCAAAGGCACAAGTTGGCACAGCAACTGGTAAATGCATAGGGAAAGTGTGGGAAGAAAGAAAACCCTATTTAGTTTTCCATTACCCACCTGAAAAACCTGGAAATGTTGCCGTCCCAAGCTTCAGCTGATTCATCATATGCTAAAAAGGGCAATGGTTGCATTGACAGGAGAGTAACCTACGAACTCATAGATGCCACTTGATTGAGAGTGGCGGTGAGAGCCTGCTGTTGTTCCATGAAAGCTTGCTGCTGGGCAATATTATGTTGGAGTATTTCTTCCATCGAGATGTTTGTTGTATGGCTTAGCACTGACACTAACACACAGAGAAAACATAATCCTCACTGGTTGCCAAGTTTGCTTTAGCAAGAACAAATATGATTTATGGAACACAGTACTTTATAGAGCAACATGTAAGATACAATGAAGTACAGGTTGTGTGTAGTATGGAATACATTGACTGGACAACAGTAATACAGGTCACAGAATAGGCCAAGCACTCATTTGCAAATCATGCGTGTCATAAGTGAAGGTACATAACTTTCCTTGCTACTGTCAGTCTTGATTTTATATCCTTTGTGAGTCTGCCATCATCAGTTATTTTGCAACCCAAATAGTAAAACATATCTACTACATTTCGTGTCTTATTTCCTAACTTAATTTCCCAGCCCCATCTGATTTAATTCACATGCATTCCATTGCCCTTGCTTTACATTTGTTGATGTTCGTCATATAATCTCTATTCAAGACACCATTTATGCCATTCAACTTGTCTTCCAAGTTCTCTGATATCTCTTAGTGAATTAAAATGTCATCGGTAAACCTCCGAGGTTTTATTTCTTCTCCCTGAACTGAAATTCTCTTTCCAGATCTATTATTAGATACCTTTACTGCTTGCTCAGTGTACAGACTGAATAATATCATGATTGGCTACAGTCCTATCTCATTGCCTTCTTAATTATTTCTTCCTTTTTATGTCCTTTGACACTTGTGGCTGGAATCTGGCATCCATGTATTCTATCCCTGCTAGTTCAAAATTCCAGGGTATATTCCAGCCAACATTACAAATCTACAAATTCTGTATAAGTATTTTAGATTATATTGGGTTTGGTGATACGTAAAAGAAGCTACCTGTAAAAGCAACTTCCCATTAAGCCCATTTAAAGAAGGCAAGAAAGCTAAAAACAGACTTTCTCTTGGAGAATGGTCCACAAAATATGCTGCAGAAACAGCAGAGGCCCCAAACCAAATCTTTTCATTCACAGTTCATTATTGACAACATTTTTGAAATTTTGGTGCATCTCTTATTGCACTGTCAGTCCTGCACATCTTACCTATATGCTTTCTTTACCCTCCTCTTGTTTTATTGATGGGTAAGCTTTAGAAATAGCAGAAGGTACAAAATTAAGCATGCTTGTATATTAGTGTTCCAGTCTGCTGTGCAACATTTGTCACTGGTTCAGTTGTCAGGTCTGGTATGTTAACATTTTTTGTCCATCATGAATGTCATTAATATGTTAAAAATGCTGTGCACTATATTCAAAGTTCTATCATATATTCTGCCATGACAGTTATTTTCTGTTTGTATTTTGATGATAACCAATGTGTTAAGTCCATTGTCCAATTTCTTTTATTTGGTAATACATTTATATTTGTTATGTTTATCTTTTAATTTTAGTTTTTGATTATGTTAATTACCAGATCATTTTATTCACTGTGTACATCATTCATTTGAAAAGCTGATAGTCTCTTATTTAAAATAATTTCAGACTCTGCAAGGGTTGATGGCGGTGGGAGTGCGGGTCCAAATCGCCCAGCAGTCATGACGTCATCTGCACTTGACAACCTTGGTGACATGCACCAAACCACCTCACGAGTATTGCCACATGGGCGCCCATCTAGTCAACCTGGTATGCAGACATCTTGCTTCTGTATTGTATTTTGATGTGTACAAGTGTTTGCTCTGTGGAAACAATGAAGTCATGGCCATGATAGTGCTTAATTAAATTGAAACTGAACTACCTTAATTTATCTCAGTGTGTCTCAGATTTCTGTAAGACACCCCTCTGAAGAGAGAACCTGAAACAAATAATAAGACATTGAAAAACAGAAAGACAGTGAACATTGTACATAATTTTTAATTTTTTGGAGAAGACCATCCAACATTAACAGCTTTGATAGGAATTCAAGAAAAAAGTTGTGGGGTTTGAAGGGATAAATGGGTACATTTGTTCCAAATGTTAAGAAATGATGTATGCTCTGTGCCTTCCAGTTTTTTACATGTGATACATTACTAGACTCAAACAATTAACATTTTGACCCCTTTATTGAGATCTTCTTCAGGATCTTCTGGTGTTCCCAGTTAGCTGAACACTATCAGAAGCCAGTGTCACACAGGCTGATCAACTCTCCCATATTTCTGAGTATCTCCTGTATTATAACAATTTTTTAAAATCCTCTTACTTCCTTTAATAACCATCTGTTTATCACACATATTTTGTCAGTGTTGACTGTTAAAAATACCAGGGTTGTCCAGAAAGTAATGCACTGCATTTTTTCTCAGCTGAAAACAATTTTATGAATTAGAAATGTTACATATGTATTATTTGAAGTCTCCTGAGTGAGTGTGCCAAGTTTCCGTCACTTCCGACTGATACCGTAGCTGCAGGACAGTTGCAAAATGGCATCTGTTGGTGATGTACATTAAAACAATATGCTCTCATTGAATTTCTCACTGCAGTGAAAGAAACTGCGGGGAATATTCACAAACGCTTGTGCAAAGTCTATGGAAGTACAGTTATTCACTGGACACAGAGGGTGAGTCATCATAAAGTGGTTTGGCAAAGCTCCATGATTTGTAGTGGTCAGGGGAGACCATCTATGGCTGTCATACCTGACATGTTGCAGTGAGCTGATGTTGTCATTCACGCGGACAGATGCATTACAACTCGGCAGTTGGTTCTACATCTGTCAATCAGCAAAGGAAGGGTGGGTGCAATTATCCAGACTCTTGGATATTCGAAAGTGTATGCAAGATGGGACCCATGCTGTCTAACAGTGGGTCAAAAATCGCACAGAAGAAACATTTGTCTTGACTTGTTGCAATATTTTGAAGCTGAGGAGGAGGCCTTCTTGTCCCGGATTGTGACACCATTTTGATCCAACTGCCTCTGCTGTTAAGGTCATGATCACCATGTTCTGGGACTGCAAATGTGTGATTCTCATTGATGTGATGCCAAGAGGCGGTACCATTAATCCAGAAACGTATGTGAACACATTAACAAAACTCAATATGCACTTATGGCAACTTCGGTTCCATAGCAAACCAGGAGATTTTTTGCAGATAACGCCCAGCCCCACACAAGTCTGACGATTGCAAAACACATCGTAAAACAGGGTTGGACAGTGTTACTCTATCCACCCTCTAGTCTTAACCTAGCCCCCTCGGACTTCCACTTGTTTCGGCCATTAAAGGATGCCACTTATGGAAGACATTTTGAGGACAGCGAGGAAGTGATTCACACAGTGAAGCACTGACTTTGCCACTAGAACAAGGTTTGGTACTGGCAGGTTATACACGCCCTTGTTTTGTGCTGGAGGAAGGCCATAGAATGGGATGGAGATTATGTGGAAAAATAGGGTGTGTGGATAAATCGCCATTTGTGTGTTTAGTTTTCATTATATTCAATGAAGAATTGTTGACGAAAAAAAATGCGGTGCATTACTTTCTGGGCAACCCTCATATTAATCCAGCAAAGTAATATTGACAGTCAAATTCACTGAATAACAGGTCTTGAAAAGTGTTTGTATAATAATCTATACTATTCTCAATATACAGTCTTTTTTCTGTTCGTGCTTCTATGGAAAGGAGGTGGTTTGGCTCAAGCTAGTGCATGGAGCAGAGAAAGAATGACATAGCATACAGGTTGGAGGAGCCTTGAGAGGGGGAAATGTTTATTTGTTTCTCAGTCAGTACTGGCAATCCATAGATGTGCTCGTCTTGTATCAATTAGCAGCCGTGGTATAAATAACAAATGGAATTAACAAAGACTTGCAAAAGAGGATTATGCAGACGTTTATGTTTAAATACACTCATTATGTTATTTATTTCTCAATTGACTCGCATAATATAACATTTCGCAATACTTTGAAAGAGAAAGTGCTAATAGATTGCTTAAGTTGACAGCAATCGGAAACAGAGACTGATCAGCACAACATGTTCCAATTTGTGCAGTCTTTTTTCAGTAATCAGACCTACTATACTGTTCAATGTTCACTTGTGTATTCATTTGCTTCAAAATGAATAAATTTTCATCAATGCTCTTGAAGTGAAAATGAAGATGCAAAAACAAAGTATGACAGGTTTTTTGTATCTCCTTTGTTATCTGTTCCAAGGAAATGCGATGTAACTGTGCAGTAAAAGTTCATTGTGACTTAAACCTTCTTTAAAATGTGGTTGGATTTGGTCATCTCCCTTAAAACTGGGATCAGATCTTGGTCACCCTAATCTTCATGTACACTTATAAAAATGGAGTTTTCCTACACTTATTCTGAAGATTAGAGTTGCTGAGTGAAGTTCTTCTAACTGCTATTGGTGGGCCTTTGTCATTGCTTAGAAAGCGAAACAGACAGAGCCAGAGAAGGGTAATTTTTATCAAAATATTATTGTTGTGCCACAGAAGTGGCTTCCTGATCCACTTCTTGGCCTTGATTTCACAGCAGATTTAACACTCTGTTTTAACCACATGTGGTGTTCCTGCTTTTTAATAACTCTTTTATTGTACTTCCTTTTCTGTCTCAATACACTTTACCACAGCCACATGTCAAAAGTCACTTCATAGACTGATTGTTCTGTAGTTTCTTCTATCTTATTTGTCTTCTGTCTTGTTTGACTCTTGAGGAACTGTCTACTTCTGCAAACATTCCATAAATAATTTACCAAGTTCATCATGGCTTACTTTCCATCCAGCTTTAATCGTTTTCACCGACACATGGCCATCTTCAGGTGCTTTTCCTTTCTTCATATTTCAAATGGCTTTATGCACCGCATATGGCATTAATTTTGCCTCTGTTATTGCTTGCTGTCAGAATACTATTGGGTGTTTCAAGATGAATATTGGCATTTTAAGATTTCTTAGTATTTATTACTTTCAACTTGCAGTTATAAATAATACACCAACTGAAAGAGCAACTCAAAAAGTTTTTTCTTACAAGTGTTCAATATGAGCACTGTTGGTCACAAGGCACATATTGAGTTGATAGATGAGTGGTTCAGCTTTTTCCAGTTAAGAAGAAAGTCATAGTTCTGGCACATCAAGGTGAGAAGCACCAGTTACACTTACTTCATCAGAAAGGTAGGCCCATATCCTTTCCACCAGGATACAGCACTGAAAATATTCAATTTAGAAGAGTCTCATTGCAATTGCACCATATCGTGGGTATTTGCTGACCCAATATGTTCACATTATGTATGTTTACATTTGCGTGTAGGTGAGATGTCAATTCATCACCGAAGACAATATGATCCAGGAAGTCTTTATTGACATGCACCAACATTTTGTTTGCAAAGTTGGCAAGTAAACCATGCAACATATTGTTTGCAAAATTGGCACATAAACTATGGTCTGTATGGTTTAGAGCTTTTAACAATTGCAAATGATAAGGGTACAGTTGTAAGTGTTCTCTTTGAGTCTCCACACATGTCACTGAAACTGGTAATTCATGACTAGCCTACCGAAATGATTTCTTGTGGCTATGTGTGAAAGATTGTCTGACTTGTTCAACATGTTCTTCAGCCACTCTTGGTCATCCTCTAGTCTTTTCTTTGCAAAGACAGTTTGTGTCTTTGACCGTTTGTGTCTTTAAACTGATTATACCATCCATGGATGTTATTGTTAGTTGAAAGATTACAGTGGAACTTAATACAGAATGCACATTGCATTGTAACAACAGGTTCAGTCCTTGCAAAGTGTAAAACACAAAAAAACTTTGTTCACTAGCTGCCATCTTTGCTATTAGCACCTTCTATCAGAAGACGCAGAAAACATTACATGTGTACTGTTATAAAAACAAAAGTGTTAGTCACTCTTCATTTGATGTATTATTTCCAAGTTATAATTTGAATTTAATAAATGCTACAAAGTCTTAAAATCCCAGTATTCACTTTGATACACTCGGTATTACTTTTTACAGTAGTTTGTCTTATCAAATACAGTATATTCCCAATTGTTCAGGGAAATTTGGAGAAGAAGACGCACGGAAAATCGAAAAACACAAGTATTCTATATATTTTCAAACACACATTCTTTGTTTGAAAGTTTATCCAAGTTCTATGCCTGGGTACTACAGACTTGTTTTTTTCTTAAAACAGTCTCTGATAGTGGTCTGCTCCTGAAAAAGAGTTAACATTTCTTGTGTAGCATTTTGAATTTTTCTTGCAGCAATAATGTCATTGTACTGAAACCCTCTCTCGCGCATGTAATCAAGAAGAGTATCAACACAATGCAGTGCAGTACAATGACTGTCAAGGTAACTGTCTTCATTCCCACTTTCACATTCGCTGTACTCTCCTTTGTTTTGTTGTGAAGCAGCACTCACTGTTTTGGCATCACATCCATTAGCCGTCAGTGACTGGTTCAAGTTTTATTCATAAGCATCTTCAAAATCATTTAAAGTTGTTGCCAGATGCATTATTTGTGTAGTTGTTATTTCTTCATCACTGAAACCTTGAAAATCACTTTCTTCTATTAACTGCAAGATCCAAGATAGGAGAAAGGGCAGTGTTGGCTGTAAATTTTTAATCTGTTTATTGAAGATCCATTTCAGCTACAGTGTAGCTATCTTCAGTGCAATTATATCCCAGTCATGATGACTATTTGTAAACAAAATTGCACATGCTACCATACTGTCATTACAGATAACCTTTAATGGCAATGTGGTATCATGTATGATTTTATTTACAAAGAGTCATCATGACTTCAATATAATTGCACTGAAGGCAGCTACACAGTAGCTGAAATCGATCTGCAATAAAGAGATTAAATATTATGACTGATGCTGTCCTTCCTGCTATCTTGGATCTCATAAATACATAAAGGAGCATGCTGTTCCTGATGCTAGTGTGTTTAGCTTGACTACCTGCCAGGCATCAAAAGTCTTGCGTATGACATCTAGAATTGTCAACTTCTTTCACAATGCCACCAAATCATCCTCATGGACTAGTGTTGTAAGTAGACCAGCCCGGTAATGTCGTTTTACTGATGCAGTTACACTTTGGTCCATTGGTGGCATAATGGCAGTTACATTTTGATGTAGTTGCTTAGTTGTGATTAGACCATGATCGCATATGAGAATGCTCTTATCAGGATGTGAAATGGCATTATGAGCCTTCTGTGGAAATCTTTTCTCTTGTGGAAACCACTGAACTTATGGTAATAAATGTGTATGGAACCACTTTAGGAAAATTTCGCTTTCCATCCACACCCCTTTTTCATTTACAGGGAGACACTTAGCTGCTATATCATTGCATTGAATCTCCCCCCCCCCCCCCCCCCCCCTGGTTGGTAGACATTTCCAATACAAACCATTTTCATCTGCATTATAAATTTGATATGGTGTGAAATTCTCTTCTTCCACAAATTTCTGGAACTATTCTTGGAAAATATCAGCTGCTGCAAATTTGAACCAAGGTGCTCTCCAGGCACAATAATTTCGCAAATCCCACAACATTGAATCCAGGTAGCCATACAGATGAGGCGCTAAATTCTCCATCTAACCCTAGAGGTTCATGAAAAAATTTAGCTTTTTCAGCACATATTTTTTTGTTTCAATTTTACCATATGTTTCTTTCATTTCCCTGTCATCTCTTTTATAAATTTCTTTTAACTTGGTTTATTGACACTTACATGCCAATTAACATCAGAAAACTGAGTTTGTGTTCAATTTACATGGAACAGGCTAGCTGTTCCATGACTTTGTTGTCATTCAGCATCTACACAATGGAAATGGCACTTACTGTCTCTCGGCTGGTTGTTTATCGCTGTTTTCTAGAGAAAAATATTGCTCTCTCCCTCCTCCCTCTCCCGCTGTCCCTCCTATAAAAAAAAGGAGGCACAGATAAACTGCAAACCAGAAACCAGATAATCCACACACAAATAATCAGGAGTACATTGTATTCATTTTACCTTCTCATGTCCTCTTAAAGACATTGCACATTAATTTTGTTTGCTCCAGCATATTCTGTTATGTTCCAATAATCATTTTCTTTTCATTTTATTCTTCTTCTTACCTAGAACATTGTTTATGGATTTACTTAGTGCTTTTGTAAAATAATTTCCCAATTTGTCTATGGTGGTTCCATTCTAAATAGGTGCAGGGGGTGTTCCTCATTCCAGTCCATCCAGGATGGCCCCAGGTCCACTCTGCTCATTATCAAAATGAGATCTGGAGATCTTCCCTAGGGGTTAAAGGCAGTTGGAGTGAGAAGCCCTCAACACTTCACTCTCCTAGTGCCATAGAGGATAGAAAGACTGCTGTCTGCTTACAGTCAGGCAAATAATCCAGTAACAGGCTTGTGCCACAGACTTTACCTTTTGTCTGAACTTCATTTTTTAAAGATACTTTTTTACCTTTTATTAAAGTTATGCCTTGATGTCTTAACATAAGTTATGTCATTCTCTTATTATCATTGTTCTCATATATTCCTTCACTCATGAATTCTATAGAGAATTTCCACATTTCTTTTCTTATCAGTCCACCTAAGTTTCAATACTGTTCTTTAACTTCACATCTCAAACCCTTTTGCCACTGTCCATGGCACACGTCCATACAGTGGTGTGCTTGATACATACAGCCTCTGAAATTTCATCCCGTTTTTTATTCGAGTACATATTTTTAAAATGAGGAATGCTCTCTTGTCATATAATAATCTACTTCTTATATCGTTCTTGCTTCATTCTTCATGTGCTATTTTGCTTCCACGGCAGCAGAATTCCTATGATTCGTCTACTATGTGGCCCTTAGTTTTGATGTTAAGTTTATTGCTAATCTCATTTCTGCCTCTTCTCATTACTTTTGTCATTATTTGGTTTACTCTCACTCCATATTACCTGCTCATTAGACTGTTCATTGCATCAGCAGCTCCTGTAATTTTTTTTCGCTTTTACAGATAATCACAATGTCATCACCAAATCTAATCATTGAAATCCTTTCATCCTGAAGATCCTCTGAACCTCTTATCAGTCCTCCATGGTCTTTGATAAGGCTGTTGGCAGAAAGACAGTGACTCCTAATATCAGAAATCTTGAACTGCCACTGCTGATGATTTTTATTGAAAATCTAAATTGTCACTGGGATCAAACCTGGGACTTGGGATTATTTGACCATTGTGGTCTTAAAGGTCTGTAATCACATTAATCCTAAAGTGATTCAAGATCATCATATTCTGTACAGTTTCTGTATTATTTATACAGTGTAGACAGTTTGATCTTTAATTCCATTAGGTTCTTGCTAAGACCATTTCCTTTTAGTTATCTCCGAGATGAATGTGTTAAGGACAAACATACTTTTTTATGACAATTTTTATTAATATTCGACCTCTGTCACTTCTGATATCATACCGAAGTTTCCCACTGAAGAATCATCACACATTTTTGCTCTCCTTTCAGTTTAAATCTCTGTGCTATCATCTTTAAGTGGGATGTACTGTGATTTAACAACTTCTGTAACCATTCGTAGATATGTTCTATACCTCATCTTAATTTTAGCAGATTGGAACATAGACTTGAATGAGTTCCATGTATATCTTTCAATAACCTTATTATGTGCCATTTGATGTTATTTAGCTCCTTTTTTAACTTCATAAACCTAACTTCAGTTAAAAGTACATTGCCCTAAATAAAAGTATCTGTAAGCATTTTGGTGTCCAAGATACATTTCACTGTTTGTTTAGTCAAATTATTTGTAACAAAGTGTGAGCATAGAAATAGTTGTGCATGTCTCATAGGCTGACACCATTGGATAAGTTCCCTGAATCCATGTTTCCCAATATTATTTCACCTGACTTTGAACTGCAATGGCCCAGCACCCAGTGTGATAGTAGAAACTGAGAATGCTACCCCTGCTACAGTAAACTTTCAGGGCTTGAATGAAGAGTTTGAGACATCAGAATAGCACTAAGCCTCAGGAGAGCTATCCTCAGACTTGTCTTAGTCCAGAACCTGAGTGTTTCTACATCTTTGAGCATGGGATCAACAAGACCAGTTCACATGCTGATCACATGCCCTCAGAGCTTTCAAATAAATAGTGCCATTTAAAAGTCATTTTTTGTGTGAGTCATAAAGCATTCCACAGTTACTGTAAACTTTTTCTTGTAGATGAGCATAATTTATAACCTAAGATTTTAATAATTACTCTTTTCCTGACTTATTATTTTTGCAACCATGTCTTAGCTCCCAGTGAATGAGGTTTTTGTTACATTTTTTCTAACACCATGGCTGTTTGTTTACAAGTAGGTATATTACCTGTATTTGGTTTTTTTATTTCCAACTTAAAAAGTTGAAATTTCTCAATACATTTTATCAGTTATGTGCTGCTATCTGTATTCCCTTATTGGACTGTTTTATTTATTTAAATAATTTTTAATTTAGAAAATCCTGTTTTGTTGTTATTGCACTTCACACTACTTCAGACTACTACAGTGATGAGTCACAATCCAATATTGGCTTACCTATGAATATTAAGAAGTATGCAAAAAATTCATGCAGGAACATGGAATGTGCATAGGTTTACTTTCATTTGTTGTATCTTAAGGACATAAGAAGAATTTTATCTGTAGCTTTGACATTAAGTTATTTCATCTTGGTAAATATACTCAGCAATTATCATCCGATTGATCTAAAACAATTAGTCACAACTCATGTGGGTGAGCAGACACTAGATCCAGTTGTAAATAATCATATTTTTTTCATTGAAATGGTAAGTCCCACTTCAGGATCTGAATTAGTTATGTAGATTCTGCAATTGCAGATTTCATGGCCATGAAATACAAGTATTTTTGCTAAGCTTTCTGTATTTTCTTTGTGGAAAAAAACTAGATGTATCAAGTGTGGAAGTAAATATTTTCGTTGTTGATAAATATTTTATTTGGCTTCATATGTGAAATGGAAATTGTATGTGTTCCTCAGCTGCAGTTACCAAATCCTAAGTTTCCCCATTGCAGTTTATTATGTGTATTGATTGAAATTTTAATGTGTTTGGTGCACCAAATGTACTATTATTCCAGTGTTTTTTCTTTCAGAATGTCAGTCCGTAAGTTGCACCTGTTTAGAATTTACTTTTTGTATGTTATGTGTCTGTAATAACTTCTTACAGTGTTTATCAGGATTCCAGCTATTATTTTCAATTCACTGTCCAACTGTTACAGTGTACTGAGGGGTAACATTTGTCTCTGCCCTTGCATGCAAATAATAGACATGCATGCTTTTTTTCTCTTTATTTTTTGTCACCTTTGTGTTGCATTTTGCCTGAGAATGCAGCACAGTAGAAGCACTTTTAGTTTCTTATCATATCTGAGTGCAATTTTTTTCATGCCCAGAGCATAATGACAGACTTTCAAAGAATAAAGATCAATAATTAGAGAAAGAAAGAAATGTGTAGACTACTACACTTAACTGCCCTCTTCTCAGATGTGAATAACATGACTGTTCATTGTAAAAGGAAGTACAGTATCAGTATATGTAGAAAGTGCTAACACATATTGCCGAATTTGATAGCACTGGGTTAATCAATGCAATTTTGTAATGCTAATGTAGTTTTTTTAACTGTATAGCACAGTTACAGTTTATCAAGAGTGAAAAAGAGAGTATTAATGTCAAAGTAGAATGGATTTTTACCAAAGAATTAAGTATCATTATTTGAATCTTGTCTCAAACTGAAGATATCACATAGTGCAGCAGTAATAATTCAATATTTCCTTTTGATTATCACAGTCTTGTCTGTGGTAATATTCTTTGTTATGTGCAAAGTAATTGTAAAATAATTTTAAATTCATTACTAAGATGCTCTGAGAAATATCTTTTTTGGAAACTCGTTATTATGTCTCTGATATCCATCCTAATTGTGTTTTGCATGCCTTTTTTGCATGGACAGTTTTGTAATGTCACACCTCATCATCAGTCATATTTTCTCATTTGTTTATTTGCTGGAGCTAATTCATATCTCAACACCTGTCCTTACCCTCATTCACTGCCTGCCCCCTTCACATGCCTGTCCCAAACCTTTGCCACGGTCCTCATGTTATTTATAGGTTGTGGAGTAGCAGGCTTCCCTAGCGGCATTCAGCAGGCGAACAGCCTCCCTTCCTCCTACCCTCCATCAGGCTTCACTGCTACTGCTGGGGGGTACCGCTACGCCGTCCCGCCCGGTGAGCACGGAAATCCAGCTCCAGTGCCAGCAGGCTTTGTAGATAGCTGCAGCTCTACTGGCTACCGCATGCAGTCGCAGATGTTGCCCCCTACTGCTGGCTCGGGCCAGCTATGGAAGGCTCCTTCGATGTCGGATCTGGCGGCGTTCAGTAGAAGTGGTGCTAATTGTCGTGGTCCCCTTCCTCCCTCATCCCTGCCTCTCCCTCTGACGGCTGCAGCCGACGCTCCGGGATCGGGCACACACGCACAAGCTGGGTCCGGTCCATCTTTGGGCCATCACACATCACACCCCTCGCCTCAGCAGCAACAACCTGGGACAGCCACCTCCTCAGAAATTGACCGCATCATGGCCAAGATTGAACAGGATAATCGGATTCTTGCTGAACTAGACAAGACACGATCCACCATAGGTGAGTATGAATTTGTTTTTCCCATAAAAAGCAGTGGCTGGAATGGTACATTCAGTGTGCTGCTGTATGGTTTTCCTGGAGATGTGCACTGGAAGGCCATAAAGACAGTTTTCTAAGTTTGCTTTTTACAATGGCTGTGAAGATGAGAGCACTGTCTTCCAGGTTGTCACTGCAGTAACACAGGCCTCACCTAAGTAAACTTGTTAGATGTAAAGCCTTTAAAACACTGACAGTGCTGAAGCTGTTTGCATGCTGATCATTTGATAATTTGTGTGTATATTACCTCCAAATATTCCAATATTGTGGAAGTAAACCCACATCGCATGCTGTTGTATCTTTCTGTAAGTAGCTGCAAGAAACTGTACTGCAATGTACCACAAGGCTTCACTTCATTATATTTGCTTTGTTTCACTTCCTCCTACAATTTCTATGCCCGAAAAAAGATGAATAGTAGTCATAAAAATTACTAGGGATGGAATAGTGTGAAAGTATGTATTAATGGCCAACTACGTTATTGATAAGTTTCAATTTTATTGATCTGGACATTTTCTACTTGTAACTTATTTTTATTTATTGTTTTTGTGGTCATAGAAGTTGAACATTTACTTTTCAATTAAAAGTTAGTGTCGTTGATCAGGAATAAAATGTTTTTTTTAACAACTGTAGAATTTATTTCTGTAACACAAAATACACATGTCATAAGGAAAGACTTTCCTTGCTACAGTATGATTGAATACTAAATTAAACAGAAAAATAAGAGAATAAGATCGTTAAAAAAGAAGATCTTCAGAGATAGTGTCTAAACTTGCAGGGACCATATACTGCATATTGAATAGCTGTTAGAAGATAATGCTAACATATTCTGTGATACCTTTATAAAAAATTGTAGCAAAAGAAGCTTAAAATTATGGAGAAAAGTTACTCTTGTGTGTGATTAGTGAGTGGATAAACAAGAACAAAATGACAATGAAAATGGAAAAAAATTAAAAACGGTTATGGAAGTTTTAATGTTAAAATAAACCTGATAGCACCTTACCACAATTTTTAATTTTGATTTGTATGATTATTTGATCTCTCTTATAGAAAATCTGTTATGCTTCCCATGTTAGCTATTCTAAAAAGATGATATGGGTAAATATTACCCATTGGAGTGTAATTTCCAATTGTTTAATTCAGTATGATATTGATTTAGCATTTAAGTTGCAGATTATGAGTAATGATCATTTTATTGCTTTCATATTGTAATATGCTTGTGTGCAAGCTTTAGTATATGTCTTCTTTGGCTTATTGTTGAATCTTGTTGATTGCAAAGCTTCAAATTAATCAATAAACAATAACGTAATTACATTTTATGACACAGTCTGCAAGCAGTGAAATAACACAAGAACCGTTTGTCATTACAGCTTTGCTGTATGAACACCCTCACTTTGAAATATATGGTTAAGTTCTCTCTTGTGGCTTTTCTATAATTGAAATGCACATGTGTTTTTCCTCAGTACATCAGTCACATAGGTTTCCACATTTGTCAATTATGTTGGTATGTGAAACAAGAAAAAACAATTATTTCCAAGCAAGTCCGAAGTTTGATCACTTCTTTGTAATATTCTTTAAAATTTAGTACAGAATGCCCCATCATTTTTCTCTTTGCAATGTTGCCATCTCCTTCCTACAGATTTCTGTAAACATGCAAATTTGCTTAGCTGCACTCTGAATGCTGTAAAAAGAACCGTGTGTAATGCTGTTTTGTCAAAAAAAAAAAAAAAAAAAAAAAAAATTAATATTATTATTGTAGAATATTGGATTTTAAGTGTTATTTTATTAGTTTTCCCAAGAAGCAAGAAATAACAATTTGAATAAAACAGACTGAGCATATTAATCTTTTGATTAGCACTTATCCTTATTTGAGTAGAACAAACAGGGAGATGTAAGAAAAAACACCTAAGTTAGTAGTTGGTAGTCTTAAAAGAACTTTTCAACAACTTCCTATTTCTCTGCCATATGTAGTAATGTATCACTAGCTACCAAGTGGTAAAGATTACAACAATTGTCAATTGGAACTAACCCAGACTTTGGGTTACACTACAGATCAGTCTGTCATCACAGTTAGAGTATTAGTTGGGTGGGGGGTCTGGGGGCACATTATCACACTCTAATTAAATGTTTATATACTGTATACTCTTTCCATCTTATAATCAGCTTCTAAATAACACCAAAAGACAACTCCAAGATAAGATCTATAGGTAGCATTATTACCCGACACATCACATTACCCGCCATTTTATACAACTGTAGTATCAGGATGGATTGAGGAGCATAAGTCAGCATCTAGGACTGATCCTGTTCACTCTAGCATATGGAATGAAAAGGGGAGTTGCCAAAAAATGGAGATTTTTTTCTCCTTCTGTTCTACAGAGTACAATTGGTCTGTCATCTGCTATGACTGCATATGGCACCACACATTGTGGTGGAGAGCATTTTGCTCTGAATGGGAGGAGCAGGAGGATTCATCTGTAAGGTAGGAGGGCTGATGGACAAGACAGCAATCAACTGCTTTGGCCACTCTCTCACTGGCTGTCCTGCATAATCCACATAACTGATCTTTGCTCTCCCTTTGCTTGGCTTTGAATCTTCTGAAAGCACTACTTGCTCAGCCACTCTGTGGTTACTGTCCCTAACTCAGCTGAGCTGTGTGTGGGATTCAACCCCAGTGCTGTGGAGCTCCTTATGTAACCTAAAAAAAAGTAGTAATAATAATAATAATAATAATAATAATAATAATAATAATAATGCTTTCCTTTAGCCTTAACACCACTTTGGGCTGTACAATCTCCACCACCCTTCTGAAAGACCTGGTTATGTGTCATTAATAAACTTTGATAATCAAGAAATGTATAACTGTTGAAGAGGCTTCACGAAAGTTAGTTAACATTTAATGTTTTAAGGAAAGGGGACTTATCCTAATAGAGAGTGTAAATCAAATGTTAAAAACATGCTAGGGGCAGGAGGTACAATGTTTCAGTATTGCAATAAATCATGTTCACAAGTATTAGTTCTTGAAGCGGCTTGTTTACAATTTTACTTCTAAATGTGCGATGTTGTCAGAGTTGCTGCAGTAGCCAGTTGTCAGCCAGGTGTGGCTGTGAGCATGGTAGAGGCAATTAGCTGGTCTGTAGCTAAGCCAGTGCATGGTTACATGGACATTGTGATAAGGTCTCTGTGTCAAGGCTGGTATGGCACTCATGGACGGGAGTCACATCAGTGTGGATTCAAATAGCTTTTTTTTGGGGGGGGGGGGGGGGGGGCAGGAGAGTAATAATGACTATCATTAGAAATACATCAATTTCCTATTAAAGGCATGATTGCAAAAGACATGAATTACAGAAACTTTACATAACTCATAACAGTTAGTAAACACATGATATTTAAAGTTAACAGATTCAAGTTTTCTCTTTATAAATCTGGTCTGATTAGACCTGCAGCAGAACTGGACAAATTACTAGAAATAGATTTCATATCTTAACCTAAAGGAAGGTCATGTGTATTAACGGCAGCCCTTTTGCTGTTTTGACATCACGGAGTCACATGCTTGTACAATCTGGTACTGTTTAAAACATCATGCATACTGGCGGCAGAACTTTTCAACTCTTATTTTTACCCATATTCTTATGGAGATGGACTAAAAAGCAGTTAATGAGTAACCTGTATGTGATGGTACAGTTTGATGACTTATAGTGACACATTCATAGTTCTGCTCTCTCCAGGCTGGCAGCAGTAAACTTAACCTTGACAAATTTCTTATTGTTTTAGTTGTTTTTCATAAGTAGGCACAGGGGTGATTAAAGCATTAATGTGACGAAGAACTCAAGGGTTCATATGAATTATTTCACTTCTGTATCAAGTAACCTGAATAAATGTGTAATCTGTGGTTATAAGCATTGAGCTTGGCTGTTTTATATCATACATAAATATCCTTAAAAGCTTTCTCATGCCACTATAAATCACTTGCTGAATACGTTTGTAGTTGACTCTATCAGGTAGAGCTACAGTGTACGTAAAGTTTTCAAACAAAGTGTAAAATAGTGGTGTTATGATGTACAGATGTTTCACTCAAGTGTATAGGTCTTGGCTCATTCAGAAAATCAAGATACAATGAAGTATTCATAAACTCATATGTGATGCAGGTTATGTGTAATTACAGTATAACAGTGTTATTTCCTTGCTCAGGTAGCTTCAACCTCTTTTTTTTATGTAGCAATTAACTGAGAATGAACATTAGACTAAAATGTAGCACAATATCAAATATGCAATTCAATGTGGGTTCCTCCTGTAGGATGGATGACTCAATAAAATTAAGCAGTTATTCTCCAAAAGTGTTCAAGTTGTAGCACAAGAGGTAGTTTCTGATAGATCCTCTAATGGAGTGTAATTTGTAGTCTTTGAATTATTTAATGTTAAGATGTGAGTTGTGAGTATGTATTCCTGACTGATGTTTATTGATAAGCATTTGAGAGACCTTTTATGACATCTTACATCTGTTTCTAGAGGTCTTTTGTCTGACACAAATACAAACACATATTGTCATAAACATGAAAAGCGCAAGCAAATTCATACTCTGTACAGGGGGCAGCAGTACATTTCCTTGGAAATGGTCTTCATCCTTCCAGTATGTTGCATAAATAAAACTTCCATCAAACTTCATTCAGCAATAACATTGATGTTATTGGCATCAGCCGATCCTTCTTTTTCTTTGGCTTTATTGTTGTGGCATTTTTGCATGATGTAGTTGTTTTGGAAGGAGAGGCAGGCAGAGCTAATCGAGACGATGCAGTTCATCCTTGATATGGCTTTAGCCAGTCAGAATGTGTTATGATAGTATGATTGGATAACCTTATTCCACATTTACAGAGAAGTTACCTGTGAGAGTGGGTAAGGGCCCTCATAAGGAGGAGTGAACTTGGCTCACCCTTTCTTCATCACAGGACTCTGAAGCAATACCAAATCACCAGGCTTGTATTCAGGAAGCATAGTGCCTTTGTTTGCTATGTTCCAATTGTTTTTATGTGGCTTTATAATTACTATACTTAAACTTATGTTGTTTGAGACGGCAGGCTACGTTTTTCACTTTGCCTACATTGATGCCAGACCCATTTTGTCAATTCAAGAGATGAATTCATGGGTCTCCCATAAATGGTTTCATATGGGGAGTATCCTGTTGCCTGATGGACATGGCTCTTTGTACACAGAAGTGACGAATGCTACATATCTGTCCCAATCTAATTGTGTTTTCGGTGCATAATATGATAACATTCACACAGTAGTGTTGTGCACTTGCTCCAAGGACCCATTGGCTTTAGGGCAAAGGGGTGTAGTTCACCATTCTTTGATTCATAACATTTTGCAAACTTGTGCAAACAGTGCCAACATGAAACTTGATCCTTGGTCAGTGAGTATTGCATTAGGACTTTTTAATGGCAGTACCAAGTGATTGAAAAAGGTGCAAGCAACAGTTTCAGTGGTCATATCTGCAAGTGGTATCAAAATTAAGTATCAGAAAAAGTGATCAGTAATTGACAGTATATATTTATTATTCTTGGTGCTTTGTGGAAATGGACCACAGATATCCAAGGCCACAATTTGAAATGGTTTGGATGCTACTGTTAATGTTAGTTCCTGATGGAGGCGTGCTCTTTGTGCACAAGGTAGACAATTTTTATGTACTTCGAAACGTTTATTTGTCGACCTCTCTGCCAGTAATTTGAGGCTACTCTTGCATTTTTAGTTTGTAGCCCATTATGACAGGTCTGTAAAATGTTATGACACTGTGCTATTATTCATTGTTTTCATTCTTTTGGTAATACTTCTCTGTTACCCAATGGGATTTTGCAGTGCACTATACTGTCTTCTATGACAAAATCAGAGAGTGATGCATCCTGATGGCATTCAATATCTCTCTTGTAATTCTTTCAGTTCTTCTAGGGAGACATCAGCTGTTTGCATAAGTCTTACTTTTTCTGCTAAGCGCATCAGTATTTCCATACAAACTAGTGTGGCTTAGTCTGTAACCACAGTGAAATGGCATCCATAAAAGCAGCATATAAAGTAATTTATGCAAAAGATGAGAACTAATAATTCTTTCTCAGTAGTGCTGTAGTTAATTTCTTCAGAATTTATTTGCCTGGAGGTATAACCTATTGGTCTTTCCTCACCATCAGTTTGCTGGCTCAAAACGGCCCCAACCAAGTAATCCAATGCATCCGTTGAAAGTCTGGGTGTACTGATAGAGGTGAACTAGTCAAATTGTTTTTAATTTTTTTACTCACTGTCTCACTCTCCTCTGTCCATTCAAACACTGTAACTTTCTTGAATAGACTTGTCAGTGGTTTTGCTGTTATAGCATAATCTTATTCAAATTGATAAAAATAATTGGCTAAGCTAAGAAAAGATTGTAATTCTTTAATTTTTATGACACTGTGAAATTATCCACTGCCTCAGTTAGCCTCGGATCTGCTTAACTCCTTCTGAACTAAAGACATCTCCCAGGTACTGAACCTATGACTATGGAAAAGAACAATTTTCTAACTTTAAACTTAAATTTGCATTTTGGTGTTAAGAATACATTTCTTAATATCTTGGCTAGGTAAATCTTTGAAAAGTGGCAGGCACATTTGTTAGACCAAAAAACATGTCTAAGAATACATGCAGTCCAGATAGAACCAAAAAAATAGTTTTCAGTCAGAATCTTATGATACGATATCCAAAATGAATGTCAAGGGTGGTAAAGTATTTCCAGTTTCCTAATCTGTCTAAGGTCTCATCGATACATGAAGTGGATAGGTATCAGGTGTGGTAACCTTGTTTACTGCCCTCATGTCGACACACAGATGATAGGTTCTTTCCCCATTGATTGATTCTTTGTGCACAGCAACAAGAGGACTTGAGCACGGACTTGCAGAGGATTGAATTATCTCCACAGCCAATGCTGTTGAACAATATGTATCTTTAACAACAGACTGCAGATGGTATGGTATTCAATATCCTTTCTGTGCAATTGGTCTTGCATCTCCCATGGGATTTTTGCGCTGTATGAGGGCAGTAGCTGGCAAATACTGCCTTTCCTCAAACAACCATGTATATTCCTCTAAAACTGGGTGCAAAATGTGTTCCTTTGATTCAGGCAAGTGTGTGAACTTCTTCATTAACTGATCTTTCTTTTTAATCTGTTTTGGCTTTGCTACTTCAGTTTCTATAACCTCCCCATCACTGGCCAAGATTGTATCATGTGGTATTTTGTATCCCATTGACCAAAATTGTCTACACATCTAGCTACTTGAAACTTGTTCCCTTTAATATTGGGTTCACTCAAATCTCTTTTAACATGTACCTGCAACCTGTTGAGAAAATCATTCTGGGTGAGCAGATCGAACAGAAAGTCTGATCTCTGTGCTTCCCAGTCTTTGATATCGATCCAGAGAACTCTTCCCATTCCACTGCTGAATTTTACAGCTGTGGTAGTTTTCAGTGCCCATATATGCGGCTCGGTTGGGGCTTGCGAGGTGGTCCCCCATTCACAAGTTCCTCACGATTGTGACACACCCTCACTGCTCAAACAATGTATGGAATCACTGAATTGAATATGTGTGTTTTAGAATCTGTCATCGCCTGATAATGTGTTTGGAAATCATTCCCTAAGATAACATCAAAGCCCCATCTGTGTTTCTTTACTACTTCCATATAAAAGATATACTTTTTTCCTTCAGTATGCAAGTCTATTGCACAGCTGCCTACAGGAATGATTATCTCGTCCCCCAAGTCCACTTATATTGTAATGTGGCAGTCTTAGCACGTGCCTGTCATTATGAGAAAAAGAAAGAAAAAAAACTAAACTGAGCTCTGGTAGTCACAAGAATTTTGACAGGCCTCCCTCTGAACAGCTTGCCCTCTAAAACTAAATTTGCCACCTAAGTGGGCTCTCCCCTCTTTATAGGGTACATATATTTCATTTGGGCTGAGGGTTGGTAGCAGAACCTGCTCCATACTCATTTCCCTGTGTATTAGTACTCTTGTTTGACTGTTAATTTTTTTGTTACCTGCTGGCACATTTCTCTTGGGGAAATTTGACCACTTTGTGGGCAAGGATCCTGTTTGTGTCTGGCAGTATGGCATTTCCTACAACAGGGATCCCAGCAGTAATGAGCTGTATGGTTGGGCTTCCTGCATCTTTGATAGTTCATGTTAGTAATGAACACGTGTTGCACTTAGCTGGTGTGAGGCAGGTCGAATACAAATCTTCCCGCTTCCTGATGTAATAGACCAAGTCTGACTGCTTCATGCAAGGAAGTGTGGGAGGCTACCTTTACATTACTCCCTATTTGTGGATTGGTTCCACATATGAGTACATTGATTGCCCTCACTTCAGCTTCTTCAGTTAACACTTCATTATGTGTATTATCTCCTCCTAGGGTGCATGAGCCACAAGATGCTGCCCTAATTCTGCTGGCAAATGCTTAAAAACCCTTCCTGCTTTTCTGTCTAAGGGTGGAAAACCATCGTGGCAACAGCTAATCCAGCGTTTGTTGGAGTAGCTCCCTGCTAACCCCATTGCCAAGAATTCAAAACTGTGTGTTTTCGAAATGCGTCTACTGACTCAAAATAACATCATGCATCATCTGAAAGCTTCAGTTTGGTGACATTTAACAAAAAATGGTCTGGCCATGTTCAGGTACGTCCCATGTCTCTGACATTTGGAAAAATTGTTGTTACATTTTCATCTGGCTTTCCAGAAAAAGAAGGTACAAAAGCTGGAAATGTACAGGCTATATTTGGTACTAGTTTTCCAGTTTCAACCTTTGGGGCTCTTGAAGGGCCCGGAGTTGCTGCTCTGGATACACCTTCATGAGTTATCACATTAAGCCATTCCTTTAACTCTATTTTTTCAAATGCCAGTGTGCTTATCTGCTGTAGCAGTAAAGTAATGCAATCAGGCTCATCCGTGGCCAGTTGAGTTCTTTCCACTGGTTGACAAGGACATAAATCAGCTATGGTTACAAAACTGGGTCTGATTCCAAGCAGATGTACACAAAAAGAGTTCTTGCTCTATTCTAGATAATGAAAAGATCCCTCAGCAGAAGATTGCCGAAGTTGTTAAGTAGCAGAATGCAATGCTGCAACACTTGCATCATGCAGAGGTGGTAGTGGCATTAGAGGTGGTGGAGGCATTGGCATCAGTGAAGGTGGCATTGGTCTCAGCAGCAGCAGCAGCAGCAGCATAAACCCAAAACTCCTGGATGCCACATTGTAGATGGCTGTTGAGCTTCCACTGAAAGAATTACAAACTATATCCTGACTTACAACTACATTTTATTTGAAGGGAAGGTATACAAACAAATCTGTGGTGGAGTCATGGGTGTCAGCATGGTGCCCTCCTGTTGCAATCTGTTTATGAGCCATCTAGAAGGAAACCTCTGTAACCTCCCAAAACTCTCAGTCCCTAGTCTGGTTCCAGTTCATTATTGATATCTTCATGGCCTGGATTCAGGGCTAAGACACTCTACCTGCAGTCCTTCACAACTTCAACACCTTCTCTCCCACTTGCTTCACCTGATTCTCCTCCCCCAATGCACCACCTTCCCAGGCATTGAACTCAACTTCTGTGATTGCTCCATCCACACCTTTGTCCACATTAAACACACTAACTACATATAGTAACTTCCTTTTCATAGCTCTCATCCTTAACATATCAAAAAATTCCCCCCCCATACATCCTTCTCACCTACTGATGACATATCTGCAGTGATTTCTTTCTCTCTTTCCCAGTATGCTGAAGATCTCACAGACTGGCAACATATCCAAAACATAGTTTACAAACAGATTTCCCATCCCATATGCTCACCAGACACTCCCAATCATCCTACAACTCCCCCAGAATCAGCTACAAAGAAATGCCCTGCCACCCAATATCACCAAGGACTGGAACAATTGAATATTATATTTTGCCAGGGATTTGATTATTGAGCCATGCAATGAGGGACATCCTACTCAAGATCCTTCCCACCCCTCCTGAAGTTCCATCACCCATGAAACCTACACAATATCCTAGTACATTCCTATGTGACTCGCATTCCCAACCCTTGACGCACATATCATATCCCTGTGGCAGACGAATATGCAAGACCTGACCAGTCCAGATACCCGGCATGTCCTACTCCAGACCTGAGTCTTGCCACAGGTGTATCCTACTCTGGGCCACCTGTGAAAGGAGCCATTTTGCATACCAACTCTGCTGCAAACACTTAACAGCTTCTTTTGTAGGTATGACTTCCAGCCAGCTGTCCACCAGCATGAATGGTTCTCGCCAAACTGTTGACAAGAACAATGTTGACTATCCAGAGGCACAACAAGCAGATGACCACAATGTGCTCAATTTCAATTGCTGATTCACATCCTGGACCATCTGAATCCTTCCATCCACCAGCAGCTTCTCTGGACTTCACATATGAGAGTTATCCTTACAAACGTCCTCTGCTCCCGTAATCATCCTTGACTCAATCTCTGGGAAACCAGTGTCCCCATACCCTCCACCCAACAGTTTCCCCTTCTTCTGTCCTGTCACCTCCTCCTCCTCCTCCCATGTCACCTTCAGTGTGCTGCTCCCCACTAAATCTGACAAATGTGCGTCACGTGCCTAACCGATATATGTGCCACTCCCTCTCGCATTCCTGGCTGGCAAACCATGTGCCTCCCTCCAAGCCACTAACCACCCACGCTGAATCCTTCTCTCTGCCTCCCACTTCGCTCTCCCTCTACTCACCCCATCTGATGGAAAGCTAGCAATTTTTCTTTCTTTTTTGTGTGTGGCTATCGACAACTCAACACTTCAGCTTTTTTGATGAGTGGCTTTCCTTAATAGATAAGCATTTGCATTCTACCACAACTTCCCTACAAAGTGTTTTCTATAGATATATATCCAAACACTTAACTCCAGCGGATGTTGATTCAGTTTTGGTAATAAATCTCTCCCATTGTTCTTCACTGCTTACTGTGAAGGTTTCCATAAAGCTGTGGCTTTTTTTCAGTATTATTGTTCAGTGTCAGAAGTACTTGTCTTGTTTTCATTTTATAACATTTCTAGTTGTGTAGACCAGTTATTTCCTAAAAAAGTTGAGATAGTGACCTACAACTGAACACTGTCTCATTTTCCATTGAATAGCTTCTTAATTGGATTTCAGTTTTGCTTCTGTAGAAGATTCTCTACAGAGAAAACCATACAAAATCTCGAAAACGAATTTATGGTAGAGCTAAAATAACTGTGCCAAGACCTTTGATTGTATGGACCACAAATTTCAGTTTCTGAAACTAATCAGTTGTGGCCTTAATAGCATCATTATTGCTTAAATAAGATTTCATCTCCATAACTTAAAGCAGAGAAATAATTTATATTCTATTTTGCCAACCACAGGTCATACAAATGGTATCATAACAGTTTTTAAATTTTAGGAAGCACTTACTAGATAATCTGTTTCAAAAGAAAAAAAACAAGAATAATAAAATATTAAGAAACTAAATTACTAACTCAAAGCAAATTCTGTAAAAAGCAACACACAGAGGAAGATGTTACACAGTGAATATATTCAAATCTGTGGAGCTGTGTGTAGACAATAGTTTTTTGTGATGATTTTCTAAGAAGGCCAAACTGGTTAGGAGACAATTTATGACTCGAATCTGGAAAAATTCAGTAGAGAAATTTGTTTATAGTACGATTACTGTGTTCCCATTAGGCAATGTTCCTAGCCCATCTGTAAAGCAGAGCGTCACATTGATTGAATGTGCCACAGGAATAATGCTTAACTGGGAATATGTGAAATAAAATATTCTAACATTCTGACAACTTGAAGTGTGAGTGTGTATCTGGGTTGTATCGGCTTATTCCCCCAAACCACCTTGCACTTCTTTACAAGGAGACTTACTTAGAATTTGCAACCACTCTTCTTTACTGAATAGCAGGCTGCTGGAAACCCTCCTGACTTCTTCTCTGTCGAATAACACTAGGTACAGGAATTTTAGACTCTTTCTACTTATGTGAATAAGTAGACATACAAACTTTACTTTTCGTCAACTAATGATGTATATGACCTCCATACACAGTAAAAATCTCACTTTCCACATGAATATGTAACTTCCTACAGGTCTCTCATACAGTCAGACATTAGAAACAAATTGATTTACAGTTAAAGGAAATTTGGCTTGAATACCATGACCTCTCTAAGAATGAATCATAAAACGAGTCTTGCCTCTAACAAGGTTGCGTCAAGAGTCTACAAGAGTACTTTATCAACTGTTCTTATCTTAATTACAATAGTCAATGACACAATAAGCACACACACTCACTAAAACATCTATGGATTGCCTGACAGGTATTTGTCAGTGCCGTCCAACTGCCATGTCTACTTTCTTCCCGCAACTGATTTTAAACCTGCACACACAAACATGTGACACGCAGTAGGTAGGATTCTACCATCTCACACTCATATCCAGAATATTGTGTGTTTGAGACGGTAGAAGGCTGAGTGGTTCTAGAATCTACACAGAAATTCTCGAATCACTGCAATATTGAGTCCCACATTTCAATACTATACACATTACCTTAACATAATTAAATAACTAATATTTGCTACTGCCACTAGCATACCAAGCAAGGGCTCAAGTTAAATGTGACAGACATAGCCCTTATGATCCAAGAACAGATGTATAATGACACTCAACAAATAGTTCGTCCTAATTCCACAGTCTCAAATTATGCAGTATTAAGTATATGAAAATGATCTGATGGTACCAGATAAAGACATTATTGGCCCTACAAAAAAATCATACACAAAATGAAACCCTATGTGTAAAATTCTCTATGGTTCAACTGAATAATGAAAATGATCAAATGGTACCAAATAGTCATCAGTGATCATACACAAATATCGTACACAAAATGAAGCCCTATGTGTAAAGTTCTCTGGGTTCGACTGAATAACATACTAAAAGAGAGCCAGGCCTTTGAAAGAATTAATTGTGACTCTCAGTTCAACAGTTCTTGTACACAAAAATATCTCTCATTATAATGAGTTGAAGAATACGTGATGCATACCCTCCCATACAGAATTACCCTTCGTCTTAGTGCATCTAACATAAGTAATGATTCATTCAGCAAAAGCAATCAGAATGAGTATTGTGTAAGGCAGATAATTGTACACTTTGAAGAAAACTCTTCAGTTTTTGTGGAATTCTTGCACTTGTTGCCCAGTAAATTAACACCTTAGTATTTTTTGTGCAATAATAAAAGCATTCTGTTTCAGTTGAATCACAATTCACAGAAGCTCACATCTGGCATAAAGAAATAATAAACCATAAATACCTGTATATTCACGGCAAAATTTAAAATGTACAAAATACACTCCTAAAAATTATCGGACTCCTAAAAATTATCTGATTAAAGAATTCAAGAATTCAGTGGAGATTCTCAATAGTTGTGTGACAAGTTGCAGTGTTCATTGTGAACAGCCCTTTATTGTTATGGCATGTAGGAAACTATTGTTGTATGATAAGTATTAATGCTACCAGACCAACATTTGGCTGTTATACATAACTTGGGAAGCATTAGTTGTTTTCAAAGTAGCAACATTTCTGTTATATTTGCTATTTAGACACTAATAGTTTGTTGCAGTTGAATTATGGTTAATTATTAATGTGTTTTGTAATTAATGTTGTTAGTGTGTTTTTTCGCATGTTACACATTCTTGAGAACTCTTCTTCTTGATTGATTGATTTTAACAGGAGAGCTAAAACAGCTTAGGTCTAACCCGCCACTACCCACACTGAAACTAGGTCTGTTGCGTGGTATCACTCCCTGTATATCTAGTAAAGCCAACCAGTGCCCTCAAATAGTGCAAGGAGTCCCTCTACCAGTTTTTTGTTTGACACAATCTCTTCAGGTCTAGTTGTCCCATAGATTCTGTGTCTTTTACTCTCCAATACCATGCATTCAAATATTAGATGTGATGCAGTTTCTTCACCCTCATCACAGATCCTACATTTAGGGTCCTCTTCCATTATACCCATTGTGTGTAGGTGTTCTTTGATTTTCCTGTGGCCGGTCATCAGTCCAGTCATGTGTTTGATCTCTTTCCTGTTCAATCCCAGGATTACAGAGCTTCTTTTAAAACATGGCTTGGGCATCATTACCTTACCATGTTTTTGCTTATGGACCTTGGTCGAGTATCCTACGTGCTGTTTCCTATGCCAGTTCCATAGTTGTAATTTGATCATAGCCTTGGTGATTGTCAAGACAGTTTCTGGTCCAATAAATGGAGTTGTTGCTCCCATCCTAGCCAATTTATCGGCTTGTTCATTGCCACAGATCCCTGAGTGGCCAGGGACCCACACTAGGCACACCCTATTGCTTCCCCCTAGCTCCACCAGATCCCTGTGGCAATCTGCAACAATCTTAGATCTTGTTGCAGGAGCTGCCAATGATTTCAGGGCTGCCAGACTGTCTGAATAGATGTAGATGCTACGGTCATTGTAGCACCTACTCATATTCTCCTCCACACATGCCCTGACTCTTCTTCTTAGTAGGATCTACTGAACAAGATGAATAGGCACATATGTAATCATGTCTTACACAGAGATCTGACCAGTGTAGCATGGTGTAGAGAGTAGGAGTGGTGTAAGTATGGACACCAATATTTCGTAAATTGGGTTGGTGGCATAGTACCACTTTGAGATAGATAAGAATAATGGAGCATTTTGTTGCATGGAGAAAACTTGACACAGCTGTGGTTGATAAAGTATTCAGCAGTTTCAGCTCTTTCATTCACACATTTTGTTTCATATATCCCAAATTAAAGTGAATCTTAGATATGTGGAAACGAGCTATACGTTAATAGGCAGAAGCAGCCAATGCAAGATACTCCTGTAAAGTATTTTAACAAATAATTCTAATCTACTCATATAGCTAATTATGGGAATTACTCCTAGATTACTACTCCTTTCTTTATCTTAGACAGGCACATAGATTCTGTATGACATCATCAACTTTTGTAGTACTGTGGTTGTGAATTACTCAACTTGTCCTAAATATACTCTTATAAGTAAACCTAAACTCAAATGTGAGTAGTAAGTAGGTGTATTGGCACATGAGAGTATTATCCAGTTACCAACTTAATATAATATTCTTACTGTGTGCTTTCTAGAATAAGAACTTTTTTGAGCTTAGCTGCATTGTTCCAGAAGATTATAATAGTATTGAATATAAGTTTCATGTCTGCTACAATTTCCTCTGCAGATCAACACTGAAAGCAATTTCTCAGTGCAAAGCAAGGAGAACTGAGCTTTTTGGTTAACTTATCCATATGTTTCAGTTTGTTATCCATTTGGATTTATATTTATTGTGCACCCATTGATCTCTATTTATGGTAACTGTTAGTCATTTTTATTTGTTTGTAATTCTCTAACATGAGTTTTTGTAGAGCCTTTGGTAAATCATTAATGTGGACCAAGAACAGGAGGGGGCCAAGTACTTTACTTTGTGATGCACCATAGTTAACATTTTCCCATTCAGAATTTACTTTTGTTTCCATTGTTTCATTTCTTAGTTTGAAAGTATTTTCAAAAATGTAATAAGCAATCTTCCCAAAAACTTTTGAGAACATAAGAAGATGGGAGATGAAACTATGATTAGTGGTCAGTTGCTTGCCTCTGGGACACACAATCATACTCTTTTATGTCTCACTTCCTGAACACTCTCCCTCCAGTGACATTTATTTATCTGTCAAGAATACGAACTTCAGTGTTTGCTGAAATGCCATGGTGATAATCATATAGTTTAATTAAGTCATTTATTTTTCCATGTGATCTGCAGATCTGTGCACAACATTTTAAAGAGTATTTTTTTTTCTTTTTTCCCCCCAAAATTTATTTGCTACTAATTTGTTCTTTGTTATACTAATTACTGATTGAAAGAGAGAGAATTTTTTGTGCACTTTACAAAATAATAATGAATTTAATGTCTCCAAAATAATAAGTACAACATAATTAATAACTGAAAGAACTTGCTAGATTTATTTTTTGATAATATTATAATAATCTAGGAACTGTTACATGGTGATAATTGGAAGACAATCATTTTAAAGATACCATTTTGTGATGATTCTTCTTTTGTTACTGGGAGTCTATACAAAGATATTAATAATATCAATATAATAGAAGAAAACATTCCACGTGGGAAAAATTATATATAAAAACAAAGATGAGATGACTTACCGAACGAAAGCGCTGGCAGGTCACTAGACACACAAACAAACACAAACATACACACAAAATTCAAGCTTTCGCAACAAACTGTTGCCTCATCAGGAAAGAGGGAAGGAGAGGGGAAGACGAAAGGAAGTGGGTTTTAAGGGAGAGGGTAAGGAGTCATTCCAATCCCGGGAGCGGAAAGACTGCTTGTGTCTGTAAGTGTGGATGGATATGTGCGTGTGTGCGAGTGTATACCTGTCCTTTTTCCCCCCTAAGGTAAGTCTTTCCGCTCCCGGGATTGAAATGACTCCTTACCCTCTCCCTTAAAACCCACTTCCTTTCGTCTTCCCCTCTCCTTCCCTCTTTCCTGATGAGGCAACAGTTTGTTGCGAAAGCTTGAATTTTGTGTGTATGTTTGTGTTTGTTTGTGTGTCTATCGACCTGCCAGCGCTTTCGTTCGGTAAGTCACCTCATCTTTGTTTTTATATACAAAGATATTAATACATTTTCATACTTGAGTGGTTTTAACACTTTATTTTTTTTTATTTTTTTTTATTTTTTTTTTTTAAGATAGACCCAATAATCATCACAGCTAATGAGATATTGAAATGATAAAAACCTTTAGAATCTGTTTTATTTATCATTGTTAGCCCTTTAACAATTTACTCTTGATGTACTTGATATCTCTCTCCTTGTTGATTCAATTCAATACCCTGATATATTTTAGTATATCTGCCTCTTTAATTGTTAAAACTGCTGTTAATATTCATGTATTTTCTTGTTTCATTCTTGAAAAATTAGTTTAATTGTTTCAGATTTCTTTGTTCTAATTATAAAAAATATAGCAACTTAAAATTCAAATATTAGATATCATCCTTTTCAGACTTGTCAGAAAAACTGACAGCACAGGGAAAAGCTAATGCATGTGTGTTCTTTCAGTCTTCTTGTCTTTAAATTTTGTATATGTTTAAGTATCTTTACAAGCTAGTTATCAAAAAATTGTGTGTTTGTATTTATCACGGAAGTACAAAAATCCAAGTGTAAACTGCAAAATAGAAGAATAGTGCAGTATAAAATATTCTTTGTGACAGTTACCCGAACCTCATAAATTTTCTATATGTGGTGTACTGATATATATTAATTCACAGATGTTCATAGCAAAAACACATGTGCAGTCAGGGACAGAATTAGTAAAACCACTCATTTTTTCATTACGCTTATCTGCATAGCTTCACTGTTTGTTTCACACCATAACAGGCACGGAGAGATTCGTGCTACCAACATGCTGTCAACTTGTGTGTCTTTAGTGTCTCTTATAAAACCAACTTGATCAAAGTTAGAAGTCAACAAAAACGAATTAAAAAAAAAAAAAAAACAAAGAAAAAAGAAAAAAAAACTGGTTTAACAGAAAGGTCAGCTTACTTCTCACATAAATAGCAGGAGGAAAACAGTCATCTATGAGCATATTGTTCATGATATGAACAGCTTTGTGTGACTTGATGTGGATCTCATACAGAAATTTTCAAATTGCATTGAAATTTTATTTTTACCACTGCTTTTCAGGCAGGTTTGTGGTTGCAGTTCTCAATTTTCATGCTGTTCTGCAAAGGAAACTTATCCATCAAATCCTACTAGCTACAGAAGAGCCTGTTATTTCTTATATGTTGCACCAGCATGCTTACTGGTCCAATATTAACCACAGTAGAAGTAGAATTAGTGGTTTATTGTCTCATTACATACAATTTCAAGCCATTGACTTAAAAGTACAGGAGACTCGTCAACACACAAAAACTGGTTTACAATTTTCCTTATAATACCAGTAATATAATATACAGTACTGAATAATTGCATAATTAAGCAGTTAATAATTTTTCTTCAAAAGTGACAAACTTTTAAGATTAGCAGTCCTAAGTATTTGCTCTCTCCTGCTCAAATTTTCATGTTGTCATTTATGAATTTTTCTACTGAATAGTAACATTTCTGCACTAGTTTCTCATATAAGGAATTTTTCACTGTTTCTGAATTTATGCTGAGCAATTCTCTTCCTTTCACTTTGTTATAAATTTTCATACTCATATTATGTGGAGTTTGAGCATAAAGTTTTAAACGGTGGGTGGACAGCATAAAATTATTTTGGTTTCTGGTGTTGTAATCATGTTGAAAATGATTTGCTACAAATAAAACAGGGTTACTGTGTACAAAGATAATCAACTCATATATGTTTAGTGAGGGAACACTTAGTATACTCGGATTTTTTAGGAGTGGGCGACATGATTTTCTTTGCCCTACATTGTGCTTATTTCTAATGATGGCTTTCTGAAGTTTTAGTATTCAACAGATATGGTTTGAGGTACCCCAAAATACAATTCCATACCTTGTTACTGACTCAAAGTAGCTGTGATATACTACATTTCTTATGTCCATACTGGTAGCATTGTACAATATTTTCATTGCATATGCTAGGCTATTTAATTTATTTGCAAGGTACTGTATGTGTGACCCCCATGATGGATTTTTATCTAGTTGCATTCCTAGGAATTTCACTCACAAGGGGAGGCCGCCAATTGTGAAATTCAGATTCGATTCATACTGCGCATAATAAAAGCTCATGGCCAGAGGTGTAATGTCGCAAAGCACCAAGATGCACTTCTCAGCCGTTGTCGAGAAAATCGACAGTTAAATGAAACCGTTGCGGTGAAATACTCTCTACGGTTAATAGTTTTCTAAAGCGTCGTGGCGCAGCGGTAAGCGCTCGGGTTCGTAATCCGAAGGTCGCCGGATCGAATCCTGTGGCATGCAACTTTTTTTATTATTAGTTTTTTGTAATTCATATATATATATATATATATATATATATATATATATATAAACAAAGATGATGTGACTTACCAAATGAAAGTGCTGGCAGGTCGACAGACACACAAACAAACACAAACATACACACAAAATTCAAGCTTTCGCAACAAACTGTTGCCTCATCAGGAAAGAGGGAAGGAGAGGGAAAGACGAAAGGATGTGGGTTTTAAGGGAGAGGGTAAGGAGTCATTCCAATTCCGGGAGCGGAAAGACTTACCTTAGAGGGGAAAAAGGACGGGTATACACTCGCGCACACACACACATATCCATCCACACATATACAGACACAATATGTCTGCTTGTGTCTTGGAATGACTCCTTACCCTCTCCCTTAAAACCCACATCCTTTCGTCTTTCCCTCTCCTTCCCTCTTTCCTGATGAGGCAACAGTTTGTTGCGAAAGCTTGAATTTTGTGTGTATGTTTGTGTTTGTTTGTGTGTCTGTCGACCTGCCAGCACTTTCATTTGGTAAGTCACATCATCTTTGTTTAGATATATATTTCCTGCGTGGAATGTTTCCCTCTATTATAACTATATATATATATATATATATATATATATAGACACACACACACACACACACACACACACACTGTAATTCAAATATATATTTAAATTACAAAAAACTAATAATAAAAAAAGTTGCATGCCGCGAATTAATGAATTGCTTATGCATGTTGGTGAAGGCGGATCGCTCTCCAATTGTACCGCCTCCATTTTTCCGTTTGTTTAACAGGGTGTACCAAAGCTCTCACGCCCGCACTGATTTTCGACGATGTTATAAGTTGCGCTCGGGACCGCATCTACCTTCTTTCGAAGTTAGCAGGCAACTACGCTGTTATGTGGTGGCTCGTTTCGGCCCATTCAACATCTGTCCATCAAGTGTAACGAGCGAGTAACGGAGTTTATATTTCATACCTGCCACAGCAAATTTGTGTTCGTGGGGTCTCTATTCTAATTCGAACATTTGACTTACGCTATACGTATTCGTTTCGGAATATTGTTTCTACGTCTTCCGTTAACTATCGTGGTAAACATTATGAAGACAATTAATAACATTTGTGAAATACAACTTTGTTTGCGGAAAACATAATGATGTTCGAAGTCGCCAGTTTTTCCACGACAAACGACTTTCAACATCTTATTATATGCATAATTGTTGCAACTGATTGCCGGGAATTATATATATATATATATATATATATATATGTGTGTGTGTGTGTGTGTGTGTGTGTGTGTGTGTGTGTGTGTGTGTGTGTATATATATACACATTTGAATTACAAAAAACAAATACTAAAAAAAAAAAAAAAGTTGCATGGCGCGAGATTTGATCCGGCGACTTTCGGATTACAAACCCGAGCGTTTACTGCTGCGCCACAACGCCGTAGAAAAGTGTAAATCGTAGGGAGTATTTCACCGCAACGGTTTCTTTTTAACTGTTGGTTTTCTCGACAACGGCTGAGAAGTGCATCTTGGTGCTTTGCCACATTACACCCCTGGCCATGAGCTTTTATTATGCGCAGTATGAATCGAATCTGAATTTCACAATTGGCGGCCTCCCCTTGTCAGCTAACTTCCTGCAAATCCTGGTATCTGTGACTGACCTGAATATCATTTAATTTTGCTTGTTTTGTTTTAAATTGCATTAACTGAGTCTTTTCCATGTTTAATTTTAACCCATTTAAATCAAACAAGGTATTTACATTTTCTAGAGTATTTAATACAGTTTGTGGAATTTGATCTGTAATGCTACTTTCAATTATTAAAGACGTGTCATCTGCAAATAAAACTGAGTGACACTCAATATTAAGTGGGAGATCATTTATGTACAACAAAAACTGAATGGGACCTAAGAAAGAACCTTGGGGTACTCCTTGTGAAATGGTTTTCCATTCTGAAATATAAGTTCCTCTCTCTGATGTTATGACTACTCTTTGTCTTGAGTTGGTTAGATAGTATTCAAACCATTCTAATACTGTGCCCCTAATTCCATATTTTTCCAGTTTACAAAGTAGCAAGGAGTGATTCATACTATCAAAGGCCTTTGATAGGTCACAAAAAATTCCTGTGGTATGCAGTGAGTTGTCTAGAGACAAGCTAATTTTATCAACAAAATTATTTATAGCAGGTATTGTGGTTTTGACTTTTTGAAATCCATACTGATTTTTAAATTATTTTAAATTTTTCTATGAAGTTTTGAATTTGTATGGTGACTACCTTCTCAAATATTTTGACAGTGATGGAAGAAGAGAGACTGGACAATAGTTTCCCATGTGTTCTTTTGTGCCTTTTTTGAATAGTGGCTTAACTACTGCATACTTCAATGTTTCTGGAAAATAACCTTCTGGAAGGGCCTGGTTAACTATTGTAGTTAGTGTCTGTGCAGTTACTTTAGAGACTGTTTTTAACACTTTTGTTGGTATCCCATCCCATCCTGCTGATGTTTTACTTTTTAGTGACAGTATCACATTTTCTATATCTTTTACTGTAGTTTTTGTAAAGGTACTGAAAAATCCATCGTCAGGTTGCCCACTGTTGAAGAAATTTACTGTGTCTCGGTACTCTGCTACATTGGCATTAGATTTGTTTGCATTTATAAAGAATTCATTAAACAATTCAGAAATTTGAGCATGATTTACAGTAGTTTTATCCTCTATCTTGATTTCAGAAATATCATGGCCTCTACCTGTGGCACTTACTCCAGCTTTGGTCACTGACCAGAATGCCTTTAATTTGTTTTCACTATCCAATATAAACCTATTATTTGCCAGTTCTTTGACTGCCTTTACAACTTTTTTAAAAATATTTTTGTAATCTTTTACATAGTTGACAAAAGCAGGACTTTTATTATGTTTCAGTTTCCTATGTAGCTGTCTTCTTTTGCACTCAAGATTTTTATTCCTTCAGTAATCCACTTTACTTTATTTCCTACTTTCTTATGATGTACAGTAAGGGGGAAAGTTTCATTAAAAACAAGCAGGAATTTTTTCAGAAAAGTAGCAAAATTTTCAGAGCATGAAATACTATGATCTATAGACCAATTCACCTTATTTAATTTATGATAGAATAAGTTTATATTTTCTTTGCTGAACTGGCGTTTTGTGTAGGTTTTTTTTTTTTGAGCAAGGTTCTATTGTTTTTGGTAACTCCATAAACAGAGAGCAATGATCAGAAAGTCCTAAATCGAAACAAAACTTATTTGCCTCATTATAAGTGTAATTGGTTAAAATATTAATGATATGAATATAATAGAGGGAAACATTCCACGTGGGAAAAATATATCTAAAAACAAAGGTAATGTGACTTACCAAACAAAAGTGCTGGCATGTCGATAGACACACAAACAAACCCAAACATGCACACAAAATTCAAACTTTCGCAACCAACAGTTGTTTCATCAGGAAAGAGGGAAGGAGAGGGAAAGACGAAAGGATGTGGGTTTTAAGGGAGAGGGTAAGGAGTCATTCCAATCCCGGGAGTGGAAAGACTTACTTTAGGGGGAAAAAAGGACAGGTATACACTCGCACACACACACATATCCATCCGCACAGACACAGACACAAGCAGACATTTGTAAAGGCAAAGAGTTTGGGCAGAGATGTCAGTCGAGGTGGAAGTACAGAGACAAAGATGTTGTTGAATGACAGGTGAGGTATGAGTGGCGACAACTTGATATTAGTGGAGGTTGAGGCCTGGTGGGTAACGA
This sequence comes from Schistocerca americana, assembly GCF_021461395.2. NCBI lineage: Eukaryota > Metazoa > Arthropoda > Insecta > Orthoptera > Acrididae > Schistocerca > Schistocerca americana. The sequence continues at coordinate 321,150,884 of NC_060126.1, read as the reverse complement.
GAATAGAGGATATACTGAAGGGCAAGTTCCCATCTCCGGAGTTCTGACAGGTTGGTGTTAGTGGGAAGTATCCAGATAACCTGGATGGTGTAACACTGTGCCAAGATGGTGCTGGCCGTGCACCAAGGCATGTTTAGCCACAGGGTGATCCTCATTACCAACAAACACTGTCTGCCTGTGTCCATTCATGTGAATGGACGGTTTGTTGCTGGCCATTCCCACATAGAAAGCTTCACAGTGTAGGCAGGTCAGTTGGTAAATCATGTGGGTGCTTTCACACGTGGCTCTGCCTTTGATCATGTACACCTTCTGCGATACAGGACTGGAGTAGTTGGTGGTGGGAGGGTGCATGGGACAGGTTTTACACCAGGGGCGCTTACAAGGATAGCAGCCAGACGGTAGGGAAGATGGCTTGGGGATTTCATAGGGATGAACCCAGAGGTTATGAAGGTTAGGTGGATGGCGGAAAGACACTCTTGGTGGAGTGGGGAGGATTTCATGAAGGATGGATCTCATTTCAGAGCAGGATTTGAGGAAGTCGTATCCCTGCTGGAGAGCCACATTCAGAATCTGATCCAGTCCCGGAAAGTATCCTGTCACAAGTAAGGCACTTTTGGGGTTCTTCTGTGGGAGGTTCTGGGTTTGAGGGGATGAGGAAGTGACTCTGGTAATTTGCTTCTGTACCAGGTCTGGAGGGTAGTTGCGGGATGCAAAAGCTGTTTTCAGGTTGTTGGTGTAATGGTTTATGGATTCTGGACTGGAGCAGATTCATTTGCCATGAAGACCTAGGCTGTAGGGAAGGGACCATTTGATGTGGAATGGGTGGCAGCTGTCATAATGGAGGTGCTGTTGCTTGTTGGTGGGTTTGATGTGGATGGATGTGTGAAGCTGGCCATTGGACAGATGGAGGTCAATGTCAAGGAAAGTGGCATGGGATTTGGAGTAGGACCAGGTGAATCTGATGGAACCAAAGGAGTTGAGGTTTGAGAGGAAATTCTGGAGTTCTTCTTCACTGTGAGTCCAGATCATGAAGATGTCATCAATAAATCTGTACCGAACTTTGGGTTGGCAGGCCTGGGTAACCAAGTAGGCTTCCTCTAAGCAACCCATAAATAGGTTGGCGTACAAGGGGTCCATCCTGGTACCCATGGCTGTTCCTTTTAATTGTTGGTATGTCTGGTCTTCGAAAGTGAAGAAGTTGTGAGTCAGGATGAAGCTGGCTAAGGTAATGAGGAAAGAGGTTTTAGGTAGGGTGGCAGGTGATCAGCGTGAAAGGAAGTGCTCCATCGCAGCGAGGCCCTGGACATGCAGAATATTTGTGTATAAGGAAGTGGCATCAATGGTTACAAGGATGGTTTCCGGGGGTAACAGATTGGGTAAGGATTCCAGGCATTCGAGAAAGTGGTTGGTGTCTTTGATGGGTAAGGATTCCAGGCATTCGAGAAAGTGGTTGGTGTCTTTGATGAAGTATGGGAGACTGCATGTAATGGGTTGAAGGTGTTGATCTATGTAGGCAGAGATACCTTCTGTGGGGGCTTGGTAACCAGCTACAATGGGGTGGCCGAGATGATTGGGTTTGTGAATTTTAGGAAGAAGGTAGAAGGTAGGGGTGTGGGGTGTCAGTGGGGTCAGGAGGTTGATGGAGTCAGGTGAAAGGTTTTGTAGGGGACGTAAGGTTCTGAGGATTCCTTGAAGCTCCACCTGGACATCAGGAATGGGATTACCTTGGCAAACTTTGTATGTAGTATTGTCTGAAAGCTGACACAGTCCCTCAGCCACATACTCCCGATGATCAAGTACCACGGTCGTGGAACCCTTGTCTGCCGGAAGGATGACGATGGATCGGTCAGCCTTCAGATCACGGATAGCCTGGGCTTCAGCAGTGGTGATGTTGGGAGTAGGATTAAGGTTTTTTAAGAAGGATTGAGAGGCAAGGCTGGAAGTGAGAAATTCCTGGAAGGTTTGGAGAGGGTGATTTTGAGGAAGAGGAGGTGGGTCCCGCTGTGACGGAGGATGGAACTGTTCGAGGCAGGGTTCAATTTGGATAGTGTCTTGGGGAGTTGGATCATTAGGAACAGGATTAGGATCATTTTTCTTCGTGTATATTATCTATACATGTTGCAGACACTTCGTTTACTTGAGTGAAATCAATTAAATCTGCGCTGAAACCCAACGTTTGAATCATGTCAATGAATTTTGTTGAGTTATTGGCTTCACTGGCTAGATCTGTGTTGGTTTCTTGGTTTCTTTTTGAAGTTTTTGTAATAGGCACTGGAATTTCGACAAAAAAATGTTTAATTATTTCTGCGCCTGGAATTCTGTACATAGATAAAATTACAATATTTTGCCCTAACTCTACGCAGCAGCTTTTAAATATACATTCTTCATTAAGGGAATTGAAATGGAGTCTTTCTTTACATTGCATTGATCTTTCCACTAGTATGCACGATCCTCCTTGAGTTAAATTACTTCTACAAAAGCTTCTGGTAACATAAAAATTATCAAGGTTATTTAAGATTTTGATACTATCCTTTGTAAGTGAGTGTTCATTGAAGCATCCAATCTTGATATTTGGTATTTCCGACAAAATGATTTGCAAGTCGTTAAGTTTAGTTTCTCTGCCATTTGTGTAATTTGAACTTAACCCATTTATGTTCAAGTGCATTAAAAACATATTGTTACCTTTTCGAATACTCCTAATGGCATCTGCTATGAAACGCTGTTTGTGTATTTTTGTTTCAACTTCATTATCAATTTTTACACCCCCATCTTTGCATGCTAGCTTCCCTTATTAAGTATGATCTTACATATATCACTAAACATATTACTGAATGTTATTAGTTGGTAGAATAGACAAGATGGATCCTGCTTCACAGCCATTGTCATGAATCACTAGAGGTTGCAAAGCCCCACAATTTTTGAAAGTCATTGGCTCTGCCAGACACTGTGCGAGCAATAGTAGTTTGGCACGGTGGGTGGCTGGTGTTTTCCTTTCAAGTGAAAATCTGATTCTGATTGTCAACTCTACTAGTTTTAACTAGTTGCAGTTCACTCACAACTGAAGTTTTAGCTGAAGTGTAAGACAAATATAAACCAACTGTTATATCATTGATGACAGTTTCCTTTGTGGATACGTTATTGATAGAATAATGTACTGGGTGTGAGCATCAGTGTCGAAGCAGTAATTCTGACTGTACCCAAAGCAAAATAAACTTTTGTGTTGCAGGGAATAGAGGTTATAAATTTACATCCATATAGCTAAATGGTTTAAAGCCTTGCTTCTGAGGCTTGAGGAGTAGAACCGACACCAGATTGAATCCTGCTCGTAGACTGATGATGGGGTCAGTGTGGTGGCCATCCTGGATGTGATTTCTACACCAATTTCCAAATCTATCTTATGTAAATTCTGGGATATCACCACAACATGGAAACACTTTGAAAAACGGTGTCAATTTTTACCATGCGGTTACACTACACAAAGACGGAAATGGTGCATGGGTTCTTCTCCTAGATGGGGTTGGCAGTAGCTTTAAAATGCCTTGAGGAATGATGCAGTAGCTTTAAAATGCCTTGAGGAATGATGATCTCATTCTAATGATGGCTTCTATATTGTATGATTGGTTCTATAGTAAGCTGGTGGAGTACCAATACCAGTCCCAATCTGCCATTCACTGGATAAAGGGCACTGGAAAGGCATATTTACTGGGTGCTGTATCAAGGTAATGATAAGACATGATGCAGACATTTTCTTAAGATACCCTTATTAATTCAGTCTGACTTCTGTCCTAGAAAAGCTAAAAGTTTTGACTGAAGTGAGTTTGGACCCAACAACTAACGTAGCATTCACTTTTTAAGTTTAGTCATGCATCCACCGAGCCCTCAAATGACTTTGGAGTTCAACTCCCTCTCTCTCTCTCTCTCTCTCTCTCTCTCTCTCTCTCTCTTTCTCTCTACCCCCCTCCCCCCCTCCCCCCATCCCAACCCACCCCAATGCCATGCTGATTGCTAAGACAGATAATTTGCAGCATAAAATATGAAATTAGTTGCAATTTCTCCATGGAATTTCTCCCCTAGATTCAGAAATGTAAATTTACTAACTTGATATCGTAACTTAATTGAAAATCATTCAGAATACATAGCTATAATTACAAGAAATTATCAAGTGAATACAGAGAGATCATTGTGAGCTGCTTCAGGAAGTAAGCTGATGATCACTGAACTGAAAAACATATTCTCAATTACACTAGCAGCTAGAAGGGTATATTTCCTCAGTCAAACTGTTTCTTGAGTGTGTACTATTCTGGAATATAACTTGCTCTTGAAAGATGCAGCACAAGCTGTCATTGAGGGCCAAAATACCTAACCAATAGGCTGATGAATTTTATTTCCATTTCTGTAACCTGGGGTTGGAACTAAAGCATAGGTATGAATAAGTCTGAGTCATGGATTGCAGTGTGAACACAATAAATTAAGAGCCGGGTAAATAGTTTTGGTGATCCTGCTCCACTGTAATTATTTTTGTTTTTATGTCATAACTCAGAAGCATTGGCAGAATTAGTCAGTCTACAATAATCAAAAGAATGAAAAGTGTCATCTACTCATAATGATAACAATATGACTGCTGCTGTTGCGTAGTCTGTAAAAACAAAAACAATTTAATGCATGGGCTTGTCGACCTGCGGGACATGTAGAGGTCAACCAAGTAGAGTGTAAGGTGGAGTTTCTATGCTGGATCACACAATTGGCAGTTCTTGCTCTTAATTTAATTCTTGATTGTTTCATGCAAATGAAGCCACTACACTATTATTAAATTCATGTGATATTTATTGAACTGTAATTTTTAAAACAGACTGCTGTGTTAATTAGTACACTTTACTTGTGGTGGAGTATAATTGGGTTGGTGATGCTGCTTGTAATTTCATTTGAGACTACTCTAACTGTTGAGTTGCCTGCCTTGTGGAAGTTGCCAAGACAGTCTTGGGTAAAGTTGTTTACTGTTGTAGTGGATAATCTTTTCTTAGCAGCATTTTGCTCACTATAGCAATTCATAAAATTATGTGTGGCTCAATGGCAGAAGAGCTCAATTACAGTAAGTCCTTAAGTGTAAAAAGAAACAATTGGAGCTTGGAGCACCGTTTGCATATGGCAGAATGTGACATTACAAATGAACTGGTGGTGCTGGAATGGGCAGGAAGTTTCCAAGTGCTCCTGAAAATGCTGTCAAACTACAATCATTATCCAACAGTGGATGGCAACTGCATAATTATAACCCACACTTAAATAATTTTTGCCAGGGTATCAATTTCTTATCAGAATGTGAATAGCATTGGCATCCTTTTACCCAATGTGCCACAGACACATTGGGATAAATTATGGACAGGCTCTAATACTCTGTAATCTGAATATGATTTCCCGTTTGAGGTAAGCTCCTTCAGTGAAAAAATATTGCACACAGGCTTAACAGTAACATCAGCTTTAGTGATTGATAAACAGAATTGTTTGATCTCAACCTTTATTAAATCAACATGTCTAAAACATGAAGACTGTTGAAATGAATTAATACACCTTGAAGCTAACTCCTGACCACATCGGTGTGTAAATCTCCCCCCCCCCCCCCCCCCCCCACACCTCCTCATGGAGTTAGGGGTTTCTTCAAGTCATTGCAGTGCGTGCGTCTTGCTGAATCTGTCTGTCTATGAGTACATCTTTTCTCAGTCTTGGACTGTAGATCAGATACCCTTTTGAATAACTAACTTGTTTGTAGGACACTGATTATTTCCCATTTTGTTTGTTTATTTTATATGACTTTGATTAGCTTTTGTATGGTCCTCACATCCAAATATGACCTCCACCTTTTCAAACTTTTTAAATACATATGTCATGCAGGGAGTGTCATCGAATACCCTGCATACTAGCCAGTCTGTGTGAGAGGGTCGTCATGTATCCATATGGTTGTAGGCACTGACATAGAGGGAATGTACTATTGATGCCTGAGTTGTTACTTCCCCATGCATGCCAAGGAATAGATTCCTGTCTGTTAGGGCGCACTGGGATTCAGTGAAGCGGCCATTGCTGGGGCTGGTTGAAACCTGGGGATAGAGGTATTGTTCGGAGTAGGCCTCTTAATGGTGGATATCTTGGACAGTGAAAAGGCCAAAGTTATCAACTAGTGGCTGTGACATTCTAGCAATCTTTTTCAGACATAATTGTCAATTTTAATGGAGCTTATTATGACCCCTAAACCTTTCCCTTCGTGACCACACCATGGGAGGAAAACAACATAAAACATATTCCCTCAGTTAATGGTTAGCATCTTGGACTAATAGAGGGTCTTTTGTCTCTACTAAGCTGATGTTCTTTGTGGAGAATATCTAAAAATGTTTTGGAGAAATCTCTTCCCTCAGTAAACTAGAAAGTGGTTCTGCTTTAATGAAAACAGTGACTCCTGCCCAGTCCCTAGCATTAGTCTCTAACAAAAAAGTAGGTGACATACCTGTCACCATAACCTCTGACAAGAGCTTGAACATGGTACACAGCACAATTTTTTCACTGGAATTTAGCACTACAGATGAACGAGGAATTTCATAAAAACTAGTAGAAGTGAGGAATCCACTTAGTAAATCTTATATGTTGAGGCCCGGCAAACAATAAGTTTGGCACCAGAGCTTGATTCTTGCTTTTGAGGTTGAATTCAGCTCCCAAGCAAGCTAAAATCATGGTTTACCATTGTGATGTGAAGCTGTATGTCCCACCCTCGAAGAAGTGCTTGAAATGCCAGCACTTTGGGCGAATATCTTCCCATTGTATGAACATAGCTGCCAACTATTACTGATTGTCCATAATTATTATGGATTCATCACCTTCATTATGGAGTTATAAAGAGGTAGTAAAAAATTACAGAAATGGAAATTATCGATTTCACTTTTTAAAAATATCAGGAAAGATACCATTTGCTTTCTGCCAGTCATATACTGCAAAATGTTTTATAGACTGTAATGATTTCCTTGCAGAGTATGTAACAAATCTTTCTATGAATTATTTTGACGTACATGTCTAGAGTGACAGCCATCTAGTGGTGGACACGTCATCTGCATGCAGAAGTTGTAACCACCTGTGAATCTACACATCATACCAGGCAGCGATAATGTGTGTGTTCATCCAGAACAGAGTTCTGTGATATTTATATAAGAGAACAAAAATTGGGTAATAAATATTAACAAAAAACTATTAGTTAATGGATCGGAATCCTGAGCTCCTTGAAATTTTGAATTTTAATAGTAGTTCTACAAAAATCTGACAGTCCCCTTCAAGTTTGGCACAGTATTTCCAATAATGAGGGTTTTTCTGTCTAATTTCTTCAGCAACTGTTAATAGTGGTCATAAAGAAAAGCCTGACAAAAACGATAATGCAAAATTGAAGAGTGTGATGGATACCTTGACTGAAAGTGAGAAAAATACTGAATCAAGTTTAGACAGTTAGACAGTAAAATTGTGGAATACCAAGGTATTAGTACACAAAAGTATCCAGATCTCCTCCCCCCCCCTCCCCCCCCCCCCAAAAAAACAACACCATATGTTTTTCATATTAGGTGCATTGTGCTGTGCCACCTACTGCCAGGTACTCCATATCAGTCACCTCAGTAGTCCTTAGGCATCATGAGAGAGCAGAATGGGATGCCCCGCGGAACTCACGGACTTAAAACGTGGTCAGATGATTGGGTGTCACTTGTGTCATACATTTGTATGGGAGATTTCCATACTCCTAAACTTTCCTAGGTCCACCATTTCCAAAGTGATAGTGAAGAGGAAACGCGAAGGGACACGTACAGCACAAAAGTGTACAGGCCAACCTTGTCTGTTGACTGACAGACACTGCCGACAGTTGAAGAGAGTCATAATGTGTAATAGGAAGACATCTATCCAGACCATCACACAGGAATTCCAAACTGCATCAATATCCACTGCAAGTACTATGACAGTTAGGCGGGAAGTGAGAAAACTTGGATTTTGTGGCTGAGTGGCTGCTCATTAGCCACACATCACACCGGTAAATGCAAAATGTCACCAGGTTTTAAGCACCTTCTTGCCTCTCACTGCTAAAGAGCAATTCGAGGATGGCAATTGCGTCTTTCAACATGATCGAGCACCTGTTCATAATGCACAGCCTGTGGCAGTGTGCTTACAAGACAATAACATCCCTGTAATGGACTGGTCTGACCAGAGTCCAGACCTGAATCCTATAGAACACTTTTGGGGTGTTTGGGAATGCCAACTTTTTGCAGGGCCTCACTGACTGAAATCGATACCTCTCCTCAGTGCAGCACTCTGTGAAGAATGAGCTATCATTCCCCAAGAAACCTTCCAACATGTGATTGAATATGTACGTATGCCTGTGAGAGCGAAAGCTGTCATCAAGGGTAGGGGTGGGCTAATACCATATTGCATTCCAGCATTACCGATGGAAGGCGCCACAAACTCGTAAGTCTTTTCAGCCAGGTGTCTGGAAAAATATATCTAAAAACAAAGATGATATAACTTACCAAACGAAAACGTTGGTATGTTGATAGAGATACTAACAAACACTAACACACACACAAAATTCAAGCTTTTGCAACCCACAGTTGCTTCATAAGGAAAGAGGGAAGGAGAGGGAAAGACGAAAGGATGTGGGTTTTAAGGAAGAGGGTAAGGAGTCATTCCAGTCCTGGGAGCGGAAAGACTTACTTTAGGGGGAAAAAGAGCCAGCTATACACACACACACACACACACACACACACACACACACACACCCATCCGCACATATACAGACACAAGCAGACATATCTGCTTTTTGTTGTAATGTTGTAATGTCTTTTTGTTGTAATGTTTGCAATTCTTACTTATTTCTAAAATCACCTATGTTAATTTTTCTGAGTTGTATATAGCATTGCAAGAAAAGTGTGGAAGGGGCAGGATATGAGTCACTGATGTTTTTTTTTTTAGCAGAGGTATGTCAGCTGGTCAGACGTAATGAATAACTGATCTTCTCAGCAAAATCCAGTTCTTAGTGTTTTCAATTCAAATCAAGGTGTGTGTGCTTTTTATATAGTATAGTATCATATCATTATAATTAGTGAATGTTTTTGTATCAGTTATTGTTGATGTATAGTTTCACAATCAGTTATAAATGTATGTAGTTGTGGGCATTACTGTATGGCAATTATAAACAAAAATGGGACTTCAGTTTGCCACTCTTATTTCAGAAATTTGTTGTTGTTGTCTTCAGTCCAGAGACTGGTTTGATGCAGCTCTCCGTGCTCCATACATGTAATTTCAGAAATTACAAAATTTGTATTCTCTCTTGTATGTGTGCTCTCGAGGCACTATTAATAAAGCTAATAACATTGTACCCTGACCCTCAAGGTTTATTTTTATTTAAGTACAGTTAGAACTATTGTTTAGATGTTGATGCACCATGTCCAATAGTTGGCTATAAAGGAAATTGTCATCAGTGACATAAGAGTTAGCTTGTATTTGTCTCACATTTAACATAAAATTTCAGGTTCCACATCAACCATGACTAGTTAAAGTTAGTGGATTCAACAATCGAAATGAAATCTTCACTGGCAAGACAAACATCAGTGACCTATCATGTCAAACAGTTATCACCAGCCTAACACCTGACAGAGCCAGTGGACAGAAACTGTCATGCAGCTGGTCCAAAAGTAATGGAGCAGTGGGGGGAGGGGGGGGGAGAAGGGTTGAAGCCCCCTAGTGATTCATAACATTGCCGTAAAGCAGGATCCTTGTTGTCATTTCTCCTAATTAAAAAGTGCTGTTAATATATGTTCTGCAAGCATGCTGGTGCAGCATGTATTAGTTAACTGACCATTTTATGGCAAATAGGATGTTAAATTTTCTCTGGAGGACAACAAGTGTTGAGATACAGGTGAGATACAGTAGTTAAAAAATTGAGAACTGTGGCCACAAACATGCACTATTGTGGTCTTGTAAAAGCTGTGGTAAAAATAAAATTTCAACACAGATCAAAAATCCTTTTATGAGGTCCACATCGTGTTACACAAAGAAGCACGCATTGTGAATAATTTTACTATTGCTGGTTGTGATGCACATAGGTGTCCATTTTCCTTCCATGTGTTATGTTAGAAGGAAACTGACCTATCTTGTAAACAGTTTTTGACAGTTTTTGCTTAAAATTCATTTTTTGTTAACTGTTAATTTTGGTCCAATGACCATCTCATCTTTTGTTTCATGTAAGAGGCATTAGCGAAAAGTTTGAGTTGAGAGCATGTAGGTGGTACTGTGTCTGCTTCACGATTACACTATTAACAGACAATAGGCTGGTGAGAATTTGAAGTACTAACTGTCTATTACTGGTGACTACTGTTCGATGCTAGCCTTATTTGTTGTGTCAGCAAGGGTCATAGCCCAGTGCATGCAGATCTTACCACTCCACTGGAGAGATGGTAACATTCTAATTGTCCCAGAGGGGCCATCTCATTGGTAGTTGTCTTGAATTTTAATGGAATCTCTGATTCTATGTAGTTGTTAGTAGAATACCATCACACAAATTGCAGTCCTATTCCTGCCCTCCATCACACCAGCAGCAATATAAATTTGCACATAAATTAATGGTTACTTTAAGTAAATGAAACAGGGTATATTTTTGGTAGACAATACATTTGACTGGTTTTGATGACAGGTGACTCAGTAACCAACAAATAAAATTTTACACACACATGAATATCTTTTTTATTTTTCTGATTCAAGAGATGAGTAATAAATACAGACGCTAAATACTAAAAAGAAATACAATACTTTGGAAGTTGTACCAGATGAGATGAAGTGCCTGGTGATGAGTGTGTTTTGATTGAAATGATTAATGCAGTAAAAGTAATTTAAATTGATGTTGCAAAATTATCACAGAATTTGTGGAAAAGAAAATAATTTCTCGTAACAGGAGCAATGCTTCAATTGTGCTACTTAACAAGAAATGAGACAGATGAGACAAAAAAGAAACTATAGACTTATTTGACTTCTCTCCATAATATGCAAGATATTCACTTGAATGTTATGTTAGGTAACTAGTCTCATTGGAGTAAAGATAGAATTTTGATCAAGCAGAAGAACAAGTGGGATGTATAACCAGATATAGCACGGTGGACTGCTTGCAAAAATCGTGAACAAAGTTATAGAATGAAACAATGAACAATCATTACAATTTTTCGTGGGTTAATTGATTTTTAGATGTCTTTTAGCTTTCTCTCAACAAAATTTGTACTAACAGTTTTCGAAGAACAATCTGCTAAACTAATCTGTATTGGTATACTCAAGATTGTAGTTATCAATGCTACAAATACCATTACCTTTCATCAGGGTAGTGGGGAATTCAGAATTAAAAGAGGACCTGAGCACTCATGTTCCATATTCTTGAATCTGTTCTCAAAGTAATTTACTAGATTCATAAACTGGAAAAACAAAGAAGAAATATGTTACTGTGAAATTCACTTGAATCATGTTTGCTCTGCTGATTTATTGCACTGTTTCCCTCTAGTGCAAATAAACTTCGACAGCATGTAACTTAATAAACTTATAGCAGCAACTTAGTAGAAAGTATTTTAAAGTTAGACTGGAAAATCAATTATATCAAGCCTAAAGCAGGATATAATAAGAAAGAAAGTTTGTCCAAATAGCAATGGAGGAATACTTTCATACTTCCCAGCATGTGGGAATCAAAATCTTCGAAATGCTAAAAGATAAGAATATCTGGAAAAGAAATACATGATACTCAGATACAGAAATGTTTCTACACAGTGGAAGAATTCTTGAAGATCAAGTTGATAATTTAAGAAGAATATCCCAGATCATTAACAATGTTATGTAAATATATTTTTTTTCCTAAGAAGAAGTATTAACTTATAATACTGCTCCATTTCATTAGCTATAATTTTGTCTGTTGTTATGGTCTTCAGTCTCAAGGCTGGTTTGATGCAGCTCTCCACACTAGTCTGTCCTGATGCAATCCTCTTCATGTTTGCATAACTACTGCAACCTGCATCCACTTGAATGTGCTTGCTGCGTTCAAGCTTTGGTCTCCCTCCACAGTACATTAACCACCCTCTTGAACACCCATACACACACACTTTATTCCATATCAAAAGTGGTGTTCCATAATGCCTCAGCATGTCCCCTGTCAATTGATCCCTTCTTTTAGTCTAGATGTGCCATACATTTCTTTTTCCTTCCATTCGATTCAGTACCTCCTCATTAGTTATCTGATCTACCCAGCTAACCTTCATCATCCTTCATTAACACTACGTTTCGAAATCTTCTGTTCACTTCTTGTCTAAACTGCTAATCGCCCACATTTCACTTCCATACTTGGCTACAGACCAATACCCTCAGGAAAGAATTCCAAACACTGAAATTTATATTCGATTCCAAATTCCTCTTTTTGAGACAACCTTTTCTTTATGTTGCCAGAGTGCAATTTATATCTTTCCTATTTCAGCACTGGTCACTGTGGCCAGCGGTTCTAGGCGCTTCAGTCTGGAACTGTGCAACCACTACAGTCTCAGGTTCGAATCCTGCCTCGGGCATGGATATGTGTGATGTCCTTAGGTTAGCTAGGTTTAAGTAGTTCTATGTTCTAGGGGACTGATGACCTCGGATGTTAAGTCCAATAGTACTCAGAGCCATTTGAAACATTTTGAACCTATTTCAGCCATTGTCAATAATTTTGCTGCCAAATAACAAAAGTCATTGACCAGTTTTCTTGTTTTATTTCCTAATCTAATTCTATCTGTATCACCTGATTTAATTTAGCTACAGTTCATTACCCTGGTTTTGCTGTTGTTGATGTTCATCTTATAACCTCTTTTCATGACATTATCCTATCTGTTCAAATGCTCTTCCAAGTCCATTGCTGCCTCAATAGAGTTACAGTATTATCAGCAGACCCCAAAGATTTAATTTATATTCTATGAACTTTAATTCCCTTTCCAAACTTATCCTTGGTTTCCTTTATAGATTTCTCAATGTACAGATTCAGAAACATGGGGAAAAAGGTACAACCCTGTCTCACTCTTTTCTCAACCACTACTTCCTTTTCAAGTCTTTCAACTGCACTGTGATTTCTTTAAAAGCTGTAGATGATATTTTGCTCCCTGTTTTTTCTTTTTTTATCCTTGCTGCCTTCAGAATTTTAAAGAGTTTATTCCATTCAACATTGTCAGAAGCTTTCTCTAAACCTACAAATGATATAATTGTAAGTTTGCCCTTCTTCAGTCTATCTTCTAATGGGATGAGTTGTAGCGTCGATATGACCTTGCCTGTTTTGCATTTGTACGGAGCCTAAAATATGCTTCCCCCGTGTCAGCTTCTACCAGTTTTTCTATTCCTCTGTGAATAATTTCTTCAAGTCTGAGAGTATTTGACCAGTCTTTTCAATGTCACACACGCTTCTACAGCCTTGCATTTCTGGGTTGTCGTTACTGCTTTACCAGATTGCACTTCCATTCAGTCTCATTTTTCAAAAGTCAGTATTCCCGTTTGCCTGCTTCATTTGCTGGATTTTTATGTTTTCTCCTTTTTAACATTTAAATTCAGTATTTCTTCTGGGCCTTGTCATTATGCCTATTTGATCCTTATGTGTTCACCTTTTCATTTCTCAAAGCTACACATTTGTCCTTCATTGCATTTTTTGCCCCTGTTTCAATCAACTGTTGCTTAATATATATTTTTAAAAAATCAATTTTTGAAAATGTAATATAATTGGATAGTTCAAAATTATGAGCATGGCTGCAGTTTGGCAAGTATGTCAGTCTCTTTCCTTTGATTTCAACCCTTTGTTCTCTTGGAAGGTATGTATCGTGTACGATCTTTTTGAGAGCTAGATTGAACAGGATAGGGGACAAACCATCTTCTTGCCTGAGTCCTGTCACAATTTCAAATTCCTCAGTTATGCGATTTCCCACCTTCACCTTTGCACATGTTTCACTCAGACAGTTCTTTATCAGATTGATGAGTTTCTCTGCCATGACAAACTCCCTTAAACAATGAAAAAAAAAAAATTGCAACTTGGACTGGTTTTTCATTCTACCAAATAATGAAGCTATCTAATAGTTGTCCAATGAAAATATGTTGTCAGCGCGCATCATTGCATACGTTATTAAATATGCTGGCCCCTATGGTCAGGGCTTGTCAAGTAAGAATAGTTAAAATCCAGAAATAAAACCAATCAAATAAAATGACAGGTCATGTTATGAGCTTTTGGACTAGGCTGCTGAGGTAATTACATTGAGTGAAGGCAGAGGTGAGAGTGGTGATGTATTGCTGTAATATGTTAGGCTTGAATGTCAGTGCTGTATAGGAGGAAAGGGTGACAACTGTCAAAATGTAAGTAGTGTTGGTTGTTCATAGGTTTAAGTGAACAGAAGTATGTATCTGACTTCGTGAGGATGAGGTCAGCATCAAGAAAAGAGGCATGTAATTCAGAATAAAATCATATGAAATTTAATTGGGAAAATATGTTTAGACATTCCAAAAGTTTTGGTGCGTCAGCCTCATCATCAGTCCATATGGCAAAGATGTCATCAATATATTGAAACCAAACCAGTGGTGAAGGCTTATGGATCCAAAGAAAGCCACCTCCAGATGACCCATAAAGGTTGGCGAATGGTGGAATCATCCGAGTTCCCATGGCGTTGCCCATGATCTGTTTGTATGTTGACTGTCAAATGTAAAGTAGGCGTTTGCAAGCATGGAGTTGATTAAGGTGAGAAGGAGGGATGGAACAAGTTTATAAGCTGGTGGGCACTAGTTGAAGCAATGTTCATCAGCTTAGAGACCACGTGAGGCAGGGTCAATAGTGACAAACAAGTTGTATGGTGGGAGTGGGACAGGCGCAGATTTCAGATGATCAAGTAAATGATTGGTGCCTTTAATGTAGGAGTGGTGTCTTTGTACTATCTCTTGAAGGTATAGATCAACCTGAGCAAATATACATTCAGTGGGTGCTTTGAAGCCAGAAAGAATTTGGCAGCTGGGGTAATTGGGTTTGTGGATCTTAGGAAGAAGGTAAAAGGCAGGAGTACGTGATTTTGGATGGGGTAAGAATTTCTATGGAATAAGGTGTTGGTCCCTGTGGGGGGCCTGAAGTTTTAAAGAAGAATTGTGGGCCAATTTGTACTACAGGGCTGGGGTCTTAATGGCAGATTCTGGTGTGTAGAAGTGTCAGAAAGTTGGGTTAGACCCTTGCTTATATACTCCCACTGGTCACGTGCTGCAGTGATAGATCCCTTGTTGATTGGGAGAATAATGATGGAATCGTCATATTTTAAGCAAGGGAAGGCATGGAGTTCTGCAGAGGACAGGTTGAAGTTTCCAGTATTGCTTGTGAGATGAAAGCAGAGCTCACCATTTGCAGCATAGTCAACAGGACCAATTGCAGACCTGAGTGGAGGGTCTGAACCAGAGGCTCAGACGACTCTACGACTGTGTAGGCTGCAGATTCCTTGATGTGTGCCATTGAGTGGTGTGGTGTTGGGTTTTGATAAATAGATCAGGAGTCCATTACATGCAGGAGGTGGTCGCACAGGTGGCAAGGGTGGTGTGGTGTGGACTGGGCAGTTTTTAGGGGAATCGGGGAAACACAAAAAGGGTGCTGGTTGGACACAGGAATAATATAGATCTAGGAACCATTGGTATAACAGTTGTAAATTGTTGGAAAAGAGCCTGAGCTCCAGGTGGTAATAGAAAGTGCTGATGCTCCAATCGTTATAGGTACTGAAAGCTGGCTAAAGCTGGAGATAAATTCAGCCAAAGTTTTTGCAAAGGACTTGATGGTGTTCAGAAAGGATGGGCTAAATACAGTTGCCGGTGGCGTGTTTGTTACTGTTAGAAGTATTTTATTTTGTAGCAAAATTAAAGTAAATAATTCCTGTGAGTTAGTATGGGTAGAGGTCATTCTTGGCAACTGGAATAAAATAATAAATGGATCCTTTTACTGATCTCCCAGCTCAGGTTCAAAGAAAACTTTAGTCTTAATTTCAAACACTTGCTGTACTCATGCAATTATAGTTGGTGGTGACTCCAATTTACCCTTGATACATTGGCAAAAATACATGTTTAAATCTGGAGGCACACATAAAACATCATCCAAAATGTGCTAAACACATTCTCTGAAAATTATTTTGAGCAATTAGCAGTGAGCCCACTCAAATAGTAAACAGTTATGAAAATATACTTGAACTCTTTGTAACAAATAATCCTGAGCTAGTAATGAGCATTAAAATGGAGACAGGGTTAGTGAACACAGGGTTGTCATAGCAGGACTGAACATGGTGACTCCCAAATCCTTCAAAAATAAAGAAAAGATATACATATTCAGAAAAGCAGATAAACATTTGTTTGATGTCTTCCTGAGAGATAATTGCTACTGCTTCCAAATGAACAATGTGAGTGTAGACCACATGTGCCTTGAATTCAAAGAAAAAGTATCAACAGCAATTGAGAGATTTATACCAAATACACTAACAAATGATGGAATTGATAGCCCTTGGTTCACAAAACAGGTTAGAACACTGTTGGAGAAACAATGGAAAAAGCATGTCAAATTTAAATGAATGCAAAATACACAAGATTGGTGATTTTTTACAGAAGCTCAAAATTTAGTGCAGACTTTGTGAAGACGTTCCCTGCTTTATTTCTTCATTCGTTGTCCCTGGTATCGACATACTGCGTAGCTACACTGGCTAGAAAATGGGTTGTGGAAGTACAACACTGCGTACTTTAAATTATGTAGCCGACAGGTGCACATTTGCGTTTCACAGTACTTTACTTTCACTGTTCACAACCGCCTCCCCCCCCCCCTCCCCCTCCCCCAATAATACACAGTTATAAAGCCACTATCATTTAATAGGTTGCAGACGAACCTCCACATAGTGCTACAATAGTTTACTATTGAACATCTATGAGCAGTAAAAACCTAACCACGAAGTTCACAGTTCTTGAAGAATAGAAAGATACGTATGGGGCAGACACTGTCATTGTTTTAACACATGGCCTAATTGTGTAACACTTATTTCACAGTTAAGTTGAAGCATTGTTGTTGTTCTAACCAACACAGGTTTCTTGTCTGAAACTTGGCTGTGGACTGACTGTCTTGTGGCCAAAAATTGGGCCCTTATATATCCTCACAATAATGGATACTGAAACTTCATATTGTTTGATGTTTAATTTACAGAAATTGCAATTAAAATTTTACTCATTAAATTAACTGAATACATAAAAAAAATTCGGTCTTTTTAACAGTTTCTGCTACTACAAGGTTTTGGCTGAATTATTTCTTTAAATCATGAAATTAACAAATATGGTTACACAAACAATACTTATGACAAAACTGTTAATTACTTTGGAATTAATTAAGAGTCAGCTTTGCTAACATGCTTACGAGCACAGCCAAGAATACTATTAGTTGTTCCTCCAAATGTTTATAATCAGTACAGAATTTATATTTGTTTATAATCAACAATAGAATTTAAATTACGAAACTCTTACTGAATTCACCCTGTAACAAAAGATACTAACTAGGAATAGTCAAAATAAATTAGAAAATCAATTATATGCATAAAACTAAGTACAAATATATCTAAAAACACAGATGATGTGACTTACCGAACGAAAGTGCTGGCAGGTCGATAGACACACAAACAAACACAAACACACACATGAAATTCAAGCTTTCGCAACAAACTGTTGCCTCATCAGGAAAGAGGGAAGGAGAGGGAAAGACGAAAGGATGTGGGTTTTAAGGGAGAGGGTAAGGAGTCATTCCAATCCCGGTAGTGGAAAGACTAACCTTAGGGGGAAAGAAGGGGTATACACTCGCGCACACACACACACACACACACACACACACACACACACACACACACACACATATCCATCCGCACATACCAAAATTGGATCTGGTGTTACATTCCATGAAACTGAGGGACAACCTTTCTCTTTCATAAAAATGCAGATTACATTCACTTATGTTAATGGTAATTAGTTATAAACTAAAAACAAATTTAAGTAGGCAGATGGCAAAACAAGAGGGGAAGTAAAAGTATCCCAGCTTGCTTCATCACAACTTCCTTTCGAGATGCTTATAATAGGTTTTTGTCTTGAAACCTGGCAGAAAATCCAAAGAGATTGTTGTTGTATTTAAAGTATTCTGGTGGCAAGACATAAGCTTTCTCTGCATGATGGCAATGGAAATACTATCGAAGACAGTGCTGCTAAAGCAGAATAACTAAACACAGCTTTCTGAAATTCCTTCACCAAAGAAGACAAAGTAAATATTCCAGAATTCGAATCAAGAGCACCTATCAACATGAGTAACTTACATGTAGGTATCCCTGGGGTAGCAAACCTCTTAAATCACGTAATAAAAGCAAGTCTTATGGTCCAGACAGTATACCAGTTAGGTTCCTTTCAGAGTATGCCAATGCAGTAACTCCATACTTAACAATCATATACAACCACTGGCTTCACAAAAGATCTACACCCAAAGACCGGAAAGCTGCACAGGTCACACCAATATTAAAGAAAGGCAGTAGGAATAATGAATTATATTAAAGGTCCATGTCATTAACATCAGTATGCAGCAGGATATTGGAACATATATTGTGTTTGAACATTATGATTCATCTTGAAGACAATGGTATATTGACACACAGTCAACATAGATTTAGAAAACATTGTTCTTGTGAAACATGACTAGCTCTTTACTCACACTAAGTGCTGAGACCTATCGACAAGGGATTTCATATTGACTCTGCATTTCTAGATTACCAGAAGGCTTCTGACATTGTACCTCACAAGCGGCTTGTAATCAGTTTGCATTCTTATGGAGTATCATCTCAGTCAGAGAGGTCATATGAATTGCTGGAAAGTCATCAAGTAAAACAGAAGTGTTTTCTGACATTCCTCCAGGCAGTGTTATAGGCCTTCTGCTGTTTTCTTATCTAATAAATCTGGCATTGACACTAAGTAATGAAAAGTGTAAGGTCATCAACATGAGTGCTAAAAGGAATTTGTTAAACTTTGGTTACATGATAAATCAATCAAATTTATAGGCCATAAATTCAATTAAATTCCTGGGAATTATAATTATGAACAATTTAAATTGGAAAGAACACACAGAAAATGTTGTGGGGAAGGCAAACAAAAGACTGTGTTTTATTGGCAGAACACATAGAAGATCCAAAAGATCTGCTAAAGAGACTGTCTGCATTACTCGTCTCTCCTGTTTTGTAGTACTGCTGTGTGATTGTGGATCCTTACCAGGTAGGATTAATGGAGTACATCAAGAAAGATCAAAGATGGGCAGCAGATTTATATTATCAAGAAATAGGTGAGAAAGTATCATGGGCATGACACTGAATTTGGAATGGGAATCATTAAAACAAAGGCATTTCTCATTGTGGCGGAATCTTCTCATGAAATTTCAGTCACCAATTTACTCCTCCAAATATGAAAATATTTTGTTGTCATCAACTTACATAGGGAGAAATTATCGCCATAATAAAATAAGGGAATCAGGGTTTGCGCTGAAAGGTAGAGGAGTTCGTTTTTTCCACACTGTTCTAGAGTGGAATAATAGAGAATTATTGTGAAGGTGGTTTGATGAGCACTTTGCAAGGCACTTAATTGTGATTTGCAGAGTATCCATGTAGATGTAGATGTAGTTACATTCTAGGGACCTCAAAAGATTTATGAAGGGATACTGGATGTTAGGAATTCTTGGAAGGCTTGATAGGAAGGGGTGATTTTGAGGTGGTTGATCAAGTTGGGATCTTGGTCGAAACTGTTTAAGGCAGGATTCAGTGTCAAGCTTGCTTTTGGAAAGGTTTCGAGTTTGAATTGCAGAAAGATACTTCCAGTTGACATTAACTGTGAAGGGCTCTTTACAACAGTGCACCACCATTCACACCTCAGCCTTGAGTGGACATAAGTACCTCGATAGCCAAGTTCAGCAACAGATTTCCTGGACCATCACATCCCATCCTGTTATTGCTGATCTCTCCAAAAAATAACTCAGGAGTACACCTTTTGTCACCCAGTACTATACTGAATTCCTTAATTTTCTTCTTCTCTGCAATTTCTTAGTTTTTAGTCATCAGCTTTTGACCAATAAATTAGGGTCGGAGTCTGCTTCTGTCCCCGGAAACATTTTGCATTTTACAATCAGGTTTCTAAGTCTCTGTTGTACTGTAATTTATCTGAAACCATCCTGTGTCTCCAGGTGTCATAAATATATCAAGGCTGCTTTCATTTTTCTTAAACCAAGCATTAACAATGAAACTTTCTGGCACATTAAAACTGTGTATTGTACTGGAACTCTAATCTGGGACCTTTGACTTTCACAGCCAAGTGCTCTGCCAACTGAACTATCCAAGCATGGCTCATGACCCATCCTCAGAACTTTTCTTATGGTAGTACCTCTTCTCCTACCTTCCTAAAGTCACAAAATTTCTCCTGTATACATTGTGGGAAACATTAACAATCAATAAATTGTACCTTGTGTATTATTATACCAAGCAGATTTCCTGTTCATTCCTCCTCCCCAGTCTATGTTCTATTGCTCTCACTTTTTGTCCTTTTCCTTGTCCATGTCACAATTAAATTTTCATTTCCCCTAACAATCCAAATAATCTCTCTTGTCCCATGACACATTTGTCATCCATGGAGCTAGCCAGCATATAATCTTGTATTGTAATAATGCATTCACAATGCTGTTCATAGTAGACTACCCACGTGCCTGTTTCTTATACATTATTAGACCTACTCCTGCTTTACTCCTATTTGCTTTTGTGTTGTTAGCACTGTACTGACTTGACTAGAAGTCATGTACTTCCTATCTCCACAATTTGCAAATTCTCACTGTATCTAACTCAAACCTATCCATCTCTCTTTTTACATTCTTTAACACATGTTTTAGGAATAACATTCTGTGCTCTGATCATTTTTTTTTTCTCCTGATGACAACATCCTCGTAACTAGTTCTCACCCAGAGTCCCAAATAGGGGGACTGTTTTACTTGTGGAATATTTAACACAGGAGGATGCCATCATTATTAATCTATACAGCAGAGCTGCATGTCCCCGAGAAACATAAAACGTTATAATTTGCCTTTGCTTTCTGCTACTTGCAATAGCGACACAGCAATGCCATATCAGCTAATTACACATATGGTATGTGTAACTATCCCATAGAGGCACACAAGCCACCTCACCCCAACAAGATTCCAGGTGGGAATTTGATATTAGTCATTTGCATTACCAATTTTTGACACGTGTCCTCCTGTACTCTAATCTGGTTGTTAATAAGAGTATGTTATGAGTTGAATAAATGGCTATTCACACAAGCTATAGGTGATGTGTTCCTGTATATAGGGCAGCTTAAGGCAACATGTGGATAAAAATAAAATAAAATAAAGAAACAGCACTGTAACTGGCCTGGTTCAAATGATTCAAAAGGCTCTGAGCTCTATGGGGCTTAACATCTGAGGTCATCATTCCCCTAGAACTTAGAACTACTTAAACCTAACTAACCTAAGGTCATCACACACATCCATGCCAGAGGCAGGATTTGAACCTGCGACCGTAGCAGTCGCGCAGTTCCAGACTGAAATGCCTAGAACCGCTCGGCCACAACAATTGGCCTGGAAAGAGTTTACTGAGCTAAAGATTTTATTTATTTATTTTTTATACCAAAGAGTCCATTGTACCTGAAAGGAAAATTTATAATTAGTGTATATTATCAGTTTTGACTTGCAGCAGTGGGACATAGACTTCAATAACAAAAACCATTCAGTCTCTCATTGATTTATGTAGAGATGCTTGTTGGGAATTACTGGGAAATACAGGAAACAGGTAGAGTTGAGACACATAGTTATCACTATAATGAAATTGAATTTGGAGGTGGTGGGGGTCATATACCTAGGTTATATATGTGGCAGATGGATTATTAAGTTCATTGCTGTATTCCAAGATAGCAGAAAATATTGAGATGATGAACTGGTAGAAGGTGGGTAGGTGACTTTACCTAGAGGTGAATTCTTTGCTGGATTCCAAGATAGCAGAAAAGCAGAAAATATTGAGATGATCACCTAGTAAAAAATGGGTAGGTGGTATTACTTAGCAGAGGTCTTCATCCAGCTGTGGATTTCAAATAATTATCATGATGAAGATGATGAAAGGTAATAATATAATTTTTTACAATGCAACTAGCCTACTTTGCTTCTGATTTTCTGATTCCATGGCGAAAACAATTTTTGTAAAGACTTATGGATTTCTGTTAGATTTATCCACAGAAAGATAAAAAATTCTTTTAGAGAAATGACACGCATTTTTTCACACTCCTTTGGTTTTTTGTCTTTTAGTTCTACCTTCTGATTTCAGTTGTGTTTTACCCTGTCCTTGATCTAACATTTACAAGAGTTTCTCATTGGTATTCATTTTTGCAATGCTCATTTTTTTTGATGACAGGAAATTCAGAAGATGTCAAAGTTATCAGTTTGATCTCATTCTCTAATTCCTGATCTTGTAGCTGTGCTCCAGTTGTTTATGGTTCAGCTGCTGACACACAGAGATGACTCACATCTTGTGGAATACTGAATATTCACTTTTTGAGAGCAAAGTAAACTGCTTTGCTTAAATAACAAGACAAGACGATATAACTACCACTATCTAAAAAATGCACTCATTAATCTTGTCTGATGAAATCTTACCAATACAAAATAACTGAAATACATTGAAAGTATTTCTACAGTGCATCTTGAGATATTTTGTTTTGTGAGTCTTTTGAAATGTTTAGGGGGGAAGCAGTTCTAAGACATTCTTTTTCTAGAACTGTTTCCACATAACATGACCGACTATGTTCATTTTAAGTATTGTGTCAATTTTTCTTATTAATTAATACACCTACATTACTAAATGGCTAAAATGGTCACTGTGTCCCAATTGCAGGTTGCCTATGAAATGGCGTTCAGGGGCTATAAATATTTGATTTTCGGTGTTCATATAATTATTGACCAAATTTAAAAGTATAAAATGTTGTCATAATGTACTCATTTAGAGGTATAATCCTGTGTTACAGGTTTAACACAGTTAGGCAAGTATTATAGCTAGAAACTGTGTAGGCCTATGTACATTGAGACTTTGTAACACTTCAACAAGAGGCACAACATTTTAATTTATTACTTCCTTACTGCCAACTCTGTTCACAGCTCATTTTGGAGACAGTATCCACCAATAACTCTGAATATGCTTGCAAAATTGTGTCATTGTCCAACACACATTTCAGTGAATATGATTAGATTAGATTTACTTTCATTCCAATTGATCCGTAGTGAGGAGGTCCTCCAGGATGTGGAACATGTCAGAAAAACAACAATACATGACAAATATTTACAACTAAAACAAATAAGCTAACGTACCATTCCACAGGTCCCAAGTGGAATGATCGTCATTTTTTAATGAACACTAAGAGTCATTTTACAAATACTAATGCACTGAATTTAAAATAAAAAAGTTTTTTATTTATTTATAAGGTAATAAACATGTAATACAACTACTGTAATACTTATTTACAATGAACACATTACTGCACTGAAATGGTGCAGAAGTTAGATTATACTGACACACACACACACACACACACACACACACACACACACACACACACACAGACACACAAATTTTCAATGAACACATTACTGCACTGAAATTGTGCAGAAGTTATGTTGTACTTATATACAAATCAGTTGGTTTTACTAAGAAATTCATCAATGGAGTAGAAGGAGTTGGCCACCAATAAATCCTTTAGGCTTCTCTTAAACTGAATTTCATTGGTTGTTAAGCTTTTTATGACTGCTGGCAAGTTATTGAAAATGTGTGTTCCTGAATAATGCACACCTTTTTGTACAAGACTAAGTGACTTTAAATCCTTGTGAAGATTATTCTTATTTCTAGTACTGATTCCATGAATTGAGCTGTTGGTTTGAAAAAGTGATATATTTTTAATGACAAATTTCTTTAAGGAATAAATATATTGGGAAGCAGTAGTTAGTATCCCTAGTTCCCTAAACAGGCTTCTGCAGGATGTTCTTGAGTTCACACCACATATAACTCTTACTGCACGTTTTTGTGCCCGGAAAACTTTAGCTTGGCTTGATAACATTGTAAACATTAAGATGCGTGGAAAACTAGCTTTTCTTAAAACTGAGCAGAATTTACACACACTTTACTCGTTAAGTGTTTGAGAATAAGAGCACTTAGTGCCCTCAGAAAAATTTAGAACATAATTTCAAACCTTTGCTAACTTTTTTTCACTTTTGCCACCACAAAATAATAAAAGGAAAATATTTTATCTCTCACTGTATGTCTGCTGTTCATGTAGTACACTTTATTCTTTTTTAACCTTTGCTTATGTACTTATTTTAAAAGTGCAATTTAATGCATTTGTATTTTGTAACATACCCATAATGTCAATTACAAAATTGGTATCATAATATGATCAATCCAACCATAAACAGTTTGACAGTATTCACTATTTGCCAAAAAGGTCTTACATGAACAAATGGAATACCTGTTTAGGTTTTTACATTTGCATTAGTCTATGGGTGAGTAATCCAAAACTAATAAAACCAATATAATTAGGGTTTTGCGTCTTAAGCCTTAAATGTTTTATGTGCTTCATATGAAAACATTAACACATTAGCTCATTTGTAAAGTAATCAGTTATTTGAAGCTGTTTTACACATGGGAGTTCAATTATTTAAAAAAAGGAGGGGGTTGTTACTGGGTTTGCTGATTTGTTTTGAAGATTCTCAGTATCTCCATTAATTTTAATTTAAAAGCCCAGCAGCTAGAAACTATAATCAAGAAACTGAAGATTTAGTTTCTCTCTATTAATCACATTGGACTCTGGATTGCTCATTATCTTTCTTGTTACAAGATTCACATATTTATCTTACCTTTGACAAAACTAGTGTTATTGTTACCATTGCTTACCACTGATTCAGTATCTGTGTCTTATTGAGTCTTGTAATACTCAAATAAAATAACTGATCACTTGAAACTAGTATTAGAGAGTGAGGAAGCAGAGTTTTTTCCCTGAAACATTTAAGCAGAAGAAATTGATTAAAATTTGTGCTGAAACCAGGTCTTCTTGCTTGCTGGCCAGAAATGCTAACCATTACACCACCACAGCGCTATGGTTAACATTGCTGCATGAACTACCCAAGTTGAGTGCCCTTCCCAACACAAACTTCAATTCATATCTTTTGCTTATTTTCCCTTTCATTGTCACTACTGCCAGGGCTCTCTGGTATTGGAATAGCACCTCAGCGTGGGACATAATGGGAAAGTCCTGCACCATAGGTGATCGCCTAGATCTACTAATTATATTTTGCCCTGAGATATTTAAGTCTCTTCTTTGTCTGCAACAATGATTGAAGCAGAAGACCTGGATGCAGTACACATGGTGGATAACCTGGGTTAGATTTTCCGTTTCTTCTTCTTCTTCTTCTTATTTTATTTTATTTTATTTTTTTAAAAAAAAGATCACTTGAGGCTAGTGACAGTACTAGCTCTAGTACCATGGCCCATTTCCTTCCTGATCTTCATCCAATGAAAGTAGAGCTCTGTCTCTTACAACCTTGGTGTTGATGTAATGTTAAACTGCTTACTTGTCATCTTTCCTTCTGTTTTCATCTAAAAAAACTGCATTCTACTTTAGTAACTTGTATTTTGTCAGCTGCTAGTCTCAGTTCTGAACTACAATTTTCAAATAGTCTTTGAGAATATGAGAATAATATGACTTTACTTTAGCTATGATCTTTTTTTTTTTTTTTTATAAACAGTAATAACAGTCTTAGGGAGTCTAATGACCTCTCTAAGTTATTTATGAAAATTGTGATTAGCAACAGTTCCACTGTGTTTTCTTGACCCTTATTCAGTGTTGTCTTCAGTTTTGATCTGAACCACTTGATCAGACCCAAATACTGATTTCTAACTGGGAAGATCTCGTCAGTCTACACAAGTATGTACTCATACACATTGAGGTAACAAAAGTCATAGGATAGCGATATGCACACATACAGGTAGAGGCTGTGTCACCTACATAAGGTATCAAAGGTCATTGCATTGGCGGAGCTGTCATTTGTACTCAGGTGATTTATGTGAAAAGGCTTCCGATATGATTATGGCTACACGACAGGAAGTAACAGACCTTGAACATGGAATAATAGTTTTAGCTAGATCTATTGGACATTCCATTTCAGAAATCATTAGGGAATTCAATATTCTGAGATCCACAGTGTCAAAAGTGTGCCAAGAATACCAAATTTCAGGCACTACCTCTCACCATGGACAACAAAGTGGCTGACGACCTTTAGTTAACAACTCAAGAGCTGCAGCAATTGTGTATAATTGTCAGTGCTAACAGACAAGCAACATTGTGTGAAATAACATCAGAAATCAATGTGGGGCATACGACAAATGTATCCATTAAAACAGTGCAGCCAAATTTGACATTAATGGGCTATGACAGCAGATTACAGTTGCCAATGCCTTTGCTAACAGCACGACATTACTTGCAGCATCTCTCCTGCCTCTTGACCATGCAGGTTGGATGCTGGATAACTGAAAAACCATAGCCTTGTCAGATGAGTCGTGATTTCAGTTGGTAAGAGCTGATGGTAGGGTTCGAGTGTACTGCAGACCCTATGAAACCATGGACACAGGTTATCAACAAGACATTGTTTAAGCTGGTGGTGGCTTCATAATGGTGTGGGTTGTATTTACATGGAATGGACTGGGTCCACTGGCCAACTGAACTGAACAGAAATGGTTATGTTAAGCTACATGGAGACCACCTGCAGCCATTCATGGACTTCATGTTCCCAAAAAATGATAGAATATTTATGGTTGACTATGCATCATGGCACTCAGCCACAATTATTTGCAACTGGTTTGATGAACATTTTGGACAATTTGAGCGAATCATTCACATCATCCTACATGAATCCTATCAAACATTTATGGGACATTATCAAGAGTTCAATTCATGTGCAAAATCCTACAGAGGCAACAGTTCCCCAATTATGGGCAGCTACAGAGGCAGCATGGCTCATTATTTATTCAGGGGACTTTCAACAGCTTACTGAGTCCATGCTACAGTACATAAAAAGGAGGTCGGCCATAATATTAGGAAGTATCCATGACTTTTGTCACCTCAGTGTATTTTTACACTTTTATTCTGTTTTTTAGATGCAGAACTGTCTCATAAGCTTTTAAGAAGTCAAGAAAGGAGGAAGCAAAGTACCCCGCTACTCCCCAAAAACTCCTGTATCTCATGACTTAAAAAAGGAATGTAAATTTCATATGATACCTGTTTCCCAAATTCATTATAATTTCAGTTCAGTAGATCACCTATTAAACAAAAAGTTGAATGTTATACTTGAGTTTAATTTTCATTAAAGTCCCAGTAACATATTGCTGCAGCAGCAACAGCAGCTTTATGGTCACAGATATCCATTTCGAAAATAATGATTTGAAAAGATCAACCCTGCTGGTTGATATATCTGAAATACTTCCATATTTAGAAGGTTGTTCAGTTGGAAGTTTAAAGTAATTTTCATATGAATTGCTGTAGATGATTGTGGAATAGGCCCATTAGTGTTTGTGTCCATTAGAAGCACCTAGTTGTAATGTTAAATCCATCATTTATGGTTATTAACTGATAAAACATCACACTCAGGCTATCACTCCCAGCAGATATCTTATGGTATGCATTTTGATATGTTTATTCTAGTAACCGTTGGTGCTGTCAGCATCAGTAAATCAGATGTCATGTCAATTTCCATCCTCAGTACCATAGGCACTACTCTCATTCTTCTTCTTGTTTTGAATGGCCTACTTTGGGCCACTCTTGTTCGACTGTTGGGCTTTGATCTTTGCCCAGTACTGTTACATGTACTGCTGATGTAACTCCCTATCTCACCGACTGTCTGTTCTGGAAATCAATTATTCTCAGTTCTTCAATGTCCTTTTCTGTTTCTTTGAGCCAAGTGGTGCAAACCTTCTTGTTTTTCCAGAAGGTGAACAGATGGATGGTCAGTGTGTTTGGTGGCAAGCTTGGAACATGGCTATAGAAAGCTACCCTTCTTTTTCTTGCACAGTGAGAGAGCCTCTCGATGTGTTTGTAGAGCTCCAAGTTACGTCATCTTCGGAGTTTCCACATATTCTTCTGCCAGGCCTAGGATCTTCCTGAGGATTCTCCTCTCTCTGACTTCCAATGTCTCCATTAGACCTCTCCAGTTCATGGAAAGACATTCCATGAAATACTGGGCTTCTGGTCATATGACTGATGTGTAGTGTTTAAGTTTCAGGTTGCATAACAGGCATTTTTTGTTGCATGTGTTCATGGTCAGTCGGTAGGCTAGTTCCAACTTGTTGACTCTCATGGATAATGACGTTTTTTCTGATAAGTTGGGTTCAATCCATTCGCTGAGATACTTAAACTTCTCAGTCCTTTTGATGTTTCTCTGGTCTAGTAACATCTCTCTGTTAGCTTCTTTGATGTTGGTGAAGAACCCTGTTTTCTCCAGTGGCACTTGAAGACCCGCTTTGGCTGCCTGCATTTTTGCCATTTCAAGAGAATAAGCAATGAGTGCTATGTCATCTGCAAAAGCCAGGCAATCTACAATCAGTCCTTCATTCTTACGGCCCAGGTAGATACCACTCTGAACACCCAAATTGGTCAGTTCTTTGTGCCATTCTCTCACAACCTTTTCAAGGATACATTTGAAGAGCAGTGGGGAGAGTCCATCCCCTTGTCCCAGACCAGTTTTTATCTCAAAGCTTTCTGAGATCTCACCTCTAAATTTGACCTTGGAATAATTGTTGGTCATGGTTTCTAGAATGAGTCTGCGGGTATTGTTGTTCCTGGAGTATTTTGTTAAGCATTTTTCTATCAAGAGAGTTCCTGAAATCTACAAAGGTGCCAACCGTCTTGTGGTTTCTCATCTTGGAACACGCCAGTACAGTTTTAAGGTTGAGGATCTGTTCAGCACAGGACTGGGTCTTCCTGAAGCCTCCCTAATATTCTCCCAGTTGATTATCTAGTTGATCTTCTGCCCTTGTTAGTAACACCTTGGAGAGAATCTTGAATGTTACCGGGACAAGAGAAATTACACAGTAGCTGTTCAGATCAGTAAAATCTCTGTTTTTGTGAAGTGGATGGATCAGCACCGTGTTCCAATCAGGTAGTAATTTCTCTGTTTCTCAGATGTTCTGGATGATCTCGATGAGCTTGCCCACGGCATTGCTTCCAGCACATTTCCAGAGTTCAGAAACATAGAGTCCTCTCCAGCTGCCTTATTATTCTTTAGAAATTGAATGATTTGTCCAACTTCTTCCAGTGAAGGAGGCAGGGAGCTGGATTTGGTGTGGTTTGTTTGTAGTCAAAGTCTTCACTAGGTGGATCACAGTTGAATAGTTTTTAAAGTACTGAGCAGTTGTTCTTGTCGATAAAAACCGGTTTGCCCTGCTAGTCTCTGTATTGGAGGTTTGGCAGATTGTATTTTCTGAGTGTCTGCTTGAAGGTTTTGTAGAAATTTTCTGGTGCTATTCTTATCGAAGCTCTCTTTGATTTGGGTTAGTTGGTTTTGTGTGAAGGTCTGTTTGGTTCCCCAAATTATCTTAGCTGTAAGTCTTCTTTGTTCAAAAAAAAATTCCCAATTTTTCTTGGTTTTCTTACAATGCCACATCTCCCAGAATGTCTGTCTGTGGGCTGTTGTGTGGTCACAGTCTTCATTCCACCACGGATGCTTCCTTCTTCTTATGAGGGGGAAAGTTCACTTGTCGTCTTCACTAGAGTCTTCTTTGGTTGGTCCCAGCTGTTTAAATCTGTACTGTTCAGTCTCTGGCTTACTTCTTGTCTGTTCTTAAGTTGCTCTATGTCAAATCTTACTGTCTTGGAGGTTCTGCGTACTCTAGTGTTTCTAGATGCTACTCTCATTACTAATAGGAACTAATTCTTATGCATCACCCTGTTACACATTGGCAGCTGATTTGTGTAAAGTTTTAGTATACACTGAAGGTATGAAGGCTATGAGAATACAATAGGGTATTTTCTTGTGTTGTATGTAAGGTTAAACCTATAATTCTGCTTTGTTGTGGAACAGCTAAAACAGGACCTGCAAAAGTGGCTATTGTAGCCTAGGAGGCAAACACATAAATTTTCATTATAGTCTTATATGTGACTAACTTTTGATTATGCACCAAGTATTACTTATTTCTCAAGGGATGTCACACTGATTTGCATCCATTTGTGACAGAAAGTCTGCCACTGCAATATATTAGAAAGGTATGAAATTCAGACTTCTCTCACTGGCAAGAATAACAGTCACAACCACAGTTACCTGTTATTAAGAGATATTAAGGGTTGTCTGAGAGTACTTGTCACAGGTGTACTTAGTGCTTGTGCATGATTAAATGCCTCTAATCAACTTAACTTCCCACACTCTGTTAATGTCACCAGTGTGTGTCACACGTTTCAGATAGCAACCCGTACTAACAAGCATATTGTGTGTGAATTTATTTTCTTAATCTTCTGGATCACTTATTTTCTTAACATCAGCTTTTAGCAACCTAACATTAGAGCTCTCATTAACATCCCTTTTACTGTTGGGTCCATCTAGATCATATAAAACTGTGACTTCTAAAATTTATACCAATTATGTGTATTCCCAGCAATATTCTTGTATTCTGCAGTTTTGGATTAAGAGTTCTAGAACTGTTTTGATAGTACATTTATAGAATCAGTTTGTTTTCTTTCTCTCTCTTGCCTTTTTATTTTCAGCATAGCTTTAGCTCTACCACATTTGTATGTGACATATGAGCTAAGATTACATCTTACCCATGCATTTTAATTTTGCAAATTATTTTTATATTTATTACATTTCTATATATTTGTGTAAGTTTTATTTAAAAATACTCATATTATTGGGGTTGCAGGTTTTGTTCCACACAACCTTTGTGTTAACACCACTTCCTATAATGTATTTCAAAAGCATTTGTGTACAGGTGTGAGCGGCACGCTTGTTCCCCCCACTATCACAGTGTTACCACCACCCCCTAACAATGCAGTGGGATCGAGCCGCATGCTGCCTGTGTGTTGCTCTCCACCACTGCGGCTGCCACAGGAACAGCACTGGAACAATAGGAAACAATATCTCAAAGTACCACAAGTCTCATATGGTCGCAATCGTAGCCACAACTCTAGCTGTAAGTCGGGTCAGAATTCTCTATCAATAGTGCTCACAATTAGGGCTTGGAGAATGACTGTAGATGGTATAGACAACCAGTCCTACACTCTCCACAGTAGTGGCTGTAGGAGCTAGTCTCGCTCGAGCATTCATCCAGCTTCCTTAATATAGTGGTGCGTGTTCATGGGTGGAAACATTTAAGTCTGATTATATATGATCTATTTTACTGCTGCAAATTGACATAAATTTAAGATCTTTTTGGTGGGAACAGAACTTAAAAATCTACACTTCTGCTTCTTACTAGGTTATTTTCTAGGTATTGGTGGTGAGTGGATGCAATATTAAACAATTCATGACTGCTGAACCTTCCATTGTTCCTTATTTGTTATTTTCTGTTTCTTTACAGTAAAGTTCCATTAATTTATTTTGAAAATGGAGTTGTTATTGAATTTAAAAGAGTAGAGAGCTGAAAATTATTAACATTATTTTATGCAAGACTGTTATCAATTGTGATACATACTTACAAGTTTTTAAATAGTAAATTTTCTCTCTTTTTGAATGACTTATGGCTTCAAGAAATGAACTGAAATACTTAGTGTTTATAAGTCTCTTGTTATTGTTACAGTAGAGCTTCTTACCATTCGATTACATCATATAATTGTTTTGTTCTCTGAGCAATTGTCGCAAAACAAACTTTATTTTCAAATCTACCAAAGGGAATGATAAATGTGTTGAGGGATAGAAACAGGCATGACAGAGAGAAATGTCTGAAATAACCTTATCATATAATAGATTGTAATGTGGAAGTTTTGGGTGTATGTGTTGTGGAGGGCCTGAGTTCAGTGAAAAGCTAGAAGAGGAGGAAGCAGTTACCTGTTTTGTAGACAGAATCACATTTAATAAGTAGACAGGAGGAATAATACAAGGGAGAAATGAACTGGAATATAAATAGTCTAAACTGAAGGAAATGTTAGTAATAAAGTTGGGTTTTCAGGTAGATAATAAAATGAAAGAATCTTGATGCATGAAAACAAAAAGAGGATAATGATGTACTGCCAAAAGCAAATTATTGATGGATAAAATATGTGGATGATAGGGAAACATGTCCTACAGAGAAAGGCAAGACCACTGATCTGTCATGTAGAATGAATGGAGGGAATTGTTTTAGAAAGAAACTATACATTAATATTATTCAGCTGGCTGCCAGATTCTGTGACATATGGAAAGATCGGCTAGGTGAGTTATATTTTTGTTAATTTAACAACTTGGTATTTGTTCTGTCTGCTTTTTGAACAATAATTAAAATTACAGATGTGGTTCCTACTTCTATTTATACAAAACTCAAACATGGTGGATGACCCAAGAAATTGTTTAATCATTTGCATTCTTTATGCTGTATCAGACAGGTTTTTAAACTGTGAAACACAAGGACTGGATATTGTGGTCATAAGTTTATGTTAATGTACTAAGGTGGCATAATTACTGCATGTACATGAAATGGATAGCAAAGAAATGTGCCATATGAAGGAGGATAGGATGTAAGAAATTTGTGGTCCTTTCAAACATTGTGTTATCTACAGTAATTGAATATTCAGTTTTTGAAGCATTTTAACCTGTGGAAAAGCTGTTCACAAAGATGTTAATATTACTTTAAGAGAATTGTTTTCCTTAGGTATATATATAAATCTTTTGCAGAAGATTATAATTACCTGTTGAAGTAGCCATGGCTGAGGGAAGACCGGCATCCTGTAATAATGACTATTAGTATAATTGATTGTGCAATGCTCTGTTGGTAACTATGTGTTGCCTACTATCCTATTTTGTTAGTAGAGCATCATGTGCCATTTGTTATAGTTTTGTGGGTTGGAAAGATGTGGTTGGGTACCAGAAAAGGGTTCCATTACAGTTGTCAGTCTAATAACTGTATTTTTAATTATTATTTTTTACTTGCGCGTTTTTAAACAAGAGATTTCAGGTACTTTGATTCTACATTAGGTGGATTTATGATGTGTGTTACTTCTTCATTGCTATCATGACTGTTAGATCATCAGACAGCCCTAGAAATTTATATCTGATTGTATACTGAAAATAATTGTTCTCTGATGGTAAAAATCTTTAAATTTTTCTACTTGCTCTACTGTTCTAGTACATTTTATGAATAATTCAAGAGTTAGGGACTGTCAGTACATGTTTATCTATCTGAAAACCATGGATGTTCTGCCAACCTTGCCAGAATTGTACATTAAGAGAAGAGATATTGGGCAGAGTTTATTAGGTGCAACTGTTTTGTTTTTATTTTTTATTTATTTATTTATTTATTTATTTTTTTTTTTAATTCTGCCTCATTCTATAGTAAAGTATGTACTGAAATCAGTCTCATCATAGATCAAAATTATTTTATTTGCCTTGAATGACAAACATAAATCCCTGTCTTTGGCTTGCAGTGCTCCACTAATTGAGCTATTCTGAATGCACATCTGTAATCAAACGAACACAATTCCTCAGGAGTGTTATTGACATTACTGGACTAGCATCTGCAGTGTGAAATAACATAGCAGGGGATAATCTCATACTCTACAAGGATGTGCAAGCTGAAATGAATCTTATGAACTATAGCTTCGCCTTAGGCTTGCACGTAAGTCTATATTTTATGCGGGCAGCTTGAATTTGACAGATATATCTGAGCACATATCATGGAGCGTGACAGAGTTTTGCCTTTTCGGTGCTCCTCTCTTCCATTACTGAGTGAGAGATTTCTTTCCGAATCCAACATTCTGACTGCTTATTCAATCAGTCAGAGAAATACTCTTTTCCCAGCTGTGTAATTCCATAAATATAGTTTCAGTTTTGTTTATGTAAGTGAATGTGCCAATGTTTTCTCCAAATAAAGTTATTTTGTCATCCTATTGGTGTCGGTCACCTGGTCTGAATACTGCTTGTCTGATCATTATTATTGCAATTGAGTACAGATATAAAACATTTCTACTTACCTAGCAATAGCACTGACATATTCATCATCTCTCCCCTGGAAACCTGTTCTTGGAATTTTGTAGGTAGGTTTTTATGGGATTGGACACTTTTCTTCAGGAGTGTGACAGTTAAGACTTTTCAGCATATCTCATACACATTGCCATATGACTATTCTTCCTGCTCTTCTTAGTACACGTCCCTTGTTAACTTAGTATAATATAATATAAAGCAACACACAGGGTAGTATTACAGTACAGTTGATACAAATATTTGCAAGCAATGCAGTTTCTGGGTATCCTGTCAACGAATCTAACCCTGCCAGTGATTACTGTTGAGCCCATTGGTTGTTCCACTTATTCCCAAACATAGTTATTCTCAGATTTAATTAGCTTCTCCCAATTAAATTTTAGGCAGTCCTCTTCTGAATCCCATGCCACTTTCCTTGATGTTGATCTTGACCTCACTGAAGGCCATATACCCACTTCTGTCCACATTAAACCTACTAACAAGCTACTGTACTTACATTTTGACAGTTGCCTCCCTTTCCATGTCAAATATTCCCTCCCATACAGCTTTGGCTTTCAAGGCAAACGTATTTGTTTCAATGCAGGCTCTTTACAGCAATACACCACCATTCTCACCTCAGCCTTCACTGGATGTAATTACCCCACCATCCTAGTTGAAAAACAGATGTCCTGGACCATCACATCCATCCTGGCATTGCTAATCCCTCCAAAAAGCAGTTTCGGAGCATACCAATTGTCACTCAGTATTATCCTGGTCTTGAATGCATTAATCATGTACTTTGACAAGGCTATGACTCCCTAAATTCACGTCCTTAAATGAGATCCATTCTGTCTGAGATTCTGCCCACCACATCCAGAATAGCTTTTTGTCACCCTACCAGTCTGCCCAATATCCTTGCCAGAGCCTATGCTCCTTCTACACCCATCTTCCTATCCTGTGGCACCTACCCCTTTTCCACCTCCACTTCAAGACTTGCCCTATGTTCCCTCCTACCACCACCTATGCCAGCCCACCTATAACAGCCCTGTAACTGGCAAAACACGCGCTCTCAAAGACAGAGCCACCTGAGAAGTGACAAATGTCATATACCAGCTGTTATGTAAACACTGTTCAGCCTTTTACATTGGCATCACTACCACCAATCTATCAGTTAGGATGAATGAGCATAAGCAGAGGGTGTATACTGGCAACACACAATATCCTGTGGCAGAGCATTCTCTACAACATGATAGTCCTGACCTCGGTTCCTGTTTCACCACATGCGCCATCTGGATTCTTCCCCCAGACACTAGTTTCTCAGAACTCTGCAGGTGGGAACTAGCACTACAACATGTCCTTGGTTCTCGGCACCCCCCTGGCCTTAATTTACATTAATTTCTTCCATCTCAGCGTTCCTTCACAGCAACTGTTCCTTTCTTCACTCTGTTGTAGTTTTCTACATCTTTCACTTTCTGACCTGTCTATTATTCTCTGACCCCCACCTACCTTTGTTACATACAATGCATTTAGCTTTTCACTCATGTTAATTCATGTACTATGTTTTTGCAGTAATCTCTGTCTTGCATCGTGTGGCACAGTCCCCAACAAACAGTCTTTCTTTCTCATCCTGTCCGGTAAGTCTCCCCTGACCAGCAGTTCTTGGTGACTTTTCCGAAATCCACCCCTTTCCCTAAACCACTCCAGTCCTTTTTTCCTTCACCCCCCTTCCTTCCTCTTTAGCCCTTCTGTGGGAAGGACTGGCTCTGAAAGCTTGCATAACTATAACCTTCTTATATGCGTGTGTTCTCCTGCTGCCACTTGGTGAGTAGATTTTTTTTATTTATCCAGTTACATTATATTGTCAGTCATTTCTATTGCATGACTAACTCTAGTTGTTACTCATTACTTCTGTAGCCAAGGGATACTACATTTTTACTCCTCATGAAGTACTTAATTTTACATTTCTCCTCAATTAAAGGAAGTTGCTGATATTTCCACTGGGTACATCTCCATTCAGGATTGAACTGAAAATCTTTTATGATGAAACCTGCAGAACATGATGAATGAAAAAATGAATTCTTGTAGAGTGATTTTTCATAATAATTGATCTGATAGTGTTCACTGATATAGATAATGTGGAGTAATAAACTTACCTCACTTCTTGGGTCACACACATCTTGGGTCACACATGAAACTACGTGTGTGTCTGTGGATCTCTTATAGAAGAGAACAGTTCATTGTACCGAGTGAGGTGGCGCAGTGGTTAGACACTGGACTCGCATTCGGGAGGACGACGGTTCAATCCCGCGTCCGGCCATCCTGATTTAGGTTTTCCGTGATTTCCCTAAATCACTCCAGGCAAATGCCGGGATGGTTCCTCTCAAAGGGCACGGCCGACTTCCTTCCCCGTCCTTCCCTAAACCGATGAGACCGATGACCTCGCTGTCTGGTCTCCTTCCCCAAAACAACCAACCAACCAACAGTTCATTGTATTCTATACATCAACACATGTTCAGCCTCAACACATGTATGTGTAGATACCTATATGGAGGGGTATTCTGAGAAACAGTGGAATCCTTTTATACCAAAATTTGAAAAGTATTGGAACCTTGTGGTTACTTTACCTCTGACAGTGCCATGGTGAATAATCTGTATTTGGTTTGACATTATTAGCATTACTGAATGCTATCCGGGTTGCTAATGTGCAGCTTGTGTTTTATATGTAGACACAGAATGTAATGTTTGAACTGAGAATTAGAATTTCATTACATTTATAAATGAATGGCTTAGGACAGTAATTCTGAAGATCAATTCTACTGGCTGTTGGGAGAATGCCCTGCTCATGAAATCTGAAATGTCTTCTGGTTCAGAGTGGATTTATGTCAACTGCAAGTTTCATATATAGTTGGCACAGATCCATTTAGGCCTTAAAGTTGTGTTAACCTTTAGTGAATACAGATGCATCTTGGTGCATCCAGTATTTTGATTGTGTGTGATGAGTTAAAACTTTATACTGAGCTGGGGTTCAAACTCCAATGCCTGTCTTTTTGTGAGCACTCACTTCTAATTATGCCATCTGTGTAGGTCTCTGGGACTGACACGAAAGTGCAGCTTGTCACTAGCTCCTGCCCTTTCCTTCCAAACTCTGCAAATGGTCTACACTGATTTTGTGAGAGAAGCAATCTACTGCACAATTTGTATAGTGGTATGTTGTGTTTCATTTAATATCTTTGAAAGTTTTATGTTGAATGTAAATCTTTAAAAAACACTACATTTAAATTTATATATGTGTCACTGAAAGACAAAATGAAAATATTTCACTTCCAGTTATGTCACCAGGCTAGTAACTAATGACATTCAAAAATTTGGAGTTTCTGAGTTCATCATCTACATTGATACTCTAAAAACCACTGTACTTGGTAGATGGTATTTACCGCAGTACTATTCCAAATGTTGTGGCACTATCTTCTTCCACTCACACATGGAGTGTGGAAAAAATAACTGCTTAAATGCCTCGGTGTGCACTATAATTATTCTAATCTTCTCTACACAGTCCATTCAGGGGCAATATGTAGGAGGCTGTAGTATTTTCATAAATTCCTTACTCAACAGTCATTCTCAAAACTATGTAAGTAGGTTATTACAGGATAGTTGCCATCTCTCTTCAAGTGTCTGTCAGTTTAGTTTTTCCAACATTTCTGATGTTCTCCATTGAGTCAAACAAACATATGACCGTTTGTGCTGCAATTGTTTGCATACGTTAAGCGTTTTCTGTAAGTCCTATTTAGTGTGAGTCCCACTCATTTTCTGCAATTTTCCAGGATGGTTCAAACGAGTGTTCTGTAAACAATCTCTTTTGTTGACTGACTGTATTTTTCCCATATCCTACCAATAGGCCAAAGTTTGCCACTAGCTTTACCTGTGATTCAGCCTATGCGGTCATTTGTTTTGATCTGAAATGTATTTCTGCTGCTTCTCTTTTTTTGTCTTTAGTTGGTCAAATTACTTGAGGTATATATATTCATGTTTGTTTACAGTAGGCACAAACCATTCATGTGGAAGTGTTGAAATCAACAGTACGGCACACTATATTTTTTTGTTCTTAGTGTTGTTTATGTTACTAGACCTTCAAGCTAGATAGAACTGACCACAGCATCCTACATTACATGTAATTCCATCTGTTTTCTGGGAGTTACGCTGCTATCTTTTTTTAAATAGGTCCAATTTTTTATGTGTCTCATTATAGTGAAAGAAAGAAACATTACCATTATCTTTCTTTTGCAAGAAAGGAATGTAAATGATGACATATTTGATCTCATATTACATATGTAAAGATAAACCATAATTAATTAAATCTATCTTCCAGTTTTTGTTCATGATAGTTCAAATTGTAGTTGTAAATTTTAGCTGAAAGGTTTCTCTACCTCACTTTTTGTATTTGATTTATGTGCAGTAGCAGTTCGTAAGTTACTTTTTTGATTACTTTTTGATAATTTACAGTACTGAAAAGTGTTTTACTCGAGATGTATTAGCAATATTCTATATGAATGTTTGCTCCACACAGCTACATGGACATTTATTGATTTGATGAAGATTGTTACAAAAAAGGAGTCTTTAAACAGAACAGATTGTGAATTTGAGATGAACAAGTATCCTCAAACCATTGTTACACTCTGTTATAATATAAATTTCCTAGCAGAAAATAGACTAAAACAAGATCACTCCCATAAAAAATGTGTAGTGACTATAAGTGAACAAAATAATTTTGACAGATCTTCCCAACCTTCTAACATCAAACATTCTTTTTGTTTTATGCTATTTATTGTGTGTAGGATAAGTAGTCTTATGGCACAAATGAAATACATTGTAGAACTGTCCACACTTGGTAATTAGCACCATAATTTTCATATACTAGTGTTAATTTCCTGGCTTTTACATCTGGCCAGTAAATTCTTGTTTTACAAATTACTCTATATCCCCTGCAGTATCTATCAGTCTTCATGATGTAGAAAAAAATATTCCTCCTAAATGAAGCAAAAGCACACAGTAAACAATTCTGTATGTCAAACATACTACACCAATGATTTTTAGTTTTTGGTCAAGAATTAATAGTTATGAAAGATGCTACAGAAACATAGAGCATGTCTATTGAAGAAAATTTATGTTTGGAGGAAAGGCAAAATGAAACTTTTCAAATAACTCAGTTAAGTGATTATTGCTCTTCATTTCATCAGAAGGCTAGGAGTGAGGCAAACTCACAAGTTATGTATTTAATTTCATTTGGTACTAAATTATAATCAGAATAATGTAAGGAATAAAGGTAAGAACTCACTGAATAGTAGAAGCATTGAGTCATCCAAAGGTACATAAAAAGAGGGAAACTTTGCTACCTTTCAGCGGAATCCTTTTTGTGTTGATAAATAGTGCTGATTGACTACAATATTAATCAGATGGTGCAACATAGTTGATAGGCAAGTGTGTGTGTGTGTGTGTGTGTGTGTGTGTGTGTGTGTGTGTGTGTGTGTGTGTGTAATCACCTGTTTAAATGGTCAGGCACTATAGCTGTACAATTCATACTTGTCTCATTAAAATTGTTAAAGGACTTGCAATACAGTGGCCAAACTACCCCGCTTGGGGCCTCCTGGCCAACAATGCCATACGGTCATTTCATTTCATTTTTTGTTGTAAATAATCAACTATGGTTGAAAAGGAAGAGTGATGTCCAACAGTCTTCATTATTATTCATGAAAACTGTCTGTTGTCCAAGAAGAAAAGATGTAATTTCTCTCAGCAAAATAAAATTTCATTTTTGGCAATTCCCCCCCCCCCCCTCCCCCCTTCCCTGTTCCATTAGGGCATTATTATTTGAAAACTTGAAGCTTGTGGCGTGATATTAAACTAAATACTTTTTACTGCCATATACACTTATCTGTAAATGTTCTGTATATGATCACACTGAAGTAACAACTATCTTAATGACTTCTAAATTAGCATATTACATGTTGTTTTGTAGTGCTTGGTATCATGTGTAACTGACTGCATTAAATTTTTTTATTAATTGTAGATCATTATAAAAGCCAAATTAAGTGAATTTTGACTAAACAGAGGGAAGTTGGAATTTTTTTAAATTAACTACTTTGATGTAACTTATACAGACATAACTTCAGGTGTGTTCATTTTGTAAGTTCAGTAAAATATTTATTAATTTACTTATGGAATATTTAATAACTTTCTAATACAGATACCTACAAAGATTTTGAAACTTCTGGCCATCAATATGTGAATGTGTATTGTGTCTCAAGTTTTTATGACTGTAATATTGAATTGTTTAGCCGGTAGTCTGTCTAATGTTGAAGCAAGATTGAATTGTAAAGGGAGAGCTTGGTCTTCTTCCTAAGCTGCTTGAATTCTGTGATAGATGTACTTCCAAGGTAGACAAATTATTTTATATTCTGGGGAACTGCAGCTGTTGAAAGGCAGCGTTCTGCACTAGGGACTTAGATGAGACATAGTTAAGTACAAAAATATCTTTGTAAAAGTATCACATATTCATGTTTGCCAGGTACATAATTACAGGGCACCTATTTGATTTTGTTTATTAAGTTATTAAACTCACTTTGGGAATGAATTTCTTTCCTGAACAAATTCCTCTGTTAAGTTATTGCATTTTGCTATCATTAGTATTCTAATTACTTACTTACTGGATTTGTAATTTTCTGAAACTTATTTATCAAATGGTGTTATCGTCCACTGGTCACTTCTAGAAATTTTGTGTTTAGTTATGTAAATATTGTCTTCTAACAAACTGCATGAACTTGCTATAAATAGTGCCTCTATTACTTTTGTTTTAACACCATGAGTATTTATTGAGCATGTACAGCTTAGCTTATTTTAGCTCATCACCTTTTTGTTTTTGCACCTAATACATTAAGAAATTCAGTTTTTTCAATACATAAGTGCAGCTTGTAAATGTTTTATAATTATATGTGGA
This sequence comes from Schistocerca americana, assembly GCF_021461395.2. Classification (NCBI taxonomy): domain Eukaryota; kingdom Metazoa; phylum Arthropoda; class Insecta; order Orthoptera; family Acrididae; genus Schistocerca; species Schistocerca americana. The sequence continues at coordinate 321,109,593 of NC_060126.1, read as the reverse complement.
CTTAAATGACTGTTTAAGGGTAATAAATCATATTTTTAGTAAATATATACTTTTTCTGTTCTTCTTCTTCACTGTCTTCTAATTTTTCATAATATTATGAGATTTGCAAAGGGAAAGTTATTTTATGACATTCCTTTTCAAATTTTGGTGTACTGCCACAAAACTGAATATTCAGTTTGCTTATTGAGTTACTCACTTAGCTAGCTGTGATTATTATGAACTGATGAATAGCAGAAGGAAATGAATACTTCTCTGAAACAATATGTTGCAATTTCCAGGCCTGTCGAACAACTCAAGTAGCACAACAGCTGGAGGAAGTGTGTGTGCAGCAGGGAATGTCACCAGTGGCACTACAGTACCCCTAGCCACACAAGCTGGGCATGGTGAACAGAATACACTTGCATACGTCGGGGTGCCCAGTGCACAACCCTATCAGGCACTGTCGGCTCCTCTGGGTACCCAGCCGCAATATGTAATGCCTGTGCTAGCGCCAGCTGCTCCACCAGGACCCCAGCAGCAGACCTACGTGCCAACACACACAGCACGGCTTATGCCGCAGATACCGACAGCGGCAGCTGCTGCTACTGCAGGTGCAGCTGCTGGTATACCTGGAATACTAACAACACCGTATGATCTAGACAGTATGTGGCAGCCCTTGTTGTCATTAGTGCATGATCCTGTGACCATGTTATTATCCCGTAACATGCTTCATGAAAATAGAAAATTTCAATGGCAGTGGATTTATTGCAATAGCTTTCTTCATTATAATGTATGGTGTATTTAAACTTGCTGTTGGATTGTATCTACTGGCCGAGCAAAGTTCCACAGAAACAGCATTGTATTTTGTTTACAGCATTTTTTTAATTTCCATATTTTGCATCATGTTCTGCATCCAATTGTCAGATTGTCAGATTAAGTTACAAGAATTTTGACACAGTTTCTCTGCTGTTTCCCTTTTTCTAGGAAATGTTTCATCAGTATCAATTAGGCCGGTATTACACTATCAAATTTCTTTGTCGATGATTTGATCAAAGATGTGATCAAATATTCCGTCAAATATATTTGACAAAGATGTTTGCCATAGCACTAGAAGAGGTATTACACTGTCATCATATTTTTCGTCAAAGTTCAAGATGACTGACAACAAAAAGTTGTTATTAACTGTAGCAGTTGCATGTACCACAATTGCACTGTGTGTATATGCAGAAGAGAAGCAGGGGGGGGGGAAAAAAGGAAACATACCTGGGTGAAGCCGTGGGTTTTACGATGACACGATAAAAGCATTCAACAAAACTTGTTACATGAGCTTATAGTGGAGGACGTCAAGTCGTACATCAATTACTTAAGAATGGATGAGCATACATTTCTGTATGTGCTCAATGAAGTGTATCCTCATATCACAAAGCACAATATTCACTTAAGAACTGCTACATCTGCAGAAGACAGGCTCAATGTAACACTCCATTTCCTTGCTACAAGAGAGGGTTAGGTTAGGTTAGGATAGGTCAGGTCTCCAATCTTCGTAATCTATTTTTGTATTCAGTGTGCCTCACGCTGTAAAGTGCCTCATCAGCTTCATACATCTCTAATAATTTTGTGGTTGTCAGCACACGCCAATTGTATTTACCCGCAATGTTTATAAAAACACTACAGACGACAGAATGCAGCGATGCTAGCGCTCCATGTGGTAACATTTCACATTGCAGTGAGGCCCTAGATTTGATCAAATATTGGATGACATTTGACAAAGTTCCCTATTACGCCATCAAATATCTTTGACAAAGATATTGGGCAAAGATATTTGACAAAGAAATTTGATAGTGTAATACCGGCCTTAGATAAGTCGCTGGGCAAAGGTATTTATCATTGGGAGCAACCTAATCTTCTGCAAACATAAATATATATCATCATTATTGGAAATGTTTGGTGTCCTGGCCACAAATCCTTTTAATATTGGCAGCCAGCGAAGCATAATGTAGAACATGTATGTGAAAATTTGAAATTGAGCAGTGGGCCTAAACCTTTTACACCAGCGCTGTACTGAGTGGGTGGGAATAGGTCCCTGCCAAGGCCACAGGCATGGAAGAGTTGCAGAAACTTACACAAAAAAAAGACAAATGAGAAAGAATGATGGGTTAAGAGTTAACAGGGAGAGGAATGAGAGCTCTCCTATTCTTTGTATTCTTATGATTCATGTACAAGAAAAAGTGTTTCCCTTGGTCTGTGTCATAAACACACATTATTGTCACCATCCACTAGAAAGAAAAGACCACAACAGACAGACATTAAATGTTTGCACGATTCACACAGCTCCCACTTATTCAGCTTGCTCATGTTCAGCAATGAAGTTCTTTCTATGACTTCTATACAGTATTGTAGATTGTTACAGGCCAGTGAGTGGGTGTTTGATCAAAGGCTTTTAAGATTTTTGCTGAATGAGGATTGAAGTGACATGTGGCAGTGGAAGAAGCAAGCAGAAAAGATGGAGGTGATATGTAATTTATTTACCCTTCAAGCCAGTACTTCTCCTGCTCTCAAGTTTCAGTTGGTACAGTCTGCTGTATAAATATAAAAGACTGCAAGAATAAATCTTCTGTGGCTGATTAATAATATTATAGGAGTTATTAGTAATGCCTGTAGACAGCTGATTCAGTTCATCTACACTGAATCTTCCTGTAAACAAACATATGCTTTGCCGTTCTTCGGCTGCATTGCCCAAGTATCTGTTGTCATAAGAAGTAGATCTTATTTATGTATTAGATATTTTGTTATTCTAGTGTGAAAGAAACTCTTGACACATTCTGCAGCATAAGAAACTTTTAGTTAATTTGCCTATCATTGTCTGAAATGCTTAACCCATATACTGCCTGTATCAAATGTCACTGGGCAGTGGTTTTAACTGTGCTTCATTATTAAACTTTCTTACAGAAGTATTATATTTTCCAAACCTGTGTAGAAAAACAATTGCAGATAGGTAGTTTTTTTTGTTTTATGAAAGGAGGTTTGAGTTTGCTTGTTTGCGGAGGTGCAGGATCATTTTGTTACAGCTCTGTTTAATACCAAGGAACTTTCATTTATTGATAAGATAAGACTATTCAGAGTTCTTAAGTTATTTACACCAAAGCTCCACACGGGTTGCAATGGAAGTATCTGCGCTAGAGTTGTAGACAGATGCATACGAGTAAAACTGTGAAGTGAACTCATACACTAAAACAAATCTTCCCTGATGGCAAAAAAGGAAATCTAAAATTGTCAATAGATGCCACAAACAAAAAGTTTAAACCCTGATAAAGTTGAATAATTTAAATACAACGTAACATTAATCTTCTAAAAGTAAATGATTGTTCATAAAATCTTTGATAATCCTGATGGTTATGGTCCTTGAACAGGCCTGAGCAGCATATGGTTCCTGAAGAGGGCAGCAACCATTTTAATAGTTGTGGGGGACATTCTGGATGATTAACTTATCTGACTTTGTACTCTGGCAAGGCTGAAAGCAAAGGCAGATTACAGCTGTTATATTTCCCATGGACATATAACTCTACTGTAAGATTTAAGGATGATAGCATCTTCTTGGATAAAATATTCCTGAGGTAAAATAATCCCCTGTACAGATCTTCAAGTGGAGACTAATCAGGACAACATTTTTATTTTAAAAAATACTTGTAAAGTGAAATGCATAGGCTGAAGTCAGATATAATGGGAGTAAGTAAAGTGCAGTGAAAGAAAGAACACGATTTCTGGTCAGGGGAGTATAGTGATATCAACACATCATCACATAGAGGTAGTGCCAGGACAGGTCTGATAATGAATAAGAAAGTAGGATTGTGATGAGCTGTTATAAACATTGGATACATTATTACAGCCCAGATAGAGACCAAGCCTCACCTACCACAATAGTACAAATTTATATAGGTATTAACTCAGTAGATGATGAGATTGAAACAATGATATTATAAAAGAAACTCAGATCATTAAGAGAGACAAAAATGTAACTATCATGAGAGAATGGAGCTAAATGGCAGCAAAAAAAGACGAAGAAATGTAGGAACTAAAAGGGAAGGCAATGCATTAGCATACAGGGCAATTTAATCACTGCATATGATTGGCTTATGAATCATGAAAGAAGGCTGTATATGTACACTGATGTGACCTACAGCACCAGAAAGTTTAAGATATTTTTTATTAACATAAGACAAAGATTTAAAAATCAGCAAAACATTTTTTGGTAGCATTTGTAGACTGTACATAATTTATTGGGAACTGCTGATTGAAACTGAAGAATTTTTAAAAAGGTAGGCAATTAAAAGAGACGGGGCTTGGATAAGTTGAAAGAACCAAAGATTGTTGAGCATTTAAAAGGGGGGTTAAGTAGTTGTTGGCTGGAACGGAGGAAGGTATACAGTAGAAGGCTTTGAGAGATGAATTAATTAAGATAAAAAGAAAAACTAAAATAGAATTTTATGGATAATGCATGATATGTTGAATTTAATTGAAAGAAGCAGAAAATGTAAAAATATGTACATACATGAATTAATCCTTGTTCCATAGATCATGAATAAGACATTTCATAATGATGTGGAACTTGTCACTTTAACATAAGTTTCCTTTACACAAAATAATTAATTAATTTATTTTTTTTACTACTTTATGTCTAAGATTTCACCTATTGAGTAGAAGGAGTTGTCATTCACAAATTCTTTTAATTTGCTTTTAAATGTTGCATGGCTATCTGTCAGACTTTTAATACTATTTCGCAAATGACCAAAGATTTTTGTGGCAGCATAATTGACCCCTTTGTGTGCCAAAATGACATTTAATCCAGAATAGTGAAAATCATCCTTTCTTCTAGTGTTGTTGCTATGCACTTTGCTGTTATTTTTGAATTGGGATGGGTTATTAGAGACAAATTTCATAAATGAATATATGTATTGTGAAGGTACTCTATTACCCTGAGTTCCTTAAACAAGTATCTGCAAGATGATCTTGGGTGGCTCTAGTTATTATTCTGATTACATGCTTTTGTGCAATGAATACTTTTTCTCTTAATGACTAATTGCCCCAAAACATGACACCATATGAAAGCAATGAATGAAAATAGGCATAGTAGTCTAATTTACTGATATATTTATCACCAAAATTTGCAACCTAACCATTTCAGCAGATCATCGATGTGTTTCTTCCAATCCAGTTAATCATCAGTGCACACACCCAGCAATTTTGAGTATTCTGCCTTACCAACAGACTTCTGTTCATAGTCTATATTTATGAATGGTGTTATGCCATTTACTGTACAGAATTGTATAAATTGCATTTTCTCAAAATTTAGTGAGAGTCCATTTGCAGAGAACCATTTAATAATTTTCTGAAATACATTATTTACAACTTCCTCAGCTGATTCTTGCTTGTTGTGTACGTGGGGTGCTATACTTGTATCATCGGCATAAAAAACTAGCTTTGCATCTTCATGAATATAGAGTGGCAAGTCGTTAATATATGTTGTTGTTGTGGTCTTCAGTCCAGAGACTGATTTGACGCAGCTCTCCATGCTACTCTAGCCTGTGCAAGCTTATTCATCTCCCAGTACCTACTGCAACTGACATCCTTCTGAATGTGCTTAGTGTATTCATCTCTTGGTCTACCTCTATGATTTTTACCCTCCATGCTGTCCTCCAGTACTAAATTGGTGATCCCTTGATGCGTCAAAACATGTCCTACCAACCAATCCCTTCCTCTAGTCAAGTTGTGCCACAAATTTCTCTTCTCCCCAATTCTATACAATACCTCCTGATTAGATATGTGATCTATCCATCTGATCTTCAGCATTCTTCTGTAGCAACACATTTCGAAAGCTTCTATTCTCTTCTTGTCCAAGCTATTTATCGTCCATGTTTCACTTCCATACATGGCAACTCTCCATAAAAGTACTTTCAGAAATGACTTCCTGACACTTAAATCTATACTCGATGTTAACAAATTTCTCTTCTTCAGAAACACTTTCCTTGCCATTGCTACTCTGCATTTTATTTCCTCTCTACTTCAACCATGATCAGTCATTTTGCATTCCAAACAGCAAAACTCATTTACTTCTTTAAGTGTCTCATTTCCTAATCAGATTCCTTCAGCATCACCCGACTTAGTTCTACTACATTCCATTATCCTCGTTTTACTTTTGTTAATGTTCATCTTATATCCTCCTGTCAAGGCACTGTCCATTCCCTTCAACTGCTCTTCTGGGTCCTTTGCTGTCTCTGACAGAATTACAATGTCATAGGCAGACCTCAAAGTTTTTATTTCTTCTCCATGGATTTTAATGCCTACTTCAAATTTTTCTTTTTTTTCCTTTACTACTTGCTCAATATACAGATTGAATAACATTGGGGATGGGTGTACAACCCTGTCTCATTCCCCCCCAACCACTCCTTCCCTTTCATGCCCCTCGCCTCTTATAACTCCATCTGGTTTCTATACAAATTGTGAATAGCCTTTCACTCCCTGTATTTTACCCCTGCCACCTTCAGAATCTGAAAGAGAGCATTACATTCAACATTTTCAAAAGCTTTCTCTAAGTACACAAATGCTAGAAATGTAGGTTCCCCTTTTCTTAATCTATCTTCTACGTTAAGTCGTAGTGCCAATATTACCTCACGTATTCCAATATTTCTACAAAATCCAAACCGATCTTCCCCGAGGTCTGCTTCTACCAGTTTTTCCATTGATCTGTAAAGAATTCATGCAGTATCTATCTTACCCCTAGTGAGATATGCCTCTACATCCTTACATTTGTCCTCTAGCCATCCCTGCTTAGCCATTTTGCACTTCCTGTCGATCTCATTTTTGAGACGTTTGTATTCCTTTTTGCCCGCTTCATTTAGTGCATTTTTATATTTTCTCCTTTCATCAATTAAATACAATATATCTTCTGTTACCCAAGGAGTTCTACTAGCCCTCGTCTTTTTACCTACTTGATCCTCTGCTGCCTTCACTACTTCATCCCTCAGAGCTACCCAATCTTCTACTGTATTTCTTTCCCCCATCCCTGTCAATTGTTCCCTTATGCTCTCTATGAAACTCTGTACAACCTCTGGTTTATTCAGTTTATCCAGGTCCCATCTCCTTAAATTCCCACCTTTTTGCAGTTTCTTCAGTTTTAATCTACAGATCATAACCAATAGATTGTGGTCAGAGTCCACATCTGCTCGTGGAAATGTCTTACAATTTAAAACCTGGTTCCTAAATCTCTGTCTTACCATTATATAATCTATCTGAACCCCTCCAGTATCTCCAAGCCTCTTCCATGTGTACAACCTTCTTTCATGATTCTTGAACCAAGTGTTAGCTATGATCAAGTTATGCTCTGTGCAAAATTCTAGCAGGCGGCTTCCTCTTTCATTTCTTACCCCCATTCCATATTCACCTACTATGTTTCCTTTCTTGCTTTTCTTACTGTTGAATTCCAGTCACCCATGACTATTAAATTTTCATCTCCCTTCACTGTCTGAATGATTTCTTTTGCCTCATTACACAGTTCATCACTCTCTTTGTCATCTGCGGAACTTGTACTACTGTGGTGGGTATGGGCTTTGTGTCTATCTTGGCCACAATAATGCGTTCACTATACTGTTTGTAGTACTTTCTCACAATTTTTTTTTCATTATTAAACCTACTTCTGCATTACCCCTATTTGATTTTGTATTTATAACCCTGTATGCACTTGTTCAGAAGTCTTGTTCCTCCTGCCACCAAACTTCACTAATTCCCTCTATATCTAACTGTAACCTATCCATTTCTCTTTTTAAATTTTCCAACCGACCTGCCCGATTAAGGGATCTGACATTCCACACTCCAATCCATAGAACACCAGTTTTCTTTCTCCTGATAATGACGTCCTCCTGAGTAGTCCCCGCCCGGAGATCCAAATGGGGGACTATTTTACTTCCAGAATCTTTTACCCAAGAGGATGCAATCATCATTTAACCATACTGTAAAGCTGCATGCCCTCGGTAAAAATTACGGTTGTAGTTTACCCTTGCTTTCAGCTATTTGCAGTACCATCACAGCAAGGCCGTTTTGGTTAGTGTTACAAGGCCAGATCAGTCAATCTTCCAGACTGTTGCCCCTGCAGCTATTGAAAAGGCTGCTTCCCCTCTTCAGGAACCACACGTTTGTCTGGCCTCTCAACAAATATGCCTCAATTGTGGTTGCATCTATGGTACAGGTGTCTGTATCGCTGAGGCATGCAAGCGTCCCCACCAACGGTAAGCTCCATGGTCCATGGTTAATATATGTAAAGAACAATAAGGGATGCACGACTGAACTCCATGGGACACCATTCATAATACCTTCCCAGTTAGAGGACTCTGCTGATTTTTGCAGACTATCTGTACCGTTAATTTCAACATTCTGCATTCTACCAGTTAAGTTTGAATTAAACGATTTGTGTACTGGCGCACTCACACCACAATACTTAACCTTATCTAGAAGAATTTCTTGATTCACACAATCATAAGCCTTTGAGAGACCACAAAATATCCCAATGGGTGATGTTTGGTTATTCAATGTATTTAACATTAGACCAGTGAAAGCATATATAGCATTTTCTGTTGAAAAGCCTTTCTGAAAACCAAATTGACATTTTGTTAGTACTTCATTTTTACAAATATGTGATGCTATTCTTCAATACATTACTTTTTCAAGAATTTTGGATAAAGCTGTCAGAAGTGAGATTGGGTGGTAGTTGTTAGTATCAGACCTACCTGCTTTTTTATGCAATGGTTTAACATTAGCGTATTTCTTTCTATCTGGAAAAATTGCCCTGTTTCAGTGAACTACTGCATATGTGGCTGAGAAGCCTACTTATCTGTTGGGAACAAACTTTTAGTACTGTGTTGGAAATGCCATCAGTTCCATGTGAGCTTTTACTTTTGAGTGAATTATTTTTCTAATTTCAGTAGGAGAGGTGGGTTGAAGTTATATTTTATCAAATTGCTTAGGTATTGCCTCTTCCACATACTGCCTTGCATTTTCTAATGAATAGATGGATCCTGTTTTCTCTTCAACACTTAAAAAATGATTATTAAAAATGTTTTGTACTTCTTACTTTTTGTCAACAAACTTTTCATTGTGTTTGATGGAAATACAGTCTTCCTGTGTTTTTGGTTGCCCTGTTTCTCTTTTAACAGTATTTCAAATTGTTTTAATTTTATCATCAGATTTGCTGATCTCAGACATAATGAACATACTTCTTGTCTTTATAATAACTTTTCTTAATACAGTGCAGTAGTTTTTATAATGGTTCTCTGTTTCAGAATCATTACTCCTCCTAGCTATAAGATACATTTCCCTTTTCTGTTTACAAGATATTTTTATCCCTTTAGTAAGCCATGCCTTTTTACATGGTTTCTTACAATTATATTTCACTGTTTTCTTTGGGCAACTGTTTTCAAATATACTCACAAATGTATCATGAAATAGGTTAAATTTTAAATTAGCATCATGTTCCCTGTACACCTCATCTGAGTCTAACTGTTGCAAGCTTTCCCTAAAATTTTGAATTATTAAATCGTTAATTGAACTCACTATTTTGGAGGACTGTTTTGAATTACTGTATGGAGCTATATCTTATACTGTAACTAGCTGTGCATCATGATCAGACAGATCATTCTTAACAGGAAATGTTTTTATTTGATTAAATTTATCTTGGTCTATGAAAACATTATCTATCAGTGTGTTGCTTTCCTGTACTACCCAAGTAGGAAAATGTATAACTGATGTCAAATTGAAAGAACCCACTAATACTAGAAGGTTAAGCTTTCTATCGGACTCTTTCAGAAAATCTTCATTGAAATCCCCACAAACAATAATTTGCTTTCCTCAGATAACACAACAAAGAAAAAATGGGGACCTATACACAGCTACAATTATAAAAGTGCCATTATTTAGTTTAAGCTCACATGCACATGCTTCTGTATGTTGCTGTATGCAAAATTTTTTAGTTTCCAAATTTTTCACACCATGACATATTTTAACACATTTGGCAACTCCTCCTTTCTCCATAGTGTCTCTACTTACATTTGCTGAAAGTTTTTATCCACCTACATTTACCATGTCCATACCTGTGACTATATGATGTTCAGATAGGCATCCATTCACCCTCAGTTTCTAAATATTCTAAACAAACAAGATGCTCACCTACTTTGTTTAATCCCCTGATATTCTTATGCAATATACTAACATTATTTTTCATTGTGCTTTTATGTGAATCTTGTGACACTATAACATTATTTTTCACTGTACTGTTATGAGAATCTTGTGATATTTTGATATCTCTAGTACCTGCCTGTTGAAATTCCCATTAAGCTTAATTTCTATCAATGTAGGATGATTGGACACTGATCTTAGCCTAAAAAAGTACTCCCATGAGTTGCAGTGCCCCCCCCCCCCCCCCAAAGATTTTGCTATCATTCCAGACAGTTTACCCTAGAGATGAAGCAGACAAAAGAGAGTACAGACATCTAAAAATGAGACTGGCCAAAAGTGCAAAATGGCAAAGTAGAAATAGCCAGGAGAAAAATTCAGTGCTATAGAAATATTAATATCTATGGAAAAGGTAGATCTTGCAGGTAGGAAAATTAATGAATCTTTTGTAAAATGAGAAGCAACTGTCTGAATATCAGGAGATGAGATGGAAAGCCAATACCAAGACAGGCAAAATACTCTCAGATTTTGAGGAGAATGTAATAATTCCAATTCCAAAGAAGCCAGATACTAACATTACTGAACTGTCAGTTTAACAAGTCAGGAGTGCTAAATACTGACTCAGACAATAGAAAATCCAGGATGGAATATAATAACATTATGAAAAGGATAGTTGCTACTCACCTTATAGCTGAGATGCTGAGTCACAGAAAGGTACAACAAAAAGAATGTCGGAAAGTTAGCTTTCGGCCAACAAGACCTTTGTTAAAAATAGACAACACACACACACACACACACACACACACACACACACACACACACACACAAATGCAGTTCACACACATGTAACAACAATCTTTGGCTGCTGGAACCAGACTCAGATTATTTAAAGAAGAATAGAAAAACAGGTAGAAGCCAATCTCGGGAAAGGTCAGTTTGGGTTCTGGAGAAATGTAGGAATAAACAAAGTACTAAGGCAGTGGAGAACTACAGTCTTTTGAGGCAGACTGAAGAAGTCAAGCCTACATTTATAGCCCTTATAAAATTAGAGAGAACTTTTCACAGTGCAGGCTCAAAAACACTCTTTGAAGTTGGATGGCAATAAGCATAAATTACAGGAAGTGAAATGGCATCAAAATTGGTTCAGAAAGTAGGCTGCAGTTGTAAGATTTGGAGGACTTGGAAGGGTGACAGCAGATGAGGTGAGAGTAAGACAGATTGTATCCTATTCCTCATTCTATTCAATCTGTGTGCTAAGCAAGCAGTAACGGAAACCAAGGTGGGTTGACAGGATACCTCCTGAGGCATCAAGAAATAATTTATTTGGTGGTGGTGGTGGTGGTGGTGGTGGTGGTGGTTGTGGTGTGTATGTGTGTGTGTGGGGGGGGGGGGGGGGGATATAGTGTATAGTGGAGGGAGGCTTGACTACAATAAACAGGTTCAGGTGGATGTAAGTTGCAGCAGTTCACACATACACATAACTTCTCAAATCTGAGACTACTGTCATCTATAAACGATTAAAATCCCTGTCCCTCCATTGTGCCTTAGGTTTTCTTAAAATGCACCAGGTAAAAGCCTGAATGATTCCTCAGACAAGAAGTCTTCTGATTGATTGCTTCATCTTATTGCATTATGGCTGTACTTGATGTCTGCTGACTTCATTTTCAGTGGAACATTTAACTGGAGTATTCTCTCCTTTCACCCCTACAGCCTTAAAACATGTAGTTCATGACCAGGTTACTGGCTACAAATAACCATTGAGGTGGATACCAATTAGGTGTCCAGAAATATTCTTGTGTGACCACTGCTCAAATAAAAGTGAAGAGTGACCTATAACTATTTCCAATGAGACAAGAAGAGACTGTAATGTATTCCATGCGCTTTTGAAATTTCAGTACTGTTTATGTGAGACATTCCGCTTACAGAAGAGTAAGCATGAGATTTTCGTGAAGTGTTAGAAGTTCTTCTCATATCTTCCTGCTAACAAAAGTGTAGAGCCTAAACATTTGGAACAAGCAGGTCATAATGGAGAGATGGAGTTTCATGCAACCCCCAAAAGATCTTTTTGGTGCTGTTGCTCATCTGAAAGCACATTGAATATGAAGACACCAACCAGATACTTGATGACTGACTGCTTGCATTCGGCATTGAGCTCAGAACATATTGCAGTCCAAAACTCAAGCATTTCTGGCTACTAAAATAATGAATATTAATTATCCACCAACATAAATTATCCATATCCACATACACGCTCCTGTTCAGTGCATGGTGGAGGGTACCATGAACCACTACTAGCCATTTCCTTTCCAGTTCCACTTGCAAAGAGAGCGAGGGAAAAATGTTTATAAGCCTCTGTGTATGTCCTAATGTCTCTCATCTTATCTACAAGGTCATTACATGAAATGTACGTTGGCAGCAGTAGAATCGATCTGCTGTCAGCCTCAAGTGCCGGTTCTCTAAATTTCGGCAATAGTACCTCACAAAAAGTATGTCTTTCCTCCAGGGATTCCTGTATCAGTTTATGAAGTATCTCCATAATATTAATGTGTTGATTGGACCTGCTGGCAACAAATCCAGCAGCATGCCTCTGAATAACTTCTAAGTCTTCATTTGATCTGAAGTGATGGGTATCCTAAACACTCGAGCAGTATTCAAGAATAGGCTTCACTAACATTCTACATGCAGTCTCCTTTATAGATGAGCTACATTATCCCAAAATTCTCCCAATAAAATTTGAAGTCAAGCATTTACCTTCCTTACTACCAACTTGACATGCTCATACTGCTTAGCAACATTACGCCTAGATATTTAATCAGTGTAACTGTGTCAGCAGCACATTACTAATGCTGTATTAGAATGTTACAGGATTCTCTTTCCTACTCATCTGCATTAACTCACACTATTCTACAGTAGAAATTTTTTCTAAGTCACTTTGTATCCTGCTACAGTCTCTCAACATCATCATCTTCCCATACACTACAGCATCATCAGCAGCCATAAATAGCTGTTCATCATGTGTGTGTGTGTATGTGTGTATGTGTGTGTGCGTGTGCGTGTGTGTGTGTGTGTGTGTGTGTGTGTGTGTGTGTGTGTGTGTTTGTAGCACAGTTAACACAGTTATTGTCAGTGTAGAAAGGTCTGCTTCTACAATCCCAGCTATATATACACTCTCCACATCAGCTTGTGATGCATTTTGGAGGGTACCCCTGACACTCTCTCATAACAACTCCCTTCCTATTTTCCTGTTTCACTCATGAACTATGCATGGGAAGAATGGCTGTCATTAAGCACTACTTGAGCTTCAGTTCCAGATTTTACAGTCATGGCCATTTGTTGAGATGTGTAAGAGAGGAAGTAAAATATTATGCGACTTTTCTTGGAACTTACTGTTGGAATATTAATGGTAAACCTCTCTGTATTCAAAATGAAATTTTTTGTAGTTCCTGCCACTGGAATTTGATGATAGTATCTGTAATGCTATCATGCTTACCAAACAGCTTGCGACAGATCATTATTTCACCTTTGTATGTTCTTTATCTCCTCTATTGATCATACCTGATAAGCATATGAAACATATACTCATTTATGTGAGTGATAGAACCTAGTACACTGTCCTGGACAGCAAGTGTTCATTACAGTCATAGATGACAACAGGTATGCCTTAATGTAATGGTCATGTGTTTGAATGAAGTGTCAGGATGAGCAGCAAAACAGAGACTACTTTCTGGTGAAGCTGTTGTGTGCTTAAAAGTGTCATCATTGATCATCTGTAGGGAGATTCAGTATTACACAGATAGAATTTATGTTTGATGCAATAGATGGCAGGCGAATGGCAACTTGCATAAATGTGGATAAATGTAATTTATTGGAATGCATAGAAGAGTAATTTCTGTAATCTTTGAATATCACTGGTATGATGCTTGATTAAGTCATGTTGATGAGATGCAGGGTTGACTCTGTTTTGTTGAGAGAGTTTTGATTTTGTCAGTAAGTGCAATGGAAATGCTCTGTGAGCTTAGTAGGAATCCTCGAACGGAAAAGACAGATCGCTCCCTAAAATACTATTGAGAAATGGAGAGAACAAGCATTTGTGATGAATGGCAGAATGATTCTGCTGCTTCCAATGTTTATTTTTCATAAAGACCATTACAAAAAATATGGAGTTTGACTCTCACATGGAGGCATACTATCAGTCTTTTACCCATCACTGCATGTGCTGGTGCAACAGGAAAGGGAATAGTTAGTGATGGTGCAAAATACCTTCCTACCCAAACTGTACAATGGCTTGTGGGATATGTATGTAACTTGAGATATAAATGTAAGTTTGTATGACTCCACCCAATATTCTGCAGCAATGTTTTTCACTCCATATCTCTCCTTAGCTGGAACTGATGGTAATTTGTTGTGTCAAAAGTTTGCATCCTTCCTTTGATCTTGTCAGACAACTTTGCTTATAGTTCTCTAACATATATGTTCAAAAGCACAGAACCAGCATAATTTCCATTTGTTGCATGGTCTGTACAGTAATGTGCACATTTTCCTCTGTCTTGATTTAAACATTTTTCTTGGAACTGCACAAAATAAATTGCCACTATCACCAAAGCAAAATCTTCTTTTAATCTGCCACAAAGTTTCATATCAGTGCACACTTTGCTTGAGTGTGAGAATTTCATTCTGGAAACAGTAGCCAAGACTGTGGCTAAGCCATATTTCCACAGTGTCCTGTCTTCAAGAGGGCTAGTCCTGCAAGTTACACAGGATAACTTCTGTGAAGTTTGGAAGGAAGGAGATGAGGTACTGGTGGAAGTAAAGCTTTGTGGATGGGTCATGTATTGTGCTTGAGTAACTCAGCTGGTAGAACACTTTTCTGCAAGTGGCAAAGTCCTGGGTTCAAATCACAGTCTGGTACAGAGTTTTAATCTGGTAAGAAGTTTCATGTCAGTGCACAGTCTGCTGCAGAGTGAGAATTTCATTCTGTAAAATCTTGCTGTTCCCAGGGAGGAAAGCTTTTATTTCTGAATTTTACTTTGTCTGCTTTTACTTGAAATGGTATTCATGAATCTTTTTTCCCCACAACAAAGAGAGGTATAGAAATGGAAAAGGAATGTTGCAATATATTGCAACCAAAACTATAGATGCAGAAGAAAGCAGAAATCATTCATATAAGATCTTAATTACAGTCAAGATTAAAAATTTTTAAATAGTGAAATGTTTCCTGTGGTACCTCAAAGAAACTCTAACACATAGTTCTTTCATGAGGTTATCAAAGGAAACTCATAATACAAATGTCACTTGACATGATCAGTGAGTGAAGGAGCACTGAGAAAAGAAGATTGGATTTGGTGAATGTTCATGATTCATTTGCTTAACCATATAATCCACAACGTGTCAGAAGTGCCATCCTTATATAGCAGAGCTCAGTCTGGCTGTGTGCTGATATAAGATAGTCATCTGTTATAATATTTGAGGCAGAGTTGTTCACTAAGTTCTTGAAAAGAGATAGGAAAACAAATTATTTTGGTAAAATACATTTTTATTTTTCAACTTAATCCCCTTTTCACTCTATACACTTTTTAAATGTTGCTCCAAATTTTTTTGAGCTGTGCAAAATGTTGGATTTCTGAAGGTCTGCAAACTGGCCATCAGTTTGGGTAATGTCCTCCTTGTTTGATGTGAACCATCATCTGCCAAACTGTTTTGTCAGGTTACAGTGATAGAGGAAGGTCTTTTTATTTTCCAAATGAGGACTCTTTCTTTGATTTCTTTGCTTTCTTTGCTTAACCAGTGCAATAACAATGCATAATAATCTCCAGTTATTGTTTGTCTCCTTTTCAAGTAACTGATGTATATGATTCTTGTGTGCATCCCAAAAAACCATGGCTGTCACCACGCCAACTGATTTTGCGTTCTATGGAGCCTGTTTGCCTGCAAAGACCCACTGTTTTGATTGTTTGTTAGTCTCGGGAGTGTAGTAGCATATCTGCTATATGGTGAATTCCTTACAAAGGCTTTTGCAATATGTACAGTTATCTACTTGACACAATATCCTTACCACTCATTTCTGCTGAATAAACACTTTATATACATTAGACGCATTACCTCAGATGATAACTCCAGGACAACAGGAAGCAAAATTAATCAATTTGTTCCAACAGCCTTCTCTTTATGTCAATGGCACAACTGCTGAACTGTGATTCTTAATTGGTTTATCTCTTAATTAGTTTATCTCATTTTATTTTAACTTGTTATCCAGCTTGACCCCAATGAATTTTGCATAATGAATTTCATTTAGCATATGACCAATGATGTCTGTTTTGATGCTACCCAGGTCAGTATTGCAGGTCTGAAATTGCATAACATGAGTCTTCATGAAATTAAGACTTAAACAGTTTGCTGTAAAAACATTTGTAGGCCTGTTCAGCAATCACCTGAGCTGTATCTGCTCAGGTTAGTGTGGACCCTAGATTAATGCTCTTGTGTCATCATCAAACACTACAGTTCCCACCTTTTAAAGTTATTTGGAATATCATTTATGTAGGTTAGAAACAAGAGTGGGTCCAGCACCATCCTTGTGGCACTCCACATTTTCGTTCCTCCATTCTGAAGGTAGTTTCATGCCTGTGACACAGTCTGTTAATGAGACTGCAAGCTTTCTGTTATGAAGGTAAGACGCTATCCATGCAAGAGGGATAACATTAATGCTATAACACTTCATTTTGCCAAGCAAAATTTTGCAATCAATACAATGAAAGGCTTTGGCAAGATAACAGAATATACCAAAACGATATTTTTTCTTGTGTAGCTCTCCCAAAATTTCATTTGTGAGATCTTGTACTACTTTTTGTGTGGAAAATCCTTTGCAAAAGCCAAATTGATAGGCAGTTATTAAGTTCTGCTCAGTTAAATGAGTCAGTAGTTTATTACAAACCACTCTCTCAAACATTTTTAAAATATTGAAATGAGTGATATTATTTATGCAGATTAAAAACAAAAGTGAGTCCAGTACCAGTCCTTGTGGCATTCCACTCCACATTGTTGTTTGCTTGTCTCTATTTTTGTAGATGGGTTTTACAACAGCATATTTAAATCTCTCAGGAAGTATTCCCTGAGTCATTGAATAATCATAGAGGTAGCTCAAGAATAGTCTTATCAAGTCAGCACCAAAGTTTAATATTCTATTTGAAACCTCATTGTAGCCAGGAGAATTACTACCTTTTTAGTGACGTAATGAAATTTGTAATTTCCTAAGGGGTTGTATTTTTGAAACTAATGTCTGTCGGTGCTGCAACCAGTGTGTATGCAAATAAATCTAACGCATTTGTATTTGATTTTTATTAGTGCCACTGTGAGGAACAACCTGATAGCCAAAAGTTTGAAAGTGTCATCAATTCTGCCAGACATATTTTTTGAGGACTTGGTTTCATTTGAATGATAAGTTTTGTCTTTTTTTTGTTTAATAATGTTCTAAATAGTTTTTGCCTTATTTGTGGAGTGTTTTAATTTTTTAGTGTTGTTCATGAGTTTCACATTTATAATGACACACTGAAGGATCTTACCATACAGGTGGACATAAAGTTTCAAATCTCAATTACAACTTGTCATATGAATTAGATATAGTTTCCTCATCCTAGAACAAAATACCTTAATTCCAGTAGTTATCCACTCCATATCCTTACTCCCGTGTTCAATTTTTCCCCAATTTGTTTTAGGGAAAACAAGACTCAAATTAGCTTTGGAATATATTTAAGAAAAAGTTAATTATTTTTATCAACACTGTCTGCTTTATAAATTTCTCCCCAAGAGTCTTCTCATAATTTCAGTCTAAACCCCATGATTGAGTTATGATTATGTGATACAGTACATTTCTTCTATGACTGATACCTAACTGACCAGTATACTTCCTTTTAAACATTTGTGCATCATGATCACCCTATCGGTTTTACAGCTAAATCACTGCAGGTTGTTGGATCTCTGTTGCACTATGTTCTTCTGCCCATTAGGGAATTGTAGTGTGAAAAATAACCCAGAGGTGGGCATCAACAACAGTGAACATTAGCTTTTACCAAGTTTTTGTTATAACTTCAAGTTGAACAAATATATTTCAAGAAAGACACAATACATGAAAGTCACAGATCAAGTAAACAGAGTAAGACGTGTGTACACTTTAACAGTCAAATCATAACTGAGTCCGAGTCTAGCAGCCGCTGAGTGGCTGGCCGCTTAGGTGGCGCTGCTGCTGCATGGCTGGCAGACAGCACTGCATGTAGAAGATGCGCGTAACTGCGCGGCAGCACTTTGAAAGATTGGAGAGTCACAACAGTTTTCAATATACTAGTCAAGATTTTTCAGGATTCTGGTTATATGCTGTCTTGAGGTAAATTAGCATGTGATAATTCTCAGTATTAGTTTATGTATTTGCTTGATGTCCTACGTTAGTCTTGACCTTCAATCAGATGTGGACCATATATCGTTGAGCAGTATTCTGCTATTATTCTGTGAGTGTTTTACAAGTGCTCTCCATGATAGGCTAGTGTAGTTCCGTAGTAACATTCCTATAGAGGCAACACTTCCATTAGTTTTATTTGCAACTTCATATCTCCATATACAGTATAACCCCACTTTTATGTTTCCAGAAATGATGGTTTCCCACTGTTTACGAAATTTTTTATTTGCTCCTGTCAAATTTCCTATGTGTACAATGTTAATTTGCATCCAATTTTGTGTTAACAACATCATAATTTTCCCACAATTTATGGCTTATGAAATAACGTTCATGGAGAAAGAGCTGATGTAATTGATGTAAAATAATGCTGGTATGGTGTTGACCATCAAGTAGTGTTTACAAACACATGATTAAATTTCTTGATACCATGGTGCTCTACTCAGTATATCTGAACCGTTATGATCAATCACAACCATTTCCAAACTGTCTCTATTGCACATGTGTAGGTTCCTGATTGCTGTGACCGTCATGGCACCTTTGTCCAACTTGTTTAGTGTGTTCTGTTATTTGGCCGCTTATTGCATTAATTGACAGCTTTTCCGACTGCATTACTCAGACAGACATTTTTGGTTTAACCACAGCACCAACTACGCAAGCTTAACAAGACATGTTTTGAGAATTTATTCTGATTGCCAAGTGCAATATTTATGTACGCATTTTTTGTAATGTTTCACAAACAAACAATATGAGTGATATCAGAACGATAACTTCACTCTGGAATGGAGTGTGATATGAAACTTCCTGCTAGACGAAGACGTGAACTCTAGAATCCTGAGTCCAAATCTCAGTCTGACACACAGTTTTAATCTGTGTGCTAGACTAAGACTCAGTCTGTCACACAGTTTTAATCTGCCAGGAAGTTTAATATGAGTGATCGTTTGCATATGTGTGTTTTTCCACATAACTGAGGAGTCACAGTACCTCAAAACCTCAAAAAGGCAACTACACTGCAACATATGCAGAATAACGCATATGCAAACACCACATAAAATACTTATGTAAACATTTAGGTCTTGACAACGAGAAAATATTCTTGAAACATGTTGTGCTAAGCATGAAAAAATATGTAATGATTACAGTGTTTCATTGTGTAAATAATGAATAACAGCTGCAGGCTTTCCAAAAACATCAATTATTATGGGTGAAATTAAGTCAAATGTTTCTACTTCTCAGACAGATACCAGTTACAGTTACACCAGCAGTTTTTGTCAGATAATAAATCTTTGTTAGATAATAAATAAGTCCCTGACAAGTACTTTGGCACATATTATGTACATTTATCATACATAATGTGCGAAAATGCAAAGGGGGATCCTGTATGTAACTTCTACTGCTTAAAATGTTATTTCCCAACTCTGACATTTTACACCATTTTTCTTAAAGTCCCTTGAAAAGTGTAAAAGTGGGGTTTCACTGTATTTTACTCCCTGGTTTTTGTAGCCTATATGTGCTAGGCTTCACTTTATTACTTGTTTGTACTTAGTCAAAGGTGATTATACTTTCACCTTTTGTGAAGTGGACAACATTTTAGTTTCCTACAGTTAAGGGTAGTCACTAATCTTGGCACCAGGTTAATATTTTGTCCTGTTGCTGTATTTTTATCAGAAAACACTTATTTTCTATTCATGGCCATCTTATTTATCCGTACTATCAAATAAACTGGCAGTGCAGTGCCCATGAGATCATTATAAATTTTGCAATTGTAAATAAGATCTTAGAAGCTACTTTTAATGCTTCTTGTTAATATGAATGTAATGTAACTGAAGTGACATGAGGGGTTGTGTTGGTGTTGGATTAAATAAGGTACTGTAAAGGGGTGGGGGTGACTTTGAACAGCTAGATGACTTTGAACAGCAATTGAGCATCTTCTTAAAAGATGCCCTCTGATGTGTAAATATGGAGCTAATGTCAGAGTTGCTAAATATCTCCAGTAATCGATACTTTCAGATTGATATGACAGTCAATATAAGATAACGTTGTATACCAGTGCCAGAAAATAAAATAATTTTCTGGAATGTAAGTTCCTTCACAAAACATTTGCCTATTTTAGAAGCATTTTTGAGTTTAGAATTTGAAACGAATTTTTATGGGCAAGGTTAACACTTGAATGAACATTTACAGAAAAGTGTTATATTTATTCTTTGGTGGTGTAAAAAAATAAATGTGAAGGCTTGTCTTTCAAGGGGTGACTTTGAACAGAGCCTTCCCTGTTCTTTGACACATCAGCTCCATGGAAAATATGTTTTGGTGAAGTTTACTTCAAAGAAAAGTGTAAAATATTGTGTTGCACATGTTATCCTGATGATTAAATTACCCTTCTGAGGAAATGGCATTCCAAGGTGGAATCAGATGAAGTTTTTTGTGTGGCTAATGTTCCCAATATGTCAGGTTTTGAGAAAGATGACATTTGTAGGATTCTACCTGATTCTAGGATAGACAGAAGGGGAAGGCTTCATTTTGAGCTTAAATTTGATGTCTATGACATCTGCTAGAGTGGAAACTCTTCCCTGACAGCTTCCTTTCCTGTGCAATGTTTACACTATATTTCTTTAAAATGTGATAACTTTTTTTTTTCATTAATTTTATTAAAGTCATATAGACTGTTTTTAAAAGCTCTGATTTTAAATAACTTTCTTATTTCATAACTAGCTCACCACCCATTTCCATTATTAGGAAAATTAAACTGTAATCACACAAACATTTTTCTAAATAAGTTACTTTCAAAACTATATTTATATACAAAATATCATGCTGTTTCATATGATCAGGATTTCATTTAACAGTAATTGACATGACTCCCACAGAATAGTCAAATGTTTCCATGTTCAAACTGACCCCATTCCATAGGGTGAAATTTTAAAAAAAAACTAAGTGTGGGAGATAAAAATGTATAATATGCTTTATCACATTCAGCAACACCTCTTGCAACTTCCCATAAAGTTTTGTGTCAATATCTTGAGAAGTTTCTGTTTAATTTACAAAAATGAATTTAAAACGTTCAGAGTCACCCCATTTTATGATAACCATATGCATCTTTTCTGGTTATACTATGAATTGATTAAAATATTTTAGAAATGATTTTATTAGCTAGGTTTACGGACTAATATATCAACAGAATTTATCAGTTTTTGAAAAACAATGTACTTTGATAGATAAAAAAAATCCACGCACCAAGCAGTTGCAGGAGAATAAACATATAAAAAATTTATTATGTATGCAAGCTCTTGGAGCCAATGGCTTCTTCTTCTGGCAGAAGGGCTGAAGGGGAAGAAAGGAAAAAGACTTAGGAAGAAGGGTAGTATTTGGAAAATGTCACCCAGAACCCTAGGTCAGAGTAGACCGATTGGATGGCATGAGAAAGAAAAACTGATTGTTGAAGACTGCACCATGAGATTTGAATGCCTGAGAGATTAATATTGGAAGATAGGATAATATGCAAGACAGAGATTACTGCTAAAACATTGTGCATGAGTTAAAAAGAGCCAAAAACGAAGTGCATTGTGTGTGATAGAGGTGGGTGGGGATGACGAAAAATAGACAGATCAGAAAAAGAAAGATGCAGAAAACTAAAATGTCCTAAAGGAAGGAATACTTACTGTGAAAAAATGCTAAGACCAAAGAAATTAACATAATTTATGTTAATTTCTACTGTGAAAAACTGTGGAGACCAAAGAAATTTATGTGAATTATGTTAATGTCTTTGGTCTTCACAGTTTTTCGCAGTGGCTACTCCTTTTTCACACTGTTTCCATTTCATAAAATTTTCATTTTCCATTCTGTCTATATTTCTCTGTCACCTGACAATCTCTATCACATACAATGCTCTTAGGTTTTTGCACTCATTAACTCATGCAATGTTTCAGCAGTAATCTCTGTCTTCCATATTATCCTCTCTTCCACCTTTAATCTCTCAGATTTTCAAATCTCATCTGGTGACTTCTAAACTCTGCCCCTTTTCCTAAACCTCACCAGTCGTTCTCCTTCACCCCTCTTCCTTCCACTTCAACCCTTCTGCCAAAAGAAGGAGCCACTGACTCCAAAAGCTTGCATATCTATAACCTTCAGATTTTTTAATCTTCATGCTTTCTTCACACCCTTGTAGTCCTAGTTGTTAATTCTTCATTTTATATTTTTAAGATACTGTATTTCTTTCTGTTTCTTCAGCCTTTGTAATTTATATAATAATTCATTTGCTATTTTCATACTATTTTTCTATTATTTGATAACTTATATTTGTATGCATAAAAATTACTCAGAAAAATTCCCAAACATTCTCTGTTTAATAGCTCTCTCCAACAACCCCCTGGATTTAGTCATATTCCCAACATGTTCAGAGTCATTAGATTTGTTTGTCTACATTCAGAATTGTTTTGAAATTCCATTGTCCATCATGTGATAAATTATTTTCAATTTCATCTGGAATATTTAGATACTAAATAAAAGTCACTGTATTTAACTTTTACAGTGATTAATTGTTACAGGTAGAGGTGGTTACCTAAATGGGAATCTTCCGCCTGGAGTGTATTCTACATTTCCAGGAACTGAACAACAAATGGTTACAGACAGCAAAGTTGTTGACATGTTGGACATTCCTGGTAAAGGTCGCTGTTATGTATACATTGCAAGGTACAGTGAAAATGTAGCTTCCTAAGTTACATTTTTTATTAACTTGAAAAGAACAGTCAGACGTTATTACTTTCAAAAACAGCTGCCTGTAGAGTCATTGTAGCTTGCCTTTATGATAAGTGTGTCTGTGTAGTATGCCTCTATGTGTTTTGTGACAAGTCTAGTTAAGTGAAAATATGACTCAGAATTTTTTTTTCTTATTCCACATCTATGAGGACCATTTAACTTAGGATATGTGGAGGAAATATTATTATATCTCTCTTCTTAGAAGTATGTGTGATGGTGTAATGTGTTATTCTTTATGACAATTTCTACGTCTTTATGGCTCTCCTCAGAATGCTTTCTGGGAGTCACATTTTTTTCTGATCCATAGTTTGCTGTGACTTTTTGCAGTTTTCAGTCCCTTGGCAGTGTAAGAAGTTTAAGCTTCTAAGTCAATGCAATCAAAAGAAACGGCCATATATGTCATATTGTGCTGCTTACAAACTCACTCATCATAACTTATAGAAAATAGATGAACTGTTTATAGACAAAATTAAGTTTGTACATAACCCTCAAAATGCTAAACCTGCTTGCAGTTGTCCAGTTATTTTAAAAGCAGCAGTTGATTTTTTACCACCTCCAGCAGTGTTAAGTGTGGGCAGACAGTGAAATTGCAGTGCCAGTAAAATGCCACTGTCTGTTTGTGCACAGGAAACTCATTGAGATAGTGCACATTTGATTTGTGCCAAGTTGTAACAATTTTTGTGGAAGAGATGTCATGGATACTGAAGTTCAGGTGCCTAACTTGATTTGTCTGATTGGGTGTGTGCCCTGTGGATCAAGGTCTTTAGCTCCATTCCTCTTCGGAGGATAGTGGCAGATATAGCCTGACCAATACCTCCAAGTCGATACCTGCCACCATTCTGCTCAGAAGAGTGGTGTTTTAAAGACCTTGAGGTACAGGGTATACATCCTATCAGACAAAGAGAGCTTGGCCTCTGAACTTCAGCATTTTCTGGACGTCTTCCACAAAAACAGCTACCCCACAGCCCAAATCTAATGTGCACAACATCAAGCAGCTTCCAAGCAAAAAGAAGAAATAGAAGAGGACAAACCAAAGGCTTTAGCATGTGTAATCTATCCAGGGACCACCTCTTTGAAGATCAGCGGAATTCTAAAGAAACTTGGTGTTGAATGTGTAGCATGCATAGTTATTCCAAGACAAGTAGCCACTAGGCAGTGTGTAGTATTTGTACAACTTAGGATAGATGCCTGCCTTTTATAAGCCTATCTACAACATCCATTGTGAGTGTGGTATGCATTACACTGGTCAAACTATTTGAATGCTGGAAGTTCAATGTGTGGAACAACAATGTTACACTAGGCTCTGACAACTTGGTAAATCTGCAGTACCTGAGCACTGTGTGAAATATAAGCACGCCATGAAGTGTTATGAGATGAAAATACTTGTGCAGACTCCCAGGTTTTGGGACAGCATCATCCAGGAGCCAATTGAATTCAGGGTGGGGAGAAACCTGAACAGTAAGGATGCTGGCTACAAACTGAGCAAGCCATGGGACTTCATGTTCAAATTATTGAAAGAGCCATGGCATCTGCATTTTGTGAACAGAGTATGCAACCAGAAAAATGAAGGTAGCATATCTTCAGCCCATGCTCCATTGGCAGAGGAGACATCAGACACTCTTAAACTATTTGTGAATGATTGGGGTTGTGGAATTTGGTATGGATAGCATGACAGAACCAATTGCCTGTCAACGGGGAGTAAGTCATTGGGGTAGGGGGCAGATATAAATGAAGGAGAAGCTCTCACTACAGCTCAGTATGTCAAAACACCTGATGACTTTGGTGAGGTATATTG
Organism: Schistocerca americana; assembly: GCF_021461395.2. Classification (NCBI taxonomy): domain Eukaryota; kingdom Metazoa; phylum Arthropoda; class Insecta; order Orthoptera; family Acrididae; genus Schistocerca; species Schistocerca americana. The sequence continues at coordinate 321,084,406 of NC_060126.1, read as the reverse complement.
ATGAAATATTGTGCTAATCAGATATGATCATCCTGCTGAAAAATGGAAGCGTTAAATGTGCAAACACCTTCATCTCTGCGTAACTACTGCAGCCTACATCCATTTTCACCTGCTTTATGATACTGAAGCTTTGATCTCTCTCTACAACTTTTACCCCAACACTGCTTCCATTACCAAATTGACAGTTCCGTGATGCTTCACCAAGTGATCTGTCATTCGATCCCTTCTTTTTGTCAAGTTGTACCACAATTTCTTTTCCTCAGTACATCTTCATTAGTTATTTGATCTGATTTTCAGCATTCTTGTGGAGCATCATCACATTCTGAAAGCTTCTATTCTCTTCTTGTCTGAACTGGACATGTTATATGGCAAAAATAATCATTAGTAGAGAATACAATATGTATTTCTCCTTGAATTTTTGTGTAAGCAGTATCTTCTGGATATGGAGAGCCATTCTTTAATAATCTTGTCCCATTGATGCCATCATGAAGGGGAGCATTCAGGTACTTACAGATTTGTAACAACTCATTGTATGTGAAATTTAAAATTTTCCCAGTGAATTAAATATTCGAAGAAATTTCAGGATTGCAGCCGGTCTTCATTAACTTCATTCCATGATATTTCAACTGCACACCTGCTAGTCATCTTCAGGTGAGCTGTCAAAGACTGATGAAGACATTCTCTGCCCCGCAGTGTCTAGCGCGCTGATAATATTGCCGCTTGTGTCAGAGTCATGGTGACAGAAGGACCACAGAACCAGTTGGCAGTGCCCTCACTGGTGGAACTGCAAGGATCAGCTGTCTATGGTGTTGCCACTTGCTGCGGTTATTGGAGTATTCTGATGTCTTCATATGTAGCAAATCTTGGAGATGATGGGATTCCACGTATTATCCACCTGTTAGCTGCCTTCATGGTTCATTAGATTTTCTGTGATGCATACTTCAATGGATTCTTTTATAATGGAGTCCCAAAAAGGTGTTGATGTGTGCAAAATTTATGTTTTGTCATACTCCATTGAATGTCTGTTGGAGATTCAATGTTCTGCAAGTGCGGAGTTGCTGGGTTTCAGAAGGTGAGTGCAAAGTTTATGTTCTGTAAAATGTTCCCCACTGTGCTTGTCATTTGTCCTATATAGGCCATACCACACTGGCAAGATATTTAGTACATTCTCTCCTTCTGCAATAACAAATTATCTTTCACTGATCCCAGCAAGTCCAAAATCTTAGATGGTGGATGGAAAATCACTTTCACCTGAAAATTATGAAGAATTCTTACTAATTTGCAGGAAATATTTCCAATGATGGGAGGAAAAGCTAGGAACTTTGCTGGCATGTTCTCTCTTATCCACTTCCTGGTTCTTAGTTTTAGCTGAGAATGTCCTGTTAATTTGCTGGGTCGAGTATCCATTGTTTCTGAACAAATGTGCAAGCTCTTTAGGCAAACCAACTGCATCCAACACTGTATGGGCTCTGTTTGCAAGGGTTTTAAGAACACTCTTGGTTTGGAATGGGTGATGGCAACTCGAGGAGTGCAAGTACACATCAGTGTGAGTGGGGTTTTGGTAAACATAATGTCCCACAAAGTCATCACTCTTCCATCTAACCAAAACATCCTGGAATGGGAGACATCCATCTTTCTCTAATTCCATGGTTAATTGAATGTTCTCGTGAATGGAGTTAAGATGATGTAAGAACTCCATTAACTTATCTTCTCCATGAGGCCCACTTCAAAAGTATCATCCACATATTTCCAAAAAACAGTTGGTTTAGAAACCACTGATTTGAGTGCTCTTTCCTCAAAATCCTCCATGAAAAATTTAGACAATAGGAGAGACAATGGGCTGCCCATGGTGACACTGTCAGTCTATTCAAAATATTCTTTGGTAAACATACAATAGGTTGAAGTAAGAGCATGTTGAAACAAAGCAGTGATGTCTGACTGACAATGTTTACCAATTAGCACCAAGGACTCAACAAGAGGTACCTTTGTAAAAAGAGATACTACATCAAAGCTTACTAGAAGATCCAAACTACTTAGGTGGAGAGCCCCCATTCTGTTGTTAAAATCGGCAGAGTTCTGCACATGATGTGGAGATTTGCCAACCAATGGTCTCACCAAGAAAGCAAGTTATTTGGCTAAACCATATCTGGGGATTTCAATATTACTCACTATAGGGTGTAAAGGAAGACTTTCTTTGTGCACTTTAGGAAGACCATAAATCTGAGTGGTACGCTGCCATGTGGTCTTAACTGCGTGATGGTCTCTGGAGGTAATGAGGAAGAATTCAGGAGTGTACACATCTTCTGTTGCACAGGTGCTGTAGGCTTGTGATCAGTCTTGCTATATGTAGTATCACTAAGTAGACCATACATCTTCTCCAAATACAAACTACAAGGTAACAGAACAGTTCAGTTACCTTTATCAGCCTTCAGCACTGGGCAGCGTGGTCCTTCTGTCACCATGACTCTGACGCATGTGCGGCAATACTATCAGTATGCTTTATATGATGGAGGGGGGAATGTCTTCATCAGTCTTTGATGGCTCACCTGAAAATGACTGGCAGGTGTCCAGTTGAAATATGTAATGAAGTTAACGACTACCTGCTGCAATCCTGAAATCTCTTTGAACAAGTTAGTGTACAGATTAAAAGAGTCCAGCAGCTGTCGGGAAATGCATTAACAATTAACTTCAATAATTAATGCAGTCTCTAACAGCTGTTTCACATTGTTTACATGTACTGCAGCTTATACCACATTCTCGAAGTATACGAAGATCATACCTCACAATGATTTTCTCGGAGTCCAATTTATCTTCCATGTCTTTGATATTCTTGAAATTCAAAATATCATTTTTCCACATCCTATCTGTCTCTTTCAACTGCTTTATGCCACTGTGGAACTAAGACCTGCATGGTAGAAGTCAGATGCAGCACATAAAAGCCACTGTTTAGCAGCCTTCACAATAGAGTCATAACCTTCAAATCTAGTTGTATGAAGGGATTCCTTCAGTTTGCTGAAGAGGTGGTAATCATATGCTGCCAAACAAGGGATGTAGAGCGGGTGTTTCACTGTTGTCCATCCAAGCTTTTTGAAGTTGGTATTTGCTTAATTAATGATGTGACCACATATTATCATGCAACAGCAAAACATTATGTTTTTGCTGTTGATGTTGAGCATGACACATTCAAATATGATTTTTTTCAGAGTGTCACCTACCTCAGGCAACAGTCCTTCTGAATCAAAAGCCATGGAAGCCATCACATTTCCTGCTGAAGACGCAGTTGTGAATTTATTCCTCTTCGACAAATTTGCATGATGCTATTCCATTACCTGTCTTTCTTCTCCAGGTCAGAGTGGTGCAAACAGGTTTCATCTCCTGTCACAATTCTTGCAAAGAGGTCATCTCCATAACTCTTGTATTGTTCAAAAATTTCTTTTCGCAGTGTGTTTTTTTTTTTTTTTTGTGATCATTTGTCACCAGTTTTGGAAACTGCCTGGCACAAACCTCATTCAACTTCAACTGTCTCCTTATTCTGCACACACTCACTTCTCCTGTTCCCACTCGTATTGATAGTTCATTAATTGTTAAGTATTGTCATCCAAAATCAAATTGTGAATACGGTGCACATTGCCAGGAGTCTTTGCAGTGCTTGGTCTACCACTGTGCTGAGGGTACCAGGTATTGACATACCCACTTACACCAGATAATCTACCTGCCCAAAGACTAACTGTACTTTGACCAACAGCTTAATATCCTTACACCTTCTTCAATCTCTTGTAAATATTTGTGTTGTCTCATTCCCACAACACAGGAACTCTGTAACACCACATTGCTGTTGGAGTGCTGATGGAATGCTACAACAGTGCAATTTACAGAAACTGGTTGAATTAAATTTGAACACAAACAAGAAGAATGTTTTTATCGCCTCCATGAATAGAAAGACATAGAATGAAAGTTGTATTTTTGAAACAAAAATGTTGTGCATTTCTTTTCAAATGACCCTTGTGTATTTCAGAGAAGGTAACTAAGAAAGACAAGATATATCAGATACTAAAAATAATATTGAACTAATTAAAGTAGATATGTGTAGCTTTACCTAATCTATTTTATCATACTTGAGATACCAATATTATTGTAACATTCTTCTGTGTTGTACTATCTGCTATTTCATTCTCAATATGCATAAATGAACCTGATTACAGTGCTTAATTTTAAAAGCAGCCTAGATGTTAATTCTCCCTATTTTCTGGTTTCAGGTACTCATATGATCCATTTCAACAATCTCCAAATGAAAATCCTGAAGCTGAGTTGCCAGTCAATGCAGGAGATTACTTGCTGGTTTGGGGTACTATGGATGAGGTACAAAGTTGTTGACATTTTCTTTTAAAAAATCTATAAAATTGTGTCAAAATGTGAGAATATTTAGTTTTTTGAAAAATATTCTCTTCAGTCCTGGAGACAATATTTTATTACTGGATATGTGTATAATTTAATGCTTCTTTTCACATAATCCCTAATGGGCCTATAAATATGTTTTAATTTCACTGAGAATTTTATCTTTATGTATGTTTGTGACTAATTTATTGATGTTGTTGAGATTTAGTGGGACTGTGTTGCATAGTATTGCTAAAACTCTGCAGTATCTTGACAGTAATTTCATGATTTTGAGCAAATGAAGATGAAATTGTGGCGATCCATTGAAATATTATCAAATTTTACAGCAACGATTTTATGGTTTTTAAAATGTTGAAAAAGGAATATCTTAAGATAAACTGAAGGGGCCCCATGAAGGCAAAACATGTTGTTAATAAAAGGATAAATTGCAGTCAAAACTGTTTTTTAAATCAAATATGTGGAAGATATATTACAAAAAAATCACTGTATTTCAGTGTGTAGTCTTTGAGTGATTCTGTTGCCATGAAATCAACCTCAGGGGATAACATTATTTGCTTTATATTTCTAATAACATACTTAGTGCACACAGTAAACAAGACAGAAGTATAAAATTTACTGTTGGATATAAAAACAATGGTAACTTCAACTTCCTAGATGTGACCATTGGTAAAGAAAACAAAACACACCTTCAAAGTCTACAAAAACAACAATAGCATGAACAACAGACACCTACCCAGCTCACCTTGCCAACTTCCAATGTACAGACATGCTGCATACAGAGTACTCGTTAACAGGCAGTAATATATCTGGGTAGACATGTGAGGCCATTTTAATGAAAATGTTGGCACCAAGAAACAAGTCGTGGGCAACTATGGGATTGATGACTGAAACATTAGAGGTGAGAGAGTAGTCCAGTTCACTGAGTACACCAATATGTCCATCATGAATACATTTTTTAAAAAGCACCCTGACTGAAAATGGTCGTGGAGGAGCCCAAATGTCAGTGTCAAAAATGAGATAGACTTTATTCTGTCAAACATTCCGCAGATTGCGAAACACGTATCACTGCTAAATCAGTTCAACACTGGCAGTGATCACCGTCTGCTGAGAGCAAGGGTTGAACTCAATGTAAGAGATGAAAGGAGTAAACTTACGAAAGGGAAGAGAAGTGTAATCAACCTCAAAAACCTGTAAGAACATTCGTTGAAATTCCAAGAAGTCCTCCGAACCAAGTTCCATGTAACTAAAGATGGAGATTTGGTGGAAACGATTGTTTCAAGCGCACGAGAAGTTGGTGGCCTATGCCAAAAGAATAAACAACCGAAGAAATTCAGTGCCAAAACTGAAAACCTTTTACAACAGAGGAGAGAAATGAAAACCCAAACCGATCATGACATGGTAGCATGTTCTGAACTATGTAAGGCAGTGCAAAGAGAAATGAAAACTGACATACAGAAATTCAGTGAATACACCTTACGAGCAAGTTTAGAGAACAAGACAAGTTTAAAGTCAGCCAAACACAAACTCACAATTGGTAAAAAGCAGATTATCACACCTGATGGAAATGACAGTCGAATCACTGCAAATAAGGAGGTTTTAAAGTTTGTCAGATTATAGCAATTTGTGTAGCAAACCAAGGGAAAATTTGAGTGTATCTAAATTAAGTGATATTCCCAGTGTTCCAGATATACTCCAGTGGAAGACAAGTGTGCTCTAGATGGCATGAAGAAGGGAAAAGTGCTGGGTGATGAAGTGCTCAGTGTTGACATCCTGAAACTGGCAGGAGAACTAACAATAAATCACTAGGCAAAAGTATTTACTTCCTGCCTGCACTACGCTTCAATCCCACTATCATGGAACAAGGCAAAGATTATATTGATACACAAGAAAGGAAGTATTCACAATATCAAAAACTTTTGTCCTATCAGCTTGCTCTCAATTTTGTACAAAATTTTCACAAAGATTCTGTTAAATCAAATTAGTTCCACCCTAGACTCGGCCCAACTGATAAAACAAGCAGGATTCTGAAGCAATTTTAGTATTATTGACCACATTCTGACCATTAATGAAGTGATAAGCGGAGCAAATGAATACCAACTGCCTCTTTGCATCGCCTTTGTTGATTTTGGAAAGGAGTTTGACTCTGTTAGCCATATAGCTGTCCTCCAAGATTTGAGTGAGCAAGGTGTAGGAGCAGCACACATTGAAGTGCTCAACAATATCTACGAGACTTCTTCAGTTTATGTTAATATCGGCGAATCAACTCAAGAAATCTGCATCATGAGGGGTGTCAAGCAAGGCGACCCCATCTCCCCAAAACTATTCTCGGCTGTACTGGAAATGGTTATGTCACAGCTGAGCTAGGAAGGTAAGGGTATTAGAATTAATGGATGAAGGCTTACCAACTTGAGATTTGCTGACGATATTGCCTTACTGGCCAACGACTTTGCAGAGCTCCAAAACTTTGTTACAGATCTTGCATCAGAATGTCATTTGGTTGGCTTGAACATGAACCTTTCCAAAACAAAAGTAATGTCCAAGCTAGAGATGTGAAAGTCAAGGACAGTCCATTAGAAGAGGTCAGTGAATATATCTACCTTAGCCAGATTATAAAAATGAAGGGAGATGTAAGGCCAGAAATCTATCAGTGCATCAAGCTTGGCTGGCAAGCATTTGGGAGGAATTCAACAGTATTCAGATAAAAAATGCAAGTAAATCTGAAGAAAACAGTATTTGATCAACGATTTCTTCTTGTGCTGATGTATAGTTGCAAGACATGGACACTGAACTCATTAGAAAAGGGAGACTTAGGACGGCACAGAGAGCCATGGGAAGATCAATGGTGGGCTATACAAGAAAGGATAGGAAAAGGGCAGATGACATCTGGTCTGTAACGAAGGTAAAGGACATCTTAGAGAAAGTAGGCTCCTAGAAATGGCAGTGGACTGACCACATCACGAGAAGAAAAGACAGCAGATGGACAAAGCTAGTATTGGAGTGGAGTCCGAGAGAGCATTGAAGGCCTAGAGGAAGACCACCAGACAGATGGGACAAAGATAACCATAAGATCACTGGTAGCACCTGACAGAGAACCAAGACCAGTTCACTTGGAGAGAACTGCTGAAAGCCTACCTGAATCCATAACTCAAAGAGGCCACATCATTTAATGATTGAATTGGCTGATGATGATGATGATGTCAGGCACAATGAACCCACAAGGAGAAGACCCCAGACATGGCCAACTGATTCAACTTATATTTGGCAGATCACTTATGTACAACGTAAAATGAAAGACTCTTGACATACTTTGGCTCAACATCCCTCTTGTTTTGAGGAAACTACTCCAAGGTTCATGATGCATAGTTGACTCGAAATTGACAGGTTAATACATAATTGAAAATTGAGCATTTTTCATCACCATATATGGGGTCTGCAAATGCCTGTTTTCCTAGAAACTGAGGAAAGAAACTGTTACAACTGTGGCTTATATAGCCATAAGGTGAATACTGTTCAATGAAAGTGAAAAGTGCCTGTGGTGTAGTGACCAAGGCACCAGGATTGCATGCAGAGAACCTGTTTTCAATTCTCAAATGCATACTGCTGTTTTGTTTCCACTTAAGTTTTTTTCTGTATTGAAATTGGTGGGAATAATAAGCGTTAATCAGGAGGAATAATAACAAGGTAGGCCAATAAATTTCTCAAATGACTTTGAGTAGTAAAGAACTAAAATTTTAAGCTTTGTTGTATGAAAACAATTCCAAATAACACTGCTGCTAATTTGTCATGATGGATCACAGACAGCTGACCACACGATGCTTGTTTACTTTGAGGTGGTACAGAAATTTATGTAGAGGCTTAAAAAGTGAAATTTGCTTCTGGCAACTCAGGAGGAAGTACTCAACTGTGTTAATGCAACAACAATTCATACATAATTCATATCAAGTTCCAGCACTGATTTTTCAGGTGATGCTATCAAATGCTTGATATGCATTAAAATTAATCCCCAAAAAAGAAATATGTTTAAATCCAAACCTGGTCTGTTACATGCTAAATCTTTATAATGGATTATGTAGTTGGATGAAGAATGTGTTCATTAGATGTTACTGATGCCATGAGTATATTTACTTTGAATGTTTATGTGCCAAGTACCATTCATGTGGCAGGAAATTGAAGACACGTAACATAGTGAGTGACAGAGCCAATGAAGCATAGCCATATATACTTGTTATAATATGCCTCTGGTTGCTGTGCTTCTGTCAAATCTGGCTGAAAAGTGATTGTCTAAAGTAGGCTATTTTAAATTATGTGATCCACACCAAGTTTTCAGTCCAAATATTTTAATTGCACTTTGTTGTTAAATAGCCTACAGTTTATGACCAGACCAAATCTCATTCACTATTAATTTCTGCACAGATAAACAACTAGCCACATATTACATTTGACTGATGTTCTGTATTGAGATTGTTAGAGTGTAGTAACCTGATAATGAAGTTTACATGTGGCAGACATATAATTAACACAGTCTTAAATCATTATTCTTGAAATATGACAATCAAACCAGCCTGAAAATGATGTGCACAGTAAGTATAATTTGGAAATAGCACACTTCACAGTGCAATCTCATTGTCACATTCAGCAGAAGGCATCTATAGAAGGTTGACACATTTCATGAAGTTAATTACAAGTCTACTTTATTTTTCTTTACTTTACTATATCTTCGTCATTTACCAGCCATGGCTGGACAGACTGCGTCACAAATACAATGTTTATCAACTAACATTTATACAACACCATATACAAAATTTATATTACAAATATAGGAAATACATGCTTGGACACAGAGTTTAGATGAACCTCGAGGCACTACACAAGTTGTAATTTGTGCACACCTGTCAGTGATACACTGTGTAATAATTTTGGGCACAGACCTTGCCCACATTACATACTTCGCAGACTGACTGAAATGGTTCCTTTTCTAATATTACAATAATTAGCAAAACATTCAGCTGTTGTTGTTTCTATCTTTTCACAAATTACAATTAAAGATTTACACTTGTGATTAACTGAATAGTGAAGAGAGATTCTTCTGAATGTGAACTTTTATGTACATCAATAATTGCTGTTAAATTGTGCTGGTTTGCCAAAATATAGCATTTTGTTTCAGTAACATTGTTTTTGATTTGACAAAAATCAAACAATGGAAAATCCAGGATGGAATGTAAGAATATAATGAAAAGAAAAGTTGCTACTCACTATATAGCAGAGATGCTGAGTCACAGATAGGCACAACAAAAAGATCGTCACAAATAATGCTTTTGGCCAGTAAAGCCTTTGTCAAATATAGCTCTCACACACACACACACACACACACACACACACACACACACAAATGCAATTCACTTGCACATGACTGTAGTCTCAGGAAAACTGAGGCCACACTGCAAGCAGAAGCACCAGTGCATGATGAGAGTGGTGACTGGGTGGGGGTGGGGGTAAGGAGGAGGCTGTGATGGGCAGGGGGGGGGGGGGATAGTAGGGTAGGGGTGGAGGACAGTGAAGTGCTACGGGTTAGGCAGACAACAAGCAAGAGTTGGGGAGGGGGAGTAGTGGAAAAGGAGAGACGTAAAAAGACTGGGTATGATAGTGCAATGAGGGCTGTCTGGTGCTGGTATGCAAACAGGGAAGGGGCTGGATGGGTGAGGATAATGACTAACAAAGGTTGAGGCCAGGAGTGTTACGGGAACATAAGATGTATTGCAGGAAAAGTTCTCACGTGCACAATTCAGAAAAGCTGGTGTTGGTGAGAAGGATCCATATGGCACAGGCTGTGAAGCAGTGACTGAAATGAAGGATGTCATGTTTGGCAGCATGTTCAGCAACAGGGTGGTCCACTTGTTTCTTGGCCACAGTTTGTCTGTGGCTGTTCATGTGGACAGACAGCTTGTTGGTTGTCATGCCCACATAGAATGAGCATAGTGGTTGCAGCTTAGCTTGTAGGTCACATAATTTGTTTCACAGGTAGCTGTGCCTTTGATGGAATACGTGATGTTTGTGACACGACTGGGGTAGTTGGTGGTGGGAGGATGCATGGGACAGGTCTTGCATCTAGGTATATTACAGGAGTATGAACCATCAGGTAAGGAGTTGGGAGATGAGTTTGTGTAGGGATGGATGAGTATTTTGTGTAGGCTTGGTGTATGGCGGAATACCACTGTGTGAGAGGTGGGAAGGATAGTGGGCAGTACATTTCTGATTTCAGGGCATGATGAGAGGTAGTTGTAGGCCTGGCGGAGAATGTAATTCAGTTGCTCCAGTCCTGGGTGGTACTGAGTTACAAGGGGAATGTTCCTCTGGGGCCGCATGGCGGGACTTTTTTAGTAGGTGGGGGAGTGGAAAGATAAGGCAGGGAGATTCTTACTAAAGCCTTCACAGACCAGAATTACCCTCCCAACCTTATACAAAAACAAAGGGTACTGAGTTAGAAGGGGAATGTTCCTCTGTGGCCACATGGTGGGACTTTTGTAGTAGGTGGGAGAGAGGAAAGATAAGGCAGGGAGATTTGTTTTTGTACAAGGTTGGGAGGGTAATTCTGGTCTGTGAAGGCTTTAGTAAGACCCTCTGTATATTTCAAGAGGGACCACTCATCACTGCAGATGTGACGGCTGTGGGTGGTTAAGCTGTATGGAAGGGACTTCCTGGTATGGAATGGGTGGCAGCTGTCAAAGTGGAAGTATTGCTGGTGGTTAGTAGGTTTGATATGGACGGAGGTACTGGTGTAGCCATCTTTGAGGTGGAAGTCAACATGTAGGATGGTGGCTTGTTGGGTTGAGTAGGACCAGGTGAAACAAATGCAGGAGAAGCTGTTGAGGTTCTGGAGAAATGTGGATAGGGTGTCCCCACACTCGATCCAAATTACAAAGATTTCATCAATGAATCTGAATTAGAATTACTATTAGAATTGATTAGAATTACTCTGAAACGAAATGAACACAAAACATACACTTACGTTTCAGGCATTAGTTAACTAAATGCTTCACTTGCAGTATCTGTATGTACTTTTGATCTACCTTATCTGAAAATTAGTAACTAGGTATGTGTTTTCATATTAACAGTGGTAATGAAGTTTGAAATCTCTGGTATTTGTAATGAGCACAGTTTCTAGGTAAATTAATTACACCAGTGGCTTCTAATTAACTAAATGAATATATTTTATAATAAAGTAAAATTGTCTAAGCTTTTTTTTTTGGGGGGGGGGGGGGGGGTTTACTGAACAGGGAAAAATCCACATGCTTTGATACTCGATAATAAGGCAATGAGGATTGAAATTTCCTCATTAATCCTCCCATTCCTACCCATTTCAATACAGAAGAAAAGACAGATTAGAGCTTTGGTTGTGGGTTGTAACTGAACCAATAAATTCAGTAATGATTTGTTATGTTGACATTATTGAGGATTTATGGTCTCCTTCTCCTTGATGAAGTGGAACTGCTGTGATGTGCCATTAATTGCACCGGGGTACTTCTTTGCTATCTGTAGAGGGTCAAGGCCTGTAAGAGAGCTCATGTGTATGCCAGCTCACAATGAAATGATGGAACTGCCTTTTTAAGAACATCTTCTGTATATGATTGTTCTCATATTTAACATTTACAATGTTAGGTGACAGATCTCTTATTACTCAGCTCATCATATCTGAAGTGAATTTTGTTATAGAACAAAAGAGAATGACATTCCTCCTTTGCTTCTTTCAACTGTTTCTGTCTTTTGTCTTGGAGGCAGCTCTTCTTGTTCCCTGCCTTCCGAAACATCACCAAGCCACAACACCAAAGCACAGGCAACCTCTTCACAACAGCTGGAGGCACTCAATCAGTATTGTGCCTTGGTGATGTTCTGGGCTCACACACGTGCTTCAACTCTGAACATTGACAAACCCAACAACCACACAGTAAAAACGCTATATATGCTAAGTACCTAAATAATGATTTTACGTGAACATTGTTCCTCTGATTGTGAAGAAGATATGGACAGGCTTTTAAACCACAGATCTGTACACTAAGATGAAAGAGGTCATTAAAATAATGTACTTAACAAATTACAGTTTTTTTTATAATCTTCAACTTTTGAGAAATTATCCTTATTACTAAAATTGACATCTTGTAAGACTGAATGCACTGTCATTTTTCCACACAGCAGAACATGTATTATCTTATATCTTAAGTCAATCATCTTAAGCTTGTGATTACTAGGTTTAACAATAGTTTCATTTCCATTTTGCTTATATCTCCTGCATGTGTTTGTGCTTACATAATTAAAAGATCAAATGTATTTTTACTAAGTTCATTTCTCTATCCTCTCTCATTTTCTTAACTACTGTAACCATCCAACTACTTTATAATTACATTGTTAGAGTTTCATAGCATAAAATAAACCTGTGAGACAATTGTTATGCTTGACCAGGCTTGATCATTAATTCATAATTTTGATCAAAGGCAATTAGCTTTATGCTGTTTTTAAATCTGTGCTACTTTCCATGACTTCAAATCTCAGAATTGCTGTAAGCCACAACTAAGGAAATGAAAATTCAAAGACTCATTAATTGCCCAGGTATGTCTATTTGCTTTTGACTACTTTGGAGAATACTTCCTACCTTTGTGAGAACTGTACCCACCTTATCCTACTGGCAGATACTGCTTACACACCTTATCATACTTGTATCGCAGGTGTTCCTATCCTTACCTCTGCATATAAAAAACATTACAGGTCATTCCTTTCTTGGATCTACCTGACCAAGGATTAAACTATCATGTCTCTGAATTTTTCTGTCTTGTTGCTGTCCAGTACCTCCCTACAAAAAATCTGGTGCACCAAGTCTTAAAAATTTAAACTTGTATGCCCTGCTTAGGACCCTTATTTTTGTAACTTTCAACGACAAAGTTTGTCCGTATCCTAATGACTTTACTTGCCTATTTCAAACCGATATTTCCTGCATATTTCATAATATTCCTACATGTATACATGTTGTCAAAGGCTATTCAGCCCTGGTTTCTTTATTGTTTAGATTATTATGTTTATTTTTTTGGACGACTGAAGCTGTGACATTACGCTCTGATGGAGACCAGGTAGACAGGTAACAGCTACAGAAAAATAGTAGCCTTGGAGTGTACTCCCTCCTTCACTTCCTGAAACACACACACACACACACACACACACACACACACACACACACACAAAAGCTTCTCACTTTCTGCTGAGAATACTTCCGCATTTGCTATTAGTCTCAGTAGTCTCAGTTCAGTTCATGTTCCATGCTACTTCATTTTTGCGTACATGTTAGTATGTCAACTTCTACAAAACATCTGTTGTTAGTAACCCTCTTTTACCCATCATTCAATTGATATTACTAATATGTGCATCTTTCCATGTTATAAAAGATCTCCTAGTTCATCTTGTCCCCATTAAAAAAAGAAAAAAAGAACTGTCTTTGTCAATACTTCTTATGTGTGTTATCTTGTATCTTTGGTCTCCACCTGTGAAAACAGATTGTAATTACCACAATGTGACCTGAATAAAGTAAGTCAGTGGTTGCTCACAATGTTTGATTACTAAGAACCATATGTATATAATCAAAATATCCATGGGTGTACTGCCGGTCTACAGTGTCCAACGGGCACAATATTTCGGCGATCATACATGTCGCCATCATCAGGTGAACTGACGGACTGAGCTCCTGTGAACGTGCCGGCACGGAGATCCATTCGCTATGGCTGCTCAGAGGGAACTGGGTTCAGTCGCAGTGGCGGCCGATTCAAATACCCTCTGCCTGCGGCATGCTCCCTCCGCTGTCCGTGCCCTGCGCCACTGTCGCGTGGTGGAACAGATTGCGACGGCGTCTGAGATGACGTCGGAGTGATGGCTCTGTCCGCCGTGGTCGTCACAACTATACTTTTGTTCGATTTACTCTTGATTAACCCAATTGCTAGTTCTGAAGCCTTGCTAAGATTATAGCCACAGTCACGGTTTATGAGGTCATCATTGGTGCGAATTTCGATGGCCTCTCTAACAACGCTGTCCCAGTATCTCGACATCCTCATGCATTCATACTCCATAGCATGATTTTCTGACAAACAATGTTCATCGACCGCCAACTTGCTCGGATACATCAGTCGAGTGTGCCTCTGGTGCTCACGGCATCAATCCATGACAGTACGCATCGTCTGACCAATATACGACTTGCCACATTGACACGGAATCTGGCTGGTACACGCCGGCCTTCCTCAAACCGAGGTCATCTATGGCGCTCCCCACCAGTGCACGAGGATTCTGGTACAACTACAGACCAATATCCCTTACTTCTGTTCACTGCAGAATCCTTGAACATATTCTCAGTTCGAATACAATAAACTTTCTTGAGGCTAATCAGCTTATGTCGAAGAATCTTCATGGTTTTAGAAAGCATCACTCATCCAAACTTGGTTTGCCCTTTTCTCACATGATATATTGAGAACTATAGATAATGGTAACAGGCAGATTCCATATTTCTAAATTACAAAAAGCACTTGACATGGTCACCCATTGCTACGGTACAAGCCTACAGAATAAGTTCACAGATATGTGAATGGCTCAAAGACTTCTTAAACACATTATGTTGTCCTCGATGGTGAGTATTCATCAGAGACAAGGGCTTAATCAGGAATTCCCCAGGAAAGTGTGATATGACCACTGTTCTTCTCTTGATACATAAATGATTTGGCCGACAAGGTGAGCAGCAATCTGTGGTTGTTTGCTGATGATGCCATAATGAATGGTTAGGTGTCGAAGTTGAGTGACTGTAGGAAGAGACAACAAAATTTCCAGTTGGTGTGAGGAATGGTAGTTGGTCCTAAATGTAGAAAAATGTAAGGTAATGCTGGTGATTAGAGAGAACAAACCTGTAATGTTTGGATACACTATTACTGGTATCCAACTTGCGACAGTCAAGTCATTTAAATATCTGGGCACAACGTTGCAAAGCAATAAGAGGTGGAACAAGCATGGGGAAACTGTGATAGGGAAGGTAAGTGGTGGACTTTGGTTTATTGGGAGAATTTTGGGATAGAGTGGTTCACCTGTAGAGGAGACCATAGGATACTCGTGTGACATATTCTTGATTACTGCTCGAGTGTTTGGGATCCATACCAGGTAATATTGAAGGAAGACATCAAAGCAATTCAGAAGTGGGCTGCTAGACTTTTTACCTGTAGCTTTGAACAACACATAAGTTTTATGAAGATGATTGGAGAACTCTAATGGGAATTCCTGGAGGGAAGGTGATGTTCTTTTCGAAAAACACTATTGAGAAAATTTAGAGAACCAACATTTGAAGCTGACTGCCAAACGATTCTACTGCTGCCAATGTACATCACGCATAAGGACCACCAAGATAAGATACGAATAACTGCATCTCATATGGAGGCATACAGACAGTCGTTTTTCCCCCGCTCTATTTGCGAGTGGAACAGGAGGGGAAATGACAAGTAGTGCCACGCACCATACGGTGGCTTGTAAAGTATCTATGAAGATGTAAATGTAGCTGTGTAACTCATGTTTGTTAAGGCTTCTAGTTTTGAAAGTGATATTCTTATGTTCACCAATTTCCAGATTTCATTTGCCCTGAAATAATTCTGCCACTGCACCATACTCTGAAGCATCTGCTGCTAACTTAAATGGATCATACATCACAGGGTGATTCAGTTTCAGTGCTTTCGTGAGTCCTTTTTTATTATTCTTAAAAGCTTCTCCTCTCCTTCATCCCACACCCATCTAGATTTTATTTTAGTAATGACAACAGGTGAAGATCATTCATTGCCTGACTCTGCATGTATTTATGACAAATTCTGTCTAGCCTGAGGAACAAACATAATTGTTTTGTGTTCTGAGGTTCCGGACAATCTTCTTCTTTCCAAATCTGGTTTACATCCATGTATTCCTACCAGATGTTCTAAGAAATTCAGTTCCTCCCTGCCAAAGTGACACTTCAGTAACTCAGTAGTACAGATTTTGTTAATAAGGGACAATACTTTTCCGTGTTTCAGATATTAATAAGCTGTCAACTAGATAAATAAATAGTTCCTATAATAAATCTTTCCCTAATGTTCCTCTAAGGTTTGGATAAATAAACTCAAATATTTTGTCAAAAAGGTAGCACTTTAAATTGATATGACTTTTCATCAAACAATAAGACTGTATAATGTTTCAAACAATGGAAAGTCCAGGACAGAATAACAACAACATTATGAAAAGCATAGTTTGCTACTCACCAAGCGGAGGAGGTGATGAGTCACATAACAGGCACAGCAAAAAGACTGCTATGCATTTGAGCTTTTAGCCAAAAGGCCTTCTTCTAAAGTAGAAAATACACTTGCATATTCATGCGCACACACACACACACACACACACACACACAACCACTATATCTGGCCACTGAGGCCACACTGCGAACACTGTGCACGAGGAGAGAAGTAAACTGTGGTTGGTGGTGGTAAGGAGCAGGCTGAGGCAGGAAGAGGGAGGGATAGCATGGTATGGGTGGGGTGGAGCAGAGTGTAGTGCTGCTTGTAGGAGCAGACAGGGACTTTGTGGGGACAGGACAGGGCTGTTAGAAGCTGTCTGGAGGTTTGAGACATTTGGGGGTTGGGGAGGGTGGAGGGGGTGAGGAAAATGGGAGAAGTAGAGGAGGCAAAAAAGACTAATGGTGGCATTGATGGAATAGAAGACTGTGGGGTGTTGGAATGGGAACAGGAAAGAGGGTAGGGGAGTGAAGAACAGGAATTATAAACTTACAGGAATGTAGGTTATATTGCAGGGAGAGTTCCCACCTCTGCAATTCAGGGACTGGTGGGGAGAGGGCAGGGCTGCTAGTTGCTGTCTGGAGCAATTGAAAGGTTTATACCAATTAATTAACAAACAATAGAGCTAATCATCCATGGTACACAAAACAGGTCAGAACACTGTTGTAGAAACAATCGAAAAAACATACCAAATTGAAACAGATGGAAAATCTCGAAGTTTGGCAATCTTTTATAGCAATTCGAAATTTAACGCAGACTTCAATGCGAGACATTTGTAATTGTTTCCACAATGAAACTTTGTCTCAAAACCTGGCAGAAAATCCAAAGAGATTTTGGTCGTATGTGAAACATGCTAGCAGCAAGACACAATCAATGCCTTCTCTGCTTGATAGCAATCAAAATACTATCGACGACATTGCTGCCAAAGCAGAGTTACTAAACACAGACCTCTGAAATTCCTTCACCAAAGAAGATATACAACCATTCATTTGACAAAAGATCAGTACCCAAAGACAGGAGAGCTGCAAAGGTCACACCAATGCTCAAGGGAGGTAGTAGGAGTAATCCACTAAATTACAGGCCAATATCATTAACGTCAATATGCAGCAGGATTTTGGAACATATATTGTGTTCGAACATTATGAACAACCTCTAAGAGAACGCTCTATTGACACACAGTCAACACGGATTTAGAAAATCTGATTCTTGTGAAACACATCTATCTCTTTACTCACATGAAGTGTTAAGTGTTATTGACAAGGGATTCCAAATTTATTCTGTATTTCTAGATTTCCGGAAGGCTTTCAACACTGTACCACATAAGCGACTTTTAGTGAAATTGCGTGCTTATGGAATATCATATCAGTTATGTGACTGGATTTGTGATTTCCTGTCAGAGAGGTGACAGTTCGTAGTAATTGATGGAGAGTCATCAAGTAAAACAGAAGTGATTTCTGGCATTCCCCAAGGTAGTGTTATAGTCCCTTTGCTGTTCCTTATCTATATCAGGAG
This sequence comes from Schistocerca americana, assembly GCF_021461395.2. Lineage (NCBI taxonomy): Eukaryota > Metazoa > Arthropoda > Insecta > Orthoptera > Acrididae > Schistocerca > Schistocerca americana. The sequence goes on along the minus strand of NC_060126.1, from coordinate 321,066,176 downwards.
ACGATCTGAGGAGCTGTCTTAGGTTGTTTGCATATGATACTGTCATTTATCGACTAGTAAAGTCATCAGTAGATCAAAACAAATTGCAGAACGAATTAGAAAATACATCTCTTTGGTGAAAAAATTGGCAGTTGACCCTAAATAACGAAAAGTGTGAGCTCATCCACATGAGTGCTGAAAGGAATCTCTTAAACTATGGTTACATAATAAATCAGTCAAATCTTAAGGCCATAAATTCAACTAAATACCCAGAAATTACAACTATAAACAACTTAAATTGGAAGGAACACATAGAGAATGTTGTGTGGAAGGCCAACCAGAAACTGTGTTTTATTGATAGGACACTTAGCAAATGTAACAGATCTACTAAAGAGACTGCCTACCCTATGCTTGTCCATCCTCTTTTAGAATACTGCTGCACAGTGTGGGATCCTTACCAGATGGGACTGAAGGAGTACATCGAGAGTGTTCAAAGAAGGGCAGCACATTTTGTATTATCTTGAAATAGGGGAGAGAGTGTCACTGAAATGATACAGGATTTGGGATGGACACCATTAAAACAAAGGCATTTTTTGCTGCAGCAGAATCTTGTCACGAAATTTCAGTCACCATCTTTCTCCTCTGAATACGGAAATATTTTGATGATGCTGACCTCATTAGGGAGAAATGATATTCATAATAAAGTAAGGGAAAGTAGAACTTGCACGGAAAGATATAGGAATTCATTTTTTCCATGTGCTGTATGAGACTGGAATAATAGAGATTTATTGTGAATGTTGTTTGATGAACCCTCTGCCAGGCACTTAAATGTGATTTGCAGAATATCCATGTAGATACATATGTAGATCCAAATGGCGCAGACTGTGAAGCAGTCATTGAAATTAAGCACATTGTGTTGGGTAGCATGTTCAGCAACTGAGTGGTCCAGCTGTCTACTGGCCACAGTTTTTTGTTGGCCATTCATGTGGACAGACATGCTGACATAAAAAGCAGCACAGTGGTTGCAACTTAGTTTGTGTGTCGCATGACTGCTTTCACAGGTAGCCCTGTATTTCATGCGATAGCTGATGTGTGTGGTTGGACTGGAGTGGGTGGTGGTGGGAGGATGCAAGGGACAGGTCTTTCACCTAGATCTATTCCAGTGATATGAGCCATGGAAGTTGGGAGCAGGAATGAAGTATGGATGGACAAGGATATAGTGTAGGTTCATTAGGTGGCAGAATACCATTGTGGGAAGGGTGGGAAGGATAGTGGGTAGATATTCTCATTTCAGTGCAAAATGAGATGTAGCCAAATTCCTGCCAGAGAATGTGATTCAGTTGCTCCAGTCTTGGGTTTTACTGAGTTAGAAGGAGAGTGCTGTTTTGTGGCTGTGTGTGATATGAGTGCCTGGCAGAGGGTTCATCAAACAACATTCACAATAATTCTCTATTATTCCAATCTCACCATGGGAATGTGGTAGGTGACTAGAGAGGCAAGGCACAAGAGATCTATTTCTGTACAAAGTTGGAAGAGTGATTTCACTCTGTGAAGACCCCAGTGAGACCTTTGATGTATTTGGAGAGGGACAGCTCATCACTTTGTATATAATGGCCTCAGGTGGCTAGGCTGTGTGGAAGGAACTCCTTGGTACGGGATGGATGGCAGCTGCCAAAGTGGATTTGTTGCTGTTGGTTGGTAGGTTTGATATGACGGAGGTACTGACATAGCCAACCTTGAGGTCAGATCAGTGTTGAAGAAGGACCAACTGAAGCAAATGGAGGAGAAGGTGTTGAGAATCTGGAGGAATGTGGATAGGTTGTCCTCATCCTCAGTCCAAGTCACAAAAGTGTCATCAAATGAATCTGAACATGTCAACAACTTCAGGATCCTTAGTTGTTAGGCAGTATTCCTTTAAATGGTCAATGAATGGGTTGGTATAGGATGTTGCCATGTGGGTACTGATATCTGTATGACAGATTTGTTAGTACGAGGGTTGGAACTTAAATAGTGGCAACTATTTATTCACAATCGATACAAAAGAGCTACACGCTTGTACCTGTTACTGTCCTTGAGACTAGTCACCAATGTTGTGTAGAACCTGTTGCCAGCAATGTGGAAGGCATAGTACACCATTAGCAGAGCCTCTTCTGTTGATGGTGAGAATGGAACCATCTACTGCCTGTCGAATCTCTGGAACGGTTCTGAAGTGGTTTCTTCATCTTCGGAATCAAATAAAAGTTACAAGGACTTAAGTCTGTGAAGTGTGGTGGATGGTATAGTACTTCAAAGTCCCATCGACTGAACAGAGCAGCCAGAGCTTGCGCTGTATGCCCCTGCGCATTGTCGTGCAAAATGATGGGTGTGTTGCACAGAAAGTGTTGCCACTTCTTTTGCGAAGCTGGTCAGAGATGATGCTCGAAAAATGAATGGTAATACTGTGCATTGACGGTCTGCCATGGAGGAATGGAATGCATTAAGATAACACCATCACAGTTGTACATGAGAATCACCATAACTTTAGACCACTTCATCCGCACCATCAACAGAACCGGCTCTGCTAATGGTATACTATGCCTTCCACCTCAATGGCAATGGGTTCTACACAACACTGGTGACTACTTTGAAGGCCAGTAACAGGTGCAAACAAGTAACTCTTTTGTTTGGGTTGTGACTAAATAGTTGCCACTATTTAAGTTCCAACCCTTCTATATGAAGCCTTCAAAGGTGAAGTAATTGTTGCTGAGTATGTAGTTGGTCATGGTGACCAGCAAGGGAGTTGTATTTTAGGAGTCAGTTGGGCACTGGGAAAGTTAGTGTTTAATAACAGCGAAGTCATTAGCATAGGGTATGTTAGTGCAGAGGGAGGTGACATCAATAGCAATGAGCAGAACACCCTGTGCTGAAGGAAAAGGAAACTGTGGAGAGTTTGTGAAGGGAATGGTTGGTGTCTTTTATATGGGAGGGTAGGTTAGGCGTCATAGGTTGAAGGTGTTGGACTATGAGAGCAGAGATTCTCTCAGGGGTGGCACAATAACATAGGGGTGTCCTGTCTGGCTCGGTTTATGGACTTAAGGTAGAATGTTCAAGGTACGAGTGTCGGAAGTGGTAAAGGCGAGGGGAGAGAGAGTTGAGCGAGAGGTTCTAGGATGGATGTAAGGATTGAGGAGTGACTGGAGATTCTATTGGATTTCTAGAATGGGTCACTGTGGGAGGGTTTGTGGGTGGACAGATCTGACAGTTCAAAACCACAGTGGTGGGGCCTTTTTCAGCAGGTAGGATTATAAGGTCAGGATCAGTTTTTAAGTGATGGATTTCAGTTCTTTCTGGGGATATAAGGTTAGCTTCCATGGTGAGAGATTTGGAGAATGATGGTAAGGCAACATTTGAGATTAAGAAATCCTTAAATATTAACAGGGTGTGATTTGGGGCCAATGGGGTTAGGTTATGGCTGGATGGAAAAGTGAACTGAGTCAAGCAGGGTTCACCATTTGAGTCTGGTTGGTAGGGTGGGTGGCAATAAACTGTTTCCACTGTAGAGACTGGGAGAAAGAGATAAGGTCTTTCAACTCCAGCATGGCTGAATTTGGAAGTCAGGCAAAAGGTAAGGCCTTTCAAAAGGACTGATACTTCTGTGACTAAGGCTTTTAGGAGGAGAGGTTCACAACTGTGTTTCAGGTCTGTTTAGGCTCTGGATTCTGTTTGGTGGTCAAAGGGTGTTACGGTGGGTGTGGTGAATGCAGTAGTTCTACGAGGTGGAATTTGTTGGCTATGGGGGCCTGTGAGGGAGGTTTGGAGGGTGTTGTAGAGATGGTGGATAGTGATACTCCAAGGTAGGAAGTGAACAGGTTGGAGAATTTTTTGAGTTGGCTTGTTTGCATGCTTCTCTAGTTCCTGGAGGGCAAGAGTTTCAATGCTAGAGATGGGATGTGAGTGTTTGAGATTGCAGAGCAGGAGAATTTTGCTGATGGAGAGGAGGTGTTGCCAGAAGGTTTCATCCTGATTTACATGGTTTTCAAGGACGAGATATGTGTACTGAGGGTCTCACTGAGACCTTCACAGACCGTAGTTACCCTTCCAACCTTGTACAGGAACAGATCTCCCATGCCTTGGTTCTCCAGTCACCTGCCACCTTCCACATTCCCACCATCCAGCCTTGTAACTCAGTTCCACGCAAGACTGGAGCAACTGAATCACACTCTCTGCCAGGGTTTCGACTACCCATTGTCATGCTCTGAAATGAGGAATATCGTAGCCACTATCCTTCCCACCCCTCCCACAGAGGTATTCTACCACCCTCCAAACCTATGCTGTAACCTTGTCCATCCCTGTTCCATCCCTGCTCCCAATCACTTACCTCATGGCTCATATTCTCACAGCAGACCTAGATCCGAGTCCTGCCTTATACAACCTCCCATAACCACCTACTCCAACTCAGTCACAGGCTCCACCTAGTCTATCAAAGGCAGGGCTACTTGTGAAAGCAGTCATGTGGTATACAAACAAAGCTGCAACCATTGTGCTGCTTATTACATGGGCATGATAACCAATAAGCTCTCTGCCCACATGAATGAGCACCAACAGACTTTGGCCAGTATATGGCTGACCCACAACTTGTGGATCGTGCAGCCCAACACAGCGTTCTTCATACCAACAACCAACATTTCTGAACTGCTCAGATGGGAAATCCCCCTGGAATGTATCCTATGTTCCCATAACTACTCTGGCCTCAACCATCATTAGTCCCTATCCGTCAGCCCCCTGTCCCCTTCCCTGGTCCCATTCCAGCACTACACACTGTTCTATTCCACCAATGCTCCAACTAGACTCTTTCTCCTCATCTGTTTTTCTCCTTTCCTGACCCCCCCACCCACCCTTTCCAAACCTATTAACTGCACGTAGCAACACTACCCTGCCCACTCTACATCCCTGCATGCTCCCACAAGCAACACTACACCCTACCCTGTTATCGCTCAACATGTCTGCCCCAGCCTCCTCCTTATCCAACCACCCATGGATTGCTTCTCCCATCAGGTGTAGTGCATGCAGTTTGGCCTCAGTGGCCAGAGGCAGTGGTCATGTGTGTGTCAGTTGTGCATGTGAGAATGTGTGTGTGTTTCCTACTTTAGAAAAAGGCTAAGGCTGAAACCTCAAGTGTATATTAGTCTTTTGTTATGCCTGTCTGCATCTCAACATATCCTCTATATGAATAAAAAGTTGTTGGCTTTCCAGACACATCAAGTGATTAAAATTACACGAGCTTTCTGCCAAGCACTACTTGGCTGTTGTCCAGTGGTATGATTGTGAGTGGGCTGCTGGTACACCCCTTATATACACTAGCTGCTGGCTGTGACTTCACCGGTGCCAGTAGCATTGCTGTATATGGGCATACATTGACTCGACATTAGATGTCCCTGGTTCAGTCATTTGATCACTAGATCCCATACTCTGCTGAGCTGCAGGCCACCATCTCAATTTAGATTATTATTGGTGATTTTTATTTCAATGGGTTCTTTAATTACACAACCCAAGAAGGAATTAGTGTGAGCCGTGACAGATGTTTTTTCATATTTTATCCAGTGTTTGTTAACTAAAGCATGCTCAGTTGAAGCAAATTTCTCAGGGTAGCGAAGACAATAAAGCCTGTAATGCTCCTTCCTGTATTGTTCCACAGTGCATACTGTCTGTCCAAAATAGGACTGGCCACACTCACAAGATATCTTGTAGACCTGCTGTGTCTTCAACTGGCCTCTTTAATTGACAGACTTTTGTTATAGCCCTCTTAAGGGCAATTTGACCATGTGTCATTTCCGCAGGCAGATTATCTTACCAACACAGAGTCACAGAACAGCAAAACAGCAAGTTTTGTTTCCTACTCCTCTTCAATGGTGTTATTGCGAGTCTTGCTTGAAATTCCTTCATTTATTTGATGGTCATTATAGACATTGTTACTGAAGACTTTGCATAGGTAGCTCAGCTCATGGGGCATGTTATCAGCACCTGATTTCATTCTTGCACAATGCACCAACATTTGTAATACAGTGCACTTCTTTGCTGGGTGATGATGAGTGATGACATGCAAGTACAGATTGGTGTAGCTGGGATTCCCATGGACACTGTGGTCAAAGTATCCATTTTGTTTGTGGCGGATGAGGATGTCAAGGAAGGACAATATATCATCTTTTTCTGCCTCCATGTTAAACTGGATGTTGCTGGTAAAGCTGTTGAGGTGTTCCAAGAACTCATCAAGTTTCTCATATCTATGGTGCCAAGTGATGAACTGAAAACCTGAGAACTTTTTATTCAATGTTACCACCACGAAACTACATTCCTACATCTCATCTATATGATGGGTGGCAATCTGTCCATTTCATACTATTAGATAAAGTTTTGAATTTTCATAAAATTTTGCTTGCCAGTATCCATCTATCAGATACATTGAACAGAAATATTTGGCTCATTGAAACATAGTGAACAATACATTGATGCACATAGATCTACTTCTTTCAGTCTCTGCATGCTTATTTGAGGGTGTGTGCTTCTAAGACAATTGCGCTTCACCTGTAGCTATTTAGACAGCTAGCAAAAAATATGATTTTCTATCATTTTATTTATTTCCTGTGGCACCACAGGTCAGAAACTTAAAGGCACAAGATGATGGGCTATCACTCACTGGTGAGTATGTCTTCTTCAAAAGTCAGATTCTATGGGAATTTTAAGTGATCGAAGGTGCAGATTTTTGCTCATTGTTAACACACATTAGTTTAGGTGGTAACTAACTGCATATGTTCAGGAGCTCCCATTGTTTCCTAGCATTATGCTTGCCACTTTTCCGTTTTCCACCTCATTCGTTCAAAGGGCTGAATTCCTTCCCAAACATCATAATGGATGATTAAGTGCAGTAGTTTCCCAGTTACTAGTTTCAATGTGACATCTTTTCATGTGTGCTTCAGCATGTCTCTGTATCCTTGTGGTCTTCCTAGTTTTCTTTGACAATCTATTTGCTATGGAAACATGATTCGTTTTGGTAGGTGGGATTCACGCATATGATTGATGTGGTCTATCCACCAGAGATGATGCTTGATGATCCTGGCTTCAATGCTAGTAGAGTTTGCATTTTCCAGAACACTGATGTTAGTGTGTCAAATGCCATTTCATCCATAGGATCCTTCTGAGGCAGTGCAGATCTCAATTTTGTAGACACCATGTGTGCCTTCTGGTTAGTAGTCCATGCTACACACCCATATGTAAGAGATAGTATAACAGCATCTTTGTATACATAGAATTTGGTCTTAATGCTGATGTTATGATTATCAAAGATCCATGCCTGAAGACAACAAAAGCCCGTTCTGGCACATTTAAGGTGATTTTGAATTTCAGCATCAGTAGTTTCGTTTGCTGAAAGATGGCTGGTGAGGTATGGGAAGTGTTCTATGTTCTGCAGGACTTTGGTTTGACCTGTGATTGTTTTGGGTACGGTAATAGAGTTGGTTGCAGATTGATGTAGGATCTGCATCTTCTGGATGTTAAGGCTTAGTCCTGTGCTTGTAAATGCTTCGTCAAATGCATTTAGAAATTCTCAGGAGAGCTTCTGTGAAGTTTGGAAGGTATGGGATGAAGTAAAAGTGGACATAAAGCTGTGAGGATGGTCATGAGTCATGCTTGGGCAGCTCAGTCAGTACAGCACTTGCAAGTGTCCCAAGTTCAAGTCTTGGTGTGGCACACAGTTTTAATCTGCCAGGAAGTTTCATATCAGCACACACTCTGCAGCAGAGCAAAAATTTTCTTTGGCTTTAGGATTACCTGTAGACCTTCTTCTGAGTTGCCAAGAATGTCACTATCATCTGCATATTGAAGTCCAATGACAGCTGTAGTGGATACTTTAGTCTACTGAGATTGAACAAACTGCCATCAGTTGCATATTCTATTTTGATACCCTTTGACAGTTTCCCATTGACAAGATTAAGTATAATTTCTACAAATATATAAAAGAAAGTGGGAGCTATACTCAAGCTGTGATTTCTAAATTTTCTCCAGGTCTATTTCTGACAAGAATCATGCCATTCAGGTTATCGTGCAGCAGTCTAACAAAGCTGTGTACTGTACATGACAGCCTGTTTTAACTAAGATATTCCATAAGGTGCCTCTTTTGACTGAGTTGAGGGCCTTGGCAAGATCTATGAGTGCCCTGTACAGAGGATGTTGTTCTTTGCACTTCTCCTGCATTTGTCTGTGGTACTGCAGTTAGGTCGAAATCAGTTCTGTGTTTCAGGCAAACAAACTTGAGCAAGAGATATCAGGCAGGTAGATGAAATTGGAGCAAGTACTTTTCGAGCAGCAGATAGGAGGGATGTTCCAAGGTAGTTACCACTGTCAGTTCTGTCACCTCTTTTGAAGATGGTATCTATCATTGCGTCTCTGAAATCAGGTGGAATGGTTTAAGTGCTCCTTATTTTGACAGTGAGCATTAGTATGTGTTCAGCAAGGATACAACAAACTTCCTTGATAAATTCAGCAGGGATTCCATCTGATCTGGTGACTTTGTTGTTTTGAGTTGTTTAATAGGCAATTCCTTGTAGAGAAAGGACTCCCTCGAAATTAGGTTTTGTAGGTTTTTATGGACTTGTGGAAGGTGTTGTTTCATTGCTCTCTGGGTCTTCATTCAAGAACTAGCGGAAATGGTCCTTCCATTGTGTGTTAGTGGAATTGCTATCCTTCAGGTAAGTGGAGCCATCCTCAGATTTAAATGGTTTTAGACCTTGAGTTATTTGGCCGTATATGTTTTCCATCATGCTGACGAAAGCCTGAGGTTGTTAGTTTCTGCTAGATGTTAGATTTCTTGAAGTACCATCCTCCACCATTTGTTTTCAGAGCATGAATTTTCACTACACTTCTGCCTTCACTTCTTGATGATCTCTATTCTTGGTAATTGCCTTAGGATTGCTCTTCCAACCCTGGTTCGCCTTGCTATTTTTGTTTAGTATTGCCAGAATGTCTTGATCATTTTCATCAAATTAGCTTCAGTGTTGCCCACAGTTCTTTGGTTCTTTTAAGATATTTATCCAATAGTCTTTCATCCAAGAGTTGCTGGAATTTCTCTTTACTATTATTATCAATAAGATGGTCTGTTTGCATTTTGGATTCTTTAATTTTTCTCTGTTTCCTACATTGTAAGTGAGTGTGAAGGTTCTTCACAAGCCATATCAGTCAGTGGTCTGTCCAGCAATCTTGAGCACTTGTCAGTGTTTTCATGATTGTGACATCATTATTTTATTTATGGCTGTAATTTTCAGCAGTTCTAGTATATATTTTTTCAGGATAAAATTCAATCGTCTGTCACAAATATATTTTTATTGTGCTTTGCCAGTTTTGACAAATTAATTTGTCACCTTCAGAAGTCTTCAAGATTAGGGTTGTGAAGTATGAAAAGTATATTACAGAAAATTATTTAATGTTGGTTTAGCAGATGTCAATATCTTCTTCATAGAAGAGAAATGCTGTTGTATGTCCAGAAATGTACCTATAGTATTCTAAACACAGATTGACGATGTACAGTAATTGAATCACATCCATGTATCTGTTGTGCTAGTAGAAAGGGAAATATACAAGGTGCAACAATAAAATAATGAGACTGATTTTCTTTGCAAGATGTGGCAACCCTGCAGGCTTGTGTAGGCACAGTATCTTTGACCTTCGTCTATAAGCTACTTCTATTCAAAGCGGCACATAGATGCAACTGCTCTGTCGTGAGTTGTGCTGTAATACGTTAACACATGTTTGTGTCTCTCATCACGGAAATGGAACCTCATAATATTGTGCAACAGTATGCTTGTTCTTTTTGCATTAAATTGGGCAAAAACGTAATGACAACTTACAGAAAGCTTCAGAAGGTTTTTGGAGAGGAGGTTATGTCAAGAGCTCAAGTTTTTCATTGGCATAAAATGTTTAGTGAAGGCAGAATGAGTGTCGAAGATGAGGAGCACAGTGGACGACCATCAACCTAATGGACAGATGTCAACTTGGCCAGGGTGCATGAACTCATATGATCTGATCGAAGATTATCCATGAAAATGATTGCAGAAGAACTGAACATCAGTCGAGAAATAGGTTCATCTAATAATAACTGAATGGTATGAGAAAGATTTGTGCAAAAATAGTCCCCAAAAATGTCACACCGCAACAGCGAGAAACACGGCAAAATGTGGCAGCCGATCTGTTAGAGTAAACGGAAATCAATCCAGAATTGTTGAGCTGTGTTATCACTGGTGATGAAAGTTGGTTTTTTCAGTACGATCCAGAGACAAAACGCCAAAGTTTCCAATGGTGCTCAAAGGGATCACCCAGACCAGAAAAAGCTCGCATGTCAAAGTCAAAAGTGAAATGCATGCTTGTGTGCTTCTTTGGGTTGGGTTGGGTTGTTTGTGGGAAGAGACCAAACTGTGAGGTCATCGGTCTCGTCAGATCAGTGAAGGACAGGGAAGGAAGTTGGCCGTGGCCTTTCAGAGGAACCATCCCGGCTTTTGCCTGGAGCGATTTAGGGAAATCACAGAAAACCTAAATCAGGATGGCCAGACGCGGGATTGAACCATCGTCCTCCCGAATGCGAGTCCAGTGTGCTAACCACTCCGCTACCTTGCTCGGTGTGCTTCTTTGATTCCAAGGGAATTGTTCATAAAGAGTGGGTGCCTCCTGGACAAACAGTTAATCAGTATTACTACAAAGAAATTTTAGAAAGACTTCGTAAAAAGAGTTATTCGTGTCCATGCCAACATTGCTGATAATTGGATTCTGCATCATGATAATGCACCATCCCATACTGCTCTGTCAGTACAGCAATTTTTAACCTCAAAACAAATTTCAGTACTACCATAGCCACCTTATTCACCAGATATTGCTCTGTGCAACTTTTTTCTATTTCCAAGAGTCAAAATGGCAGTCAAGAGTCACCATTTTCATACAACACAAGATGTCCAAAAAGCTGTGACGAGGGTCTTGGAGGATATTACAGAAGATGAGTTCCAGAAATGTTACCATCAATGGCAGAAGGGCTGGAAAAAGTGTGTGCAATCAGAAGGGAACTACTTTGAAGGAGACAACACTAAACTTGACTAAAACGGTAAGCACCATTTTTCTTCAAATCAGTCTCATTACTTTATTGTTGCACCTTGTATACATCTACATCTACGTGATTACTCTGCTATGCACAATAAAGTGCCTGGCAGAGGGTCAATGAAGCACCTTCATGCTGTCTCTCTTCCGTTCCACCCTCGAACGGCACGCGGGAAAAACGAGCAATTAAATTTTTCCGTGCAAGCCCTGGTTTCTCTTATTTTATCATGATAATCATTTCTCCCTATGTAGGTGGTGCCAACAGAATGTTTTTGCAATCAAAGGAGAAAACTAGTGATTGAAATTTCATGAGAAGATTCCGTTGCAACGAAAAACGCCTTAGTTTTAATGATTGCCACTCCAATTCACGTATCATGTCTGTGACACTACCTCTTCTATTTTGCGACAATACAAAACAAGCTGCCCTTTTTTTGTACTTCTTCAATGTCATCCGTCAGTTCCACCTGATGCGGATCCCACACCGCACAGCAGTACTCCAGAATAGGGCAGACAAGTGTAGTGTAAGCAGTCTCTTTGGTAGACCTTTTGCACCTGTTCTGCCAATGAATCACTATCTTTGGTTTGCTCTACCGACAATATTATCTATGTGATCGTTCCAATTTAGGTAAAAGAAACTGAATTTAAATGGAATTAAAATTTACATATGAAATACAAAATCAGCATAATGAACTGAGTTTTCTGGACATGAAACTATGTTTGGTAGATGGTTAAATTAACTTTGATATTTACAGGAAACCCACCACAACAGATAATGCCATTCATGCTTCTTCTTGTCAACTCTGTAAGCACAAATTGGCATTCTTTCATGGTATGATCGACTGTACCAGTGATGTGTCTCTAAACCATTTTGCTATTGCTAAGAACTTAATGAAGTATATAGTAGTCAAAAATGGATATAAAGCAAATCTTGTAGGAAAACTTTAAAATAATAAAACCAATAAGAATATAAATTCATCTACACTCAGTAAAAATTGCCTGACTGCTAAGAAATGTGCTACAGTCCTATTTCAAAGTGACACTTCATATCGTATACCTAATTTATTTAAAAAGAAATAGGACCTCACTGTGTCATTTAACACCAATAATGCCACTTATTTGCTCCTTGTATCTAATGAGAAACCTCCAACTGACATATTCTTCAGATCTAGACTATATAAAATACAATGTAATATTTGTCTGGGTTTTTATATAGGGCAGACAGGGAGGGCATATAAGACATGGTTTCATGAGCACATGTTCGACAAAGATGGCAAAAACTCATATAAGTCAACTTTTGCAGAACTTCTTAAAAATAGAGAAACACACACTTCTTCCTCCAGTGTTGCTAAACTTGAAAATTTTACACATAGTTGACAAGAGCTACAAAATGAAACCTTTAGAATATGAAATATATAAGCATTCCCACCTAAATTCAAAAGATTCGTTGACACTATTTTGATTGCTTATCATCTCTTATAAAATGTGAAAATTAGCTCATTCCTTTTATATCTTAGAACTATTTGTCATGTTTTTTCAAACGTTTTGTATATAACATCTTTATATATGTTGGTTATATTTTTACATAATCACATACTATATGTACATTTCCGGACATACGACGGCATTATGCTTCTATAAACAAGATGTTGACATCTGCTAAACCATTACTAAATTGCTGTAATATACTTCCTATTCTTCACATAAATGTATAGCCAAGGTCTACAGATTTATAATGTCCTAATTTTGTAGGCTTTTGAAGAAGACAAATTAATTTGTTGAAACTGGTTAAGCATAATTAGAATATATTTACTTCTGGCAACTGAATTTTATCCTGAAAAAATTATGACATGGTGTTGATCATGAGTACACAAAATTACGTAAACAACCATGTGCCAGTGTTTTGACTGTGGATGTTGTCATTAGGTTTTTAATTTATCCTTTATGTGTGAAGGTAATATTGGTGGTAACTAAATTGTGTTCTGTTAGAACTACACTTCTCTACTTCCTCTTTTCCAATTACTTTAGGCCATAGCATCACATCTCTACCAACTTGTGCATGGAAGTCTTCCAGGAGAATGGTTTTGTTAGTTTAGAGTATTCTTGTTTGAAGCATTTCAAATTGGGAATAGAAGGCCTCCCTTTCATCATCTTCTAGGGGCATATGCACTGATAACTAGAACTCATTGGTTATTGGTGTGTTTGAAGCATAGTTTCATGAGTCTTTCATATATGCCAGAAAGTAGTTCATCAAGGAGAGGAACAAGTTTGTTTGCAATAGGGAAGCCAACACTATGAATGTGAGATTCATTAAATTCTCTTCCTTTCCAAAAGAAAGTGTAGCGGCTTCCATGGTCTTTGATTCGTCCTTCACATAGTATTCTAGTTTCATTCAGTGCTGAAATACTGATCTTAAATCTTTTAAGTTCGCGAGAAATGACAGCTTTTTGCCTTTCTGGTCAATTTAGTGGGTTAATTCAGGTGTTCCAAATAGCAAAGTTCATCTTTATGTTCTGTTGCCCTCATATGACATAACCTCTGAGAACAACTTCCCAGTTAGGTTAATATTTAGGCTGAATATGTTTAGGACACCTATCTGATTTTGTACAGTATCATCCAAAGAATTAGTGGTAGCACTATTTAATTAAATTCTCTCTTGTGTCTTCTACTCAACTAACTAATACAGACACTCCTCCAGAGTGGTCAGAGAATTCGAGGCACTTTGCCAAAATCTTTACCTTGTTCTGAGGCTCCTTCTCAGCTGTGTGTTTCTGACATTTGGCTATTTGTGAGGAAAGTAATGTGATTGTTTTTTCATGTACCAAAGTTTTTATTTATTTTTTCTACCAATAATATTTCCCCTTTCAAAGTATTTCCCTTCAGCAGCTATACACCAGTGGAGTTGTTCTCAGTCTTGGTACCACCACTGAAACACTTCAACTGGATGCCCTGTAACATATTGGTCACATTCTTTTGAATGTTCTCCAGAGACCCAAAATTATGTCCTTTTAATACATTTTTCCATTTCAGGAAAAGAAAAAAAAGTCGCAAGGAATAAGATCAGGTGAATAAAGGGTCTGTGAAATAACAGGAATGCCTTTTGAGGTCAAAAATTCCATGATGGAAGTAGCCATGTGGCATTGGGCATTGTCTTGATGCAGCATCCACTTGTCTGCAATATGAAAAACTTTGGTCAAAATTTGATGTACAGTGAAAGCATTTAAAATTAATCTAAACAAGTCACCCCCCCATCCTTATTGTTAAATGTAGGTCTGATCTCACAAGAGTACATACAAGTTTAGCGTTTTTGTCAGTTCTGAATCTGAATGTTTCCCTGAGCAAGGTTCATCTTCTATATGTTCTTGGCCTTCTAAACATGATTTGTGCCAGCGAAAAACTTGTGCTCTTGATATGGAATGTTCTCCATCGGTCTGTTTCAACTTTTCAAAGTCACACTAATAGGTACCCAAAGTTTAACACAAAACTTAAATGGCATAACGTTGTTCTACATTCCACTGTCCCATTTTTGTAACCTGCAACAAAAACATAACCTCACTGATGATGCCCTAAAAAATAATGAGATGGCTGTACAGAGCTCAAACTCGGACTGACCATTTGGAAGGGATGAACATGTTGGTCTACACAAGTAGAACAACACAGCATTGCCAGGTTGGTTGTCAGTCTCATTCTTTTCTCATGCATCCTGTATGTCTTTAGATTCCTGTACAGGCAGTTCTTCTATTCACTTCTTTAAACTGTTCCATAATCGTGTTCCTGACAGAATCACATTGTTCTTTTTTTAGGTTTCAGTTTATAACTTCTTATGTAATTTGGCTAACATACTTACTATACTAAAAATCGTCTATATTTTTGTAAATGCCTCCTCTAATGAAACTTCCTGGCAGATTAAAACTGTGTGCCAGACCAAGACTCAAACTCGGGACCTTTGCCTTGCGCGGGCAAGTGCTCTACCAACTGAGCTACCCAAGCACGACTCACGCCCCATCCTCACAGCTTTAATTCTGCCAGTACCTCGTCTCCTACCTTCCAAACTTCACAGAAGCTCTCCTGCGAACCTTGCAGAACTATCACTCCTGGAAGAAAGGATATTGTGGAGACTTGGCTTAGCCACAGCCTGGGGCATGTTTCTAGAATGAAATTTTCACTCTACAGTGGACCAAAGGGAGTACTGGAAGTGGATGTGGTTTTAGGGCGCACAACTTCAATGGTCATTAGCAGGGGATGGAAGTGGATGGTTTACCCTCGCTATCGTCCGATGTGAGAATGCCTCCCTACCTGGATTGGAGTCATTCGCCGACCGAGGACCTGGCATTGTGGAATAGATGCTAAGTCCCAATTTAGATGTAGTTCAAGTCTCGGTCCGGCCCACAGTTTTAATCTGCCAGGAAGTTTCATATCAGCACACACTCTGCTGTAGAGTGAAAATTTCATTCTAGAAACATGCCTCCTCTGATGATTGGCCCTGGGTATTAATACTACTTTTTACTTCCTCTAATGCTTGATCGTAATTATTTATATTACGTACTAATTCTTATTTACTGGTTTCTAAAACTGTTCTTTAACTCCTACATTTGGGTTTTGGTACTATCTGACAGTTGTTTTAGTTTCCTTAATATGTCTGTCAGACAGCTATCCATTCTGTATGTGGTGAAAAGAGTACAGTGGTAACGACACTTCATATAGCCAAGAACACTGAGATCCTGTGACTCTTGCTTTGGTAGCAGCAGAAAAAAATAAGTAGAATGTATTTCGTCAAGAGTTCCTACACAGATTAAGAAAAGGTAAGTTAGCTTGGGATCATTTGCAGCTCACATAATCAGGCACACAACATGCTGCCACTGTATCATGCACAGGTGCAGCGATGTTACGATCAACCATTGTGCAGTTATCTCATAGTTGATTGACAATTGCCCTGCAAAATGAAGCCACAATGCTATTGTGTTGGACAGCTGCTGCAGAATCTTTCTTTGAGATTGCTGTTATTTTCATTGCCTCAGAATCAGCATGTCAAAATCTTCTGTTTTGCCGATATCATGGTTCTTGACTCACATGTCAACAGTTATTCCAACCTATAAATATTTCTTATCATTGAACTGATTGCTATGGTCAAATAATTTTGTTTATTTCTTCTGTTGTGATAATTCACTCTTACTTAGTTTTTACCAAATCATGTAATTACTTCTCCTTAAATATTGTAATTACACTGGGTGATACTACAGCATGGGCTAACTTATATCTTCTTCATTTTCTGCTTTGAGTTGTTCTAGACAGCATCATATATTCTTCCACTATTTCTTGAAATTTCTTTTTATTATCACAAAAGCTCTCTTATTTCAGCACCTCTTATTCCCATCTGTCACCATGGGTACCAAAATTAAGTATTTAGGTATCTGGTTATGGGTTGTAACTGAACCAGCAACTTCACTAACAGTCTATCATCTTGTTGTTCATGTGCACTTTTACCTTATTGAAGATGTATGGTTGCCCTTTCAAGTTTTCTTGGTGAAATGGACCTGCTATGTAGTACCACTAATTGTGCAATGGGACTTCTTCTCCGTCTGCAGAGGGTCAAGGGCTGTAATAGAGCTCACTTCTCTAGCAGCTCACTACAAAGTGATGTAACTGACTCTTTAAAGAACTTGTTTGTATTTAGTTGTTCCCATATTTAACATTTACAGTGTTAGGTGACAAATCTCTTGTTCTCAGACCAACAAATCTAAATTGAATCTGAGAACAGGACACAAGAAATTGACATTTCTGCATATTGCTCCAACTCTGAACATAACAAATGCAGTGCACACACAATAAAAACTCTCTACATGCTAACTACGTAAACATTCCTACATGAACATCTTTCATCTGATTATGAAGGAGAAGTAGAACAACCTGGTACACCACATAATGCATCTGAGACTTGAACACAGGATTTTCTCCTCCACAGCCAGATGTTTGGTCACTGTAGTGGTTAGGGAGAGAGAGAATGTGAATTGTTCAGAGCTGACATAGTTATGCTAACACACATTCACCACTCCAGAAATTCTAAGCCCAGAAACGTACACAGGTATGGATGCTTGCAGGTTAAGAAATTTTGTGGCAGTTCTGGAACACTGATAGAAGATTAATTCCTTTGAGTTTTGGTGTACCATCAAACGGGGTGATTTCAGACGGTTTTGTCGTTATTTTGATTGTAACTTTCGTATATATTGTTAGATTAAATTGATTGTTATGGAAGTGGTAGGGTATATGTGTAACGAATAAAATATCCATGAATCAGAAAGTGTATGTGCAGGTATATTTATCTCAGGCAGTTAAATAAAGTGTCTGAAGTGACCCCATGGATTGGGGTGATTTTGTACACATGTGTTTTTTAAATCTCTGTCCAAAGTTACAGTATAAAGAGGGCAAATTCAGACAGTTACTGACTTTTTTAAATTCTACAGGTTTTTTATTTGATTTTGGTGACATTTTACACATTTTAAGGTAGCCCTTTGTTACGAATAAGTGATATGGAATGATATAATGAATTTTATATATTACTGATAAGTTTGTATTTTGCAAGAATTTAAATAAAAATCTTTTACAGTTCTTAACTGAAATATTAGAAACAGACAGAAACAAACAAAGTAATTTAACTAAAAGGTCAAAATAATTTTTCTCACCCATCATTCTAAATTAAGTTGCAAACACTTTAACTAAACGATTTGTCTTCGAGTCTAAAACACATCTTCTCGAAAAATGAACATTCCTCTCTTCTCAACTGGTATGGGAAGTATTCTTGAAATTTGCAATTTTTGTATTGTGTCTTCATTGGGGACATTAGGACACAAATATGTTTTTACTGTTCTCGTGTGGGCACAAGAATTTCACACTTACTTCCGTAGCACCAACATTTGTGGCCACTCCAACATACTGCCTTGTTTTCTCCTTGTTTCCACATTTATATTTGTACTCTGCAACAAGAAAAGCCTCTTCTTTCAGCAGTAAAATGTCATTGGATGATGTATCCTCATTATCACGCAATTTTCGTAAGACATGATCTGGATCAAAAGGGATTAGGCTCGTGGCACTAAATCCACCCTTTCTGTTGTCCTTGGAGTTTGCTGAAATCTTAGCCAGTGTCTGCTTCAGAAGAGATGGGAAGGCATCCTTGGAAATGGTCCCATGAGTGTGTTTCTTCCAATCAGTTGATACAGCTCGCCACGCTGCTTTCATTGGCCTGAAGAAGCTTACATCGAGCGGTTGGAGGAGGTGCGTGCTATTGGGGGGAAGTAGAATGAATGAAATATTGTTCTGCTCACACTCTTCAATAACACGTAGAGACATGTGACTTGATAAGTTGTCTCCAATCATGACTGTTGGCCCATTTTGCCTCTTCAAATAGGGCAAAGCAATTGTAAAGAACCAGTCTTCAAATACTGGCAGGTCAAACCATCCACTTTTGTTCCTATTGAAACGGGTTCCTTGTGGTCCACCATCTTGCCACGTGTCCCACAAATGCTCTGATTTGTAAAGGACGTACGGAGGAAGCAGATTACCATCAGCACTAGCTGCCATTGTTATTGAGACACTAGATTTTGATGAGTCCATCACTTTTTCAGCATGCTTACTCCCTCATTTTGTAATTATCTGCTGCTTGCCTGGATCATCTTACATGATTGTTTCATAATAGTTGGTCATGTTGCTAGGTGGGAAATTTTCCAGCTTTTCCTTGATATTGGAGAAAAACATATTAACAGCCTCTTTGTTCACTTCTGCACGAGCTCGTTTAATATTTGCTTAAGCAAACAGAAAGATCTTCTGACTGTCATTTGAGGAATAAATGCACCCATTCTTCTCCTGGCAAATTGTTATGAAATTTCTTCTCTTTTCGGCCAGATTTATAAATATATCTAACATCCAATTTAGTGAAGGGAAATCCCCAATGTGCAGCCCTCAGGATACCTTGCTGCAACATTTCTTCTTCTTCTTTATTTAGCACTGGCTGTCCTCCAATTTTTTTTCGGATGTGTTTCCTGCACTTTATTTTGTAGGGTTGATTTAGGTATACCATACAAATCACACGCTTTTCTGTAGGATAATTTACCACTCTGAATATCACAAAGAGCTTTATCTAAAGGTTCCTGGTCATAATTACAACATACTGTAGCACCTCTCCTGCTCTTATATGTTCTTGGCATTGTCCGAAATCACCTCACACAGTACACAGCTTTACAAAAATTGTCATTATTTTATAACATTGCACGAGAAACTTGACAAACTTGTACAGAAATTGTCTCAATGCTGTTAGCTACTGACTGCATTGACAATTATGATTACAATAACTTCCCACTTGGCGCAACAATAGAAAGTTTCCACTTTACGATAATGCAAGGATTTTTAACACTGAGACTGTTCGTCAATTATTCGTCTAGGGAAACAATTGATGCAAAATAAAAGTTGTGGAAAGCAATAAATGCAATCTTGTGCTTAAAATAACTGGTGTACAGATGTTAAAATAAGTAACTCTTTGTTTCTATGTAGTGGCAAAGGGCAAATAAGTAATACTATCCGAATTCGCCCTGGTGTCCGAAATCACCCCGTTTGACGGTACAACAATACCAGCATGGCTGCATCAGCTATTGTGTCTTCACGTTGACTTCTTCTCCAGAAGGCGCATTTAAAAATGCAGGTCCCCATTGCATCAAGATGTGGAGATTAGGCTATAGCTAGGTAGGAGAATGAAAACTTGTGACTTCCGCATATTATAACTTTTAATTAACACAGTATTGGGAGAGTACAAATACATATGTCTTTATTGCACCAGCTCTGAAGACCAACAGACACTGAAATCAGTGGAAAAAAAAACAATTGAGGTAAATAAAACAAATTGATTGTATAGGTTTCAGTTTTTTTGCCAACCCTACAATATCTTTGCTTGACAAGGAAGACGTGAACTAGAATCATTACAAATATTTATTTGAATGTGTAGGCCATTTAAAGAACCCACACAATTGAATTGCCCCCCCCCTCCCCCCCTCTGCTCCCTCAAGCCTTTGGCTGCTGTGTGCTGGCATGATCCATGGACCTCAGTATACAGTGGTGATGTATTACACTATTTGCATCTCTTTTGTGCTTTATTCTCTTGGCCTGTCAGGGTGCTGAGGCCTTTATTCATGGCCAAGTTTACCTCGTTTAATGTACTCTTTACAAATTGTTACAACTACTAGTTACAAAAAATTTTTAAGGATAGCGTCAACAGGCACATTTGAATTCAGAGTCTGATGTATGATTATTTTAATCTGACCGCTTCTATTGCAACATTGCCTTGGTGCACATCTCATCTGATGTATGCTGCATGTGCACTTGAGTTTGTTAATGCTGTAGTTAAGTTGATCTGTCCATGAGTGTGTTAAAATTTCACTTATTTATCCAAAGTCAATAAACGTGTTCATCCCATTGCTGCAACTTGGTGTGCTGAGACTTGTGCATAGTGCAACCATTGATACTGTGGTGAGGAGGTCCATTATTTACGGCACAAGCATTTGCTTCTTCTGTAGTCTACATGTTTTAGTGGTTGAACTAGACACTTGTATTGGTTAAAGGTAAGTCTCAAATGTCTTTATTCATTTACATACCCTCTCTGTGGTGGAAGGTCTTATCAATACTCAAGTCCTCCGAGGATATAAATGTTCATTGCTGCCCAGCACTGGCACATGTGTTTTACAGGAATACATGGAATTATGGGTTTCAAATCTGCACAAAATATTCATAGCACACTTACAGTTATTAGTTCACATATGCAGTCTTGGAGAACATATTCAGCTTTACATTGTGTCATTAACATAGTTTTTACGTTTTATCATTGTTATGATAACCTAAATATTTACATTTTAAGATATACTGACATGCTGGGTTTGTGTATTTCTTACTCCATACAGATACGTTTTCATACGGCATTTATATTTCTTTGCATAAATATTGTACAAAAATTTACATAAACACTGTACAGAAATTACACATAGAAGACAGTGAATATTACGTACATTTCTTCTGATTTTATGTCATGTAACATTTTTTAGTTTTTACATTATCATTTTTATCACATTTTGTTCTCAGGTGTTACCCTTTTGAATGTTCGTTTGTGAACAATCTGAATTCATAGTCTCATCTTGCTTTAACTTTACGTAGGTTATCATTTTTTCAATCTCATTTTCCAGGATTCTCAAAATATTTGCAAACAACATTATCACATGAAGTGCATGAATCTTATGTCCATATATTGCACCTGATGTGAGTATCCGTCATTGCCGATGCTGAGGAAAGAAATCTTCATAACATGAAATTGCGATAAGCCTACGTGACTGTGTTTAGCTACTCCTCTGACAAGTTTACTAGTATGTGTCTACTGGTCTACCAGATATTTTATCAACAGGAAGAAGCATTCATTCTGCAGTACTTAATTCCTCATGAGAGAACTACTGAGTACATCATTTCATGACTATCTGCTCGTGTTAATCCACTTACTTCGTGTTTACTATCCACTGATACAGTCTGACAGTACAATATTGTGTCATACAAGTGTACTTCAGTGTCGGTGACTTATACTTTCTTTTGCTACATGATATCACTCTTGTGTTTTCTCTGGTGCATGTATATCTCTTTACAGGAATTATGCCAATGAACAAGTGTATAACAATGTTGAGACAACTTGTGGTCATGTCCAAATGTACGGCAATGACCTTTGCTTGATGCATACCTCAGTTACATGGGTTGTAATGCTTGGTATGACCCCTTTTTATTTGGTAACACAAGACCTAAGTTCAACATTTTTATACATTTTGTGTACTGTAGATTTTTCTTACACACATTCACACTATCACACTCACACATATTTTCTACATATAATTATTTATTTTTGGTGCAGCCCATATGCTTTAGTACCAAACACCTAACTATTGTGTTCCCTATTTTATCCAGAACATGACTCTGCATCATTCGCTGGAAGAACACTTCAATACTAACTTAAAACTAAGTGCATAGTTACTCACTGGCCACTAATGCAGGACACTTTTATTATTCATATATTCAATTTCTATCAGTACACAGCTTATTCTTTATCAATTTTTTTATGAGTTGGAAGAGTGCACATGTTCGTAATGCGGTTGTCATTTTTGACTTACCTTTTACACCTGGAAAGAAAAGTGTTATTTTAAGAGGGGCACAATCCGTTCTCTCGTAGTATATTCAAGACTTAGTTTATATTCCTTCCTTCCTCATGTAGATATCCTCTTTCATGTAGCATGTAAATAACTACTTGTATAAATGTAAATAGTATCATAATGTATAGCTAGTTTTCTGTAGGTAATATTTAGTTCATCCTCTGTGTATAAATTCCTTAACTTATTTCTTCCTAATTTCTTTATCTTAGTTTAATTCTGTTGTGTAGACATTTAATTTCCTTAGTAGTTAACTCATATTATAAAGTTTTCTATAAATGTAGATTGCTTGGCATTTTTTTGCTAAGCCACAATCATCTTGTGGCAGCCATCATTTGTATTACGATGTGCTGTGTGCATGTGTGGAGGTTGTCAACCTTAATACTAGCTGCTGCGCATGTGCAACTCTGTCCTTGCTCCACTTTGCTAGCTCCATGTGCTATATCTCAAACACACACCTACTGCGTGTTTTAAACAGTACAGTGTGAAAATAATTAATTTTTTGCATTCGGCTAGGGTAATGTTTTCTGAGCTTCTCTGGTTCATAAACATACAATGAAAATCTTACATAACTAAAACTTATGTTGAAATAAGGCAACACACATGAAATGGACAAAATGAGATCATTCTTTAATACTAAACATTAATCATAATAAGTAAATTCAAGTGAACAGTACATTGCTCCAAGCCATGAACAGGACATTGCTCCAAGCTATGCTTGATTGGTGTCAAATTCTGTTTAGTGCACATATTTACATAAGTCTTTGTGTCGGTAGAGACCATTTTCCTTACCCCTATTTAAGTATACCAACTTACAGGCTCCTGGGTTAGGGATTTTTGATGTAACAAATAGCCTTTTGCATGGCAGTTGCCACTTGCCATTCAACTTATCATACTTTTTCAATTTTGGGTAAGTCCACAGCAGTACGTATTGTCCTACATGGTATTCTACAGTGTGTCCTAATTTCTTATCATACAATTGTACTCTGTATTTTGCCTCTTCTTCAGTGTTAACCAGTACCCGATATATTTTCTCTTCATGTGATGTTTCCTTCCTTGGGGCTTTAGGTATAGGTGCTTCCCAATCATCTACTTGTGTTTTTTGTAACAGCAATTCTTTAACTGTAAAGCTGGTTGAGCTACATGGGAGATTGTTAATAACTTGCTGAAATGGGGTAATGTGTTTAATCCATCTCGTGTGTTTTTGAGTGGTGTAAGTCTGGATAAATCTGTTAAATTCCTTAAATATCCTCTGTGGGACTTGATTCTGGGTGAAACCTGAATACAAGTGTATGTTTAATGTCGTGAGTGTTCATGAACTCTTTCCAACAGTTGCCTGTAAAGTATGACATGTTTTCCGTCATCAGTATTTCTGGCTTGTCTTCTATGGATAGATAATCCATTGTAATTCTTCTGATCATGGTGCTCACAGTCACTGACAATGCAGCATACAATTTGACTTACTTCGAGAAAGCACCTTCTTTCCCTTGTGAGTGCGCTCCAGCTGCATCCAAGGAAACTTATCTACAAGGGTCTCTTAGGCAATATCAGGTGTAGTTCAATTAATTTTGACTTATTTGTATGCTTAGCCTTCTGTGACACAACACATATACATATTATATGCAGAACTTTTGCTTTTGAACTTGAACACTAACAATAAGTGCCTATCTTACTAACATTTGGGATAATATAGAGTTCCCAACCATTGTGAGTGTGCAATATAAAGTTGTTAACATGATTATGTGGTCAACAAATGCACCACTGGCTCTGCTCTGGGAGGTGTTGGTGAAACAGCACATCTTGGTAAATCATAAAAAAAGTTTTCAACCTGGCATCATTGTGCTGCAGTAGTTTTAACATTACCTTTTGCCATCTGGGATTATTTTGCTGTTGTTGCTCCATGCTTTTACATATCCTAACATAGCATGGGTATTGTGTTTTCTCTTTCATCAATAAAACCCTGATTTCTGAATTGTTCTCCACAAATTCCAAGAATTTGTGTACACCTTGTGGAAGCCTCAATAAGGCACCAGCAGTTACGTTTGTTTACCTTCGATATACACAATTTCAAAATAAAATTCCTATAAATACAAACACTACCTAGAAATTCTCCTGTGTAAGAGTATACGAGTAAGAAGGAAAGATAAAGACTGATGGCTGCGGTACCCCTTGGTATGCTTTCCCCACTTTTTAATGCCCAGATTACTACAAGAGCTTCCAATTCGGTCACAGATTACTCACATTTAGCTTCAGATAGGGTTCTACTACCAAAACTAATTACCTTAGGGATAAACTCTCCATTCATGTCAATGATGTGAAATAAACAAGCACCTAGCCCTTAGGAGGACACCTCTGTACACAGACAAAAATCCTGGGTTATGTCAGGAAGATGTAAGATGGCATTTAGAAGAGCTCCTTCAATGTTGTCAGAATCAGTTTGGTATTGCTTGCTCCATAACCAGGGGTGGTTCTTCCATAGAAGATTCAATAGAGCATCACTATTTAAAAGCTGCTGTGATATAAATTTTCCGAAGAAAGATACTAATTTAAGATATCCCTTTAAATGTTTCCTACAAAGGCGACTGCATGCAAATGTGTCATGTGAGCCATACCAGAAGAACACTCAAGTATGTGGGATGCATACAAAACAGGACTAATAGAAGATATTGAATGTATACAGAGAAGGGTAGCACCAATGGTCACCAATGGCTTGTTATCCTCGGGAGAGTGTCACAGAGAAGCAGATGAAACTAAACTGCAAGACACTTGAAGACAGATGCAAGCAGAGCCCACTTAAGTTTCATGAAGCTGCTTTAAATGATGAATCTAGAAATATATTACAACTCTCTCCAGTAGGATCATGAGGATAAAATCAGAATACTTGTCCCACATAGAGAGGCACTAAAACAATAATTCTTCCCACACTCCATACATGAATGGGATGAAAAGAACCTGTAATAACTAGGACAATGGGAAGTAACATTTGCCATGCACTTTACACTGGTTTGCAGAACATGGATGTACTCATAGATATAGATCTTGTTGGCAGGGGAGACAGAACAGAGAAGAGAGTCTGTATAGAAGAGGGTGAAGTTAGTGTCCTGGGGCAAGATGGAGGTGAGTGTGAAGCAGAGGGCTAATGGAGATCGACACCAAGAATGTTTTGAGAGCAAAGGATGTTGCAAGAACAACTTCCATCTATGATGTTCAGAAAAGTTGATGCTAGAGCAGGGACCTAGTTGGAACAGGTAGTGGAGCAACCACTGAAATCAGGCATGTTTTGTTTAGCAGCATGTTCTGTCCGTCACTCTGGGAATGTATGGCAGAAAGGCTGTACCCAACATTTCTTTTTCAGATTCCTTACTTCGCTGAGACAGGAGCCAATAGGCAGTTTCTCAAGTGGCCACAAAAGCCTTAACAATTTTGTATTACGCCTCTATGGGGAGGAGATTTGCAAGTTGTACCAACACCTTGACCAATGACGGAAGAAGAAAGTGCGGTTGATGTCCTCTCTCACCTTCCTGTCACAGTGCCGAGATGAATGTGCTACACTGACGTTCTTGAGATGTAAGTGCCTATTCACCACCGCCCAAGCACATCGTATCTACGACAGAATGGAATGAGCTTTTCTTCGTGAGCGAATTCATACAACACGGAGAGACTTGGCATGAACGGATCAGGAATTCTGGACATTTTCTATCAACTAAGTAGCAGAATACATCGAGATGACTGGGACAAGATCAACAGCATCACTCACAGGAGCATGCAGAATGAACTCGAGCGTTGCACCGAGCGACAGAAGAAATCATTCCAAAGATGCCGGAAGCAGACCGACAAGGTGATTCCCGACATGTCACACACAGTGGTGAACCTCACTAAACAACAATTGACCAAAGAGGAAGTGTCTGTTCTTCAAAAAGGAGGGAATTCGCTATCATCCCGAGAACTATACCTATGGAGGACATCATTGCCAACACCGAAGCAGCCATTTGGACCCTTCCTTGTGAAAGGGCAGAAGAAATTCGCACTGAAACAGCCAGGATACTGCGCCGAGCAAAACCACCAGCTTGCAGCTGGAAGAAAGAAAAGGTACAAGCCATTAAGAATCTCAAGGCTGACAAGAGTATATTGGTACTGCCTGCTGATAAGGGGAATGCAACCGTTGTAATGAAGATCGAAGATTATGAGCAAAAGATTCGAGACCTATTAGATCCGATGATGTACTGAAAACTAAGTGCAGATCTGATGCGGCGTATCACATGGAGTATGAATCGATTAATCAAGGTGTCTTCTCTGCCAGCGGACATACAGAGAAACCTGCACAACACAGAAGCCCTACCACCTCGACGGTATATATTACCCAAGATCCATAACAATAACATTCCACTGAGACCGATCGTTACCGCTCCTGGCTCACCAACGTATAAACTTGGAAAACACTTAGCCTCTCTGCTCCAGCCACACGTGGGGAATACCGACACATACATAAAGGACTCAGGACATTTCATTGAGAAGCTGAAGAAACTGAAACTTGCACCAAACGACATCCTTGTCAGCTTTGATGTTGTTTCGTTGTTTACGAAAGTGTCACTCAGTGACGCTCTGGAGCACATCGGTTCCATTTTCCTGCAAGACACCAAAAAGCTCTTCCAAGCATGTCTCACCACGAGTTATTTAATGTGGAATGGCGATTTCTACAATCAACTGGAAGGCATCGCCATGGGTAGTTCTCTTAGTCCAGTGGTGGCCAACTGTTTCATGGAACAGTTTGAAGCACAGGCACTGGACTTGGCGACTTGCAAACCTAAGGTGTGGTACAGGTACGTTGATGATACTTTTGTGGTGTGGAGCCATGATGAAGAACAGCCCGGTGACTTCCTAAGACACTTGAACAGCCTCCATGCCAACATAACATTTACCATGGAAGTAGAGAAGACAAAAACCTGCCATTTCTAGATGTGCTGGTCACAAGGGACGGCAAAAACCTGGGACACAGCGTGTATCGAAAACCGATACACATGGACCGATACCTGCACAAACTATCAAACCACACCTGAGCCAGAAAAGAGGCATGATTAATAATCTCGTAATGAGAGCAGGACGAATATGTGAGCCGCAGTACCTCAGATGAGAAATGCAACACCTGGAAAATGTTCTGAGGAGCAACAGGTACTCCACAAATTATATTAAAAGTGTAACAGAGCCAAACCCACAGCGAAGTAAGGAATCGGAAAAAGAAAGTCGGATACGGCCTTTCTGCCATACATTCCCATAGTGATGGACAGAATCAGCCGTATATTGTGCAAACATGGCGTAAAGACGATTTTCAAACTGACGATCAAAGAGTGTCTTAGATTGGCAAAGGAGAAAAGGGACCCGCTTGCAGTGTCGGGAATATACCATATACTATACACATGCAGAAAAGTTTATCTCGGGATGACTGGACGATCAATTAACACTAGGATCAAAGAACATAAGTGACATTGCAGGTTGGGGCAGGTGGAGAAATCGGTCGTGGCAGAGCATGCACTGAGTGAGACTGACCGCGTAATAAAATTCACTGACACGGAAGTTCTGGCTGTAAAGAAGCACTATCACATGCACTTGTTCAGAGAAACTGTATAAATACAAAAACAGGCAAACAGTTTCAACAAGAAAGAGGAAAGCCTTAAAGTAAATGGATCCTGGCTTCCCGTACTGCAGTGAACGATCGTCGCAAGTAGCAAGAGGAGAACTGCACCGGAAATGACCGCGGAGAAGACCTCGGCCGTTGGCACGCCAGGTACATATAGTCTGTAGCCGCAATGTTGGCTCAAGTTTACCACCGGCAATGGAGGGTGAAGCTTTGACAATGCCAGCCACTCGTGCTGGCAGAACGTCAGTAAAATCATTGGATGAATGTCGGCCGAAGAACCCAAGACAGGAGCCAATAGGCAGTTTGTCAACAGGTGGCCATGAAAGCCTTAACAATTTTGTACTACTGGGTTCATTTGCTTACCTTTGGAAGAAAAAATCGGAAACTGTCTGTGTTGTAATAAGCCTTCATCCACGAGAAAGGTGGAAAAGCAAGCAGCACTGTCTGTTGCCAGTGTGGCATTTTTTTGATGTATGAAATCGTATTCCAAATACTTCTGCACAAGAGGGACAGAAGTTGGCCGTGCTTGCTGCATGTTATAGTTGTGATCTATTTCACCTGACAGATTAGGATTCAAGTGCAGACAGATGTTT
The DNA here is from genome assembly GCF_021461395.2 of Schistocerca americana. Lineage (NCBI taxonomy): Eukaryota > Metazoa > Arthropoda > Insecta > Orthoptera > Acrididae > Schistocerca > Schistocerca americana. The sequence goes on along the minus strand of NC_060126.1, from coordinate 321,037,647 downwards.
CAATCACCCGTCCTGTCTGTTGACACCAGATAACTTGGGGTTGAATGTTCCCTTTCCTTCACAGTGTTACTAATGATGTTAGTCTGTGATTTTTCCTCCACTGCTTTCAACCTCTGATCTGTTTCAGCTCCTAGTTCTGTCTTCTGTACCTTCATCACTTCCTCGATCACATCTGCATATTCCTTGTGTTCCTGGACTACATTCTGTGCCAGAGTACTGCCTTGGTCTAGCATAGCAGCCTTGGCTCTATCCTTTATTTCCTTAATGTCTTTATCTATTCTTTCTTGCTCCTTTCTCATGAACAGAGTATTTAATTTTATGCTACCTAGTTGCAATGATAGATCTTGTACCTGTTCGGGTAGATCTTTGTATGCTGTTTGCAACCTGTCAACAGTACCTCGAGTGTATTTATATTCTGGCACAATTGTGAATCCTCCTGCTGCATTTTTGTCTGAGCCTCAGATACCTCCATCTTTTCCATGAACCGTTCTTGTGTCTCTCCTATTGATGACACTATTTGGCTTATATTACACACATCAAAAAACGTTTTGCATCACCGCAGTTTGCAGAACTCTTGAAGATAGACGTTGACTGTGGATATTGTACCACAGGCACAGTCCCTTTGACTGTTCAGAGGTGTCACCAAATCTGCCCAAAAATGTAAACAACCATGCATGAGCAGCACCTATTAGATGGAGGGGGTCCGACAGCCAATTAGTTCCAATCATTCCACCAGGAAGGAGGTCCACGGCTCACGTTGTCTGTAGTTCAACTTTTTTATATGGTCAATACCACAGTTCGATTGCGTTCGCATTGTTACTTTGTTCCAGGAAGGGCTCTCAACAAGGGACGTGTCCAGTCATCTCGGAATGAACCAAAGCGACATTCGGACATGGAGGAGATACAGAGAGACAGGAACTGTCAATGACATGCCTCACTCAGGCTGTCCAAGGGCTACTACTGCAGTGGATGACCGCTTCCTATGGATTATGGCTCAGAGGAATCCTGACAGCAATGCCACCATGTTGAATAATGCTTTTTGCGCAGCCATATGACACCATGTTATGACTCAAACTGTGCACAATAGTTTGCAGGATGCGCAACTTCACCCCATGGCAAGGTCCATCTTTGCAACCACAACACCATGCAGTGCAGTACAAATGGGCCTAACAACATGCTGGGCAAATGGACTGCTCAGGATTGGAATCAAGTTCTCTTCACCCACGAGTGTCGCATATGCCTTCAACCAGACAATCGTCATAGATGTATTTGGAGGCAACCTGGTCAGGCTGGGCACCTTAGACACACTCTCCAGCAAGTGCAGCAGTGTGGAGGTTCACTGCTGTTTTGGGGTGGCATTATGTGGGGCTGATGTACACCGCTGGTGGTCATGGAAGGTGCCATAAAGGCTGTATGATACGTGAATGCCATCCTCCGACTGAAAGCACAACCAAATCAGCAGCATATTGATGAGGCATTCATCTTCATAGATGACAATTTGTCCCCCCTTTGTACACATCATGTAAATGACTTTCTTCAGGATAACAACATCGCTTGACTAGAATGGCCAGCATGTTCTGCAGACATGAACCCTATTGAACATGCCTTGGATAGATTGAAAAGGGCTGTTTATGGATGACATGATCCACCAACCCCTCTGCGGGATCTACACCGAATCACCGTTGTGGAGTGGGACAATATGTACCAACAGTGACTTGATGAACTTGTGGATAGAATGCCACAACGCATACAGGTATCAAGGTGTTACTGGGTATTAGAGGTACTGGTGTGTACAGCAATCTGAACCACCATCTCTGAAGGTCACGCTGTATGGTGGTACAATGTGCAATGTGTGGTTTTCATGGGCAACGAAAAGGGCGCAGATGATGTTTATGTTGATCTCTATTCCAATTTTCTGTACAGGTTCCGGAACTCTCAGAACTTTTATTGATGTGTGTATTTACATCTTGTGACAGACCAGTGAGCAGTTGTGTGTTTAGATCTTTCCCCATGCTTAAAAGTTTATCCGATAATTCGTTTGAAAGTTCAGTGTGCAAATCTTTTGCCAAGTCATTGAATTGTTGTGTTAATGTTGGTTTTGAAAGCATCAAGAGTTCGCCTTTGCTGTTCAAGTAATTCCTTTTGTGTGTATGTCCATTGTTTTGTAAAATCATTAAATTTTTCGTTGATGCTTTGCTTAAGTTTTTGATTTTGCTATTCATTACAATTGTGTAGAAATATTGGAGCTTTGTTTAAATAATGGTTGTAACATTTGCATTGTGATCTGGGTTTCCAGTGTGCACAGTGCACCCTGTCCCCTGTCCACCTACTGTCATCATCATATCTGTTTTGAATTATAATGTTTACTATCATCTGTGTCAATGGTAACTGAAAAATGTAATTGGTTATCATCACTGCAACTGACATTTTCAGTTTTGATTTCATTTGTTGCCATGTCCATATTGGCAACATCTTGTGTCTGGCTATCTGGCAATGGACTGGCAATGAAGTGCTTAGCTGCTGTACTCAATTTTTTTTTTTTTTTTTACAGTTTTTCAGAATGATAAAATAAATGAATACTTTTGAAAATGAAATATTCTCTTTGTAATAGTCAAGATACCATTACACAACCCACTCAGTGGTGCCTCGCTGATATGTATCAAAATGTATTGTTGGCATAACACAATTGTATGCACACATTTCTCTCCCAAAAATTAATTTTCTATCCAAATGTCTAAATATTTTATGAGAATGTTTCAGTTTGGGAATTGAATTAGGAAGGGTGCTACAGTCACTATTGGCAGAGATGCTACTAAGCGAAGTCATGCACACAGTGGACTGTGGATTTTCCTACATTTTCTTTGGCTTTTTTGATCCTTCTGGAATTAATTGTCCAACTGATTATGTTTAATGTTTTTCACATCGTGTGATTTCCATCCTCACTGCGATAATGTAGTATCCCATTCGTGAAACAGAGAAAGAGAATAATAAGTATAATAGAAAATTTACAAAATTGTATAATTATTTTAAATTATTACATACATGCTAACTCTCTCCTAGTGGCAATGCCCTAGTGTAGGTCACCTAGGGAGAGAGATGACGTGAATTATTCAAAGCTGACATAGTTATGCTAATGCACCAGAAATTGTAAGTCCAGAAATGTGCAGGTATGGAAGCATGCGGCTTAAGGAATGTGTTGGAATATTGATTGAAGATTAATTCCTTTGAGTTTTGATGTATGGCTTGATATTTATCTCGTCTTCCAAATGATGTACAATAATGTCAATGTGACTGCAGTGGCTATTCTGTCTTCATGTTGACGTCTTCTCCAGAAAGGTCCATTAAAAAATTCAAGTCCTCATCACATCAGGATGTGGGGATTAGAGCCTAGCTCAGTAAGAGACTAAATCTTTTAATGAACATAATATTGGGAGGTTGCAAGAATATACGTCTTTATCACACCAGCTCAAAAGAGCGACAGACACTGTGAAAATAAACAATTGACATACATAAAGAAATTGATAGTATAGCTTTCAGTTTTCCGTCAGTGTACTCAGATATAGTTGTACTTCCCTATGATGGAGACGGCACAAATAAGAATCATTACAAATATTTATTTACATGTGTAGGACATTTAGAGAACCTACACATTGCTACACCAGCTGAGCTTTCACAGAACAGCATTTACCTTATGGGTATGTAAGTGGCAGTCTTAACAATTGCTTTCTTTGATTTCTGGGAAAATATGCATTTGTGGACCCCACATATGATAATGAAAATCCTCAGTTTTCAATTATCTATCTACCCTCTCCATTTTGAGTCAATTATGCATTGTGAATTTAGGGTTGATTTTGATCCAAAAAAAGGAGGGGTAGTGTAGAGCCAAAATATCTTAGAATCTTTCATTCCAGGTTGTACACAAGCAACCTGCCAAGTATGAGTTGAATAACTGGTTGGCAGAGTGTGAGGCACTACTGTTGTCAACAAGGTCAAACAAATAGCTGCAGCATATGACTATGACGACACACCTATTGACAACCTCATACAGAAAAGAAGAAAAAAAAGAGTAAACCGGCAGGTTCACAGAGTATAAAAAAGAAAGTGATGACTAGCATAACATTTATAAGCAAACACTCATATAAAACAACAAATATTTTCAAACCATACAACATTAACATCACTTTCACAAAGCATAACATATTACAACACACACTGAGACACTACCTACACACATTCAATCAGACATTTTCAAAATAGTGTGTAGCTCTCTTTGTAGGCCATACTAGACGAGAGTGACAAGAAGAATACAACTCACCATAAGGGCATACCACACAAACAGTTACGTTAAATCAGCTATGGCTGTTCACATTAAAGGCACTGGCCACCCGTTTAAGGACATTGTGAATGATCTTCATGCATTACAAGAAACAGACAAGGGGCTCAAACTGCATGTGAGTGAAGAACTAGAAAGTTTCATTGATTTTTTAGCACATATAACTGTTTTTGAAGTAATCAATGTATTTTTATATCATGAAAAGTTGTGGTAGAATTAAATAATGTAAGAATAAAGGTAACAACATAAATTTCTTCAATAATTTCTTCAATGCGGAATATGTTCTCCAGTATAAATGAGTTAACTGAGGAAAAAAATTCTTGACATTATCAAAATAAAAAGAAAAACTAAATAAACATACTATTTAATATATGCTATAACATAAAGATGCTTATAAAAAAAAGTATTGTCATTGTGTTTGCTATCTTAGCAAATGGAATAAATTTTTTTTGGAACTTACAAGTTTTTAGAATGTAAACAACTAAACATGGAAGTCATAAGTGATGGTGTTGTGTGCATTATTGTGCTTTGTGTGCAAGACAAATACATAATCAACGAAAATGTATGTAAGGACGTAAGTTAGATGTTGAAACATACATCTCAATCTCACTTAAGGTACACACTAAAATGTAAGTGGATAGATAAAAATCAACTCACCAAGTGGCGGCAGGAGAACACACTCATAAAAGAAGGCTAAACTAATGCAAGCTTTTAAAGACTGTGGGTCCTTCTTCTGGCAGAAGGGTTGAAGGGAAAGGAAGAGGGGTGAAAGAAAAGGATTGGAGACATTCAGAAAAAGGGATAGATTTTGGAAATGTCATCCAGAGCCGCAAGTCATGAGAGACTTACTGGATGGGATAAGTAGGAAAAACTGATTGTTGGGGACTGCACCAGATGAGATTTGAAAACCTGGGAACTTAAACATGGAACACAGGGTAATATGCAAGACAGAGACTACTGCAAAAACATTGTGTATGAGTTAATATGAGAGAAAACCTAAGTGCATTGCACGTAACAGAGATGATAGGGGGATGGCATAAAATGGACATATACCATCAAAGAGGGAGCCACCTGTGAAACGACACGTCATATACCAGCTGTTGAGTAAACACTGTTCAGCCTTTTACGTCAACATGACTACCATCAAGTTCTCAGTTTGGATGAATGAGCATAGGCAGAGGGTATTTACTGGTAACACACAATCTCCTGCTGCAGTGTATGCTCTACAACATGACAGTCGTGACCTCGTTGCCTGTTTCCCCCAGACACCAGTTCCGCAGAAATCCACAGGTGGGAACTGGTGCTGAAACACCTGACCTTAATTTACTTTAATTTCTTCCATCTAAGCATTTCTTCACAGTAGCTACTCTGTTCTTCACTCCATTTTAGTTTTCCACATTTTTCATTTTCTTGCCCGTCAATTTTTCACCATCTCCCTCCCACCACTGTTACGTACAGTGCACTTAGCTTTTCACTCTTATTAACTCATGCATGTTGTTTAAGCAGTAATCTCTGTCTTGCATACTACTGTGTCTTCAACCTTTCAACTATCTGTTTTTCAAATCTCATCCGGTGCAGTCCTCAACAATCAATCTTTCCTTCTCATCCTGTCCTGTAAGTCTCTTCTGACCTGCAGTTCTGGGTGACTTCTCTGAAATATACCCCTTTCCCTAAACCTCTCCAGTTCTTTCCCTTCACACCTCTCCCTTGTCCTTCAAACCTTCTGCTGCAAGAAAAACCTACTGTCTCCAAAAGCTTGCATAAATATAATCTTCTTCTATGTGTGTGTTCTCCTGCTGCTGCAGCTTGGTGAGTAGATTTTTTATCTATCCAAGTACAATGTGTTCTCAAAAATCGATTGTTTTTGTTGTTAAGATACACACTGAAATAAGTGAAATCTCTGTACAGGATTAAATTTTAGTACATAACCTCACTGACACACCCAGCAAATAAAACCTCATCACACTTCAGATTAATGTATATGTAACTCACTTCAAATTAAGGTATGTAACTGTAAAGTACTTCATGGTGGTAGAATGTAGCAAAAACATGTCAAGACAATGAATATTAGTAAAAAGTGATGGAAGCGGAAAAAATTGTTTCATAAATTTATAACACAGTTGCAGACCTCAACTAAATCTATACAACATGGATAAATTTAAGAAATGCCACTACTACTTCCCGAAGGACATATGGTCTGCAATGAAAGTTCCAATATGTCATGGTAGTGAGATTTACTAACTGAGGCTGAAGTATTTTAAGACATTACTTCTTCCCATAAGATGCAGTTATGAAGAGATAAAAAAAATGGTGTTAAATGATGAAAGATATTAAGTTTAGTAACACATATTACTGTTCTTGAAGTAACCAATATCTTTTTTATATTATGGAAAGATGTGGTTGCATGTATATGATCTAAGAATAAAGGCAACAACTCGCACTACATTAGAGGTGTTGAGTCATCAACAGCAACATAAATGAGACTGGAAACATCACTATCTTTCAAACAAATCCTTTTTCAAGCTAGAGTACATAATACACACACACACACACACACACACACACACACACACATCTGTACAGCTACAATGTGCCTGCTGATTCCACAGTGCCAAGACCGCAGTTGTGCTGGTTGACTGGCATGATGGTTTGTCTCGGGTGGATTGAAATGTGTGATCCCCTCAGAAGAAGAGCCACCTGTGAAAGCAACCCATTTCATATACCTATCTCTGCTGCAGTTTCTGCACAGCATTTTATATGGGCATGGCCACCAACCACCAGAATGAATGGTCACCTACGAACTGGAGCTGAAAGCAGAGTTGATCCCCAAGTGACAGAACATGCTGCTAAACAAAACATGCCTGATTTCAGTGGTTGCTCCACTGCCTGTTCCAACTAGGTCCCTGCTCTAGCATCAACTTTTCTGAACATCATAGATGGAAGTTGTTCTTGCAACATCCTTTGCTCTCAAAACATTCTTGGTGTCGATCTCCATTAGCCCTCTGCTTCACACTCACCTCCATCTTGCCCCAGGACACTAACTTCACCCTCTTCTATACAGACTCTCTTCTCTGTTCTGTCTCCCCTGCCAACAAGATCTATATCTATGAGTACATCCATGTTCTGCAAACCAGTGTAAAGTGCATGGCAAATGTTACTTCCCATTGTCCTAGTTATTACAGGTTCTTTTCATCCTATTCATGTATGGAGTGTGGGAAGAATTATTGTTTTAGTGCCTCTCTATGTGGGACAAGTATTCTGATTTTATCCTCATGATCCTACTGGAGAGAGTTGTAATATATTTCTAGATTCATCATTTAAAGCAGCTTCATGAAACTTAAGTGGGCTCTGTTTGCATCTGTCTTCAAGTGTCTTGCAGTTTAGTTTCATCTGCTTCTCTGTGACACTCTCCCGAGGATAACAAGCCATTGGTGACCATTGGTGCTACCCTTCTCTGTATACATTCAATATCTTCTATTAGTCCTATTTTGTATGCATCCCACATACTTGAGTGTTCTTCTGGTATTGCTCACATGACACATTTGCATGCAGTCTCCTTTGTAGGCTCCTCCATGTCATTATCATTGTCTGCTCTGCAAACTCGCTGGTGCTGGTCCCCATGTGTCACATTGCTATCCTGTGCACCTGCTACCTATCAAACCCTGCATTCTGACCAAGTACAACAGCTGCCTCCCTCCAGACTGTCGGCCACTCTTACCCAGTCCTTGCTCCCACTTAGCACCAAGTTATTTGATACTCTGCTAGTGAAATGTTACTACTCACTTTGCAATTTCATGAAAGATATCATGATGTTTAAAACAGGATATCACTTATATTTTGCTTTGTTATGTAAATATCGCTGCTCATTCTCAGTAAAAATTAAATTAATTTTAAAATACTTTTCTATTTAATTAGCTACCACATCACTTCTGTAAATTATATTTTTGACAAGTCTCATGTACCACAATCACACAATTAATAACTGTATATCACTAGATAAATAAATCGCAATTTGAAAATTATATTGGTACAAAATGTCAAGAGTATGTTGAAGAAAGTGTGTGGTTTTACACTTACTGCATTCTGGGTGAACCTTGTGTTTATTGTTGATCTTGTAATGAATATCCTTTATTGTATTCCAAGTCAGAGTGCTTCCTTTTACACAATTTACAGCATGGCACTTTTCACAGTATAACAGAACATGATTGACTCAGTTGGTACTTTCCAGAAACATAACTTCTTACAAGATCACACAATGTTATTGATGCACCTTGTAGTATAATGTGTCAGTAGTTTACAGAGAAGGGAATGTTTGAAGAAGAATACTCATGAGTAGTTCTCTGCATAGGAAGGGCCATACAGTATTTAATGAAAATAATGTTAGATCCTTGTAGTGTGCTAACATTTACAGGGGTAAGACCAAAAAAAAAATGTGAAAACACCAAAAACATAACACATTACCATTCCTAATACAGTGTAGGAAACCCGTTTCATTTAAAATAGCTTCACTTGTCTCAGAATGGATAAATGCAGATCCTATATCGTTTCAAGGGAATCTTCATTCTTGTGGCAAAATTGTGGGAAGTTCTGGTAATGATGATGGAGGTTTATAGCAATCATGTAACCTTCTCTCCAAAGTAGACCACAATGGGTCAATAACATTGAGACCTGGTGACCGTAGTAGCCAGGGGAGATGCAAAAATTCATTGTTGTGCTCATGAAACCAGTGTTGGATGGTGCAAGCTGCATGAACAGGGCCTTGTAGTCTTGTTCTATGGGATGTGCTTGATCAGCAAAAATGGTCAAATAACCCTTGGCAGTAATTCACTCTGGCAGAGTACCCATGGCACCTAGGGAATACTGTGATATGGCTGCAAAAATCATCACCAAAAAACTGCTACTGGAGCTCCCTTCATGTTGTGATGCTGACACAGTTCATGAGAGCAAAATTCAGTTATGCAGTGACTTTTGCAGCTGTTTTCCTCTTATTTTTCATCATAATCCTCTTCAGTGACCACCTGTCAGATCACTCAACACACATTTTCATCCTTATTACGACTTAGTGGATGATGTTTGTCCACTTTCCCTGCATGCGGTATAAATCTTTGATACAGTGCCCCTCAAAACACCAAAAACTTCAGCTTGCTTGGTTCTGAAAGCACACTCCATATGAGGACCAACAATTTGCCTGCATTCAAATTCATTTAGCTCCAACTCAATCCACTACACAGAACACCATTTTGACCATACTAACACTTGCGACCTATGGGGAACATTGCACAGGTGTTGTTCGTGGTCAAATACAATAGTGCAGGCTGCAGCCTTGACTAGCTTCTCCATTTATGTTCAAGCATGCATTTAAAATGTCATGAAAATAGTATCAAATGTGGCTACATTGATTATAATTTTATCGTAAGGTCACTCTTTTTCTGGATAGGCACCACAGCCTTGATCAATTTGAGGAAAGACATCATTATATTGGGCTGTATTTTAAAAATTGCATTTTATTCAGTGCTGCTAGGTTTATACATCTATAACAGATGCAAATACATCATCCTTATCTCATCATACAAAAATTGCATGCCATGTGTAATGGTGCATAACACAGTCATCAAAGTGCATCGTGTCATGATGTGCACCTGCCAAACACAGCCGATACAGCTGTTGTGGTACTGGCACACAATTTTAAATTTATGTGAATGAGAAGTAAAATGGCTTTCTCATTACTGCACCTCTGATCGCTCTGACACTCTGAGTGAGTTGAGTCAGTGTTGTGCTGTTATATTCTCCTCACTACTTCCCATTCTATATTTTAAATTGGAGGTTACTTCTCAAACAGCCTTTCTCTGTGTTGACAGTGCTGACAGACACAGTTGTTTGTTAGTCAGTACGATATTTCTGGAATAGTTGTCCAGTGTCACATACTGCTAAATTTGTTCCCTACACTAGAAAGTAATAAAAAAAATTTTAATGTGCAGGATGGTTTTTTTGATGGAGAGCTCCTGGATGGTCGTCGAGGTTTGGTTCCTTCCAATTTCATCCAAAAATTAGTTGGAGAGGACCTTCTGGAATTTCACCACGCTGTTGTCCAAGGACTAAGGGACTGTGATGATAGTGCTTCCACCAATGTTGGTCAAGAATTGGAGTTTTCAGGACATGAAATAATGCCCCTCGGTGAGGATTCCTTTTCTTCACACTTTTCTTTGACTTGTAAGGTATTATGTCTGGATAGTACAGTACATTGGAAACTGCCTAATTATTACAGTTTCTTAGTTAGGATATAAATCTTATTGTTGTAGAAACCTGAGAGATCATCAGAGGCAATCAAGTCTCAGTTCATTAGTAATATAAACATACTTTCAGTTGTAGTTGTAAAGTATGGTTTATACTTATTTTCAGTAATGTCTAGTACCTGAACACTACAAGTAATATAATACATACTTCCAATGATGCCATTTTCTTTGCCTCAACAAAAAATTGTGTGCTTCACAAACACTCAGTTCCAATAGACATGCTTTCATATTTCTTTTGAATAGTTGAACTAATAGCTTGACTTTTAAATGAAATCACTTTTGTTTTTTTGTGTGAATAGAGTGTAATTATGTCAAATCATATTTGTTCCTTGTGTTTTACTTCTGGGATGTCATACTGAAGGTAACTATTGTGATAGTTCTCTATATGTGCATCATAAAATAAATAATGATAGCAACTCTTAATTACAAATTTTCTATAGTTGTATTACAATGAGAGCTAGGTGTAATACTCTACATATTATCCTCACTGCATTACTTTATGATTTAGAGCCATTGCTTGCTTCCATTTGATGGCCCCACAGTTGGGTACCATATCATATATTCATGAATAATCCATGCATATTTTTTCCTGTATTTAAGGATGGACAACCAGGTGTACAGGTTAATTGCAATAAGTTTGGTGCTGCTCTACCTCCAACAATAGATCCTGTTATGCTACAGTGTTGTTGTGGTCTCAGTCTGTGACATGTCAGTAGCACATTAAAAGTGAAGTATTAATCACATGTTAACTTGTTAATTATGGCTACAAATTATCATTATTATTCATACACAACTAATGAAAAACTTAAAATTTCTGAAGAAGAAGAGAACACTGGAAACCTTGCAGCTGGGAGAAAATACAACACGAGTGAGTGTTATATTCATGACTGGCAATAAAACAAAATGCAGCTTCAGTGTAAGAATGGTATTCACTGGGCATTTCGTGGCCAAAAAATGAAACATTCAGACCTCAAAAATAGGCTCTGTGATTGTATAGTTGAGAAGCAACAATATGGATCTAGTGAAATGTGCCCTCAAAGCATTGGCTTAAGTAAAAAACTAGACATCACAGCCTCCGAGCTAGCTGGGGCTAGCTATCATGATATTTCAATCAAAAAGGATTAGGATTCTGGTGGCAAACTACCATCACTAACAGCTTCCAGGTGATTAAGAGAAAAAAGCCGTGAATATTCATTGTTATGTGATAAATTTGTTACATGAACATTCCTATATATAAGCACTGTAGGTAACGTCGTTCAAGATGGGAATTCAGCTAATGATACGAGCCGGTGGAAGTTAGAAGCAAAGATGTACAGTGATATTTATAACAGTTGAGTGACAAAAGCTACCACCTTATGTGGTAATTGTGCGTTGTATTATCTCTGAAGATATAACATCTGTCCTGCAATGACTAAATGTGTGTATAAATCACCTATTCGAAGCTGTACTCACACAGCAATATACACAATGGATAGCATACACACATGAATACAAATTAAAGCCAATAATTTTCCCCCGTCCCTTAAAATTAGGGTGTGCAGATTATTCAGTGGCATGAATTATTCGCTTTTGTATAGTATATTATGACTGTCATCAAGTATACTAAATGACTTGAAGCTGAAGAATACTAACACAAGGTGGATATTTACTTACTTTAGACATTGTTTATGTTTATGCCGAAAACAAATTTTCGTTGACATTTGATTGTTTTATATAAAATGTAGGTTCTGTATTGTGTCTTGGTGATAGATGCAAAGCGAGTATGCATTACACCAGTTGGTTATCTGTCATTCTGTACCAGTTGGTTATCTGTCATTCTGTGTATATTTTAAGATCTCTAGAGTTTTTGACAAAATGCACTAGCATTATATTACAGGATACCGATTAAATCTTATTCTTCATCCTCTTCTTCAGCACTGCAGCCCTTGATGGGCCTTGGCCGGCTCAACAACCTGCCTCTACCTGTCTCTGTTCCCTACTTTTTTTTTCCATCCTCAGATCTCCATCTTTGTAAGGTCATTGTCCAGACATCGTGCTATTGGTCAGCCCTTCTGTCTGATGGAATGCAATCATCTTTTCATTATTCTTTCTGGCCTCCTGTCATATGCCACCCTCCTCATGTGCCCTGACCAGGATATTCTTGGAAATTTAACAAATTTCACTGTATCTTTCCCTTGTATAACTGTTGTATGTAATGACTGTATCTTACTCTCCAACCCTGTGCCTCTCTCAGAAGACCAAAATTTCTGTAGGATTTTCTTCAATGCATTTAGGTAGTTTATATCTGACAACTGACATATTTCATAACCGTACATATTATAGAAATGTATGTCAGTATGTATGTACAAGTTCTGTTCAAAAAATTCTGGAACATTCATAATTTCCCACCAGTGGTGTTTTGTAGCGAAATGCAGTTGGCATCCCTGGACATACCTGTGTTTGATGTGTAACTGCTGGAAGTTTCATTGTTGTATTCTGTTAATTATTATTCAGTGCTGTATTGATTAGAACATTGTGTTGCACAGAATGCAAATTTCAAGGTGGCAGAGTTAGAGGAGCTATGCATCTACATTAAATTTTGCGACAGACTGAAGAAAATCTTCACAGAGATACACCTAATCATGAAGGAAGCCTACAGTGATGAGTGCTTAAGCTGTAATTGACATTACAAATGGTTCACACAGTTTAAAAATGGCCAGACGGAAGTTAAAGGTTACCCTCGTTCAGGACGCCCTTCAATGTCTACTGGCGACGCTCATGTCAGAAACGTCAATGAAATTGTGCATGCTAATCAAAGACTGACTGTCTGAGAGATTGCAAAAGAGTGTAACACTTCAGTTGGATTGTGTCATGAAACCCTGACACAGCATCTTTGAATGCATTGTGTTGGTGTCAAGTTCAGCCCACAGCTCGTGAATTGAGACTAGAAAGACCTTCGTCTCGCAATCTATGAAGAGATTTTGGATCGCGCAAATGAGAATGAGGTGCTCCTTGGATTAGATTAGATTAGATTTACTTGCATTCCAATTGATCCATAGTGAAGAGGTCCTCCAGGATGTAGAACATGTCAGAAAAACAACAATACATGACAAATATTTACAACTAAAACAAATAAGCTAGTGCCCCATACCACAGGTCCCAAGTGGAATGATCATCATTTTTTAATGAACACATTTTACTAATATACTAATGCACTGAATTTAAAAATAAAAAGTTTATTTATCTATTTATAACGTAATAAACGTGTAATAAAACTACTAATAATACTTATTTACAATGAACACATTACTGCACTGAAATTGTGCAGCAGAAGTTATATAGATGATGTAACTTACCAAACAAAAGTGTTGGCATGGGCATGTTGATAGACACACAAAGAGACACAAACACACACACAAAATTCAAGCTTTCGCAACCAATGGTTGCTTCATCAGGAAAAGAGGGAAGGAGAGGGAAAGACGAAAGGATGTGGGTTTTAGGGGAGAGGGTAAGGAGTCATTCCAATCCAGGGAGTGTCTTTCCCCACTCCACCAAGAGTGTCTTTCCGCTGTCCACCTAACCTTCGTAACCTCTTAGTTCATCCCTATGAAATCCCCAAACCACCTTCCCTACCCTCTGTCTCCTACCCTTGTAACCGCCCCCGGTGTAAAACCTGTCGCATGCACCCTCCCACCACCTACTCCAGTCCTGTAACCCGGAAGGTGTACACGATCAAAGGCAGAGCCACGTGTGAAAGCACCCACGTGATTTACCAACTGACCTGCCTACACTGTGAAGCTTTCCATGTGGGAATGACCAGCAACAAACTGTCCATTCGCATGAATGGACACAGGCAGACAGTGTTTGTTGGTAATGAGGATCACCCTGTGGCTAAACATGCCTTGGTGCACTGCCATCACATCTTGGCACAGTGTTACACCATCCGGGTTATCTGGATACTTCCCACTAACACCAACCTGTCAGAACTCCGGAGATGGGAACTTGCCCTTCAGTATATCCTCTCTTCTCGTTATCTGCCAGGCCTTAATCTCCGCTAATTTCTAATTTCAATTTGCCGCTCATACCTCACCTTTCTTTCAACAACATCTTTGCCTCTGTACTTCCGCCTCGACTGACATCTCTGCCCAAACTCTTTGCCTTTACAAATGTCTGCTTGTGTCTGTGTATGTGTGGATGGATATGTGTGTGTGTGCGAGTGTATACCTGTCCTTTTTTCCCCCTAAGGTAAGTCTTTCCACTCCCGGGATTGGAATGACTCCTTACCCTCTCCTTTAAAACCCACTTCCTTTCGTCTTCCCCTCTCCTTCCCTCTTTCCTGATGAGGCAACAGTTTGTTGCGAAAGCTTGAATTTTGTGTGTATGTTTGTGTTTGTTTGTGTGTCTATCGATCTGCCAGCGCTTTTGTTCGGTAAGTCACCTCATCTTTGTTTTTATATATAAAAACACAGATGATGTGACTTACCAAAAGAAAGTGCTGGCAGGTCGATAGACACACAAACGTACACACAAAATTCAAGCTTTCGCAACCAACGGTTGCTTCATCAGGAAAGAGGAAAGGAGAGGGAAAGACGAAAGGATGTGGGTTTTAAGGGAGTGGGTAAGGAGTCATTCCAATCCCGGGAGCGGAAAGACTTACCTCAGGGGGAAAAAAGGACAGGTATACACTCGCACACACACCCATATCCAACCGCACATACACAGACACAAGCAGACATTTGTAAAGGCCTTCCCCTCCTGTTCTAGTATCTTCCTATCTCTACTACAAATCCTACAAAACCATTGATGAGTCTCATTTACTTCCCCTATTCCCACGCCACTACAGTCACCCACATGGAAAAAACTACAGCACCCATCACACCAAAGCCCCAACCTAAGAATCCTATGGCAAGTCAAGCACTTTTCACTCATGATAAACGTAATAGTTTATTAAGAATAAGTCAGTTAAATTACAGATAAACATGCAAATATGATTCCACAAATTTGGCCTATACGCAACAGTGTGTAAACAAAAACAACAGTGCAAAGTTTCTGAAACAACAACTTAAACTTTAAGCTACTTTCCGGAAATGCTAGTTAAATAATGAAGAGGTATGCTAACTTAAATTGGTGGAGAGAGCAAAGGACAACTAAACGAAATTCTATAGATTTGCTGCAGTAAAATGTAAGCATAAAATGCGACTGTACAATCTTTTCGCTTTTTCTGCTATATTACTTAAAGAAAAATGAAATCTTTAACGGTACACTTCTACATTTAATTACCACGTAATCAGTACTAAACTATATGTTTTACAATCTAAAATGACTAATCTTTACGAGAACACCCAAACTCGCACTAGTCGCCTGGCTGCAGGGCTGCCAACCAGGGCTCCCAATAGAATCATAACTCATGATGAGATGTGGGTCTATGCTTATGATGTTGAGACTAAAGTTCAGTCATCTTAATGGGTCGGGAAAGGTTCTCCAAAAAAAAAAAAAAAAAAAAAAAAAAAAAAAAAAAAAAAAAAAAAAAAAAAAAAAAAAAAAAAAAATCTTGAATCCGTGCTACAGGGACAAACAGTTAATTGATGATACTATGGGGATGTGTTGTGTCACCTGAGAGAAAACATGAGAAGGAAACCACCTGAAATGTAGGAAGGCAAATCAAGGCTCTTGCATCACAACAATGCACTCACACATTCATTCCTGTTGGTGCGTGACTTGCACAAAAAAATGAAATCACTGTGCAGCCTCATCCTCTATACTCTCCAGACCTGGACCCTATGGATTCTTTTTTTATTTCTGAAGTTGAAAACCCTGTTGAAAGGGTGAAGATTTGCAGTGATAGATGAGATAAAAGAAAATAATCAGATGGTGCTTCACGTGATCCAGCAAGGAGTGTATCAAGACTGCTTCTAGAAATAGAAACATAATTGAGAGTGTTGTGTCAATTGTGGAGAAGGGTATTTTGCAGGAACCCATGCTCAATAAGTAAAAGGTAAGTGCACAAGAATTTTGTGGACAGAGTTCCAGAACTTTTTGGACAGACCTTGTATGTTCCATATCTCCTAAACCACTGGACTCGTTGCAACCAAGCTTGGTATACATGTCACTTAGTGTCTGGGAATCATTGCTGTAGGGGTTAGGAACCCATATGTATCAAAAGGGTGGGTGTGGTGGTGAAAAAGCAGAATAGCCCATAATGTGCGAATGCCAATACTTCACTTATCCAGTATTTGAGAATGAGAGCACTTGGAGACTTGCAACAAATAGTACACATAATTCCAAATCTTTGCGGAACTGTTTTGCTGAAGACTCCCCAAAAAATTATAATTGTAAAAAAGTTTATTACTTAGTATGTTTTCGATGTTCATGCAGTAAAACTCCGACATTAAGCATGACCTTTTATTTATTATTTATTTACTACTAATTGTATTTGTGTCACATTTTGGAGACAGTATTCACATATACTACTGAATATACCAGAAAAATTATGTCATTGTATGACACATAGTTCAGGATATTTGATGTCATAAACATTGAGATGTGTGAAAAACTACTGCATCATGCAAGATTTTTAAATTTTTTACTTCATTGCTATAAACTCTATTTACAAGACTTATTGCAGACAATATTCGTGTATGGCACTAAATCTACCAACAAAAATGCGTTCAGGGGATTCCGTCAAATACTGAGATGAAAGAAAAACTGCAGGTCTATGTAGGATGTTTCAATTTATTGCTTCTTTACTATTAACTCTGTTTGCAACCAATTTTGCAGACGGTATTCATATGTGCTGCTGAAAGTACGTAGAAAAATATACCGTTGTATGACACATAGTTCAGAAGATGTGACATCGTAAATACTGATACGCATGAAAAACTACCACATCAGGTATGACATTTAACTTATTGCTTGTTTAATTCTAACTCTATTCACAATACATTTCACACACAGGAGCCAATATACCACTGGATGTACCTGCAAAATTATGTCATTGTACAAATCATAGTTCAGGAGATAGGATGTCATAAACATTGAGTTGCATGAAAATGAAATCACACGTCAAAAGTTGCTAGAGATACAGGTAAAATATGTGTACAAATATGTGTGAAATATGTCAAATATAGGTAAAATATATGTGACATGTGCATACTCAGGCAAAGACATGGGTAAAAAGTTCCTCCTAAACTCCTGGAATGATTTCAGCCAATTTGGTGCTTATATTAGTTACAGCCTGGAAATAAATAATGCGGGGGTAAGAATCACAATCATCCTATTGGGGTGAGCAAGATAACATGGAGAGAGAGAGAGAGAGAGAGAGAGAGAGAGAGAGAGGAGGAGATGGACAGGGAGAGAGAGGGAACGATGAGTTGGGCACTAATAGGGGGGAGGAGAAGATGAACAGATGGGGAGTGGGGGGGGGGGGGGGGGGGGAGAATATAGACAGAGAGAATGGGGATGAGGTGGTGAAAAAAGAGAATAATGTAGATTACATGGAATTGGGGGGGGGGGGGGGGGTATGCTAGCAAACAATAAAAAAAATTGGAACCTTGAAGGACACTTCCTGCTTTCTGTTGCTTGTGGAATGTTTCACTAGTTCAACAACTTTCTCTCTCTCTCTCTCTCTCTCTGTCTGTCTCTCTCTCTCTCTCTCTCTCTCTGTCTCTTTTATGTGAATCCAGGAATCCCGGGAACAACAGTTTGTTCAATAGTATTTCATAGAACATTGTGTTGAAAGCATGAAGTAATAGAAAATTTTACTCTTAACTACTGTTCTGTTTACCAGTTGCTGAATACATTTTGTCAGAAGTGGCAAAGCAGATTTAACTATGCCCAAACCTGGCCTGGAACCAAATACCTGTGTCTGAAATCCCTATTTTCTTCAAATAATTTTATGATTTTGTTATTCAATCATTTAAATCATTTTTCAGTTAGTTTTAATCCACTACATACTTCATTAGCACATATCTCAAAGAAAATAATCACATTTTGGAAATATCATGTGATTGGATGGATAAAAGATCTACTTACCAAGTGGCAGTGGATGGATAAAAGATCTACTTACCAAGTGGCAGCAGGAGAAATCACACATAAAAGTTACAAAAACAGGCAAGCTTTCAGAGCCAGAGGCACCTTTCTCTATCGAAGGGGTTGAAGGGGGAAAAACAGGTCAGTGGAGACCTACTGTATGGGATGAGAAGGAAAAACTTATTGTTTGGGGACTGCAACCGATTAGATTTGAAAGGCTGAGACTTTAAAAGTGGAAGACAGGGTGATAAGCAAGACAAAGATTACTAACAAAAAATAGAAAATCATGCAAGAGATAAGAACAGAAAAAGCTAGGTCCATATTATATGTGGTAGACAGGTGAGATGGGGCGGGGTCTGGTCAGGAAATAAAAGGTATAGAATACTAAAAGGAAGTGAAGAAGAGGAATGGTTACAGAAAAGAAATGCTGAACCTGACGGAATTAATGTAAATTTAAGCAAAATAGTTGGTCAGAATTGAGGACATTTTGCAATGCCAGTCCTCACCTGTGGGGTTCTGAGAAGCTGATTTCAGGAGGAAGAATCCAGGTGGCACGTTTGGTTAAAAGTGTGGAGACTGGGAGTGGAGCTGTTGATACAATATTGATACAATGACATATCGATATTTTTTCAATATATATATAGGCGATATTTTTTCCATCAATATATCAATATCAAAATAGCAATATTGAGTGCTGATAAATATATTTTATATTATATTTTTTCACAATTTTTGGTAAGTCCTTGAGTCGTTATTTTGAAGTTGTAGTACTACATAATTTTACTTTCACTGTGTGAAAGAGTTTTACTACTTTTTCAGCATTTAATGCATCTAGTCTTTCTCTTTCACTGTATGAAGCAAGTATATGTGGCAGAAAAGAAGTGCTATTGCACTGTGGGTAACGGTGTGAGTTGAACAATAACATTTCTGATGTGAAGAAATAGCACACCAATTGCATTAAAAACAGTTTTTAATGCAACAAGCATGCTATTTCCGCATGTCAGTATTCTTCAAAAACAGTCGCTGAAAATGATGAACAAAAATCTAAATGACAAGTCTGGTCTTTGCAGCAGACGGCGACACGCGAGGGAAATGCTGACATAATCAGCACTTGGCACTACCAAAAGAAACTGCAATGTTTAGCTTCAGTACACAATTTTTACACTACAACTGCTAGGTCACTGATGGTAACAGGAATTGAAAAATAGGAAAGTCAACATGAAGCATTCCAGACAAACCTGATATGTGAGGAAATCTAATGATGCACCCATCGGACATCTTTTATTGTGCCACTTACATACAGTTACCATTGTTAGCAAAGTGGTTATTGCCAAGCGTTAACGTGCATTGTTATCCTTTCCATTCTTGCTCTAAGGGGGATAGGCAGGATGTTCAGAATATCTAATAATAAATCAATACTTAAATATAGAGCTTTAAAACTGGCTGTATGTTTACACTGTGCAGGCAAAAGTTTTATAGGCAGGTATGTCAATATTTTTTTCCGTTGATATACTGCATTCCCAATATTTTTAAAAATATCAACAGTCCTAATTGAAAGGGAGGCGCACAGCTATTCTAAGTGTGGAGGGTAAAAAAACAGCTAGATTGGACATCATTTCAGTGCATGATTTTATGAAGTCATAGCTTTATCGTAGTAGTTGATTAGCACATTCAAAACCGGGACGGTACTGAGTGACAAGAGATGTACTCCTGAGTTGTTTTTTGGAGGGACCAACAGTATCAGGATTGGATGTGATTGCCTGGGAAATGTGCTTTTGAACTACGCTGGGGTAGTTATGTTCATCTGAACAAACATGTTTACCTTGAATTCCAAGGCTGCAGGGGAGGGAAAGTTTGACATGGAAAGGATGGCAACTGTCAGAATGTATCTTCTATTGTTCATTAGTACATTTTATGTGAATGAAGTATGTAGCTGACCCTTAGTGAGGATGACGTCAATATCAAGAAAGTAACAAGGAATTCAGAATAAGACCATATGAAATTTAATTGGGAGAATGTATTTAGAGATTCCAAAAAATTTAATAGGTCACCACTACCATAAGTCCATATGGCATATACACTCATGTTCAGGAAAAACAGAACACCTTTAATGACTAGAGATACGAAGTTCATATTTATAGAACATGTACATTAGTGTGTACTGCAGAAATGGTTAGTGTTTCAGTCACGTGTGTTCAGCATGTGTCCTATTGCCTAGCAGGCATGGATCCATTACGGGCCCTGGTAACTTGTTCCGTGTGTAATGACATCAATGCGTATAAGATGTGAATGGTGTCCTGTGGTATAGCCATCCTGGCTGTGTTCACCTAGTTCATCTGTGGTGGTTGGCATTGGGTCACAGTGCTGTGCCGGATGTTTCACCATATCCCACACATTTTCGACTGGTGAAAATCTGGTGATCTAGTGGGCCAGGACAAAAAGCTGACACCTGTGACACCAAGAAGGCAAGTGTTTGTGCAGCAGTATGTGATAATGCATTGTCTTGTTGAAAAATGGCATCTGGGATGTTGTGCGGAAAGGGTATGCCTACGGGTCGCATGAGGTCATTCATTCAGGTCACACTGGTCAGCTGTTCCCTCTGTCTGTGGTGAACCAAAATACGGCCATTGTTTTCAAACAAACAGAACCTGAATTCATCCAAAAACACTAT
This sequence comes from Schistocerca americana, assembly GCF_021461395.2. Taxonomy (NCBI): domain Eukaryota; kingdom Metazoa; phylum Arthropoda; class Insecta; order Orthoptera; family Acrididae; genus Schistocerca; species Schistocerca americana. The sequence goes on along the minus strand of NC_060126.1, from coordinate 321,016,343 downwards.
CTGATACCATTCCTGTCCCCAGTGATGTCGTTCCATATACGATTGCCATCTAGCATGTTTCTGCACATTTGTCAAAGGTAGATGGGGAAATGGACAACATGTGTGTAACCCATGCCATAATAAACAGTGATGGACTATTGTCTCTGATAGTGTATCAAGTGTTACACTGTTCCACTGTTGCGCCAGAGCCAAGGAGGAGGCAGTTCTGTACTGAAATGGCTTATGGATGAGGTGTCGATCTCGTCAGGAGTTGGTCTGGGTGGTGCGACCTGACCAATCTCGTCGTGTTTTATGGCCTTCTGTGAACCATTCTGCACACACCTGTTGCATGCCAAAACACTTTGTCCCACATGAGCAGCAGTTTCCCAGATGGATGCATCACATTCCCTCATGCCAGTAGTGCACCCTCTTTAAAACTCACTGACTTGATGGTACAGATGGCACATACATCTGCGAGGCGTCCTGCATGTCTGCTCATGACCTTCAGTTTATAGTGACAATGAGAGGTGCAGATACATTTTACCAGCAGGTAGTGTTGCAACAAGTTTCAGATGTTGACCTTGAACCTGCTAACATGGTGCAAATGTGAATCACTTCCACAGAACATACTAATGTACATGACCTATTAATATGAACGTCCTATCTCTAGTTGCTCATGGTATTCTGTTCTTTTTCTGAACATGAGTGCATGTCATCAGGACACTTGAACCAAACCTGGGGCTGAAGATTTGTGGATCCCAGGAGGGCCCCCTTCAAATGACTCTTGAAGAGGTTGGCACAAAGGAGCGATCCGGGTTCTCATATGTGTACCACTGATCTGTTTGTGTGTCTGCCTCTAAAATGTAAAATAGTTGTTCATAAGCATAAACCTGACTAAGGTCAGAAGAAGGGATGCAATAGGTTTACAATCAACCAGCCAATAACTGAGGTAAAGTTCAGCAGTGGACACACCATGTACATGGGTACTGTTGGTATAGAGGGAGGCATCAATAATGACATGCAAGATGTGTGGTGGTAGTGTGGTAGAAATAGATTTCAGACAATCGAGGTAACAGTTGGAGTCTTTAGTGTAGGAAGGGAGTTTTTGCACAACAGGTTACAGAAGTTAATCAACCGAGGCAGATATATGTTTAGTGGATACTTTGAAGCCAGCAACTATGGGACAACCAGCGTTACTGGCTTCATGAATCTTAGGACAAAGGTGTGAGTACGTGGTTTGGGTGGGGTAAGAAGTTATATCCACCGATGTGATAGTCCTTGTTGGGTCCTGAGGTTTTAAGGTCAGTTTGTATCACAGTGATTGGATCTTAATGGCAGATGCTGGATGTAGAAGCATCAGAAAGTCAGCATAACGTATTTCGATCGTTCAAGTATCATAGTGGTAGATCCCTTGTCTGCTGGGACATTTTTCAGATTTATTTGCAGTAACTAATCATTTTCTTCTCTTCCTTTTAGTTTTGCACATCTTTTTTCTGAGCCCTCTATTTTTCCGGCCCCCCACTTCACCTTTCTACAACATACAGTTCATTTAGCTTTCCGCTCTTATTAGCTTGTGCATTATGTTTTGTCAGGTCTTTCTGTCTTGTTTATCACCATATCATTCACATTTAAGGTTTCAGGTTTTCAAATCTAATTCAGTGCAGTCCTCAACAATCAGTTTTTCCTTCTCATGCCGTCTGATAAGTCTCCCGTGACTCGAGATTCTGGGTGAATTTTCTGTAACTCTCCCATTTCTGGAACTTTGCCGGTCCTTTTCCTTCGTCCTTCTTCCTGTCCATTCAGCCATTCTACCAGAGGTAGGAGCCACTAGGTACAAAAACTTTCAGATTTCCATAACTTGTACAAGAAACCCCTATTTTATGTTTTTGTGCAGGCCAGACTTAAGAATGCAAAATTGAGGAAAATGCAGGAAAATGTTAATATCCCAAAAATTTGAGCAAAAACATATGTAATTGGCATATATAATTAAAAATAGTAATCCTCTCCAATACATTGTATAAAATGTGTAAGGGTGAAGGAAATTAAATGCACAACACAAAGTTTATAGAATAATTTTTGATAGTGAATTTCATCAGTTCTTAAAAAATCACGTATGTGTAACAGCAAGTAAAAACTCATCAAAATATTGAAATTGATATCTGGGTAAAAGGTAATGGAGCTATTTTCTGACATGTTATGTAGACAAATTATCAAAACATGCATTTATTAAAGATCTTTTCTTTGGGCTCACCCAGAAAAGAGCAAAAATTGATTAACATGGTGAACTAAATGAAAACTGTGAAGTAAAGTGAAAAGTATTAGAATCCAACATGTGGGGGGGTTGTTTTTCTTCTCTAGTAAATGGCAGTGCAGCATACTCTGGTGATGCAAGCATAGTGACCTCCAGTATATTGCTTGTAAAGTTTTCCTTTTTCATTGTGCTGAGTAGTTGGAGTGAAGCGTTCTGCACTATTACCAATGTGAACTGTTTGCATCTCAAACACATTGCTTGTTTCAGTTTAAATTCAGCAGATTTTGTGAGAGCACATAAATACACACAAGCTTTCATTCACATGTGGTATTTATTTATACCAATGAATATGAAATAAAGTTAAGCCTGATGTAATTTCAGTGTTTTTGTGTCCCAGCAATCCGTTACATTTATATCAAAATGTCTGTCTGCCATCACAACATATTAACGCCATTGAGGACTGCAACAAAGATGAACAAGCCATTGCACAACTCTTCACTGTTCACATCCTGTTAATTGTGGTACGGCACATAACAAGTGGAGTAGCCTATGTTGGCTGCTGGTGGTAGAGGAATGATACATTCTGGATTCTATCAACAGACACCAAGCAGAACTACTATAAGTAAAATTAATGCATGGTAGTGAACAGCGTACAAGGTATAAATTTATAAATTAAACATAAGTGGAAGCTGCAGTCACTCCGTTTGCTATACACTAATTTCATCAGCCTTACTTTCGAATAAGCCACCAAGTGAGCATGCTGTTTATCACTCTATTTGCTAGAAGCCTCGGAATTAGCATGATGTCACCAAGCTATAGAGCTATTGGCTGCAAATGGGAAACAAACATCCAAGAAGCTACAAAAATCCAAGATGTTGGAGTCTGCAGTTTTCACCATGTTTCACAGTTTTCAATTTATTCCACCATGTAGGCTATAAATTTTTGCTATTTTCAAGGTGAACACAAAATGAAAGAACTCTCAAATCTGACTGTTTTGAGGTGCCACTTTCCTTGATGTTTGTCTCATCCTCACCAAAGGGCAGCTACACACTTCTGTCCACAATAAACCTACTAACAATCAACAGTACTTACATTCTGATAGTTGCCGTCCTTTCCACGTCACACATTCCCTTTCATACGGACTTGGCATTTGAGCCAAGTGTATTTGTTTGGACACAGACTCTTTACAGCAATACACTACCATTCTCACCTCAGCCTTCACTGGGCATAATTACCAGATCAGACTAGTTCAAAAGCAGATTTCCTGGGTCATCACATCCAATTTTGTTGAGCTTACATTTTCAAGGTTAATGTTTTTTTCTGTGTTTATTACTAAATGGTTTCCAAAAAAACAGTCTGTAATGTTGGCGGTACACATTTTAATCTCAGGCAGTAATTCTTCTCTGGTCCTTCCTTTTATTATCACATATGTGTCTGTGAATTTTATGGAATTATGGCGTGGACTGGTCGGTTCTAAGTCATTTACAAAGAGTAGAAACAGAATTGGTCCTAGAATAGAGCTTGTGGTACACTATACTTAATGCATTTCTGAGCAGTAGGACTTTACATCATACTCTTCTTGGATAGAAAGCTCAACTACTTGCTCCCTGTTTTGGAGATATGATTTTATCCATTCATAGGCTGGGCCCCTAATACCTAAAGATTCAAGTTTCTTAAGAAAGATGTTGTGACTAATGACATCAAATGCTTTAGAGAGGTCTATAAATATGGCTGAGATATGCTCTTTGCTGTCTATTGCATTTAAGACTTCATTTAGGAATGCAAAAATAGCAGTCTCAGTAGGTTTAGATTTTTGGAATCCATGCTGTTTATTCGAGAAGTAATTATTTCTTTCTATGAAATTGATTAGTGTTTTATAATAGAGTTTTTCAGTTATTTTGGAAAAACCAGAAGTAGCAAATTTTTATCTCTTTCTTCAACAGAGGTTTTAATTTAGCTGTCTTCAATTTTTCTTGGTACCTCCTTTTGATAGAGAACAGTTACAGTTGTCAAAAAGTGGCCTGGCTATGAGAGAAGCACATTTCTTCAAGATATAGTCAGGGATATTGTCACTACCAACAGAGAATTTGGGCTTCAGTTCTTTGATTATAGTAAGTATTTCCTTTTCATTGGTGCAGCATAGAAAAATAGATTTATTATTTATAGCACTTCTGGATTGATTTCTGGGAGTACACTGTAAATTTTGATTGATAACATGTTCAGCTATCTGTGTAAAGTAGGAATTCAATTTATTTGCCATTTTTGTAGGTTCAATTATCACAGATGACTTCTTCATTAAGCAGTTAATATTATGGAAATGTGTCTGTTCTACTGCAGTTTCCTTCCTTACCATATTCCATATGGCTTTCATCTTATTGGTGGAATTTTTTATGTATGCGTCATTTTCCATTATTTTTGCTTGTTTGACAACATTTTTGAAGATCTTTTTAAAGGTTTTGTAATAAGTATCAAATTCAGGTGGCGCGAGCTGTTTGGATAACTCTGTGTAGTAATCTGTTTTTGTCTGAGGCTACTAGAACCCCAGAAGTGATCCATTTCTTTTTTGTTTTCGTTGTGTATGTTTTCCTCCATGTTGGAGGGAAGCACAATTCAAAGTAGTAGGGAAAAGTACTGATAAAGTTATTATATTTTCCATCTGTGTGTTTGCAGTTATAAATCTCTTTCCAGTTTTCTTTGCTCAAGGAATGGAGAAAGTGATTTATATTTTCATTACCATATTTTCTACTGGTGGTAGTTAGGTAGTGTTTAAATTGCAGCAGTATTAATCAACTACTCTGACAAGGCCATGACTTCCTAAAAACATGTGCTGAAATGAAATCCATTCTGTCTGAGATTTTACCCACTACACCTAGAATAGCTTTTCACTGCCCTCCTAATCTCCGCAATATTGTCAGACCTTATGCTCTTTCTGCACTCATTCATATGGCTCCTACCACTGTGACAGTGTCTACTGCAAGACTTGTTCTATGCATCTTCCTATCACCACCTATACCAGCCCTGTAACCTGTAAAACATATACTATCGAAGGGAGAACCACCCGTGAAATGTCATGTCATATACCAGCTACTACATAAATAATGTTCGACCTTTTACATTGGCATGACTACCACCAAATTATTAGGCAATATGAATGAGCATAAGCAGATGGTGTATACCAACAACACACAACATCCTGTGTCAGAGCATGCTCTACAACATGACAATTGTGACCTCGGGGCCTGTTTCACCTCACACACCATCTGGATTCTTCATCCAGACACAGGTTTCTCGGAACTCTGCAGGTGGGAACCAGTGCTACAAGATCTCCTTTCTTCTCGCAACCCACCTGGCCTTAATTTACATTAATTTCTTCTGTCCCAGCATTTTTCATGGTAACTACTCCTTTCCTCACTCTGTTTTAGTTTCCTGCATCTTTCATTTTCTTATCTATTTTTCACTGCCCCCCCCCCCCCCCTCCCACCTCTGTTACATACAATGCACTTAGGTTTTCACTCTCTTATCAACTCATTCATGTTGTTTAAGTGGTAATCTCTGTTTTGCATACTACCCTGTTTTCTACTTTTAAGCTCTCAGGTTTTCAAATCTCGTTCAGTGCTGTCCCCAACAACCAGTCTTCCTTCTCATCCCATCTGGTAAGTCTCCCCTAACCTGCAATTCTGGGTGACTTTCTCAAAATGTACTCCATTTCCTAGGCCTCTCCAGTCCTTTTCCTTCATCCCTATTCCTTCCCCTTCAACCCTTCTGCTGAAGGAGGAGCACTGGCTCCAAAAGCTTGCCTAATTATAACCTTCTTTTATGTGTGTGTTCTACTGGTGCTTTGTGAGTAGATTTTTTATCTATCCATCGCCTCAGTACCTCACATTAGGTATCAGGTACCTATCACCTCATCATTTTCAATAAGACTACTAAACAATTAAGCTTTCAGCCAGAAGGGTTTCTTCCAAATTACACAGACACACACACACACACACACACACACACACACATTCATGCAAGTTCAGCTCATACACACATGACTATTTTCTCTGGCTACTGAGGCCAGTCAGAGACAGTGAGCATGTGTGTGTGAGATGTTTTTGCTTGAATGTGTCTGTGTATGTTATATAATTCAGAAGAAGGCCTTCTGGTCGAAGACTTACTTGTTTAGTAATTTTCTGTTGTGCCCGTCTGTGAGTCAGCATCTCTGCTATATGATAAGTAGCAATCTACCTTTTTCATAATATTGTCATTATTCCATCCTGTATTTTCCACTGTTTGATGTCATCTAATTCATAACATAAGATTCTCACTTATCTCTCTGTAAACTCCTTCACCATTGCTGCTTACCTCCGCTGGAACAAGCTACTCTGCACTTTGCAAACAATTCACTGTCCCTTTGCATTAAAGTAAAACCTGAAGCACTTCCTTTCATCACCTGCATAACTCTTTCCTAAAAGATTTAATTTCCTTCTGTCAGAGAGTGAAACAAGTACTTCCATCTTCTCCCGGTTATGGTTCCTTTATTTTTCACTTCTGAATCAGTCGCACCACTGTCTTTTCCTCATTTTTCATTACTTATGTTCTGTCACATTTCTCTCTGTATCCCTCTTGCATCCCTTCTCTCTCTTTCATTGCTGCAAGTGCCCTTAGTCTGAATCCTTAGACAAATCCATGAGTGGTGTTCTACTTTTCATGAAATAATGTAAACTGTGTTTTATAACTTGTAACTACTACAGTTTTCCACTAATTACATCATAGTTATTTATGAGTATTGTATCCCATTTTAATCTAAATCTTTTTATAATATGTATATTATTATCAACATGGTGTAAAATAAGTAGACTGCTTGTTTACATGTAAGTGAGAACGTGATGGCCCTAATCTTGCGGGGCAGTGTGCTTGGTTACTGATGGCTCACTCTGAATGGGTAATTCCAGTAGTGTCATAGGCGACTATGAGAAAATGGAGGAAGAATTCTTTGACAACAAAGAGTGAGTAGACTATAACACTGTGTGCCTCAGCATAAGTTACAGTTCACACAGAGCAGCATTTTCCATGACACATTTGCATTTGTAATGTAAAAATGAATTATATTGAGACATGTCAAATTGAACAGGTCAGACATGTGGTAGTGTGTTTAATTTGATGGTTAGCAGTTTGTTTATTTTATTTTTTTTCCCTAGAATAAATTACATTTTTTCCAGTAGTTTTTTTAGTTGCTTTGATTCTAATGATAGTAACATTATTTTATAGTTACTGATAGCCAATCTGGTGGTTTTTTCCCTCTGGTTGCAGACCATGTTGTGTATTTCGGTTTTACCAAGCAAGCTAATGCACTGGTTAATACAGTGGACTGGCATTTTGGAGATTGACTGAATCTCGCCATCAAGATTTAGGTTTCCTGTGAATTTACTAAATTGCTCCAGGCAAATGCTGGGATGGTTCCCTTGGAAGGACACACCCAATTTCATTCCCATCCTTGAAACATTCAGAGCATGTGCTCTGTGTCTAATGTCCTTGATGTCAACAGAATGCTATACTCTAATCTTCCTTCTTTCTTTTATTTCAGTTCATTTAATTTTTTCGCTTTACTGCCTGTAGCTGTATAATTATTCCCATTCTCCTTGCTGAAATTAACAATACCTCTGTTGATTTAAATTCAATTTGTCAACAGATCTTTCCACACCGTTCTAGCAGTTTCATCTTCTTACAAGGAGAGGTCTCCAACAGTGGGATCAACTTTTTGAAACCATATATACAGGGTTATTACAAATGATTGAATCGATTTCACAGCTCTACAATAACTTTATTATTTGAGATATTTTCACAATGCTTTGCACACACATACAAAAACTCAAAAAGTTTTCTTAGGCATTCACAAATGTTCGATATGTGCCTCTTTAGCGATTCGGCAGACATCAAGCCGATAATCAAGTTCCTCCCACACTCGGCGCAGCATGTCCCCATCAATGAGTTCGAAAGCATCGTTGATGCGAGCTCGCAGTTCTGGCACGTTTCTTAGTAGAGGAGGTTTAAACACTGAATCTTTCACATAACCCCACAGAAAGAAATCGCATGGGGTTAAATCGGGAGAGCGTGGAGGCCATGACATGAATTGCTGATCATGATCTCCACCACGACCGATCCATCGGTTTTCCAATCTCCTGTTTAAGAAATGCCGAACATCTTGATGGAACTGCGGTGGAGCACCATCCTGTTGAAAGATGAAGTCGGCACTGTTGGTCTCCAGTTGTGGAATGAGCCAATTTTCCAGCATGTCCAGATACACGTCTCCTGTAACGTTTTTTTCGCAGAAGAAAAAGGGGCCGTAAACTTTAAACCGCGAGATTGCACAAAACACGTTAACTTTTGGTGAATTGCGAATTTGCTGCACGAATGCATGAGGATTCTCTACCGCCCAGATTCGCACATTGTGTCTGTTCACTTCACCATTAAGAAAAAATGTTACTTCATCACTGAAAACAAGTTTCACACTGAACGCATCCTCTTCCATGAGCTGTTGCAACCGCGCCGAAAATTCAAAGCGTTTGACTTTGGGTGTCAGGGCTTGTAGCAATTGTAAACGGTAAGGCTTGTGCTTTAGCCTTTTCCGTAAGATTTTCCAAACCGTCGGCTGTGGTACGTTTAGCTCCCTGCTTGCTTTATTCGTCGACTTCTGCGGGCTACGAGTGAAACTTGCCCGCACGCGTTCAACCGTTTCTTTGCTCACTGCAGGCCGACCCATTGATTTCCCCTTACAGAGGCATCCAGAAGCTTTAAACTGTGCATACCATCGCCGAATGGAGTTAGCAGTTGGAGGATCTTTGTTGAACTTTGTCCTGAAGTGTCATTGCACTGTTATGACTGACTGATGTGAGTGCATTTCAAGCACGACATACGTTTTCTCGGCTCCTGTCGCCATTTTGTCTCACTGCGTTCTCGAGTGCTCTGGCGGCAGAAACCTGAAGTGTGACTTCAGCCGAACAAAACTTTATGCATTTTTCTACGTATCTGTTGTGTATCATGACCATATGTCAATGAATGGAGCTACAGTGAATTTATGAAATCGCTTCAATCATTTGTAATAGCCCTGTACAGTGATGTAGGTTAAAATCTCAAGTATCACAGCATGCAGCATTCACTCTGGTGGGTCCTCATTTGCAAGTAATTTATGAAGAAATTTCAGAATTAATTTTGTGTATTAACTTCAGTTTAATTTCTTTCACTTTATCACCCTATTTTTTTGTCCATGTTATTGCACTAATTATTTCTATTCCTCATTTTGTTTGAATTTCATTTTACCTATAATCTCTTCTTTTATTTAAATCTTCATCTGCATTATTTGGTCCGTGGTGCACTTAGGCTATGTTTTAAACATTTGTGTGACTGTTACCAAAAAAATTCAAACCTTGTAATGAAAAAAAATTTTTTTTTTTTTTTTTTTACTGATAGATCAGCATTGTCAAATATGGAAATATTATAGTAAATAAATACAATTAAATTCACATTCACAAAACACGAGAACATATCAAAAAATTTGTTCAATGGTTAAAATGAGGTAACTAAGGAACAGAAATAAAAAAGTTACATTACAACCATTTAATTGAATTAAAATAGTGATCAAAGTCCTTTCAAAAAAGATTTGAAAATAAAGAAAAATGTGGAGCACCCAATGAGATTCAAACTCACAACCTTCTATACATGAAACTCTATATATTCCTTACACAACACAACCGGTCTATTATGCTTTTGTAATGCTGTTGAGTGTCATGTAAAATTACAATTTTTTTTGTCAATTACTTGCAAAAGAGGGCGAACCAGATTCCTGGGATCTTATCCTATATCACCATATAGATGGTTTCAAAAAGTCATTTCCACCACTTGAGACCTCCCCTTGTTAGACAATTATTCCATTTATCTCCTTTTTAGTGGCAGAATTGTGTTGTTATGGCTATCCTGGCACTAGGTGTTGTAGGGTGGCCTGTCCTTTCTCCAAATTGATGTGCGTCGAGAACTGTGTGTCAAGAATGCTCAGTTGACATCCACGTTCTTTGTTAATTGATGCTTTCATATAGGAGGTTGATTACTGTGCCCTTATGACACTGCTCATTGTCACCGTAGTTGAGATGCCACACATTTGACTGATGACTGGTGTGGAGCCACACATTCGACCGACAGCTGGTGTGGAGGCTGCACCAGTCAGTCGCATGGCGCCAATGGAAGTACTGCTACCGGCTGAGCTACAAAGTCTTTATGTGATCTCTGGCTGGGAGTGTTGTGACAAGAATTAGGCCAGGACATGTAGCTGACTGCAGAAACATTGTGTTGTGCTACAGCACCTAGCCATCTAGTCCAGCACTGTCGATAGAATACTGTGTTGTGAAATACTATGCTGGCTTTATTGTAGCACACAGCTGCAGAATTACGTAGATGGTTGGCCTGCCTGCCTCTTCGGTGGTTGCGACAGCCTGCCTGAAACCAGTGCCACATTATTTCCTCCCCCTACTGGGAGAATTTGGTCCTCTGAATTTCAGGCTGCTACTGAACCCCTGAAATAATAAAACAACATGGTACTACTGTGTCTACATTTGTTTTGTCTGCACCAACTCTGAATTCTCTCTCATACCACTATTTACACTTTTAAGTGCAATCTGATTTTCCCGCACACACTCCATCAAACAGTGTATGGTGACTGGTACAACCTCATGGTTTCGTCACTTTCAAACCCTGTGCTCAATCTATTGGCTTGGTAGGCAATGAACAGGGGTTTGGGTGGTTCTGCAGTGATGATAGGCATAGATCATACAAGTGAGTGCCAGGACTGAGAAAGTTCCGGAGGATGAAATTCCCATTACCATGACTCTTTGCTGGTTACAGCTGTGGTATTGTCAAATATGCAGGAACAACAGCTCTGCTCTATGCTAATGCACCTATTCTGTGCTGCTAACAGCTTGTTGAGGGAACTAGTTATGGTGGGATCAGGGATCTGATGTGTTAGGTTCTTCACTGGCAATATTTCAAAAGGATTATTGGGTAGATAAAGCAGAAGAGACATTGTGTTCAGAGCCTTAGTCCCTTTTACTGTCTCTGGATGCCAAAAGTCAGTTCTGAGATGTCACATTGAGTCCCCTTTAGCAGTATCTATAATTCCTGCTGTTCTGTTCTTTTCAAATGCCCTCACCCGTAGCAAGCTGTGATAGCTATGACTGAGTTGTACGCCACATAAACCCCTGAAGTCTTTCTTCCTGAATATATGAATGGGTTGTAAGGATGTCTCATTGATATCCTCACTCATCTGTTCCCTCAAGAAATAGTTCTGTCTCACACTTTCCTACAACATTTTAGACCACCATGGAGGGGCACACCTGCTCCCTCAGCCGTCAGTATCAGCACAGCTCTTCTGCAGTCATCAGTGTGTGCCTGTTTGCACCTGGTGTAACTAGTAGCTCTCCTTTGAACTTATATGCACAAATTTTGCTTAAGTCCCTCATTTCACCAAATACAATGTGTACCACAAAGCATCTATATTTGGTTTCAGTTCTTGCTACTCCAGTCACCATCTTTTCTTCTCAGTTTCAATCTGTGTTTTTGATATTAACAAGGATGGAAAGGAATGTGAAGGCTGCTTGGGAGAGGCTTCCTCACTTTGCTATGCTACTTTTCCTTTGTTACCTGTATCCACTTTTTTTGGGACCAATGCAATAATGTTGGTTAAGGCCTCCCAAGCACCCTGGAAGGGCCAAATACACCCATCATGGATGACAGTTTTTTTGATTAGGGAGTTTTAACTTCACATTTACTAGTGAGCTCATTTTGATTACTTGATATGGACAAGGGACTGATGACCCTGTAGTTTGGTCCCTTTATCCCTCAAACCAACCAACCTCGATATGGACACTGATAACAAACATATAGTTTTTCAGTTTTTCCTTTCAGGATGTAAGAGCTCATCAGCATCACCCATTGCTTTACATGGTATGTAGGCAACTTGGCATTCCATTCTCCCACTCATTCCTGCCATTTTAGTGCCTTAATATTTGCTTTTTGCACAGGCTGTAATGTCTTTGCAAACTTTTGCACTGATACACCATTTTTCCCCACTGTGGGTACCAATATCTCAAATGGTGAAGGCATCGTTTGTTCATATACTACCTTGCATTGTGATAGACCTGTACTGTAGTGAATTTTTGAATCGTAAGATGCAACAGCAAAAGTGAATAGTGTATATCACAGTCTTTCCTAATATCCGATGAACCTGTTCCTTTCTTCGATTTGCCTGCACATGTAATGCAGTTGTTCATAGATTATGAATTCATACAAAATGACAAAATTGTTTGTTAAGTTCAAACATGAATCTTGTTCCATTATCAATGTCTCTAGAGCACCAAACTTTAATATGAATTACTAAATGTGGCTTGTGCTGCCATGTTGGCATGTTGATTTGAAATAGCTGTCATTTCTACATAGTGCAAAAAGTGATCTGTCGTCATTAACACATAATGATTCCCTCCTGGTGTCTGACCAAAAGGACCTAAGATGTTCAAACTGGTCATTCAAACAGTTTGCTGACCTCCAGTAATCTCTGCAGCCAAATGCACTGGTGACTTAATTTGGCTTGTTATGTACGTGATACACAGTTCTTTACATACTGTTCTACATCCTGCTTATGTGTCTTGTCACCAGCATTGGTTGGCTGTACATTGTTCCTTTGTTCTATGACTTCCATTCCTTGCTAACACATGGTCATGTACCTGCTTTAATATTTCATTTTGCAATGGAGGTGGTTCCACAATGTGAGGTCCAAATTTTGTTTGATTACCTAACATTCGGCCATGCAAAATGAATTGTGGTTATGTTACAAATAGTTTGCAGTCTTCTTTAGCTGTTTGAGCTGTCTGCCATTTTGTAGTGGCAGACTGTACTTTCTGTATTGCACACACGTACCGACTCTGGCCACAAATTCACTGAGTTTTAGCACCCAGTGTATTAACCTGCTCAATGGATCTCTCTCAAACATAAGACCCTTCTCAACACTGCGTGATCTATTATGACTTTAAATTTCCTTTCACATAAATAACATCAAAAGTATATTATGCCGTGAATGCGACACAGCATCTCTTTGTCCGTTTTAGAGTAGTTCTTTTCTGCTCAGTTCCACTATGTGAAGCCTAGTATGTAACTCAGTGTTCTGCCTGTCCACTTCCTGATTTAATATACAGGAGAGCACATGATTATTCATGTCGCATAACAGCTCAAATTACCTTTCATGATTTGGGAAAGCCAATATTGGTTGATTTGTCAACAATTCTTTCAGCCAATTGAATGCATCTTTGCACTCTGCTGTTCAGTGAAACTTCACTTGTTTCTTCAACAGGTGAGTGAGCAGTCATGCTATTACTGCAAATTTTGGAATGAATTCCCAATAATAATTTTTCAAACCAAAGACTCTTTTTCCTACATTCGGTGCCGGAAAGTGCCGTACAGATTTTTATTACCTTGGGGTCTACCCGGACTCCCTTGTGACTAATTACATTCTCTAAATTGTGCCCTTGTTCTAGCATGAAGTGACACTTTCCTACTCCGAGTGAGTGCTAGGTGTGGTACACTGAACTACCTAAACACTTGTCTTACCAACATCACTTGCTCTTCCATGTTCTTCATAGACACAATTATGTCATCTAAATACTTCACACATTGCCTAAATTTTCATCCAGCAAAGTTATGTTGAAATGTAGCTGGTGCATATTTCAATCCAAACAGCATAATGTTATACTGATAATGCCCTGATGGGATCAGATCCTCTGGAGCTACTTTAAAATGGTGATAAGCACTCTGCCGATCCATGGTAGAAGAATATCTGCACTGCCCCAAAGTATCCAGTTTCCATGATATTTGGGATTGCAAAAGCATCCGGAGCAGTATGCTTGTTAGGTACTGATAGTTACAACAAAAATGACACAACTCCATCCCATTTGCATTTTCTTCAGGATTATCACCACTGGCACTCCCAAGGGACTGGTACTTCCCTTAATAATACCTTCTTATAACAGATGATACAGTGCATGGTATGGTTTACAATAAACAGGCAGTCCATTGATAGTCAGGATTCTGTGGTGTGTCTCTGGGATCACTGGAAAAAGACTCACCATCATTACCTTCTGTGCTCCTTCCAAGTGTGCTAAATTCTTCCATAATGCAACTAAACTCTCAGCTTGCTACAGGTTAAGTCCGAATTTGCTCTGTATGAATCGTCTTCCTGGAAAATCCCCATATAGGCAACTGTCTGTTCCTTGACAATTCCCTATCTACAGTCCCAAAATTATCTAACTGATGAGCATGACCTGCTCACCTTCTTACCAATGTACACATACAACATCCCTGTCTATGATATACTATGGTTTATCTAATTCATCTTCTTCCTGCAGCAGCTCTGCTACAAACTATACATTTACTGGCAAATTAGTGTGTCTCTTTTGGCAGATTCCCCCAGAAGAAATGATATGTCATCAATATCTACCATGTGCCAAATCAGGTCAACTTTAGCATGATGTTCAAGCAAGAGAACTGAACTTAAGATTGTGCAGTAAACATCACCTGTAAGAGGCAAAAGTTCCTTACAAACTTGGAAAATTTTTGGCCCAGCCCAAAAATTCAACACCGCTGAACCCAGTGAACGCATGTCATTTCCATCCACTCCCCTTAACCTAAATTGTGGTGGGCCCAACCTTTTTTTCCCCACAAGATCCATACTTTCCATGGATGGCTGTGAACCTACATCCAATAAAATATTACACATCCACTAAACTATCTGAGCAAAATTCTGCCACTTCACACATTTTAATTGTTTATTTTTAGTGAGAGTGGTGTGCAGTGGCTCCAGAGCTCCCATTGCTGTTTAACAGTGAGATACTCATCCAACGCTCTGTCCATGTGTCATAATCCGTGTAAGGCTTCTGCTGCAATTCCTTTTTAGATGTCCTGTTCATCCGCATTACTTACTTTTTATGGTTCACAGCATTCCCGGCATATGTTACCTGTTTCTCTACATCTTAAATACTTAACTCCTGCTGTGAAAGTTTCCATCATATTCCAAAATCAGGTCATCACATCTATTAACGCCACCACAGTCACTATCACTTCAGCTAAATTTATATGGAACACTGCCCATACTTTTTTCACTGCTTTGAGTGACAAACTCTGCAAAAAGGTATCCAATGCAAACAATTTCATCCAGTGCTCTCTGCTCTGTATCTTGCAGAAGGACCCTTTTGGTACCATCATTTTCCATTAGGTCATATGTATTGACATTTAGTTATCGGATCCTGTCCACAAAGTCTTCCTGACACATTGTTCAGCTGTTCCATTTACAACCTGCAGTTACTCTTCCTCTCATGTCACTGTACTAAGCCCACCTTCAGAATTTCAACTGTTGCCGTGTGACTTAACCCTCCAGCTGGAATGTATATTGTTGTCACACAAGCAGACATGCACTGTAAAGTTTACAATGTAGACATTAGTCAATAAAAACAAGCCTGTTTTGAACAAACTTTTATATTTATTATAGAAAGCAGTTCATATTCACTGTCTTAAACTGTATTGTAAAAGCTTTTGCTCTTCCAGGTATTTTAATAATGCTTTAACCAGTTATATCCACTTTTATAACACCTTTCAAAGTCAATTTGTTTCTTATTGTGCTGTTTACAACCAAAGTTATTATACCTATCACATCTAATTGATGTGGATGATTTTTTGCTCCACGAAGGATACATGCCGAGTGTTTATTCACTGGAGGTTCAGGGTTTGATCTTCAGAAATTGATGCTTCAGCCTGAAATTGTGTAAGACATACAGTGAGATTGGACGGCAGCGATTTGAGTTGAGCTCTAGATACAAGATGTTCTTACACAAGACCTTCTGCCAGTGTCTTGAGATAAATATGTCTTCGTGAAGTTATTCCCGGCTTTGTGAAGGAAAAAAATATTTGTGAATTAATTCATGCAGTGTATAAAAAAATGAAAAGAACTAGCAAATGGCCATCTCCATGTAATTCTTGAAACAGAATAACAGGCACTCATTTTATCAAAACTGTCAACTTCACCTTTTGTCTCATTGTACTCATTTATGATTTCAGGTTTGTGTGCTTCTTCATAAACTGTCGCCATGTCATGCATAGTAGACAGAAATATAGCAGCACAGTTTTTATGAGGAACATATGAAACTAAGGTCTTACCAACCTGCCCTTCCAGTTTCTATTGCTTTGTCTGGGAAAAATCGTTTAGGAATTTCATGTCTGTTCTTCCTCATTGTACCAATCCAAGTGATTTTCCTCTGGAGCCAATATTCGGAAAGAAAGTAGCTTGTGTACTAATTGTCAGTTGTGAGGTTCCTGATAGAATTTTATATAAGCACCGCAAGTTCTTTTCACTATGTCCTCTGATATTACGCTTATGTTTGAATGCTATGGTAAACCTACAGATTACTGCAATAAAGTGTTTTTTCATCATGAAGTGCAATCATTTTTATCCTATATTTAGCTGGTTTGCTGGGTACATATTGAATCCATCCACAGTGGTCTCTGAAAGGGTGAAGCATTTCATCTCTTATTGTGAATTTCCTCAGAATGTAAGAACTTTGACAGTTAGTAACGAAAGCATTCAATACTGTATGAATTGCAACCAATGTTTCAGTTTTTCCCTGTAATCCTTCATTTCTATGTCATCAGTCTGTGTACAGTAGAGAAGAAAGAGAAACCTTTTGTAACTTATTGCAGCCCTAAGCAGTTGCATTCTTGTCCTTTATGCTGGCTAGAGTTCTAGTACATTAGCATAATTGCCTTTTTTTGGTTCCAATCAAAAAAGAATCTCAAACACAGCCATTATTTCTTGTCTTGATGTCACTTTATTGTCTTTCTTGTGCTAGAATTGGTGTGTGTCTCACTGTGTATTTTCACTGATGAGCCAAAACATTATGATCACTTGTTTAATAGCGTGTTGTTCCATTTTTCAAACACAGAAAAACAGAGAGTCTGCTTGCCATAGTTTCTACAAATCCTTGACAGGATTCCAGAAGTATGTGGCACCAGATTTCTATGCACAGGTCAAGCAATTCCCCCAAATTACGTGATGGTGGTTTATAGGAACACAGCTGGTATGCATTCCAGTGGGTACAGATAAGCTGTATTGTTTGGCAGAAAATCAGTGTGAGTTCACTATAACACCCCTCAAACAACTATAGCATGATTCTGATCTTGCAACAAGGACAGTTATCCAGCTGTAAGTTGTCATTGCCATAGGGAGAGACTTAAAAAATGAAGTCATGCAAATGCTCTGCAATAATGTTCATGTAGTTCACTGCTCTCATGATACCTTTGACTACCATCTCAAATCCCATGGAAGCCCAACTCAATGTACCCCATACCATAACTCTGCTTCACCGGCCTGCATCTGTGGGGCAATGCTTATTTTGCGCAGCCATTTGTCTGGATGACATGTGCTTGTAAGGACCCAACAATTGACCTGATGTAACAAGAAATGCAATTCATTTGACAGGTGACATGTTTCTCTTTATCCATAGTGGAAAGTCAGTGATACTGTGCCCACAGCAATCATAATTGATGATGTCATTGGATCAACACAGGGGTAGTGTGGTGTGGACCTCCATGTTCAACAATGGCCCTTGAACAGTGTGTTCTGAAACACTTGTGCCTGCACCAGCATTGCACTCTGTCATCAGACCTGCCACAGATCACTGTCTATCATGGATTACACAGTGGTGGATCCTCAGACCTCTACATTTTGTGATGAGACATGGTTGTTCAGTACCATACAGCCTACTTGTTATTTAACCATCCTTCAACCACTGTCCATAGGCGCTCACAACAGTAATATGCCAATAGATGACCAATTTTGTTATTTCAGAAATTCTTGTTTCCAGCTGCAGTGCCACAACAATGTTCCCTTTGCAAGAACAGTGTATATCAGTGGATTTCTGCATTTGCGGCCCATATATTCCCTATAATGATTGCCCATTCATCTCTCTTCCACTTACATTCTTTCCTTTCTGCGTCATATGTTTGCAATACCACCAGGAGGCATTCAGCCTCGTGGTGGACAGTGTTCATAATGTTTTGGCTCATTAGTGTATATATATATTTGTATAGTTTACAATTTCATCAATAATGTCGAGGTCAGCTATTTTCAGAAAAGCACTAACTTCATCAGTTTTATCTATCACATTTGTCTTTGGACCTGGTAGAATTTGCAAAACTTTTTTTTCTCAGTTTATGATGTTTTAGCACACTGGCTCTTGCGCCAATGCGTAACTTTGTCTTTTCCAGTGAAGAATTCCTTCACATCTGCTATCTCTTAGAGATTATCACCAACCTCAGCTTCAAGTTCAGATTCCTGATATGGTCACCTTATTCAATGTTTTCATAACTCATATCCAGGTCTGAAAATTTTGGGTAGACTTCATCATCACTTTCTTCAAGCAGTTAGTAAATTTCCTCATCTGATACAGCCCTTGAACTGAAATACTGACATCAGTGTTGCAGTGTGGCCCATCCTATCAGAAAAGTACCATGTGTATGAAGTGTAAAATGGGGCCTTCTGGCAGCAGAACAGCATCTGCTGTGACAGCAACATTGCTGATGCGAGATGGGTGACAGCTCCACAATACAGTGATCTTACAATTGGACTGTCCTACACTGCTGGTATGGGTGTACAATGCCCTAAATTTAACATGGTTGTCTTATAAATTAGCTGGAGTGTCATGTGATGGCACCCAGTTTGTGGAGTTGTATTGGCAGATCCAGTTCAAAGCCCAGATAATCAGGGCTAGCTAACAGCTTGTAGACCAGTGGCTTTGCCTTGTCAATGATGCTACTTGATGAGGCTGTAACTAATAGGCCACACATTTGACCAATGACAGGTGCAGAGACAGGTCATATACACCTCGGGCCAACCTAGAAATTCTGAAAAAAAAAACAGAATTTTTGCATCTGGGTAAAACTTTGGGAATTTTTTACAATTCAGGGGGCATTTCATTGTTTTAGTTTTCAGTTAAATTTTTGTAAATTTATCTGGTAAGAACTGATACTTAAAATGAAGAATTTTACTCTAGCCCACTACCGTGGAATAATACTGCAGCAATAAAACATAAACGAGTGAATAACACCAAAATAAAACTTTAATTGCAAAGAAATGCATCATTTACGATAAAACACAGTGCACACACAAGCATCTTGCCGACTGCAGTATGTGTCAAAAGCCTTAGGATCAAAACTACGCAATATTTTGTGACAATAAATTGCTTTTGATGATCATGACATCCCATCTGTTTACATTTCTAAGAGCTCTGGGGAAAATATTGTAAATGGTTCTTGAAAAGCGTTACTTTGAAAGTAAATTTCCTTTACCGCCAGATGAACTATGTTATGTGCGAGAATGTGAGGTGAATTTCTTAATCACAGAGGATTTGACTCTTATTCAAAGCTTAACACTTTGAGGACTAGCCACTTCAAAAAATTTTGGACCCAGAAGACCAGCCATTTAAACCATTATTTAACATTTTAGTGGCACATTTGTGTTCAACGTATCTTAAAGGGTAACGTAACACATGCTATAGAAGTCCAAGCTTCAAGGTTAGTTTTTCATATTTGTTTTAGTTCTTTCATAGATTACAAAGTATGCAATAATGATGGCAAAAAGTATAATCATCCTAAAAAAGAAAAAGGGGGGGGGGGGGGAATGAGCTGAGCTCAGTAATTTCATATATAATCGACTTTTGTATAGAATAGAACCATGGACCTTGCCGTTGGTGGGGAGGCTTGCGTGTCTCAGCGATACAAATAGCCGTACCATAGGTGCAACCACAATGGAGTGGTATCTGTTGAGAGGCCAGACAAATGTGTGGTTCCTGAAGAGGGGCAGCAGCCTTTTCAGTAGTTGCAGGGACAACAGTGTGGATGATTGACTGATCTGGCCTTGTAACTCTAACCAAAACGGCATTGCTGTGCTGGTACTGCGAATGGCTGAAAGCAAGGGGAAACTACAGCCATAATTTTTCCCGAGGACATGCAGCTTCACTGTATTGTTAAATGATGATCACTCTTGGGTAAAATATTCTGGAGGTAAAATAGTCCCCCATTCAGATCTCCGGGCAGGGACTACTCAGGAGGACGTCGTTATCAGGAGAAAGAAAACTGGTGTTGTACGGATCGGAGGGTGGAATGTCAGATCCCTTAATCAAGCAGGTAGGTTAGAAATTTTAAAAAGGGAAATGGATAGGTTAAAGTTAGATATAGTAGGAATTAGTGAAATTCGGTGGCAGGAGGAACAAGACTTTTGGATAGGTGAATTCAGGGCTATAAATACAAAATCGAATAGGGGTAATGCAGGAGTTAATTTAATAATGAATTAAAAAAATAGGAGTGTGGGTAAGCTACTACAAACAGCATAGTGAACGCCTTATTGTGGCCAAGATAGACACAAAGCCCACACCTACTACAGTAGTACAAGTCTATATGCCAACTAGCTCTGCAGATGATGAAGAAATTGAAGAAATGTATGATGAAATAAAAGAAATTATTCAGATAGTGAAGGGAGATGAAAATTTAATAGTCATGCATGACTGGAATTTGGCAGTAGGAAAAGGGAGAGAAGGAAATGTAGTAGGAGAATAGGGATTGGGGCTAAGAAATGAAAGAGGAAGCCTCATGGTAGAATTTTGCACAGAGCATAACTTAATCATAGCTAACACTTGGTTCAAGAATCATAAAAGAAGGTTGTATACATGGAAGAAGCCTGGAGATACTGACAGGTTTCAGATAGATTATATAATGGTAAGACAGAGATTTAGGAACCAGGTTTTAAATTGTAAGACATTTCCAGGGGCAGATGTGGACTCTGACCACAATCTATTGGTTATGAACTGTAGATTAAAACTGAAGAAACTGCAAAAAGGTGGGAATTTAAGGAGATGGGACCTAGATAAACTTACAGAACCAGAGGTTGTAGAAAGTTTCAGGGAGAGCATTAAGGAACAATTGACAAGAATGGGGGAATGAGATACAGAAGAAGAATGGGTAGCTTTGAGAGATGAAATAGTGAAGGCAGCAGAGGATCACGTAGGTAAAAAGATGAGGGCTAATATAAATCCTTGGGTAACAGAAGAGATACTGAATTTAACTGATGAAAGGAGAAAATATAAAAATGCAGTAAATGAAGCAGGCAAAAAGGAATACAAATGTCTCACAAATGAGATCGACAGGAAGTGCAAAATGGTTAAGCAGGTATGGCTAGAGGACAAATGTAAGGATTTAGAGGCTTATCTCACTAGGGGTAAGATAGATACTGCCTACAGGAAAATTAAAGAGACCTTTGGAGAAAAGAGAACCACTTGTATGACTATCAAGAGCTCAGATGGAAACCCAGTTCTAAGCAAAGAAGGGAAAGCAGAAAGGTGGAAGGAGTATATCGAGTGTCTATACAAGGGCGATGTACTTGAGGGCAATATTATGGAAATGGAAGAGGATGTAGATGAAGTTGAAATGGGAGATACGATACTGTGGGAAGAGTTTGACTGAGCACTGAAAGACCTGAGTCGAAACAAGGCCCCGGGAGTAGACATCATTCCATTAGAAATACTGACGGCCTTGGGAGAGCCATTCCTGACAAAACTCTACCATCTGGTGAGCAAGATATATGAGACAGGCAAAATACCCTCAGACTTCAAGAGGAATATAATAATTCCAATCCCAAAAAACACAGGTGCTGATAGATGTGAAAATTACCAAACAATCAGTTGAATAAGTCACAGATACAAAATATTAACGCGAATTCTTTACAGACGAATGGAAAAACTGGTAGAAGCCAATCTCGGGGAAATTCAGTTTGGATTCCGTAGAAATATTGGAACATGTGAGGCAATACTGACCCTACGACTTATCTTAGAAGCTAGATTAAGGAAAGGCATACCTACGTTTCTAGCATTTATAGACTTAGAGAAAGCTTTTGACAATGTTGACTGGAATACTCTCTTTCAAATTCTGAAGGTGGCAGGGGTAAAATAGAGGGAGCAAAAGGCTATTTACAATTTGTACAGTAACCAGATGGCAGTTATAAGAGTCGAGGGACATGAAAGGGAAGCAGTGGTTGGGAAGGGAGTGAGATAGGGTTGTAGCCTCTCCCCGATGTTATTCAATCTGTATATTGAGCAAGCATTGAAGAAAACAAAAGAAAAATTCAGAGTAGGTATTAAAAAAATTCATGGAGAAGAAATAAAAACTTTGAGGTTCACCGATGACATTGTAATTCTGTCAGAGATAGCAAAGGACTTAGAAGAGCAGTTGAATGGAATGGATAGTGTCTTGGAAGAAGGATATAAGATGAACATCAACAAAAGGAAAATGATAATAGTGGAATGTAGTCGAATTAAGTCGGATGATGCTGAGGGAATTAGATTAAGAAATGAGACACTTAAAGTAGTAAAGGAGTTTTGCTATTTGGGGAGCAAAATAACTGATGATGGTCGAAGTAGAGAGGATATAAAATGTAGACTGGCAATGGGAAGGAAAGCATTTCTGAAGAAGAGAAATTTGTTAACATCGAGTACAGATTTAAGTGTCAGGAAGTCGTTTCTGAAAGTATTTGTGTGGAGTGTAGCTGTGTATGGAAGTGAAACATGGACGATAAATGGTTTAGACAAGAAGAGAATAGAAGCTTTCGAAATGTGGTGCTACAGAAGAATGCTGAAGATTAGATGGGTAGATCACATAACTAATGAGGAGATATTGTATAGGATTGGGGAGAAGAGGAGTTTGTGGCAGAAGTTGACTAGAAGAAGAGATTGGTTGGTAGGACATGTTCTGAGGCATCAAGGGCTCACCAATTTACTATTGGAAGGTAGCATGGAGGGTAAAAATCGTAGAGGGAGACCAAGAGATGAATACCACCTACCACTTTGACATAAGACCAAAATTTCTTAGGATTTTCTGCCAAGTCAATACATAGAACTTTACTTTCATATTCATTGAACGCCTCTCGCATAGCCCTCCTCACACTACATTTCTCTTCGCATAATTTTTGTTTGTCTGCAAGGCTTTGGCTATGTTTATGTTTGCTGTGAAGTTCCCTTTGCTTCCGCAGCAGTTTTGTAACTCGGTTGTTGTACCACGGTGGCTCTTTTCCATCTCTTACGATCTTGCTTGGCACATACTCATCTAACGCATATTGTAAGATGGTTTTGAACTTTGTCCACTGATCCTCAACACTATCTGTACTTGAGACAAAACTTTTTTGTTGAACTGTCAGGTTATCTGTAATCTGCTTTTGGTCACTTTTGCTAAACAGGAAAATCTTCCTACCTTTTTTAATATTTCTATTTACAGCTGAAATCATCGATGCAGTAACCATTTTATGGTCGCTGCTTCCCTGTTCGGCATTAACTGTTTCAAATAGTTCAGGGCTGTTTGTCACCAGGAGGTCTAATATGTTATTGCCACGAGTCGGTTCTCTGTTTAACTGCTCAAGGTAGTTTTCAGATAAAGCACTTTAAAAAATTTCACTGGATTCTTTGTCCCTGCCACCCATTATGAACGTTTGAGTCTCCCAGTCTATATGCGGCAAATTAAAATCTCCACACAGAACTATAACATGGTGGGGAAATCTACTCGAAATATTTTCCAAATTATCCTTCAGGTGTTCAGCCACAACAGCTGCTGAGCTAGGGGGCCTATAGAGACATCCAATTACCATGTCTGAGCCTGCTTTAACCTTCACCCAAATTATTTCACATTTCGGATCTCCGTCAATTTCCTTTGATACTATTGCACTTCTTAGCGCTATAAACATGCCTCCCCCTTCACTGTCCAGCCTGTCTCTGTGGTATACATTCCAATCTGAGTTTAGGATTTCATTACTGTTTACGTCTGGTTTCAGCCAACTTTCTGTTCCTAGTACTATATGGGCGTAGTGACCGTTTATTAATGAGAGCAGTTCTGGGACCTTTCTATAGACGCTCCTGCAGTTTACTATTAGCACATTAATATTGTTATTCCCTGTTGCATTTTGCCTACTCCTACCTTGCTGCATCTCAGGAGGCGTCTTGTCGGGCCTAGGGAGGGAATTCTCTAACCTAAAAAACCCCCATGTGCACTCCACACATACTCCGCTACACTTGTAGCCGCTTCCGTCGTATAGTGCACGCCTGACCTACTCAGGGGGACCCTACATTTCTCCACCCGATATCGGAGTTCAAGAAATTTCTAGAGGTTAATGGTTGTACCACTATTTAAGAATGGAATGTAACGATATTGTGAAAAGGAAAGTTGCCACTCACCATATAGAGCGGAGATGCTGAGTCGCAGATAGGCACAACAAAAAGACTGTCACAAATAACAGTCTTTTTGTCGTTGTGTCTATCTGCAACTCAGCATCTCCACTATATGGCGAGTGACAACTTTCCTTTTCACAAAGTTGTTACACATAAGTTAAAAATATAAGAAATGTAAAGCCACTTGACATCTGATATTGTTCGCTGCCATGTGTATTTTCACAAAAACTATAAATGACAAAAGTGACATCCCTGTTCAAAAAACATAAAAATAAATGCATTAACCTCCAGGTCAGTGTCAATCTATCTGGTTTTTCCAAAATAAAAAAAACACGTATAAAAGATTAGTAAAATTCATCGAAAAATAATTACTTCTCAGTCACACAGCATAGTTTCTGTAAATCCAAAGTTACTGATACTGCCATATCTATATTCTTTAATGAAGCTTTAATTATAGTCGATACAAAGAGCATGTTTCAGCAATATTTCTAGACCCCTCATCGTGCATTCCATGTAAGCAGCCACATCAACTTGCTAGGAAACTGGAGTGCAAAGGTATTGGGAATCAGATTAGTAGTGGATAAAATCATACCTACTGACCAGACAGCAAGGAGCTAAGCTCTCTCTTCGATAAGGGAATAGCATAAAGCTCTAATTTCTTGAAAATCATATTATTAAATATATCTAAAAACAAAGATGATGTGACTTACCAAACGAAAGCGCTGGCACGTCAATAGACACACAAACAAACACAAACATACACACAAAATTCAAGCTTTTGCAACAAACTGTTGTCTCATCAGGAAAGAGGGAAGGAGAGGGAAAGACGAAAGGATGTGGGTTTTAAGGGAGAGGGTAAGGAGTCATTCCAATCCTGGGAGTGGAAAGACTTACCTTAGGGGGAAAAAAGGACGGGTATACACTCGCACACACACACATATCCATCCATACATATACAGACACAAACAGACATATTATTAAATATGGTATACAAGGCCTTGTGCTAGGACTAATCCTGTTTTTGTTTTTTGTAAAAGATCTAGAACCATCACACACTTTTTGCATGAAAACCACATGGCTTTGTATGAGGTACTATGGCCGAGTGTGATATCTCAAGTCCTGAGTACACTTTTAATGACCTTGCCTTGAAGATCTGAAGATAGCAGTCCAGGAGGAAATCATCTGGATTCTACATCAGATGATAATGATGCTACTCAGAGTTTTTCGGACTGCCTACAGTAATGCAAAAACATAAATTACCAATATCTGAGCCATGTGATCTTCAAAATGCAAGTGAAGTAATAAAACTCGCGACACACATTATGTATTATCATGAATAAAAATATTCTTAAGTAAAACTCAATAAGTACATCTGATCTGAAAACTAAGCCATTCTCATGTCACACCCTGTAGATTTGTTTATTGGAAATAGGGTAGTAAGAAACACACAATAAACAGTCACTACGCATTGGCACACAGTAAAAAATAGGCACCCAATAACGCTATCCGTGGAATCATTTGGCACACCAAATTTCTTGGAGTATGGATGGATCCACCATGCAAAACGTAAGTAGTCAGCTGAATAGCATATACAATAAAATCCCGTTTTTACACTCCTGCATTTTACGTTTTCCCACTTTTCATGTTCATATTTGTTGGTCCAAACAGAAGTCCTATTCTCTCAATACAGTTCTATCCCATTAGTAACAATGCTGTGCTGCAACGTTTCCCACATTTTAAATTTTCTTTGATGGTATCATGACCTTTACCATTGATTTTCATACAGATCTCTGTAAAAAATGCATTGTTCTCTGGATCATTGAAACAAAGCAGAAAATGCAGACTTTGTGCATTAGTGCAGTAAGCAAGATTTCCATTGTTGGCATGGATGGGTACAGCCACCTGTATTATAGATTCACATTTTGTAGAAAGGTGGGAATGTATGTTGAGGCAATGACTTAAGAATAATCATGATCTGACGATAGTGACTCTAGTAGCCATCTTCCTTCTTGATTGAGTTGTATTATAACAGCTTCATATGCATAAACACTGCTCTTCAAGATGGCCATCTCTATAATGGGCTTTCATGAATTGTTGTTACTTCATCGTGAAATATGGTAATCCATACTAGGCATGCAGTCTTAGGCTGATATGACCTGATATCAGATGTAAACATTCTTCTTCAAGGTGCTCCATAATATGATGCACCCTCTTTCTTAGTCAGGGTGTCCCTGAACTGAGTGACCTCCTTGTCAGCAACAAACTATAAATTTCATGCCTGTTGTTCTCTGTTTATGAAAACTGTGAACTTTAGTGTATTAACCAATATTGTCTTAAAAGTTTTATTTATGGTAATTTTATAATGATTATCAATTTTTAATATTGTTTAATGAAAGACTTTTGCTTCCATGTTTTTATTTACATCATTGGACAAAGAGGACAATTCTTCTACTTATGGCATGTATCAGTTGGAAAAATGCACTGATGATGACTGATATCAGTTGAAATCGATTTGCAACAAGATAAATAAATTATGTTTCCGCAACTGGTTGCTACATTCCTTATAATTTTATATTCCATGGTCACTGCACAGAAAGCGAATCTTATGGAGCCCAACATTCAAAATGTTTGTGTGTGTCAGTACTCAGTCACTGCCTTTGTGATCGATGCTTTGTATACTCTGGAAAGACAAGTAGATCTAATTAATGTTAGAAAGAAACAAAAACCATCAGTTATCTCAGTTTTTTTTTAAATAGGCAAAATTTAAGTTGTTTCAATTTCATATTTTGAACAATATAAATAGAATGACAGTAAGAGTAATTTATTAATTTTCACTTGATGTGTTTCCTATGCTTTCCTATATTTCACACTTTCCTGTATTTTACACTGTTTGGGCCAGTCCACTGAAGATTGTAAAAAATGGGATTTTACTGTACTTTGCCATCAGAATTGTTTCTGTCTGCATGTCAAAAGAGACAATAAAAATGTGTAGATTGCTCATGCATAATCATTACTATGCTATGATATAATCTTCTACAGAACTCATTTGCCAGAAAAAGCTGTCTTATACGCCAAAAGAGAATTGTAAGAGGCATATATATTGCAGCCTCCAGAGGCTCATGCAAACCTCTATTTAAGGAACACCATATCCTGCCATCACTATACCTATACATTTTGCAAATTATGTTATATGAGGCATGTTCATAAAGTAAGTGTACTGTGACTATAATGAACTGTGGGTTTTATTTTTGAGGATTAACAGCACTGAGTGGTAGAGGGGATCCTCTGACCAGTGCGAATATCACAATAACACAGTAGTATTTACACTCACGTTGCTGTGTCTATTTGAGTGAGAGACATCAGTAAGAAATAGCTGTCAAGTGTGAGCCACATGCTGTGATCCGCTTCCTACTCGGGAAGTAATAACACCTATCAAAATTTTTTTATGGGTAAAAACAGTTTATGGTGAAGCTGTTATGAACAGAATTACTGTGTTCCAGTGATTTAGGGAGTTTAGTGGAGGAAGAACAAATGTTCATGATGAACAGAGGAGTGGGAAACCTCGCATTCTGACTTATGAACTGGCGCAAAAAATCAAGGAAAATCTTCATGACTGCTGATTGACAGTGAATGAAATTTCTGCAATGTATCCACAACTCTTCAGTACACTCTTATATGAAACACTCATGGAAATGCTGCGATACCAGAAACTGTGTGCGAGATTGGTCCCAGAACAGCTGACACAGCTTGACTAGAAAGTTGGGTCAGTAGAGTTTGCAAGTTTATTGAGCCACTTGAATTAGAATGTAAGGATTTTCTGAGCTCTATTGTGACTGGAGTTGAAATGTGAGTGGCTCATTACATGCCAGAGACAAAAAGATAATTGACACAGTGACATCACATGAGTTCCCTATCTGCCAAAAAATTCAAAATGACAATTTCAGGAAAAAAAATTATAACCTCATTGTTCTGGGACCAAAAAGACATCATTTTGGTCGAAATTTTGCCTCAGAAGGATATCATCAATGCACAACAATATTGTGAAATCCTAAAAAACTCAAAAGGAGCTTTCAGAACAAAAGCAGGGGAATGTTGTCAAGAAGAGTGTGCTTGTTGTACAACTCCATCCTCACGCAGCTTTACCCACCAAGGTGCTATTGGACTAATTTGGTTGGGATGTTTTGAACCATCCCCTATATTTCCCTGACTTGATGTCTTCAGATCATCATCTTTTGACGTCTGTGAATGCATACATGAAAGGACTTACATTTTCAAATGATGAGCTGATGCAGGAAGCGATTCTGAATTGATGGAAGGAGCTGGCAGAGAGTTCTTCAAGAAGGCCATAAATATGTTGTGCAATGGCCCACCTTATGCATCAAATGGGATGACAATTATGTGAAAAAATAGTAAACAAGTGTATCAACAACATCATGTAATCTATCTCAAATACACTTTTTCTAAAAAGAAAACTTTCTGAACATGCCTTGTATTTGAGGCATAACTTGAACATTAGCAATAGTCTTGTCTGAACAAATTAAAAATTCATTCTTATGTCTCAATGTGTAAGCAGATCATACATGCCCAGTATGCATATACTTGTACGGGATGAAAACAAAAAATGACACTATAAACAAGAAACAAATTTTATGATAAATTATCTAGGCAAATTATTAAAGATATGTCAAAATTTAATACAGTTGTACATAATTACTTTGTTTAAAAGTGTAATATTGTAGATGAATATCTTTTAACTTAAAAATCTGTTGTTAACTTTATTATTTATTTGCACGAATTGGCCAACTAAGGACCATGTTACAAATTCTATTTCATGTTCACTTTTTTCTTTCTCTTCTCTCGGGCTGCTCTTCTGCCTGCTGTCATTTTTGCCAGATGTTCAGCTGTTAGTTTCCTATTGGTCTTCACTTTTGGAGCCTCCTGAAAAACCTTGAATTCAGTTATTGCCTTTCTGTAGTTGTCCCTATTCATTGCATCCATTTCTGGAAGTCCAAGTTCATTGAGATCTTTCTTTATTACTTGCAACCAAGAGTTGGGTTTTTCCTCTGTTGAATTATGTTGAAGATTTTCTTCGTTAATCTGCCATCATCCATTCTCACCAGATGACCATAGAACATTAGCCCTCTCTTTCTCGTTTCCATTGTGACTGGTTTAATAAATTGGTAGATCTTTGTTCTTGTGGGGGAGTGTCTGTTATATATTGATCTTCTGTTCTCGTCACTGTATTGTAATGTAATAATTCTGCATTTCGAGATAGGCATTTTTGTTCTACAGCTTCTGTGTTAAGATGTGTGGCCTCCTAAGTTTAGCTACTCAAAGTTTGACAGCTTCTTTTTCTATGCCAGTATCTGTTATTGTTTCTTCCAAATATTTAAAGTGTTTGGCCATTTCAATACATCCAATAATTGTATGCATTCTTTGATTTCCTTATATTTGTTAGACATGAATTTAGTTTTTTCTTGTGATATCTGTAGACCAAATTTAGCTGCATGCTTTGCTAAGATTTCTGTTTGTTTAATTGCATCTCCTATATTTGTGGATAGGAGAGAAACATCATCTGCAAAAGTTGGTGCATGTATCATAAGGCCTTTAACTGATCCTCCAAAAGAAATTCCCTTCACTTTCTGTTGTGTGTATTCCTCCATTGTCTCCCTCACAATCATTTCCAAAGTGATGTTGAATAGAACTGGGGAGAGTCCACCCCCTTGTCTTGAACCCATTTGGATTTTAAAAGGTTCAGAAACCTTGCCTCAAAATTTGACTTTGGACTTGGTATCTGTCAGTGTTTACTTTACTATCTCTCTAGTTTTTCTTTCAATTCCAAATTCCTCCAGAGTTCTAATGAGGCTTTCTCTGTCTATGGAGGCATACGCTTTTCTAAAATCAATAAATGTCATAACACATGGTTGACCAGCACATGTTGTAATTATGTTTTTAAGGTTAATAATTTGCTCCAAACAATTCCTCCCTTTTCTAAATCCACCTTGGTATTATCCTATCTGTGCATCAAGAACTGCTTCAATCCTGTATAATAATATCTTGGAAAGGATCTTGTATGGAATGGATAGAAGGGAAATTTCCCTGTAATTGTTCACATCTGATCTGTCACCCTTTTTGTAAAGTGGATGTATAAGTGCCATCCTTCAATCTTCTGGGATCTTCTCAGTTCTCCAAATTTCCTTAATAATTGTACCAAGATGTAGCGCTACTTTTTCCTCACCTAGTTTCAAAAGTTCATCTATTACTACATCTTCACCAGAAGATTTGTTGTTCTTGAGGGATTTTGTAGCTTGCCAGACATCATTTAGAGTTGGTGGATGTGATTCTGCAGGAATTTCTTCTGTAATTTTGAATTCCAGTTTCTTTGGAGGCACTTTACAGTTGAGAAGGTCTTCGAAATAGTATGCTAAAATGTTGCAGTTTTCTTGGTCATTTGTACCTAATTTCCCTGATTTGTCATGAAAATTTGTACTGGGTGATTCATAACCCTTCAGGTGTCTTTTGAAAGAGTGGTAATAGTGTCTGAATTTGTTTTGAGTGAAGTACACCTGTATTTGTTGAAGGGATAGTCTTTCATACAGTCTCTTTTCTTTTCTGATTGTGTAGGAGGCTATTTTTCTACCTTCTCTGAACCTTTCCAGGTTGTTTTGTGTCGGATTTGATTTAAACATTTAGCATAGCTTTTGTCTTTTTTCCAAAGCTTCACTACACTTTTCATTCCACCAGATATTCTTGTGTTAAGTTATGGTTGGAAGAGATTCATCTGCAGCTTTCATGATTTGAGACTTCATTTTGTCCCATGTATCACCTTGCAATTGTGATTTGAAATAATTTTGAGTATCTGCCTGAATATTCCTGGTTTGAAAATGCTTTCTCATAGGTTTATTATTATTTCTTCCCAAATTTGGGAGGAATTTAATTTTAGACTTAACAAGATAATGATCCGTATCTATTTTGGCTCCTTTCTGTACCTTAATATTTTGAATTGTCTTAAATTCTCTTCTAAAAATGGTTAAATTGTCAATTTGGAACTCTCCACGTAGTTGATTTGGTGCTTTCCAAGTCTTCATCTTCTTGGGATGTTTCTTGAAGTGTGTAGTTATAATTTTGAGGATAAGGGTTTGCCAGATTTCCACAAGTTTTATTCCATTGTTGTTTGTCCTCTTATGCGCTGGGTATTCTCCAGTGATGTTTTTGTATTTCTTCTCCTTTTTGAACTGTGCATTAAAATCTCCAAGCAGAATTATGACATTTTCCTTTGGAATCTTCAGAATCATGTCTTCCTGTTCTTACCAGAAAGTCTGTACTTTCTTCAGATTTTTTTAAATTATCAATATTTGTTGGAGTGTGACATTCACTAGCGTATAAATTTTGTTTTTACATTTGATCGTCAGTGTTGAGAGCCTGTTGAACGTGGAGCTAAAGTTTGTTATGGACTCCGTTATATTTCTTCTAAGAATAAAAGCTGTACTCAATAGAGAGCATCTTCAAATGATATACTCTGCTGGTTTGCCTTTATAAATTCTGTAATTGCCTGTTTCAAAACAATTTTCATCGGTATCGCGAGTTTTTTGTAGTGCCAGAATTTGGATACTATGGTGTTCAAGTGCTTGAGTCAGTTCTTGATGTTTTCCTGTTTTGATCAGTGAGTTACTGTTCAGTGTTAACTTTACAATTGCAAAAATAAAATTTTAATGGAAAAATTATATGCATGGTACTGTATGATTTCTGTTTAACATTTTGTAAATTTTGTTTGTGATCATTGTTTCATTTTAGTTGGGAAAATAGTTTTATTTTTCGAATGCTCATAAATTGAAGTGTCCCACTGTGGTTCTGTCTGTACGTTCAGGCTCAGATGTAATGTTTTGGTGTGTTTTCACTAATAGGTAGACTAATTTATGAGAAAGACTTGTACATATAAGTAATAAATGTTTCATACAGATTAGATGAACTATGATGAAATAAAGTCCCCTATCACTATGGAAACAGTCCAGGGGTCAGAGGCAGAGGCAAGGACACAACTGTGGCCACCATTGAAGCTTGTTTGATGGTGGGTCAGCCAGACATGCCCAGCCACAACGTCAAACAGTTATCAGCCCCTATGGCCTATGAAGAACCCTCTGGTCCATCCCAGACACTGGCTGAATGTGCATGCCCAGTCACAGGTGCTCTGAACAGTCAGCCTTTACACAGTATGGACATGCTGCATGGTTCTAACAGACTGTGTCACCAGTACCCGTGCAGGATTCTGATCAGGGATGGTCCTGTACATCACAAGGAAGCTGGATAAGACTTTCTCAGACAGTTATGTTTGTAAGGTTTTCCGCATCAGGGTTCTGAAGATGTGGACCATCTGCTTAACCTCTGCACTGGAGGTGGGGGGTGTCATATTTTTGATGCCATTATGCCATTAGGTGCCAGAAGACCTGGAACTGAGAAACTGGGGACAGTTGTCTGACACAAGGATGCAAGGTGCCTCCTGCTTTGTGGAAAACCTCAAGGGCACAGATGGTGGAATGGGTGGTAATGAATGACATAAGTAACACATATTAGGAAGTTGGAGAAGGCACCCACTACCACCAGCCTCATAGCTGCCTGAAATGACTTGGCAAAACCAATGTGGACCTTCTGCTATGGATGCTCATGACAAGGCCATGGCATGGCACTGAGCATTCGCATTTGGGAGGACGATGGTTCAAACCTGCGTCCAGCCATCCTGATTTAGATTTTCCGCAATTTCCCTAAATCACTTCAGGCAAATGCCAGGATGATTGCTTTTAAAGGGCATGGCCAACTCCTTTCCCACCCTTCTCTAAGCCAATGGGAATGACACCTTTCTGTTTGGTTCCCTCCTCCAAATCAACCAACCGACCGTGCCAAGGCCATGGCGGAAATCGCTGAGCTGGAGACAGTTGATTGAGGCATCAGAGCAGCACACGCATTAAATGTTGGGATCAATGCTGGGCATATAGATGTGTCATCTGGCTAATACCTTGATTTGCATCAACCCCTGACATGATGCATGAAGGAGCTGGATGATACGGGGGCAGAGTGGGAGTGAAATAATGACCCAACTGTGATAAGTCTTCCACAGCCAATATTAGGACATCTTACACAGTGTTTAACCAGTAACACAGTGTCAAATAGTTTTGATAAGCCAGATTGCCCTGACAGGAAACGTCCTCTGGCCACTCTTTCTGGACCGCCAACAAAATCTTCCACAGGGCTGTGTAGGGGGACAACGCTGAGGCGACCTCACAAGTTGTTCGTGTTAATTAATTCAGGGTTGTTTGTACGTGTTGATGCAAGGCAGAACTAACAGTTTCCTGTTGATCAAACTCCACATCAGAACAAAGGGGGAGATGGGGCAAGGACTCTGTTTTGGTGTGTATGGTAGTGGATTGAAAATAAGATTTTGTATTGGTACGCAATCAGGAACAATGCCCAGAATTCCAAACGATATGCTGTTTTCTCCGAGAGCTTAGAGCGATGCTCAAACAAGGAACTCAAGGATTTGTGGTCAGTCAATGTATGGAATTTTCTGTCATACAAATACACATGAAATTTCTTAACCCCTTGAGCAGTTGCTAAATTCTCATGCTCTGTTTGGGAATAGTTGAGCTGTGCCTCATTTAACATTTCAGAAATGAAGGCAGTTGGTTGGTCAGAGACAGCCTTCAACTTGTGAGATAGAAATGCAGCAATACCATTTTAGGATTCTTCCTTTTGGAGTGTCAGTGGCATGCACAGTGTGTATTGTATCAGACATGGCACTGCTTTGAGACTGTCCTTGAGGTGCTGAAAAGCCTGATGACAGGTGACCAACTATACAAATTTGACACCTTTGTTGCACAGCTGATAGAGAGGGTTTTGGAGCTATTGAAAAAGGGATTCAAGATTCTTGTGATGTTCTGCACGTGTTGACTCTGTAACAATAGTTGTCCAAATAATTAACACAATGTATAATACCTTGAGTCAACTATTCTAAATACTTTTGGAAAATGGCTGTTGCAGTCACAATGCCAAACAGTAAACATTCATACTGGAATGAATCAATTGACTTATTTAAAACTAGCAATTGACAGGAAGCAATATCTAGCAGTAGCTGGAGACACACCTCCTTGAAATCTATCTTTGAATTGTAGTAGCCCCCTGCCAGTGTAACCAAAAACTCCTTTTTGGGGTGAGGCTGTGTGTAGAGTCAGAAGTAGGGGATTTAATAGTGAACTGAAAATTAGCACTGATATGTAACACATTCAGTTTTTTAATGACCACCACAGGCGTCTGCCATTGACATACGGAAAAGAGAGAAATAATGTCTTATTCCTTAAACCATGTGAGTTCTGCATGCACTGCCTTATGAACCACGAATGAAAGTGGAAAATCTCAGCAAAACTGAGGCACCCTAGAATGCTTGAGAGAAATGTGAGCCATGACATTATATGTAAACCTGAGTTTTTGTTCAAAAGTCTCCTTATGTGATGTGCACAACACATCAGCATGAGAAAAAGGACCTTGGCCAGAGACGCTTCACTGAGGAGATGAATGGTGAAGCAGCAGTAAGACAGGACCTAGCACCATGGTAGTTGCAGCAAAGGTGAACCAGTCTGCTGAGAGGTGTCTTTGTTGATTAAAGACATGGTGGTGCCAATGTCCAGCTGGTATTCCACATCAATTTGAACATTTTCAAGTGCAGATTGAGCTTTCAACAACAGTGTGCACCTCGTTCCGCAGCTGAGCATGTGGCAGCTGAAGAGGGAGCAGCGTAATCAGTGTAGTTAAGTCTCCGACAGTATACTGGCAATCCGATTGCCCATAATTTACAGGTGGAATTAGGGGATGTTGACTCAGAATGACAGGTGACACCAGCTTGAATTGGCAACTAGTGACTTGGGATACCTGAATTTCATTTGCAAAGGCACATGAGCTGCCAAAGCAGCCTCAATATATTGTGCAGTTTTAAGCACTTCAACAAGACTGGGATTGGACTTGAACAAAGCTTTAGTTGTGACTTCCTTGTCAGGGGCAACGACAGTATCAGGTTATCCATTCTGTATATGGAACTTTACAGTTGTGACACATGAAACAGCACTTGTTGCAAGACTGTGCAAGTTGGTAACCCATGCTTCATAAGACTGTACATACTATTCATGACACTGATTAAACTGTAGTCTTGACAGAGCACAGAGATCACCGAAAGACAAATGACTAGGGTCTGGAAGTGGTTGCAATTTCTGCACCAATTGTTATAAATGACTCCTAGAAGCAAAGACAAAATAGTAAAAGAACAACTGTCCAGTTCAAAATGTCAGAGGTAGACTTTCCATCTCTCCGAAGATTCATGTAAAGGAATGAACGAAGGTAAAATCATTGTCATGACTGCTGATTGATTTGACTCTCACAAACTAGTTTCTATTCTGGGAATCCACAGCTATTGAAAGGCATGATGTTAGGAACAATTCTGGGAACAATGGAAAATTTGTTGTTCATTGAAAACACAAACAGTTTCATGGCCTAAAGCCACATTATCAGGTGCAACCTACATAGCAAAAAGCCAAGTATGGTTTTGCCACATTTTGTGAACATTAAAATTAGTAAAGGAATATATAAAATATATTCATGTCAAAAGATCATCACTCCTAGTCAAAGTTCAATATTTAGTGAATAATGTCAATACTATTAAAAATAATAGGTAGTGAATATGTGCTCCTATCACTTAGAAAAAATTGCTAATAGGTGAAACTTGTGGTGACAGAGTCAAGTTTCAAAATTTGCCTGCATCGAAAAAGTAAAAACAAAAATATTTTATAGTGAGAGGACGCTAAAACTCTTTGAAGGGGCTGGATTGGTTAAAAAAAAAAAAAAAAAAAAATATTTTCTGCTAAGATGATTAGTCATGGACTATGCAAATACTATGTGGAATGTATCAGGTGGCAGTGTGTTACCAGTGTGATGGCAGGGCAACCCAGTGTTGGGCAAAGTAAAAGCAGCCTGCATGAATGGCAGAGAGAGAATCGCCATCTTGTGCGATGGAAGCTATCTTTGTGGACAGTGTGACAACATATACTCATGACTAGGGGCACTGGGTCACTACCTTTACAAGTGAGAATAATACAGAATTTTATTATTAGGCACAAGGAAACAGCAATGGTAAATAAATATAATAATAATAATGGCGTGTGACGAGGGCCTCCCGTCGGGTAGACGGCTCATCTGGTGCAAGTCTTTCGATTTGACGCCACTTCGGCGACTTGCGCGTCGATAGGGATGGGCCTCCCATCTCCCCTTCTAGCCCTTACATTCGCTCTCCTTCATGTGCCTTCTTCAGCAAGCTTCAATGCCCAATTTTTTTTTTTTTAAGAATGGGTTATGAAACTGAATTTCATCTTGAAGACAATGTTAGAAAATTGTAAATTGTAATTCGAATCGATTACAGTGAAAATAACTCTCTCTAAAATACTATTGACTGCATTAACGGAACGCAAAATATTCTTCCATTAGAATTTAAACAAAAATGAGAGAGAAGCAAAAGTAAAAATTAAGAGAGGAAATTAAACTTCTTCAGTGATGCATGTCTTTTGCATGAGAATAGTTTTTCTCTACTATTCTTGTGCTGTGGCATGACCCCTGTTACTTCTCAGGAAAACATGCTTTTTCGGGGTTCTGTTGAGGCCTTCACGGCTACCGTATCGGTCCCGGGGCACACAAAGTCACCACCGTACTTCACCCTCAACAGCAATCCCCTACTTTGGCAGTCTATCTTGTTCGGTCAATTTCATATTATCTAGGTATTAACCGATGCCTTGTTTCTGAATCAAAATTTGCATCATATTTCCGAACTTCTTTTTATGGTCTTTGTTCTGGTATATTTTGAAGCATTCCTCTTTCATATATTCTCGATATTCTTGTAGATTGTCATTGCCTTTGTTGTTAATGACATAATTGACAAAATTTCCAAATAGCCACAAGATGACTCTTTTTTTTTGTGGTGGAAAGGAAATTTCTGCTGGGGAGAGTATATTGTTTAGTGTGATTTCTCTTCCATTGGTCCGTTTGAGAAAAGCGACTTGCAATACAATGTCATTCCAAATATTCTTGTATCCATTACAGATGAAGCGAGGCTTTAATGAGTCCAAATTGTGACATTTTTGGCACACGTTGTTTGCTTGTAGTCCTATTTTATACAGTTTTTCATTGGTACTAATAATGTTGTTGACAACTCTGTACCATGACGCGTGCACTTCCGTAGTCAGTGTTTTGTTATTTATATTAGTCCATATTTTTTCCCAGTTTTTGTTGGGATACTTCAGCTCCAATTTATTTTGGTTTTTGCGTGATTGTAACTTCTCTACTATATATTTACTTGTCCTGTTATTTTTGTCTGTTAAAATGCATGTCAAGTAGCTTAATTCTACATAAAAATCCTTAATATGCTTTAGGTTGTAATTTATGTTGTGAACATCTACTGGCGGCTGCATGCTTTTGGGTTTAAGAAGGTCAAATAGAGTGGCAGTTATGCTGTTCAGCTGCGTCTCTTTTAATGAAGAGGGCAGTGTTTTTTCTCTGAAGGTCTGTCAGCCCTAGGCCTCCGTTTTCGGGTCTCGATGTAGTCGTTCCTACTGATACTCTAAAAATATGGCCTTTCCATACGTATCGACAGATTTTGCTCATTATAGGTTTCACTATGTCTGGAGGTGTTGGTAAAATCTGAGCGACATATGCAGCTTTCGAAAGAACTGCACAGTTTATTAGTTTAA
The DNA here is from genome assembly GCF_021461395.2 of Schistocerca americana. Lineage (NCBI taxonomy): Eukaryota > Metazoa > Arthropoda > Insecta > Orthoptera > Acrididae > Schistocerca > Schistocerca americana. Next base: position 320,978,007 of record NC_060126.1, on the reverse strand, counting down.
TTCTTTGCTTGATATTTAAGTCTCTCGTTTCATGCAGTATTAAGCTGCCTCTGATTTTTCCTAACACCTGTTTCCAATTAGCAACCATTGTTCTTAATGGGCAACTGTAAAAAGTTATGTCCAAAGCAGTGTGATGCTCCACCCTGTTTGCCCATGGTAGCTGCACATTGTCAAGACCCTGTAAATTTAAAAAGGAACTTTTCGTTTCATTTATCCTCGCACCAGTTGCCCTGCTATAAAGCAATAACTTGTCTGTTAGCTGGGCACAGTCATCATCGCTCCTTACTAGAACTCCCACATTGTCAGCGTATACATTTGTAACCGTCTTCAGCACAGCTATTGTTATGCCTTCTAAGCTTGTGTTCAAAAGCCGTAAAAGGGGTTCCAGAGAAACTACATAAAACAACATGGACAGGGGACTTCCCTGAGGAACTCCACTAAATATCAATACTTCATTAGTATATTGTCCATTGATCGAGATTTTGGTTCGTATGCCTCTGACGATGTTCATTAAAACCACTAAGTTGCCATCATTGAAACCTATGTGTTTCAAGGCTCTGAACAGATATCCATAGTTGACTCTGTCAAACGCTTTAGCAAAATCAATGAAGGCAATGCTTCCATTCGCTGACGATGATGAGAAAATAGAAATAATGTCTCGATATTCACATACAGTCTTAAAAATGGTACGTCGAGGGAGACATGTCTGGTGGCACCCAATGACTTTTTCTAAAATCGGTCCCATTCGTTCTTTAATTACACATGCAACTACCTTGTAATCTGAGTTCATTAGACTGATCGGCCTTATTTTAGTAATATCTTTTGTGTCCGTACTACTTCCAAAGGGAAGGAGTACAGTTACACTTTCCTTGAAAGCAGCAGGAATTTCCTCTCCCCTCAAGACGTCATTAACTACTTCCGTGAATTGGGAACCTATTAGGTGCCAAAAGGTCCTATAAAACTCCACAGGCAGGCCATCTGGGCTTGGAGACTAACGTGAAGGTGAAGATTTGAGTATATCAACAACCTCGTCATTCGTAATTTCTAACGTTAAACCTCCGTTCTCCTCCTCTGTAACAACTGCCTCTATTCCGGAGTTCTGTAAAAACTCTTGTACTGAGTTATCGTCAGTAGCATTTAAGATATCCCTTTGTTCTGTCAGGCCTCTGTTATCTTCCGTTCTGAGGCTGGCAATAAAATTTCTTCTTCTGTTTTTTGTGTGTTGTATCAAGTGGTAGATGGAGGTGTTTTCTGCCTCCAGCATCGTTCTAGTGTGTGATTTGATTTGTAATCCCTGCAAATGTACCCTCTTGATACTTATCATTTTGGCTTTAACGTTTTTAATATTTATAAAGATGTCTTGAGACATTGGTTGGTCGCAAAGGTCTCTTAAGCAAGAGTAGTAAAACTCCATTGTGTGTCTTGACCACATTGCCCTTTCTTTGGTGTAAGATATCAGCACTGCTCTTAGCGGCCGTAGTCCACCATTCAATAGTTGTTCTATATTTAGTACGCATCCTTAAAATAGACTGCCAAGTTTCTTGCATCTTTAAAGCTAGAGCGTTTTCAGAGACGGTATTGATATTGATATTTAATTTCCATAGTGGGCAACCCCAATATGTCTTTTGGCTGGTTAATTTGATGCTGCACCTCACTCTGAGGTGGGGGTGGCATATATTCTGTCGATTCTGCTCTGTGTAGCACCAGCTACCGGGGGCGGACAGTAAATATAGTGAAGTAGGTGTATCCTGCATTACATGCAATGATTGCAGTAAGAAATACACAGGGCAAACCAGTATGTCATTTTGAATAAGCATGAGAGATGCCCTAACTTAAATAATCCCTGATGTGCATTAACAGTGCACTTGTGCAAAGAGGGGCACAACATCACAAGCCCTTCAGAAAATTTAAAAATGCTTCATAAAAAACAAAGAAAGGAATATTTTGGATATATTAGATGAAGCAGAAATTTTTAGTATAAAAAAGAAAATGCACAGTTCATGTTAAATAACCAATTAGGATTAAAGCACCATAGCTTTCTGGCTAATGTTGATTGTTTATATGATTACATATTAGTATGTAATAAAATTCTGTATTATTGTCACTTGTCAAGGTAGAGCCCCACTATTCATTGTCATGAGTATATGATGGTACACTGTCCACATCGATAGCTTTGATTCCACCAGCAGTTAGTCTCTCTTTGTCATTCGTGTGTGCCACTTTTACTTTGCCAAACACTGGGTTGCCCTGCCATCACACGGGTAAGACACTGCCACCTGATACATTCTACATAGTAATTTGCAAAATCTGTGACTAATCATCTTAATAGTGACAAATTTTTATCGTCAACTCAGCCCCTTTAAAAACTTTTAGTGTCCTCTCACTACAATTTTTTTGTTAATTTCTTTATAGATGCAGACAAGTTTCACCTATAAACAATTTTTCCTAAATGAATGGAGCACATCTTTGTTACCTTTCACTCTCCATAGCACTGACAATATTCACCGAATAGTAAACTTTGACTAGGAGTGATGGATATGCCTATGATGATTGTGTGGCCCTAGGCCCAAAATTGGTTGTGGTTTCAATAAACAACAATTTTACCAGCTGTTAGTGGAATTATTCGTAATGTCACGATGTAGTTGTTGTTGCTGTGCCACAAGCTGAAGGAGAGCAACCTGCTGTTCCAGCTGAGACATAAACTGTCACTCTTGAAGGGGCAGCTATTACTGCCAAACACTGATAAACTTGGGGTCCATATCACAGACACTTCTTTCGAACGTATTCCATAAGCAAGTCCAACTGTTTCATGATTGGAACATAGGAAGAACACCAATAACTATACCAGAAAGTCCAAGTCAGCAGCAGCAGGAGAAATATATGTAAAGCAGCTAGGCATGAAAAGTGTTTACTCATGTGGTGTGCTGCACAAGACTTGGGAACAATGTTCATGCCAGGGGTTCCTTTGTACCAGTGTTCTGTAGCAGAGAGTGCTCCATGCTGATGTGGAGCGGCAGTGAGTGTTCCAAGCTGATGTGGCATGGTAGAGAGCTGCTTGAACCAATATTGCATGGCAGAGGGTGCTTCATACTAATATCATGTGGCAGAGGTTGCTTTTTACCATGGTACGAATCGAAATGCTGCATACTTATCATGTTTGGCAGAGGGTGCTTTGTACTGATACTACACTTGGAAAATTGGGAAAAGGTCACACAGAAAATGTAACTCACTCTGGACTGGCAATAGTGTTGGACAGTCGACAAGTGGTTGTAGCTCAGACCAGTCCATTGCTGTGGGACAGTCTGCCTTATTCTGCCACTGCAGTCAGGCAGCTGGCAATTAGTTGTAGCTTGCCGTAAAGTGGCATTGCAGTTGAATGAGCCAAGTTGTAAGAGAGCTCACAGCTCTCATTATTGCCACAAGATATCACACCAAAGGCAGTTAAATGTGGAGCAGATAATATTTTTGCCTCCAAAGAAATTCATGGCATGCACTGCTTAAATCATTTAAGTAATATGAGAGTGATGTTACACAGTTGCCTAATTTTGTTGTATGAATTTTTATTGTAACTTTATGCAGTGACTGTCAGCATAACAACCACTCCACAAGATGAATTGTCCAACCACAAGATACTTAGTACTACCCATGTGAACTAGAGTGGGTTAATCGTATAACAAGTCAGTGCATCACTTCACATTAAGTTACTCACATTTCACACAATCAATAATTTTAGAAATTTTCTAATACCATATTCTACATTGCATTATCAGAGGGGCCAGTAAAGATAAAATACAATACAATATATCTGCTATGATTAATTACATAGCAGTGAATTTTTTTGCTTGCTTATCTTATTATTAAAGACGAAAATGTATTGCTCAAAATTAAATTGAGTGAGCCATAAATTTTACTGTTCGTGCCATTAACATGTCTGTAATGTTTTAAGAGGTGAGTCTTTCCACATTTAATATTGTATAACATGAGCGGATTAGTGTACATATTGGTTACATCACTTGATAGTTGACATAAAGGGGACATGGATATGGTTACTAGTTGCTAAAAATTTTTAAGTGGGAAAAACAGGTTTTTGTATGTAAGAAGATTGGGATGGACCAAAGAAAAACTACCAGCAGAATGGAAAACAGGTCTGATTTGTCCAATACATAAGAAGGGCGACAAACTGAAATGTGACAACTATTGAGGAATCACCCTGCTTAACATCTGTTATAAGATCCAGTCCTATTGCCTCATGCATAGAATTCAGCCAGTGGCAGAATCTATGATTCAGGAGTACCAGGGAGGCTTTCGGCGAGGAAGGTCAACAGTAGATCATATCTTCAGTCTCCAGCAGCTCACTGAGAAACTGCGTGAATATGGTAAAGATTTGTATACTTTATGCGTTGGTTTTAAGAAGGCATATGATTGTATGCATCACAAGAGCCTGCTCAGCTGTTTAAGAGAGTTTGGCATGGCAGAGAAACTCATCAGGCTGATAGAGATCTGCCTGAGTGAAACATGTGTAAAGGTGAAAAACAGAAATCACGTAACTGAGGAATTTTAAATTATGACAGGACTCAGGCAAGGAGATGGGTTGGCCCCTATCCTGTTCAACTTTGCCCTCCAGAAGATCATACATGAGACCTTCCAAGAGAATGAAGGGATTGAAATCAAAAGAAAGAGACTGGCATACTTAGCCTATCCAGACAACATCTGTTTACTCTCTAGGTCTGAAGAGCAGTTGGAGCAAATGACCAGAGGTCTAAAGGAGGCTGCCAGCAAACCTCGTTATGACACGTGGTCAAAGTCAGACTGCTGGTCATCTACAATCACTGCAGGTGGGAAACCAGTCCTACAAGAAAGTGCATGAATTTAAATAACTAGGAGCACTTTTCACTGAGAATTCGTCCTGTAAAGCAGAGATCAATGCCAGAATACAAGCAGGAAACTAATCTTACCACAGCCTAGCACAACTGCTTTGGTCCAGATATCTCACCAGACAGTTCAAGATTCGACTGTACAAAACCCTGGTCCACCCAAGAAGCGTTGGAGGGATGGACTCCACGAACATTTAAACCAAGCATCAACAGATGTGGTGGATAGCAGCAATGGACAGAATACAATGGAGGAGGAAACTTTTAGCAGCGTGCGGTCCACTGGACCTGATCACATAGAAGAAAAAGAAGAAGAAGACTTTGGCACACAGTAATAAAAAAGCTATGTTCCTAAATGATGAAATAATTATTTAGATCCATGTAGGAAGAATTCCTTAACAAACATGCAAAGCCCTCAGATTTTGAGTTTGGTGCATTATGTAAGACATCAAGTCAATGTAAATGACTGCAGAGTATCCCAGTTCTGGTCAGTGTGTAACCTGTATAATGGTTGAGAAATAATTCTATCACATTGATAAACTAGGCAGCTGCCAAGGGTGCAGAAATTTGAAACAGTGCATAATTTTGGGTAGAATTCCAGTAAATCATCTGTGTCCTAATGCATACATCTGCACTATTTTAATGCTGTGATGATGAATAATCATCCATTTCACTCTACACAAAGGAATCCAACAGTTTCCTGATATCGTTTCAAAGATAACAAGTGTGGTTTGTTATTTGCAAGTGATATGAATGGATTTTTGTACTGAGGAGATTGTAATTATTTCAAATAATTATTTTAATACTAAATTTCATAACTAATTAATTGTTTGTGTATTTTCTTATGTGTCAAGATTAAGCGTTCAGGCCACTTTTACTTCTTGCCATGCATTGTTAAACATTCTATTTACAGCTGACATTGCAATATGCATAGTACATTTGTTAGAGACCAATAATCATAACAACAACAGTAATAATAATAATAATAAGAAGAAGAAGAAGAAGAAGAAGAAGAAGAATTTGAGATAAAAACTATATTACAAGGATTTACTTAACACCGTGCTAATAGGAGTACCATTGCTGTAACCATTATGTTTCTTAATGTAATTATTACATAATAATAATAGTTATTATTATTATTATTATTATTACTACCATTATCATTACTACAACAATTATATTAAGAAATAATGGTTACAAAAATGGTGGTCCTATGAATATCGTGTTAAGTGCATTCTTACAATATAGTGTTCACCTCAAATGGGAAAAATAACCACTCACAGAAAGCTAAGGAGTGATGCTGATAGAACCAAATCAGAGGAGGAATTTGACTGGAGAATAGTGAAAGATTACAAGGAAAATTGTGGATTATTGGTCTCATAACGTACATAATCTATATCGTTTGATTCAGGTACAGGAGAGACGTCAAAATTTTGGTAAAGTCTTACCATATACATACAACACCTGATTTTAACAAATGGTACCATAACAATAATACAATATAAAAATACACATACAATAAAAAAACTAACAATTAATTACAACAACTGATTTTAACAAATGGTATCATAATAATAATACAATTTTGTTACACATACAATGAAAGACTAACAATTAACTACCCCTTGCTCAAATTATCATGCCATCCTCTATGAATTCGTCTACTGAATAGTAGCCTTTATCCCACAGAATCTGCTGTAGCCTTATTTTTAGACTCTCTGGTTTCATATTAAATATATTTTTGCCCATTAGCTTGTTATATATTTTCATCCCCATATACTGTGGAGTTCGTGCATATAATTTCAAATGGTGTGTGGGTAACATAAAATTATTTTTATTTCTGTTGTTGTATGTGTGGTTAAAATGATTTTCCTCAAATAATTTTTGTCTGCTATGTACAAAGATTATAATTTCATAAGTGTATATGGAGGGAACTGTTAGGATTTGCAGGTTCCGAAATAATGGGCGACAAGATTCTGTTTGTTGTGCACTACACATGTATCTTATAATTTTCTTTTTCAGTTTCAGTATTCGAGATACACTACTTGAATTTCCCCAGAAAATGATACCATACCTAATGACAGATTCAAAATAACTGTGATATGCTATTTTTCATGTACTCATGTCAGTAGAGTTTGCTAGTATTTGCATTGCAAATGCAAAAGCTGCTTAGTTTATTTGATAGGAACTCAATATGTGTACTCCAGTTAGCAGTTAGCAGAAGAGGTAATGAAAGAAAAATCATGGGAGTCATGAGGAAAAAAGAAATACAAAGGAGGAAAACTGGGATAAAGTTCACAGTTTAATTATTGGACTATAGGAACACAACAGGGTTTCCAAGAGGGAAATCGCCCGGACGAATGCAACGTACATTTGGTAATGTTCAATCTTATGTCAAGAGTCCAGTGATGTAACGATGTCTTCCCAAGACTTTTGTGAAGGACGAAGGCAGGAGGTTCTTATTTATTTGTGGACACAGGAGAAGCCTTCTGGCTTTAAGGAGGTGCCAAATGCCATTGTGCCTGTGTAATTTTAACGATCTTTAGGTATTGAGATGAGATGACATCCATCACACTAAAATACAAATTCAAGATATTAAGCTATCTCTCTCTGTGTAAACTTTTTGTAGAAATGTGTCACATTGATTAGGCCTATATATGCTGATATTTTTAAATGAATGAAAAACTGATATTTATTGCCAAACAATACACAATGAGCATGCAGTGTTTTGGAACTTTGTATACTCACTACAAAAACTCAAGAAAATCTTAATGAATAAAACATTGTTTGAAAAAGCCTGCTGTTTATACAGCTTCTGTCAGTTTGAATCTACAATTTTCAAAGATTTACTTCATTTAATCCTTTTACCATTGAATATTATTATTATTTTCTCTTTGCTGCCTTCACATTTTTGTTCTTTAATTTTATCCCTGTGTATTTGAATCAAATTGAGCAGTAACAAAGTGAAATACAGTACTGATTTTATATTTCAAATCGTTCAATTGGCTCTGAGCACTACGGGCCTTAACATCTGAGGTCATCAGTCCCCTAGAACTTAGAACTAGTTGAACCTAACTAACCTAAGGACATCACACACATCCATTCCCGAGGCAGGATTAGAACCTGAGACCGTAGAGGTCGCGTGGTTCCAGACTGAAGTGCCTAGAACCGCTTGGCCACAGCGGTAGGATGCTTTTATATTTTGACTTTTGGTAGGGTTAGTTACTGCTGTAGCAGCTGCCACTAACATTGACATGCTAGTTAATACATAGATTAGATAGCTGAAAGAAGTCATAATTAATGTGTGATAAAACATCTCACACACTCATTAAGTTCTCACTAAGGTAGTTAATTTATCCACAGATGAAGGCGTTTATGGGAAGCAGCGGCTGTCACAACAAGAATATGCTTATGCTGAGCTAGATGACATTCTGGAAGAAGAAGATGAGGAACAAATGGGAGAAGGTCCAGGTAAGCAATGTTGCACAACAAAGTACTGTTCATTATTAAACATAAAATCATGTGTAATCTCTATGGATGCGTCTTTATTATGTTGAAAACTTAAATTAGAATAAATGAAAGGCACAAGAGTAATGTATATTTTAAAATAAATTAATATTTTAAACACATTACATAGTAACTTCTCTGCTGACATGGACTCATAGAGGCATTCACACTGTTAAGTATGTTTAACATGGGTAATCATTCAGTTTGAGTGACTTGAGACTGAAATACTGTATATAAAATAAAATATTTTACAAGATGGTGAATTAAAATAATTTACAAGATTCTCACTGACTTCCCTGTAGGCAATATGCCTGGTCTGTGTACTATTTAATATGTATTCAAGCAGAAAAAATTACAGAAATTACATTTATTTATTCTGTGAGCATGGGCATTTATTTTGCAGTGTGTTTTTGCACTGTAGTTTTACATTAATTTTAGACAAAAAGTTTCTTAAAAGTATTGAAAAGATGATCTTCTTTATTGCATGTATGATTACATTTATTGATAAATTCCAGAAATGAAATAATGTTAAAAATAGAAATTATAAGATAAAGTTGTAATAGACAGCTAACATCTTCCTGCAGTGTTGCCATCTCAGATAAAAAAACTTAAAAGATTGTATTACTGTCTGAAGAACACTAGTTGATTTTCTCTATAAAACTACATTCCACTACATTGCAACAGCTAGAGAGAAAAATCTAATGATCTATAGTATAAGCAATAACTTGTACATTTGGAAGCCACCATTTTATCACACACTAAAACGCTGTTTCTTCATACTACATAAGGCCTTTGTATTGTAATGCTTGTTCATTATCACCTAACTCACCATTGAGACATTTGTTTTAACAACTCACTATTCAGACATATTAATTTTATAATGTGGATGCACTTTGCATGCACTGACATTGGAAATTAAGGCTCTGTTTATATTTTACTTATGATAATGTTTCATAAGAACAGTATCCATTGGGATTATATGCTAGAGCATGCATGCGTGTGTACCATTGCAACTTCAGTGAGCACACTTGTTAGATATGAGGAATCATATGTATAAATGTAGAATCCAGACAATGTCAATGAGATGGTAGGTGTAAAGATCCTACGCCTGGAGATGAGTCAGTTATTCAGTAATCCTCTCCCTTACTTCCCTCCCCTCACCCCCCACCCTTCACACACACACACAGAGCACTAGAGTGGGAGAACCATTCTTTCAGAAATGTAAATTATTATTGTATTTGGAGAAGCAAACAGAAAAAAGGCAGAAGCTACTGAAGGTAGTTCATGGAAAGTATTGGCAATTTAATGATGAACAAGGAGCTACAAAAATAGTAAAGTGTATCATGTAACAGATATCCTGTATGAGTAAAAGTATTTTGTAAACGTAGCAGTATTATCCGATGCATGAAGCATTTGTACAAGATATGTTATCACTGCAAAATTGTTCAGCTGCAAAGAAAAATCCATATAAGGTTGTAACACAAAATAATAAATGCTCCAACAAATTTATAAAGAATTAGTAATTTAATAAGCAACGAGGATCCACAAGAATAATAAAGAATATGATGTGACAACTGTTGCGAGTGAATAAAATTACCTACCATCAATTTTAAGTGAGTGTGACAAACATAATTGTGCACATAATATATAGACAGGATACAAAGTCAGTATAAGGTAATGCAACTACCAAAGAAAAACCTTCTCTGGAGCTCAAAATGTGTGACATGGCCACATGATTAGGTACTAAGAGTATAGCAAATTGTGTAGTAGGTCTTTTCTAAACACATCAAGATCAACTGTTCCCATTCTGATAGTAAAGTCGACAAGGGTTAGGACGGATCAATCCTTACATTTTTAAAGACAGTTGAGAATTGAAAAACTGAGACATGTTAGCAGTCCTCTGTTACCAGCGTTTGAAAGAAATGCTTTCTACATGATAATCTATTCTGTGGCCAAATCAAAACCTACTGTTTAAAGGAGAAAAAATATTGTTGTCTGATGTGGTATTCAGAATAATGCCACACAAATGCAAAACAGTGTTAAGAAGTAGTGTGCAGATGTGAAACATAATATATGATTTTATATTGTACTGAAAACAACTAAAATAAAGGACTAGACACTGTTTGATGAATGGGCTCTACCATAGTATGTAGAGTCTATAATGAAATTTTGAGATAGGACAGCTCCTGTGTGGGCTTGTCTCTTACAAACAGGACTTGTGACGCTTCTAAATCCACATGGCATTTTGTAGTTTTGGGTATTAGTCTATGGCAAAAAAAGTTTTTTAAGCAGCTAATGTGCAGACTGTTCTGCATGGCAGGCATGTTGTAGGAATAGTATCAGCCTTCTTTGTCAACTTGTTTTGCAGGGACTACACAAGCAGATGGGAGAGCTGGGAAAACATTGAGATGGACAGAGAGAGGGAACAGGAGGGGTTGGACGGGGAGTGACAGGGATCAGGAGTGGATGGATAGAGAGATGGGGGAAGGAGTGAAGGTGAGGAGGGACAGAGAGAGGGGAGGAGGAGATGGATAGTGTGAGAGGGGAGAAGGAGATGGATAGAGAGAGAAGCAACTAGGAGAAGATGGATGGAGAGTGGAGGGGAGGAGCAGGAGTTGATGTTTAGGGAGAGGTGGAGAGAAGGGATGGACAGGCAGAGGGGTGTAGGTGGAGATGAATAGGGAGATGGGGGCAGAAGGAGATGGACAGAGAGAGGGTAGAGGTGTTGATGGACAGAGAGAGGGTAGAGGTGGTGATGGACAGAGAGAGGGTAAAGGTAGTGATGGACAGAGAGAGGGGAGAGAAGGGGATAGACAGAGAGAGGGGGAGATGTAGACACAGAGAGATGGGGAGAAGGAGGTGGACAAGGAGAGATGGCAGGAGGGGAAGGAGAGACAAATAACGTGGGGAGGCAAAGGTGGACAGATGGAGGTGGGAGGATAGGACGAGGCAATCATAGTGGCAAGGGAGGGAGAGGGGGGAGGGAATGATGAGATGCAGAGAGAGGGCAGGAGAAGATGTGGTAATGTATGTGGCGAATGCTTATGTGAGCAAAATCACAAGAAGTGGTTAGTGATTTTGATAAGTCAGACAGGTCTTGTGCTATTGCATAGTTCTATATATTCAGAACCTGGACAACTGTAATGACATTTTCTATTTTTAATCTGTAGTCCAATATGCAGTATTTAAACACAGAAAGTGTATGAGATTACTGGTATAATGATTATTTCATTGCTGATATAATGGATATCAAAGTAGACCGTGTTTCCAGTTCAAACATTGTAGTAAATTGTGCCTGAATGATGTAACCAGTTTTTAATAATTCATGATATATGAAGCTGAGTGATCGCTTTTGGGAGAGGAGTGTGCCTCTACGTAGCAGAAGCCAGACAATAATATATACAGAGATGGACAGTTAGACTATGTTTCCAATTCAAACATTTTTAGGTGTAGTAAATTGTGTCTGAATGATGTAACCAGTAATTAAAAATTCATGATAAAATTCATAATAAATGAATTTGAGTGATCTTTTTTGGGAGATGAATGTGCCTCTACATGGCAGAAACTAGACAGTAATATATGCAGAGGATGGACAATGTTGCAAACACTGCAAAGAAATCAAAAACAGTTCCATCAGTTGGAAATACAGCTTATCTTGTGATTTTCAGATTGTGGTGATCATGTAGATATAAAAAATAGCAAATCTATGTTGGAAGCCATGATTCACCATTGCTGAAATAACTACATGGAGCTATCAATATCACATTTTAAAGGGGAAAGGCAACAGTGTTTCTACCATTATAAAAATTGCCTAAATACTTACTTGGTTGTGCCTGCAAAGCTTTATAAATTTTGCTTGAGTTTCTAATGTGTGCACTACACTCACAAGACTTTGTCTTCAATGACTTTTTGCTACACTGTACTGTAAGAATGTGTTTTTTTGATAGGAGTGTGCACTGGGAAGAAACATCCTGTTACCTGTATATAGCAATGAATGATGTGTAGTCCATATAATGATTTAATCTGAGATCAGAAACTTGTCTTTTATGAGTGTCAAAGTGTACTACAGGTTCAACATTTTTATTAAGTAACAGTCAACATTGGTTTAATAGGTAAAGAAATTTTGTGATTCATGGCTGTATGAGTATTTACTTTGTTACAAGGAAATATTTGTATAGTTCCATGTTTGAATCTGCTCCAAATATGTGGTGAATGGTGCAAGTAAACAGAAAATAAAGAGGAAAAAATGACTTAAAAGTGACAAATTTTATTTTGATGTGTCAATTAGATGAGAGGCCTTTGGGTTAATGAGTGCCTGGAGAGCAAACCATGGAAGTGTATGACATGCCAGTAGTCACATCTGAAAAAGCCTGTTTTATTAATACAGGGGAATTGGCTTTTATTTTGATAGGAATTCACCCTTTTGTAAATCTGCACAGTGGTGTGGAAAAGTGCAACATTGGCACACTGTCAGTAGCAGACCATGAATTACCTTAGATTACAGTTATGATAACTGTAAACCAGAACTGCTAACATTAGGTTGGGAGACCACAATTACTTTAGATTACAGTTATGATAACTTTAAACCAGAACAGCTAATATTAGGTTGGGAAGTCCCTTAAAATATTGTATGCCTATAATCGCTTTTATTTCAGAAAAATTATTGATGAAGCATGAATAATGAGAAAAAGTCTTGAAGTGTTGTTACAGTATTTTGTTTTCTAACACTTTTACATTTGAGCACATATCACTTGCAAAGTTGGCATCTTACTATGATTTTAAATTTAAGCTTCTCAAGTAATCATATGTTAAAAATATCAGGTCACATACCCATTCCTAATCTTTAAATTCTTCCAAGAAAAAAAGTGGATTTTATTGCCTGAGGGACATCAAAAACTTTACAGATAGAGTTGTTCCTAGTAACTATCTTTTCAGAATGAGAATGAAACATTTTTTTAAAACTTAAAAATATTGTCAGTATCTCTCATTAATTAATTTAGATCTGGTTATTGTATACCTGTGAGACTAAATAAATTAATAGATAAAAAAAAATCAATACTGACATGTTACATTTGTTCACAAGTTTCACATGAAGACTACTAGCCATTACAAGATACACAGGATCTTTTTAACTATTATTGCTATTGCACCTTAAATCTGAAATAGTGTTGTACACACACCATGTGGACTAACAGAGTAATGGTGATGTTCTTCTAATTATATTATGTACTTTGCTTCCCTAGTATATCTTTTTTCATATAATATTCTAGCAATACAAATTATAACATATAAATAATTTATTATTAGTAATTGTAACATTTGTTTCATTTTTAATAAATAACCTTTATGCTAATAAAACTCATATTAATAATGGAAGTGTATGTAACCATTGTTATTCTGATATGAATGTTCTTAGAATATTTTAGTATATCTTTAGGTGAACGTGTTATGATTGATATTATTGTTATTATCATTTTTATTATCATAGTACATTACTAGACAAAAAACTAAAGAAAACTTGAATAGCATTTTTTAACTCGTCCCCCCCCCCCCCACCTCCCCCCCAAAGAGAGTGCAGCTGCTGAATGAGTGGCTATTTGTGGGTTTCATACATCTGGTAAGAATGACCAAGGAATGAGTAGTATGTTCTTTTTTACACTTAATATCGTCTTAACTTTTACAGCCATATGTCACTGAAGAATGTTTTCATATTTTACTTTATACATAATGTGTTTTTACGATCCTAGACAGGTTTCCCAAGTTTTTCGTTCAAAAACAATCTATCAGATGTTGGTTACATGTTTGTTCATATTTTCAGCTGGTCTTTAAGATCCATTTACTGTCTGAGAATTGCTAATGACATCAGTGCTATATAGTTGCATAAGAATATTGTGACACCATATTTCAGGAAATGTGATTTACATGTATTACTCTGATCCATACCATGAAATAACAGTCATGGGTTTTTTATCCATCTCTGAAATGTGAGCCTATCAATTTGATTGCAGATTAGGTAATAGCTGATAGTTTTTTCCCCAGCTTTATTGTATTACAGGGATCCTCTAACATTCAGTATTACTGGAGATATCTGATCACTTTAGGTTTAAATATCAATGTTGTATTATTTGTTGCCTCAGCTTGTAAGTTTCACAGCATATCTAAAAACATTTTATCCAGCACAAATGATACACTGAGTTTATGCAGAACAAGAGTGTGTAAAACATTGTGGAAATGTGTGCTTTTGGTCTACAGTATTATGAAGGTTACATGCAGATTAAGTTATTACATTTCTTTCTTGTGTAGATTTAAAGAACAAAATACTAGACTGTTGGTAGTATGGAGTATGGAAGGGGAAAATATTTTCCAATCTAAAGCAGGTTCAGCTGAACACTGTTGTGAGCATTAAAGATATTTTACTTTTATCGCCCTTTTGAAATCTTAACCTTCATCCCTATTCAGATTTTTTCTCTGTACTTTAGATTTCCAATTTTATATTTAGTCAAATTGTTTTCTTGAATTCTCTTACTGTACACAACATTTAATGTTTGATAGTTCAAAAACTATGCAGTTTTCTATGTCTTATATTCATTTTCTAAATATTTATCTGTTACTACCTCCCTCAGCCAAGTTAATTTGCTGAGTCCCCCCACCTCCCCATCATCCTCATCTCACCCCTCTGCACCTCCTCTCTCCTCTCCGCACTACACAATTTTCACTTAATAGTTCCATTGGTGCAGTGTAGTAGTTTGCTGGATCTCATGCCATGTCATTGTCATTCTGTACACTGAACCTGCAGTAGTAAGTAATGTTGCCTTGTTTAATACTATGTCACACTGTATGATGACCCACTAAAAATCTAAATATATTCATCTACCTATTCTTGTAAGTGCTCCCAGTACTCATCTATAGAATTTCATTTTTTCCCCTTCCTTACAGTACATACTTCTTTCAATTTTTCATATGGAATAATTCTTTTATTTCTGTGAAGTACTGAGCTTGAATTTTGGCATATGTGTATGTGGCAAAAACAGATTTTCAGTCTCTACCTCATGCAAAGACTTGCACTTTTGGCTTCTTATTGCACTTCTTCTCTGTTCACGTTGAAATATTTGTATTTATGAATCTTTTTAACATTACAAAATTTTATTGCAAGATTTGCACCTTGGAATGTTAAATGAATTCACAAAATGATTTCATTTCACGTCTTACACTTGTTAAGCACAGTTATCCTGGAGAGATAAGTTGAATGTCATTAAGTAAAAATTTGGCTTTATATACTTTTGTTGATGTAAATAGTTTATGAGAAACCAGTAGTAGACTATGCTTAACTGTAGAGAGCAATTTGCTTAGCTTAGGAAAAACTATGTGCAGTCAGAAAAAATAGCTTTTGCATGTCACATTAAATCAACTTGTAGCACTGGTAAGGCATCCCAAAATCCATAATTTTAAAGTTGTAATTTTGTATATTGGCAGTGCATTTCCTCAAAACAGGTTTATATGGAAGGATTATACCAGTCTACACCAGAAAGGCCATGATTCATGCATTTGCACTGAAAGTCACATAGGTGTTTTGAGATGCAGAGTAATGACAGTCTAATATTCAAGTTGCTGAGAATGAACTTCGCAAGTAATAAAAACAATAAACTTTGGGAAGATTGCAGTGGTACATCATATTATTAACTGAATCAGCTCACTTATGCATAAACTGATAACAAGAAAGAATGAAGGCAAAGAAACAGCATACTATTTGCAGTAGTGTACTGGGATTTGTTGAGATATCATTTCATTCCTCGTTCCTTCCTGCTGACTGCCTCTAAGGAGTTGAAAGCCATTTGTGGCATAATACCTCAGCAGCATTTGCTATAGTAATATTTATTTATTTGTTTCTAAGCTTCTCAAGTGATCATATGTTAAAAATATCAGGTCACATACCCATTCCTAAGCTTTAAATTCTTCCAAGAAAAAAAAGTGGATTTTATTGTCTGAGTGACATCAAAAACTTTACAGATAGAGCCCTTAGTTATCACAGTTCATTCTTAGGTGCTTGTGAAAAATTATATAAAGTTGATAAACTGTAAAGAGCAATAGATGTGAAGGACATAAAAGACTAAAGCAGAAACTAGTTATTTGTTATTAGTGCTGTATGTTATGAACAAATTTTATATAAATACATTTATCTGAAGGGGAACATACTGCTGATTGGCAGATAATGCTGTCTTATTATTGCTTCAATTCAGTGAATTTTCTTTCCATTTCATTCATTCATCATGTTCTATAGAGCCTATCAAGATGGAGAACCTTGATATTTGTAGAACAAACATGATATACATTTCAAAAAAGTAGATTCTGGAATCAACTATTATACACTTAATCTATATGTTGTGTTAATAATGCAGTATCAGTGTACTGCTCAATGCTACCTATATTTACATCAGCTTAATGTAACCCAATAAATTAGCAAGAAGCTGCTGCCTTGGAAGGAGTGAAACATCTGTTACTGTCTTAGATACATGGAAAGACTGTTCCTCATCCGTTGCTGGGAACCTACTACACTGTACTAAACAATTAAAGGATTATTTTTTCAAAATCCCATAACTGTCCCCCATTTTGAAACAGAATTTTGAAATTTGGCTCAGAGTTACCTGCAACCTTCCTCCATAATGGTGCAAACTGGTGGCACCCTGTAACCTCACACTAATTCTTGATGACCCTTCAAACAGAAAGATGTTGACACATGTGAAGAAAGATGAGAGCTAAGAAATTCGCATGTAAATTGGGTTAATGATTTCACATTGGTATCAAATTTCATCACAACTGTGGCCAATGTCACTGGGAACATGTCACACAATGATGAGGTCATCACACCGCTCTTACCCATGTTTCCCACCTTTATTTGACATCACTGTGGTGTAGGTCAGACCCATGACACCTAACATTGAAATCGTGTGATTTTGTTATGCATGGCCAAGGAAAACATTTCAGACACACCATCAGTCAGAATTGGCACAAAAGGTCGGAAGGCAGTTGGCAAAAAGGGCATCATTTGAACCACCCCTTTCTTTGACCACACATTTTGTGGTCAAAAATTACAGTTCGCGATGTAATGAGCAACAGGACAACATTCTTGACCACCTCTGACACTGCTGAGATGGTCGGATTGTTCAGTTCTTCTCTGAGGATACTGTGGAGTTCTATGTCAATATAACGTGATTGCACCCCTTTGGAGTGCAGTATGGCCACAATTTTTGCTCTCATGTACAGGCTAGAACAGCTAGGGACCATTCAAAATTATTCAACAAAATTTGAACATGTTCTGAACCAGCAAAGGATGCTTATGCACTTTCAGTCTTCTGTTTTGAGCCCTCCTTTGGTATGATCATGGGGGTTGAAACATTGACACATGTGTGTATATAATAGCAAAGGGTCCCCGTAAGACCATTCCCTCTCCTGTTAGGCAACATCCTGGGTGGCATTTGCCCACCTTTATTCAGAATTTTAAAAATTTTCCTTTACAGAGCCAATGTGCAAAGTAGTCACAGGTGCCTGCAGGCAGGCAACCAATTAACATCCTTTGTTTTGAGATACCTGCCTGTAGGTGCCTAGTACTACTCCACGCATTGCCTCTGTACAGTTATATTTATAAAATTCTCAATAAAAGTGGGTAGGTGCCACTAAAGGTGCTGAGAAATGAGGGATGGGGGTCTGAGACAGACACTTTGCTATTTTATCCATGCATTGTCGGTGTCATTCCCAGTTGTAACATGAACAATGCCGAGAATAGCCAGTACAAATCAGAATGGTTCAAGTGGTTCAAATGGCTCTGAGCACTATGGGACTCAACTGCTGAGGTCATTAGTCCCCTAGAACTTACAACTAGTTAAACCTAACTAACCTAAGGACATCACAAACATCCATGCCCGAGGCAGGATTCAAACCTGCGACCGTAGCGGTCTTGCGGTTCCAGACTGCACGCCTTTAACCGCACGGCCACTTTGGCCGGCACAAATCAGAATGATCACAGTACTTCAGTTGGCTGTGGAAAGGGACCCATTATCTTTCAAACAGAAGTGAGAGTGAGCCTGAGACCACTTTGCCTTAAATCAGCTGGCTAACACGGCCTAGTGACCAGTTATCTGAAGATACTGTCTGCACACCAATGGTAGTGACACTGCCAGTTATAGACTGGTATCAGGCAATCTCCTGGCTGCCACTTGTTGCTCAGGTTGAATGGCTGGAAGCATCAGTGACTCTACTGGTGAGGGAATACTGTCAGAATTCATGAATATCTCCAGCAGAAGGCTCAAGTAATAGGGAAGCAGCAACTGCCCATCATCCTAGTGTGATGCTGTAGATCATGGTGCAGAGACTGTTACTGATGTTGTAGTTCCATGGTTGGTGGATGCATATGACCACAATGCAACCGACTGAAGATGATTCTGATCCCTTTGGATCAACCCCAATCTAACTGCCACTAGAACTAAATAACAGTATTGTTGTCCTGGATCCAACCCATGACCCAAGCAAATGTATATGCCCACGTGAGATCTCCGTCATGAAAAGGTGTTGCATCTACTTTGACTTGAGCAGGCGGTGCTAGTGAAAGATCAAGCATCATCAAGTAGACATACTCATGCTTTGATTCTGCTAGGCTGTGGGCAGTGATGGGTGTCATTCTGTAGGCAGCTAGGAAAGCATTAAGAATTGATTTGGACATTGATATCCTCATAGCCTTTGATATTTGGGTCTTAAAGGTGCAGACAGTATATTCCACCATGCCATTAGAGATGATGTGAATTGAAAGTGTGACAATGCCATATTTGATGTCATTACATATGCAGAATTGTTGGATGGCAACAACTGTAAATTGAGGCCCATTATCCATAATTGTAGTGCTACAGCGATGGAGGGTGGTTGGAGAGGTGGAGGGACACCTTCGATGGAAAAGATTTCCACAAGGGCCTCCTCAGTGATAGTGGATAGCGATAGAAGTAGTAGTGGTAATAGTGGTAGTAGTTGCCTGGCACACAATGTCACAACATACGAAAAATTGGAGAAAGATTCAGCAAGGAGGAGGAGCCCTGTGACTCCCAAGAAAGTTCTGACAAAATCTGAATGCAGTTGGTCCCATTACTGAGTAGATTCTGGTCAAGAGTTGTGGAGGTGATGGATTTTTCGCCTGACAGGTCAAATAACTATGCACTGTCTATGTGATGTGGCCAGTATGTGTAGCAGTGAACAAGTTGTTTTATGTGGGAGGTTCCCCCTATGAGACTTTCGAGAAGTGATGTATCTTACATTGTGGAAGAACTATGGGTACCACCACATAACAATTGTCATCCTCCTGCTTCAGCAGCAGGATTCCTTGGAAAATCTGGAGTAACTGACATTATACCAGGATGGCAATTGTTCTGGAAAACCTGGAATTCTCAGGGAATTATATTGTACCTGAAAATATCAGGGAAATCTCAGTGAATTTCAGGAATGTCATAAAATCTCAGAGAATCCTATGTTTTTAAACTAACACTGAAACTGAATTGTATTGAGTTTTATAAATCACAAATTTTACAGTACTTATATTTTGAATATTATTCTGTTTATATTATCAACGTTCCAAAACCGCAGTTAAACTAGTACTTATGGCTGGTCTACAGCTCAGCTGGGAAAAAAGGAAAGTCATTATTGTGACATGCTACTGTCTCCCTCCCCCCCCCCCCCCCTTTCCACTCATCATCAATTTATCAGAAGCTTCTTGACACCATCTTTCTCCTCACACCTGGAATTCTCATAAAATTTTCCAAGTTTGAGTAGCCACACTGTTTACAAAAAATTTGAGCAGCATAGGTGATGCTGAGGCTGGTAATTTAGCAGGCCTTTCTGTTCAGACATACTGGAAAGCATACTGTATTAGGGAACCCTTCTGAGGTACCACTTCAATATTTCTAAAATTTATCAAGATTCCCTGTGAGGAGAGGCATCTGTTAGCAAAACTAATGGCAATTGAGGCTGATACATTGTTTAATAAAGGGCCAACCATAGACAAGCTATCATAGTATGAAAATCCTTCTGAAGAGCCATGGACCAGCAGTGCAGTTGGTCCAAAGTCTAGGCAAGGAATAAACCTGTCGAAATAGCTAATATTACTGAGCAACACATGGAAGTCATTCAGAGGTGTGGGAACCAGCACGTTGTTGATTCTCTCTCTCAACATAGAACTGTTTCGGCTGTAACCTCCCTTTTCTAAGAAAATATCCTGGGTGACAGAAGGTTGAAGTAATGAATGTTTAAACAATAACATTTAGACTCTTTTCAGCCAAAGCAGCAAAAACCCAATGTAATTTACATAGATGTTCCTCATTTTTACAACCATAATCATGATGTCATCATGATAGTTGTGCCTTGGGAAGTATGTGCTATTAGCCAATCAAAAAACCTTTGTAAAATAGCTGGGGCAAAAAGGCATTCTATGGTGGGTATACAGTAATGCAAATTCCACTATGTGGCGCACTATACACAGCCTTCAAAATGGCATGTGTAATGGTGCACTCCAAGCAGAGAGCTGAAATTGAGTTTCTTTCAGTGGAAAACCAGAGCATCACAGATATTCAGGGGAGCTTGCAGAATGGCTACAGAGATTTTGTAGTGGATAAAAGCATGGTGAGTTGTTGGGTAAGGCATCTGTCACCATTGCAACAAGGTAACAAGGTTGCACAAACCTATTTGATGCCCCATGTGCTGACTGGCTGCACACAGCTGTGACTCTCGCAGTGTTGGAGCATGCAGATACACCCACTCAAGTTGATTGACAGATCAAAATCAGACACCTCTCTGTTCAACTGGATGTCTCTGTTGGTAGTGCTGCCACACTAGTCCATCAGTTAGGATATTCTAAAGTGCATGTCTGCCGGGTTGCTCACTGCTTGACAGAAGACCGTAAAAAGCAAAGAAGGACCATCTGCGCAAAATTGCTTTTGTATTACAGGGTTGATTGTGACAAGTTTTTGTCAAACATCATCATAAGTGTGATGAAACATATGTTCATTCCTTCAAATCAGAAACAAAATGGGAGTCCATGGACTAGCATTACACCACCTTTCCTCTGAAGAAAACATTAAAAGCTGCAGCAGGTAAAGTCATGGTGACTGTCTTCTGGGACTTTAGAAGGTTTATTCTATATGATGTCCTGCCTCATGGTGCACAACAATCAATTCAGAAGTGTATTGTGTGACCCGTAGGAAGTTGAAGAAATGACTTCAGCTTGTTCATTGACACAAATGTGCAAATGAACTTCTGCTTCATGAGAATGTAAGGCCTCATACAAGTTTGCATACCTGAGAGAAGCTCAGAAAACTTCATTGGACTGTTCTTCCTCATCTACTCTATAGCCCGAATCTCACACCTTCCAGATTTCATCTGTTTGGCCCAATCAAGGATGCACTCTGTGGAAAGCAGTGCATGAGTAATGGGGAGCTTATTGATGCATGAAGACATTGGCTCTGACATCGACCAGTAGAGTGGTACCATGCGGGCAAACAGGCCCTTGCATCAGGTTGGTGTAGGGCGTTCACATTGAACAGAGATTATTCTGAAAAATAGGGACTTTTACATTGAACAGAGATTATGTTGAAAAATAGGGGCTGTCACATTGAACAGAGATTATCTTGAAAGATAGGATTTGTAGCTGAAAGAGTGAAGAATAAGATGGTGTATTGGAATTCTAAAAATCAACTGCTTTTGGGGGGGGGGAAAAAGCGTTGTGTTACTTATTGAAAACCCTTGGAATACTAAGATTTTCACTGGATCCTTGGCAAATGGAAACTGGTCAAGGTTTGAAACGAACTGTCCCACAGCTAATTAGAAGAAGAGTTTATTAGGCTGGGGCAATGACATTTAAAAGGAAACTGCTTCAAGAGGCAACGGCAGTGCTCAAAGGTTGTACAGTGTGCCTGGAACTGCAAGGCTGACCATATGCCAGGCTCAGATAATGACACAAATTGGGAACATAAAGTCCCAGTTCCTGCATGATGGACTGAAGGCTGGATAGGGTTAACAGTATGCTGAATAGAAAATCTAAAATCTGTGAGATATCAAGTCCAAAAATACTACGAGATCAAACAATGGAAATTCCAGGCTGGAATAACAGAAATGTGGAAAGGATAAATTGCCACTTACGACATAGAGGAGGAATTGAGTTGCAGATAGCCATAAAAGAATGTTAAGAATATTCAGCTAGTGGACAAAGTCCTTCATTGGACATAGAAAACTCTCACATAAATGGCCACTGTCTCCAGGTGCTAAGGCCACGTCAGGCCATGTGTGTGTGAGTTGCTGTTATGTGAATGTTTGTGGTTTCAACTTCTGAAGAAGGACTTTCCTCGAAAATTGAAATATTTCTAGCATACTTCTTTGTTGTGCCTGTCTGTGATTCTGTATATTACAAGACCTACACCTGTAACAACAGGGGGCTGTCTACATTACACAACTGCATATCATGCATCTTTACTGTGAACTACTTCCATGCAGCTAACAGAAATCCTTGACTCATTTATTATTATTACCATTCATAAATCTTATTCCATAAATTTCATCGTAAAGAAGAGTCTTCAGAGAAGTGGTAGGTGTGCAATTTAGGAAAGTAACATTTCTGACTGGTGCCAGACTTCAGTTTTAATGATGACTTTTAGCTTTTCCATGATGCTTTTTCATGTGATCACTATTGTAAATTACACAATTTCTTGTCAGACTCCACAGCAGGACTGTAATGTGCCATGCAAAACAAATATTTTGCATTTTACAGAAGAGTCAAACAACCAGTTCATATTTTATCAATAATTAATACTGTCATTTGTAAACCGAAGCTACAGTGATCATGCATGGGCTCTCCTATAGCAACAACATTGCCCTAGCTGAATTCTGAAAACTTCAGATGTTGACAAAGTTAGATTTGGAATTTAAATTTACTTATATGTGGTTATAACAAACGAAATCAATATCTCATGCAAGTTTCAGACAGACACACATGACCACGTTTCTCTCTGCAGCTGGAGGGAGGAGACGAGGTACTAGTGGAAGTAAAGCTGTGAGGATGTGTCATGAGTCATGCTTGAGGTAGCTCAGTTTGTAGAGTACTTTCCTTCAAAAGGCAAAGGTCCTAAATTCAAGTGTGGCTCCAGCACACTGTTTTAATCTGCTAGGATGTTTCATACATGACCGTACGTTTCTTATACATATATTAAATAGTTAGTTAACTGTTTTGTGGAACTGAGCACTTTTTATGTCATAAGGTTTACATAATGTAGTACCCTCACATTTCAGATAATGGACAAAAATATTGTTCTAACTACTGCCAACAATTTGACAAACATAGAAAATATAAAAATGCAGCAAATGAAGCAGGCAAAAATGAATACCGTATTTAATCGAATCGAAGCCGCACTTTTTTTCCGGTTATTGTAATCCAAAAAACCGCCTGCAGCTTAGAATCGAGTGCAAAGTAAGCGGAAGTTCTGAAAAATGTTGGTAGGTGCCGCCACAACTAACTTCTGCTGTCGAATATATGTAGCGCTACACAGGCATGCTTTGCAGTCACAAAGATAAATACTGGCGCCAAAACCTCTGCATCAGTAAATAAATTAAAAAAAATGGTGGAAGACGAGCTTTTTTTCCCCGCCCCGAGTTTTGACCACTGTATTTTCATACATTATCCAACAAAGTAAATACAAATTCTGTATTGTTCATCTTCGAATGTAGCAGCATTTCAATGTACTACAAAAATCTGACTGCCAAGACTGTTTGGGACATTTGTCAATATGGCTAACTCTACATTCTGAATTTTTTCCTACCTGTGAGAAGAGACGGTTGCTAATAGGAACTTTTATGAATTGTGAATCACATGCAGTATTCTCTTCACCATAAGATTAATATGAATATAAACATTTTGCTATGTATTGTTTTGCATTTGCTACTATCTCATTTAAATCCTGTCTGCCTAATAAACTACGAAACTAGAGTGAGACAACAGCAAATGCGGAAGAATATACATATCATGTCATGTTTATATTCGTATTATTCTTATGCCTAATAGTGATACAGTCAGAAATGAAGCATGGCAATTGACTAGAGTTTTAAATCTAAGATGACTCTAATTTCTGGGCAGAATGTAATGTACTAAAGAGGCGTCTGCAAAGATTTTCAAACAGAGAAAAACTTTCAGTAAACTCTCATTCAGAACATCTTCTATCATACACAGTCTATCATTTGGTTCTTGTTGATTGTTATCACAGAAAGCAGCAGTGTGAGTAACAACGAATAGCAGTCTCTTGCCATTGTTTGCTAATGAGACGATGCCTCTCTCTTTTCTTTTTGTATTGTAAGCGGCGGTAGCGCACACAAAAGCAAGCCATGCCACGAGCGGCGACAGGCTGTAAACACTCTTTATCAGAATGCGACAAACAGTGCATGGCACAGTACAGTAATGCATTTTCAGCTTAGAGTGACGTAAACACCTATAACAAAGAGAACGGCACTTATCAGATCAAAGAAAAATAAGCAATCGATTCAGACCAGACGAAGCACATGAAAAACGAAGGGTACCCTTATAAATATGGACAGAGCACCTGACGCATAGCAATAGCTACCTGGTAAAGCTTAACTGCTAAGCTCATGACATGGACGAAACTACTGTAGCTGTATCGTCATTCATTGGACCTATATTGTGACTCATATTACAATGGACCAACTTTGTTTCGATTTGGAGGTGCGGCGTAAAACATTTCTATCCCCTTGAATTTCGAGACTCAAATTTCAGGTGCGGCTTAGATTCGAGAAAATTTTGTTTCCTTGATTTCAACTCTCATTTTTCAGGTGCGGCTTAGATTTGACTAAATACGGTACCAAAGTCTCAAAAATGAGATCGACAGGAAGTGCAAAATGGCTAAGAAGGGATGGCTAGCGGATAAATGTAAGGATGTAGAGGCTTATCTCACTAGGGGTAAGATAGATACTGCCTACAGGAAAATTAAAGAGACCTTTGGAGAAAAGAGAACCACTTGCACGAATATCAAGAGCTCAGATGGAAACCCAGTTCTAACCAAAGAAGGGAAAGCAGAAAGATGGAAGGAGTATATAGAGGGTCTATACAAGGGTGATGTATTTGAGGACAATATTATGGAAATGGAAGAGGATGTAGATGAAGATGAAATGAGAGATATGATACTGCGTGAAGAGTTTGACAGAGCACTGAAAGACCTGAGTCAAAACAAGGCTCTGGGAGTAGACAACATTCCATTAGAAATACTGACGGCCTTGGGAGAGCCAGTCCTGACAAAACTTTACCATCTGGTGAGCAAGATGTACGAGACAGGCGAAATACCCTCAGACTTCAAGAAGAATATAATAATTCCAATCCCAAAGAAGGCAGGTATTGACAGATGTGAAAATTACGGAACTATCAGTTTAATAAGTCACGGCTGCAAAATATTAACGCGAATTCTTTACAGATGAATGGAAAAACTAGTAGAAGCCGACCTTGGGGAAGATCAGTTTGGATTCCGTAGAAATATTGAAACACATGAGGCAATACTGACCCTACGACTTATCTTAGAAGCTAGATTAAGGAAAGGCAATCCTATGTTTCTAGCATTTGTAGACTTAGAGAAAGCTTTTGACAATGTTTACTGGAATACTCTCTTTCAAATTCTGAAGGTGGCAGGGATAAAATATATGGAGCGAAAGGCTATTTACAATTTGTATAGAAACCAAATGGCAGCTATAAGAGTTGAGGGGCATGAAAGGGAAGCAGTGGTTGGGAAGGGAGTGAGACAGAATGTTATTCAATCTGTATATTGAGCAAGCAGTGAACGAAACAAAAGAAAAATTCGGTGTAGCTATTAAAATTCATGGAGAAGAAATAAAAACTTTGAGGTTCGCCGATGACATTGTAATTCTGTCAGAGACAGCAAAGGCCTTGGAAGAGCAGTTGAATGAAATGGATAGTGTCTTGGAAGGAGGATATAAGATGAACATCAACAACAGCAAAACGAGGATAATGGAATGTAGTCGAATTAAGTCGGGTGATGATGAGGGAATTAGATTAGGAAATGAGACACTTAAAGTAGTAAAGGAGTTTTGCTATTGGGGAGCAAAATAACTGATGATGGTCGAAGTAGAGAGGATATAAAATGTAGACTGGCAATGGGAAGCAAAGCATCTCTGAAGAAGAGAAATTTGTTAACATCGAGTATAGATTTAAGTGTGAGGAAGTCGTTTCTGAAAGTATTTGTATGGAGCGTAGCCATGTATGGAAGTGAAACATGGACGATAAATAGTTTAGACAAGAAGAGAATAGAAGCTTTCGAAATGTGGTGCTACAGAAGAATGCTGAAGATTAGATGGGTAGATCGCGTAACTAATGAGGAGGTATTGAATAGAATTGGAGGGAAGAGAAGTTTGTGGCAGAACTTGACTAGAAGAATAGATTGGTTGGTAGGACATGTTCTGAGGCATCATGGGATAACCAATTTAGTATTGGAGGGCAGCATGGAGGGTAAAAATTGTAGAGGGAGACCAAGAGATGAATACACCAAGCAGATTCAGAAGGATGTAGGTTGCAGTAGGTACTGAGAGATGAAGAAGCTTGCACAGGATAGAGTAGCATGGAGAGCTGCATCAAACCAGTCTTAGGACTGAAGACCACAACAACAACCACAGACTTGGTCTGAGGCTGTTAGGAATATACCAGATTCTGGAGCAATGAATAACTGCATTGGCCAGACCATTGAAATTGTAATTGATTGTTGACAGAATGTATGTACCATTTAGAACACAGAGGTTTAGTTATGTTTGCAATTGAGCAGCAGAGCATGCAAAGTTAAAACAAAATTAAGAGTTGAAGGTAGCAAAAGGTAGCAAAGAGTTGAAGGTAGCAAAAGAGTTGAAAGTAGCTTTTTGCTGAGTCTCTGTAATAAAATAATCAGTTGAAATTCAAGTTAGAGACAGCAATGACTGAGCCTGAGATTACTTTATGGATTTGGGCATTCTACACAAAGATACCTGCTGGAATTTATGGAAACAGCTGCAGAAGATGTGAGAGTGAAATTGTGAAGAAAGAGGTGTGTTTATGTCACCACTGATTGATTTGGCAGTGGACGTGGTGCCACCTCCTGGTAACTAATTTTCAAAAGTATTCAGATTTATATGTCTCTTTATTACATTCCAGAAGCTTCCCATCTGTTCCTATAAAGAAGTGGCTATCCATATCCCATCAGCTTCTTTTACCCCTCACAATTAAGTGGCAAAGTTATTTTGTTACTGCTTCTTCTTTAACATTCTTTTTATTTATATGTTACTCTACGTAGCATTTAGCTATCTTTAGAAGGGATAGTCATAAAATTTTCATTATTGCCTCCAAAAAAATAAAGCTGCAACCATGAAATTTGGTGATGGTGCCAATTCTTCTTGATGTATTCATTCTTCAGTGTGCCACTTTTTCTGAATGACTTGGTGGATACTTTGGTTGTAGAAGTCTACATTCTGTCCATTCAGGAAAAGTTTCACCTTGAAAACGAGCTCATCATTTTGTGAACGCCTGCCATGCAGTGGTTTCTGTTGGGAAAATGTATGTTTTCTGTGCTGATACCTCGTAGTAACTTAATCTTCTTCTTCTTTTTAAAAGCTCTTTGTCTCTCCAGTAATTATCTCAGAACAAATAACCTGTGTTTCTGGCAATGCAGTGTGTGTGAATTTATTTTGTTACTAAGTCAACGTTATATTCCCATAAAGGCTGATTGGATTTAATATCCAATAAGTTATTGGCTTAGGAAGAGATCAGTGAAATGTCCACATTAATAAAGCATCTGTTGAAAAACTGATGAGTCAATATCACTAGTAGGCATGTGACAGAAATTGCCCTCACTGTTACTCATGGGTAAACATGAAGAACCACATTTTACATGTGTTAAATGTGGTTGTATCATACTTTGTTGAAAAAAATTCAAGATTTGTTGTGCTGAATGAATGGCACATATCTAATACGACGTTGAGTGAACGATGACTGTTTAATTTTGAAAAGTTTATGGGTATGGCTTACTTCAATGACTGGAAATTTATGATTGAAATGTACATACAATTGTTGGCACTGATATCAATTCAAAGAACACACAGTAGGTACTATCCAAAATATGCTTGACTGTAATTCATCCATATAACCGAGACATCATGGAGCAATGACTGCCGAAGATGTATGGCAAAATTTATGATCAGCATTCGAAGATCAGAATTAATCTAATTACATCAGACTGCTGCAATCCTTGATGGATGCATGATTGGCTTCTGAGAAAAATGTGGAAGCATATTTATCAAAAGGAAGCATATTTATCAAA
The DNA here is from genome assembly GCF_021461395.2 of Schistocerca americana. NCBI lineage: Eukaryota > Metazoa > Arthropoda > Insecta > Orthoptera > Acrididae > Schistocerca > Schistocerca americana. The sequence continues at coordinate 320,949,254 of NC_060126.1, read as the reverse complement.
AATTATGTCACTCGCTCATCAATTTCAAAATTTTGGTAAGAAAATGGACGTTCATGTAGTCACTGTGATCAGTCTATGTGGATTTTCAACCCTTGATTATGATGATTAAGAACTCAGGTGTCAATATTACTAGCATTTTAGTAAGTCAGTGGTTAATAATTCATGACTCAATAATGTGTCAATTTACTTCAACAAACAGATTTGTTGAGCAATTTTGAAGCCACCACAATTACAAAACTTACAGTGACAGATAACAGCAGTCTTGAGGCAACTGCTGAGGGTGGTGTTCATCTTGAAGTTACCACAGATGACAAGAATAAGCTGATAATGAGTAATTATGCTCCAGGCTGTGGATATAGTTTATTTTCATCTAGTCAAACAATTGGAAATGGACTGTGCATTTTGTTTGATGATGTACCACGCAATGTACACATCAAAAGTGATTTAGCTTTTCCCTGGAACACCAACAGTGATTGCAGCTCAAGTAGGTGGCAGTTATTGATTAATTGAAGTGTGTCATCATGCAAATGCTGTAGAAATCAAGAATTATGCAAATGCTGTAGAAATCAAGAATTATGAAATGTGAATCATGTAAGCATGTGTTTATTAAAAGGAAAGAGTAGCTAAATTTAGATCCATGTTTTTATTGCATAACAGTAGAACAGTCTTGACATTCATTTTCTAATATGTCAAATAGAAAAGCAAAATATCTGCTTAATATAGTACATTCTAATGTTTGTGGACCAATGATCATGGCATTATGGGGGAAAGCGTGTTACCTTCTCTGTTTTATGGATAGTCGTCAAGCATATCATTTGGTTGCATTCTAGATTCAACACAGGAAGTCTGTGATACTTTCATTGAGTTCAAATCACAAGTATAAAGTGAAACTGGTTGTTAAAATACTTCAAACAGATAATGGATAAGAGGCTGTCAATCAGTGTATGAAGACTGTCTTAACGATGAATGTAATTCAATGTGAGGCAGCAATTAGTTACACACCAGGACAAAATGGAATTGCACGTTGCCTTAATAGGACAATCATTGAAAAGACAAGATTGATGTTGACAGATGCACCATTAAGCACTTTGTGCTAAAGACACCAACACAGCAACTTATTTGAAGAATCAATTTCAAATGAAAACTCTTCAAAATGTTAATTCTGAAGAATTATGGAGCAGTCATTGAATAAATATAAGCCACTTGTTAATCTTTCGATGTAAATAATTAAAAAAAAAAGTTAGAGGACAGATCCACAGGATTTATCTTTAAGATTCTTGAGCATATGACCGAAGTAAACCAAATTCAACAAAGACAACTGCAAAAGCTCATAATGTACAGTTCTTAAAAAATTCAGAAAGCAACTGTGGGAACATCATCATGAAGGGTATTATAATCGACAGTAATGATGTGATTGACAATAATAATAAAGCCACTGGCAGTACCTAACAACATTGAAAAAGCAGCACAACCAATACAACCTACTGATGTTGATAGAAGTGCAGTTTATCTGGAATGGACAGAAAGTGACAGTGACCTGACTGAATGGCAATGTCGGGGATACTGATCAATCAGTTACAGATCCCATGCACTCAAAATTAGAAAATAATAATGTTAAAGAAAATGAATCACAACTGTTTTGGTGGTGAATCGATTCAAAATGGTTATTTAAAAAAAAAAATAAATAAATAAATAAATAAAAATTGTGAAATTCAACATTTCAAGGTTTGTTTTGTTGTAAAAGGTATTCACATGTGAGGAGTAGGCCTTGATGAACTATTCTTGCCTGTTGTTCCTTATCATTTATTTAGATGACTTGATCATCTTCTCGAATAGAAATAATAATGGAAGAAATTCTTGAAGAAGAAAAATAAATACATTTAAGATGATAGATCTTGGTGAGCTCCATTGGCATGAGAGTAAAACAGGACATGAAACATGACATGATTACCATTAATTGAAGCAAATATGCAATGATCCTATTCAAGAAATTTATATGAAAGATTCTCATTCAGTTCCACATCCACTTAAACTTGGTTTTAAGCTACAAAAGGTGAAGAAAAGTTGACAAATGAGGAGGGAAGCAAAGTTGACAAATAGGGAGGAACTGAATGGTTCCATTGGGGTTGTGTCACACAGTTTGCAGATTTCGAGATATCAGAGTTAGAGGAGCAACTAATCTTCATTACGTTTTGCGTGAAACACAAGAAAACCTTTTTGGAGACACAAAAAATGATGCAGGACGGCTACAGTGATAAGTGCTTAAGCCACACTCAGTGTTATGAATGGTTCACATGGTTTAAAAATGGCCAGACAGAAGTTAAGGATGATCCTCATTCAGGATGCCCTTCAACATCTACTGATGATGCCATGTCAGAAACATGAATGAAATTGTGTGTGCCAATGAAATACTGACTGTCCAAGAGATTGCAGAAGAACTAATGTTCCAGTTGGATCATGTCATGATATCCTGACACAGCATAATGAACACATTGTTTTGGTGCCAAGTCATCCCGCGGCTCATCAGTCAAGATGCGAAAGACCTTTGCCTCAATATCTGTGAAGAGCATTTGGGTCGTGCACTTGAGAATGAGAAATTTTTTAAAAGAATCATAACTAGTGATTCATTGTGGGTCTATGGTTATGATGTTGCGACCAGGGTCCAGTCTTCAAAAGGGTCAGGAAATGTTCTCTGAGACTAAAAAAAGCTCATCAGGTCAGGTCAAATGTCAAAGCCATACTGATAGCTTTGACTTCGAAGGATTAGCGCATCATGAATTTTTGCCACAGAAACAAACTGTTAATTGATGGTACTATCAGGACCTGCTGCATCGCATGAGATAAAATGTCAGAAGGAAATGACTTGAAATGTGGTGACACAATTCCAGGCTCTTGCATCACAATAATGCTCTCGCACATTCATTCCTGTTGGTGCATGACTATTACACAAAAAATGACATCAATGTCCTACATCGTCCTCCATACTCTCCAAACATTGCACCTGCTGAGTTTTTTTTATTTTAATTGTTTTTTTTATTTATGAAGTAGAAAATCCCCTTAAAAGAGGAGAATTTACGACAATAGATGAGATAAAACAAAATTAGCAGACAGCGCTTCGCACAACAGAATAAGAAGCATGCCAAGACATCTTCCATAAGTGGAAATGGCATTGGGAGTGTTGTGTCAGTTGTGGAGGAGAGTATTTCAAAGGAGACCTTGCAGAATAAGTTACAATAAGGTAAGCGTAGAAAAATTTTGTGGACAAAGTTCCAGAATTGTTTGAACTAACCTCACATGTGACAAAAGGGCCCATTTGCCAACTTTTCTTGTGCCACTTATAACTCAAGTCTTTTTTTTTATATATTGATGTACTGTACTCAGCAACAATATTGATCATCAATTTTTTAAATTCAAACACTGAGTCACGAAGAATATGCTCAGACAGAAACAAATAAATGTCAACCATTCGTAGCTAGTGAGCTTCTATTGGCTTGTGACTTGTTACATCACTCAATAGCCAGCGCAGTCACCATGCCACACTGACACCTGTAAAATGAGTGGCTTACATCTAGATTAGGGACAAAAACAGTCACAGTGATGGTTATCTGCTGCTCATAGGTTGGCAGCTTGTCAGTTTTTGGTAGCCAGTGGGAAGATTTTTTGACATAACCAATGAGACGCGAGAAGAGAGGCGACGTATTTCTAGTACTGAAATTAAAACCATTGTTTGGTTTACTATTTTTCAGTGTATTATTGAGTTTTGAGTGAAATATTTTGTGATTATGGAAGTGAGTGCTACAAAGAGGACTGACGTTGGTGCATGTCTCGTGGATTAATTGCAGTGACATGAAAATGCATCAAATATGGTAGTGAAATAAATACACTATTGATCTGTATGAGTACACTGATAAGTGGATCAATGTTTTTTAAATAAATAATGGGAAAAGGCAGGTGGATCAATGTCTATCCATAATAAAGTTGCGTGTTCAATGTATTAATACACGTTGATCCACCAACCTTCTCCTATGATTTAATTATAAAACATTGATCCACCTACCTCCTCCCATGGTTCAATTAAAAAACATTGATTCACCTCCCTCTGCCCATGATTTAACTAAAAATCACACGGTTAGATTGTGTAGCAACACAGAGCAGACAAATATTTCACTTATTTTTCAAGTATATCGTGAGTTGTGACACTGTCTTTGGTTTGCAGATACTAGCACAGTTTAAGCAGCTGTGACTCAAACAAGGAACAATTAAATTTGTAATCCTCATTTACAGTGATGTTGCACCCTTTCTTCTGAATGTCATCATCATCATCATTATCATCATCATCTTGGACAGTTTCCATCCTCTAGCCAGCTCTGTATGGGAAATAGGCCTCTCCATCGTCTTCTGTCTTGCCACCATCTCTTCATCTTCACCTTGGTCCAGTCTGCTCCTTTCTTCTGGATGCATTCCTCTACTCCTCCAGCCATCTGTCTCTCAGTCTTCCTCTTGGTCTCTTTCCTTCCAGTTTCGTCTGATGTATCCTCCTGGGTACCCTCTTCTCCCCCATTCTCTTAACATGTCCATACCGTCTCAGCCTTGATTTCTTTATCGCTTCCTGTAATGGTTCCACCTTCATTAACTGTCTGATCCTTTAATTTCTTAACCTGTCTATCTTTGTCACTCCAATACTGTTTCTCAAGAATTTCATCTCACTAGCTTTTACTTTGCTGTTCTCTCTTCCTTTCATAACATAATTTTCTGATGCATATGTCAGGATCAGTACATAGTATGACTGATATATAACCTTTTTACTGATTTGGGGTACATCCTTACTCCATATCAGGCTTCTGACAGTCTTCCAAAATGCTTCTGCGTTTCTCTCCCGCCCGTTTATGTCTCCGCCATTCTTTCCATCTTCCTGTATCAGGCTTCCTAGGTGCTTGAAACTCTCCTCTCTCCTCAATCGTTCCACCCCAACTGTTATTCCTGTTGTTCCTCTCTCCTTATTTCTTGTTGTGATAATCATCTCACTGTTGCTTATACTAAATTTCAACCCTTACTCTTGTACTGTTCGTTCCAATACATCCAACTGCTCTTCCTCCTCCTTATTCCCCCCAATCATCAGATCATCTGCAAACACCATTGCTTTCATATTCCTTTCACAATTACTTGTGCTACTGTTCTGAATGTATTACTCCAAAACATATTGTCTGCCTGCTGCTCTCTCATTGGCTGTGTAACACAAGCAGCTGACACATCTTCTTTTACTCCCATCATAGCTCACAGCAAGTGCCAACAACATTCTTGGACAAAACAAGTACACCACTGGCCCTATTCTAGACTTTTACCAAAATGGTCTTGCCTGCTAGATGTGTGGATAATGGATGTGTGGCTCTAAAATGATGGGAATACAGGTAGGGTTGAAAGAATTTTGTGAAGTGGTGCAAATATACTTTTTGTCCAGATCATGTGCTGTGGCAGAGATATCACGTGGAAATGGAACAAGAGTTTTGTGATAGCACATTTTAAAGATTTTCATGTTCAAAACTGAGATGATGCCATTGCAACAACTACATACACTACCCATAAATGTACTTTGCACCACACCCTTTAGATAATAAAGATAGGCAGCAGTGGTATAAGACGTGAAACAAATGCCTAAGATTTCCTTTGAATTTACATAAATTTACCCAGCATGCAGAAATCCACTGAGCTGACGTCTTAAAGCTTGTAATGTTTGTTGGGGAAGCAAATTCATTTTTTAACATTTTTGTTTCTCTCATCAAACTTTGATGATGGTGAGCATATGAAGTGGAGCTTGTAAGAAAAGCATTAATTAATAATATCAGTGGTGACAAAGATGTCATTAAGCATCTGTCTGCATTTATGCTTATGCTTTAACCACTTGTTCGATTTACTTCAACACGTTCATCAATTTTTGCTTTTTTGGGGGAGCACAAGGGATAGATCTCTCAAAAAAAAAAAGTTTGGATGTATAATTTGTCATCATAGCATGTCTGAAAGTAGCTCGATTACCTTACACTCAGATACCAATTGCAATTTTTTGATGAGTTTTTACTTGCTGTTACACATCTGTGTCTTTTTAAGAACTAATGAAATTCATTACAACAAATTATCATATAAATATTGCGTTGTACATTTAATTTCCTTCACTTATACAGATTTTATAAAATATATTGGAGAGAATTACAATTTTATAATCATATATGCCAACAACATATGGTTTTACTTGCATTTTACGGGTTACAACACTTTACTAAATTCTACATTTTCCTTAGTTTTGCGTTTTTTAAGACTGGACTACGTAAAAATGTGCAATAGGGGTTTCAATGTAAACGTAGGTTTTGAGGTGAAGAACTCAGCAAGCCATGTTTGGAGTGCATTTTCATTGGGACAGGAAGTTCCCTGGAGGTTGTTCAATAGAGAGCAGAAAAGGTGAAAACCAGAGGATGCAAGATCAGGTGAATAAAGTGGGTGTGGAATGACTTACTAACCTGCCTCCTGTATGGTGTTTTGTGTCGGTGTGGGAGAATGTGGGGAGTGTAATCGTGAGTAGCTTCATGTCACGCTCTCTTCCTGGTCATTGTGCTTGTATTGTGTCTGCCAGATGTCTCAGTTGTTGACAAAACATGCCAGCAGTGATGATTACACTTTGGGAAAGCAATTCATAATACATCACATTGCTTTTGTTCTAACAGATTTATAATGAGGATGTGTGCAGGTCTTTGTATGGGGAGTTACTGCTTTGTTTTGGCTCAACCATGCCTTTCTTTTCCTTATGATAGCATAGAGACACAATTTTTTGTTGCCATCGATGATACAGGATAGGAATGGTTGGTGTTGTTCATGAGCAAATTGATGATGAGCAAGCAGAGATGTACATATTATGGCCACCCACAGATTTGTTATTAGAGCATGTGGGACCCATGCGTGTGATATTTTAGCCATCCCCATTGTATGCAAATATCGCACAATGATGGAATGATCACAGTTCATGACATGTGCCAGCTCTTGAGTACACTGATGTGGATCATTGTGGATTAATGTGTTTAAACAATCTTCATCAAACTTCAGAGACCTTCCTGAATGTGGAGAGTCACTATTGTCAAAAGAATCCTCTTTAAAAGGATGACACCATTTTCTTGCCATGCTCTGTCCAGTGACATTATTCCCATACATGACGCAAATCGTTTCTGAGTGTCTCTACTGTTGTCACCTCTCTAGGGCAAATGTTTCTGACTGCCTCCACTGCTGTCATCACTCTACTCTACTCAGACAGAATGATATGTTGGAAATGTTCTGATTGCTCCACTTGGCACTGCATTTTCTAGTGTCCAAAGCTTGACTCACTATCTCAAAGTGACAAAATGACAATATGTAAACTCAAATAGCAACAGTAAACTACAAATAAATAAATAAATAAAAACAATGAATAAATATACCCATAGCAACCAAAGTACCAACATGTGAAACAAAATTGCTACAAACTTACACACAAGCCTAATACAATACATGTATTGTCATCAAACACATACAGCATCTACTGAACAACATCAAACTTCAAATCTGAACATCCAACACAAAAGCTCTGCATACAAGTTTATCCACAGATTGATAGAATCAGACTGACATGTCATTTTGTTTGTGTCCAGTCATAACTGTTGTCAAAAGTATATATTCTCTGATGACTTCACACTTCTATAAAGTAGGCCGGCAATGCTATGAGCTTCTATAATCACGTATGCACAGGTACTTCCTCTTGCAAGATTACTGTGATCTCTTTCCCTCCATGAAGACTTACATTGTCCTTCAGTATGGCTCTCCACATGCAAATGAAATAACAAATCCACACCACATATGTCCTCTCCTCTATGATAATGTGTTTCAGGATTTTTGTTCATGATCATTCATCAGTAAAACTATATAGGGATAAACATCACTCCTCTGGAGTGGTATGTTGCACCACCAAACTTGTCTTATATTACACTCTTTATCAGTAAGCCATTGATACACTTGTACTGGGTGGTTATAAATAAAGGGCAGCTATTCATGGAGGTCTGTATGGGGTGTAATTTTCATGTGGTGGTGAAACTTCATAGATATGATAATGCACTGGATTCAGTTAGTTCCAATAGTGGCCACCAGGTGCAAATCTGGTGCTTTACACTGTTTGTATGACTGTATGCTATTCACACTGTCATTTGACAAGCCATGAAGTGAGTGAATACCATGTCTATCAAGAAGAGAGGCCGTGCTCTATTACCAAAAGTATTATATGTGAAAGGCAGCAATTACAGTGCTGCATTGAGAGAGTATCTCCAACTGAAAGATCTGAAGAGAGGCCTGAAGTCATTAAATGAAGGTGATAATGAAATTCGAAAATATGGGTGAGCTCGGTGTGGCACCCAGAAGAACAAGGCATGCTATTCCAGTGGAAGTGAAGAGGTTGCTTTTGCTGTAACTGACCATGCAGAATGTGCCCCAGATAGTGCTAGTTCTCATGCAGTAACATGAGAATTGTCCATCCCATAGTGAACAGTACAGAAAATTTTGCAGTTTATACCTTGTATTACACTGATACCTGTACAAGTTCCATGCAGTATAGTAAATGAAACCCTATAATCCACAACAATATTCTGAATTAGCTCTTCAATCTCTGGCATGGATTGAAGTTAATGGCATGTGTAATCGGGTAATATTCCATAGAATGATGAGGAGCATTTGACACTACAGGATGTAGTGAATACAAAAAGAAGCCATTGCCCTTGCTGTATGTGACTATGCAGTGTGGATTCACAAACATTTTTAATCTTGGTCCATTCTTCTTTGAAGAGAATATGCCCAGAGGGCCTGACAGGTATATATTGATGTCTACACTTTATCGAGATCTCCTTGTACGGCATATGATATCTGCTTTGGAGGAGCACAACTGTGTGGAAAACACTGTTTTCATTCAACATGGAGCAACAACTCACGTCACTCACTCAGTGAAAAATCTGCTTGATGCAATCACCAATGAACAGGTTATCTCCAGGGGTTTTCCACATGCATGGCCTGCAAGATCTCCTCATCTGATCCCATGTGCATTCTGGCTCTGGGTACAGCTAAAAGAACTTGTTCACCAGGGACATGTTCAGATTCCACTGGAACAGCTGTGAGGAGCTTTTGATGATGCCATTTCCCAGATGCAGCATCTCATCAATGTTTCCAGTGTTAATTTTGAACAAATTGTGTAAGTGGTGGTTAATAATAAGATCAATATTATGCCTCTATCATTTTTTGACATTTTGTGCCCACATCCCATTCCTAATTCATCACATATGAAAACATTTATCTATATCTTTCTTGCATTCATCAGATTGGCACCTGGTGGGCAAAATTGGAACTAATTTTTTCCCCAGCATAAATGGGTTATGCATTAACACATTAGAATATCTATCAAATTTCACTGACATATGATACTTACAAGTCACACTGTAACTCTGTGAGTAGCAGCACTTTAATTATATCTACGTAGTAAGTACCAGTATATTTGAGTCTAATCATGAGGCTGGACATTGGATATGCTGTTGTGTGTTGTAAGTAGATTCAGATGGTGTTACAGATTATATTTATAAGTTACTTGGGGCAGACATTTCATGGAATTTAAATTAGCAAAAAGTTGTAGCTAGAATTACAGAAGCCAAATACAGGGTCCTATCAGCTGCAGCACAAGAAGCAATATACCTTTGAGGATTGTTCTGTGAATTATGTGTTACATACAGCAAAAATTAATAATTGTGTTTTGTGGTAACATTTTGTTGCTGGAGCTCATATGCTGTGATGAGATTTTATTCTTGGAATTTGGTTCCAGTTCAATTTTTGAGGGATGTTGATGGCACCATTCAGCCTATTTACAATTAGACAGTGTGCTCACTTGGCAGATTATTATTTGGGCAGTAAATGTTGGGTCTTCTATCCATCCAACATTTGGTCTTATATGTCGAAATGTATGGGCCTATACCCTCCTGAAGATGTGGCTTTAAGCTACAAAATCAGTTATGGTTCCAAATAAAGGGTCTTACATACAGCTGTTTGTGGTTTTTATACAACAAGTGTACATTCACATCTCTGGTTGCCACAAACACAAAGTTGTTATGTTTTGACAAAGACACTGCTGATGATTAAGCATCAGTGATGCTACCAAGATATGGTTCTTTCAGAGTTCACAAATTAACATTCCAAGAGCTTGGGTGGATTTGAGAACAACAGTATTTTCTGAGCTCATACTTGGTAGTAGTATGTTTTTATTGTTTGACCTCATTTGTAATTATCAAGGAATAAATAATTTGATAGTGTTCCTGGCAATATGGCATGTATGAATTTAATTAATTACTAAGTCAATTTTATATTCACATGTAGGACTGATTGGAGTAATATCTAATAGCTTCTGAGTCCAATGAAAGAGAAAGAAGTCACTGGGTGCAATGTCATGAATATATGGGGCCAAGACACAATTTGATAGCTGAAACAAGCAGCATGTGCAACTGTGTCTTTTGCAGAATAAACTTTAGTATTCTTATGGATCAGAAAGACACACTTGGACAGCTTCCTGCAGTGCTTCATCATGACAGCTTCCTGTAATGTCACCAGGAGATTGTGGTTGTAAGCACTCATAACAGTTTGTTCCTAATCAGCATAGGATAATAACACCACACCATGGCAGCCACAAAAAAAACTTAACATCGTCTTGCCTAATAATGGGCGAGTCTTCACCCCTTTCAGTGTTGGTGAATTCACTTGTTTCCATTTCTTTCTTTCGTCTTTTGCCTCGGGGTCGTGATGATGCACTCAGCAATTATCCAATTTGATTAGCTAGTTTAAAACATCACCTGGATTGTGATGACCCGACTGCAACATGGCTGCTGCTGCCTTGGTTCCATGGGAATTTTTGCTGGGTGTTAGCAGTCACAGATTTCAGTGGATGCCAAACTTCGTCATCCTCAAAATGCAGTGCAAGATGTTGAAAAGTCATCCATAACTGATTTACTGTTCTCCACTACTGCCTCAGTTGCACCAGTCTTTGAGTACCAAGCATCACATTTCTCGTGCAATTCTCAGTTCTTCAGAGAGAGATGGTCTGTCACTTCATTCTTCATTGTTCATACTTGTTTACCACCCTGGAAGCATCTGCTTTGCCTAATTACTGTGTCATATGATAGTGCATTTTTGTCGTACGCTTCCACCAACTCAACACAGAACAGTTTACTTATCTTGAGTGTTAAGGTGTGATATGTAATAATTACTTGAGAGAAGGCGAAGTTCTTAGCCAAGACTGCATGTAAACAATCTTTATCTTCAATTACTGGTTTCAGTAAGCATGATTACCATCTTCAGATCTATGGATACATCATACAGCATGAAATTATACACAGATAAAATTAAGTAGAGTAGCAGCTGCATTGTAATAGAAAATGGTGTCACAACATACCTTGATAAAAATACCAGCTGTACAAGTAATCTTTCTAAAATATTGCCAGATGTGTGGGGGGTGAGCTCAATGATGCATCAGTATATCTAACTTAAAACCACATACAGAGTAACTCAACAAATGCCTGTGTCCAACATGAGACACTACTGTGTACTTCATTGCAGCCAACACATTGCTAGACCGCAAGGTACTGGCCAGTAAATTGACAATTGGCACTGACAGGTGTCACTAGTGTATTCATGTACTTCTTACTTAAAATTATTTATGTACTTTAATTACAGCCCAATTTCATTCCACTGTTTAAATTAGGTATCAATCTACACTACGGATGACAATCTACTGCCCATATCAGAGTTATGAACTATGGCTACATTGTGATCCAGTGGTGAGTTACTTAAAACAAAATAGATTCCCCTCAATGATATTAAAGGACAGGCTAAAGTCATTGTGTTAACAACATATTAAGCAAAAATAAAAACATAAAAACCTCTTAGTTAGTGAACAAATTAAATTCATCCATAAGACAAACAGCTCTTGGCACAAAATTTAATGTTGTGTTTTAGCGGTGTTAATCTAGTAAGCGAGCACTACATATGACACTACAAAATACATACTAGGTCACTATACACAATATTGGTGGTCTACTTATATAAAAAAAAAACCATGCAATATGCAGAAGGAGCTGACAGTTACATGTAATTTATTACAGACATGAGCTAGCTAATGTAGGAGGTCTGTTAAAAAAATTCCAGAACATGCGTAATTTCCACCAGTGGTGTTTTAGACTGAAATGCAGTTGACATTCCTGCACATGCCTGTGTTTAATGTATAACTGCTGGAAGTTTTATTATTATATGTCTGTCAGTTATTGTTCAGTGCTGTATTGGATAGAACATTGTGTTGCACAGTCTGCGAATTTTGAGATGGCAGAGGTGCAGGGGCAACATGTCTGCATTAAATTTTTCTAGAAACTCAAGAAAACCTTTATGGAGACACACCAAATGATGTAGGAAGCATGCAGTAATGAATGTTGAAGCTGTAATCAATCATACAAATGGTTCACATGGTTTAAAAATGGCCAGACAGAAGTTAAAAATGACCCTCTTTCAGGATGCCCTTTGATGTTTACCAATGATACTCATGTCAGGAATGTCAATGAAATTGTGTATGCCAATTGAAGACCAAGTGTCTGGAAGATTGCAGAAGAATGTAACATTTCAGTTGGACCATGTCATGACATACTAACACAGCATCTTGGAATGCCTTGTGTTGATGACAGATTAGTTCCACAGCTCATGAGTGAAGACCAGAAAAACTTTTGCCTTACAGTCTGTGAAGAGCATTTGGATCGTGCAAAAGAGAACGAGATGTTCCTTAAGAGAATCGTAACTAGTGATGAAACATGAGTCTGTGGTTATGATGTTGAGACCAAGGTTCAGTCTTCATATTGGGTCGGGAACAGTTCTCCAAGACTAAAAAAAGCTCATCAGGTCAGGTTAAATGTCAAAACCATGCTGATAGTTTTCTTTGACTTTGAAGGATTAGTGCATCATGAATTCATGCCACTGGGACAAACTGTTAATTGATGGTACTGTTGGGATGTATTGGGATGCCTGTGAACAAAGTGAAAAGGAAAGGGCCTGAAATGTGGCAAGGCAATTCATGGCTCTTGTGTCATGACAATGCACCCACACATTCATCCCTGTTGATGCATGACTATTGCACGAAAAATGAAATCATTGTGCTACCTAATCCTCTATACTCTCCAGACCTCTGTGGAATTTCTTTCTTTCTCTCTGTCTCTCTTTTTCTCTTCTTTTTTTTCTTTTTTTTCCCCCAAAGTTGAAAACCCCATTGAGAGGATGAAGATCTACACTGACAGACAAGACAAAAGAAAATTCAGAAACAGTGCTTTGTGTGATCCAGCAAGAGCCATACCAAGACTGCTTCCAAAAGTCCAAAAGTGGAAACAGCATTGAGAGTGATGTATCAATTGTGGAGGAGAGGATATCGAAGGAGTCTATCTAAAATATATAAAAGATAAGCATAGAAAAGTTTTGTAGACAAAGTCCGATAATGTTTTGAACAGACCTCATATGCAGTAGTATGTATTTACTGTCAAAATATCTATTGAGTGGACAACAGTAGAATGAACTGAATTCTCACGTAATACAGCTCATGGGAAAATACCCTAAAAACAACATAGTCAATGAGTATTGTTCAGGGGTCTCATGCATATTGGAAGGAAGTGTGTGTGTGTGTGGGGTGGGGGGTTAAAACTTGTAGAGGGAGACCAAAAGATGAACTCAATGACCAGATTCATAAGGATGTAAGTTGCAGTAGTTATTTGGAGATACACGGGATACAGTAGCATAGAGAGGTGCATCAGACCAGTATTTGGACAGAAGATCACAGCAGCAGCAGCAACAACAACATGTACAAATGGTACAGGGACATTTAATAACATTTTGTCAAGGTAGTTCGTAAACCAGTTTTGCTATTGAAATGTGTCTACTATTATACTTATCTGTGTATAATTTCACGTTGTATGATGTATTCACAGATCTGAAGATGTTTACCGGAGCCGGTAATCAACAGTAAAGGTTGTTCACAAGTGATATTGGCTAAGAAGTTCACCTTTTCTTGAGTCGGCATGGATTGTTGTAGTATTTTTCTCCTTCAAACACAGAACACAAACTTCCACACAATACTCCATGTTATCAATGCATTACATAATTTTGTTTTGTTTGGTTTAGAAATGTGCTACAATACTATGGCACAGAGATTTCAATGTGTATCAGGACTACAGACATGTACCTGCAAACAAATACAACATTAATTATGTAACTATTTTTTGAGGTGATAATCAGAACTCTGTGACTATCTGTTGAATAAGTATTATCATTTTTTACAAACAACAGAAACACCAAATTAGAATAGCAATAATATGGGGAAAAAGTAGATTGCTGCTCACCATTAAAGTGACACATTGAGTTGCAGAGATGCACAACAAAAAGATTGTTACAATTTAGCTTTCAGCCCAAGCCTTCTTCTGAAGACAGACATGAATGCATGCACGTGTGCGCACGCGTGCGCACACACACACACACACACACACACACACACACATATTCATTTGCACAAGCAAGCACACCTCGTGCACACATGACTGCTGTCTCAGGTAGCTCAGACCTTTGCATACCCCCAGGTCTGGGTTCCGCCCCCTACAAACTATCATAATGGGCACCCTGGCATCCATGATGGTTCACATTCTCATTATCATAAACTAAAACTACTAAATACTGTAGTATCTTTGTACTGTGTTCCAGCATTAAGTCTTTATGAACATATCAGGATTGTCTTCATGTGCACACTCTGTATAAAAAAATATATTTTTCATATTGTATCATATGGTATTTGTTCACTTTATACACTCACTAGGACATCTGTCATCATTATTCAATGACTATATCGTAAATATAGGTCTAACATGAATACAAGGATTAGATTCTGTCTGGCCTAAACTATCAGATATGGTTTTGAGTGATTTATTTGTTTCTCCAAAATGGTAAATGTTGGCTGGAGTCTAATCATTAACCATTGAATGCCTAGTCTGTCTCAAAATGTTCAACTTCACCTTGTTGTCTGAGACTTGTTCATTAACGTTGTTAAATTCCTGCTTAGTTAATTCTTTTAATTGTTTCAATTAATTCACGGAATCGCTCATTGACTTCATTTCGCACCAGCTCACATTGATTGTTCCCATCTGTATGTAACACCATTGTACTTATAGCTGTTCACAGTTCATCTTAACTAGTTTCTATCTTATTGCTTAATTCATTTTTAAGTCTGTATTAGAGTGGTCAGGTTAGTGATGTGGTACTGCTACAAGACTAATCTAATTCTTATTACAAGCACATTGTAGAATTTACTCTATCCCCATCATTACCCATAGAAGCTTTCTAATTTTTCAAATGTTTCCTGTAAATTGCTCTCCATTCTATGGGTAATGATGGGGATACAGTAAATTCTACAGTTACAGTAAATTCTACAGTGTGCTTGTAATAAGAATTAGATTAGTCTTGTAGCCATATTAAAACACTAACATGTAATACCAATTTTAAAAAATCATTCATCATTAAATTGCTCAATGTTGAGTAAGTATCACACAACCACACTCAAAATAATAGAAGAGCAAATCATTTACCACAGATACAGCTCACCCAAGTTGTGCAGCAGTGTATCTTGTTGTGGTGAACCACTGTTGTGAAGGTAACCCATTGGTGTTTACAAGTCATTGCCTGACTTGAACGCGTCACTGAAGCGGGAACAGTGGTGGATTGCAACAAGGCATCACAGTAGGCCATACTGATGTGTCAGAGTGAAGCTTTTGTACTACCCACTTTTCTCAGATGACAACCTGAATGCGTGCATCAAGTCAGTCAGGTAGATGCAGTTATTTCTTGATCTCCAAAAAGCAAGTGACTTGGTATCACACCTATACTTACCATGAAAGTGTGATTGTAATTGTATAAAGCAAAATTTGTGACTGGATTGAGGATTTCTTGGTAGGAAGGGCACAGCATGTTACCTTGCATGGATTAACTTATGGTATGCACCAGACAAGGGATTGGGACCATTGCTGGTCATGTTTTGTGCATTAATGACTTTGCAGACAACATTAGTAGTAACCTCAGACTTTGGTAGATGTGAGAGTTATCTAGAAACAAGTACTGTCTGAAAAAAGTTGCACAGAAATTCAGTCAGATCTTGATAAGATTTTGAAGTAGTGCAAAGATTAACAACTTGCTCTAAATGTTGAGAAATGTGAACATTAGATAACAAAAAAATGTAGTATCATATGACCATAGTATCAACAAGGCACAGCTGGAATGTGTCAATTCATTTATGTATCTGTTTTCCCGCATGGAATATTCATTTATGTATCTGGTGATATGAAACTGATTGATCACATAGACTCAGTTGTAGATAAAGCACCAGGCAGACTTTCCTTTATTAGTAGGATACTAGGAAAATGATGCTATAGAAAGACAGCTAAAAACAGAAACACAGTGTTTGTGCAGTGAATAAACGACATATAAAATTCCTGAAAAGGAACTGTGTAACAATAATGGAATTCGTGGATGGAACGATATGTAAAACAAGGGAAAGTCAATGACTCACCTATACAGGGTGGTCCATTGATCATGACCGGGCCAAATATTTCATGAAATAAGCATCAAATGAAAAAACTACAAACAACGAAACTTGTCTAGCTTGAAGGGGGAAACCAGATGGCACTATGGTTGGCCCGCTAGATCATGCTGCCATAGGTCAAACAGATATCAACTGCATTTTTTTAAATAGGGACCCCCATTTTTTATTAGATATTCATGTAGTACGTAAAGAAATATGAATGTTTTAGTTGGACCACTATTTTTCCTTTGTGATGGCTCACA
This sequence comes from Schistocerca americana, assembly GCF_021461395.2. Lineage (NCBI taxonomy): Eukaryota > Metazoa > Arthropoda > Insecta > Orthoptera > Acrididae > Schistocerca > Schistocerca americana. The sequence goes on along the minus strand of NC_060126.1, from coordinate 320,932,310 downwards.
ATTTTAGATGAACAGTTGGTAACAGGTAGGTTTTTTAAATTAAAATACAGAACCTAGGTACGTTTGAACATTTTATTTTGGTTGTTCCAATGTGATACATGTACCTTTGTGAACTTATAATTTCTGAGAACGCATTCTGTTACAGCGTGATTACCTGTAAATACCACATTAATGCAATAAATGCTCCAAATGATGTCTGTTAATGTCAATGCATTTGGAAATACGTGTAACGACATTCCTCTCAACAGCGAGTAGTTCGCCTTCCGTAATGTTCGCACTTGAACTGACAATGCGCTGACGCATGTTGTCAAGCGTTGTCGGTGGATCACGATAGCAAATATCCTTCAACTTTCCCCACAGAAAGAAATCCGGGGACATCAGATCCAGTGAACGTGCGGGCCATGGGATGGTGCTTCGACGACCAATCGACCTGTCATGAAATATGCTATTCAATACCATTTCAACCACATGCAAGCTATGTGCCGGACATCCATCATCTTGGAAGTACATTGCCATTCTGTCATGCAGTGAAACATCATGTAGTAACATCGGTAGAACATTATGTAGGAAATCAGCATACATTGCACCATTTAGATTCCCATCGATAAAATGGGGGCCAATTATCCTTCCTCCCACAATGCCACACCATACATTAACCTGCCAAGTTCACTGATGTTCCACTTTTCGCAGCCATCGTGGATTTTCCGTTGCCCAATAGTGCATATTATGCCGGTTTACATTACCGCTGTTGGTGAATGGTGATTTGTCGCTAAATAGAACACATGCAAAAAATCTGTCATCATCCCGTAAGTTCTCTTATGCCCACTGGCAGAACTATACACGACGTTCAAAGTCATCGCCATGCAATTCCTGGTGCATAGAAATATGGTACAGGTGCAATCAATGTTGATTTAGCATTCCCAAGACCAACGTTTTTGAGATTCCCGATTCTCCCGCAATTTGTCTGCTACTGATGTGCGGATTATCCACAATAGCAGGTAAAACACCTACTTGGGCATCATCATTTGTTGCAGGTCATGGTTGACGTTTCACATGTGGCTGAACTCTTCCTGTTTCCTTAAATAAGGTAACTATATGGCAAACGGTCCGGACACTTGGATGATGTCATCCAGGATACTGAGCAGCATACACAGCACACACCCATTCGGCAGTTTGATCACAATAGCCATACATCAAAACGATATCGACCTTTTCTGCAATTGGTAAACGGTCCATTTTAACACGAGTAATGTATCATGAAGCAAATCCTGTCCGCACTGGTGGCATGTTACGTGATACCACGTATTTATATGTTTGTGACTATTACAGTGCCATCTATCACAAAGCGAAAAAAGTGGTCCAACTAAAACATTCATATTTCTTTGCGTACTACACGAATATGTAATAAAAAATGGGGGTTCCTATTTAAAAAAACACAGTTGTTATTTGTTTGACCTATGGCAGCGCTATCTAGCAGGCCAACCATAGTGCCATCTGGTTTCCCCCCTTCAAGCTAGACGAGTTTTGTTTTTTGTAATTTTTTTGTTTAATGCTTATTTCATGAGATATTTGGCCCCGTCACTATCAATGGACCACCCTGTATAGTAGATACGCTATGTCATCAAAAGTATTTGGACACCTGGTTGAAAATGACTTACAAGTTTGTGGTGCCCTCCATTGGTAATGCTGGAATTCAATATGGTGTTGGCCCACCCTTAGCCTTGATGAGAGTTTCCACTCTCGCAGGCATACCTTCAATCAGGTGCTGAAAGATTTATTGGGAAATGGCAGCCCATTCTTCACGGAGTGCTGCACTGAGGAGAGGTATCGATGTCTGTCGGTGAGGCCTGGCACATTCAACATTCCAAAACATCCAAAAGGTGTTCTATAGGATTCAGGTCAGGGCTCTGTTCAGGCCAGTCAATTACAGGGATGTTATTGTCATGTAACCACTTTGCTACGGGATGTGCATTATGAGCAGGTGCTCGATCATGTTGAAAGATGCAATTGCCATCCCCAAATTGCTCTTCAACAGTGGGAAGCAAGAAGGTGGTTAAAACATCAATGTAGGCCTGTGCTGTGATAGTGCCTCACAAAACAACTAGGGGTGCAATCCCCTTCCATAAAAAACATGACCACACCATAACACAACCACCTCCAAATTTTACTGTTGGCATTACACACGCTGGAAGATAACATTCACCAGGCATTCACCATAGCCACACCCTGTCATCAGATGCCACATTGTGTACCAGATTTGTCACTCCACACAATGTTTTTCCACTGTTCAATTTTCCAATGTTTATGCTCCTTACACCAAGTGAGTCGTCATTTGGCATTTACCAGCATGATGTGTGGTTTATGAGCAGCCGCTTGACCATGAAATCCAAGTTTTCTCACCTCCCGCCTAACTGTCATAGTACCTGCAGTGGATCCTGATGCAGTTTGGAATCCTTGTGTGATGGTTTGGTTAGATGCCTGCTATTACACATTACAATCCTCTTCAACTGTCAGCCGACTCTGTCAGTCAACAGACAAGGTTGGCCTGTATGCTTTTGTGCTGTACATCTCCCTTCACATTTCCACTTCATTATTACATCAGAAACAGTGGACCTAGGGATGTTTAGGAGTGTGGAAATCTCATGTACAAACATAGGACACAAGTGAAACCCAATCACCTGACCACGTTCGAAGTCAGTGAATTCTATGGAGCACCCCATTCAGCTCTCTTACAATGTGTAATGCTACTGAGGTAGCTGATATGGAGTACCTGGCAGTAGGTGGCAGCACAATGCACTTAACGTGAAGAAACTGGTGCTTTGGAGGTGTCTGGATTCTTTTGATCACATAGTGTAAATGGGTGAAACACAGCGTAATGTAACAGCAAACATCATTCACACTAGCCTTAAAGCACTAGCTTTTTTTCTTGCAGTAGTAGACACATTCACACAGACAACCACACTGACACCAAATGGACACTCCTGTGACTCAGCATGACTAATTATTGTTAGTTGATTATTGAAGGCATTGTCTGAGTTGATGGAGATGAGGGGGTAGGGATGGACGTAAGGAGGGATAGTGTGAATGAGACAGGTCTTTGAACAATGACTTTGTGGCCATACAACAACTTGAAAAAAGTACATAAGGTACACCAAAAAGAGATGTTAGAAGAGTAAGGGAGGTGGGGGAGGGGGAGACTGAGAAGGTAATGGGGGAGAGAGGAAGGGAGAGAAAGGTGAAGTGAAGAGGGGGGAAATTGATGGAAGAGAGAAGGGAGATGGGTTGAAGAGGTGGAGAAGAGAGAGAGATGCCAAGGGAAAATGCCTGCATGTGAGGAACAGGGGAAGGAAGAATGGTGGAAGAAGGCAGTGCATGATCATGATGGGGAAAGAGTGGTGTGGACAAGAGAAAAGGCAAGGTGAAGCAGTGGTAACAGGTTAGTGGAGGTTTATACCAAGGGCGATTTAGAGACTGCAAGATATGTTGGAGAGATAATTCCCATGTGTGTAGTTCAGAGAAGCTTGTGCTGGAAGGAGAATTGACACTAAAGCACATATGTGTTTTTGCGATACCCCTGGCCTAAAGCCCTGCTAACCTTTTCCCACTGCCTCATCTTGCCTATTTCTGTCTCTCTTCTGTCCACACCACTCCTTCTCCGTCCAGATCATGCTCTGCCTTCTCTCACCCTCTTACTTTCACCTCCCCCACCCCCCTCCATCATGAGCATTATCTCTCTCCATCATCTGCCTCCCTCTCTCCTCTCCCTCCATTTTCAACCCATTTCCCTTTTGCCATTTCAATAGTAATACTAAAAATATGTTAGTGATACTAAAATTATGTGATGTATAGAAACCTGAAACATCTTATGTTTATTTAGTATATTTTTTACTTGACAGTTCATACAATGCTGCTACTTATTTAAACTGGTTCATAAAGATAAGCCACTTAATGTTATACACCAGAGCATCTTTGGTTCACCACTTTAAATTATTTGAATTAATATACATTTTTTATAGATATATATTTATTTTTGTGTTGAAATTATGTCTTTACATGTCTTTTTTAAGTTAATTTTGTGTCAAAATAATTATATTTTATTCTGGTGTTGCAATCATGTACATTCATACATTTATTTGGTTCATTACTGTGTACTTGATGAAAAACAATTTAAACTTCAGGCAAGCTGTGTAATTAAATCAAAACAGTATTCTGCATCACAAAAACTGTATTTGAAAACGGTCTGAAAACAACAATTCTTTGTCCATACAGTATTTGATGAACATACACAATATTGACTACCAGATCATAGACAGCTTCTACATGCAACAAAAACTGATTTTTCATAAAACCGTAATGAAAATGTTGGGATAAAATAATAACAAGTATTTCATATTAATATGTAATTTAATTATCAATTGTTCTCATACAGTGGTTACACATTGTAGTGCAATGATTATGGAACAGACAAATCACAGATATTATTGCATTTAGCAATGGTCTGTGAGCTCATGAACTCAATTAAGTGTATCAAGGGGTGTTTAATGGTCTGCATAGTATCATCCTTAGTGAGATTAGTGTGATCAGCTGAGGCAATAGACAACAGCCTGAAGCAGATCACAAGCATACATAACATGAGTTTAATGGGCTCACCATAATATTGCATGATGATATACCCAGTGGGCCGGCTAAGTAATCACTTTTTGCTATGTTTTCATTTCCTTTTTGATGCTTCTTTAGCTCTCACCTTCGCTCAGCACTGGACTTTTTATACTTTTTGGATTCCTTTTGACATGAGTTTTCATCTGACTTGCATTTTCTATAATGCTGATTATATTTACAAGTCATATGAGACAACAACTTTCATCATTTCATAATTTTGAATTTAATTGCTATTTTCACTTATATTATGATGAATACTTTTTCTGTCTCACTTTTTCTTCTAGTAATACTCCTGCAACCTCTTCTCAATCACACCCAGCTAAACACATTTCATGCTACACCAATTTATAACTGTACACAGAGGTAATTCATAACACTCAAGCTCATGTGTGTAAACTGGTGTGATGAGTCGCAGTTAAAACAAATGCTGCATGACAGACTTTACAGATATGATCTATCCATTGTGTGCTCAATCATCCTTTATGCATTATTAGTCTTGTAGTTATAAGTGATTCAGAGCCCATGGTATTTTGCCACACAAGAAAGTTTGACTGACAAGAGAAAAGATGTTTTCACATCTAAAAGTAAAAGCAAGAAACTAAAGAAAAATAACTGTGACTTCACTGTAGGAAGTGACAAAATACTTCAAGAAGGACAGCCTTAGTATGTTTTGTATGTATTGATCATTGAACAATGGGAAGTTAAGGATGGAATACTGACAGTATTATGAAAAACATAGATTACTATTCGCCATATAGAGGAGATAGTGAGTTACAGACTGGCACAATGAAAAGAGAAGCACAATGAAAAGACTACTATACATTTAAGCTATTGGCCAAAAGGTCTTCTTAAATAGAAAACACACGCACATTCACACAAGCACAACTCAACACACTTGACTGCTATTTACGGGCTGCAACTGTGCCTGATGGGAGCAGCAATCTCATATGGGTGGTGGGGATAAGGAGGAGGCATGAGGTTGGGACGGGGTGGGATAGCAGGCGGGAGGTGGGGATAGGTCTAGTGCTGCTTGTGGATCATGGAAGGACAGACTAGGGCTGCTAGGTGCAGTTGGGAGGTTATAATGTTCCATTCTATATTCACATCTACATTTACATCTGTACTCTGCAAACCACTATGAGCTGAATAGCAGGGTATACATCTCATTGTACCAATTGTTAGGGTTTCTTCCTGTTCCATTATGTAAAGAACATGGGAAGAATGATTGTTTGAATGCATCTGTCCTTGCAGTAATTATTCTATTCTTATCCTCAATGACCCCTATGTGGGCAATACATAGGCGACTGTAGGATATTCCTAGAGTCATCATTTAAAACTGCGTCTTGAAACTATGTTAGTAGACTTTCTTAGGATAGTTTACGTCTATCTTCAATGAGTCTTCCAGTTCAGTTCCTTAAGAAACTCTGTGATACTCTCCCATTGATTAAAGAAACCTGTGATTATTTGTGCTGCCCTTCTCTGTATATGTTCAATATCCCCTGTTAGTCCTATTTGGCACAAGTCCCACACATTTGAGCAATATTCTAGGATGGGTCACATGAGTGATTTGTAAGCTATATCCTGTGTAGACAGACTTAACTTCCCCAGTATTCTACCAATAAACTGAAGTCTGCCACCTGCTTTACCCACGACTGAATGTATTTGATATTTCCATTTCATATCCCTACAGGGCAACTGTATGAGTTGGATGATTCCAACTGCGACTAATTGATAGTATAGTCATAATATACTACATTTTGTTTCCTTTTTGTAAAGTACAGTTTTAAATTTCTGAGCATTTAAAGGAAGTTGCCAATCTTTGCACCACTTTGAAATCTTGTCAAGATCTGACTGAATATTTATGCATCGTCTTTGAGATAGTACTTCCTTATAAATATCTGCAACATCTGCAAAAAGCCTGATGTTACTTTTAATGTTCTCTGCAAAGTCATTAACATACAACATGAACAGCAAGGATCCCAACACACTTCCCTGGGGTACAACCAATGTTACTTCTACATATGACAATGACGTTCCATCCAAGACAACAGGCTGCATCCTGCCCACAAAAAACTCCTCAATACAGTCGCAAATTTCACTTGATACTCCATACAACATACTTTTGGCAATAACCATAGGTAGGTACTGAGTCAGATACTTACCAGAAATCGAGAAATACTGCATCTACCTTATTGCCTTATTCCAAAGCTTTCAGTGTGTCATGTGATGAGAGAAGTGATGTTTGGTTTCTCAAGATCAATGTTTTTTGGAATCCATGCTGGTTGGCATTGAGGAGGTCATTCTGTTCAAGATACCTCACTATGTTTGAGTGCAGAATATGTTCTAAGATCCTGCAACAAATCGATGTCAAGGATATTGGATGGTAGTTTTGTGGATCACTTCTACTACCCTTCTTGTAAGTGGGTGTGACTGTGCTTTTTTCCAAGACCTGGGCATAGTTTTTTGTGGGAGGGACCTGCTATAGACTATAATCAGAAGAAGAACAAACTCGGCCATAAATTCAGTGTAGAATCTGTCAGGGATTTCATCGGGCCCTGGATCTTTGATCTATTTTAATGATTTCCACTGTTTCTGAACACCACTGACACTAAAATTTATTTCATACATCTTGTTAGTGATACGAGGATTAAATCAGGGCAATTCTCCTTGGTTTTACTTTGTAAAGGAAAATTTAAAAATGAAGTTAAGCATTTCAACCTTTGCTTCATTACCCTCAAGTTCAGTTCCTGTCTCATTCGCGAGGCACTGGACACTAACTTTGGTGCTGTTAACAGCCGTTACATATGGCCGGAATTTCTTTGGGTTTTTTGAAAGATCATTTGACAATATTTTGCTATGGTAGTCATTGAAGGCATCACACATTGCTCTCTTGACAGCTATATGCATTTCGTTCAGTATCTCTCTGTCTATAGCCCTAAGCTTTGTTTTCCACCCATTATTTTTCTTTGCAAGTTTCTGTACAGTGACTGTATATCATGGGGATTTCATGTCATTATGGAATTTTCTACTGCATACATATCTATCCAGTGCAAGGTCAACTGTTCTTTTAAACTTGAGCCATAGTTCCTCTACGTGCTCCTGCCCTGCCCTGAAGGTTTCAAGTTCCTCATTGAGATATGACACTACTGAATTTTGATGTAGTTTACTGAACATATATATCTTTCTGCTTGTTTTAGTTGTCCTTTGTACTTCAGTAATAATTGTTGCCAAACCATGATATGGTGACTGATACCAGTTTCGATGTTTAGTAATGTTTCACAGGATGTCTATATCATGCCCACTTCTAGCAAAACAGTAGTTTTTGCAATTAATTTTTGGATAATTTACGTCTTCACCAATGATTACAGTATGATTGGGGAACTTATGTATTAGTGATCTGAGGTTTTCTCTAAAGTTTTCAGTTAGATCAGGAGATGAGTCTGGTGGGAAACAGAAGGATCCAATTATCTTTTTGTGTCCAACTCGGATACTGAGTTTTGCTCAAACAATCTCACATGCACATTCAATTTCTGTCTCAGTATATTTAAGTTTCTTATGTATCCATTTGGGATACACTTAAATGTTCCCCAAAAATCTCACTACAATCAATTTCAGGTTTCAACCATCTTTCTGTACCTAACATTATGAGAGCTTCACTGCTTTTCATTTGTGTTTCAATCTCTGATGCTTTTTTGCTAATGCTTCGCCAGTTTACCATAGGGCCTTTAATACTCTCTCTTGTGGGAGGAATTTCTTTCGATCTTACACTGATATTTCTGGGTTTCCTGCAGCTATCATTATCTGAATTAGATGGAGAGTCATCTAATCTTTTTTTTAACACAGTCAGCTATCTGAGTAGCAGCCTCTGCCGCATAGTGCACTCCTAACCTGTTTAGGAGTACCCTTCAGTTCTCAATCCTATGCTACAAGTCCAGGAAGTTGTAGCCTAGCTTGTCTCAGAACCTTCAAAGTCTCTGGTTCATTCCTTCCACTCTACACAGAAATAATTCCAGATGGCAGGTTTCATTTGTTCCATGCACAACAATCTGCAGTTGGTTGCACTGCATTCCCTCAGTAGCTGCTGGAATAGCTTATTTAGCATGTTGAATGAAGTCCCCAGGCACACACACTGAGAGCAGCTGGTGTCCTTTCCTGTTGCTTGCTACCATTTCCATAAGGGGTACCATCAATTGTCATACATTTGAACTGCCGATGATTAATTGGCCCCTATCCTTTTGTGTTTGCGTCCTCTCGACACTGGACAAAACAGGTTTCCCCAAAACAGATGAAGAGAGTCTCATTCCTGTCCTATACCTACCCTCAGCCCTGCAGTTCATGGGGAACTTCCCAACAGATAACTAACATTCAAGACCATCCCTACATATACTAGGGGCATTGGAGAAAACATGATCCAACTGCTGTAAAAATAAGTGTGATCAAGCTGGTGTACAGAAAGGGAAACCAACCTGAAGTCTCAAATTGGAGAGCATTGTCTTTAATTAGTCATTCATTTGGAAGTGTTATCCTGTCTCAGCTTAGTGCCATCTTTATATGACACACTGCTCAAAGAATCACTATCACATCAATTTCACAAAAGTGTATTGTCTGGTGGACTACAAATACAGGTTAGAGGTATATATTTAGCCCAATAAAAGCATTTGACTGAGTGTTACTTCTCAAATGCTGCATCCATAATATAAGATATCCTTCTATACCATCTGCGTGCACAGGATTAAATGTAAGCAAAGTATAAAAATGACATATAAATATAAGCTAAGATAAATTTCCAATCCACCAGTAATATAGTACTTGGTTCTTGGTTACTTTGTATTCTTCCTATATTTTAACGCATTAGCATCTCTTCTCAACTCTCACAAAGAGAGGAAAACCTCAATCGTACACTTTGCAAAAGAGGGTCAGGATTTGAAATCTTTTGCAACTAATTCAACAAATGAAATACAGCAAGTAAATATTCCAGCAGTCAACTAAAACATATTGCTACTCACCATATAGAGGATACAGTGAACCTCAGACAGGCACAACAAACAAACTGCTGCATATTTAATCTTTTGGGCAGCCTTTTTCTGAAAAAAAAACCCCTCACACACACACACACACGCACACACACACACACACACACACACACACTACCACTGTCTCTGGCCACAGTGCCTGAAGTACAGACTGAACTGTGTCTGATGAGAACAACAATGTGGAATGAGTGGTGGTGGCAAGGAGGCAGCATGAGGTGGGGAGGAGGATGGATAGCTGGATAGGGGTGGGGGAAGGTGTAAGCTGCTTGGAATGTACAAGTATGTGGTATGTGGTGGAAACAGAGTAGGCCTGCTAGGTGCAATTGGGAGAGTTTCTTCAGAGGGGGGGGGGGGGGGGGGGGGGGGGAAGGATAGAAGTAGAGAAGGGGTACTGGAGAGCAAGCAGGGAAGGGGATAGGTAGGTGGAGGACAGGGTCTACTGAAGATTGAGAGGCCAAGGCACTTAAGAGAATATAGGGTATTTGCAAGCAGAATTCCCACATATGGAATTCAGAAAAGCTGGTGTCGGTGGGGAAAATCCATATGGCCCCAGGGTCTGAAGCAGTCACTGAATGAAGCAAATTGTTTTGGGCAGCACATTCAGCAACTTGTTGGTGCAGCTGGTTCACTGGTGGCCATTCATGCTATTAGACACCTTGTGAGTTGTCAGGCCCATGTAAAAAGCAGCACAGTGGTTGCAGCTTAGTTTGTAGGTCACATGGCTGCCTCAGCAAGAAGCCCTACCTTTGATAGAGTAGGAGATACCTGTGACTGGATTGTAGTAGGTGATGGTGGGAGGATGTATGGGTCTTGCATCTAGGCCTGTTTCCGGGATATGAGTTGTGAGGCAAGGGGTTGGGAGCAGGGATGGAGTAGGGATAGATAAGGATATTGTATAAGTTCGATGGTATAATTGGAGGTGGTCTGCTTGACATTACAGATGTGAGGACTATGGGTGGCTAGGCCATATGGAATGGACTTCTTGGTATGAAATGGGAAGTGGAAGGATAATGGATGGTGGTACTGATGTAGATTCTTCAAGTGGAGGTCAGTATTGAGGAAGGTGGCTTATTGGATTGAGGAGAACTAGGTGAAGTTGAAAGAGGAGAATTTGTTGAGAAGGTTCTAGAGGAATGCGGATAGTGTGTCCTCACTGTAGTCCAGATCTTGAAGATATCAGTGAATCTAAACCAGGCAGGTAGATGCCACCTCCCTACACACTAACATCCTCAATGCCCATGGTCTTGCCACTATTGAACACTGCCTTTCCCAGTTCCAGACTGACTCCAGACCTACAACCTCCTTCCTGCTCACTAAGACCTACTATATCCTCACCCACAATTACTTCTCCTTTGAAGGCATCACCTGCACACAAATTCATGGTACGTCATAGGTTCCCACAGGGCTCCATCTTATGCCACCCTATTCATGGGCCATCTGGAGGAATCCTTCCTAACTACCCAGAATCCCAAACAACTCAACTGATTCACACCTTCAATCTGAACTGAGGTTGAGGACACACTATCCATCTTCCTCCAGAACCTCAACATGCTCTCCCCCTTCATTTAGCTGATCCTCCTCACCCCAACGAGTCATCTTCCTTGATGCTGACCTTAATCTCAAGGATGGCTACATCAATTTCTTTGTCCATATAAAGCCTACCAACCACCAGCAATACTTGTGCTTCAACAGTGATCACCTGTTCCATAGCAAGAAATTTTTCCATACAGCCTAGCCACCCATATTTGTCACATCTGTAGTGCCCAGCATTCTCTTACCGAATATACCAAAGGTGCCACTGACACCTGCACAGATTGGAATTACGCACCCAACCACAAACAGAAACTAATCTCCCATGCCTTGCCACTCCACTCAGCTGCCACCTCTTTGTCCAGCCACAAAGGAGCACTCTCATGACTCACAGTACCATCCTGGCCTGTGGCAGCTGAATCACAAAGGAGCACTCCTCTCTTGACTCAGTACCACTCTGGTGTGGGGCAACTGAATCACATTCTACTATCCCTTCTTTTGCCCTGAAGTGAGGAATACCCATTATCCTTCCAATCCTTTACACTCTGATATTCTGCCACCTCTAGAACCTACCCAATATCCTTGTCCATCCATAGTTGATCCCTACTCCCAACCCCTTGCCTCATGGCTCATATCCCTGCAATAAACCTAGCTGCAAGACCTGTCCCATACATCCTCCAACCACCAGCTACTCCAGTCGAGTTCAGTCACAGGTATCTCCTATTCCACCATAGGCAGGGCTAGCTGCAGAAGCAGCCATGTGATCTACAAACTAAGCCACAACCGCTGTCTGATTTTTACATGGACATGACAACTAAAAAGGTTTCTATCCACATGAACGACCACCAACAAACTGTGGCCAAGAAACAGCTGTACTACCCAGTTGTCGAACATAGTGTCCAAAATGACTTGCTTCAGTTCACTCTGTGTCATTTGGATCTTTCTTACCAACACAAGCTTTTATGGATTCTGCATGTGAGAACTCTCCCTATAACATATCCTTTGTTTCTGTAACCCCCCTCCTCCCTGACCCCATTTTTCACTAGTTCCTACCTACGACTATCTATTCCCTTCCCTGCTCTTTCTCCAACAGTAGACAGCCTTCCATTTTGCCAAAGTCCCCACTAGTCATTTTCCTCTTCTCTACTTCTCTCCTCTTCCACTTCATCAGATAGTATACTTCTGTGAAATTGCTGTGGCAGTGTGTAGCTCTTTCCTAAAACTTTTCTTGTGATCCTGTGAGCAGTGTGTGTCTTACAAAGATGGCACTAAGCTGAGGCAGGATAACACTTTCAAATATATTACTAAATATTGTGATTAAAGATATTGGTATGTAAGGTGAGGCTTCATCCTTGCTTCCCTTTCTGTACACATTCATTTTTATAGCAGTTGGATATACATTTTCTGTAATGCTGCTGGTACGTGTGGGGATGGTCTTGAATGTTAATCACCTGTTGGGATGTTCCCCATGAGCTGCAGGAGTGAGAGTAGCTACAGTATAGGGATGGAACATTCAATTCCATACATTTGGTAGGTGGTGGAATACTACTTTAGGGGTTGATGGTAGGATTTGGGTACTGGTACAATATCTCTTCTCTCACTGAAATAGGAGATGGCTAAAACATAGCAGACATTGCATGTTTTTGAAGTCTAGGTGATATGAATAGTATTGATCAGAAACTGGTTTACAGCGATGGCTGCTTGGTTGTGTCATAGGACAAAACTGCAGAATAAATGTGATTATGATACATTTTAGACTGTTAAGACTTTGGTAAACAATAATTATTAATTTCTGCTGTTGATGTAGTGTCCATAGGTACAAAGGCTGTAGGGAAGGAACATTTTGATTGAGAATAGATAACAGCTATTAAAATTGTGGTGTTATCAGTGGCTGGTGCTTTTCAAATGGATAGAGGTATTTTTTGAAGCACATGGGAAGTGGAACTGTACATCCAGATAAAGTGTATTTGGGAGCAAAGGTTGAGGTTCTGGAGGGAAGTCCAGTGGTTGACTTTGATTTGGATCCAAGTCTCAAAGTTATTGTCAAAAAATCTGAACAAGACAAGGGCTTCAAGGTGATACATAAATACTGATTCCCCAGAGTAGTCCATGAATAGGCTGGCATACAAAATTGCTCTGTGTGTTTCCAGTTCCACAGATTTATTTGACCAAAGAACAAAGAAGTAGGTAGTTGGGTTTGGATTCAGTAGAAATTTGGTATTAGTGGTGTTCTGCAGTAACAAAACTGTGAGCATGGGAAGTGTAAGTTTTCAGGTAATCAGCATTTCAGCAACAAGCTAGAAATGTAAAGGTAGCTGTACAGACTGAGGGATAAGAACAATTGATGAAGTAATCAGTTTCTTGGGTGCAGGAAGCAGGGACTGCAGAGTATAAGTTGAGGTATTACATCAAGAAAAGCAGAGGATATTTCTATGGCCACATGGACTGACGAGCAGAGCAGAGAAATTTCAGATTTGGTGGTGGGGGGCCTCCATGGTGAGGAGAGAAAATATTAAATGTGAGGGTTTGAATCTTAGTTGTAATGATTGCAAGCAAGGGAAGAATCCTCAGCCACCTGTTCATGACCACAGTGGTGGAGATATTTTTCACAGGAGGAATGATGTGGTTAGTATTCATTTGAAAGTCATATATAGCTGTTTGTAGCTGTGTTACAGAGCTTTGTAAAAAAGGTTTTGGGGAAAAATATCCAGCTGAGGGAGTCCTCAAAAGTTACCTTGCGGTGTGTGGAAAGCTGAGTTCACAGCTGAAGGAAAATTTGAACAGTTTCAAACAAGATTCGGTATAGACTTTGGGTTGACTATGGTCTGTAAGGTGTGGGTGAATAAATGCTTCCACTGAAGAGGCTGAATAAAGGAAAGACAAGGGCTGAAGGGAGGCCTTCTGAGCAAACAGGTTATTGCAGTGGTGAAGTTACAGCTGGAGATATGTGTGTGTGTGTGTGTGTGTGTGTGTGTGTGTGTGTTTGTGTGCGCCTAATTAAACTAAACAATAAAAAGTCCAGGTTGGGCTACCAACAATATTATGAAAGGGATAGAGTGCTACTCAATGTAAAGATGACACATTGAGTTCAGACAGACACAATAAAAATATTGTTACACATTGAGCTTTCAGCCAAAGCCTTCTCAAGAAAGGAAAGGAAATAATCACATACTCACCCAAGCAAGGACACCTATTGCACACATGACCACTACCTCCAGCTGCTCTGGCCAGAATGCAACTGCATCAAGTGGAAGCAGCAACCCAGAGTTCGGTGGGAAAGGAGGAGGGATAGCATGGTACAGGTGGGGGGGGGGGGAGGGGGGAAGGAGGAGAGAAGTAATCACTACCTGGCAGAGCATGCACGGGCTAGATAGTGACAAGACGAGGTTGCAAGGTACAGCGTGAGAGACTGTGAGGATGAGGGAGGGGGGGGGGGGGGGGACAGGAAGCAGAAAGGGGAAGTAGCAGAGAAGGGGAAAAGACTGGTGGGTGTGTTGTCAGAGAGTGGCGCACAGTGAGGATGAGGGGACGTGAACTGGGAAGAGGTGACGGGGCAGAGGAGTTAAAACTGCTGGGTGAAGGATGTGGGATAGTAGGTTATCGTAGGTGTGTTGTAGGTATAGTCTCCATCTGTGCAGTTCAGAAAAGCTGGTAGTATAGGGGAGGATCCAGATGACCTTAGTTGTGAAGCAGCCACTGAAATGAAGCATGTTACAGTTAAGCTGCATGTTGTGCCATTGGGTGATCCACTTTGCTCTTGACCACAGTGTGGCGATGGCTGTTCATCCTACTGGAAAGCTCATTGGTAGTCATGCCATATAAAAAATTGTGCAATGATCACAGCAAAGCTGTTATATGACATGGCTGCTTTTGCAGGGGATCCAGCCATTGCTATGGTAGAACTGGAATAGGAAGTTCTGGGTGGGTGGGTTGGGCAGGTCTTGCACATGGGTGTTTACAGGGATATGGTCCCAGTGGCAAGTGGTTTGGATTGGGAGTGGTGTAGGGATGAACTAGGATGTTGAGGATATTGGGTGAGCAATGGAAGACCACTTTTGGAGGGATGGAAGGATCTAGGGTAAGATATCCCTTAATTCAGGCATTATGATAGATAGTCAAAGCCCTGGTGAAGGATGTAATTCAATTGTTCCAGTCTGGTGTGATATTGGGTAATGAAGGGGGCACTCCTTTGTAGCTGGTCCGTGCAAGTGGTGGGAAGATTGGGATGTGTGGGGCTGCAGCATGGGAAATCTGTTTATATATTAGGTCTGAGGGATACTGCCTGTTTTTGAAGGCCTTTGCGAGACCTTCAGCATACTAGGTGAGGGACTCCTTGATACTACAAATATGATAAGCAAGGCTGTATGTGAGGGGTTTTTTGGTGTGGAAGGGATGGCAACTGTCAAAATGCAGACACTTTTGGTGGCTAGTGGGTTTAATGTGGACAGATGTGAGGATGGAGCCATCAGAGAGAAGGAGGTTGGTATCCAGTAAGGTGGCATGCTGAGTTAAGGAGGACCATGTGAAGTGAATGGGGGAGAAGGTGTTGAAGTTGTGAAGGAATGAGGATAGCATATCTTGGCCCTGAGCCATGATCATGAAGATATAATCAATGAACCTGAACCAGACCAGGGGTTTAGGTTTTTGGGGTGCTAGGAAGATTTCCTCTAGATAGCCTACAAACAGATTGACATAGGAGAGTATCATGCAGGTGCGCATTGCCACACCACACATTTGTTTGTATAATTCTCTTCAAAGGGAAGTAGTTGTGTGTTAGTATATAGTTAGTGAGGTGTATGAGGAATGAGGTAGTGGGTCTGAAGCTTGAAGGTAATTGGTAGAGGTAACATTCAACAGCAACAAGACTATAGGCATGAGGGATGTTCGTGCATGGGGAAGTGGTGTCACCAGTGACAAGTATTGATCTTGTAGGTAAAGGGGTGTGTATGGTGGAAAGTCAGTAAAGGAAGTCGTGGGTGTCTTTGACGAGAGAGGCTAGATTGATCAGTGAGGGTCAATATTCTTTCAGTGGGAGCACAACAGCCAGCTACAATGGGATGTCCAATATTGTTGTGTTTGTGAATTTGGAGAGCTTGTAGACAGAACGTGTGCAGGGTGTCATAGGAGTAAGGAGGCAAATGGGTTCAGCGGAGAGGTTGTGGTATGGCCTAAAGCTTTAAGCAGGGACTGAAGGTTATGTTGCACTTCAGGTATTTGATGTCTGTGGCAGAGTCAGATAATAGGCAGAGGCCTTCCACCATGTAGTCTCTGTGACACATAATAACAGTGGTGGAACCTTTGTCTGCAGATGGGATGATTAGGTGAAGATCTGTTTATTTCTGTTCTTTCTTCTACTGAAAGGCTGGTAAGCTCACGAAGCAACATGGTGAAGGTAGATGAAGCCAAGATGGAGGTAAGGAATTCCTGGAAGGTGACAAGGGTTTGGTTAGGTTGGGGAGGAGGAGGAGGAGGATGACAGTTGGATGGTGGTGTTAATTGGGAGAGACAGGGTATAATATTTGGATAAGGTTGGGTTTGGTTGGAAGGATTAGTGGCAAAGAAGTGTTTTCATTGAATGGATGAGGAAAAGGAGAGGAGGTCTTTGATATGCCCAATACAGTTAAGTTTTGGTGTTGGGCTGAAGGTGAGACCTTTGGATAGGACTGAGACCTCTGTGGGGCTGAGGATTTTGGTGTAAAGATTAACCCAGTGTTCTGTGATTGTTTCATTTCTGAAATACCCCCTTTTTACCCAATACCATCCTGGCCTATAACAACAAAATCCCATTTGGGCTATGATTATCTCTCACCATGCCCTGAAGTGAGGGACATCCTAGCCATTATCTTTCCCTCCACTCTGAGACTGGTGTTCTGTCACTCACCTAACTTCTTCAACATCCTAGTCCATCCATTTGCCATTCCCAATCCCAACCCTTGCCCTGTGGAATAGCCAGGGGCAAGACCTGTACATACCGTCCACACGACACTTCCTATTCCAGTCCTGTCTCAGACGTATCCTATCCCATCAGAGGCCAAATCACCTGTCAAAGCAGTCAAGCAGTATGCTGAGTAGCTATTTATCCTATTCCTAACTAAATTAAAGACACAGTTAAAGTTTTACCTTCCAAAATGTTTAAAAATACCAACAACAGAAGGTAGGAGAAGATAGTGTTTTGTCATCCAGATTGCATTAAATTAAAAATACAGAAGTGTGTGTTCGCTACCACTATCATCGATAAGTTGCACACTGTTACTGGTTTCGACAATGCAGTAGCCATCTTCAGAACATAGAATATTGCAGCAATTTATTCAACATGTCATTCCAGTTTGATGGTTTATATGTTTTTTGAACATACTACTGCAACATTTTATGGTCTTGATGATGACCATAGCACAAATAACACTATGAAATTAATTAATAATTTTGATGATGAATAAAGACTTTCGAATAGTCATGGGTCCTAATATTCTCACATTTGAGTCTGTTTCATACCTCACTTTATTTACTTAAGTTTCTCCTTTCTTTACTTAAGTTTCTCTTTTCTTTACTTTTTCCAGTTCTTGCTAAAAACTTTCCTACATGTCTTTTTTAATTTGAGTTTTAGATTTTTTTCTGTCTCTCTCTACATGTCTGTCTTCTTTTCCATTATTGTATTATTCAATATCTTTCTCATTTGTTCTTTTTGCTCCTTTCCCTGCCCATTTTCTATCTGTTTAATTTCTGTTTACTTCATGGGACTTAAGTTAATTTCGGCACTAGTTTGTATTTATCAGTTACTGGTAAGTCATTATTTCTGCTCTGGGTTTTCAAACTTTGCTGTTAATTCATTACCTGTGTCTTATCCTTCTCAGATCAACATTTTGCTTAACTTATTCTTAATTCCAAATCCTGTAAATCTTAAGATTTTCTTCCACCTTCCTCTGTTTCATTTAATTTCTTTTCTTCTTGCAAAGAATATACTATACAGTTTTAGGGTGCGGTGTTTGATCTCTGTGTCCCTCCAATGATATCTGGAACTATGTAATGAAGTGAATACAAGAGAACTGGTGCATATGATGATCTAGTCAGTTCAGACAACAGTTTCCAGATGGAGTGTAGCAGTAACATGATTTCATAAAAAACATTCTCTTTTGAGAGTGTTGCAAGTAGCAGATGGTAGGGACTAGCAGGCCCAGTCTATTTTATTTTATTATTTATTTATTTTTTACCATTCTATGTAAATGATTTACCATATAATATCAGCTCCCCATTAGTTCTGTTTGCAGATGATACTTCTGTAACTGGTGAAAATTAGAATGCAGAAAAGAATCCCAAATCATTGATCAGTACCTCCATTATCATATAAATGTTTTTCAGCTAGATGGGTTTAATCTAAACATATCTAAGGCTCACCTGATGCAATTCAAAAGCAAACCATCAAGCAGATTAAGATTATTCACAACAACCAATATTGAAGAAATTGACTCTGTCATATCCTTAGGATTGGATTTGAACTATGCGGCACACATTGAGTACCTAGCTAACAAACTGAGGAGCTTTGCAGCTGATACTGACATGGACACAAAAAGTAGAATATGTAAGTTACCTTGACTCTGTTATTAAATATAGTTTTGCTTTCCGGGGGAACTGCTGAGATAGTGTAGATACTACGTATACAGAAAATTACCATTTGTAACAGGTCCACTGTATGTCATAAACAAGCTGTTGTCAGTTAATTAAAACGCTTCACCTATTAACCCCCCTAACACTATATGTTTATGAGATTATGTCAAGCACATCAATAAACGGGAATGAAAATTTATAATAAGTTAAAAGAGAACAAGTAAATTGAGATGAATTTAGATTGAATGAAAAGAAAACTCTATGAGACACTGATACTGAATTGATGGATTCATGCAGGACAAACATGTAATTTGAGCAGGATGCAACCTGTTACATATCCTACTAACTATAGAACTGTTCATGGAAACATCATTTTAGTGTTATATTATTATTCATTAATGAAAAATTATTGTAACTTTGATGTACCTGTCCAACATGCCTCATTATGCAAACCAAATGGGATGCAGATGTCATCGTGAGATTAATGAGCCACAATCATTCTACCACTATTTCAGGACTGTTTTACTATTAAAGGCAGTTTATCAAGCATATCAGATCTTCATTATAAAATCAGTGCAGTATTACAAATTACAATTAATGTCTCCAGATAATCTGTTCTTTAGTTTTCCTCGTCATCATCATCTTCTTCTTCTTCCTTTTAGACCCTGCAGGACCTATAGCACTTTCTATTCGACACATTTAATGATAAACCAAGTCCCATCCATAAATAATTCTTCATAACTTACTGTAGTAAAATTGAAGAGAACAGAAATGTGAAATGAATCTGAATTCAAATTAGTCATCTGGTAAGAGCAGTAAAGTAAGAAGGTTTAGGCAAGCAGTTATTCAGAGAGTGGAAATAGTATAAATATTGTTGAGTGACAATGATGTGTTTGTTAAAGACTGAATCCAAGTTGCGTGCCAGATGACTTTTGTCTGTATGTGCACAGTGTGCAATGTATACATTTTACACTGAGCATGTGTACTGTCATTCTGGCAGTAATGGACACCTTCATTTCAGTCAGCCATTCCGATTGGTGGGAATGCATATTGGGCATGCAATATTGTGTGTGTGTGTGTGTGTGTGTGTGTGTGTGTGTGTTTTAAGAAACAAAAATACTGAAGATTACAACCATGAAATAAAAGATCATCATGTTGTTGTTGTTGTTGTTGTTGTAGTCTTCAGTCCTGAGACTGGTTTGATGCAGCTCTCCATGCTATTCTATCCTGTGCAAGCTTCTTCACCTCCCAGTACCTACTGCAACCTGAATCTGCTTAAATGTATTCATCTCTTGGTCTCCCTCTACGATTTTTACCCTCCACGCTGCTCTCCAATACTAAATTGGTGATCCCTTGATGCCTCAGAACAGGTCCTACCAACTGATCCCTTCTTCTAGTCAAGTCATGCCACAAACTCCTCTTCTCCACGATTCTGATCATTACCTCCTCATTAGTTCTGTGATCTACCCATCTAATCTTTAGCATTCTTCTGTAACACCACATTTCGAAAGCTTCTAGTCTCTTCTTGTCCAAACTATTTATCATCCATGTTTCACTTCCGTACATGGTTACACTCCATACCAGTAGTTTCAGAAATGACTTCCTGACACTTAAATCTATACTCGATGTTAAAAAATTTCTCTTCTTCAGAAGTGATTTCCTTGCCATTGCCAGTCTACATTTTATATCCTCTCTACTTCGACCATCATCAGTTACTTTGCTCCCCAAATAGCAAATCTCCTTTACTACTTTAAGTATCTCATTTCCTAATCTAATTCCCTCACCATCACCCGACTTAATTCAACTACATTCCATTATCCTTGTTTTGCCTTTGTTGATGTTCATCTTAT
Organism: Schistocerca americana; assembly: GCF_021461395.2. Taxonomy (NCBI): domain Eukaryota; kingdom Metazoa; phylum Arthropoda; class Insecta; order Orthoptera; family Acrididae; genus Schistocerca; species Schistocerca americana. The sequence continues at coordinate 320,911,636 of NC_060126.1, read as the reverse complement.
ATCCTCCTTTCAAGACACTGTCCATTCCGTTCAACTGCTCTTCCAAGTCCTTTGCTGTCTCTGACAGAATTACAATGTCATCAGCATACCTCAAAGTTTTTATTTCTTCTCCATGAACTTTAATACTTACTTCGAATTTTTCTTTTGTTTCCTTTACTGCTTGCTCAATATACAGATTGAATAACATCAGGGAGAGGCTTCAACCCTGTCTCACTTCCTTCCCAACCACTGCTCCCCTTTCATGTCCCTTGACTCTTGTAACTGCCATCCTGTTTCTGTACAAATTGTAAATAACCTTTCGCTCCCTGTATTTTACCCCTGCCACCTTCAGAATTTGAAAGAGAGTATTCCAGTCAACATTGTCAAAAGCTTTCTTTAAGCCTACAAATGCTAGAAATGTACGTTTGACTTTCCTTAACTTATCTTCTAAGATAAGTTGTAGGGTCAGTATTGCCTCACATGTTCCAATATTTCTACAGAATCCAAACTGATCTTCCCCGAGGTCAGCTTCTACCAGTTTATCCATTCGTCTATAAAGAATTCGCATTAGTATATTTTATTAAACTGATAGTTCGGTAATTTTCACATCTGTCAACACCTGCCTTCTTTGGGATTGGAATTATAATATTCTTCTTGAAGTCTGAGGGTATTTCACCTGTCTCATACATCTTGCTCACCAGATGGTAGAGTTTTCTCATTATTGGCTCTCCCAAGGCCGTCAGTAGTTCTAATGGAATGTTGTCTACTCCCAGGGCCTTGTTTCGACTCAGGCCTTTCAGTGCTCTGTCAAACTCTTCACGCAGTATTGTATCTCCCATTTCATCTTCATCTACATCCTTTTCCATTTCCAAAATATTGTCCTCAAGTACATCGCCCTTGTATACACCCTCTATATACTCCTTCCACCTTTCTGCTTTCCCTTCTTTGCTTAGACTTGGGTTTCCATCTGAGCTCTTGATATTCATACAAGTGGGTCTCTTATCTCCATAGGTCTCTTTAATTTTCCTGTAGGCAGTATCTATCTTACCCCTAGTGAGACAAGGCTCTACATCCTTACATTTGTCCTCTAGCCATCCCTGCTTAGCCATTTTGCACTTCCTGTCAATCTCATTTTTGAGACATTTGGATTCCTTTTTGTCTACTTCATTTACTGCATTTTTATATTTTCTCCTTTCATCAATTAAATTCAATATTTCTTCTGTTTCCCAAGGATTTCTACTAGCCCTCGTCTTTATATCTACTTGATCGTGTGCTGCCTTCACTACTTCATCCCTCAGAGCTACCCATTCTTCTTCTACTGTATTTCTTTCCCCCAATTCCTGTCAATTGTTCCCTTATGCTCTCCCTGAAACTCCCTACAACCTCTGGTTTAGTGAGTTTATCAAGGTCCCATCTCCTTAATTTCCCACCTTTTTGCAATTTCTTCAATTTTAATCTACAGTTCATAACCAATAGATTGTCGTCAGAGTCCACATATGCCCCTGGCAATGTCTTACAATTTAAAACCTGGTTCCTAAATCTCTGTCTTACCATTATATAGCCTATCTGATACCTTTTAGTATCTCCAGGGTTCTTCCATGTATACAACCTTCTTTCATGATTCTTGAAACAAGTGTTAGCTATCATTAATGTATGCTCTGTGCAAAATTCTACCAGACGGCTTCCTCTTTCATTTCTTACCCCCAATCCATATTCACCTACTAAGTTTCCTTCTCTCTCTTTTCCTACTCTCGAATTCCAGTCACCCATGACTATTAAATTTTCCTCTCCCTTCACTACCTGAATAATTTCTTTTATCTCATCATACATCTCATCAATTTCTTCATCATCTGCAGAGCTAGTTGGCATATAAACTTGTACTACTGTAGTAGGCGTGGGCTTCGTGTCTATTTTGGCCACAATAATGCGTTCACTATGCTGTTTGTAGTAGCTTACCCATGTTTCTAATTTTTTATTCATTGTTAAACCTACCCCTGAATTACCCCTATTTGATTTTGTATTTATAACCCTATATTCACCTGGCCAAAAGTCTTGTTCCTCCTGCCACCAAACTTCACCAATTCCCACTATATCTAACTTTAACCTATCCATTTCCCTTTTTAAATTTTCTAACCTACCTGCCCGATTAAGGTATCTGACACTCCATGCTCCGATCCGTTGAACGCCAGTTTTCTTTCTCCTGATAACGATGTCCTCCTGAGTAGTCCCCGCCCGGAGATCCAAATGGAGGACTATTTTACCTCCGGAATATCATCATTTAACCATACAGTAAAGGCGCATGCCCTCGGGAAAAATTACGGCTGTAGTTTCCCCTTGCTTTCAGCCGTTCACCGTACCAGCACAGCAAGGCCGTTTTGGTTAGTGTTACAAGGCCAGATCAGTCAATCATCCAGACTGTTGCCCCTGCAACTACTGAAAAGGCTGCTGCCCATCTTCAGGAACCATTTGTTTGTCTGGCCACTCAACAGATACCCATCCGTTGTGGTAGCACCTATGGTACGGCCACCTGTATCGCTGGGGCACGCAAGCCTCCCCACCAACGGCAAGGTCCATGGTTCATGGTCTGATAAATGGTATAATTCTTACTACATATAGATTTAGTGTCATGGAGAATTGTTTGTGATTCACATGAGCTAAAAATGTTCATGTAGAGACTCACTGCTCCTTTCCAATATTTACACACATGCATAAAAAAACTAGGTTCTTGTACCAGTCCCATTTACTGTATTTTGTATGAAAGGAAAATTTAGTCAAGAAAATTAATAAATTATGATACAACGGTGCTGGGTAGTACTTATCTTCTGGAGGCAAAGTGTATAATTCTGCCAGTAGACTCAAATAAAAGTAACAGAGAGACACAACTCCACTTTCAGAACTAATAGCTTCCATACTGCAAAGGAAACAGGGATAGGTTGGGGAAGGTTAAAAAGGAGGGGCAAGTCACTCAGATTGCGGGATGAGAGAGACCTAACTGTAGTAGGGACAGGGGTAGATGAAGATGAAGGCAGAAGCATCAGAGACCGTAAATCAGAGGTGGTACTTAATAACCTGACAGCTTCTGTCCAAAGGAGGAGGGGTAATATGTTAATGCAAATTATGTCCATGAAGTTGCCAAGATATTGTAGTGCAAGTTCTCATCACTAGATTTCAAGGAAACTGCCATCAGGATAGAGAATCCAAATAGCCCATGTGATGTAGCAAACACTCAGGTTCCTTCAGTTGTGTTGTAGAGCATGCTGAGGAACCAATGCTGGGTGTTCCCAGAAGTGGGTGGACAGTTCTTCTATGCCCATTTTGTGCAAGAAATAATTATAATGAGCAGTAAATAAAATAATGGAAAGCAGCCACTCACCTACAGTGGATCAATGCATGGAGCACAGAAACATGTAACAGAAAAAAATCATTCACACTAGCTTTAGGGCAGTAGCTGTTCTTCTAGCTTTAGTACACACTCTCAACCACACAACCACACACAGACCCACATGCACCCACACATCCAGTTTGCATTTGGGTTTCTGTGTGGTTGTGTATGTGAATTTGTGTACATTTTGCTAGAAAGAGCTAGTGCTCAAAAACTAGTGAGAATACCATTTTTTGTTATGTCTTTCTGTCCTCCATGCATCAATCTGCTATAGTTGAGTGGTTGTCTTTCCCTTATTTTATGCACTGCACCAGTCAGGAATTTCAGATATTGATATTCATTGTGAGTAATGTTAAGCAAAGGCTTTAATAATATTAGAACTTGTCTTAAAGATCAGATGTTTTACAATTGCTGTCTAGACTTTATTTCTTTACTTTCTGAGTGATGACAGTATGTTATTCTTGATTAAAACTGAAGTTATCAAAAGTTGTCACCAAAGGCCTTTGTGGTGTAAGTGGTGTTAGCAAATACCAAAGTTAAACTATAAACAGGGCTGATTTGTCTTGTTTAAAGACCTAGAAATACTCATGGGAGTATCTTCCCCTCTCCTTTCTTAAATTTTTCAAGCTGTTATCGACCTAACAATTTATTTCATTCCATATAAATAACACAAACAATTCTAGTTCAGTAAACCTCATGGTTTATGTTTGTGTGAGAGATTAATCAAAGCAGCTATTTGCAGTGCTTTGCTTTTTGTGAAATACTGTTTTACTAGGGAAAAAACAAATTCATGAAATTTTTGTCAGTGCAAGTTATGTTTAAAAATACAGCCACTTAATTTTTTTAAAAATTATTATTATTAATGAAAGATCACCACTGACGATCCAGTTAATATTTGTGGTACAGCTTCTGAAGTGCTATATCAAGCTTTGATATACTTATAATATAGAGTTTTTTGTAGCTTATATTCATTATTATGTTATCCAGTGTTGATTTTTCTAGCCACCAGCATGTCTGTTGATGACATTATATCAGAACATTTTTGTAACTGTTAAATATGGTTGCTTTTGTTATTTTATGTAGAAGCTTGCATGTGCCTTCAAAGTTATCATATAAAAAAGTCTTGAGATACTAATCAAATACTAATTTGAATCAGAGAGTTCTCCAAATTTCACTTAGATTTATTTTCATTATTCAGAATTTGCTATCAACTATTTAGCAGTTTGAAAATTTTATTGTTTTTAGAAAGCTGCTTTTCAAATATGAAGTATCTCAGGGAGGAACAAGAAAAGGAAGGGAAAAGCTTCTTAATAACCTACTGTTTAGGATGTATATTACAAATAACTGTATAATGAAGGCATTGCAACTTTACATTATACTTATCACCTCTGAAAGTAATGCAGAAATTTAGAGGCCAGTCAAATATTGTGCATCTGTTAGGTTTTATGTATGAGTAGATTAACATATACTTTGACTATAAACACTGTTTTAGTTTAATTGTATTACTTAATTTTTTTATTAGTTGCTTACACAGTATGAAACAATCTTTACCATACATGAGAACAGTAAGTATTGTCCAGTTCATTCTCTGAGTTCTTTATAATTTGCAGACTTTCTGTTATGTGCTGTAATTTTCTTTTTAATATGGACCAAAGTGGTGCACCAAAATTTGAGATAAATGAACTTATTTGGGTCAGAATCAGTGAGACAAATTGGTACCATATTATGATAAGTATATTGTTAATAACTGCAGTTTCTTTCCTCTTTCCGTATGGACATACTTTTTGCATGAGCCTTGTATACAAGCAACTTCCATTACATCTTTTAACACTGTGTTTAAATGGTTCTGAGCATGGAAGATACAATATTTGGGTAGAACTTTTGTATACAAATATTTCTGTTCAGTTGTAGCTTTTGTCCAGTGCTATGATAGAGACAGTCTGGTCTCTGCTGCACACAATTTTGCATTATTATATTCAGTACTATCTCACTGGTTACAGAGAGTTGATTATTTTCACCCCAGTTCTTTGTACCTCTGTAGGTACCAGAAGGTGACTGTAGGAAATATATTTATTTAACAGTATTGTGACAATGAGGAAGAAAAATAAAGGGAAAAAACCCAGCAAGACAGGAGCAGCACACACAAAAATTATAAACTCAACAATTCATGTACACACAAAACTAGGTGATATATAAGTACACCAAAAGTTTAGATACTTGATAGATTTTGAACTATTATTCTTTTTCTTTTCTCCAGAACCACACCACCTACTCCCAAAACTCTTTCACCTGCTTCTTTTCAGCTCAGTTGTGAGCCTTCCCAAATGTTGTTTTTCACTTCTTGTTATGTACCACAAAATAATCTGTTCATTTGAAAACCACTAACAATACCTAAATTTTGCAACAGCTGTAGCTCTTTCCTTATCATAAAGCATTTCCCATAAGGACTGGGCACCTCTGAACAACATATCACTTGCCCACTGCAGATGCGATGGCCATGGATACAGAAAGGACTTCTTGGTGTGGAATGAGTGTCAGCTGTCGAAGTTGAGGTATTGCTGGTGCTTGGTAGGTTTGATAATGATAGATGTAGCCATCTTTGAGATGGAGATCAACACTGAAGAAGGTGGCTTGTTGGATTGACTTGGACCAGGTGAGGTGAATGGAGGAGGAAGTATTGAGGTTCTGGAGGAATGTGGGTAGGGTGTCCTCACCCTCCATCCAGAGTATGAAGTTGTGATCTATGAATCTGAACCATATGAGGGGTTTTGGCTTCTGGGTGTTTAGGAAGAATTCCTCTAGATGTCCTATGAAAAATTTGGCATAAGATAGTGCCCACAGCTGTATTCCAAACTTGTCTGTAGGAGATGCTTTCAAAGGAGTAGTAATTGTGGGTGAGGATATAGTTGTTCATGGTGGCTAGAAAGGAGGTTGTTGGTTTGGAATCCATTGGGCATTGGAAAAGGTAGTGTTCAATAGCAGTAAGGCCATGGGCATTAGGGATGTTAGTGTAAATGGTGATGGCATCAATAGTGATGTAGTAAAGGAACAGGGACTGTGGAGTGTCAGTGGAGGAAATGGTTGGTGTCTTTTATAGTGGAGGGTAACTTGCGGGTAGTGGGCTGAAGGACTTGGTCTATAAGAGAAAAGGTTTTGTCAGTGAGGGCACAGTACCTGGCCACAGTGGAGCATCCTGGGTGATTGGGTTTATGGACTTAATGAAGCATGTAGAAAGTAGGAGTGTAGGGAGTGATAGGTGTGAAGAAAGAGATGGACTCCAGGGAGAGGTTCTGGGATAGGCCTAAGGATTTGAGGAGCGACTGGAGATCCTGCTGGATATCTGGAACTGGGTCACTGTGGCAGGATTTATACGTGGATGAATCTGACAGCTGGCAGAGTCGCTCTGTCAGGTAATCCTTGCAGTTCAAGACAACTGTGGTAGAGCCTTCATCAGCAGATAGGTTTATAAGGTTGGAATCAGTTTTTAGATGGTGTTTGCAGTTCTTTCTGTAGATGTAAGGTTAGTTTCCATGTTGAGGGATTTGGGGAATGATGTTGAGGCAAGGTTCAAGGTTAACAGGGTGTGATTTCGGGGGCAGTGGAGGTGGGTTATGGTAGGTGCCCATCTGCAACACAACACCACTGCTGTGTGGTGGATAGCAACTACCCTATTCATAATATTTTCTTCTGACATCTTTATTTCAATAGGCTCCACAGTTATGTTGCCCAAGAAAGGTATTGCTGGTGCTTGGTAGGTTTGCAAGGTCTTTGCACCAAGGTACTGGGGTCATCGTATTTTGTTTCATGGTTATATTTGAGGCAGTGCTTGGTGAAGGTCAATTCTACCTGCAGGTAAGTGGTGAGTGTCTTCTATGACTGCTGTGCAATTGTTCATCAACATGAAGCACTTCTATACACAAAGTAATTCATGCATCAAAATTGGAGATTATGGCTGAATGCACCTCAAGAGCACAGCCTAATTTGCAACCATCAGCTTTGCACCTACTGCAAAGTAATGTGTATCCTTACATCGTGTTAACCAATGGTTATTGAAGAAGAGTGTTGACTGTGTGGCCTCGATACAACTTAGGATATTTCCCCCTAATTTTTTTCTAACTCTTGATTTGCAAACAGAAATGCACTGATGTGCCTGAACAAACTTATCATTGTCATAGCTACATGAAGTGTTTTAAATCATCCTAGGCCATTATGAAGTAGATAAAGATAACCTGGGTGTAGTATATAATCTAGCATTGGGAGACATGTTGGCTTCCTGCCTATGTCTAAATGGGGAGTACTTTGACAGACAAGTTAATCCAGTTACACAAGCTATTTTATCAATATGAAATTTATTCTCTCTGTACTGCCTCATCTGCATAATTTTCATATGTAGGGGGGAAAGCCATGATCTCCTAAAAGCTTGCAGTTCTTCAGTGATCAACAAGAATATACTCCATTGCTCTGTTTTGTGCCAATGGACGTCACAGACAGATTATTTGAATGTTTTATTAACATACCATAACTCTGGATCCCTTTAATGTGGGGTTTGGGACAAGGCTTTGTGTTCTGTTATTACGTTTCTCTGGAAAAAAAAAAAACTGCCTTAATTTTTGCATTACTTTCAAAGATGGTTCAATGAAGATGCCTTCATTTGTCTCATTGTAGTATTTATTTATGACAAAATTAATTGCTACTTGCAAGACAGCTATATTTAATTTACCCAAGCTCTTTACTTGATGAACATTAACCAAAAAAATTAATCACTACTCACAGTTCTATCAGTATACAGTTAGGTTATTGACTTTTGATGCTCTAGTATTTGCTTTCTTTCAAAATTTTCAACTTGAGCTGAAGGCCATTCTTATTTGTTGTGAATAATTTTTATTTCCAGCCATGGTTTACTCTGTAGTTAGTGGTCATACAAGTGATCTTGAAATATTCTGCATTAGGAAGCAGACAGCATGGTGATGAATTGAAAATACTTTTTTTTTTAATTTCTAGAAATTACAACATGTATGCTGACTAATTTTTGTAGAATAGATACTAGTCAGCAAGTGACTTCTTTCCAATTCTGAAGTAATATATTATAAGACATCTTGTAAATTCTATAAGTAGTGACAACAATTACTTCCCTCAGTAAATTGCTCTGAATAATCTGGTTTTATTGTTGTGGCAGTTAACTTGCTGTGCCTGTTAGAATCAATTGTACAGTTGTGCAGTTTAAATTGCATTTCATGTTGTCATTCACATTGCAGTAAAGAAATTTTCAGGCATTATTTATGTTCTGAATGCTGCAAACATAGTGTCCCATTTTTTGCTGTTTTTGCCTGTATTGTGATTGCTCTGTGAATTGCTCTGTGCCCATTGATTGTACAGGAATAAATTTGTTCGTATTAGACTTACAATTACAATTTTTTTTGCAGTGATAGTGTTCCAAGTGGCAGTTTTAAGTCTGCAAACCTTAGAGATTACTAGAAATAAATGTTAATTCAGAAGTTTGATAGAGAATAGATATTTGATTAACATAGTTTGTTGTTCTATTGTTCAAATAATGGAATGCCTTATTAGTCCAGATATTTCGAACCCATGAATGAAGCAAAAGTTTTTAATGATAAAAGAATGTGTATTCTATTATTATATTCCTGCAATCCAGTATTATTTCATTTGTCCAAATTCTATGCTCGTTGCAATCTGTTAATATTGTATGCTTCAGAATTTTACATATTTGTTGATTATTCCACACCATCTTTAAACAATTAGAATACTGTGAATGACAAGATCTTGAAACTCTTTCTAAAATTAAAATAAAGTTGTTAATGTGCAATAAAATGTCCTAAAAACTTTTTGAACTAATTGAAGCTGTATGTTAATTTGTTTTAAGGTAGAATCCGCCTTGAGCAAACAATTTTTTTTTCTTTTCTACCTTGACATGTTTTTCTGAAGTTACAGTGTCAGTGGTGTTGTTATTATTATTATTACTATTATTTTAAATTTTTTCTTGTTGACACATGCTGTGGCTTTTGTGGCTTTCTGTATTTTCCATTATAGCTATTTTTCTTTCACAGTTTGTCATTTTTTCAGGTTTCCCCATTATCTTCACTGTGAATCTGCACTTTCAGACTTGCACTGTTCGTAGAAAAGAAGAAAACAAATGTGTGTGCTCAAGGTGGAACCTATCCAAAAACAAATTAATTTGTAAGCCAACAGAGACACAAGAAGGAGCTCCACACCCATGATAACTAAAACTATTATGATTCATAAATTTTGTGGCAGTAATATTTTTATAGATGTATCCTGGGAAGAGTTTGGGAATAGTAAGAAAACAAGTTATGCAAAGCAGATATTTGTATTGTGATGCATTATTTGAATGAAGACATGCCAGTTTACACAGGAATCCATAGTATTATGGAATATAATTCTGTTTCTCCTCATCTGTGATGTCTCAAAGTCCACAAGCTTTTGGATCAGTTCCTTTCACCCACTATCAAGTATTGTACGCTGATTGCATTTGTTGGCACAAGCCTGATGTGCTTGTACTACTAGTTTGCTGCCATGAAGACACAGTAGGTTCCTGGCTGTCATAATTCTATATGATGTGCGTGAGCTTACATTTTCAGCTAGAAATGTACAAAAATATTCATGTATCAAAGACTTTATATGCTTCTGCCTGTATTGACACATCTATCTATGATTAAAAATGTCAAATTTATGATGATGCTATGTCAGAATACATTTGTCCATGGGACCACAAGGATTTTTTTCTTCATCTCAACAGATATTTCACATTAACGTACTTTCATGCCCATTTTCTGAGGAGCGAACTACGGATGAAGACATCATAATACATTCATCTTATATTATTCGTGAAGTTATTTTATGATGTCCTGTGCCAGCCTCATGCAACAGTGTCTATATTCACATGGTAATTTGCAAAGACCATATGTTTTGAATCCTGTATCATTTTAACCAGCACTGAGAGAGTTGGCACATTTTTTTGTATGGTTGCCTGAAGACAAGTATAATATGCTGTCTCTTGAAAAATGTGCTGCGTTTACTCAAAACTAAAACTTCATATGGAAGAAAAGTGAACTTCATGTCTTTCTTCTCATCATTGCTGTATGTGAATGCATGTCCTGAAAGTCCTAAAACTTGTTTTACCCATTACTTATGAAAACTTTATGTAGATTCTTGGTATAGCATTACACAGAAAATCAGATGAGAGTCTTTATCATCTTATCATGTATAAAAAATCTATTTATGGGGGACCACATCTGTTACCCATAATCAGCTGTCACTGATGTACAGTTCAGAGAACTTAACATAACAAGTTAGATTGTTATTTGAACTACCTACAACAAATACAAAGATGTAATGGAAACCAAGGCATGGCAATTAAATAATGAGACTGCGCACCTCCTTTCCCACGGCCACATGGTGGGAGGTTGGTATTGGAATGCAGCACCTTCAAGAACAGCCAACATTAGTTTCGTCTTCCTTTATACTTTAGTTTACTTTTGGGTCTTGATTGTAGAGAGATACTAGCGCCATGAGAATGATGAACGAAAAATCGAGCAGCATATTAATCTCAAATTCCTCATATGCTTTAAAAAAAGTCATCAGTGGTATGTTTTCATTTGTTAAATGAGGTGTCTGGTGATAATTTTATATAATATGTGTTAGGTTTTGAATGGCATAAATGATTTTCGGGAGATCAGGAAGAGATTGAAGATGATGAATGTCCCGACCACTCTGTGAGTTCAAGAACTAAAGCAAATATTCAGAAAATTTGTGAAATTGAGTAGAATGATCTATGTTTGAGCATTTGAATTAATGAAGACATGAACATAAAAAAAGTGACAGTAAGAAAAATTTACACAAAACTGGATCCGAAAATTCTGTGCCATATCTGTGACACAGGTTGTAGGAGACAAGCGCATCCTGTGTCCAAACATCCTCCATATTCAACAGATCTGGCTCTGAATGACTTTTATCTGTTCCCAGAAGTGAAAAATGCCCTGAAGGGAATACATTTTCAGTCTGTTGAAGAGGTAAAAGTAAAATGGCAAAGTTGTTAAACAGAGTGAGGATGGATGACATACAGTGTTGGTCTGAACAATGTAAGATATATGCAACAGTGTGTTGTTAGGGGAGGTGAGTATGCTGAGGGGATAGAAGTTAGTTGTAACTTTGTTTGCAGTAAATCTACTTGTCTCATTATTTAATTGCCGCACCTTATATATCCCAGAGAAATGATGAATCTCCACTCACTTTCATAAGTGTATGAGAATTCTGTAATGAGCAAAAACTCTGTACTGCATATTTCAGAGGAAGGCTGCTGCTGTTTAAGGGTTAATTTGATCAAACATGTAAGAACATCAATTTCTTATTCACTCTCCAGGAAGCAAACAGTATACCCCATTTGCCTATGTCTAGAGTAAGTCATATGGGCAAATGTGATTTCGTTTTCTGAATGTTTGCGTAGCATGCATCTGGTATGGGACTTGAGTGCCAGCCAGTTATTTACATAGTTGAATGTGGAAAATTTCCTAAAAATGAATCTAGTATAGCCGGCTCACCACCCTTATTGAAATCTTCTAAGTGGATTCAATTTGGGGTTGAGCTCACTGTAATTGTCCCAGAACAAGCATGTTAATATGCTCAACTGTCTGAGCAGGTTTAATGGTATTCCCTCTTGCCCCACTTATAAATGCTTGTGGTAGCCATAAACTTAATAATATAATAGGAAATGCAAGTGTGGTAGGATGGTGCTAACGGCTGAACTTGACAATACCTGTAGCGAACTCAGTCAGAATTTTGTGCATACTTAATGTCCTGATATAGTTATAAACCAGAACAACATTAGCTGTTTCATAGTTTCAAGATTTAGTACTTATGAATTGAAAATCAAAATAAGAGGAAAGAAACTGAATCTTACAGAGATGAGAAGTAATCAAATTGAAATTAATTTGAAATTAAAGTAAATTTTATAGAACTAAAGATGACTGGAGGTACTTTTCCCTGTTATTCCACTGTAAACAGATATTCATGTCCGTATTTTTATGACCCCTCAATTTCTTCTTCTTAATCTCAGCGCATTCTCCTATACCTTACCCATTCCATCCTCTTTCTCACAATTTTTGAACATATACTACATACCTGTTCACATTTTTTTATATTATTACATATTTGTGCACATTTTTAGATATCTCTACTTATTTTTGTGTCTTTTCCAGTTATCCGGCTCCCTCATAACCACCTAACACCTTTGTTTCACACTCCCTACACCATTTCCTGTCTCCCCAACACCATTCCTGCCACGATGGATCCCTGCTCATCTTTCTATGCCAGTTCAGAAAAGTTTCCTTTATCTGGCTAAAACCCAGACCACATTCTTTTCCTTAAATGCTAGCTAAACCATGGAATCTCACCCAAAGACCTAAGTTCTAAAATTCCTTCCTCTGGAGTCCCCCTCCTTTCACAATGACTTCCACCTTTTCAGATTTCACTAGTCCCTGTCCCTCACAAACCTGTTTCAGCAAAAACACATCTCCAGGGCTCAGGCATCCAAGAGCCTCCTCTGTTCCCTCTGTAAGATACTGCTGTTGTGCAATTCTCACTTTGTACATCATATCTCTGAAATCAAATCCCTTGCACACCATGATGTAGAAGAGCATTCCAGGTACCACCTCCATAAGTTGTCCAATCTGCTGACTTCCTACTGCCACCTTGAAGCACCACTAACCAACACCTATCCTACCCAGAGTGTTCCTCCTTGTCAACCCCTCGCAGCACCCATACCCTGCCTAGCTGACCTTTCCAACTTGCTACTTCCCTTCCAACACTCCACTAAATCCAGAGCCAAAACAATTCCAGAATTCTGTCATTGATGTTCACACCAAAACCCAAGGCCTCACCTTCTGCCATACATCCAAATTTAACCATGTTGATCATGTCAAAAATCTAATCTGGTTCTCCTGATCCCGCAATGGGAACACTTCTTTGCCACAAATCCCTGCAACCAAAGCCAACCTAATCCCAACATTGATCCCTGCCTCTACCAGTTCACACCATCATCCTATCCTGACCCTCCCCTCCTCCCATCTAATCTCCCCCAGTAATTTCTTACCTCCAACTTGAGATCATCATCCTACCCCAGGTCTGTTCCTAAGAACACTGACCTTTCAGCAGAAGAAAGGACAGCCATACACACCCTCAAAAGAGATCCTGACCTTATCATCCTACCAGCAGACAAAGTTTCCACCACCATCATTATGAATTGCAGTGACTACCTGGCAGGAAGTATCTGCCAATTGTCTGACACCTCCACCTATAAACTGTTCCAGAGCGATCCATCCCAGAAGTCCAACATAATCTCCAGTACCTGCTTAAAACCTTAGGCCTTTATCAGAACCTTTCCACTGAATCCATTTCCCCCCTCACTCCTATGACACCCCACCTTCTACATGCTCCAAAACCCCACAAACCCACTTCCCTCGATACACTATTGTAACTGGTTGTTGTGCTCCCACTGAAAAAATTGTGCCCTTCATTTACTAACACCTCCAACTTGTTACCTGAAATCTTGTCTTCCACATCAAAGATACTAACCACTTCCTTCGCCAACACTCCACCATCCTCCCCCCTTTACTACCTGGATCCCTGCTTGTTACTGTTGACACCACTTCTCTATACACCAACATCCCTCATGCTCATAGTCTTAGTGCCATTGAACACTATCTTTCCCAAAGTCCTTCAGAATCCAAACCTACTACCTCATTCTCCATACCACTTTTATTATAATTCACAACTACTTCTCCTTTTAAGGGAAGGCATACAAACAAATGTGCACCACAGCCATGGGCACCAGCTTTTCACTCTCTGATGCCAGAAAGTGTGGTTCATTTGTAACCAAAATGGATTATAGAACACTAGTGGAACCCATTGTTGAGTAATGTTCAAGTGTTTGGGATTAAAGGAAGACATTGAAGCATTTCAGAGAGGAGCTGCTAGATTTGTTACCAGTAGGTTCAAGCAACACACAGGTATTATGGAGATGTTTCAGTATCTGAAATTGGAATCACAGGAGGGAAACTGACATTCTTTTTGAGGACCACTATTGAGAAAATTTAGGGAACTGGCATTTGAGGAAGGTTGTAGAATGATTATATTGCTGTGAACGTACATTTCATCTAAGGATCAACGAGATTTGATTAGAGAGATCAGAGCTCATACAGAGGCATATAGACGGTTATTTTTCTGATGCTGAATTAGTGAGTGGAACAGAAAAGGAAATGACTAGTAATGATACAGGGTACCATCTGCCATGTACCATATAGTGGCTTGTATGTAGATGTAGATTTAGATCTGAACTCAAGGGTAGGTCTTTCCTTCACAATCTCAACACCTTCTTTCCCATCCATTTCACTTGGTTTTTGTCAACCCAGTGTGCCACCTGCTGGAAATTAGGGTACTCCTTTCTGATGGCTCTGTCTGCACATCTGTCCACATCAAATTCACCAACCACCAACAGTGCCTGCATTTCAGCAGCTGCCATCCCTTCCAAACCAAAAAAAATCCCTCCCCTACCCACCTGGGAAGGCATATCTGCAGTGACAGAGCTCCCTTGTCTAGTATGCTGAAGGTCTCACTAAGACCTTCACAGAAATACACTATCCTAACTGCAAACAGGTTTCCCATTCCATATCTCCAAACACACCCAATCCTCCCACATTCCTCAGGAACTATCTACATAGGAGTACCCCATTCGTTATCTAGTATCACCCATGGCTGTTACAACTAACCACATGCTTCATCAGGGTTTGATTATCTGTTGGCCGTCCGAAGTGGCCGTGCACTTCTAGGCACTACAGTCTGGAGCCGAGCGACCACTACGGTCACAGGTTCGAATCCTGCTTTGGGCATGGGTGTGTGTGATGTCCTTAGGTTAGTTAGGTTTAATTAGTTCTAAGTTCTAGGCAACTGATGACCTCAGAAGTTAAGTCGCATAGTGCTCAGAGCCATTTGAACCATTTGATTATCTGTCATCATACACTGAACTTACAGACATCCTACTCAAGATCCTTACCATCCCTCCTAAAGTGGTGTTTTGTCGCTAACCCAACCTCCAAAACATCCTAGTCCCTCCTTATGCCACTCCCAATCCCAAATCCTTGCCACAGAGGCCATATCCCTGTGGAAGACCCTGTTGCAAGACCTGCCCAATTCACCTCAACATGTAGCTGTACACAAATTTCTTGATTTCAAAGTCTTCTTCACAGCCCTTGCCATCTGGATCCTCCCCTCCACCTCCAACTTTTCTGAACTGTTCAGATGCGAGTTTTTGTTACAACACATTCTCCTATCCCAAAATGATCCCAGCCTCTAGCTACAGTAACCTAGTGTCCCAACACCCCCCACCCAACTTTTCCCCTAGTTACTCTCATAACATTACAATTTGTCTCTCATCATTCTTATTGTGTGTTGCTCTCTGCCGACACATTTACCAGTCTTTCCCCATCTCTCCTCCTCTCCTGTCCACTTCCTGTTACCCTCATCCCCCATCCTCTCCCTCCATCATAGCCTCCCGTCGCTGTGCCCTGTCCTGCTACATCTAGGCCCTGCAAGCTCCACCAGCACTGCTGATTCTTCTTCCCCCACCCGTACCCCTCTATTCCTCCCTCTTATTTCCCCCTTTCCAAATTGTTGCTCCCATTTACCATGTTTGTGTTGCAATCTGGCTGGAGATAGTGGTCATGTATGTGTGTGAGGTGTGCTTGTTTGTCTGAATGTGCATGTGTTTCTGTGTTCTGAAGAAGGTTTTGGCTGAGAGCTTATATGGAGTAGTCTTTTCTTCATGCCTGTCTGCAACTCAACTTGTTATCTTTTTGGTAAATAGCAATCTATTGTTTGCATAATATTGTTGATATTCTAACCTGTATTTTTCATTGTTTTATTTTCTCTTTTATTTTCTATTGATGTACCGTCACTCATGAGGCATGCAATTTCAGAGATTGCATGTCCATACAGTTCACAGGCTCACTCGCATAGGCCACTTGCGTTGGCCCCATGACGTGCTCTGGTGAGCCACCAAAGAAATAGTATTATTTAAGTGATTGTTTGTTCTTGCTATAACCCCTTGGAAACACACGTGTCATGAGTGAAGGTACATCAGTTATGACAACCATCCAAAATCAACACAGCAAATAGATGCTGTGTTCTTGAGGATACTAATTCCGATAACAGTCTAGACATCATGGCTCATACATCCCACAATTTTTAACTGATGTGTGTGCATTTTTTGTTGAATGACACTTCCCAAGATGATTTCTGAGCTTTTTTCTAGTGGTAATGGCTACAGTTTTTCACAGGATAGTTAGCTTCTATTACCAGTTCATCATTTTTTTTTTTTTTACATTAATAAATACTTTTGGAGAAAAATGAAATGTCAGTAAGTTGATAATGTCTTATTTATCCTGTAAAAGTTAAAGTAATGTAATTTGAAAGCATTTATGATTACCATACTGCTGAAAACTTATCTGGAGTAATTTCAGTAAATTGCTGAAACTCTGATAATGAATGTCTGGAATGAAATTCAGAGCTTATTTTATCTTACACATATTATAATTTTTGCATAACAAATATTTATACGAGCCTATATCCATGAAAAGTTATTACAACAGTGTTGAGATAGTGCTGAACTAGTTTATTTCTGATTGTGCTACATCTGGAGTAGTACTTCCAGTAGCCAATAGTAACAATGTTTGACTGGAACAGAACACAATCACTGTCATTTTTAGCATTTTGGAATTAATTCGCTAACTGCAGATCCGTGACACCAGCTGTATTAGATACAGATTTATTGTCCAATAGTGACAAATGAACATTTCATCCAGACTAGGACTCAAACCCGGATTTCCTGCTTATCACAAGTGGTCACCATAACCACTTCGGCTCTCCTTCATGTCCCCCATACTGACCCAAACCTCCATATGTACCCTGTCTACATTCTTATATTGTAAAAAAAGTCCACTAAGTTCATTGCATGCTCACAACAGGGAGAATCAGACAACAAGGTGAATCAAGACAAATGTTGTTGATGTCACGTGCCCTCCTAGGCTTGTAGTACAACTGAAAGAACAGATGTGTTGAGGATCCATAGTTATTTGAGAGACTTTGAAATTAATTCCCTGGCTGTTAATTCCATGACATCAGCTGTATTAGGTGTGGGTTTACTATCCAATAGTGACATATGAAAATTTATGGCAGACTGAGACTCAAAACCGGATTTCCTGCTTATCACAAGTGGTTGCCTGAACTACTTTGCCTACCCATTCACACTCCTCAGACCGACCTAAACGTCCAAATGTCACACTGTCTACATCCTGATGTCATAGCCAAAGTAGTTCAGGCAACAACTTGCAGTAAGTGGAAAATCCATGTTCAAATACCACTCTGGCACAAATTTTCGTATGTCACTATTGAGTGTTAAATCTGTACCTAATAGAGTTTATAAATTACCTTTCATGTTGGTTAACTGACAATAATAAAAAAAATGTGCATTTTGCATTTTAGTAAATCTTTGCATTTTAACAAAATATAAGTAGCTTGTTCAAAAGTAGTTATTTGAATGCAAGCATAATACTTGTTACAATTTTCATCACATTTTACTTGTTACATTCACATAGTTATTAAAATTAGATTTGTATTTTTAATAAATGACATAACTTCACAGAACAGAGACAAAATAAGACTTAACCAAGCAGAGCCATAGCCATGATAGCAATGTAACACAGAGTGCTTCACATGGTATCAATTTTCAACCATAGATCTCATGCGCCAGAAGTAATTTTCAAAAAAATTACATTATCTATATTTTGATATCAGTTTTGAACTCTAGTAAAATTGAGGTTCATGAATGATGGATTAACATTAATAATTATATTCATCCAGTGTTGTTTAACTTGAATGTAAAAATGCCTGGATGAATAGATTTTTAGACTGCACATGCTTTTGTATAAAAAGCATACTGAACATTTTAATAACTACCCATTCGGATAAAGAATATTACGAAAAGGGTGGATTGTTACTCACTATGAAGATGACATAGTGTGACTCAATATATTGCAAACAGGTACAACAAAAAGACTGTTTCATATTTAGCTTTCAATCAAAGCCTTCATCAGAAAAGGAAAGGAAACAAAGAAAAACAACACACACACATTCACACAAGTGAGCAAACATCACACATACATGACTGCTCTCTCCAACCACTGTGTGCATGAGGTGTGCTTCCATGTGTGAGTGTGTGTGTGTGTGTGTGTGTGTGTGTGTGTGTGTGTGTGTGTTTCTTTTTCTTCTCTGAAGAAGGCACTGGCCGAAAACTAAGTGTGCAACAGTTTTCTCCTTGTGCCTGTCTACAACTCAGTGTGACATGTTTATGATGAGCAGCAAGCTATCCTTCCCTTAATATTATTGATACTCTAAACTGGGATTTCCATTGTTCAGCAGGATAAATAAATAGAAGTAGTGGGGAAAAATCATCGCCAGCAAAAGCCAAAAATTATGCAAGTGTCGACCAAAGGTGGTATCAGGCAATTTAATAACAGTTGGACTGACATTGTTAGTGTCAGTTTGGAAGAGAAAATATTACCCCTGGGTTGTTACAAGCTGATGCAAGGAATTCACAGACAGTGAATTAGTTTTAAGGTATTTCATATATCTGTGGATTGTCAACAGTGTCTGTTCTTTCAGATTTGTGTGTAAGTATTTTTAACATTATTCACTGATGATGTAAACACAAAAAGCAACATTCCAAGAAACACAAAGAGGAACAGTAAGAGTTATTGGGGGGGGGGGGGGGGGGGGGGGTTGTATGGAATAGTGTAAAACTGGAAACACCAAATTTTGTATTTGAAAACATTTAACACTGCAAATATTATTTTCATTCCTTAGAGTAATATGTACCAATAACTTTTGAGAATACATGATGTTCTCTCCTGTAGAGAATATCTGTTTTGGTTCCAGAGAAGTCTGTTAAACAGCTCTATAACTCTTGGCAGCAAAGTTCATGTCAAGTTAAAGAATTATATCAACTACATGTCCAAATGGGCTGCTGTAGGCACTGCTAGGCATAGGAAGAACTGATGGGCCATTCGGAGTGTCTCAGCCATTCTTCGATTTCAAAAATGTTGAAAAAAAAAAACTCGAAGTTAGCTGGCTAATGCTTAAAAATTATGCAAACAAGGCAACATCCATCAATATGACATCTTTAATTGTATACAGGGTGGTCCACTGATAGCCAGATATCTCACAAAATAAGCATCGAATGAAAAAGCTACAAAGAAAGAAACTTGTCTAGCTTGAAGGGGGAAACCAGATGGCGCTATGGTTGGTCCACTAGATGGCACTGCCATAAGTCAAATGGATGTGAACTCCATTTTTTAAAATAGGAATGCCCCATTTTTTATTACATATTCATGTAGCACGTAAAGTTATTTAAGAAAACAGGAAGTGTTCAGCCACATGTGAAACGTCAACCACGACCTGCAACAAATGATCATGCCCAAGTAGGACACACTTATAAAATTGCAATTTAATTATGTATCCTCTCCACTACACACTTATAAAATTGCAGTACACACATTAAAACTAAAATTTCTACATGCTAGTGAACATCATCAAATAATCATCCAAACAGAAGGTAACACAAACACTATATTTTGAGATTAAAGGTTTCAGTATAAGCAAAATAGACAAAGATATAGAAAAAGTAAGCATATTGAGGGACTAAATATGTATGTATACTTGAATATTTCTGGCATCTCAACTGCAGATTTTTCAGTGCTCTTATAACCATTGGACTGTGCATCTCAGAATGAACAAAAATGGACTTGTACCACTATTGAAATAAGCCCTTCATATAAGAGTCATGCATGGCCCTGGATGAGGGGAGAATAGTACAAGACTAAGGAAATCACCAGTGAAATACCAGCACCAGCTGGGATTAATACTTAGAAGTTAGATATAAAATAGAGCAAACTCAGTAATACAGAGACAATGAAAGACAAATTAAATTTAGAAGAAATAAGAAGGAAGATTGAGTTTTGTGTTCAATGGACAACAAGGCCATTCAGAGATGGAACAGAATATCAGTTTGGTCTAGGATGAGGAAGGAAGTCAGTCATCTGTTTAATCAGTTTAGATATATTACAGAAAACCAAAATCAGGATGGTTAGCCTGGGATTTGAGCCCTACTATGTTGTTCAGTCTTGCTTGGTGTGTGTGTGTGTGTGTGTGTGTGTGTGTGTGTGTGTGTGATAAATCTGGGCTGCAGCAGTGCATGAGGGCCAGGCGTGTAAATGGGATAGATGGAGCAAATAGTGGAGAAGAAACTAAAGGGACGAGAATAGAAACTACTAAATATAAAAGGAGGTTAGGTAAACAAGTATAAAAATTAGTAGAGGACAAAAAGAAAGGGACATGGTAAAGAACAATTAGAGAGACACCATACTTTTACATCAGTGTGACTGATGGGAAACAAGCATTTGCTGTAAAGCAAGTTCATATGTGCTGTGTTCCGAGCCACCACTACTAGAATGAAAAATGCAAATTAACTTCTTGCAAAAGCAGCTTCAACGTCATGTTTATGATGTTGCAGAACATGCTCTGTGACAGAAAAACATATGTTACAAGTATAGATACTTTGAATGTCTGTATTTAATCACACTCACAGCTTAGTGATTCCTGTGCCAGCATAGAAGCCAAGATGGCCATCTTATGTACCAGCTATTGTACAATCATTGTTCAGCTTTTTGTATAAGCATGGTGACCACATAGCTGCCAGGAAGAACAGACACTGATTAAAGATTTATTCTGATTGCATTATATCTCACAAATAAAGCACCTTAATCCAATAACCATGAGGTAGGAATGTGATTCAGCACACAGCGACCTTACATTCTTCCTATCAGAAACAGTGCTTAAGATTACCACAGATGGTAACATGGTTTGTAGCAATGCTTGGTTCCTTAGTCTGCATTAACTCAAACTATATGTGTGTCGTGTAGTACTCTACATTCCTTTGAAGCCTTGTGAGCAAAAACAATAAGAAGGATTTCGCCACACCATCAGTAACAAGCAAAAATAATCAATGGAAACATTTTCTTTGCAAAAATGACAAACATTCCGTCACACACATTTACATTGTTGTACAGGTTCTCCATAGCTGATGTCAGGAGGACTTGACAAAACTGTGACCACTGTTGGTGTAATGAAAGTAAACTTAGGACCACCATATTTATTTTTTGATTGTGAGTTTCTATCTGATGAATATTAAACCACTGTTAAATCCTCAGGCATGACACTCTTTTGGACTGGCTACACTTTTCAGCATTACATCTGTTTATTTGATTGAAACCAGTAACAAAGATTTAAAAATAATAACAAAAATAATATACTGATCCAGAAGGTGTTTCCTTCCATCCTGTAGGTTGTACTTCATTGTTGGACAAGAAGCTTACTCGTACTTCACATACATTAAGGAGATTACAAGTTAGCAACAGATATAGCCTAAGAAATGTAGGCTTACAAATGTGGTTTACTTGTTTGTAGAAATTTTTTCTCCAATTGGTTGGTTTAATTTCATTTTCTGAATTACAACCTCAATTGCTGCCTAGATTATGTCCATTACTAGAGCCAATTGATCTCATAACAATTGTGCTCATTGGGACTTTAGCATGTCTGATCTGAAGAATGTTTTTTTTTTTTTTTTTGTATTGGTCTGTGGGGCATGGGGCGTTATGAATGGTAGTTGCTGGCTTTCTGAAAGTTAGATGATTATGCTTTTGGCTGTACTAGAGATTTTTAAGTCACGATAGTTCTACAGCTAACAGAATTTTGTGGTGTTGCCGATGATGTTCTTCTGTCAGAATTTCTATTTCTTGTGTTGTTCCATTAATGAAAATAAGTTTGTTATTGTGGAATAGGTTATCTTTCAGTTGTTAATTGTTGTAATGGATAAAATGTCTTCAGTTTTAAATCCATGTCAATTGAGACAACTTCTGAATGTTGGGATAGGCAAGAGGTCTGCAGATAAAGCCTTCCCGACAGTGATAAATTTTAACCCCTGAAGATGATGGCAGTTACAGATCTACTGTACATCTACATATATACTATGCAAATCAATATAGAGTGCATGGCAGAGGGCAGTTATTGTGGCAACACATGCTGGGGTTTCTTCTCACTCCAATCACATATTAAACATAGAAAGATTGATTGCTTAAAAGCCTCTGGGCATGATGTAATTGTGCTAATCCTTTCTTCATAGTCCTTATGGGAGCAGTCCATAGGGGGCTGAAGAATATCAATAGATTTTTTACAAAATTATTTAATGGAATAGTTAAAAAATCTACTCACCAAATGGTGGTAGAAAACACACAAAAAGACTGTTGTGATAGGCAAGCTTTCAGAGCTTTCCTTCTCATCCTGTACAGTAAGTCTTCCCTGACCTGCAGTTCTGGGTGACTTTCCCAAAATCTACCCCTTTTCCTAGACCTCTCCAGTCCATTTCCTTCACCCTTCTTCCTTTCCCTTTATTTATCCAATTAAATAATTTTATCAATAATTGATTGTTTTCATTTTTAGATTTCTTACATAATACTGATTTATGAAACATTATTAGTAAGCTTTAGCAGAACAATTGGTACCTATCTTGAAGTGTCTAACAGTTCAGGTTTTACAGCATTTCATGACACTCTCCTGTGGGTCAAACAGACCTGTGACTGTTCATGCTGCCCTCATTTGTATACTTGTAATCCTTTCGGCTAGTCCAATTTGGTATGGGTTGCAAACACTTGAGCAGTATTCTAAGGTGAAACTTACAACGGATTGATAAGCAGTCTCATTTGTAGATGATTGCATATTTCCATTATCCTGCCAGTGAACTGAAGTCTGCCACCATCCTTACATGTTACTGAACCCAAGCGACCATCACATTTAATTTCCCTAACATTGTTGTACCTAGGAATTGTATGTGTTGACTGATTCCATTAGTGACTCCATGATCTTGTATTCAGAGTATAATACTTTTCTGCATTTTTGAAGGTCATTCGTTTTAGATTTCTGAACATTTAAAACAAGTTATGCATATTTGGATTACTTTGAAATCTTCACAAGTTGTAACTCAGTTAGTGATAAAAACTATGATTCAGGAAGTGTAGAACTGTTTCTCTTATTCCAGTCTGTGACTGCAAAAATTTTTGTGAGATTTTATTAGCCTGAAATCAAAAGTCTGACAACAATTTTTGTGACCGTAGACTGGAATAAGAGAGACAAATTTTACTTTGGAATCTTCTCACGTTCTGACAAATAAATTTGCAGTTCTTAGAAGTTGTATTTCATCATAAATAGCTGCATCATCTCCAAAATGTCTTAGGTTACTAGTAATAATGTCTAACAGGTTATTATTGTTTCCTTGGACACTCCCTTTCCCTTGGGATGGGAAAATATCCCTGAAGGTGGATGAGCTACCATGGCCAGTGCATGGAGATGTGGAACGCAATTGGAAACTATTTCATTAAAGATCCATTTGGATATTCCATGTGTAACAACCATGGCAGAATCTAACAATATATGTATCTGTGCTAATCATAGGTTTTGGATCCCAAGGCCTGGCAGGAGCAATGATGCGGTTTCTCAGGTCATCATTCCTCAGAATCTTCACGAAGTAGAAGCAGGTAGTCTACAAAAAGAAATAAATGATAGGTCTAATATTCACACATGGAATTTGTGAACATTGTTAAATCTTGGAAAACTGGATGAAGTTAAAAAGGCTATGACTAAGTGTCATCTGGATATTTTAGGATTAGGTGAGACAAGATGGACTGGAAGAGACAACTTTAGATCAGATGATAAGTATAATTCATAGTGGAAACCAATAGTTGGGGAATACTGGAGTAGCTGTTATATTAATAAAGAATAGTATGTAGTGAATATCACCATATGAGGGTAGGGTATTAAGGATTAAGCTAAAATTGAGCCCAGTTGAAATAATAATAATATATCAAGAACAAGTAGTAGTAAGGAATAAATGCAAAACATTTACGAGTCCATTGAAAAATTGATGGAAATGATAAACACCAAGACCATGTTGTGTTCATGGGAGATTTTAATGTGTCACTAGGCATACAAGAATACCACAGGTGTGCTGGTAAGTTCAGGTTGGGACGGATGAACCCATGAGTTGCGAAATTATTGGATTTTTATGACTATGACAAACAGTTGTTAGGTAGCTACAAAGATAAGATACTACATGTGGAAGATACTTATGACTAATGGGATATATATATTGACTAGCTTAGTGCCCACTGCTTCACTTGTGGAGATTGTATAGTCTGCACAGTTTTTTTAAACAAATTTTTGTGTTGTAAACAAATTTTAACATATTCCAAACTTTTCATGCTAGTTAATGCCACAGAAGCATGATCTTTTCTGAATGTGCTTCTGAGCTTCTGACCTAAAAGCAATTCTGGTAGCTGGAATCAGAGATCTTTGTTAATCATGCCTTTTGAGTTGTTGTGGTGATATTTCCATGAAAACTTCCATCTCGTGAAATGTATTTCCTTAGAAGTCAAATGCCAATTTTCATGGATTCAGGTTTAAATGTTTTAATATAATAAAATATTTTCATGAAATTTTCATCTCCTATTTCACCATCTTAGGGTTTGCATTTCAGAAATACACTGAAACACATCTTTCTTTTATTTCTAGCCAAGAAGCCAAATACATATTTTCAGAGATTTAGTTTCAAACATACTATGAATAATTCTGAGTATATACAAAAGTCGGATTACTGAATTGGATATTAATGCTAGCAAAAAAACAAAAATCAGGTGAATGGGATAGGATTGCCTTCTGTCTCCTTATTTATTTATTTTGTTCATCGAGGAGACAATAATAATAATAATGAAAGTAAAAGTAATCATATGTATATTCATTTCATCAGATTTATCATGACTTTCCAGTAATGGAATACTCAGGGAAGGAACTAAATAGAATGCTTGAAGGTTTAAATCAAGAAATAACAAAACCAAAACTAAAAATAAATACCAAGAAGACAAAAGTTATGATTGTAGACAAGGAAGAAGGTGGAGACAAGACTGACATAAGAATTGGCAGTGACCAACCCAAGGCTGTAAGCATTTCCACTATCTTAGTAACATTATGGAGAAAAACAATAGAAATCAAAATAAGAATAGCACTAGCCTAGAACACCTTCCACATTAAGAAGAACGTCCTGCTAACAAGCACCTCAGCTTCCTAATCAAGGAAAGATTTGTGAAGAGATTTGTGTGGAGTGTCCTGACATAAGGATGCAAAACCTGGACTTAAGCAGAGCAGGAGTAAGCTGACTTTGAACCTTCAGACATGTGGTTCTGTAGGAGAATTCCAAGAATTAGTTGGATTGGCAGAAAAATGAATGAGATGATTCCACAAGAAATAGGAGAGAAGCAAGAACTTCTGAGAGTTATAGGCCTGTGCAAAACAAAGGTCATTGGACACATAATTAGATATGATATTTTTGTACAAAATATTTTTGAAGCCACAGGGAAGAAAACTAGGGGATGACTGAGACCAACCGATTTAAAAAATATTGTTGGTGAGATGAGATATTCTTCAACGTATGGATGACAAAGACTACTGGAGAGAGGAAGCTGTGGTTGAAGAGATGAGACTTAGACTTTTGAAAGAAAGAGGAGATCATTAACATACAACATGTGCAAGATGGATCCCAACATGTTTCCCTGACACTCATGTGACTTCCCATCCAAGGTATGCTGTGGCCTCCTTACCAATAAATCTTCTGTCAAATCACACACATTTTAATTGAAACACCATATGATCATATTTTTGGTAATAAACATTTGTGTGGTACCAAGACAAAATGAATTTTGGCCATACTGAATCAGCATGATTACCTCAATCCATGGTGTTCAGGATGTCACTTGAAAAAAGCGAAAGTTGAGTTTTGGATTATCAGTGTTTCCAAAATCCATAAGTTTCCATGGAAGAGCACATTTTGCTTGAGATCCCTCTTTAAATTTGAGCTCAAATGTCAAAAGCTCAAGAATTTTATGCCAATTTATATGGCTTGAAATTCGAGAACACTTATTATATTGATTGTTCCTTTGATAGGTGTGTTGGTATACAAGTATGTCAAGAAATGAAAATTTAGCTATGGTTAGGGTAGAAATGTATTAAATGTTATTGATGAGCTCACAACTGTTCTTTACAGAGAAGTTATCTTCAGATTCATATAATTTCAGATTATATCATTAAGTTATTGATGAGCTGACAGTTGTTCTTTACAGATAAGTTATCTTCAGATTCACATAGTTTCAGATTATATCACTAAGTTGATGGTAATTTCATAAAATGGGCTATTGATGTTTTGTGTAAGGATATATTTTGGATAGTGTGGTTTGTAGATTTTTGACTGTGCTCATAATTTTGCTGCTGCCCTTTCATCACCGAGCAATACTTAATGTTATTAGGGACAAAAGTAAGTTTCAGTGTTGTCTCAGAACTTGTTCTGTTTATTTTATTGTATTATATCCAGGAATCTTTCTAATTTAAACTATGGAAGGTCCAGGTTACAATATTAACAGTGTTATGAAAAGAATAGATTGCCTTGTTCAGGAAAGAAAGAAAAACACACACACACACACACACACACACACACACATATGCACTAGCAAGCATGCCTCATGCACACATGACTGCTGTCTCCGGCCATTCCAACATTCTGTGTGACTTTTTTCTTTTCTTTTTTGAAGAAGGCTTTTATTGAAAGATCAATGTGTAACACTCTTTTCACTGTGCCTATCTGCAACTCAGCATGTCATCTTTATAGTGAGTAGCAATCTATCCTTTTCATAATACTTAATTTTCCTAGTTTTGTTTATTTAATCTGATTCAAAGACAATAACAACTGTGTATCCCTTGTCTGCTTTACTAGTGAGAGCATTGTCCTTTGAAAGTTCTCTATTGGTGTTTTACAGTGTTCATGTTCATCATTTATGATGTTGTCCACTGTGTTTTAGTGTATAATCCTCATGATAATTTTCTTTGACTTATGGGCTACAGCATTTTGTTCATTGTGTCTTAACATGGCAGTCGAACATACTGTTTTTGTACTCTTTATTAGAACTATAATGGTACGTGTATTTAGTTTGGGAGCAATATTGGACTTAAGGCACTTACTCAGCAACTTGAATTCATTATTGTTGATACATATTTTAGTTGGACTGTTTGGTTCCCAGCCCCTACTGATTTCTGTTGAGTCATTTGCTCTCCATTCCCTGAAATTTGCTGGTACTGAAATTGAACATATCACTGACAATCTATTGACAAACAGCAGTCCCTTTTCCTTAGTTGCTAAATGTTTTAACCAGCATAACTATAATTTCAGAATTATAATCACATCTCAGTTGCATTTGGAGATCCTGTAAGTCTCATCCTGCAAGTGTTGGATGCAAGTTTGTGGACTATACACTTGAAAAAGCCTCCATCTTGTTAAACTGTGCTATCTGTACTTCCTATGTATTGGGCAGATTGTAAATCCAGACTGCAAGTTTCTGAAGACATGCTCAAAGATGAAGTTCAACTTTATAGAGCAAACGCAATAATTCAGAGACAATGAAAGACAAATTAAATTTAGAGGAAATAAGAAGGAAGATTGAGCTTTGTGTTCAGTCGACAACAAGGTCACGTAGAGATGGAACAGAATATCAGTTGCATTTTATGCCAATTTATATGGGTTGAAATTCGAAAACACTTATTATTTTTATGTTTCTTTGATAAGTGTGTTGGTATACAAGTATGTCAAGAAATGAAAATTTAGCTATGGTTAGAGTGGGAATGTATTATATGTTATTGATGAGCTCACAACTGTTCTTTACTGAGAAGTTATCTTCAGATTCATATAGTTTCAGATTATATCATTAAGTTATTGATGACTCTTCCTACCTTTTCCAGAGTAACCATTCATTGTACATCACCTCATTTGCACAACAAGCAAAAATTAATGAAGGAAACCACTCAAAGTAGCAGCTGCAACAGCAAGGTCTGACTGGTGCATTTGGATGTGTGTGTGGTTGAGAGTGTGTTCTTGCACTAGAAAAAAATGAGATAACTGAAAAACTACCACAACCTCACCAACAGATATAATAACTTATATTGTTTTTCTTATAGACTCTCAGTAGCACACTTGCTAAATAAGTGTCAACAATTTTGCTGTAGCCAATCCATCAAGGACCATTTATTAGTGGAAATTTTGTATAATTACAATGAGCATTAGGTAAAGTCTTTTCTTTCCACCACTGAACATATCCAGTTGAAGGTTTTTCTAAGAATTTATAATTATTTTCTGAAATTATTTGCAGATACATGTCAGTCCCACAATATGATTTATACTAATTTTCAGTTATTTTCTCACTATTTTTGTAAACAGTTTTTCAAACAACTCTGAGTTCTGCATCATCAATTATACCAATTAGTTATAAACCATATGTAAATCCACATTTTACATGAAAACTTCCTTATTTTGTTTTCACTCTCTCTCTCATTTTTCTTTGAATACATAGACAGTGAGGGTCACTAAAATGCTACAAATGCAAACTCAAAAGTTTCACATCATTCTACGAATGCAGGGATCTACAGTTATTTGTCATTGTAAATTAGCTGTCTTCAGTTCATGAAGAGAAATATCAATACAATGAGTGCATTCCACTATTTGCAACAAACAGCAGGTGTCTGTGAATTCTGATAGCCGTGGTGCTGCAGCTGCCCCCTTACAATGCTGTTCTCTTGCCCTGGCCCCTCTGCTTGGTTGAAACTGCAGCCCTGTTCTTCTCGGTGCTAGTCCCAGCCCCCAAGCAGCTCACGCTGGAGCGACAGCTGAACAAGAGCGTGCTCATCGGCTGGAATCCTCCAGACAATTGCCCACCATCTGCTATAGAGAGCTACCACGTCTACGTTGATGGTGTTCTCAAGACCACAGTTAAGGCAACAGAGCGGACGCGGGCACTCGTCGAGGGAGTTGACTCCACCAGGGTAAGGAATAATTACATGAATTGTAGTATCTGACTGGACTGTTTTTGATTATTGCTAAGTATGTTGTTGTTGCTGTGCAGATGGTTAAGTGTTTATTAGACTACATAATGATTATCAAGCTATAACTTACTGTAGAAATAATGTTATTCAGTAAAACTTGGTTTATATGTTTTTCAACGGACTACAGAAAAAAAAGTATAAGTGTGAGAAATGTATATATGAAAATAGCACCATATTATCAAATTAATTGATAAACGCAAATGTAAAATCCAATAAATAAAAATGTACATTCTAAAAAACGTTATATAGGCTTACTAGGTACCATACTTAACAGATATATAAAGAAAAATGGAAGCCTCTACATAGAAGAAAATGTCATTTCATACAAAAGTCATTAATTTTTGCTAGTTTTTTATTTGACACAGCAATAGTGTACATCAAAATGTGATAACTCTGTCATTACTTCATCAGAAACATTGTGGTGCGTCACAAATTGTTTAATTATTTCTAACGCATTTACTGCATCGTTAAATGTCACAGAGGACTGCTGAGGCACTTCTGTATCATCCTCATTGTCAGTTACTTCCTCATCCAGGTCCCACAATGCACATTGAACTATCTCAGTCATAGCCATGTGTTCTGTAGTGACGAGGTTCTCATCAACATTCACATAACCCTCAAGTGATGCCTGCTCTTCAAGTCGATTCCATTCTTCATTAATAGGTGAAATATCATCAGTATGATCATTTCCACCATGATCATGGAGTTCATTTCCAAATCTGGCTTTTAAGAAACATTTCTGAATGGTATTGTCTGAAACTCTGTGCCTTGAAGCTGTAATGTAGTGTATTGCCTATCAGAAGAAACAAATTCATTAATAATTTCTCAATGTGTTCTACGTCTCTGGTAGCACAACATGAAATAAATGTCAAATAATAATCTTACCTGTAAATTGTTTATTTTCAT
This sequence comes from Schistocerca americana, assembly GCF_021461395.2. Lineage (NCBI taxonomy): Eukaryota > Metazoa > Arthropoda > Insecta > Orthoptera > Acrididae > Schistocerca > Schistocerca americana. Next base: position 320,881,200 of record NC_060126.1, on the reverse strand, counting down.
TGCTTCCTTTTTTCTTTTTTTTTCAATGTTTACGCACTTGATGCTATGCTGCATGAGCATTTTGCGATAATGCAACTTGAAATTACGTGTTACTCCAACGTCAAGGTGCTGGAGCTCACTTGTGCAATTCGCTGGAAAGAATTCTGCAGTCACATTTCTCAAATAGGAAGTAAGGGGAGGATGTGCTGCACACCTGTCTATGTCAGACAGCTGCAGTGATGCTAGTGCTCCAAGCAGTTGATTTCTCCATGCAGTAAACAGAAGATGAACGCTTCCTTTGATCGAATCTAAGATGAGGCACTACATTTGATCAAAGAAAATTTGACCAATGCCTAACTTTGACAAAGTTCCTTATTACATTATCAAATTTTATTATAGTCTAATATTGGCCTTACCAATCCAGTTCCCGGCAACCCACTCTGAAACACTGCATCCTAACTTGTGCATACTGTGGATATTTCGTTGCGGGGGACGCGGGTGGGGGGGGGGGGGGACGCGGGTGGGGGGGGGGGGTGGGGGTGGGGGGAGTGAGTATAAATGAGAAAAACGTATAAGTGAAAAATGTATAAATGAAGTTTTACTGTAATTCACATTAATTAGCTTGATATGTAATGGCTTGTTGATATTTACATCACATGGAGTGGAGTTTTATTTTGTTTTGAAGAGATGCTGCCCTAAAGTTTATTCTGGCATTAGGAAGAAAGATAATTGACGTTATCTTTCTACCCACATTGTGAAAGTATATATGGGACTTACTTTTAATTTAAAAAAAAATAGATTTTGTGTGACTTGAATACCTTCTTACTTGTCTGTTGTGGTAGTATCTCTGAAGATTAACCACACATTGTTTGTAAAGGGAGATGGATGTTTATTCACATTTAACAAAATGTTTAGAACTTAACTTTCATACCTTTTTTATGTAACATGTTGGCAAAAATCTGTCAGCTTTGTTACTTACCTGGTTTGACGTATACCTTAAATGTTGTACAAACAAAATGTGATTTAATATCTTCACCAACAATTTTAGTTGGAGAGGGAGTACACTTCACCAAAATTGTGATCAGTTTCAGTTTTGAGGAATTAAATGTGAATCATCCTGAAAAGAATCTTGATTCAATGGACAAGAAATCCTTTGAAACCTTTTATGAAATTTTTTGTTGAACAAATATTTATAACATTTAATATCTATTTTGTACCTTTTTTATGTGGCAGCTTGGCAAAAATTTATCAGCTTCATTGCATACCTGATTTGACTCGTATAATACTTCACTACAATTTTTGTTGGAGACGGACTGCATCTTTTCAACTTTGAGTAATTAAATATCAGTCATCCAGAAAAGAACCTTGATTCAATCGAAAGAAATCTTTTCAAACATTTTATGAAATTTTCTGAAAAACAATCCCATGAGAATAACTCACAGGTGACAAGTAAGAAGAGAAAAGCTGGATGTAAATTGTGGTTTATGAGACTCTTCAAGTACATTTACAAAACGTTACATATGGATGCAGGGATGTAAACAATTTTTTGGGGATAAAGGCTTCACCTTTTACAAAGTGTAGTATTTTATAGTGTGCTATTAAAATTAATCTAACACTAATGTAGTTTTATAATGGAGAAACAGTTACCTAATAAATTTGATATCAAGTTACAAACAGGGTAAAGTCCAGGATGGAATATCAACAATTATGAAAAGAGTAAGCTGCTACTCACTGTGAAGATGACACACTGCATTGCAGATACTGCAAGAGATAGTGGTTCTCTCTCTCTCTGTCTGTCTGTCTGTCTGTGTGTGTGTGTGTGTGTGTGTGTGTGTGAGAGAGAGAGAGAGAGAGAGAGAGAGAGAGAGAGAGAGAGAGAGAGAGAGGTGTACTTGCTTATGTGAATGTTTGTGTGTGTTTTTTCTTTTCTTTTCTGAAAAAAGTTTTGGCTGAAAGCTCAATGTGTAACAGTCTTTTTGTTGTGTCTGTCTGCAACTCAGTGTCTCATCTGTATGGTGAGTGGCAATCTATACATTTCATAACTGTTGATGTGAAGTTACACTCTGCTCAAATTATACATTTATTCTATTTAAATTTTTCCACTGAACAGTAGCACTTCTACCAACACTATATGCTATAATCTTCTCTAAACCAAGCAATGTTAAACATTGGTTAGCAAACTGGGCTTGCATTTGAAAAGAGCATGGTTTGAATTTGCTTCTGGCCATCCATGTGTTTCATGGTTTCCCTAAATCTATTAATACAAATCTCAGAATAGTTTGTAACAGATGCAGCCAATCAGCTTCCAGGTGACATATTAAATCCAAGCTTGTGTTCTGTCATTGAAAGGGTGTTGAACCCTAACTTTGCTTCCTGCCTTCTTCCCTATCATTTTGGTGTATCTGACTTCATGTTGAGTATTTTTTGGAAGGTCTTCATCCCAGTACTCTGCAGAGTTTGAGCATATAACTCTAATTGGTGTGTGTGGGAAGCATAAAATGTTCTTCCTTCTGTGTGTTACCTATTGTTTAAATTATATTCCTAGAGTAATTTTAGTCAATTGTGTGAAATGACTGTAATTTCATAAATGTTCTCAGTGGAGGAAGCCACTCAGCAGCATTGTTACAGTTTCGCAAATAATTGACAACAACATAGTTTTGGCTATGAAGGAAACATGTAGCTAATAATGAATATGCCATTTAAGCTTTCCAAGAAAGAATACCATACCTAATGATACATTCAGAAGTATGTAGGAGCACTACATAAAATCCAAATCATATTATAACTATAGAATGTGCTTGAAACTATAGATATTTTACTTCATTCACACAGACTCATGCAACTATTCAGAGAAGCACCTTTGCGTTCAAGAGCTCTCTCTTTTCCTTATCTAAGTATTCCCTCCCCCCCTTCCTTCCCTCTCTCCCTCTCACTCTTTCCCTCTCCCTCCCTCCCTCTCTCTCTCTCTCTCTCTCTCTCTCTCTCTCTCTCTCTCACACTCACTCTCTCTCTGACATGAGCACACACACACACACACACACACACACACACACACACACACACACAAACAAACAAACAAACAAACCATCAAAATGCTAAACTCTATGGCCACAGATGTGTGCATTTTGCTGTGTGGTGTTTGTGTGTATGTGCTCGTATTTTAGAGAAAAAGAAAGAGAGAAGAAGGATAGGGTACTTAGACTGCAAAAGGACAAAGTCTAGAAATAACGTTGGACTTACTGAAATGTTATAAGATTGATATTGGCAACAGCATAACAGAAGAAACAGTAACATTAATCAATGATTTTGCTTTGAAATTGATGCACTATAAGAGCAGAATCTATATTAATATTCCATGTAGTTCATGTCTGCTACTTTGTACTTTGAGAAATGTAAAAATACAAGGAATCAGAATGGCTGTCTAGACCTTGTGTGAGGCAGACATAATCCATACTACCAACAAACATATTTAAAAGCAGAAAATACTACCTAAGAGTTCAGAACTGTTAGTTCCTTCCTCAGGGGGAAAAGAGTAATAAGCTGAGGAAGGATGGAAAGGTGGAGCAGGTCAGTCTGGCCCAAAGATGAAATGGGGCAAAGGGAGAGAAAGATTTTGGAGCAAAGCCATTAGAGAGAGTGTGAGGTCAAAGATTAAGCACTGCGCCAACTGTGTCATTTCACAAATGATAGAAAGAACAGACAAAATGTGTACTACATGATATAGAAAATGGGGAGAGTGGTCATTTAGGCAAGGAGGCCTAAATAAAAATAGGAATCTTGTTTTGTAGTTCCATAAAGCTGTTCGCTAGATACCTGAAAGTTTTTTTTAATTTCTGAGGTCTCATTATGATTTATTTCACACAACTTATTGACCCTCTGTATCTTTCATGTGTAATTGTGTGACCAATTTCTCAGTGAGGAACTGGGGGTATCATGACGGATTCAGGCATTATTTACCACAAGTTTGCTGTAGCAAAACTGCATGCTGAAACATCTGGATGCACCTAAAATAAATGCAGAATGTATCTATTTAAGAAAACAGATAAATCTTGAGGGATTTCTAAGAGACAGTCTCCACTCCTTTCAAACTAACTATGTGAGTGTAGGCCAGATGTGGCTTAAATTCAAAGAAATGTTATTGGTGGCTTAAATTCAAAGAAATATTATTCACAGCAGTTGAGAATATTATACCAAATGAATTAATAAGAGATGGAACTGATACATGAAACTGGTCACAGCACTGTTGCAGAAGGAATGCAAAAAACATGCCAAATTCAAAGGAACACATCATCTCCAAGATTCGTGATGTTTTACTGAGGCCTTAAACTTAGCATGGACTTCAAAGTGATTTGCTTTTACCAATTCCTACAACAAAATTCTGTCTTGAAATGTGGCAGTAAATTCAAAGATATTCTGGTTGTATGTAAAGTATACCAGTGGCAAAACACAATCAAGGTCTTCACTGCATGAGAGCAATAATAATGTTACCAATGACAGAGCCATTAAACCAGAGTTACTAAACCTGATTTTCTGAAATTCCTTAAGCAAAGAATATGAATTAAATATTCCAAAACTTGAATCACAACATGAGTAACTTAGAAATAGATATACTCGGTCTAGTTAAGCAACTTAAATCGTACAATATAGGCAAGTCTTCTGGTCCCAATTCCTATCAGAGCATGTTGACACTGTTTGTTGTTGTTGTGGTCTTCAGTCCTGAGACTGGTTTGATGCAGCTCTCCATGCTACTCTATCCTGTGCAAGCTTTTTCATCTCCCAGTACCTACTGCAACCTACATCCTTCTGAATCTGCTTAGTGTATTCATCTCTTGGTCTCCCTCTACGATTTTTACCCTCCACGCTGCCCTCCAATACTAAATTGGTGATCCCTTGATGCCTCAGAACATGTCCTACCAACCGATCCCTTCTTCTGGTCAAGTTGTGCCACAAACTTCTCTTCTCCCCAATCCTATTCAATACTTCCCCATTAGTTATGTGATCTACCCATCTAATCTTCAGCATTCTTCTGTAGCACCACATTTCGAAAGCTTCTATTCTCTTCTTGTCCAAATTATTTATCGTCCATGTTTCACTTCCATACATGGCTACACTCCATACGAATACTTTCAGAAATGACTTCCTGACACTTAAATCTATACTGGATGTTAACAAATTTCTCTTCTTCAGAAACGCTTTCCTTGCCATTGCCAGCCTACATTTTATATCCTCTCTACTTCGACCATCATTAGTTATTTTGCTCCCCAAATAGCAAAACTCCTTTACTACTTTAAGTGCCTCATTTCCTAATCTAATTCCATCAGCATCACCCGACTTAATTAGACTACATTCCATTATCCTTGTTTTGCTTTTGTTGATGTTCATCTTATATCCTCCTTTCAAGACACTGTCCATTCCATTCAACTGCTCTTCCAAGTCCTTTGCTGTCTCTGACAGAATTACAATGTCATCGGCGAACCTCAAAGTTTTTATTTCTTCACCATGAATTTTAATACCTACTCCGAATTTTTCTTTTGTTTCCTTTACTGCTTGCTCAATATACAGATTGAACAACATCGGGGAGAGGCTACAACCCTGTCTTACTCCCTTCCCAACCACTGCTTCCCTTTCATGTCCCTCGACTCTTATAACTGCCATCTGGTTTCTGTACAAATTGTAAATAGCCTTTCGCTCCCTGTATTTTACCCCTGCCACCTTTAGAATTTGAAAGAGAGTATTCCAGTCAACATTGTCAAAAGCTTTCTCTAAGTCTACAAATGCTAGAAACGTAGGTTTGCCTTTCCTTAATCTTTCTTCTAAGATAAGTCGTAAGGTCAGTATTGCCTCACGTGTTCCAGTGTTTCTACGGAATCCAAACTGATCTTCCCCGAGGTTGGCTTCTACTAGTTTTTCCATTCGTCTGTAAAGAATTCGTGTTAGTATTTTGCAGCTGTGACTTATTAAGCTGATAGTTCGGTAATTTTCACATCTGTCAACACCTGCTTTCTTTGGGATTGGAATTATTATATTCTTCTTGAAATCTGAGGGTATTTCGCCTGTTTCATACATCTTGCTCACCAGATGATAGAGTTTTGTCAGGACTGGCTCTCCCACGGCCGCCAGTAGTTCCAATGGAATATTGTCTACTCCGGGGGCCTTGTTTCGACTCAGGTCTTTCAGTGCTCTGTCAAACTCTTCACGCAGTATCATATCTCCCATTTCATCTTCATCTACATCCTCCTCCATTTCCATAATATTGTCCTTAAGTACATCGCACTTGTATAGACCCTCTATATACTCCTTCCACCTTTCTGCTTTCCCTTCTTTGCTTACAACTGGGTTTCCATCTGAGCTCTTGATATTCATACAAGTCGTTCTCTTATCTCCAAAGGTCTCTTTAATTTTCCTGTAGGCGATATCTATCTTACCCCTAGTGAGATAGGCCTCTACATCCTTACATTTGTCCTCTAGCCATCCCTGCTTAGCCATTTTGCACTTCCTGTCGATCTCATTTTTGAGACGTTTGTATTCCTTTTTGCCTGTTTCACTTACTGCATTTTTATATTTTCTCCTTTCATCAATTAAATTCAATATTTCCTCTGTTACCCAAGGATTTCTACTAGCCCTCGTCTTTTTACCTACTTGATCCTCTGCTGCCTTCACTACTTCATCCCTCAAAGCTACCCATTCTTCTTCTACTGTATTTATTTCCCCCATTCCTGTCAATTGCTCCCTTATGCTCTCCCTGAATCTCTGTACAACCTCTGGTTCTTTTAGTTTATCCAGGTCCCATCTCCTTAAATTCCCACCTTTTTGCAGTTTCTTCAGTTTTAATCTACAGGTCATAACCAATAGATTGTGGTCAGAGTCCACATCTGCCCCTGGAAATGTCTTACAATTTAAAACCTGGTTCCTAAATCTCTGTCTTACCATTATATAATCTATCTGATACCTTTTAGTATCTTTAGTATCAAAGACTTGTTGACACTATAGCTTCATATTTAGCAGGCATTTACAACTGCTTACTCAGTGAAAGATCTGTACCTAAAGACTGGAAAAGTTGCACGGATCATACCAGTAATCAGAAACAGAATTAGGAGAAATCCACTTAATTACAGACCCATATTACTGACATCAGTTTGCAGTAGGATGGTTCAGACAGTAAAAATTACCTCAAAAATAATGATCTACTGACACATAGCATGGTTTCAGAAAATATCATTCTTGTGAAGAACAAATAACTGGGTGCTACCAACAGGGACTCTTGATTTGATTCCACACTTCTAGATTTTGCTGAGGGTTTTGATGTTCTTCCTCACAAGTGGATTCTACAGAAGCTGCATGCCTACGGAGTGTTGTCTCATTTGTGCATAAATTTGTGTGTAAATTTTGTTTACATGATGAAGTACTCTAATCTAAAGGCTGTTAATTCAGTTAAATACATAGAAACTAAAATTATGAACAATTTAAAATTGGAACAATCACGTAGGTAATGTTGTAAGGAAGGCAAACCAAAGACTGTGTTTTATTGAAAGAACACTTAGAAGTTGCAACAGGTCTATTACAGAGACAGTCAGTGACAGGCCTGTCCATACTGCTATGGAGTAATCCATGTGTTTTTTGGGATCCTTACCAAATAGTAGTGCAGAGGACGTTGAAAAAGTTCAAAGAAGGGCAGCTCATTTTGTATTATCATGAAATTGGGTGTAGAGTGTCACAGATATGATACTTGAGCTGGGGTGGCAATCATTAAAACAAAGGCATTTTTCAGTGTAGCCAAATCTTATCACAAAATTTTGATCACAAACTTTCTCCTCAAAATACAAAAATATTTTGTTAATGGCAACCTACATAGGAAGAAATTATAATTAATAAAATAAGAGAAATCAGATCTTGCATGTAAAGACTTAAATGTTTGTTTTCCCCATGCACTGTTCAAGAGTGTAATGACAGAGAAATAATCTGAAGGTGTTTTGATGAACCCTTTGCAAGTTATTTAAGTGTGAATAGCAGTGAAGTTTTGTAATAGATGTAATAAAGACACCAGATGTTGACTGACCAGTTTTGTTGCACTCTCCAAAGCTCACATCACTGTAGTAATCCAATATTTTACTGAACTAATATGTATGATAGGTTATACCTAGGTCACATGAAACTGCTTCAAAATGTTACACATTATTACAGCAGGCCAAAAATATTCTATTGAATGCTCCACTATGCCTCAGAGTGACACAGATATGTGAAGCTATTTTTCAACATTGTCATTAGGTCTGTAAACAGTGCTTGAAATGTTCTACCAATTGTTCAGCTCATTGACAATATAAATCCTCTCCTTGGTCATGGAGCCATACAGGAACTGCTGTGTGGAATTCCTTATCGTTGAAAAATCTGTGATTGTTGCAAATCAGTTCCTAAGTTGACCAGATATTATCATCTGCTGTTGATATTGATGTCCCCTCCTTCCCATTTAGTATCATCCATGTCTGTGACATTGTGCCAATATTTCATGGTGAATATGTGCGCAGTTTGAAGTTCTATCCACAAGAACCTTACTGTCCTGCCTACTTCAAATGTGGAATACATTTTCATTGCTGTGCCATTTAGCTTACACAGTATCTCACCTCTCCTCCATCCAAATAGGCCTGGGAAGGTTCATTGGTAACAACCAACCTACCTGTCATCCTCAGCTGACAGGTGTCACTGGATGTGAATGTGGAGGACATTTGGTCAGCACACTGCTCTCTGATCTGCTGTCAGTTTTCATAACTGGAGCTGTTGCTTCTCAGTCAAGTAATTCCTCAATCAACCTCTCAAGGGCTGAGTGCACCACCGCACTTGCCAACAGTGTTTGGCAGGCCCAAGTGCTAGCCAAACCTGACAGCAATTAACTTTGGTGATCTGATGGGAACCAATGTTACCATTGCGACAAGGTAGTTGGTTGCTTCCACCTTATGATACACCAATTATCCATACTGCAGCAGAACTGTGTGTGCAGGAAATGAAGAACATTTAATATTTTCTGACAGCACACCACTCTTGTTTTACACTGGTCTTCTCAGCTGCAGTAACCCTTTACATTGAATGGATTGTGTCAGCTTATCTCCTGGACAGAAAATTTCACTGTAGTCTACACCTAGTGTTTATTAAACCTCCTGATGACAATTCTTGGTTCATATTCCTCAACACTTCCACTGGGAGTGATACTTACATGAAAAGTCCACTTAAATGATATAGCTCTTGGTCATTTTGGTACAATAGTTAATTCCCATGTCTTATTCTTTTGTAGTGACTTCATTTCCTTTTTCATAGCTTCTGAATTTCCTTTTGTTTCATGAAATGTTTCTTTAGTGATCACTTCAAATCATTCAGCCATGAAGGCTTCATTAATGTTGAATAGTTGCGCAGTTGTTGATGAGGTGAGATAAAAATTCCTCTTATCAGTTACCAGCAATATGCTCTCCAATCCTCGATTCGTCAGACTCTTGTTTGACTGAGTTCATCTCACCGTGTCTTCTTGAGGTGGATACTTTCCCTGGTTATTTTCCTCAACATACTGCAATGGTAATTTGATTCATTATTCAACTTCCAGGCCCTTCAGGGCTACTGGAGTCGCTCTTTTCTTCTTGAACCCAAACTCTGTAAAACTCATCTCCATCATGCCCCACAAGATCCCAGGATAGAGGTCTTATACATTGTCTGTTTTATTTGAACAGGGATGTTGTCATCTTATGTAGAACCTATTGTACATAAATGTTTTGTTTTTGGCTGCTTATGCAACTGACAGTGAGAAAGGCTAATTTCATCCACAGATAATTTTGAAGTTCAGTGTAGAATGTACAGTTATGCTCCATCTAGTTCTGCCCACATCACCGCAGGATGACCAGATTCTTTATTTGAATACTTGAAAGTTATTGCTACTTCAACTATAGTTAGCATTTCATGCTCCCCTCAACCATGCCTTTGGCGTGTGTAGGGTACTTTTAGCCTCTGAATGACACCTGCTACATGCTGCAATTTCTGAACTTCCTTACTATACAACTTTTTGATGGACTGATCTACTGTCTTTGAAAAATTGTTCAGTTGCGGTAAGCGTGTGTGGTGCTCATGCTCAGTATACAAGTCCTCCACAGTCCCAATGGTCAGTCAGTATGTTGGGACATGCCATATATAGACAACCAAGTCACAATGACTTGTGTCAACAGGCAGATAGTTGTCATGATCTGATTCTACAAGAAGGAGTACTTCATACCTTGGTTCACAGGGCCCATGTTATTCCATATCCTGAGAGTTTGTCAGCTGAGCTAGTCCATCTTGAGGTCATCTTCCATAAGAATCAACCAACCATGCAGCATGTGACATGGCACCAAAGTCTATGGCCTTTTTGCCTTGCACAGAATTGGTCATATTTCGTAGAAATGTGTTGTGAAATATATTTTTTGACCATATCTAAGATTCCGTAATCCTTTATGATCCATAAAAGATGATCTTTTTTTGCGTAAAGCAAATGCTTAGAATGCCAAGCAAATCTGCTATTGCAGAGCATTGGTTTGGTACAGCTCATCATAATAACAAAATGGGGAGTCTGGTGTGCACTTCCAGTGTTACTAGGTTACTAGGGAGGCAGATTAAATTAAAGTGGGATCTGACCTTGTAAATAAAGATAAAGATTTTTGCTCAAATTCTACATACAATCATGCTCTATCCCTCACATTAGTTTTCACTATTGATGTTGGCAAGCCTTGGTTTTGTGTGGCACCAGTGTTTAGAGAGTGTGTGTGTGTGTGTGTGTGTGTGTGTGTGTGTGTGTGTGTGTGTGTGTGTGTGTGTGTGTGTGTGTCTTATCTTTCCAGAAATGCTCTGCATGTGAAGGTTTTAAATCCCTTGTACAGAGCTTCCCTGATGTATTTGTGCCTTTTAAATGACAGGACATACACCTGTTGAAATATTGGCAGTTGTTGAAGACGTCACAGCTGCACTCCATAAGTTATTTGAACATTGTATATGCCAGTAGAGACTCAGATTTTATTAAAGAACGTGTCTCAATACATCTTTAACTTCATATTTTGTCTTAGGCAATAGCAATATTGAATTTTGTGTAGCTGTCCTTGATCACAACCATATAGTTCTTCTTTTTAAAATATTCATTATATAGTTCACAGACATCCACTAACATCACATCACCAGGCTTGATTGTCTTCTTTATTTGACCAAATACTCTACAACATGCTTTGTCATAAACGCATTGTCCACAACATTCCTCTTCCAAAGGAAACTCTTATGCTTAATCCTCTTTATACCATTTCTTTCACATAGTGTTTATCCTAATGTCCCGTGTTTCATGATGCAGGTGCAATAATGGATTTTCTTCAATGGTGTTGAAATAAACATGTTTTTGTATAAAGTAGGTTGAATGTCTGCCTTGTAAAATGTTTGAAATGGTTTCCAAGTTACATGCAACACTTATTTTGTCACCAATTTTAAGCCAACTGTTAGATTTTAGAATCTGTACCTTTATACTAAAGAATCTTTTGTGTTGCTATGGCATGACTATGGATGCTCTCTGTCTTTGCTCCTGGTAATATATTCTAAAAGAGTTGGTGTTACAGTTTTACAATGTTAATGTGTATGCAGTGAATGTATTTGTTCCAATCGGATAACAACAGGAAATTATTCTGCCGAAAGGTTATGGGCCCAGGCTGCATAATTCAGTGTAATATTGTTAAAAAGTAGAAGATTATTGGGTAATAGAAATTAGCAGTTATGCACATTGATTTGGAATTATGTAATTACTAATACAATGGTTTATCTAAATACCAAATCATTTCCCTGATTGAAAAACTGATGGGGAGAGAAAACTATAATATGTGGCAGTTTGCTATGTAAATCTATCTAGGACACTAGCAGTTCTAGGACTGTGTCAGTTGTAAAATAAAGGATGTAACTAAGTGTGCATAGCAAGTGCCAAAATTTGTCTTTTCATCCATCTGTTGATAAATGTCCATTTGCAAAATATCTCAACAGCAAAAGAGGTGTGGATCAAGCTAAAGCAAGTCTCCAAAGAGTCTGGTCTCTTCCAACAGGTACAGTTATTAAAGATACTATTGACAACCAGACCAGAAAATTGTTCATTAATAGAAAATCACCTGTCAAAGATAATTGCCAATTCACATAAATTAAATGGCTTGAGGTTTGATATTAAAGGAGATTGCACTGGGTGTACTCTACTTGTGTGGCTATCAGATGAATGTAGACCATTGATTATGAGCTTAGAAAATTCAGTTTTGCCAGTCTTGGAAGAGATACACAGGATGTCCATGGATAAAGTTCCAGATTCAAAATACGAAAGAAAGAGAAACATTGCCCAGAATTACATCAAATTTGAGTGGATTATTGTTAATGCATAGGGAAGAAATAGACAACAATGATTGTAATAAACCACCAACATCTGACATTGCTCTGAAAGTCAACAAGAAAAAGAATGATATTATTATGTTTAACAAAGGACTGAGGTACTGTAACTGCAAAGAGGGTGGGCATCTGGCAAAAGAACTGTCAGAGCAGGGTCAAACTGATGGAAAATATACAGCTAATGCAGCAAGCTACCACATGTTTTTTTAAACACAGCTGTACGTAAAGATACATGGATGGAATGGTACAGACTCAGATGTGTAGGCATACATCTCCAAATGTCCATGTGGTGGAAATAATGTTAATACAGTGATAGGCTTGCAACTTGTAATAGCAAGTAATGACAACTTACTTATAAATGGAATAGGATCTTTACAAATTGCCATAATCAATAAAAGCACATTCTGGGGATCCATTTATAACTAAATTAAAAACTTTTCTTACAAATAAATGGCACATGCCATATACAGGATGTCCATAAATAAAGTTTCAGTTTCAAAATGCTGAAAAAGAGAACCACTGCCCTGAATTAACATCAAATTTGAATAGATTATTATTGATACACAAGGAAACATCATGGAGCAAATTTAATGGCAATTTTACCAATAGATGGCACTGTAAGCTTTTTAATGTAATTGGGATTGGCTACAAATGACAGATGAATCATAATATGATGGCTATGGCATGAGAGGCACATGATACCACCCATGTTGTTCAATGTGCATTACACACAAGTTTGGTAGTCAACAGCTGTAACACTATTATTTAAGTAAGCCTATCCACCATAGCAAGGTCTTACCAAATCATATGGAAAATTTTCATTGCCCTGAAGCCAGAAACTACATAAAATGCAAAATGGTATCATTTTTAATTGCCCTGGGGCAAGAAACTGCATAAAAAGCATATAAATTATGTATGTTTTTAACTGTTCTGAGAGAAAAACCAAATAAAAAACAAAAAGGCATCCTTTTTTTTCATGATACTGGCACAAGACATTTTTAGTATGCTGCCCACTGTTTTCTGCCACAAATTGAAACTGCAAAACAACATGATCCACAACAGATTGGGGTGCCTCCAATTCAGCTGTGTTTGTAATAGTAGCACTGAGCACAACATCTTTCTGGTAACACCACTGCCAGAGTAACACATTTTAATTTCAGATGATCTGGATAGCCAGGCTCTAGGGAAATGCCAGCTGATCTAGCATTTCTGAAATGTCCCTGCAGCAGATGCTTCACAGGCTCTGCAATGAGCAGTGGAGTGGGGAAAAGAAACATCAATGCAGAGCACATAGTCACCTTGACAGAATGAAGTGTTACTAATTCATGTGCATCCAGACTTTCCGATGCAATTATGTATACTGATATATCCTTGGAGATGGAAGTGGGCTTTGCTTGTCTACAGAATTTTCCAGGAGCATTCATTGTCCACTTTCAAAACAGCAAGCAATTTCAGAGCAAATGTTTGTCTTGCTAGCAGGTCATCAGGAAACAACTGCTGAACATGGGTGATTTTTGTATGGATAGTAATGCACCATGCTCACAGGAATGTCCATCATTTGGACAATTTCCTGTGCACTGCATGTTTGCACACCACTGCTCGATCCTTCCTGCACTGTTGTGGCCACATCATCAACAGATGTTTTTTCATCTCGCTCTGCCACTCTGCACCTCAGAAGAATATCTCTTTTTGAATTTTGTCATCATTTTCTCCAGATGCTTTGCAGACTTTGGACCAATGCCTTTTTTCAATGTCTTGAGTGTCCTGAACTTCTGCAGGGCTACTAGCACACAGTCACTCTTCTAGTAAAAGTACTTTACCAGAAACCATTGGTGTTGCATAGCTTTGTCCTTTGTTCAGAACTGAAGATGTCTTCCTCACTGATGCTATTCTGTGGCACTGAGGACTTGTCTGGTAGTCGTAGTTGAAAATTTCTCATGTGTTCCATATGATGCTGTAAGATACAGCACTATGTCTTCTGATATATTCCATCCTATATTCGCACTCTGTACTGTAAACACTTGTCATCTGATGTCCTGACCAGTCTCTGGTTGAGCCAAGCATGGCCTGCCTATAGAAGTGCTCACCAGTCCAGTGGCTATAAAGATATGCAGAATGTGGAATACCTATACTTCAGCTGAAGGTAGTGGGTATGAAACTTATTGAAACATTGTGACAAGATGACGTGCACCACTCAACACATCACCTGAGAAGACCTGATCTTTGGAATATGAGGAGACCTGATATAAAACTGAGCACTTGGTTACACGTCTTGTAGCTCCATTGCTCATCCAACGTGTTGCTGTATCTGCTTCAAACTAATAGGCCTATTCACCACAGTATAGCACTGGTAACATCTTGACAACTATCATTACTTCTGTTTAAACAATGGAAATTCCGGGTTGGAATATCAGCAATACGAGATTGCTACTTACAGTAAAATGGCACGTTGAATTGCAGACAGGCACAGCAAAAAATGGTTACACATTTATCATTCTGGTCAGAACTGCTAGGGATGGTGGTCTTGTGATGTGTGTGTGAGGTGGTCTTGCTTGTGTGAATGAATGTGTGGGTGTTTCCTTTTCTGAAGAAGGCTTTGGCTGAAAACTAAATGACTAACAGTGTTTTCATTGTGTCTGTCTGCAACTCAACATGTCATCTTTACTGTGAATAGCAATCTTTCCTTTTATTGATGATTATTTCTGTTCAGATTTTTTTCTTGGCTATCCGTTCCATTTATTCAGGCCTTCATCTAGTGGCCCCTTCTTTTATAGCAGTTGCAAATGTCACTTTTCCTTGACTCCTTAACAAATTTTCTTTTGCATCTTTATTTTGCTTCCTTGTATTTACCATTAATGCATCTGTTGGTGTTTCTTCACTGTTTGAATTCTTCATTAAATTCCCTTCAAACACACACACCTGGACTGTTAATGCATTAAGCATTCTCTCTCAATCCTGTCTTATTAAAAACCAACTTGACTGAAAGGCTTCGAACTCACTTGGCAGAATATACAAGGTTTTGCAAACTAAAATGAGATCTGACAAAATATTTACGTTTTTAGGAGCAAATCTATTGTTCACCTTGTTCCATGAGAATTCAGTCGTGCTATATTGGTTGAAATATCTTCATCCATAGGCATCCCATGTATCACTAGCTGTTTGCTTTTCCATTACCACTGATTCATTTCATAAATAATACCATATGTTATCGTACACATTGCATAACTGTTTGCCTTACAAAACAAATCAAACTGTTCTTTGTGCTTTTAGACTTGTTTTTGTGTAGCACCTTCTTCGAGTGGCTGGATCTTCAGCAATGCCTTGTCAGTTACATCCAAAACACCTTCATGATAATCCAATAAGTCATTTACTTTCCTTTTCCCACTTGGTCAATCAAGTTCCTCACTTAGTAATTTTAGTGCAGTATCATTTCAAGTACCCATTTCTGCAAATTTTTGTCTAAATATACACTACAAGATCAAAAGTTATTTTCTGAATGCAAATATTTTAACCTAAAACTCAGCTGTTAGTGTTTCTAATCTCAAAACTCAAGTGACTGTGCTCATTTGACTACACTGTAACCTCAGCTTGCAGCTGTATTTGCTAGCATGCTTGACATTTTTTTCTTTTTAATTGCAATAAATACAGTTCATAAGAAGATTCACCAACAACAGTTTATCAAAACAAGACACACAAACTGTTAAATTTAATAGATTGCTAATTAACTGTAATTAGCAGTTTGTAGTTTTACACTGAAAATTTATTCTCAGTCACACATTGTCCTAGAAAAAATATAAATGGATATGTTTTTCTTATCAGTAACTGCTACTGACCTTCCTTGATATATAATTAATTACAAATACATTTACAAAGTAACAGTTATGTAACTTCTTTATGTCCTCCACAAGTTATTTAGCTGTGGTTTGCATTGATGATATTTACAATAAACATTGCCTGTAATTGTTATAACCTTTAATCACCAATAATTGCATGGATATTCAAACACACTCACTTAGAAACAATAGCTGGTTACATGATAACAACTCAGTATCTCTCATTCGACTGCTGTGCCGTGACATGTGGCTGGCGCCGTTTGTAGCTAGGTGGCGCTCCCGCGCTCAGCCGAGTTGCGGAGTGCCTCTATCGCTGTTTGCGCGTACTGTCGTGGCGGCACTGTTAAATGTCGTGGCACTGTCACAACACTTTTCCCCCCCCTTGAAAAAAAAAAAAAACACTCACTTCCCTGGAGACATGGACAGTGCGGAGACATCCATGGCCTCTTGTGAGGCCCCGAGAAGATCCCGCGGAGCGACAAGAGAGTATGGTCGAAAATGTCCAGGACGGAAGCTTGTGCATGGAACGTGCCTCCTGGATGAGATGATGGGTGAAAACTCCGGATCAGCATCCATAGGTGTCGTGGACCTGGGGGTGTGCTCCAGCGAGATGGGTCCCGGAGAAGGCGGCGTCGCAACTGGGGCCGGTTCCGGTGTACTCGGAAGCGGTAGCGACGTCGGCTGCACCAACAGATACGGTTGATCGGCAGCAGCGACAGGACTGGCTTCTTGGGCTGGTGGAGGTGAAGGAAGGGGCGGTGGCACCGGCATGGCCACCACTCGTGGGTGCATCTGGTCGTAATGGCGAACAACCATGCCGTCGTCCATACGTATTTCACAAAGCCGGCAGCCGCAAAGAGCCTTGACCACCCCTGGAATCCATTTAGGGCGAGATCCATACCCTCATGCCCACACGTCGGCGCCCACCGAGTACTTTCCCGCACTAGGGGACACAGCACAAGGCCTGACAGGGTGAAGCAGGTGCAGTAGAGTGCGCGGTTGGCGGCCATGCAAGAGTTCAGCAGGGCTGCGTTCACTCAGAGGCATGAAGCGATAAGAACTCAGAAATTGCAGCAGAGCGTCATCTGTGGAAAAATCACTAAGGAATTTTTTCATCTGGATTTTGAAAGTGCGGACAAGGCGCTCGAACCTCCCCATTCGATTGCGGATGGAAGGGCGGTGCTGTAACATGATGAATCCCTTGTCCAGTACAAAAATCACGGAAGGCCTGCGAAGAGAACTGAGAGCCATTGTCCATGACGATCGTGGATCGAAGACCTTCTAGCACAAAGATTTTTGACAAAGCCAGCGTCGTCACCGCGGTGGTGGGCGACGGACATTAAACAACAAACGGAAACTTCGAGAAGACGTCAATCAACAGTAGCCAATAAGTGCCGAGGAAGGGGCCGGCAAAGTCAGTGTGCACCCGTTCCTATGGCTGCGCCAGATCAGGCCACAGAGAGGGCATTGTACGAGGTGCAGCCAGTTGTTGAGCACACTGACCACACGCAGCAACCGTGTGGGCGATGTCCGAATCAATACCGGGCCAATAAACGTGCCTGCGGGCCAGGGACTTAGTCCAAGAAATCCCCCAATTGCCTTCATGCAACAGTTTGAGAACATCTTTGCGAAGAGAGGCTGGCACCACAACCCGTGGCGATGCGCCATCCGTGGCCAGAAGAACAACACCATCACGAACAGACAGACGAAGGCACAAGGCTTGGTAGTTGCGAAGGGGATCCGATGCCCGGCCCGTGGTCCTGTCCAGCCAACCCCATTGAACAAAACCGATCACCTGACACAGGACCGGGTCCCGCGCAGTAGCCGACGCGACCTGCGAACCTGTAAGTGGAAAACCCTCGACCACGCGACGTTCTTCCTCATCAATGTGGAAACAGAGTAGTTCATCATGATCGAAAACCGGGTCGGGGCCCATCGGCAATCGCGACAATGCGTCAGCGTTGGCGTACTGGGCCATGGGGCGATAGTGAAAACGAGGCAAGTATAAGGCCCAACATTGCAGGCGGTGAGCTGCCTTATCTGGAAGCGACACCGATGAGCTGAACAGAGAGACCAGCGGCTTGTGGTCGGTGATGAGGTGAAACTTAGAACCATACAAAAAAACGCTGAACCTTTTTAGAGCATAAATGATAGCGAGTGCCTCCTTTTCGATTTGAGAGTAACGCCGTTGCGCATCGTTGAGGGTCTTGGAAGCTTAGGCGATGGGTCGTTCCAACCCATCCTCATACCGATGGGCGAGAACAGCCCCTAGGCCATACTGTGACGCGTCAGTCACCTGAACCAAGTGCTGACCTGGACAGAATGTGGCAAGACAAGGCGCCGACTGCAAATGAGCCTTCAGGCAGACAAAAGCCTGCTCACACTCGTCGGACCAACAGAAAGGGACGTTTTTGCGTAAAAGCTGATGCAGAGGATGAGCTACCGCCGCCGCGGATGGAATGAATTTGTGATAGTAAGCAATCTTGCCTAGAAACTCCTGAAGTTTTTTGACCATAGACAGCCGCGGTAGAGCATTAATGGCCGCAACGTGCTGACATAGAGGACGTATACCCTCACGGGACAAGTGGAAACCAAGATACACAATGGAGGGTTGGAAGAACTGTGACTTGTCCAGATTGCACTTCAACCCAGCCGAATGCAAAACCCAAAATAGTGAACGCAAATTGCGAAGGTGCTCCTCAGTGGAGGCCCCCGCGACAACAATGTCATCCAGATAGTTTATGTAGCTGGGAACGGAAGCCGTGAGCTGTTCCAAAAACCGCTGAAAAATGGCCGGCGCGCTAGCGACGCCAAATGGTAACCACTGGTACTGATACAACCCACAAGGAGTGTTGATGATGAGAAATTCCTTGGAAAAAGCATCCAACGTCAACTGATGGTACACCTCCGATAAGTCAAGTTTGGAAAAGAACTGGCCCCCAGCGAGCTTGGTAAATAACTCCTCAGGACGGGGAAGAGAGATAAGTGTCAATGAGGCTCTGAGCGTTGATGGTGGCTTTAAAATCACCACACAATCGCAGACTCCCGTTTGGTTTAGAAACCACCACGATTGGCGATGCCCATTCGATGGAGGTAACAGGAAGGAGAATCGCTGAAGCTGTTAACCTGTTTATCTCAGCCTTGACAGGTGCACGCAACGCCACCGGAATAGGGCGTGCCTGGAAAAACTTAGGGCGAGTTGTAGGTTTAAGAGTAATGTGGGCTTCAAAATCCTTGGCACAACCCAGACCAGCAGAGAACATGGACGAAAATTCAGAACACAATCCATCCAGCTGATGATACGGAATATCCTCAGATATGAGGTGCACATCACCATCAATGGAGAACCCGAACAACTGGAAAGCATCGTAACCGAACAGGTTTTCAGTGCCCGCATGATCCACCACATAAAACGTGATGGGCCTAACAACAGACTTGTAGGCAGTGGAAGCATCAAACTGACCAATGATAGGAATTTTCTGTTTATTATAAGTCCTCAGATTTCGCGTAACTGGAGACAAGGGAGGGGAGCCCAACTCCAAATACGTGCGAGAATTAATGAGAGTTACTTCAGAGCCAGTGTCCACTTGCATGTGAATGTCTTTATCCAGAACACGGACAGTAACAAACAACTTATTTGTTTGAGAAAGCACACAGTTAACATCCATGTCCGATGCCTCGTCCTCGTCGACAGGAACTTTAGGGGACTGACACACAGAAGCAATGTGGCCTTTTTTCCTACATGAATTACACATGGCCCAAAGTTTTGGACATGCGGCCCTGTCATGCTGTACGAAACAACGTGGACAAGAAGGAAGTGTGGAATGAACCTGCTTTTGTGGTTGCTGTTTACACTGCGAGCGTTGCGGCCCAACGCGACGTTGTTTACACGAGTGAACCGCCGCCACATCTTCGTTCTCCTGTGAAACAGGCAAATTGTCCTTGTCGAAAGTTGACTGTACAGCGCCTACATCACACCATGCATCTATTTGCGCGCCAGCAGCGTGAGACACTTCAAAGGATTGAGAGATGCTTAGAACTTTCGACAACGATGGGTTTGGCAGTTGTAGGGCACGTTGCTGAACTTCTTTATCAGGAGCAAGCCATAGAATGGCATCCCTAACCATTGAATCAGCATAAGACTCATGATGAGTGTCCATGACAAACTGACATTTCCTACTGAGACCGTGTAGTTCCACCACCCAAGCCCGGTAAGATTGATGGGGCTGTTTATGACACCGGTAGAACGCCACACGGGCGGCAACAATGTGGGTGTTTTTGTGGTAATAGTTAGACAATAAGTCACACATTTCTTGGAAGGACAGGGAGGCAGGTTCCCGCAGAGGGGCTAACTGAAATAGCAGCTGATAGATCCGTGGAGAAATCCAAGATAGAAATAACGACTTACACATAGGAGCGTTGACAACGCCAAAAGCCAAGAAGTGTTGCCGCAAACGCTTCTCATAATCCTCCCAGTCTTCAGCGGCCTCGTCGTAAGGAGGGAATGGAGGCGGAGAAGAGGAAGATAGACGATGAGTAAGCGACGTCGACAACGCCTGAATAGCAGCCGTCAGCTGTGTTTGTTGTGCCTGAATAGCAGCCGTCAGCTGTGTTTGTTATTCAATGAGCGGTTGCATAAGCTGTTCGATGTCTACCCCGTCACGAACACACAAATCCACAACACAGTGAAAATATCCCATCCTCGTTGCCAAAAAGTGTTATAACCTTTAATCACCAATAATTGCATGGATATTCAAACACACTCACTTAGAAACAATAGCTGGTTACATGATAACAACTCAGTATCTCTCATTCGACTGCCATGCCGTGACATGCAGTTGGCGCTGTTCGCAGCTAGGTGGCGCTCCCGCACTCAGCCGAGTTGTGGAGCGCCTCTATCGCCGTTTGCGTGTACTGTTGTGGCGGCACTGTTAAATGTCGTGGCACTGTCACAACAGTAATTACCCTTTTCTGCAGAAGAAAAATAACCAGAATAGTGTTTAAATACATACAAGTTCAGTTATAAAGAAAAAATCACACCATTTATAAGTTGCTGACAGCTCCATTACACTGTGAATATTCCTATGATGGGATGTAAAATTTTTTAAAAAATTATTTTTATATTGTGTTACTGTTGGTAAACTTTATCAGAGTGTTATAATTACAAACTATATCCTTAACGTTGACACATGACCTTGCTGTTTGCACCGATAACCTCGCTGTTTGTTCCCCTCCCCCAGATCAACCAACGAACATACCCTTGACATTGATGTGCTACAGAATTCTTGAACACATTCTGAGGTCAGATGTAATAAATTTCCTTGAAACAGAAAAGCTTCTGTTCACGAATCAGTATAGATTTAGAAAGCATCACTCATGCTAAACTCAGCTTGCCCTTTTCGCACACGGTATCCTACAAATCATGAATGGAGAAAAATAGGCTTATTCCTTATTCCCAGATTTCCAGAAAGTGTTTGACACAGCACCCCATTGCAGACTGTTGACAAAGGTCAGAGCATATGGATTATGTCCCCAATATATGAGTGGCTTGAAGACTTCTTAGATAATAGCTGCCAGAATGTTGCCCTTGACAGCGAGTGTTCACCAGAGACAAAGGTAGCGCCAGAAGTGCCATAAGGAAGTACGGTAGGAACACTGTTATTCTCTTTGTACATAAATGATTTGACAAAGTGAACAGCAATTTACAGCTGTTTGCTGATGACATTGTGTTGTATGGGAAGCTGTCATTATTGAGTGACTGTAGGAGGACACAATGTGACTTAGACAGAATTTCTGTTCAGTCTGATGAATTACAGCTTGCTCTAAATGTAGAAAAATGTAAGTTAATAAGGATGGGTAGGAAAAACAGTCCTGCAACATTCAAATACAGCATCAGTAATATGTTGCTCGACACAGTCATTTTGATTAAATATCTAGACTTAACCCTGGAAAGCAATATTAAATGGAATGACCATATCAAGTTTGTAGTAGGGAAGGTGAATGCTCGAATTTGTTTGAGTGGAAGACTTTTGGGGAAGTGTAGCTCATCTATAAAGGGGATTGCATACAGAATGTTAGTGTCACCCATTCTTGTGTACTGCTCAAGTGTTTCGGATCTCCAACAGCTCAAAATAAAGGGAGACATTAAAGCATTTCAGAAGTGTGCTTCTAGACTTGCTACCAGAAGGTTCGATCAGCACAGATGTATTACAGAGATGCTTCATGAACTCAAATGAGAATCTCTGGAGGTAAAATGACATCCTTTTCATGAGGCACTGTTTGGAAATTTAGAGAACCAGCAGATCAATTCTACTGCTGCCAATGTATGCTTTGTGTAAGGACCAGAAAGATAAGGTGTAAGGAATTTGGGCTCATACAGAGGCTTACAGACAGCTGCTTTTCCATCACTTGTTTGTGAGCACAACAGAGAGGGAAATGACTAATAGTGGTATGTGGTCCCCTCTGCCATGCACTGTACAGTGGCTTGTGGAGTATATATGTACATATAAATGTAGATGTAGTAAGACAGGTGGACTTGCTCAGAGTACAGCTGGTGGTGCTGAGATCAATGTAAATTTATATGCTCAGAAACCCCAGTATATGAGAATGAATGTTTACAACAAACTAAACAGCTAGAACAGACTGGGTATGAAGTTAGGTTCACCAACGAAAAGCTACATGATATTCCTCTTCAGAGGTGCTAATACTCAGTTGAAGAGGCCATGAAAAAAATGAACTGTTCTTGAGCAGCACATAATTTTGAAAATTTTGAAGGAAAATTTACATTAGTATTAAAATACTGAAGTCTCTCATGAACTGTAGGTTTATGTCACTGCTGATGTTTTACCCATTTTTTGAAGTTTCTCCTTAACTCTAGTTAAATGAGTAGTATCTGTACATTATAAGACAAATAGATTACAATTCATTGGTAAAAGGTATGTTGTCTACCAAGTTGAACAGGCATGTGTGGAAAATTAGACTAATAACATGACAGTAAGCAGTGGCCTTCTTGCCTTTTTGACAGATGTGCCAGTGGGATGGATTGGTGGCTTGCTGGTGTTAGCAGCTGGTGTGAATGCTGAAGTGTCTGTGGCCACAGCAAGTCTTTGAGGGGAGCACACTTAAGCTGCTCTGCAATTGGTTGTTGTTATGTATGGAACAACAAACAAAATATAAGAGTCAATCTAGCATGTCACTGAGGAGAAAAGTTCCAGTCATTATCCAGCAGCAACATTCTGTGAGCATGCTTCAGTGGGACATTTGTGCTTTGAACCATGGAATATTCATAAAAAACACTTTCATTATCATGGAAAATCCAGAATGGAATACAACATTATTATGAGAAGGATAGTTGCTACCCACCATATAGTGGAAAAGTTGCAGGTAGGTACGACAGAAAGGCTGTCAGAAAGTGAACCTTTGTCAAAAATAGACAACACACATAATCACTCAGGCAAACGCAACTCACACACACATGACCACAATCTATGGCAGCTCAAGCCAGACTGCACGATGAGAGAGTCAACCGTGTGGGGATAAAGTTGAGGGTGTGCCGGGAGGCGTTGGGGGGGGGGGGGGGGGGGGGAGGCTAACATGCTAGGGATGGGGTGTGGTAAAGCACTTTAAGTGCTGCCAGTGCGAGCGTACAGGGATGAGATGGAGAGAGGAGAGGGTAGGGCAGTTGGGAGGTTAGATAAAGGGGGGATAAGAGAAGATGGGAAGAGGAAAGGGATAGCAGAAAAGTGAGAAGCAAAAAGACTGGGTGCATGGGTGGAACAGAGGGCTGCATAGTGCTGGATGGGAGAAGAAAAGGGGCTAGATGAGTAAGGATAATGGCTAACAAAAACCAGAAGGCTTGTGGAAACACAGTGTATATTGCAGGGAGAGTTCCCACCTGCACAGTTCAGATAATGAAAGATCCAAGTGGCACAGGCTGTGAAGCAGTCATTGAAATGAAGAATGTTGTGTTGGACAGAATGCTCAGCGAAAGGGTGATCCAGTTGTTTCTTGGCCATAGTTTGTCAGGGACCATTCTTGTGTATAGATGGCTTGTTAGGTGTCAAGTCCAGTTGAATGCAGCTTAACTTGTAGATCATACGACTATTTTCACAGGTAGCTCTGCCTTCGATGGGATAAGTGATGTTTGTGACCGGACTGAAGTAGGTGGTGGTGAGAGAATGTATGGGACAGGTCTCCAATCTAGGTCTATTACAGGGATATGAGCCAGCTGGGGGTTGGGAGCAGGGGTTATGTAGGGATGGACGAGTATATTGTGCAGGTTCAGTGGGCAATGGAGTGCCACTGTGGGAGGGGCATAAGAATTGTGGATAGGACATTTCTCATTTCAAAGCACAATGAGAGTAGTTGAAACCCTGGGGAGAATGTAATTCAGTTGCTTCAGTCCTGGATGGTACTGAATCATGAGGGTAATGCTCCTCGTTGGCCAGATCGTGGGACCTTGGGAGGTGGTGGGTGACTGGAAGGATAAGGCATGGGAGACTTATTTTTGTACAAGGTTGGGAGGGTAATTATGGTCTGTAAGGGCCTCAGTGAGGCCGTAAGTATATTTTGTGAGGGACTGTTCATCACTATATATATGCGATGGCCATGAGTGGCTAGGCTATATGGAAGAGACCTCTTGGTATGAAATGTATGGCAGCTGTCGAATTGGAGTGGAGGTATTGCTAGTGGTTGGTGGGTTCGATATGGACAGAAACACTGACGTAGCCATCTTTGAGGTGGAGGTCAACATTGAGGAAAGTGGCGTGTTGGTTTGTTTAGGACCAAGTGAAGCGAATGGGGGAGAAAATGTTGAGGTTCTGGAGGAATGTGGATAGTGTGTCCTCACCCTCAATCCACATCATGAAGATGTGAGCAATGAATCTAAAGCAGATGAGGGGTTTTGGGATTCTGGGTGTTTAGGAAAGATTCCTCTAAGTGGCCCATAAGTAAGTTGGCAGAGGATGGTGCCATGTGGGTGTCTATAGGCCTATCCCAGATTTGTTTGTAGATGATGTCTTCAAAGGAGAAGTAATTGTGAGTTAGGATATAGTTGTTCATTGTGACTAGGAAGGAGGTTGTTGGTTTGGAATCTGTTGGGTATTGGGAAAGGTAGTGTTCAGTGGTGGTAAGGCCATGGGCATTAGCGATGCTAGTGTAAAGGGAAGTGCATCAGTAGTGATGAGCAGGGCACTGTGTGGTAAAGGAACAGGAACAGTGGAGGAAATGGTTTGTATCTTTTATATAGGAAGGTAGGTTGCAGGTAATAGGCTGAAGTTGTTGGTCTATGAGAGCAGAGATTATCTCCGTTGGGACTCAGTATCCGCCCACAAGGAGGCTTCCTGGATGGTTGGTTATATGGAGTTTAGGAAGCATGTAGAAGGTAGGAGTGCGGCAATTGATAGGGGTGAAAAGAGAGATGGGCTCTGGGAAGAGGTTTTGGGATAGGACTGGAGATCCTGCTAGATTTCTGGAACAGGGTCAGTGTGGCAGGGTTTATAGGTGGATGAATCTGGCAGCTGGCAGAGTTGTTCTGCCAGGTAATCCTTGCAGTTCAAGACAGCTGTGGTGGAGCCTTCATCAGCAGGTAGGATTATAAGGTTGGGATCAGTTTTTAGATGGTGGATTGCAGTTCTTTCTGAAGATGTAAAGTTAGTTTGCATGTTGAGGTATTTGGGGAATCATGTTGAGGCAAGGGACAAGGTTAAGAAATTCTGGAATGTTAACAGGAGTTGTGATTTGGGGGCAGTGGAGGTGGATCAGGTTTGCATGGAGGAGTGAATGGAGCCAGGCAAGGTTCAACATTGGTCTTTGGTTGAGTCTGATTGATAGGGTTATTTGCAAAACTGTGTTATCACTGTAGCTACCGAAATAAGAAGAGACAATTTTTAATAAGATCTACATGACTGAATTTGGTAATTGGGCAAAAGGTGAGACCTTTGGAAAGGAGTGATACTTCTGTGAAGGTAAGGCTTTTGGAGGAAAGGTTCATAACTGTGTTTTGGGTCTGTTTAGGTTCTGGATTCCAGTTTAGTGGTGGGAGGGAGTTTTGGAGGGTGGTGTAAATGTAGGAGGTCTGCAAGACAGGGTTTGTTAACTATGAGGGCCCGAGGGGAAAGTTTGGATGTTGTTGTAGACGTAGTGGGAAGTGATATTCCAA
The DNA here is from genome assembly GCF_021461395.2 of Schistocerca americana. NCBI lineage: Eukaryota > Metazoa > Arthropoda > Insecta > Orthoptera > Acrididae > Schistocerca > Schistocerca americana. Next base: position 320,854,824 of record NC_060126.1, on the reverse strand, counting down.
GACAGGAGTAGGAAGTGAGCAGGGTGGAGAGTTTTTTAGGGTGACATTGAGCATGTTGCTCTAGTTCCTGGAGGGCAAGAATTGTAATGTGTGTTATGGGACCCAGGAATTTGGGATTGCATAGAATGAGATTTTTACAGTTGGAGAGAAGGTATTGCTAGGAGCTTTGGGCTTGATTGATAAGATTTTGCAGGACTATGTTGGTGAGCGCTATAGATTGGCAGAATCTGAACAGATAGAGGTCATTGTGGAAGGAAGGGTGGAAGCCAGAGATGGATGACTTGATGGTAAGGCCAATTGTGGGGATTCCATGAGCCAACCAACAATGCAGAAACAGTATGTAGGACTGGTTACTGGCCAGCCAGAACCTAGTCTCACGTTCCATGAGCCACGTAACATCTTAGGAATACTGTGTGGGTCTTGGTTCTGGATAGCTATAACCTAGTCTCACATATTGTTCCTGCATTGTTGCTTGGCTCATGGCATTCCCCTGATTGGCCTTACCATTGATTTACCCATCCCTGGCTGCCACCCTGCCTTCCATAATGACCTCAATCAGTTCAGATTCTGCCAGAGTTTAACCCTCATCAACATAGTCCTGCAAAACACAATCAGTCAAGCCCAAACCTCCCAGCAATACCTTCTCTCCATCCATAAAATTCTCCTACTATGCAATCCAGAATTCTTGTATCCCGCAACAAACACTGAAACTCTTGCTCTCCAGGAACTAGAGTAACATGCACAATGCCACCCCAAAAACTCTCCACCCTCCACCCCTAACATGCTATCTCTCCCCTCCACACGCCAGGCTCTTCCTTACCACCACTTGGTTGCCTCTTGCATCATGCGATGATGCTCACAGTCTGGCTTCAGCTGCAACTGCAAGAGGATGAGGTCATGTGTGTGTGAGTTGTGTTTGCTTGAGTGTGTGTGTGTATGGTGCCTATTTTCAACAAAGGCCTTGTTGAATGAAAGTTCACTTTCTCATAGTCTTTTTGTTGTGCCTATCTGCAACTCAGCTATGCTTTTCATAATACTTCAACCACAGCGGTAATTGAAATGCCACTGGCTATAATCGCCCCATCAGTCACCCACATTGTTAACAGTGATAAGGAACCCATACATTCCACTGGCAAATCAACCACTTCTGTGACAAGGACTACAAGCCACAAATTGCAGCTATGCCAGAAGCTCCAATTTCCATGACTTTATTTCTTTTCAATGCTCTTTCCACCTCACAATCAATGGGGCTGTTTCTATAATTTAGTTCAGACAGTTCCAAGTACCATTAAGTGCCATCTCTGAGCAGCATTGGATTGTAATTAAAATGCAGGAATGCTATTGTTCAAGCTGCTCTGTCCCTCCCTCTCCCACTGCCAATCCAACCATGGTGGTTAAGGATTTACCTGGTTTTCTGTAATCACATCAGATAATGGCTGGTATGAACTTGGTATGTAAGATATTTTTCTCTTTGCTCTTTTCAACTGAGTGAACTTGTGTTCTGTCTTTTAGGACCTTAGTGTTGACAAGAAGTTAGACTTATTTTTCCTCTTTAAAACAAAGAACAACATATTCTTAGTGATTATGGGCATTCCACAAAGGAGACTGGAACTGTGAATGAAGCTGATGCACAGCACAATCACCCAGTGAAGGAGAAAATGTTGGACATCTCTGCCATACCTCTAATGACCTCACTGTTGACACAGTATTAGAATTTTTCCTTTCTTTCAGCGTCTACCAACTGTTCCTTTTTTTAGATGAAGTATCACCACTTGACATATATTTGAAATAAAAATCAGTAGAGGAAGAATCAAGGCATCAGCATCCTTAATTTCAGTAACAGGCAGTTATCCTTGTCAAAACACTGCAGGTGACTAGAGTCTGAAAGTGGTTAAATATAACTCATAATCTGATGATACAGGATGAAAAGTCACCTGCCTGATGTAAAGAATGTTGAATGACTTTAACACGCTTAACTGTCTGTCCTTCATGTAACAAGATGTAGAGAAAAATTGAAAAAGTGAGGCCTCAGCATGGACTTCACACTGTGTGAGTAAAAGAAGAGTAGGCTACTGCCCACCCACTGCAGTGTAGTGCTACCACATACACACTGGAGGATTCCCTTGGAGCAAAAGCAGAGGAATTTTACGTGGCCAAGTTTTGACCCAAAAAAACTTAGTTTAAGCTGAAATTAATTAATTTCTTTGTTCATCTCGTATAGATGACACATACAGGTTATTTAGAAACTAATGAAAGAAATTACATAGTATGTATACTGTTACAGCACTGTTTTTGAGGAAGATTGTTGGGGGGCATGTTTTGTGAAATTCAGGAATTTCATCTTTGTGAAATTATTTTGTAGCACTGTTCTTGAGTTATCTGAAACTGTATATGGAATGTTACATCTGCAGTCTAATAGGTTATACGTATTTGTAAAGTAGACTTCTCTGATCTTTAGCAAAAGATAGGTTAGTATGGCACTGTGTGTTTTGTTTCTCATCATATAGCCCCATCGCATCAGTGTTCGTTCAGTCACACCAAATCGCCGTACTTCACGGGATGCAGCATGTACAATGGTCATAGGGAAAGATGTACCTCTTGGTCCAACTAGTGTGCGTGCAAGCCGTGTCACCAGTTCATCAGCTGTCATCTCTTGGCTACCAAGCAACAGTAATTATCAACATGTTGTATGTGTCAACAATGTGGAGGTTCGCACTGTAAAACCTGGAGTTTACCGGCACACAATTACTGGTGAGTAAGGTTAATGTACCTGGGATATAGACCTGTTTGTGAACAAGATTACTGGAATTCTTGTTTGTAATATGGACTTCCTACCATATATTTATAATTAATTATCATGTTCTGTGAAGTTATACTTATAATCAATTCATATGTTATGTAATATAAGTTACAATGCTTCTTGCAATTCTTCTCATTAGCAGCTTCAATTATTTTCCAGAAAAGACTGCTAACTTGTAAACCAATATACATCTTCGATCTTCGACCTGAATTGTGATGCCTTTTCTTTCATCACCATTACATAAAGAATACAGTTTTTTGTTGTTGTTGTTGTTGGTGTTTTTTTTTTTTTTTTTAAATATGAATATATTCTCTGTATTAAAGTTACACTACTCAATGGAGCTAATTATAAATTTCAATCAATGCTTCCCAAGAAAACCAATAACAATTAACAGATAATTATTGTTGTGTTATCGGTCCAGAGACTGGCTGGTTTAATGCAGCTCTCCATGCTACTCTATCCTCTGCAAGCTCCTTCATCCCCAAGTACCTACTGCAACATACATCCTTCTGAATCTGCTTAGTGTATTCATCTCTTGGTCTCCCTCTATGATTTTTACCCTCCACCCTTCCCTCCAACACTAAACTGATGATCCCTTGATGCCTCAGAAAGTGTCCTACCAACTGATTCATTCTTCTAGGCAAGTTGTGCCACAAATTAATCTTCTCCTCAATTTTATTCAGAACCTCCTCATTAGTTAAGTGATATATCAATCTAATCTTCAGCATTCTTCTGTAGCACCACATTTCAAAAGCTTCTATTCTCTTCTTGTCCAAACTATTTATCATCCATGTTTCACTTTCATACTTCAATACACTCCATACAAATACTTTCAGAAAAGTCTTCCTGACACTTTCAGAAATGACTTCCTGACACTTAAATCAAGACTCGATGTCAACAAATTTCTCGTCTTCAGAAACGCTTCCCTTGCCATTGCCAGTCTACATTTTATATCCTCTCTACTTTGACCATCATCAGCTATTTGGCTCCTCAAATACCAAAACTCACCTACTACTTTAAGTGTCTCGTTTCCTAATCTGATTCCCTCACCATCACCTGATTTTATTTGAATTCATTCCATTATCCTCATTTTGCTTTTGTTTATGTTCATCTTATATCCTCCTTTCAAGACACTGTCTGTTCCATTAAACTGCTCTTCCAGGTCCTATACCGTCTCTGACAGAATTACTATGTCATCGGCAAACCTCAAAGTTTTTATTTCTTCACCATGGATTTTAATTCCTACTCGAAATTTTTCTTTTGTTTCCTTTACTGCTTGCTCAATATACAGATTGAATAACATCAGGGATAGGCTACAGCCCTGTCTCACTCCTTTTCCAACCACTGCTTCCCTTTCATGCCCCTTGACTCTTATAACCGCAATTTGGTTTCTGTACAAATTGTAAATAACCTTTTGCTCCCTGTATTTTACCACCACCACCTTCAGAATTTGAAAGAGACTATTCCAGTCAACATTGTCAGAAGCTTTCTCTAGGTCTACAAATGCTAGAAATGTAGTGGGTTAATCTATTTTCTAAGATAAGTCATAGGATTAGTATTTCCTCACGTGTTCCAACATTTCTATGTAATCCAAACTGATCTTCTCCGAGGTTGGCTACTACCAGTTTTTCCATTTATCTGTAAAGAATTCGTGTTAGTATTTTGCAGCCGTGACTTATTAAACTGATAGTTCAGTAATTTTCACACCTGTCAACACCTGCTTTCTTTGGGATTGGAGTTATTATATTCTTCTTGAAGTCTGAGGGTATTTCGCTTGTCTCATACATCTTGCTCACCAGGTGGTAGAGTTTTGTCAGGCCTGGCTCTCCCGAGGCTATCAGTAGTTCTTATGTAATGTTGTCTACTCCCGGAGCCTTGTTTTGACTTACATCTTTCAGTGCTCTGTCAAACTCTTCACGTGGTATCATATCACCCATTTCATCTTCATCTACGTCCTCTTCCATTTCCATAATATTTCCCTCAAGTACATCACCCTTGTATAGACCCTCTATATACTCCTTTCACCTTTCTGCTTTTCCTTCTTTGCTTAGAACTGGTTTCCATCTAAGCTCTTGATATTCATACAAGTGGTTCTCTTTTCTCCAAAGGTCTCTTTAATTTTCCTGTAGACAGTATATATCTTACCCTTACTGATACGTGACTCTACATCCTTACATTTGTCCTTTAGCCATCCCTGCTTAGCCATTTTGCACTTTCTGTTGATCTCATTTTTGAGATGCTTGTATTCCTTTTTGCCTGCTTCATTTGCTACGTTTTTATATTTTCGCCTTTCATCAATTAAGTTCAATATCTCTTCTGTTACCCAAGGATTTCTACTAGCCCTTGTCTTTATACCTACTTGATCCTTTGCTGCCTTCATTATTTCATCTCTCAGAGCTATCCATTCCTCTTCTAATGTATTTTTTACCCCCATTGTTGTCACCCTTAATGCTCTCTTTGAAACTCTCTACATCCTCTGGTTCTTACAGTTGATCCAGGTTCCATCTACTTAAATTCCCACCTTTTTGCACTTTCTTCAGTTTTTATCTACAGTTCATAACCAACAGATTGTGGTCAGATGCCACATCTGCCGTGGAAATGTCTTACAATTTAAAACCTGGTTCCTAAATCTCTGTCTTACCATTATATAATCTGTCTGAAACCGTCCAGTGTCTCCAGACCTCTTCCAAATATACAACCTTCTTTCTCGATTCTTGTACCAAGTGTTGGCTATGATTAAGTTATGCTCTGTGCAAAATTCTACCAGGCAGCTTTCTCTTTCATTCCTTACCCTCATTCCATATTCACCTAGCACTTTTCCTTCTCTTCCTTTTCCTACTATTGAATTCCATTCCCCCATGATTATTAAATTTTTGTTTCCCTCTAAATAATTTCTTTTATCTCCTCATACATTTCTTCAATCTTTTCATCACCCATGGAGCTAGTTGGCATATAAACTTGGTTTACTGTGGTAGGCCTGGGCTTCATTCTATCTTGGCTACAATAATGTGTTCACTATGCTGTTTGTAGTAGATTACCAGCACTCCCTTCTTTTTTTTAATTCATTATTAAACCTACTCCTACATTACCCCTATTTGATTTTGTATTTATAGCCCTGCATTCTCCTGACCAGAAGTCCTGTTCCTCCTGCCACCGAACTTCACAATTCCCACTATATCTAACTTTAACCTATCCATTTTCCTTTTTCATTTTCTAATGTACATGCTTGATTAAGGGATCTGATATTCCATGCTTCGAGCCGTAGAACACATTTTGTTTTTTCTAATAATAACATTCGCTTTAGTAGTCCCCGCACAGAGATCCGAATGGGGCAGTTTTTTACCTCCAGAATATTTACCCAAGAGGACACCACCATCAAGTAACCATACAGTAAAGCTGCATGCCCTCAGGAAGATTTACGGCTGTAGTTTCCACTTGCTTTCAGCCATTCACACTACCAGCACGACAAGGCCGTTTTGGTTAATGTTATAAGGCCAGATCAGTCAATCATCTAGACTGTTGCCCCTGGAACTACTGAAAAGTCTGCTGCCCCTCTTCAGGAACCACATGTTTGTCTGGTCTCTCAACAGAAACTCCCCCCCCCCCCCCCCCCCCAATTGTGGTTGTACCTACGATATGGCTATCTGTACTGCTGAGGCACACAAGCCTCCCCACCAAAAGCAAGGTCCATGTTTCATTGGGGGGGGGGGGGGGGGTGGAATAGATAAACAGATAATTGTAGATTAAAAAAAACAGTGACATGGTGTAGTCGAGCTACGAGCTAGACCTTTTAACATGCACTACAGCAGTCATTTTGTGATATGCAGCAGAAAAACCCCTGTTGGCCATGGCTCTACTCATCTCACATGAAGTACTATTACTGCTACTACTACTACTACTACTACTACTACTAATAATAATAATAATAATAATAGCAATAGCAATAATAAACAGAATCAAACTTTTAAACATATACCGTTAAAGGAATAGCAGAAGTAGACATTACCCATGATTTCGCTAGTGGCAGGAGTGTGAATGCTAACACAACAATTTTGTGACAATACAAAGGATCCTTGAAGATATAGACAGCAGGTTCTTTGATGCTCCTACCTATGGTAGCAACATTGTTTTACTATTCATATCTTCAAGTTTTCTGTAATGTAGAAGGTATGGATATACTTTTGAAAACTTTTCTTCCAAGTACGTATCTGACTGTCTATAAACACTTACACCTGTCCAAAAGCCCAAAAGTATTTATGTCCAAATATGGAAAAGTATTCTTGTTTCACTGGGCAGTTATTTTTGTGGTTTAAAATAATATTGAATAGTCACTCAAAATAGGATCCAACTCTTCTAAATTTCGTCTTTGATTTATTGATAGTATATGTACTAAAACAGAAGTATTCACTCACTGTATGATATTTGATTTCACCAGAAACTAGAAAATCATTCTTCATTTCACTTCACCGCAAGAGGTTAATCACTGAATGTACAGGGTGTTCAAAAAGAAGTGTCACATATTCCTATAGGAGGTAGACTCACAAAAACCTTTGACCATTTGTGCTGCCTCTTTGTATATATTCAAAATCCCCTGATAGTGTTATGTGGTTTTGGGCTGACACATTTGTGTAATATTATAAGGTGGGTCACATAACTGTTTTACATACAATCTTCTTTGTAAACTGATTGCATTTCCTTAGCATTCTACCAATGGACACTGTTGAGAATATGTGATTGTCCCACTTCATATCCCTACAAATTGTTATGCCCTGGCATTTGTAAAGTTGACCAATTCCAACTGTCACTCATGGATACTATAGTCATTGGACACAACATATTTTTCATTTCATGAACTGTGCAGTTTTACACTTCTGAACTTTTAAAGTGATTTGCCAGTGTTTGTACCACTTTGAAATCCTATCAGTATCTGAATGAATATTTGTTTGACTTTTTTCAGACTGTACTTCAATCAATCAGAGTGTTTGCAGAGAATTTACTGGCACAAGTATAATCAGAGATGTATAAAATTAACAGTTTAAATGAGAAATGTAGCTACTTGTTAAGTATAGGCCTACAGCATTGTTCCATAAGACAAATGAGATGATTGAACTGAAGTAGCAGAAAATGATGGGTACAATTGCAGTTAGCACATCTCATGCCTGAAAAAGATAACTTTATTAAATTCTCCATTGTGAAATACAGGGGTTGCCCAGAAAGTGAAGCACCACATTTTTTTTCTTCAACAATTCTTTATTGAACATAACAAGAATTACACACATAAAAGAATGATGTTTTATCTTCACACCCTATTTTTCCATGTAATCTCCTTTCTGCTCTAGTGGCCTTGCACTGGTGCAAAACAAGGGCATATATGCCCTGTTGCTACCAATCCTTGTCCTGGTGGTCGAGCCAATGCTTCACTGTGTGAACTTCCTTTGCTGATTGACCTGGTGGTTGAGCCAATGCTTCACTGTTTGAACTTCCTTTGCTGATTGACAGATGCAGTGCCAATTGCTGAGTCGCAATGCATCTGTCCTCATGATTGACAACATCAGCTCACTGCAACATGTCAGGTGTGACAGCCACAGATGGTCTCCCTGATGGCTGCAAATTGTGGAGCTCCGCCAAACTGCCTTCTGATGACCTCACCCTCTGTGCCCAGTGACTAATTGTACTACTGTTGACAGCAGATGCTCCACAGACTTTGCACAAGCATTTGTGAATATTCCCCACAGTTTCTTTCTCTGCAGTGAGAAATTCAGTGATAGCTCATAGCTTGTAATACGCAACACTTACAGGTGCCATTTTGAACACAGCTACTCTATGTGTCGGAAGTGATGGAAACTTGGCGCTCTCACTCAGGAGACTTCAAATAATACATACATAACATTTTGGAAAAAATGCAGTGCATTCCTTTCTGGACAACCCTCTTATCTATACTCTCTCATCAAAAGTATGTGGACACCAATTAGTGGACATTAATATAGGGCATGTGCAACTTTCATCTGCAACTGGTGCTATGTTCTGGGATATGCATTTAGTAATGTAGATTATTTACTTCATTGCAAACAGCATATTCTTTGGTATCCTCATAACATAATTTTCTTCCTCTAAGGTGATTGTTACCTGCAAGTATAATTTCTCGAACTTCCTGTTTGTGTGCTACATTTTTACTGGCAAATTTTGTTGATTATGATGTAAGTTTTCTCTGTGTAGCTGTACTGCTTTCATTGAGGCTTTTAATTTTATCCCTGAATAGGACTCATTTGGAACTGTTCCTTTTCCTCCTGCACTCTCATTTTCCAGTATTCCTTTGGCCAAATTCATGTTAAATTACTTCTTTAAAATATATTTTAATGTTTTAGCACTGGACTTATTGTTATTCACCTTCTTGCTTCCCAACAGAATGTTATTCAGTCTGGATTACAATCACTTAATTTTGTACACTGTTTTAAATATTCTTTGCGCATGATCAAATCAATTTTGTGACACAGAACACATTCTGGTGATGTAAAGATGAAGGTTTTATGCAGGGAGAATGCCAAACTGTCATGTCCAGTAGTGTACATCGAACAGACTTGGCAAATATTCTCTGGTGCAATAAGGGCACGACTTCTCATGAGCCACGAATAATACACTACTGGCCATTAAAATTGCTACACCACGAAGATGACGTGCTACAGACGCAAAATTTAACCAACAGGAAAAAGATGCTGTGATATGCAAATGATTAGCTTTTCAGAGCATTTACACAAGGTTGACACCGGTAGTGACACCTACAACATGCTGACATGAGGATCGTTTCCAACCAATTTCTCATACACAAACAGCAGTTGACCAGCGTTGCCTGGTGAAACGTTGTTGTGGTGCCTCATGTAAGGAGGAGAAATGCATACCATCACATTTCTGACTTTGATAAAGGTCGGATTATAGCCTATCACAATTGTGGTTTATCGTATCACGACATTGCTGCTCGCGTTGGTCGAGATCCAATGACTGTTAGCAGAATATGGAATCAGTGGGTTCAGAAGGGTAATACAGAATGCCATGATGGATCCCAACCACTTCATATCACTAGCAGTTGAGATGACAGGCATCTTATCTGCATGGCCATAATGGATTGTGTAGCCACATCTCGATTCCTGAGTCAACAGATGGGGACATTTGCAAGACAACAACCATTTGCACGAACAGTTCGACAAGGTTTGCAGCAGCATGGACTATCAGCTCGGAGACCATGGCTGCGGTTAGCCTTGACACTGCATCACAGACAGGAGCGCCTGCGATGGTGTACTCAATGATGAACCTGGGTGCACAAATGGCAAAACATTAGTTTTTCGGATGAATCCAGGTTCTGTTTACTGCATCATGATGGTCGCATCCATGTTTGGCGACATTACGGTGAACGCACATTGGAAGTGTGTGTTTGTCATAGCGATACTGGCGTATCACCAGGCGTGACGGTATGGGGTGCTATTGGTTACACATCTCGGTCACCTCTTTTTCGCATTGATGGCACTTTGAACAGTGGGCGTTACATTTCATATGCGTTACAACCCGTGGCTCTACCCTTCATTTGATCCCTGCGAAACCCTACATTTCAGCAGGATAATGCAGGACCGCATGTTGCAGGTCCTGTACAGGCCTTTCTGGATACAGAAAATGTTCGCCTGCTGCCCTGTGCATACTTTCTTCAGATCTGTCACCAATTGAAAACATCTGGTCAATGGTGGCCGAGCAGCTGGCTCGTCACAATATGCCAGTCACTACTCTTGATGAACTGTGGTATCGTGCTGAAACTGCATGGGCAGCTGTACCTGTACACATCATCCAAGCTCTGTTTGACTCAATGCCCAGGCATATCAAGGCTGTTATTACAGCCAGAGGTGGTTGTTCTGGGTACTGATTTCTCAGGATCTATGCACCAGAATTGCGTGAAAGTGTAATCACATGTCAGTTCTAGTATAATATATTTGTCCAATGATTACCCATTTATCATCTTCATTTCTTCTTGGTGTAGCCATTTTAATGGGCAGTAGTGTATATAGTGAGCTGATGAAGCCAGAAGAAAGTGTGCAAAATTATAATGGCAATCTCGCCTAATGGATCAAAGCTAATGCTAAAGCAAGGAAATGTCTAATTCTATTGCTTGGAGTCAAGCCTTTACTTTGTGTTGGATATTGCAAGCTTGCTAAAGAAATTAAATGATCGTATGGCATTTATAGGTCGGGATATCCCTTTTCGGGGTTCGGCCACCGTCTTTTAGTCGACGCCACTTTGGCAACTTGCGTGTCAGTGATGATAGAAATGATGATGTATGACATATACACCCAGTCCCTTGCTTGGTAGGTGGTAATGCTATCACTGCGCTACAGAGGTGAACATTGCTAAAGAGATTTGAGATAATGAATATTTTGTCAATAAGGGACATAATGTTGAGGGCTGTAACTGTTGATAAATACAAATAAAACAGTTTTTTGCATCAATCACTTGTTTATTGTGCAGCTAAGTATTTAAGTGGTTCGCACCATAATCTTCAGGTGGATAATTGTTTTTTCACATGGTTGGTATTGTGAAGATTACAGAAGTCTTTTCACAGAAAAACACTCGTCAGCTTTGATGCAGGTTTTCAAAACATTGTGTGGGACTCCCCACACACATGGACACAAGGCAATATAGCCAAATGAATGAGTTGCAAAACAACAGTGCAAAACAACAGTGTTTAAATTATGAACTGAGAACAGCAAGTCGTGTTGACAGAAGTGTAGCTACAGCAGTGATAGTGAAAATGAAGATTAACAAACAGCAATGAAGCCACAAACTTCATCTGAAACAGATGCATTGAAAACATCTCATTATAAAAGAAATTAAGTTAGAAAATGCTTTTCATATGGGAAAGTAGGTCACCTATCAAAATGATGCTAAATGGATTGTTGTGTTTTATATGTAAGAAAAAGGGCCATCGATCAAATGAATGTATTGTCACAGGCAAATAGTGTTGTAGTCTCACAAATACTTCATAAACTGAGCAGAAAATTTCAATAGGTAGAGTCAGTAATTTTTCGGTAGATATAAATACACTTGGCTGCGATGAGTGGTATATTGACAGTGATGCGACACATCACGTAACGAGTCGGCATAATTGGTACACTATGTATGAACCATTTGAATCTCCAAGGAAGGTGGATAGTGCCAAGAATGGTGTGCATATTGAAGAATTTGGTACAGGTCAAATTGATGTTCAGATTTTCAATCGACAGAAATGGGCAGAGGGATATTTTGAAGATGAAAGTTGCGCAAAAAGAAATAAATTACACAATTCGAAATGATGGAAAAATTGTTAATATTTTTCAAATACAGTATTCAGTTGCCATTGCTACATCTGTTGGCAAAAATGAGGTTATTTTCTAGATGTGAAGGTTGTTAATCAAGAAAAGTCTTGTGTTGTTGCAGATACTGATAACACATTATAGTGATGGCAGAAAAAAATTGGTCATAAAAATAAATGATTTATGCAGCAGTTTTCAAAAGATTGTGGTATACAGACAAAAATTGATGGTATCACTTCTGAGGAATGCATCTACAGTAAACATCATCAGCTGGCATTTGGTGAAAGAGTGCAGAAACCCTTTACACCTGGAGAATTAGTTTATGCAGATGTTTGTAGACCAGTGGAAAAAATGCTTTGCACTTTCGTCAGTACTTTGTTGTTTTTAAGAATGGTTTTTGCAGCTATAGGGTAACAAAACTATTGCAACACAAAAAAAGAAAAACAAAAGAAATTTATCACTGTTCATTAAAATGATAAAGACTCAAGCTGATATTTTACTGTGAAAGAATTACATGCAGGCAGTGACAAGGAGTTCTCTAATAAAAATGCACATAAGTCTGCTGACTCAATTGGACTGAAACGTTCAGTTACTGCACCATACACTCATCAGCAGAATGGAGTTGATGAGCCGGAAACTTGAATCCTTCATGAGATGGCACATTCTTGGCTCTGCTCTGTTGAATGCCTACCAGAAGCATTGTGGGGTGAGGCTGTTCTGGCTACAACTTAGTTCGAATTGAACTGGTCCCATGAAAATTAAATTTTAAACTTAAATATTTATGGAGAAAGAAGGTCATTTTGATAAGTTGGTAATATTTGAAATGGAATGGTTTGCTTGGATTCCTACACAAAAATGGAAAAAGTTTGATGCTAAATCCTAAAAGTGATATGTGGTTGGCTATGATGATTGTGGATACTATGTTTATTTTCCTGAAAAAAGTTGTATGTGCATATGAAGAGATGTAAAATTCAGCTGCAAACAATTATAGAAACAACTTACTCAAGAGACTAAAAGTGTTGATATATAGATGTGGCTGAAAATTTTACAGGAAGTGAACATGAAAATATTGAATTTGGAGAGGATAGTCAGTGGGATCGTATGAAACGAAATGTAGCAATAAGTGACAAAAGGATTGCAACCAGTTGTATGACATTTAGAGTTGAGAGAAACTTGGCAGCAAGAATGAAGACAAAGAAAGCCACAATTTATGTGAATCACAAAATTTGAAGAAACCATCATCTTACAGTGAAGATTCAGCCCATCAACCAAGAATGATGCTTCTTTGCAGGACACCAAGGAACTGTAAAGAAGCAGTGTAGTCAGAAAATCCTGAAAAGTGGAAGAAAGCAATGGAGGAATAAATGAATGCTCTGGAAACAAGTAAAAGAAAGAAATTTGTTTACAAAACTAAAACAAACAAGGTCATAGAAAATCAGTTAGTCTTTACTATAAAATTTGTTGCAAATAATGAACTGGCTCAAGATTGATGAAAAAAATACGTATTCAATGTTTTGGAATATATTATGTTGACATGTTTAGCCTTTTTACAAATTTAAGATGATGAGAGCTCTGTTGAGCATTGCAACTCAATATGATTTAAGACAATTTGATGTGATGACAGCATTTCTGATTGATATTTTGAAGAAGGAACTATATATGTGTCAAGCAGAGGGATTTGATGATGGTAAAAGAAGTGTATGTAATTTACTAAACAGTCTATACAGTTTAAAGCAAGATTCAAAGTGGTGGGTATGAATGTGTTGTTAAATTTACTACTGAAAATAATTTGCAGAAGAGCTGTTCAGATCCATGTGTGTTCTATGGTGAAAACCTGGTACTGCTGTTTTATGTTGGTGATGGATTGGCTGTGGGCTCCATTGATGCATTAGCTATGTTTATCAAGCATTGGGTAAATGTTTTCAGATCACTGTAGAAAAGATTGATTCCTTCTTGGGGTTATGAATCAAGGAATTGGGACAAAAGTTTTCTAATAAATCGGTCTGCATATGTGAAGAGAATTTTAGAGAAATATGGTATCTTTACCCACTGAACCAGAATGGATCCCAGGTGAATCACCTCCTTTTAATAACACTTGGACCTTGTCTTTATTGTCCTTGTCATCAGTGGGATCTCCATCTTACTACCTTCCACATTAAAAATAAAATGCAGCATAATAATCTTATAAAGTTTTGATTTCTGCACAAAACTAAATTTTGCAACAAAGTTTGTGTAACTCTGCTACACAGTAAAACATCATGATGTACCAATTAGGAAAGCCTAATCTATGTTGTTCTTAACAGTGGAAGCTTGAAACCTGTCTCTGGGGCATTCAGTGAGGGAGAATGAGCACATTGGCATATCTGAAAGTGTTAAACATTAAAGCTTATGTGAAACATACACAGAAATGCATTGAAGCATGGTAGATAAACAATTCGTAAAGTCATGCTTTGGCTGAACTTAAAATTAATGGAAAGGACAAGAACCAGGATTGCAAAACCAGCAATAAGTGAATTAAATTGTCAGTAATCTTAATTGACATTAATAGGTGTCAGATGTTGAGAATATTCTGGTTGTCTGACTCCTTAGCTTGGGAGCTGCATCATTTTTTCTAAGGGCATATCAGTAAACAAACTGTAATAATGCACAGCAAACCAGAGTAGGACAAAATGTGTAAATTTGGATCGTGTGCTGGTTAGAATTACATGAAATGTGGTTAAATAATGCATTTGTAAAACATTCAAAAACATATACAATTTTATATCATTGTTCCATTATTTCAAATACTTTAAGAATACTGCACCTTCGTGCACACATACTCCTAAACAGAGTTACTATAATTCAAAATTTCTAACAGCTAACTTTACTCTGAAAAACTGGTCCTGCATCTGCTGTTACCCTGACAGTGCAGGACAGGTAGCATATTCTGTATGGGTACACCTCCTGTGTGTCCAGTTAATGACACCATGGAAAGCAGCTGTTATTAAAGCTCATGATTTTTTCATGGATATGGAATAAAGGTGACTGATGTATTTTCTGTTGAATTTAATTTATTTAAAGCTCTAGATTTATGTATGCTGTTAATATTATTCACAATGGAACTTAAAGTGAATGTCAGTATTTGTTTGAAGAAGGAAAAGTAATTGTCAATGCTATATATTGCATCTGAAGAAAATTTTGGATTAACTGGCCATTGTTGCAGCATTTGGTTTCCAGTATCGTCTCTTTACTTTCTATTGATAGTTTTGGAAGCTTTAAAACTCTATGGTTATTTTTCAGTAATTTAAGGATTATCATTTACAGTGAGGGAGTGGTTGAAAGGTATATCGAAGCTTGAGATGGTTGCTTGTTGAGCTGTTGAATCTTTATTTACGTTTAGAGAAAATGGATTATTAGAAAGGGAATAAATACATTCCTCCAAGGTCATGGCATTACTGGCAGCTTAAGGAGCATACTTTGTGTTTGTGTCCCCACAAATAATTTATCTCAAAGTTGATGGTCATATGTCCTCATATTTTGACATAATTTTCTATTGCACATGTTCATGTCTTGTAAGTATGTAATGTGCATGTAAAATTTTATGTCTTATGTGTTAAAAGCCCAGTATGCACTTGTAAAGTAAATTAAATGAGTTAAACTGCACTGCAGTGCCTTTAATTTATGATGATATAATTAGACAGTTAAAATAACAAACATCGGTAGTGGGTAATTATAATTGTTTACACTTGTGTCTAAATACATCATTTCCTTGCAAAATTGAGAAATTATATCAACACTGTGTGAATTCTCTTCCATACTCCCAAAATAAAGCTCCACTAAATAACCTGCCTAATAGACCATTTAGCTACGTCACATTGCTGTCATGCAACATTAATATTTAGCTTTGTGCTCCCCATTGTAAGAGTTCAGGGTTGCTAGAAGAGAAGTTCTCGAAATCAGGGAATATCAGGAAATTTCAAATGTGTCAGGATAATCAAGGAAATATCAGGGAAATTTGAAAAAAGAAACACTGGAAAAATCTCATTTTTGTCCCAGTAGATGAAATGGTTTGTTTACTGAGATGTCATGCATCGTCGCTGGCTGGGCAGAGTGGAGTACATGAGCTGCTCCCCTACTGCCTCGTTCTTTCTTCTTCTCTTATTTCTACCACTGCCCTGAGCTTACGATCAGTGCTGTCACCTCTTCTTACTGCTAGCCTAGCAGCTGCTGACAAGAGGCAGGGTGGCAGGAGGAGTGGTTTGTTTTGATCTGATACTCAGAGACTGGTGATGCAGCGACCGGATACAGCGGTCATGTGTGCATGAGTTGTGTCTGAGTGATTGTGTGAATGTGTGTCTGCTATCATTTTCTGACAAAGGCTATGGCCAAAAATTTAGTTGTGAGAGTGTGATTGTCTTTTCTATGCGCATGTCTGCAGCACAGCTATCATCTTTACAGTGAGTGGCTACCTATCCTCATTAGTATTGATTCTTAGAGTATTTGCTCAAGTTATCTGTTGCATGGATTGGTCTCCATGGTCTCATGTCATCGACATGGTGTCTGTGACATGTGAATAGCTGGCCACACCAGATAACCTCCATGATAGGCCAAAACTGCAGGCTAGTTCTGTGGGTATCTCTAAAGATCAGGCCTGCCAATCTGAAGCCCATCATTTGCCTTTCAGATCTGGTTTCACCGACATGCCCGCAGGCCAGGTCTGATGTGTGTGATGTAATGCAGCAGATTTTCATGGTTTATCCATAGACCTAGCACTGCAGTACTCCTCAGCAGGTCAGAGACCATGGGCGATGGACTTCAGGAATTGCAACTATCTCACTGAAAATTCATTGTAAATTGCGGTATTTTATTGATGTTTTATTTATTCTCGTACATTTTGCCACTTTGAAAGTAGTTTATATTTTAGAAAGTATGGATGATAAGAAGGAGAAAATTGTGGCAGTCACTGGCAGCTTGTATGCCATGTACACATGTATTTCTTGTAAGAAAAACCACACAGTACTGTGAAATAAAAGACATAACACATTGGGTAATAACCAGCAATAGCAAACATAATAGAACCAACATTTTATTGGCAGTCACCTACAGTGTCGATTTACATTCTTCCCTGCCTTATACACTTCTTTCAAGAGACTTACTTTCTTCTGAGGGTATTTCTGAAATCAGTGATGTTATTTTAAATCTGTCTTGCAACTCCAATGAAATACATGTTTTTGTCACCAAATGTGTTTCATTTTATAGAAATAACATAACATCAGTGGTCTTAATGAAATATGTATACCATTTGGCTTGCTTTCTCAATCTAAAAAAAGTTCACTGCAAAAGATGTTGATGTTAGTAATTAAGACTTTTGCTCACACATTTAGAAATACTTAAGTTTTTGTCAACTGATATCTTTACTTACCCCTTGAGATCTCAAAATTTGTCATGGAAAAATGCTAAAACTTGTCTGGAAGTCAGGGAAATATAAGGGAATTTCACTTGGGGTAACATGTGGCAACCCTAAAGCTGCCATAAGTGTATGGCAGTGCCATAGACTCCATCCTCTCCAGTGTCACAACAAACATACTCAAGGGGTCTGTGGGCTGGGAAACAACATATGTGAGCTGTCAACTGATCCACTAGGTTTCTTCAACTTGTTTTCATGTCCTCTGCTAAATCTTTATGGAGAATGCACAAGTATATTCAAATCTCTATTGAGAATGCTTGAGTGTATACAAAGTATTTGTACCAAAAGAATTAAACCTTGTTGTTAGGTGCCCTATGTGAGTTAAGAACAAGAACCTAGATATTTATTTCACCCCTTGAATAAGTTGGAATCTTCATTATCAGTCTTTTGATTGACTGGAAGCGCACCACTTGGTTCTATTAAAAGCTGAGTTCTTCATTTCTGCATAATTATGTATAGCTTGTTTTAAAAATGCCAGTTGCATCTTGCTTGGGCTATCTTTCCTTCTAAAATTTCTTCTAGGTCATTTACGAGGAACTGGTTGTGTCATATTGTGTGACTGACCAATCCACTCTTCTTCTCTCTGTTGTTCTCCTGAATGACCTTCCTTTGCCAGTTCTTTGCAGGCTACCCTGGTTGATGATTTTATCTGACCACTTTAATTGATATCTTCAGCAAGATACCTCTATTGCTTCAAGAGATTTTATTTTGGTATGATGTTTTCCCGACATATTTCTAATTTGTAGAATTCTTGGGTATCTGGCCAGATCATGTAGTAATTACTCCATGATATTTCAGCAAACAGATTTGTTGCCATATTCAGCCAATTCCTGGCAACAGTCATCAGGGACCAACTGAAGATGGCAACAAGTCTGTTTGTCAGAATACCATGGATTAATTATGATGTGACTCAGCTGCACCCTCAAGAAATCTAAAAATTATATTTTATTTCATTTCTGCGTATAGTCTGTGTTCCACAGCTATACAATGCTATGTTCCAAATGCAGCTCTTAATTACCTTTTTCCTCACTTCAGTATTTATGGGGTATGAACAGAGCATTTTTCTTTTATTCATGAACATTGCTCAAGACACATAGGGCTCTTGTTGCTAACATGTTAGTAATGGATGCAAGTCTATATTTAAATTTCCCATCATTGATGGAACGTACATATATGATAAGTAGAGGTTAAGAATAAATTTTCCATTGACTGCAAAACTGATGTTCAGGTTCTATTTATTGTGCCATGATCAATGCACGAGGTATACAGGGTGTATAAAAAAGAAGACCTGATTTTGGATGGTAATAATTACAAAACATGGGACATGCCAGCAAGGAAATGTATGTTGTTTGAATGGGTGTGGCCTAAGGTTTCATAAAATCACCGTTAGATGTCAGTCAATGCATCTTCTCATTTTGCAGTCGCTGAGAAGTAAGATGGCATCCACTCTATAGAAGACATTTTGTGTGTTGCAATTTGCAAAGAGTGAGTCAGTGATTTCAGTCTAGTGTGCTTTTCGTTGTCATTTTCTCATTGATTTGCTTGCACTGAAAAACATTAATTATTGGTACCACCAATTTGAAGAGATAGGATGCTTGTGCAGAGATAAGAGTCAAGGTTGACCTGATGACATGGTGGAAAGAACTCGGCAAGCAGTGCCTCATATGGCTGTCTGGCAAGTGCTAAGACATCGTTTGGTCTGTAAACTGTACAGATTACAATTAGTGCAAGCTCTTCAGGTTGGTCATAAAAGGAACAGGTTGACTTCAGCAATGATCTGCTACAGGACATGGAAGATGATACATTTTTATCATGGTTAATTTTCAATGGTGAAGCAACATTTAATTTTGTTGATAAAGTAGACCAACATAATGTGCACATGTGGGGACCCAAGAACATTCATGACTTCTTTGAGCATGAAAGAGACTCACCTAAAGTGAAATTTTTTTGCTCCATTTCCTGTTAAAACATGTATAGTTCCTTCTTCTTTGAGGAAAACACAATGACTGGAGTGAGCTATCTTCAAATGCTGCAGTATTGGCTTTTTCCACAACTTTGGGAGGACTCTGTTTATTTCATTTTCCAACAGGGTGGAGCTCCACCACAATGATACAGTAATTTACATAAGTTTTTCAACAACACTCTGTCTCAATGCTGGATTGGGCACGTGGGAGCTCCAGACACTGCCCTACATTCTCGACATCCAAGATTGTTTTCTTGTGGGGATGTATGAAATAAAATGTGTTCCTCTCCTCTTTACCTCGTGACATAAAAGAAGTAAAGAACAGAATAACAGCTGCCATAAGTTCTTTAAAAGCAGATAAGTTGTGTAAAGTTTATGATGAATTTAGCTATTTCTAGATGTTGTTCATGCTGCTCCTGGTGGACAGACAGAGCATTTGTAATAGCATAACTACAACATTTTGGTTTTGTGAGTATTTTGCAAGCCATCCCATATTTTTAGTATTTTTTATCAATAAATATGGAGTTATGAAGTCACCTCATTCTTTTTGAAACACCATGTGTATGCATCTAATCAGTATGAGTGCTTCCCAAATGGTGCTGTGGACACAGGTTTTACAGTGCTGCTACTGCTTGACAGGACTAACAGAAAACTGAGAACCTAGGAAAAACATCCCTCATTTCAGTTAGATGTATATATACCAGTTACATCTGAGGATAGGACTGGTAGCTATGAAACCAATAATGGCACAACAGAAATAAATTGAAAATAAGTTTTGCATCCAGGACAAAATTTATTTTTAATCTCAACTTTTGCAAGTCCCTGTGTCATTAATTTATGCCTGCTGTTCTATAGTCTTCCTTTCCTTCTCCTTGTAGTTACACTGTACAGTATCATTAGTCTCTGTGTCTCACGTTTCTTCAATATTTCCTTTCCGTTCAGCTTTTTCTGAATCTTTCCCCCTCCAAACTCTCTTCTCATTTTTTTTTATCTGTCCATGGCTTTGTTTAACATTTATATGCCCTGTTTTTTAATATAATTTAGATCCTTCATCTAATTAATCCGCTTTTTCTTGGTCTTTAGTTTAAAGTGATGTCTTTTGTTTAGTACCAGCATTTTTTACAATTTCTTTCTCTTTTGTATAATTTCTTTCTTTCTTCTTCTCCTGAGAAATTATGTGTGTGTTCTTGAATCTAGTGGTTTGCCAAGTCATTAAAAACAGATTTATATACCTGCTAGCCTTGCTGAAGCCCATTTGCGTGTTTTGACTCCAGTGTTGCATAGATTCATTTTGGACATTCATTATGTGACACTATTTATCTGGAGTATCTTATCTTTGATATCAGAATTGTTGTGCTACAACTGGATTTCACAAATGCTACTACATTTTATTCTCCATGTAGGCTTGGCTCCCAACACAGTTTACCGAGTGACAGTGAGGGCAAAAAACATAAGAGCCCCACACTTTGATGAGAAGAATACTCAGCAAATGGAACGGCTGTCTGCACACATTGATTTTCGCACACTACCAAAAGGTAAGATGTCAAAACACCTTAATGTCATAAATAGCAATAATGATGCCCTGCCCATGAAGCTGTGTCATAAGTACATATGTATTTTATTTGTTTAAGGGAGTCAAAGACTTGTGTTAGATTTAGTTACTGCTGTGTAATCACAGAATTAGTTTTTGAAACTCTAAATTGGACAGATAATGCATTCTCCATTTTATTGTAAAAGTTCTTCAAATTTATTCATGGTCAGTTCTTCCTGTACCAGTACTGTGGTCTCTAGGTTACTTGGAGCTGCATTAACAATTGTCTCCTTTCTCAGTTGCATTTTCATGCTGCCTGTTTATTTTATTGTAAATCAATAAAAATTCATAGGTGGATGAAACTAAATTATATCCAGAATCTGGTGAGGGATTTAATAACGCTAACATTGTATACTTACAACACCTCAACAACAGTGTATGAGCATTGTCCTGAATGGAACTTCATATTTATTTACTTTTATTTCCACTGTGTCACAACCTACTAGAGCTGATAAACAGGCATGTCATTTCCATCTTAAAGAGAATAAAATTGTTGATAAAAGAAGATCTTAGGGTATTGTTTGGACTGTTTTTTTGCAGACTCACACTGGTATAATTTCCTGATTTTTGAAAGAAAAAGGTTGCTTTAAGTGAGGTTTTGTAGTCATCCAAACCTTTATAATCATGTGGCTAAAAATAGTTTTCATCCAGAAAGTGCAGTACAAGAAGATTGTATACTACTTGTAATCATTAATTTGTGTGTTGAGAAAACTTAGAAAACCAGTAATTGCATTAGGAATTTAGGCAGAACCACATCTGTCTACATACCATATATTTTTTCCCACAAGCAGCTGGATATTGTATTGGAGGGGATACTTTGTGCCAATTTAAGGTCCCGTACCACTCAGGAATCAGATGGTGGAGACATGTTGTAATAGCTCGAGAAAGTACTCCATGTGACACTGCATCCCATAGCAGCAGCTCACCATGTCTATCTGTTACACACATTGCTGGGAGCACTTAGAGTGTTTTGTGGTGATTTTTGCTTTAGTACATGTTTGCTAAACGCTATATTGGTCTTTTTGTATACATAATGGCTGATAAAAAGAATAGTGTCAAGTTTACACAAACAGTTAAGAACTTTAGTGTTCTGTGCTTATATTTTATTCAAAAGAGAGCTGGAAGAAGATGATGTGTTCCTATGCATTGCCTGCTATACCATTGCCAATTTCCAGACAAGAGCTACTGACCTGTGCAATGTAGGGCTGAGAACCATGTATTGAATATGTAGTAAAGTGAGCACATCTTTTAAAGCTGACAGGTTGTCATGTTTCAGCACCTTCATGTAGAAACACCTGCATACAATAATTACAGCAACTGTTGACTTACTGCATTTCTAGTGAAACTAATTTTTACAGTACAATCAGAACAATACATTAGACTTTGGCCAAAGCCTTTGTCAGCTCACACTCACACACACACACACACACACACACACACACACACACACACACACACACACACACACACTGATTCGCCATATGAAAACTTATGTAAAAGGATTCTGTGTCCAACTAAATGTTAATTGAAGGGGGAGGGGGAAGAAATGAAAGGAAAGAGAAGGGAGTAATAACATTAGCTGCACTGGGACTTTGTATAGAAACAGTGGTGACGAGTGAAAATGTTTAGTGAGCCATGGCTCGAACCTGGATTCTCCTGCTTACAAGTCAGTTGTGTTATCCACTGTGTCATCCAGACACAGTGTTTATTGCAAATGTGTCGACTATCTCAGCATACTCCACAACTGCCTAATGTTCCCACCTACCCCACCTACCCACAGTCACTGCCCATGTCCTCCATTTTTGCTAATTTTTAGATTTCTACTGGAGGTTGAACATATATGTTCATCCATACTGAAGGTTGTGGATTCATTGCCCATTGAGGTGAATCAATCATATGAATGCGGGGTGTTTATTCTTTTGGACATGTCTGAAAGGACAGTCATCACGCAGATTGAGCAACTGTAATACATATGATACATGTATCGCAACTGCAGATTCATATAGACATTCATATAGTCCAACTAAATTAAAAATCAGACAGTTGCTTTATAGTTTCAGACAGAAAATTCTTCCCATTTTTATTTATGTCACTGATTTCCTATGAGCAATGACCAGGTCTCAAACAGTGTAAATGTTTCTAACAAGTAAGGGAATCAGACGTTCTCAAACCACACAAAAGAACATTAAATGTCATGTTTTCTGCTAGTCTTTATGCAAGTGACTATTAAAAATCCTTATTAGTAGTGGCAGTAGCAGTTCATTGACAACCATTTAAGCAGTTCTGAAATATATTACAGTTTCACAAAATATTAATAATCTCCCAAAACATTCAGTGGCAATAATTTCACGTATAGTCAATGAGTTTTACTCTTATTCTAACAACAGATACTGCTGCTTACATTCAGACGAGTTCACATGGTATTGCTTATGTTGCATGATATAAATAATCACAAGCGTGAGACACATTGTATACTTTTTTGGAACCAAAACATGGCACCAAAGGAATAAGAAATGTTATCCAGTGATTTGATTGATATAAAGCTGAGACTTGTGAAAGTATCATTTAGACTCAACACTTAATGAGTGAAATGAGTCAAAGCTAAGGCTGAATGTAGAGTTACTGAAATGGTGCAAGTGATGGTGTTAAAAGCAGTTTTGGTTATTAAGTTATAGTTTCAAAATCCTGCAGGTAAAAATGTTCATACCTAACTGGCAGTTAAAACTGTGGAAAAGTTTGGTTTAACAAGTACTGGATATGGGCAGTAGGTATTAAAATGTGCAGATCCAAACTATGTATATGCACTGGGATTCATTAAATTATAAGTATGGAATCTGTACTGAATGATGATGTTTAATTATTGAAGAATATTATATAAATATATAAGATTATAAATATATAAATTTTAAATTATAAATATATAAATTTTAAATATATAAATTCTTAATTAGTGAAGGTTGTCCCATGATATGGATTTCATTAGATGCAGAAACTTCAGATTAACAAAAGTATGTAACTAAATCCTGGAATGGTGGGCTCCATGTGGTTCCCAAGTTGTGCAGCGACCGTAAACCATAAAATTACCAAATATGCAGCAACCAGTCGCAAAATCATGTTTTATTTATTCACTTTTGCAAATCAATTTCAACTGATTAACAGCCATCATCAGTGCTTTCAGCCAATATGTGCCCTGAATAGTAATACTGTCTTAAGCAGAGGTCAAACATAAAGTTTATGTTTGACCTCTGCTTAAGACAGTATTACTACTCAGGGCACATATTGATTGAAAGCACTGATGATGGCTGTTAATCAGACATAAAGTTTATGTTTGACCTCTGCTTAAGACTGTATTACTAGTCAGGGCACATACTGGTTGAAAGCACTGATGATGGCTGTTAATCAGTTGAAATAAATTTGCAAAAGTGAATAAATAAAACATGATTTTGCAACTGGTTACTGCACATTTGGTAAATCCTGGAATGTTACAGTACTTTGGTCATAATCTGTTCTAAAAGTTTGGGTTATTTGAAATTTTTAACTAACAATATCTGACAAACTGATTAAATTTGGGGGAATATAATTATGTTACTGAAATCATGGGAAATTGCTCATCGTAGTGAATGGGGATTTTTCCTTTAGATTTAATTTATTAGCTCACAGTGCTATTATGGACGGCTGGTAGTACAAAATTTTATAATTACAGCAACTGTTGACTTTCTGCATTTCTAGTGAAACTAATTTTTACAGTACAATCAGAACAATAAATAGCATTACATGAATAATAAAGTTTTGTAAGGAGTTTCTGTTTATGCAAAATCGGCATTTTGTATATTATGTGCTCACTAATTAATATTTGAATAACAGCATTAGGGAAAAAAATTATATATGCTTTACCTTATAAATTAGGAATGTAGATAAATTAGAGTACTGTGGGCCAATCCTGCTTTGTCAGAAGATGTACATCTTTTTAATCACATGGGAAATGATACAGTTAAAAGAAAAAGATAGGCCATTTAGAAAAGTTTGGTAAAAATGTCTGACACCCTCTTACAACAATCTATGAAAAGAATACATTTGCTACTCGCAATGTAGAGGCGGTGTCAAGACACAGACAGACACACTGAAAAGATTGCAAAACATTTAAACATTTGGACAAAAAAGTCCTTATCAGAACTCACACACAAATGGGCACTGTCTCTGGCTGCTATGGCCCCACTCGTCATCTTATGTTGTGTGAGTGACTTCATGTATTCTAAAAGTGAATATCCAACTGCAGAAAATTTAGTTCTACATATGAAACAAGCCATGAATATTAACAACAGTCAGCAGATGAAGATACAAATGTTAAAGTACATGGGTTCAGGTATAATAAAATGACTGATGGAAGGATATTTCTTTCAAAGAATAGCAGTATTGTGACTGCAAGAAGCAATGCAAGGAATCTGGGACAGTGGAATATCTGTTATTTTATGATGACAAAACATTTTAACCAGAACTGCACATGGTCTGTGTGATGTTATGTAATTTCCTGTAGAATCACCAGTCATAGATTTTATTCTTCAGAGTGATCTTATATATAAGGCACTGATTCCAAGAATCAATGGTTTATGTATCAGTAATTGCTGCCCCCCTCCCTCATTTTGGTTATTGTCATGGACGCTGCGAGCATTCGCTCATTGCAAACCAACATAGCTTCAGCTATGCATATCACAATATTTAATGTACATGTTTATCAAACTATGGGTCCCCCACAGACAGACTTAAACCAGAGTGGAATTTATGTTGCTTGTCAGTGCCCACAAACCTGTATACTGTACTTAAAAAATAGATGAGACTGTAAAACAACATGAATACCAAATTATTAGACAGCCGTGATACAAATGCCATTACAACCCCATAAAGTTGATATGGACCCAAGTAAAAGCATTTGCTCTGGGAAAAAAATGGTATGATTAAAATTCCTGGATGGAACAATATGTAAAATAAAGGAAAGGCAATCACTCACCTGTAGTGGACTGATGTGTGGTACATAGATACATGTAACAGAAAACAATATTCTCACTAGCTTTCAAGCTCTTTCTTGTTTTCTAGCAAAAATGTACACCCAAACATACACTCCTGCAGCCACATTGAGACTGATTATTGAGAGCAGTTGCTTGGGTTGATGGAGGTGAGGAGAAGGTACGGAAGGGCAACTAAGGCAAGGAGGGAGTAGCAGGATCATAGAAAGCAGACATTGTGATAGATGACTCAGCAGCTACACTAGACGAAAGGAGTTCAGATGGTAGAGCACATAAAGGTAAAGAGAGAAGGGTAGGAGGGGTGAAAGGACAAGAAGGTGAAGATGACTAGGGAGTCAGTGAGGGGAGAGAGAAAGGGAGAGGGGTGGGAAAGAGGGGGGTGGGAAGATAATGAGAGAGAGAGAGAGAGAGAGAGAGAGAGAGCTGTTGGTTGGGGGGGGGGGGGGGGGGGGGGGGGAGAAGAGTGGCGGAAGAAGGCAATAGAGAATCTGGACAAGAAATGAGTGGCATGAACAGAAGAGAGAAGAGAAAAGATGAGATGAGGCAGTTTAGTGGATAGGCAGTTCCCACTTGCATAGTTCAAAGAAACTTGTGATGGCAGAAAGTATCACAATGACCTGCAGAGTGAAGAAGCTGCTGTTGAAGTCATTTGTGTTGTGGTGCACAGCATCCCCTTCAGCAGTTGGATGATGATCAAGTTTCAGTTTGCCACAATTTGGTGGTGCCCATTCATGTGATTAGACAATACGTTACTTGTCATGCTGCATACCTGATGTATAAAATTGCTGCTCTCATACATGGTCCTAACATTTATTGGGTAGGAAATACCTGTGAATGGACTGCTGCAGGAAGTGTTCGGTGTCTGTATGGGACAGGTCTTCCACTGGGTTGACCACAAGGTAATGGCCCACGGGCTGCAAGATTAGGAGCGGGATTGAAATAGCAACAGAAAAGGATATTCTGTAGGCAGGGTGATGGCAGAACACAACTTCTGGGTGATGTGGGTTAGGTTTTGGGGAGGATATCCGTTTTCTCAAGACACAAGAGATAGTCAAAGCCCTGGTGACGAATTTGGTTGAGATATTTAAGGGCTGGATCATATTGGGTGTTGAGAGGAGTACTGGTTGATGTCAGGTTAACAGGAGATGTTTATGGATGGACTGGATAGAATATTGTTTGTCAATAAAGGCTCCGGTAAGATTATCCATGTATTTTGCCAACACCTGATTTTTACTGCATTTGTTGCTTCGACAGGCGACAAGGTAATAAGGAAGAGACTTTTTGACATGGAATGAGTGTCAGCTGTCAGAATGAAAGTGCTGTTGATAGTTGGTGCATTTGATGTGAACTGATATATTTATCAAGCCATCTGACTGGTGGAGATCGACATCTAGGAAGGTAGCTCTGAAGTGTTCTGTAGTTAATGAAATGCATATGTTCAGACTGTGAGCATTATTGCCCTAAAATTTGGATCTGGTGTTTCCTGAATAAATGCTCAGATAAACTATTTATAATGCATTAATGTGCACTACTTCTCCATTGCAGCTGTATGCTGGGATCTGGAAGCTCTGATAAATTTTTGACTATCTGAGCTTGGTGTCTCATTGGTAAAATGCCTGACTGCAAATCCAAAAGGCTTGGAGTTGACCCCCAATCAGTCCTGGGATTTTCATTTATTGCTTATCACTTCTTTCCCCTCTTTTCATATTTGTTGGTGTAAAAAATGCTGAGTTACATAATGGTTCAGAATCGACACTGAATTGTAGGTCCCCCTGTAAATGGCTGTATAAGTCAGTTCCAAGCTTGTAAGAAGTCAATTGCATACCACCTCCAAAAAGAATATGCCTGGTAAAACACTGTGGTATTCAAAACAATCTTTGGATTGATGACTACTTTGCTTTTTACTAAACATTAGAAAGCACTTTTCTGAAGACAGTTATATCCCAACTAAACACATACATAGTTTTTTCCTCTTCTCTACTTCTCTCCCATATCATCTACCTTTCCTCCTCCTCCTCCTTATACCTCCAGCACAGCCACCCAATGCTACACCTGGCAGCCCTATCCTGTCCCCACCATGTCCCTGCATGCTTCCACAGGCTGCACTAGCATCTACTCCACCTCTACCCTACTGTTCCTCTCTCTCCCCACCCCATGCTTCTTCCTTACTCCAGCTGTCCACATTAGCTAGATTTCTGCCTTCATCAGATGCTGTCACAGTTGGATCTTAGTGCCCTGAGACAGAGGCCCTGTGTGTGGGGGTTATTGTTGTGTGAATGTGAATGAATATTCTGCTTCTGAACAAAGACTTTTCCGAAAGCTTTAATATTTCCAGCATTCCTTTTCATTGCATCTGTCTGCAACTAAATGACTACTCTATGTGGTGAGTAGTGTGGAGATCCAGGGAACTGTGGTCTCTGCATGTGCAGGATGTGAAACTCAGAGTGTGCAAGTGTGTCCAATGCCATGTCTGAGGGCATCAGTGAGTTTTTGCTTTAATACATTTATTGGCAGGATTTATACAATGAAAAATAGCTTTTCTATAGTGGTGACAATCTCCACGCTGGTGACCAGTGGTGACTGAGTGGCCCACATGACTGGGTGTTACAAACTTTACCTAATCAGTAGGTGTCAATGTTGCATGACATGGTCAGGGACTACGCACTCAGTAGAGGTGGCATTTTGCAGGGTGCTGGCTCATAGGTCTGCAGGGCTGCTAATAGCTTGATGAACTATTTCATCAAGTTGCTCTCATAGTCACCGTAGCTTACGCCCCCATCAGTGGCCGACAACTCCAGACGGGATGATGGTAGGCATGCAGAAGTATGTCCTGGCCTCCCAACAAAAGTCAACCAAAAAACCGGTGGCTGCTCACAGGCACATCCAGGGGACAACATGAAGGCACATTTCTGAGAAGGTTTGAGGTTGGCAGTTTACATTTCAACCCTTGATTGACCCCCAGTGGATTGTTGGTCAAAGGTGGTCAAGTCTTCATTTCAGGGACAACAAGGATGGCAGCAGTGGCAGTTCATGGGAGTGGAGTACATCAAGCTGGCTGGCCCATGTCTTGCAACTGAAGACATCAGATTAACAATAGTTGGCACATCACACAACAACTTCAACACCGAGTCACTGTAACTTACAAGACTGTCATACTGACTGATCTTGTGCTTTAGGATTCCAAGTATTTATACTGGTTGGCACATGCCTGTGATGGTACCATGCCTTGATGATAAGCAAATATGGCCCCTATTTTCTAGGCATTTCAGTGCTCTATACCACATCATGGTATCCAAACTATTGCTTTCAGATCTTCAGCTTGACACTTTATGCAACATCTAGATGTTGTAGGGGCACTCTTGTATGTGGGTAATGGGTCTTACTTCACCATGTGGTGCTGTCAGAATAATGTTATAAATAATCATTTTGCTGTGGTCTTGTTCTGCACACTCTGCTTGAATGTTGTTTGGCAGCATTGGCTTTCATTTCTGGTTTACATGCTGAGCGGGAGACTGTGTTTGAACTTGTGTTAGCTTGGCTCTGTGCATACTGGAGAACAACTTTAAAAACTTTTTAAGTTCACACAGAATTTCAGTCTATGGTGCAACATTCTACTCCCCATCAGAAAATTTGCCCTGAATTTTTCTCATGTGTGTTCTGAAACAATCTCATAACACATACTCTACACCAAAAATTATACATTGTACAGTATTTATTATTTGGATGCCTATGACACCTGAACCATAAGGTTCATGTTTTTTGTGTTGATTTTATGATGCCACTTTCTATGTTTAGTTCATTGAGTTCATCTGGTTTAATCCTGCCTACTCTTTATTTATTAATACAGATTCACAATTTCATTACGATATACTTCCTGTCTATAAGTATATATGTAAGCTTCTCCACAGGTATCTAATATACTAACAACTCAGGGGAATGGACAGTTTTACATTTAAAACAAAGGTACAGCATAAAAACTGCTATTAGGGGTGGGGAGTGAGAGGGATAACAAGGCAGGCGTAGGGGATGGTAAAATGCTACTTGTGGGAGCATACAGGTATGTGATGGATAGGGCAGCTAAGTACAGTTGGATGGTTAGACGGGGATCAGGGGGGATAGCAGAAGAGGAAAGAATAAAAAGACTGTTGGTGTGTTGTGGAATAGAGGGCTGTGTAATGCTTAAATGGGGACAGCGAAGCAGCTAGATGGGTAAGGACAATGACTAACGAATGTTGAGGTAAGGAAAGTTATGGGAATGTAGGATATATGTGCAGGAAGAGTTCCCACCTGCACAAAGCTGGTGTTCATGGGAAGGATCCAGGTGGCACAGAGCGTGAAGCAGACTTTGAAATGAAGAATGTTTTGTTGGGCAGCGTGTTCAGGAACTGAGTGGTCCAACTGTTTCTTGGCCATTCATGTAGACAGACAGTTTGTTGGCTGTCATTCTCATATTGAATGCAGCACAGAGATTGCAGCCTAGCTTGTACATCACTTGACTGGTTTCACAGTTGCCTTTGATGAAATAGGTGATTCTTGTGACCGGACTGTTTGTAGGTAATGATGGGAGGATGTATGGGACAGGTCTTGCAACAATGCCTGTTACAGGGATATGAGCCATGAGGCAAGGGACTGGAAGCAGGGGTTGTGTATGGATGGATAGGGTGTTGTGTAGGTTTGGTGGGAGATGGAACACCACTGTGGGAGGTGTGAGAAGGATAATGGGTAGTACATTCCTCATTTCAGGACACCATGAGAGGTAATCCAAACTCTGCGTGGTACAGGGTCCTGTGTGGTATGGAGTCACAAGGGGAATGCCACTCTATGGCTGGGCAGTGGAACATTGGGAGGTGATGGGTGACTGGAGAGATAAGGCATGGGAGATCTGTTTTTGTACAAGGTTGGGAGGGTAATTGTGGTCTTCAAGACCTCAGTGAGAAACTCTGTATATTTCAAGAACGACCACTCATCACCTCAGATGCAATGGCCATGAGTGGCTAGGCTGTATGGAAGGGACTTCTTGGTATGGAATGGGTGATAGCTGTCAAAGTGGAGGTGTTGCTGGTGGTTGATAGGTTTGATATGGACAGAAGTACTGATGTAGCCATCTTTAAGGTTTAGGTCAACATCAAGGAAGGTGGCTTGCTGGGTTGAGCAAGAACATGTGAGTGAATGGGGGAGAAGGTGTTGTGGTCCTAGAGAAATGTGGATAAGGTGTCCTCACCCTCGAGCCAGATCAGGAAGTTGTCACCAATGAACCTAAACCAGGTGAGGGTTTTTATGACACTGGGCATTTAGGAAGGATTCCTCTAGATGACCCATGAATAGGTTGGCATAGGATGGTGCCATGTTGGTGTCTATAGACCTAGCCTAAATTTGTTTGTAGACAGGAGAAGTAATTGTGGGTGAGGATATAGTTGTTCATGGTGACTAGGAAGGAGGTTGTAGGTTTGTAATCCATACAGCACTTTGAAAGATGTCACATGCATCTGCCTGCTGACCCTTTCACAGTGACCCCACTCCAGAAATCCATCAGGATCTCCAGTTTCTCCTCAAATCCTTAGGTCCATCCTAGAACCTCTTCCTGAAGTCCATCTCTCTCCTCACCCTCACCACACCCTGCACACCTACCTTCTACTTGCTTCAAAAAGGCTGTATACCTTACCACCCAGGACGTTACACTGTGGATGGCTACTGTGCCCCTACTGAGAGAATTGCAGCTGTTGTAGACCAACACCTTCAGCCTAGTACCTGCAACCTACCATCCTATATAAATGATACCAATCACTTCCTGGACCGACTCTTCACAGTTCCTGTTCCTTTACCATATTGTAGCCTTCTTCTCACTATTGATGCCACCTCCCTTTACACTAATACTCTTAATGCCCATGGCCGTACCACTATTGGACACTATCTTTCCCAGCACCCTATGGATTCCATACCTACAACCTCCTTCCTAGTCACCATGACCAACTATATCCTCATGCACAAGTACTTCTCCTTTGAAGACATTATCTACAAACAAATTTGGGCTAGGTCTATAGACACCCACATGGCACCATCCTATGCCAACCTATTCATGGGTCATCTAGAGGAATCCTTCCTAAATGCCCAGTGTGATAAAACCCCTTACCTGGTTCAGGTTCATTGGTGACATCTTCCTGATCTGGCTCGAGGGTGAGGACACCCTATCCATATTCCTCCAGGGCGTCAGCTGCTTCTCTCCCATTCACTTCATCTGGTCCTACTCAACTCAACAAGCCCCCTTCCTCAATGTTGACCTCCACCTCAAAGATGGCTACATCAGTACTTCTGTCAGTATCAAATCTACCAACCACCAGCAACATCTCACTTTGACTGCTGTCACCCATTCCACACCAAGAAATCCCTTCCATACAGCCTAACCACTCAGGCCATTGCATCTGTGGTGATGAATGGTTAGTCTTGAAATATACCAAGTGTCTCAATGAGGCCTTCATAGATTGTACTTACCCTCCCAGTCTCGTACAAAAACTGATCTCCCATGTCTTATCTCTCCAGTCATTCATCACCTCCCAAGGTCCCACGGCCCAGTCACAGAGAAGGATTCCCCTTGTGACTTCGTGCCATGCAGGACTGGAACAACTGAATCATTTTCTCCACCAGAGTTTCGGCTACCTCTTGTCGTGCCCTGAAATGAGGAATATCCTACCCATTATCCTTCCCACACCTCCCACAGTGGTGTTCTGTCTCTGACCAAACCTACACAATACTCTCATCCATCCCTACACAACCCCTGCTCCCAATGTCCTACCTCATATTCCTGTAATAGACCTAGATGTGAGACCTGTCTCATACATCCTCTCACCACTACCTGATCCGGTCCAGTCACAAACATCACTTAACCCATTGAAGGCAGAGCAACCTGTGAAAGAGTTCATGTGATCTACAAGCTAAGCTGCAGCCTCTGTGCTGCGTTCGATGTGGGCATGACAACCAACAAGCTGTCTGTTTACATGAATGGCCACCAGAAAACTGTGACCAAGAAACAGTTGGACCACCCAATTCCTGCGCGCACTCCCCAATACAACATTCTTCATTCCAGTGACTGCTTAACAGTCCGTGCACCCTGGATCCTTCCTTCCAACACCAGCTTTTTCTGAATTGTGCAGGTGGAAACTCTTCCTACAAATATATCCTACATTTCCGTAACTCTTCTTGCCTCAAACTTCGTTAATCATTGTCCTTACCCACCTAGCCATTTTCCTGTCCCCATTCCAGCACTACACAGCTCTCTATTCCACCAACACACCCTCAGTCTTTCTACTATCTCCTTATGCTAACCCCCCTGCCCTCAGTCTATCCCCCTGACTGCACCTAGCTGCTCTAACCTCTCTCCTCTCTTCCCTGTATGCACCCACTATCAGCACTGTACCATCTCCACCCTTATCTTACTATCCTTCTCCCTCTCCAGCCCAGCCTCTTGCTTACCCCCATCACCTGGTTGCTTCTCCCATCATGCACTGCTGTTCGCAGTCTGGCCTCCAGGAAAGAGGGAAGGAGAGGGAAAGACGAAAGAATGTGGGTTTTAAGGGAGAGGGTAAGGAGTCATTCCAATCCCGGGAGCGGAAAGACTTACCTTAGGGGGAAAAAAGGACGGGTATACACTCGCACACACACACATATCCATCCACACATATACAGACACAAGCAGACATATTTAAAGACAATTTATCTTACAGACAAATGGATAAACTGGTAGAAGCCGACCTCGGGGAAGATCAGTTTGGATTCCGTAGAAATGTTGGAACACGTGAGGCAATACTGACCTTACGCCTTATCTTAGAAGAAAGATTAAGGAAAGGCAAACCTACGTTTCTAGCATTTGTGGACTTAGAGAAAGCTTTTGACAATGTTGACTGGAATACTCTCTTTCAAATTCTAAAGGTGGCAGGGGTAAAATACACGGAGTGAAAGGCTATTTCCAATTTGTACAGAAACCAGATGGCAGTTATAAGAGTCGGGGGGCATGATAGGGAAGCAGTGGTTGGGAAGGGAGTGAGACAGGGTTGTAGCCTCTCCCCGATGTTATTCAATCTGTATATTGAGCAAGCAGTAAAGGAAACAAAAGAAAAGTTTAGAGTAGATATTAAAATCCATGGAGAAGAAATTAAAACTTTGAGGTTCACCAATGACATTGTAATTCTGTCAGAGACAGCAAAGGACTTGGAAGAGCAGTTGAATGGAATGGACAGTGTCTTGAAAGGAGGATATAAGATGAACATCAACAAAAGCAAAACGAGGATAAAGGAATGTAGTCGAATTAAGTCGGGTGATGCTGAGGGAATTAGATTAGGAAATGAGACACTTAAATTAGTTGATGAGTTTTGCTATTTGGAGAGCAAAAAAACTGATGATTGTCGAAGTAGAGAGGATATAAAATGTAGACTGGCAATGGCAAGGAAAGTGTTTCTGAAGAAGAGAAATTTGATAACATCGAGTATAGATTTAAGTGTCAGGAAGTCGTTTCTGAAAGTATTTGTATGGAGTGTAGCCATGTATGGAAGTGAAACATGGACGATAAATAGTTTGCACAAGAAGAGAATAGAAGCTTTCAAAATGTGGTGCTACAGAAGAATGCTAAAGGTTAGATGGGTAGATCACGTAACTAATGAGGAGGTATTGAATAGAATAGGGGAGAAGAGGAGTTTGTGGCACAACTTGACAAGAAGAAGGGACCAGATGGTAGGACACATTCTGATCCATCAAGAGATCACAAATTTGGCATTGTAGGGCAGCGTGGAGGGTAAAAATCATAGAGGGAGACCAAGAGATGAATACACTAAGCAGATTCAGAAGGATGTAGGTTGCAGTAAGTACTGGGAGATGAAGAAGCTTGCACAGGATAGAGTAGCATGGAGAGCTGCATCAAACCAGTCTCAGGACTGAAGACCACAACAACAACTTTGTTTGTTTCACAAAGCACCTAGCATCCAGCGTACCTTACTGTATCGATTATTAATATGATTTTGGAATGTACCCCTGTTGGTTTCTGAACATTTTCTAAGTTGATTTCTGAATGAATAAGTTGATTTTTGAATGTGTGAGTAGTGTACATGATGTCTCTGCCAGAGGAATCCCCATTGCATCTATAAATAAACTTTCCTGCAGACAGAAGGGGACGGAGCTATACGAGCTGAGCATAAAAAGAAGAATGGGTGACTGCCAATCATTTTTTATGTGGTTGTCTGGGCTTGCGAATGATCAGCTTTGTTATAATTACTAGTGAAATCCATAAATTCAGACTACCAGAGTGGAAATAAACAACCAACAGGAAAACATTTAAAAAAATTGCATAACCTATTATCTTCTTTTCACGTACAGGAAAATGAAGTTTTGACAGAAAATCTTTGGCCAGATCAGTACACTAGTAAGGGCAAGTTGTCCAATCACCAGCTAGCAGCTGCTGAAGTTCTATTCTCGGAGTAGTGCGGAAAATGCATTGCATGAACATGTAATAACGCCTAACCTGGGAATAAACATGGGATAACTCAACTGGTGATTGTGGTAGGGTTAGTGAAGTTAACCGGAGAATAAGTTTTGACACTGACAGGAAGAGTTACAGAATTAGTGATGGCAAGATTGTTTGTTAGTTGTTAGAACAAGGAAGAAGAAGAAGAAGAAGAAGATACGAGCTTGTAGTAGGCTAATAGTCATTTGATATTGCTACTTCAGGAATTCTATTCGTCGTGTTATAAAAATGACCATTTGTGCCAAAAAAGTCTCGTTTATTGGGTGTATGTGAAACTGTAGCAAGAATAGAGAGAAAAATGCTAGGACTTAAGGACTGAAGAAATGTATACTTTCTTGCTTGTCTCTCGTCTTCACTGGTTTTATGTATCCTATATTTAATTTTATGTTTACCCAAAACAGCAAGTTATTAGATAATAGGCAATAAAGAGTATAAATTTTATGAAGAGTTCTTGTTCTCCCAGTTATAAACAATGCCATCCATTATTAATTGTGAGGGGTTTTTTTACGTAAAAATAGAAAAGGATGGTCAGCATGTCAAACTGGCTGACTGGGAGCAGGAAATTCGCAACAGGACATTTTAATTTCGAATCTCCTGAATATAGTTTGATGGCATCCAGTACAAAATATTACACATTTGAACTCCACAGAGTGAAATACAGTGACGCGCGATAGAAGAATGCTGTATTAATAGGCGTGGCACTGCACTTTGACACACTTGAGATGAAATAACATGTCCTACCTGAAACGCTTGATGGAGGGGGAGGCACTATCTAGTATTGTCCCAGTTCTGAAACATAGTAGATCTGGGGCTGTTTCACAGAGCAGTCTGAGTTGTAGGTGAGGAAGTGGGTAGTCTCCATGTGACCCGTGCTTATGTTTAGTGATTTTGCTGTTTCCTCTTCGTTTATTGCTCTCACGTCAAATGAAAACTAAATGGATTTCAGTGGCCAGAAGTTATCAAGTGAATTAAAATACATTCATATAATTATGGAACTCTAAAATATGTTATTAGTTTCATATTTTATTTTATTTGCACCTTTGTGACAGTCAAGCAATAATCACCTTGCAGAAGAACAAAGTTATTTTTGTTGGTTTGCTTAAGAAATTTGGCTTTTATTAATATTTTCCCCTGAGGCAGTCAATATTTTTGAAACAAAATGTTAAATCCACACTACTGACTAACTCCAACAGTTCATCGCATTTCACGTGCATGTTTTCGTCTTCCGGCATGCATTGTATTGCCATAATAAAGAACCGAACATGCGATAATACAGTACTGGTACTCCAAGAAAATTTACATCCAAATCTGGACCTACAAATGTGCACTTCAAGCCGAATGATGTGTTTTAGTATGGTTAACTAAATTACAATGCTCTTGAAGTATTCTCTAATGTCTTGTTTCTTTCATGATATCATGTAAGACCTTTTAATGTTTTACGCGTATGAACATAAGGGCTTTCTATATCATCGAAGGCATGGTGACGACTTTTATCTGGCGCTCTCTGGAAACTGCTGAAATGAACCTCTTTCTAACAGGTCATGGGAAAATACTGTGAATGGTTGTTTGAAAAGTGTTACTTTCAAATTAAATTGCCTTTTACTCAAGATGAACTATGTACGAGAATGTATGATTAATTTCTTAAACCACAGAGTGTTTGACTCTCATTTAAAAATCAACACTTTGAGGACAACCATTTCGAATAATTTTGAGCCCAGAAGATCAGTCACTTATGTCATTGTTAAAAATTTTACTGGCACATTTGCGTGATGTATCTTAACATGTAACAAGCGCAAAAAAGATCAACATTATATGTAGAAGCTTTGCTTCTCTTGATTCATATTAATCTTTGAGACTAATATTGTACGTGAAAGCTTTTCTTTTCTTGTAGCAACACTATGTATGTTAATTTAAACTGTTAACTTTTTCTGTTTGTTTTTTGTGCTACTTATCAGTGATGTTGCTATTGGCTGACTACGTACCATGTCCTATGCCCTGAATATCTGCTGTCATTGGCTGGCGAGATCATGTGACATGAACTAAGACGAACAAAAGCGCATTGCAATATCGATTTCAGTGCCTCGGAAAGTAACATGTGTTTGGTGGAATTCAAATTTATACTTTCGTAATACGAAAATATGCAGTGTACATGTTGCCGCACATCGAATGTCTTTCCAAAAAGTGTTTTTTTACCCTGAGTTTCCTTTTCCATTGTGCCAGAAAATTCTACACTGGTGTATAAAACCATAACCATCCAAAGGATTGATAACTTTTACAGTTCCCAGGAAAAGTATACTGTCACTAAACCCGGAAAAAAATGTGTTTTCATCTGGTACAAATTGTATTTTTAACTGGGAAATCCGGGAAAAATTCAGGATTTTTTTTCCTCTTTCGTGTATACTTCCTGTACTTCTTTTTTAGGAATTGATTTTAATGCATACCATGCATATGCATTGCATGAAAAATTGGAGTGGAAAGTTGATGATGTTGCTTCCGTACAGCTGTGCAATTTCCACTGGGTTTTCAAAAGCACACTGCAATTTTGAT
Source organism: Schistocerca americana (assembly GCF_021461395.2). Taxonomy (NCBI): domain Eukaryota; kingdom Metazoa; phylum Arthropoda; class Insecta; order Orthoptera; family Acrididae; genus Schistocerca; species Schistocerca americana. The sequence continues at coordinate 320,816,619 of NC_060126.1, read as the reverse complement.
ACCTCCAAATAAAGCTCTGCACTGTGTCTTGCTGTAAGCAAGCATTGTGTGCATGGCTGTTTGTGGTTCCTCATTGCAAATTCACATGGGTATTACTTGAAACTGTTTTTATATGAGGCTTAAAATTTTAATTCTTTATTTATTCAAATAGATTGAGAAATTTATTTGCCTGTCTTGTTATTATTTCTTATGTGTAGATTATGTTATTATCCTTCCAATTCCCAACAATTTCAATAATAAAAGAATACAGAGACTTACAGAATGCAATTGAGAAACTCCACTCCACAGCCATATGCCTTGGTTGCTACACCAGCAGTGTTTTTGTTGAATGGTGTTTGTTTAATAGGTACATAAGCGGCAGTCATAACAGTTTCTTTCCTCAATTTCCAGGAAAATGTGCATTTGTGAACACCTTGTATGATGATGAAAATGCTCAATTTTCAATAATCGGTAATTTACAAGAATGATTGCCTATCAAAGTCGTGGGGTCAAATGATACATATCGAACATGTAATCATAAATTGATCATGTGACTCTGGTGGTGGGCATTGTGATCAATTATTTGTGATCGTCATTTTTCTCTTTTTCCCTGTTGTTCCCATAGTTGCTCTAAATTACATACACCCACGAATTATTTGTGAGTTGGTAGGGAAACCGAGACGGTAGTGATTGGGATGTCTGGTATTTTTGATGTTTCTTTGGCGGGTTTTCTCACATGGAAAAATCTAATTCCATGTTTATCCAGCGTAGAAAATTGTTTGATTTTTGTCGCAAATAAGGAGTACTACCAGATGAGGAAAGAAGGGACTGTGTAGATTGTGGTGGTGCCAAGTGTGTAAAACTTCATAGGACGGTTTTGTTGCTGAAATACCATTACAATTTCATTGCGGAAAGTGCGGAAAATAAACAAGTTTCAGGAAGAATACACGATTCGACTCTTCCAAATTTTCCATCCAGGCCACCATAATGGACTTTAAAATGACGACAACACTGATGACGAGTAATGTAAGTTGTCTCCTTTGTAATTAGAAGTATTTTTGTAACGCTCTTCATTTGTCATTGCTGTAGTAACCACCATAAATATACTCATAACACCCGCCACCAGAGTTGCATAATCGATTTATGATCGCACATTCGATATGTGTTATTTGGACCCCGGGACTTTGATAGGCAATCATTCTTGGAAATTACCCAATAATCTATCGAACCTGCCAATTCTGCGTCAATTAGGCATCATAAATTTAAGAGGAGGTTTTCTCAAAATAGGAAGGATGTTGAGCCAAAATGTCTTTGAGTTTTTCATTTTAAGATATATGCAAGCAACCTGCTAAATATGAGCTGAACTGGGGTGCCTTCCTCTTGTGAGCAGTATAGTTTATCATACGGTTCGGGCAGAACCTAGTGTCAACAGAAAACATTGATTTGTTTCTCATTAAAAATTTTTTTGATTTTGTGTACCAGTGTGGTAGAGTGCTTTCAAATTAATCTTGTATGATAGTTAGCATAATGATAAGAGTGCTTCAACACTTGTCATATTGGTAAATACTTATGTATATTCTCCTTGCCTGACATGCCATTTGCTGTCACATGCTCACTGTTCTGCATGTTATTGCCAGCCAGCAGTACAACTTAGTCACTGCAGGAATATTATTTTTTACAGTTTGCTATTCCTTTTAATACTTATTTGTGTACTGAATATCACCCTAATTTGGGACTGCTCTATCAAATGGGTGCATAAAATACCACTTTAAAAAACATGTAATTCTCTATGAGGAAGCAACTGGTGTTTGCCAAACAAATTCCTGGGTGGAATAAAAAAATAACAGTATGGAGCTGTTTGTTTATTTTTCGCACTTCTTCATTTCACAGGATGAGTTTGGTAGGTCATAATGATGTGCAGCTGAAAAACACAATCACATTGTGTTTCTGAATTCATGCAATCTTCCTTAAGAGAAACCATGAGTTCCTTTGAACTCACCACATAGAGCAAACACTGAGTCACAGACAGGCACAGTGAAAAAAATGCTGGACATATTTTGGCTTTCAGACTAAGTCCTTCTATAGAAGCAGGAAACCCACACAATTTCCCACAAGCATATGACACTGTATTCTTTGGGCACTAAGGTTTGACAGATAGCTGTCTGTGTCTAAACATCTTCTCTGTATGGTGAGCAGCAACCTATCCTTTCCATAACTGATGTTTTCCTTAGGATTAGATAGAGGTAATTTTTGTTCCATGCATCCATTGTGAGGTGATTGTCAAGAATATAGAACATGACATAAAACAAGAATACACAGCACATACACTACTGGACATTAAAATTGCTACACCACGAAGATGACGTGCTACAGATACAAAATTTAACCAACAGGAAAAAGATGCTGTGATATGCAAATGATTAGCTTTTCAGAGCATTCACACAAGGATGGTGCCGGTGGCGACACCTACAATGTGCTGACATGAGGAAAGATTCCAACCGATTTCTCATACACAAACAGCAGTTAACCAGCGTTGCCTGGTGAAACGTTGTTGTGATGCCTCCTGTAAATAGGAGAAATGCGTACCATCACATTTATGACTTTGATAAAGGTTGGATTGTAGCCTATCGCGATTTCGGTTTATCGTATCGCAACATTGCTGCTCACGTTGGTCGAGATCCAATGACTGTTAGCAGAATATGGAATCCGTGGGTTCAAGAGGGTAATACGGAATGCTGTGCTGGATCCCAACTGCCTCGTATCACTAGCATTCGAGATGACAGGCATCTTATCTGCATGGCTGTAACGGTTCCTGCAGCCACGTCACAATCCTTGAGCCAACAGATGGGGACGTTTGTTAGACAACAACCATCTGCACGAACAGTTGGACGTTTGCAGCAGCATGGACTATCAGCTAGGAGACCATGACTGTGGTTACCCTTGATGCTGCATCACAGACAGGAGCGCCTGCGATGGTGTACTCATCGACAAACCTGAGTGCACGAATGGCAAAATGTCATTTTTTTGGATGAATCCAGGTTCTGTTTACAGCATCATCATGGCCACATCCGTGTTTGGCAATATCGCGGTGAACGCACATTGGAAGCGTGTATTCGTCATCACCATACTGGCGTATCACCCGGCCTGATGGTATGGGGTGCCATTGATTACATTTCAGATGTGTTACGACCCAAGGCTCTACCCTTCATTCAATCCCTGCGAAACCCTACATTTCAGCAGGATAATGCACGAACGCATGTTGCAGGTCCTGTAAGGGGCTTTCTGGATACAGAAAATGTTCAACTGCTGCCCTGGCCAGCACATTCTCCAGATCTCTCACCAAGTGAAAACGTCAGGTCAATGGTGGCCGAGCAACTGGCCTCGTCACAATACGCCAGTCACTACTCTTGATGAACTGTGGTATTGTGTTGAAGCTGTACCTGTACATGCCATCCAAGTTCTTTTTGACTCAATGCCCAGGCATATCAAGGCCATTATTTCGGCCAGAGGTGGTTGTTCTGGGTACTTATTTCTCAGGATCTATGTACCCAAATTGCGTGAAAATGTGATCACATGTCAGTTCTCGTATAATATACTTGTCCAATGAATACCCCCTTTATCATCTGCATTTCTTCTTTGTGTAGCAATTTTACTGGCCAGTAGTGTATTTATAACTCCATGTCTAATGTGTCACCCTGATGCTTGTTTGTCAACATCACCTTGTAAATAATTTCTGGTCACTGTTCTTGAAATTAATCACTTTTGTGGTTCTGCTATGTAGTGCCATGGACTCATCGAGCTCCAAACTGTACAAACTAACAAATGACTTAAACAGATTAACATCAACTCTTCTGTATTTTACGCACCATGTTTTTCTTGTGCAGCTTTAGTTGCAATAATGGTCGAACAATTCTATCTCACTTTGTACCTCATAATAGATTACATTAAATATGTGTATTGCTTTGACATTAGTAACTGAGGGAATAACAGTTTTTATAACATTTTCTCAGTTGTTTATGATCGTTTACATTCTTGCACATGTCTTTTTGCTCCTTGGCCTCCATCACACTGAGATGCTGTGATATTCAAAGAACAAGCACTCTGCCACAACCAGTGGAAAGGTTTATTTGTCTTTGTGCCTTGCCATTGTCTGGACCTGACATGACTTATACTTCATCTGCACGTACATAAAACAGGAATGTGAGATACTGTACACTTAACAACTACCTAAACTACATTTTCATTTCTCACAAACATCTTTCATTGGCCTAAGAGGATAATACTGGGATATGTTACTCCTAAGAATCTCACGTTACACCACAGATCCTCCCACTTATACTAAAGATGTCATGTAACCCAACATACGTAACTAATGACAGCATTGCATGGCAACAAAATGTCCTTCAACGAATGGTAGTTTTATTTTTAATTCTGTTATCATGATTTTCTGTGCATAAATTCTTTTAAAACTAAATGTATTTCTGTTGTTGATGAATCCCCATCAGTTAATCCATTTGTTCAGACAAAGGATCAAGTCATATCTAACATACATTGTCAGGAAAATTCCTGCTTGTTCTGCTGACTATTCCTTCATTCATCACACCTGGTATCTGGTAAATAATTTCTGCCTTTTGCATTTTATTGCTCTCCTTATATGGGATTTCAATGTACATTATTTCATTTTATGCAGGAAAGAATATGAGAAATGGTAGGTGTGCTTATCCAGAATATATCCTATTTACTGAGGTGTAACTGTCCATTTGTGTTGTTACATTATTGATTATAAGAGCATAAGTTTCTCAAATTTATTGAAGGTTGGGAGGGAGAGAGGAAAGAGAGAGAGAGAGAGAGAGAGAGAGAGAGAGAGAGAGAGAGAGAGTTTAGTTACATCTTTACCATAAGGAGTTACATGCTAACATTTTAAACTACCACTCTCGTTACAACTTCAGATCACAGATTTGTGGTAAGTCAACATATGTGAAAATGTGAATACAAATAATCACCAGCATCCAGGTATGTCTATTATATTTCAGTTATTTTGGAGAACACTCTGATAGCATGACTAACCATCACTGTGCAGTTTTATACCTCTGTAAGAGCTGCACTCACACCTTCATCTATGGATGGATACTGTGTAAATAATTTTTAAACTCTTCAATGTGAGTACATCTCTCCTCTCCCCTCCACACAAATGAAATAGAACAGATCATTCCTTCTATGGATTCACCTGACCTAGGCGTAGCCCATACAGTCCATGGTTTCGGCTACCCTTTAATCTCCACTATCTACTCGGAATCAGGCCCATCCCATATTAAGTCTTTAATAATATGCACAGCTTCTGACCCCTTTTCTTTATAGATTCCAATGATAAAGTTTCTCCGTAGTATCTTGACTGCACCTGGTTATTCCAAACATGTATTTCCTAGCTCCTTCTTTTACGACTTTTACCTGTTCTCCTAGTAATGTTGTAATTAATGCATAAAAACCACATGTTAATTACTGATTTTCCTACATTGCTACAAACTTTCGGTAGATGACCTGCATTAAAAAGTCATAGAAACCCAACCATAATATTTTGTAGTATAGGAAAAGTAAAATATTCTCCTTACCCATAATATTCATTGAAAGTCATGTATATGCCAACTCTGCCTCATCATGTACAATCTGTGATATGTCATTTGACAACTAAAACAGGATAGTACCATGAGAGATACATTCAAGTTAAAGATCACAGGATGGCAAGAGTAAGACAACCTGCATCAGAGAAAACAAAATGTGAAATACTAAAACAGTTAACTTGGACAGTCAATGCACATCAACCGGCTGTATATCCAAAGACCGCCAAATCTCCTGGAGATTTGAAGTGCTTTAATGTATCAGTTTTGTGTAATCCTTTTTCTTGATCCATTCTGAGGCCTGCAAGAAACAAAGCTTTAAAAAAAATTGCTTGCATTTTTCTTTATATTTATATTATGAAAATACTATGTAATCAGTATACTTCAGAAAATACCTAGTACTCATGAGTTGTGCTTGCAGCTTCAGAAATTGTCTTTAACTACTCATTGATGTTCATACCTGCTACAATAATGTTTCAAACCAATACACGTTTTAGTATCTCCCCTAGTTGTCAATTGCCCTTGACACACATTGCATTCTAAGCTAAAATCTTCATCTGCAAACTCTGTACCGATCAAATATTTTTCAAAATTAGGTTTCCTGTTATCATATACTATAATAAGCTCACTAGGACACAGAAATTCTACTTGGTGCTGTACTACATTGCTAAAAGACTTTGTTGTAGCACTTGTGGATTCAACTTTCTCTTGTACTTTTTGTTGAACTATGCCTTGTAGACACCCCTCAAAACTCTTCAAAGCATTTGGTCCACCAATTACTTTGCCAGAATTTCTACTTTGTTTTAACATTTCTACACATCCCTGTGTATCTGAGATTTGATCATTTAAGGTCTTCAACCCATTGTGTTCCTCTTCAAACTGCTCTTCACTTCCTTCCTTACTAAGTCTCATTTTTGTTTCTATTCCAGACCAAAACTCCTTAAGTAATTTTACTAAGGTCACATATTATACTGTGGAGAAAAATTGTGCCGAGAAATTTTAAGCCTGGATAGTTGATACCAGTAGGAACAAAAATTACGAATGTTGTGTATGTTGACAACCCACAATTTTCAAACTATGGAAACTTGGCACCATTTGCTTTGATTGGCCATGGGATTGCCCTGTTGCCAGATGCTCTGGACAATGCGTGACTACAAATGCTTTGCCTGCTGGAGATTGCGATGTATCCAAGGGGCAGTTCGCACACTCGGTGGTAGTGCACAGTTTTTCACTCTGGGGGCCTGGGGTCAAATCTGCTGTGGCCCCGACATATCCATTGTAGTTTCATGATAATATGTACCGGGAACAAACCCATCTACAGCTGTTAGTTTGCATACAGAAAGTCTTTTCCAAATTGTGTTGGCCCTGAAAAGGGCCTTTTTTGTAGCTGGGTCACTGTTTACTTTAAAGCAGATGCTCAAACTAGTGGCCCTCTGACATGACACAAGCTCGTTAACATCGAAAAGCATTTTGCCAAACTCTCTCAAAGATTCCTGGCATTGCCCTGATGTGATGTGATCCATTAATTCCTCTTCATTTCTAGGTGGTTCGCATCTGGGTGGGTGAACTAGAACCTTGAAGAATCCCCACAGGAAAAAGTCCGGCGGCATGAGGTCTGGTGATCACAGGAGCCATGTCCTATGAGCACCTCTGCCAATTACTCAATCGTCAAAAGAGTTCTTTTAAGTATTTATGTACAGCATGACTGTTATATGTGGGCACCCTATCATGCTGCAGCCACATGCATAGCTGTATGTCCAGGGAACACCTTCCAGCAGGCTGAGTAGAGTTTCTTGCAAAAAATGAAGGTAATTTGCCACAGTAAGTCGAGTTGGTAGACAGACCAGCCCAATCAGATGGTCACCCACAATGCTTGCCTGAATGTTGATTCTAGTGTTGTAAAGGCCATCCTGATGGAAGGTGCACTCGTCAGTAAACAACGCATGGCAGGGAAGTCAGGATCTCATGCAACACATTACAGAAACCACCGTTAAAAACCTAGCCTGTGTTCATAGTCTGCTACAGGATTTTGCTCTTTGACAGGATGTAAACTAAATGGATGCTGGCCATCATCCCTCAGATCCTCCCAGACTAACTGATGAGTGACCCCCATGTCATGTCCAACTGCTGAATACTTGTCGTAGGTGCTTTCTCGAAGCACTTGAGAACAGTTTTTTCAAATACAGCATCCTGTCATGTTCGAGGTCTTCCAGCATCACCATGATATCCTGCTAACAAGTCTGTTTTGCCAAGTCGCCGGTGAATTGCTGTAAATGTTTGCAGGTATGGGTGGTGTCTTACTGGGCACTGTTTCTCACACATCCATCGAGTTTTACGTGCATTACTGTAGGCTAGTCAATAAACAAAAACCATACATTGTTGTTTTTGAAACGAATACTGTACCGCCATGCTTCCTATATGATTAAATCACAGGTCATGTGTGTGTGCTACAAAGCGAAACTTACTTGTAAATGTCTCTGATGTTAGGTGGAAATAAACAGCAAGAGCTATTCAACACGTGTGCGTATCGTGTTGGGGCAGTGACAGAGTGAAGGGTGTTTCTGTGTGTGAACCGACAACCATAGCACTGCCCATCAACCAACGAACAGCAACAGGGCAGCCTCACAGCTAATCGGGGCACTTGGTGCCAAGTTTCCATAGTTTAAAAATGGTGCATTGTAGACCTACACAACAGTAGTTCCTACTGGCATCAGCTACCCATGGTTAAAATTTCATTATACAATTTTTCTCTGCCCTGTGTATTGGAAATGCTACCATTTGAAAATTCTACTTTCATAGGTACATCCTCTACAGCCGATCCTTGTATTGTAATACTATTTTTAATTACTCTCATTGTCTTTTTAAACTGTCTAACTGTGCTATTTTTTTTTAATTTCTCCACATGAGCTGTACTACTGTATGACAGTTTCTCCAACTTCTTTAATTTTTCTAAGATAGTGGCATCCATTTTACATAATGGGCAAACAGTAATAAAAAGCAGTATATATAAACAATAACAGTGAAACATATTTCTAAAACTCTTCACAACAGATAACTAACAGCTCACCCACTTAGGCACACAGCAACGTGCTCTACATTGCCGATGTGTTACGCTCAGGGTCGATGAAACAGAAAGTGGTTGCTGAGTATTCATTGTGACGTCAGCTGACCATCTGCTTCATTGCGAAGTGTAGATCCACTGTTGTCATGCTGGTCAGCTGCTGCAAGGCATCCTCAGAGATCAGTGCTACCCCCGTGGTCTTGAACTCACTACATGAATTCTTCCACATCCTCTATGAGATTTTTCTTCACCCTTGTGCCAAAGATTGCTTAAGCAGACAAATATCTATCGCTGCTGTCGTCACTGTTATGGTCAAATAATATTATTTTCTTGCTCTTGAAACCACTTATTAGTTCTTCAGTCATAACTAAACTAAATTTATTTCTCCTCAGTTATTCAATTTAATTTAGGCAACACTATGGCATGTGCCAGCTTGTATCTTCTCAGTTGTGGACTTAGATTGCTCTGGGCAATGTTGTATTTTCTTCTATTGTTCTTATAAAAGCTATTGAAAAACCACAAATGCTTTCTACTTTTCACACCATTAATTCATTTCCTGTTCTAGGGAACCAAAATGGGGTATTATATGCTGAATTTTCAACTCCATGTACAATCTGTCACCCTGAGCACACATGCCAACTTTATCTCATGAATAACTTCCAGTCACCTTTCTCAAATTTAATTACTTTCGTGGTTTTGCTGGACAGTGCCACAGTGCTGTGCTGTTGGATGTCTTCACCTTATTGTGATGTGCAAATGTTGTAAAAGAGCTCCAACTTTCTAAGATACTAAATAATGTAAACAATTTTGTGTCAGCTCTTCTGTATTTTATGTACACTGTTTTCTTGTACAGCTTTAGCTACAATAACAGGTGAGGAGATCTGTCTTACTTTGTAGCTTGTGACAGATTATAACATATATGTGTATTGCTTTGACATTAGCAATTGAGAGAATGACGTTCTTGCATGCTTCTTTTTGCTCCTTGACCTACAAAGCATCACCATGCTGTGATATCCAAAGAAAAAGTGATCCATCACAGTTTGGTCATGTAGGAACTTACCACAAATTTCCAATTTCCAATTTGATCCACTACAGTGGATGGAGAGGTTTATTTGCCACTGTGCCTTGCCGATGTCCAGTGCTGGCGAAACTTACACTGCATCTGCATGTACATAAAATGAAAGAGCACGCAGTGGAATGTTCTACACTTAACGATTACCTAAACTATGTTTACACATGCCATGAAAATCTTTTGTTGGCCTAAGGTGGTAGAAGTGGAACATGTTATTCCTAAGAATCCCAGGTTACACTACAATATTTACAAAAAAGAGATTTGATAATGTCCTTTCCACAAATCTTAGGTTAAACAGTTCTCATGGATGTGTAACAAGTCAAAAAAATCTTAAACATATTTTCATGTAACAGGTAATAACAATACACTCAAGTGCATATGATCATTCTTTGGCAGTTGTATCCATATCTCAGCAAAGAGAAAATCAGTTTACAAAACTTATTTACATTCATCATGTTACTGCAATGAAGGTGTACAGAAGTCAGCTTTTACATAATGCTCACGTTATTTTATACTACTAATAAAATGTACACATCAGTTGGCTCTATAAAGAAAATCTTCAATGGAGTGGAAGGAGCTGGCCTCCAATAAACTGTTTAGGTTGCTCTTTGAATGAACTTTATTAGTAGTTAAACTCTGTATGGCTGCTTGTATGGCTCTGTATGGACCATAGTAAGGGACTTTAAATCTTTGGCAGAGGCACTAAATACTATGCCACCTTGGCATAGTGGCTTTGCACAACTGCATGGACTACTCTATCACAGATGGTAAGTGGGCTGACGTGTGAATGGGAATTGGGATAGAAATGAGAGATCATGAGCTTATCTTTTTCAAAATATACTTAATATGCTAGTTATTATAAAATTTGTTTCATCAGCAAACAAATTTGACATCTGGTAATGTTAGCGCTGAAAGATGATTAAAACACAGCAGAAAAGCTAAGGGTCCTAAGATGGAACCAAGTGGGATGCTACTTGTAATTATTTCCAAATTGAATGATGATTGATAGCTTAGTACAGGACTATTTCCTATTTACACCTTTTGTTTCCTAGCAGAGATATATTACTTGAACTATTTTGTAACATCTCTGTCTCGTGGGCCCCTACCACCATGGCACAGCACGTCCCCAGATTGCGGACAGGGGATACGGCCTTCAGACATAAAGGATAGCTGTGAATACAAAAAATAAGCAGTTGCGGACAGCCAGTGGGGAGCAGGTGATGGTGTCATGAACCATCCCTGTTTCTTCTTCTCTTACTATCAAATCTATTCATCAAGAATCAGCAACATTAATGGGCATGGGTCCCTTTGAAGTAAAATATTCTGGAGGTAAACTAGGTTCCCATTTGGATCTCCGGGCGGAACCTACTTCGAAGAGATTCAGGCTGAAAGGAACATGGAACAAGGTTGGGAACATGGAATGTTGAAAGTTTGACCAGGAACGTTCGAGACATTATTAGACAAATAGATAGATATGATGTAGACATTACAGCTATTCAAGAAACTCAGTGGCAGGGGGAGGGTAGCATAAAGAGGGGTAACTATACATTTTTCTATGGAGGTGCGGAAGCTCACAGTTTCAGAATAGGTTTCACAGTACAGAGAAAAGTGCTTCGTGCAATCAGAGATATAAGGTTCATTAGTGACCGACTATCAGTTATAGTGTTGTCCAGCAGGTGGAATAGACTAGTAGTAATTAATGTACATGCACCAACTGAGGACACTAAAGAGGTTTTTAAGGCGGCTTTTATGAAGAACTAGATCAACTATGGGATGAGTTCTCCTCGTACGGCACAAAATTAATCATAGGTGATTTTAACGCAAAGATAGGGAAGGAGGAAGCTTTCCGGCCTACAATTGGGAAAGAAAGTCTACATAACATTTCGAATGATAATGGCACAAGGGTGGTTAGTTTTGCTGTTTCAAAAGACATGATTGTTGAGAGCACAGGACATTCATAAAGCAACTTGGGTCTCTCCAGACGGACACACCCGAAACCAAATTGATCATGTTCTTGTAGATCAGAGATGACACACTAGTATAGAAAATGTTAGGACTTTCAAGGAAGCAGACTGTGATTCTGATCATTTTCTTGTAGTTGCCACAGTTCACCAACAGCTATCTACAGCAACATCAATGTGTCACAATGCAGAACTTGTTAGGTTCAACACTGACAAGCTAAATTATGAAAACTTTAGAAGAAGGTACATAATAGAAATTTCAAATAGGTTTGATGTTCTGAGGACACACAAAGATCAAGACGAGGATGTAAATAAACAGTGGATCGCTGTGAGGAATAATATCAAAGAGGCAGTGAAGGTCACAATAGGTACAATTAAGAAGAACAGGAGGAAACCGTGGTTTGATGAGGAATGCAAGAAATTGGTAGAGGAAAGGAGAAAAGCGTGATTAGATTGGGATAGAATGGGAGACAGAAAACGAGAGGAGTTCTTGAACATGAGAAGGGAAGTTGGTTGTAGGATACGAGCAAAGAAGATGGATTATTTGAACAATCAGATTTTAAAAAATGGAAAGAAACAGTAAAACAAAAAACATTAGGGAACTTTACCTAGACTTAAATGGGTATAGGAAGGGGTTCAAGGCTAAGACAAATGCACTTCGAGAGGATGCCACAGGAATACTGACAGACCCCAGTGCTCTATTAAGTAAATGGGGGGGCATATTTGGGCATCTATTAAATGTACACCAAGAAGCAGGAAATGAGCAGGCGTACGAAATACATACAGCAGAACCCCAGATACCTGAGCCAATGTTAAAGAAAGTAAAAGATGCAATCAACAAATTGAAAAACCATAAAGCACCAGGATCAGATTGCATAACTGCAGAATTAGTTAAAAATGGGGGGGCAGAAATTGGTGGAAGTAGTTCACAAAGTTATAACTTCAGTATGGAACTCAGAGATGATACCTGAAGAGTGGCAGGAGTCAATTCTGATCCCAATTTTTAAGAAGAGCGACAAAATGGATTGTAGTAATTATAGAGGGACATTGCTATTAGCAGTATGTTCCAAAATTTTCTTGAATATTCTGCCAAGCAGGCTTATACCATATGCAGATCGAATTGTGGGGGATTACCAAGCTGACTTACGGAGGAACAGATCAACTATAGACCAAATATTCACCCTGCATCAAATTTTGGAAAAGATATGGGAATACAATAAACCAGTTTATAATCTTTTCATAGATTTTACAAAAGCATATGATTCAGTATTGCAATCAAAATTGTACAGAATTCTTTTGGGACTTGGAATATCAAAGAAGTATGTTAGACTTATAGAAGCGAGTTTGAAAAACACAAAAGGTAGAGTACACGTGGGGAAATTGGAGTCAGAAGAATTTGTAATAAAGAACGGACTTAAGCAGGGAGATGCCCTGTCTCCACTACTTTTTAATTTAGTCCTAGAATATATTATATGAATGGCAGCAGGTAATTCAGAGGGTGTGGAGTTAAATGGAAATATTAAGATATTAGGGTATGCAGATGATCTAAACATCATTAGCGATAGGAAAGAATCTGTAACAGCAAATGCGAATGCGTTAATCAAGGCTAGTGAAGATGTAGGTCTAAGGATAAGTGAAGACAAAACTAAATACCTGGTTACTACTATAATGCCAACAGCAGTAGATCAGGTAACGTTAAGAGTTGGAGACATGCAGTTTGAAAAAGTGAACACCTTTAAGTATCTAGGTGTGGACATCACTTCTAGAAATGAGATTGAATCCGAACTGAAGAAGTGATTACGGGTGGGAAATGCGTGCTACTTCTCACTGAATAGATTACTTTCATCACGGATATTGTCTAGGAATTTAAAGATTAGAATATATAAAGCTATTATTCTACCAGTTATGCTGTATGGGTGTGAGACTTGGTCTCTCACTGTGCAAAATGAAAATCCATTTTGAGTATTTGAAAACAAAATTTTGAGGAAAATTTTTGGAGCAAAAAGGGATGATATTAGTGGAGAGTGGCGAAAACTGCATAACGAAGAGGTTCATGAACTCTATTCAAGCCCTGACATAATCAGTATTATTAAATGATGTAGGCTGTGATGGGCAGGGCAGCGTGCAGAATACTGGTAGGGCATGTAGAGGGAAAACGACCTGTGGGGAGACCGAGGTATAGATGGGAGGACAGTGTGAAGGCTGATTTGAGGAGCCTAGGTATTGAAGGTGAATGGAAGGAAATAGCCCAAGACAAGGACAGATGGCGAAAATACGTTACTGCGGTAAAGGACTCTTGAGTCCGGTATGACCAGTGAGTGTGTGTGTATGTGTATTTTGTAGCATTTGCGGTTAAATCATAATATTCTAATTTACTTAAAAAGATGAGTTACATTGCCAAATGCCTTTGACAGATATCAGAATATACAAGTAGTCTGTAATTTATTGTCTGATGAATTAAGTACATTCTTATTATACAAGATGTTTCTGTAAGAGCATGCAAAAATGTAATAGGACATAAAGAATGCTCCACTGAACAATTTGAGGTAGGGAACCTGGAGTTGGAGAAGCCAGCTTAAGGGGATATGGATGTAAACTTGTGTGACTTTTGTCTTGCATTACTGTTTTCAGCTTATTTACAACTCACATCAGTACAAGTTTACACATATTCCAGCAAGGAAACAAGGAGGATGTGCCTGATTACTGGGAAGTTATGATGCAGGTTTTGTTTACTTTACTTGTCCATAAGGTGGTGTAGTTGTATCATACTTACATTGTTCCCTCATGAGAGAATGTGGATACAACATGTTGCACTGCCTCACTTTGGTGTGGATGTCTGCAACCATCTTAGTGCTGTATGTCTCGGTCACTGGATTGGAAGGGGAAGTCCTATTGCATGGCCTGCGAGGTCACCTGACCTGAATCCACTTGATTATTTCCTATGGGGATATCTAAAGTCACTCATGTATGAGACCCCAGTGGATATGGAGATGGAATTAATTGCCAGAGCTGTAGCTGGCTGTGGTGTTATTCGAAACACAAAAGGGACATTTGTCAGGGTGCATCAGAATCTTGTTCCTCAATGTCATGCTTGCATTGAGGTTATGGCTGCCATTTACAACATATTTTGGAAGATACAGTACAGATTGTACAGTCAATGATAGTATTTGCAGTTAAAGGTAACTAATGTAAATAAGAAATCACAAAGGTATATGATTTTATTCCTGTTACCTCCTTAAGCTGGCTTCTCGACCCCGGGTTTACTACTTCAAATTGTTAGTGGAGTATCCTCTATATCCTGTTAAGTTTTTGCACACTCTTACAGAACCACCCTGTATGTGTAAATAGCCCTCCCAGTGTGGAACCCTTTAGAGATCCAGACAGTGAATTTCACGACACGGTATTTACACTCAGAATGTTAAGAAGGTGCTTGTATATTGCTGTTGCCATCTTCAGTCTGAAGACCAGTTTACTGCTGACCTCATTGCTAGTCTATCCTGTGCTAGCCTCGTAACCTATGGATAACTACTGAAAACTAAATCCGTTTGAATCTGATTGCTGTATTAATACCTTGGTCTCCCTCCACAATTTTTACTTCCCACATTTCCCTCCACTATGAAATTCATGATTCGTTGTTGTCTCAGAATGTGTCCTCTCAAATGATCCCTTCTTTTAGTCAGATTGTGCCATAAATTTCTGTTTTCCCTAGTTCAGTTCAGTACCTCTTCAATAGATGAATATTGTAACCCAAAAATCCTTCAAAAATAAATGAAAAATTACCTATTCAAAAAAGCAGTTAAAAATTCACGTGATGCCTTCCTGAGGGACAATCTCCACTCTTTCCAAATTAACAATGTAACTGTAGACCAGATGTGGCTTGAATTCAAAGAAATAGTATCGACAGCAGTTGAGAGATTTATACCAAATAAATTAACAAATGACAAATCCCTCATGGTACATAAAATGGGCCAGAACATTGTTCCAGAAACAACAAAAAAAATCACACCAAATTTAAACAGATGCTCAATCTCCAAGATTGGCAATCTTTTAGAGAAGCTTGAAATTTAGTATAGACGTCAATGTGAGATGCTTATAATAGTATCCACAGTGAAACTTTGCCTTGACACCTGGCAGAAAATCCAAAGAGATTCTGGTCATATGTGAAGTGTGCTAGTGGCAAGACATAATCAATGCCTTCTCTGCATGATAGCAATGGAGATACTATCAAAGACAGTGCTGCCAAAGCAGAGGTACTAAACACAGCCTTCTGAAATTCCGTCACCAAAGAAGTGAAGTAAATATTTCAGAACTCAAATCAAGAACAGCTGCCAACATGAGTAACGTAGAAGTAGATAACCTCAGAGTAGTGGAGCAACTCAAATCACTTAACAAAATCAAGTCTTCTGGTCCAGACTGTATACCAGTTAGGTTCCTTTCAGAGTATGCTGATGCAATAGCTCCATACTTAACAATCACATACAACCACTCACTTGACAAAAGATCCGTACCCAAAGACTGGAAAGTTGCACAAGTCACACCAATATTCAAGAAAGGTACAGTAGGAGTAATCCACTCAATAACAGGTCCATATCATTAACATTGATATGCAACAGGATTTTGGAACATTGTGTCCAAACAAAATGAATTACTTCAAAGAAAATGGTCTCTTGATACACAGTCAACACAGATTAGGTAACATCATTCTTGTGAAACACAACTTGTTATTTATTCGCACGAGGTGCAGAGTGCTATTGTGAAGGAATTTCAAATGGGTTCTATACTTCTGGATTTCCAGAAGACTTTTGACACTGTTCCACACAAGTGGCTTGTAGTGAAATTGCATGCTTATGGAATATTGTCTCAGTTATGTGGCTGGTTCATGATTTTCTGTTAGAGAGGTCACAATTTGTAGTAACTGATGGAAAATCATCGAGTAAAACAGAAGTGATTTCTGGGACTTCCCCAAGGTAGTGTTATGGGCCATTTGCTGTTCTTTATCTGTATAAACAATTTGGGAGACAATCGGAGCAACTGTCTTAAGTTATTTGCAGATGATGCTGTTGTTTATCAACTAGTAAAGACATCAGAAGATCAAAACAAATTGCAAAATGATTTAGAAAAGATATCTGTATGGTGCAAAAATTGACAATTGACACAAAATAAAGAAAAAATTGTAGTCATTCACATGAGAGCTAAAAGAAGTCTGTTAAACTTCAGTTACACGTTGAATCAGTCAAATCTAAAGGCCAGAAATTCAACTAATTACCTAGGAATTACAATTATGAACAACTTAAATTGGAAGGAACACATTGAAAATTTTCTGGGGAAGGCTAACCAAAGACTGCATTTTATTGGAGGACACCTAGAAAATGTAACAGATCTACTAAAGAGACTGCCTACACTATGCTTGTTCATCCTCTTTTAGAATACTGCTGTTCAGCATGGCATCCTTGCCAGATAGGATTCATGGAGTACATTGAAAAAGTTCAAAGAAGGGCAGCACATTTTGTATTGTTGTGTCTCTGAAATGATACAGGATTTGAGAGTGACATGATTAAAACAAAAGCGTTTTTCATTACGGAGGAATCTTCTCACAAAATTCTAATGACCAACTTTCTCCTCCGAATGTGAAAATATTTTGTTGACACTGATCTACATAGGGAGAAATGATCACCTTGATAAAATAAGGGAAATCAGAGCTCACACAGAAAGATATATATATTTGTTCTTTCCGCGCACTATATGAGATTGGAATAATAGCGAATTGTGAAGGTGGCTCAATGAACCATCTGCAAGGCACTATAATGTGATTTGCAGAGTATCCCTGTAGATATATATATGTAGAATAGTTACTCAGTGTACATTCCGTTGAACTGCTCTTCCATGTACTTTACTGTCTGTGATGGAATTACAATGATGTCGCTGAACATTGAAGTTTTTCTTTCCCCCTCCATAAGCTTTAATTTTGTTTCCTTTTTAACTTCCTGTATTTGATGATGGCTGCTGTCTTGGGGTATTTGAAGAGTGTGTTCTACTCAACATTGTCAAAAGATTTCTGAAAATCAACAAATGCGGTAAACGTTTTGTTTGCCTTTCTATAACCTATCTAATAAGATAAGTGATGGGTTCAGTGTCATCATGTGCAATCTTACATTTCTCTGGAACTTAAACTGATCTTCTCCAAAGCCATTTTCTACCAGTCTACCTATTCTTATATGTAAATAATATCTGTCAGTATTTTTCTACCGTGAATTGTTAAACTGATGTTTTGGTAGTATTTGCACCTGTCAACATCCGCCTTCTTGGAATTGGAATTATTACATTCTTCTTGAAGTCTGTCTGCTGTATCTTGCACATCAGGTGGAATAGTCTTGTCATGGCTGACACCCCAAGGAGCTCAGGAATTCTGAGGAAATTTCACCTGTTCCAGGAGTTTGTTTTGACTTAGGTCTTTCGGTGTTCTGTCAAATTCTTCTCACAGTATTTTACCTCCCATATTGTCTTCATTTACTTCCTATTCCCTTTCTATTATATTGCTTCAAGTTTATTTCCATTGTACACCCATTCTGTATATTCCATCCACCTTCCAGCCTTCCCTTCTTTGCTTAGTACTTCATACAGGTCCTTTTCTTTACTACAAAGGTCTCTTTAATTTGCCTATCAATGGTATCTACCTTTCCCGAGGCTAAAGAGCTTCTGCATTCTTGCATTTGTCCTCTAGCCAATCCTGCTTAGTCATTTTACACTATTTTGTGAACTTATCTGCTTCATTTGCCACATTTTTATATTTTCTCCTGCTGTTAATTAAATTTAGTAACAGCAATTAGTATTGGTTTTTCCATCTTCAGCCTATTGCAGTTAATTGAGGAGAAATTTACACCACATGCATTTTGCTTTTATTTACAAAGCATATTCTTTGGTCATGACAGAAAAATGGATACACAATATGTTTGTACATTTTCGTTGCTATAGATTAAGAACAGTATTTCTTTATAAAGTTGGAGTGCATTATACTTACTGCATTTCTACCCCTGATATGCACATTCAGCAAACCACTACTTTTTCCTTTGTTGTTAGTGGGCATTGAGTATTTCCTGTATCATGCTAGGGTTTCTACTAGACTTTGTGCTTTTACCTACTTCAACCTCTGCTGCCTTCACTACTACTTCATCTTTCAAAGTTACCTGTTCATCTTCTATTATATCCCTCCCTCTCTTTCTGTCAATCATTGCTTAATGCTCCTTCTGAAACTCTCAACAACAGTTGGTTCCTTCAATTTATTTTGGTCCCATCTCCTTAATTTCCTACTCGTAGCAGTCTCTTCAGTTTTAATCTGCAGTAAATTGTCATCAAAGTCAACATCTGCCTCTGGAAGTGCCTTAATGGTGTAAAGTCTGGTTCCAAAATCTCTGTCTTACTCTTGTATAACCAGTCTGAAACCTTCTCCAGGTCTCTTCCATGTGTACAGTTATGTTACATGGATCTTAAACCAAGTATTAGCAGTGACAAAATTATGCTCTGTGAAAAATACTGCATCTTTCATTCCTTTCCACCAGTCCATGTTTCCCTGCTATTTTTCTTCTCTTCCTTCTGAAACTGCTGGCAAAAGTGAAGTTGGATGGAAGTTTGATGTTATTTCTTTACCTCCTTTCTTGTGCAGAGATTTAATGTCAGCATGTTTCATCCAATTATGAAATATTTCAGCAATAGTTGGCTGGTTACAGAAATAACTTACTATGCGACTCAACTCAGAATAGCACTCTTTAATTAACTTTGTTGATATGTTATCATATCCAGTCAAATATTTTGATTTTACAGATTTTATGGTGGATGGTACTGCTGTTGTAGTGGAGATCCTATTCACATGATTGACATTATCGTATTTGTAATATTCACTTTATTTGTAATAGCTAGTGTGAGACATTCCCATAGCAGCATCTACTGAACCTGACAACCTCACATTTTCAGAAATGGTTTTGATCTGCTTGTTAAAAAATTTTGCAATACTGCACACATTTGTTATTCATTGTAACACTTACCCTGAATACCATCTGCTCCTCTTCATCTCTGGTTCTATCAGTCTCTTCCTTCGTTGTATCCCATATTGTCTCCATTTTGTTACCCAATGTGTCTATCTTTTTCTCACAATGCACTTGTTTTGAAGTCAATACTACAGATTTCACTATGTGACAGCATATCTTGTAATGTGCTATAGTATCAACATTGGTCTGTTTCGGACAGGTAAAGTTTTCTTTTTATCTCAGAAGATACCACTATTGTTTCTGTTATCCATAACTTTTTATAGAATTCTATCTTCTCTGGTTTACTTTAGGAAGGGAAAACGGCTCTCAGATAAGGTAAGAACTTTTGTTAATAAATGTTTAGTATTTTTCATTTGTACCATGATTGCTTTATATATCACACCACTTCGTGTCACTGAGATATTTTCTAAAATCTGACAGCTCCTAGGAGAGATGACCAGTATGTGTCATTGTTGCTGGATGTGACTACTTGATGTGTGGAAGATAATTTGGATCTTTTAATTTACAGCAACCCGTCACATATTGTGAAAGAAATTTATTTTGTGAAATTATAATTAGTATCAAGTTTTCCAGTGATATCTATAGTTCACAATGTGATTTTTCCATGTGCCATTGCATGTCAGTGTAGCAGGTAAGTTAGATAAAATTATTTTCATATAAGTCGCTATTGAGCTACTGCTATACAATTTTATAGTGTTTCTCATGACTTCTTACTTTCAAGGGGATCACAGAAGTGTATCCACCACTCCAGAGTCAAAGTCATTCATAAAAAAGAATGTTATCGTGAAAATCCATCTTGATATTAATATCATTTAATTGGATAGTTAAAAAATTTATCCATGAAGTGGCAGCAGAACACTCACATATGAGGTTTGTAATTAGGCCATCTTTCAGAGTCAGTGGTTCCTTCTTCAGGCAGAAGGGTTGAAAGGGAAGGAAGAGGGGTGAAAGAAAAGGACTGGAGAGGTCTAGGAAATGGGGTAGATTTTGGGAAAGTCGCACAAAACCACATGTCAGAGCAGACTTACGACACGGGATGAGAACCTTCTCACCCTGTGCAGTAAGTCTCCCCTGACTCACGGCTCTCTGTGACTTTCCTGAAATCCATCCCATTTCCTAGACATCTCCAGTCCTTTTCCTTCACCCCTCTTCCTTCCCCTTCAACCCTTCTGCCTGAAGAAGGGGCCACTGGCTCTGAAAGCTTGCCTAATTACAACCCTCTTTTATGTGTGTGTTCTGCTGCCACTTGATGAGTAGATTTTTTATGTATCCAATTACATTATTTTGTCAAAAATTGTTTGTTTTGTTGACATTAATATAATTCTAGGAAATTGAAAATTCAATTAATTTGGAACTTTGCTAAAATTATAACATCACAGAAAATCTGGCTAGTACGTACTTCAGGAGACGTAGTTCCCTGTACTGTTGATAGAAATACTTAAGAGTAAAATTAAAAAAAAAAAAAAAAAAAAAAACCTCATAGTTTTCAAAAAATATATCCCTTCTTCAAAGAGGAAAGATCAATTTTTGATGAAAGTTGAAAAGGGAGGGCTAGCTGCAGGTACTGAATGATGCACTCCTCCCCCCTAATACCACCTCACCTCAGCTATCCTCCCTACAAATGAGAGTACTGTGTTTTGCAACTGCGGTCAAAGTTTTAAATGGGTATATGCTGGAAGTAGAGAAGAGGGAGGGAGGGGAAATAGAATGAAGCTGATTGGGGAGGGGAAAGGAAGGAGGGAGGAGGTGGTGGGGACATCATGAGTCTAACGAAGAGTCATGTTCAAATTATAGAATGTATAATTGTGTAAAACTTCTTGTTCAGTTGCAAATATTGTTGAACAGTGGATATGTAAAATGTAAATGGCTTAAAGTAATGAAATTATAAAATTGAGTGAGGGGGGGATTCAGAGCATGCAAGGGAAAGGGGAAGAGAGGGGGAAGGACATTGGCAGGGATGCTATAGGTTTAACAAGAGAGGATGTTACACAAAAATTGCAAAAAGTCAATTACCCTCAAAACCTCCTGTTAAAATACGAGAATGGATGCGTTAAACTGTAAAAGAGGGATAAAATAGTATGTAATAAAAATGGAAATAAAGTACCAAAAACTGAATTATATCTTAAGATATTCAAAGTATGCAACTCTAAAAGTATAAAGTCTTAAGGTCGTACTCTGGAAGTGTAAAAATAAAAATTGTGTAAAAATTTTTTGTTAAAATAATGAAAGTATAGGCCTCATAACAATGGATGTATAAAAAGTGAAAGATGTAAAGATTGTAAAATTACAGAAGTGGAATTATGTAGAGGACTTAGAGCTGCGTAGAGTGTCACTAAATATTATGAATTTTAAAAACATTGAGAGTGTAAAATCGTAGAAATTATTAAGCAATAAATTATAAAAGTGAAACTATGTGCAGCAACTGACATTATAGGGACAGGGTGTGACAATTGTGTACATTTGCTTCTGCTTGATGGCACTGTACAAGGCGCAGTTTTGCATTATGTATGGAAGCCAGTCTGCATTCTGGCCTGCTGCTAGAATGGTGTGAGCCAATGTCCTTCTGTTGCCACTTCTCGGTGAGTGGGGCTGTTGATCATACGTGTGCTATGGTGAAGTGGAAGATTGGGAGAGGCTTCAAAGTTCCTAAAAATGCACTCTTAATAAGATCATTCTTCTGATTTAATGCATTGCCTGGCTTGTGCAGAATGTGCGTAAAAATCTCAGTTTTCTCCAACATTGTCAGGAGGTGTCCATTAGGTTCATTGTACAGCATTTCCACATGAATATCAGTAGTTCAAATGGCATGTTTTGACATTAAAGATGCTCTCCAAATGCTGTTTTATTACTGTGAATTGGGCCTTGCTCTTTGAAGCATACTTCAGATGCCCGACTGTTTGACTTACATAATCTTTTGGACAGTTTCAACATTTTAGTTTATACAGACCTGCTGCTATGAATTTCGAGGCTTTTCTGTTCGCACAATTCCCAGTCTGAAGCGAATAATGTCATTAGTCTTAAACACTATATGCAAATTGTTATTGTAAAATTGTCTAACAGTAATTTCTGAAACCCATCCATTATAACTCATGGGTATATATTCTGTAGTTTTAACCCAACTCCCTCTTGTTAGACTCATGACATCCCCACAATCCGTTTCCCCTTCCAATTCTCCCCTACTCCCAACATATACCTGTTTAAAACATTGACTGCAGTTGCAAAACACAATACTCTGATATGTGGTTCTGAGTAGACAAGACAGGTTGCTGATGCCACTACTTAAGAGGTAAATTCTACATTTGATTACAATTCTTTTCTTTTCTACTTATTGTAAAATATGAGATGGTATATATTTAGTTTTATTTTGTTTTGGATCTGAAGATGATCCAGAGTGAGCAAAACATGCAATCTATTTAAAAATGTACACCTGAGATGAACAATAAATGTTAATTATCTTAAATATCAATAGAGTTGCTAAATCTTTCATGGAGACAATTTTGTGAGCTATAGTGATGAACAAAAAAGTTTTTAGATAAATTTTAAATTGAAGATAAAGCTATTTCTATGTGAACAGTGGCAGTTAAAATTCATTTGCTATGTTGAAGCATATGAGGAATATCTCCCAATCAGAGGACACGGAAGTTTTCTGCTTGTGATCCAAAACAGGGTTTCTCTTATAAAACTGTTTTTACGGTGTCCATCAAAATAACATCACCTAATGCTAAGATTCAGTCAGTATTGTTGATAATGAAGAGTCTGATCTTGAGTGGAAGTAGACCACTATCATCAGAATGGCAAATGTAGGCAGTAGGACATACATATAGGGAATGCAGAAAACATACACAAGCACTGTCCATGGTGTTTACGCTGTGTGCCAAGTTGGGAAGTGTGGTAACTAGTAGGATACAGAGGAAAAAATTGACTTTTTCCCATTTTAACACTATGAAACATTTGTGAATACATTATACTTCTTCAATAAAACCTGGTCTTGTTAAATGTATCATGGGAAGGGGACACAAATGCACTATAAGTTTCAAGAATTGTTTTTGTCCCCTCTGTCGTAGTCAGGAGACTGATCACAACCTGCTGCAAAACAGTTCCTATTTAAAAAGATTACAAGTTAGTGAGTTCTTAGCAGACTTGTTAACTGCAATATAAAATGAATGAGTTGGTTACAGCAAATGAGCTAGGCTACACTGTCTTCGAAATTAAGTTTACTCAATAAATCTTAATTTATGTAGTGGTGTTATATATCTTGGTAAACTCCAGCTAGTAGCCAAATTCATAAAAAGCAGACTCAAAGTTACCCTTATAATTCATGACCAATAGATTAAACTGGAAATTCCACAATGTATATTAACACATTTCCCTATGAAAACTGTTAAAATTCCCAAATGGTCTCACTTGCAGAAAAATTCTGAGACATAATGTGAACTAACCCATGAAAATTCAAAGTCCCAATCATTGTGCTATAGTTCCACTTGCTGCCCAGAAGGCTGTCACAAAAACATGACTAATTCTCAGTATTATTATTGAGAATTTTATGCCACCAGTTGTCAAATGCGTGATATTTCTAGCACAACATGTTTCAGGACTATGTTATCCCATTATCAAAACAAGGAAACCAATTAGTAAATTGCAATAGTACACATATTGACAACCATACAAACTGTTTTAATGTGTTTTATATTATAACATATCTTAAAGCAACTAAGCCATTATGCACCATCAGAAGTAAAAACCCAGCAGCAAACATGCATTGTCAAACATAGAATGCTTAGCACAAGGCTAATGCTGTCTCACTAAGATCTTAAAATAAGGAGAGTGAATAGCATTTGTTGGGTAACATCAAAGAGAGCACAATGCTATTGCAGTTCGAGGATAAAGCATGGGTGTTGTCAAATTTAGAGGAAGTGGAGATTTCTTGCACTTTAAGGAGGAAATGTATCAACATGTTAATTGAGAGGAGTGAAGTGTCCAAGGGGCATTCCTGGGCCCAATTTAGCAATGTAATACTTGGGAAGTAGCCACCAATTCATTCAAATTACCAGTGTCATGTTTTCTATTGCCCATTCTAGATGGACGCACACATTGCAACACAGGTGTAGTGCTGGTTTTTAATTTACTAGGACTTGACATATAATGTCATAGATTTTATGATAGACAGTAGTATCATTGGAGGCTGTGATATATCCACTGCAGGAAAGTACTGTCTTTGGTATGATGTGAAAGAGACCGCCTTTTGTTTACAACTGTGCCTTAAGAGGGTAACATGCCAACATGAGATGTTCTAAGAAGAATTTTATCATTTAAAATTCAGATTTGCTACTGGGTTTTGACTTTTGACAGTGCCTAATGACACAGAAGCTTGAAGGTATGTTATACTAACGGACATTATAAGTAGTTTTGTGTGGTTGTCAGTGCGTATTGTATTACAATCTATTTATTAGTTTTCCATTGTTTTATACTGTACGATAATAGGATAATGTATTCCCAAAACATGTTATGCTAAATATGAGGTGGAATCCAAAATTTTTGGGACTGGTGCTGCCATCTGGAAAATAGGAGTAGTATATCTTTGTACGACTAGGTGGTGAGAGCTGCATATCTAAGTCAGTGTGCAGAGTGGCATTCAGCTGGGAGGATGTGTTGCGTGTCCACAGTGCTTTCCGTAATACTCTGTGTTTGGTGTGTGGCAATATTACGATGGATCCACGAACAAAACAGCGCATGTGTATCAAATTCTGTGCGAATCTCAGGAAAAGTGCTACAGAGACCCTTGCAATGATTCAACAAGTTTTTGGGGAACAGAGCATGAGTTGTATGTGTGTGTTTGACTAACTACCTAACTAACTAGCATGCTCGCTTCAGGGCTGATTGAACAGACGTCTAAGAAGATGCTCACACTGGAAGGCCCATTAGCCGCACAACTCCACACACCGTTGCCAAGCTGCAACAATTGGTTCGCACAGATCTATGTCGAACCATTCAAGACCTTGCGGATGAAATGGGTATTGGTTATGCGACATGTCAACGAATGTTGACTGATGAATTGGGCATGCATCGTGTCGTCACAAAATTTGTGCCAAGGATTTGACTGCCGATCAGAAGGCACAGCATGTTGAAGTGCACATGGACCTTCATCAGACCGCAGAACTGATGGTCCAACCTTCTTGTCATGGGTTATCACCAGTGACGAGAGCTTGATTTTCAGTTATGACCCAGGGACAAAGCAACAATCATACCATTGGAAGAAGCCGGGCTCTCCAAGACCCAAAAAAGTGAGACAGGTGAAGAACATGATCTTCGTTTTCTTTGATACCAAGGAAATTACGCACAAAGAATTAATCCCACCAACCAAAAAGTGAATTCCTTGTGCTACTGTGACACTTTGCGATGGCTCCAAGAAAACGTGCGGCAATGACGGCCCGAACTGTGGCATCAAGGGAACTGGCTGCTGCATCACGACAATGCACCCTGTCACACGTCCTTGTTCACCAGGACCTTTTTGGCAAAAAACAACATGGCAGTTGTACCCCACCCATCATACATGCCAGATATCCCACCTTGTGACTTCTCCCTATTCCCAAAACTGAAACTCAAATTGAAAGGCCATTGGTTCGACACTCTAGAGAGGATTCAAGAAGCATTGCTGGTGGTGATAAACACCCTCAAAGAACCAGACTTCCAGAAAATGTTTGACCAGTAGAAGAAGCGCAGAGTCCAGTGTGTATGTGCAGATGGGAACTACTTCGAGGGTGATGGCAACCATTAGTCCAAAGGTAAGGTTTTCAACAGATGGAAGCACCAGCCCCGAAAATTTTGGATAGCACCTCTTACATCACACATTTGGCAACTGATGGTGTAAAATTCTCAGTATCAATTCATGAGACAGTTGTATGATGGCTTCACAATGTGTTACCAACTCTTGTCATGGAGGCAGAGCTGTTCACTCTTTCAACATTGAAAACAAAGTTCCTCTCCTGGCTTGACACCCTAGCCTTGCTCCCACTACTTCTTTTAGTTTGATTCCTATGGGCTGCTGCTGTCATCTCTTCCCTACCATGCCACTCTGTCCTATTTACATGCATTATATTACAAGTTTGTACAGCTTTTGAATGATTGGCCAACATTAGTTAAAAGAGTTTTATAATTAATCACACTCAAACACTGATCAAAATGACTCCAAACACTATATGCTTCAAATTAATATCTTGTCATAAAATATTATGTTAACATGAATATTTTGTTTCTCACCTAAGACATACATAATCTGCACATTTTAATATTAAGTACAAGTATTTTATTGGAAATTATATGATCTCATTTTGCATGCTCTGGTGTGTTCATTAAATATATGTAAGAATGATTTGTTGAGAATTCCTACTCATTTGTTCCTGGGGAGAGTTTCATGTGAAGACATGCCAGAGCCTGCTGGCTAAGCCTCATGAGCTGTACCAGATTATCTGCCCATATACTTGCACCATCCATTAAGCATCTCAACCACACCTAATTGTACATCAGATCATGCCTGGTACAATAACACCCATTTCAGCTTTCCAAACTCGAAAATACTGCAGTCCCATTAACACATAGAGTTGCCCTATCCTGCAATATTTCTACAAGCATTGTTACAAATGTTTTCTAATCTTGAGCTGTGGGCTAATGGTTTAAAATTTCTATTATTAATTTCTTTATACTCAGTGTTCCTTGCCAGAATTTTGTGACATGTGGAAACTCACACTCAGGAGGAGTTCTCCAGTGATTATTTACATTGCTTGAAAAGTCTGTCCAAGCAATTCACAAATTTTATTCCCCACAATTTAGTTAAGGTCCACTCAAACCAAAATGCAGTTGTACACACTGCAATTTTTCCAACTGCTCTACAGCCATTACTGTACTGTTATCTTTTAAATAAATGTTATATTGCCATGTGTAAAAAGAAAAGGCTTCTTTTTTGTTTTATATGATTTTATAAATTCTACATTTCCATCTATACTCCACAAGCCGTCTGACAGTGTATGGTAGAAGGTACTTCTGGTATCACTAACTGATCCTCCCTTCCCTGTGGGAAGAATTGTCATTAGTGAACCTCTGTATTAGCTCTATTTTCTCAGATTTTCTCATTGTAGCATTTTTGCAAGATGTATGGGGAGGAAGTAATGTGTTGTCCTATTCTTCCCAAAATGTACTCTCTTGGAATGCACTGAGCCCCTCTCGTAGCATCTACCACTGGAGTTTGGTGAGCATCTCCATAATACTTTCAGGCTGACTAAACAATCCCATGATGAAATGCATCACTCTACAATGTCTTGTCTCACTCTTCTATTAATCCAACCTGGTAAGGGTCCTAGACTGACAAGCAACACTCAAGAATTGGCTGAACAGTTGGTTTGTAAGGCACTTCTGGATGAGTTATATTTCCTTAAATCCTGGTGGAGGTAAAGCTGTGAGGACAGGTTGTGTGTCGTGCTTGGGTAGCTCAGTTGGTAGAGCATTTGCACAAATTCGATTCTCGGTCTGGCACACAGTTTTAATCTGCCAGGAAGTTTCATATCCCGTATATATATATATATATATATATATATTTTTTTCACTTTCTTTCTTTCTTCCCCCCCCCCCCTCCCCCTCATGTAGCTATTTGCTTCTCATAGTGCGTTTCTTATATATCTGTATTACTCTTCTTAATATTCTGCAGTAATCCTTGTAATGAGCTAAATCATTAATATCGGAGCTCATCGAGGTTACCAGATACAGTTGCCTTTTCATCCTACAAGATACCTTCATTCCTCAATAATCCATGATTTTTCTGTAGACTTCTGTTTAATGTGAAGTACTTTTGGAGGAAAACAGTTTTGAGCCCAGGTCATGACATTATTAATGGAAGAATTGTATTTTTCATTCATATCACAAGCTCTGTA
This sequence comes from Schistocerca americana, assembly GCF_021461395.2. NCBI lineage: Eukaryota > Metazoa > Arthropoda > Insecta > Orthoptera > Acrididae > Schistocerca > Schistocerca americana. The sequence goes on along the minus strand of NC_060126.1, from coordinate 320,787,968 downwards.
TATATCTCTCCAGTTAATATCTTTGAGCAATTTCCTAAAATATTCAAGTTTCAATAGATTAACTCTTCTCCCATACTTGGATTTAGTACACTTTTAAGCAGCTTAGTATTTGCTCATAGAACAATGAGAAGCATGTTATGGTGTGAAAGGCTGTTGATTATTGGTTTTGCCATATGATTTTATTCCTTTGATGTGCCTAGAAAAATGTTGTCAATGACTGTTTTAGAGCATCTAAATATCCCAGTTAAACATCTTACTGTAGAAATTATATTAAATGACCATGTTACTTATTGTAATAAACATTTATTGGAAGAAGTTTTAAGAAAAACTACGTTAATATCATCATGAAACACAAACTCTTTGGTCTTTACAAAGGCCAATAGAGCTTATGGATGATTTATGAGCTGGTTACAATTTCCTGCAGCTACCCAGTATATAGTTACTATAGTATATGGAATGATATGAAAATTTTATATAATATGAATGGATAAAAAAATCAACTCACCAGGGACAGAAGGAAACATATATAAAAAATATGAAACTCCAGAAGCATTTGCAGTCAGTGGGTTCTTTTACTGGTGGAAGTGTTGAAGGAATGGAAGGAAAGGATTGGTGAGATTTAGGAAATGGGGAGAGTTACAGAAACGTTACCCAGAACCCCGAGCCAGTGGAGACATATTGGACAGGATGAGAAGGGAAGACTGGTATTTAGTGTTTGCACTGGACAGGAATTGAAAACATGAGAACTTAGAGGTGAAAAGTAGGGTATAAGCAAGACACATGTTACTTGAAAAGTATCACGCATGAGTCAATAATAGCAGAAAGCTAAAGGTAGACAGGTAAGGACAGTGGAGGAAAAGAGACAGGTTGGAAAATAAAAGATATAGAAAAGTAGAAGGGAGCAAAGAAGAGAAATAGATACTGAAAGGAAATGCTGAGACCACATAAATTAACATAAATTTAGACCAGGTGTGTGGCAAGAACCAAGCACATGTTGTAATGCCAGTTCCCACCTGCAGATTGCTGAGAAACTAGTGCCTACAGAGAGAACCCAGATGGCACATGCTGAAAAGACACAGAAGTCATGACTATCATGTTACAGGGTGTATTTTGCAACAGGATATTATGTATTACCAGTATACACCCTCTGCCTATGACCATTCATCCTAAACAACAACTTGGTAGTAGTTATACCAATGTAGAGGGCTGAACAGTGTTTACATAACAGCTTGTAGACTGCATATACCATTTTACAGGTGGCTCTCCCTTTGATAGTGTATGTGTTGCCATTCACAGAGTTAGTGTAGATGGTGTTAGGAGGGTGCATTGGGTAAGTTGTACAGTGTGGGCAGTCACAAAGATAGGAGACATAGGGTAGGGAAATGTGTGCAGAGGGAGAATAGGGCCTGACCACGGTACTGCAGAGATTGTGTGGGGGGACTGGGTTACAAAAATTTATTCTAGATGTGGTGGGCAAAATGTCAGACTCAATGGACCTCGTTTTAGTTCATGATTTTTGAAAGCCATAGCCTTGTCAAAGTAGCTGATTAATACCCTCAAGATGAGGATATAATGGGTCACAAGAGGTTTACTGCTAAGGTTTGTTTTTTTATTTTTTTATTTGTATTTTTTTAAGGTTTAATGTGAATAGAAGTGTGTAGCTTACCCTTAGTGAGGATGACTTCATCATCAAGAAAAGTGGCATGAGATTCAGATTAGGCCCATGCGAAATTTAATTTTGAGAATGTATTTAGATATACCAAAAATACAATAGGTCAACCTCACCATGAGTCCATATGGTAAAGATGTCATCAGTGAATCTAAATCAAAACCAAAGGCTGAAGACTTATAAATCCCTGCTAAGCCCCCTCAAAGTGACCGATGAAAAGGTTGATACAGGAAGGAACCATCCTACTCCCCCTGGACATACCCCTGATCTGTTTGTATGTCTGCCCCTCAGAGGTAAAGTAATTGTTCGTAAAGTACGAAGTTGATGAAGGAGAGCAGGAAAGCTGTCACAGTTTCGGAATCAGGTGGGCATTGGTTGAAGTTCTCTGTGCTGTCTGTTCTGTGTAATCCTCTTCATCTCTGTGTACTAGCCAAGTTGTAAATTTCTTTTTTCCCTATTTGATTCAGTACTTCCTCATTTGTAATTCAATCCACCCAGGTAATCTTCAGCATTTTTCTATAGCACCACATTTCGAATGCTTCTTTTTCTTCTTATCCGAACTGCTTATCATCCACAACAACACTTTCTTTCTCTTAGCAGATTTTTCTACCTTCTTATTTCTCAAATTTTTGTTGTAAGTTTGCCGTGCCCTTTGTACAGCTACATCTATGTGATGTTGCTGAAAAGTATATCTCAAAATTTTTTATGTGAAACCTCTTGAAGCTTTTTAAATAAAACAAATGTTATTAACATTTGACATCTTTATTCTTCATATCTACATATTTACAGCTCTCTGACACAAGAGAGCTCCAAATTGTACCCTGTAACAGGGCAGTATGTAATGTAATTATGTTGGTGCATGAGAAATGGGATTCTGTTATCGAATTTCACATTCAAAGAATGCACCCTCACATGAAGTCTTGCTCTCCTTCAGCATGACAATGCCAGACCAAACACAAGTGCTGTGACATCTGCAGCAATTCGATGCATTGGGTTCACTGTCATCTACGTCTTACATACAGTACCAACTTGGCCCCATCTGATTTTCATCTGTTTTCAGAACTTAAAGAACACATTCAAAGACTTCATTTCACAGTCTTATAAATCCCTGCTAAGCCCCCACAAAGTGACCTATGAAAAGGTTCATATAGGTAGGAGTCATCCTAGTTCCCCTGGACATACCCCTGATCTGTTTGTATGTCTGCCCCTCAGAGGTAAATTGGTGCAAGCGGAGGTGAGAGTGTGGCTTCTTCAGCAGAGTCAGGCATTCTACAGTAACAGTATCAACAAACTGGTGTCTCATTGGGAGAAGTGATTCATCACCATAGTGACTATGTTGAGAAATAAATATCTAGAGATGAAGAATAAAGATATTTATTTATGAAGCTTTCTAAGTTTTCGTCTAAAAAATTCAGAGGCATTACTTTTCAGCACGCCTTCATACATGTGGCTGATGTGTTTCTCACTGGAGCCACAAGTCAAATATATTTGCCACGTTAATCACAACACTGTCTGAGGAAGTCCTATGTCTCTTTCCTCTATTACTTGTGGCTGTTTCCCACTTCTCTGTAACATTCTCCCTCCTTAATCAATTCTAAAATTGCAAACAGTATTTTGCTATTGTACTCCAAACAACCTTGATGTAAACTACAAATTTATCATCTCAGATGATAGTGATTATAGTAAACAATCTGACAAAGATATACTCAAAGTTTATTGTTTAGCAAACGTACAAATGCAATACATTCATTACTGCCACTTACAATATTTCAAGAATTACATAATGAAATGCCATATGTCATTTTGGGAGAAGTGGTTTGTCCATTGACAGAAAATATGAGGAGGCATTTTTATCACGGATGGAAAAAGATTTTACAGTTATATGTGTGCCAGAGCAAGAAGATTTGCTGAATGTTCATTTGGGTAATGACGAGACAATATGGCCTACTGAGGTTATGAAGTGGGATCTTCTATTGATGTGGCTGGTTGTTTAATTACATTCATTTGCATACATAATAAGTATTGGCATTGACTGGGAAGGATACAATTTTTATGCTGACTATTTTATTAACAATACTGATACACAAACATTTTGTATCACATGCAAAGCCAGCCAGAAATTCTTTTGGTTGTATTGTTTGTTTGAAACACAACATAAAATTTTTTGGTAATCTTTAAAAACTTTGAAACCTCTTCACAGATTGAAATTATGTGCGAGACCAGGACTCAGACCTGAAATGTAACCTTCCATGGACAGTGCTCTTATCAGAATGAAATTTTCACTCAACAGTGGAGAGTGCAATGATGTGAAACTTACTGGCAGGTTAAAACAATGTGCCAGACTGAACTTTGAACTTGGGATCTTTGCCATTTATGGGCAACTGCTCACAAACTGAACAACACAAACTTAGCTCATGACCTATCTTTACAGCTTCACTTCCACCAGAGCCTCATCTCCTACTTTCCAAAGTTCACATAAGCTCTGTGAAGCATCCTCTTGGTTGTGTCAAAGCCTTGTCTCTGGAGTATCCTTTCTTCCAGGACTGCTAGTCCTGCAAGTTTCGTAGGAGGGATTCTGGAAAGTTTGGAAAGTAGGAAATGAGATACTGGCAGGAGCAAAGCTGTAAGGACAGATCGTGTGTCATGCCTGGGTAGCTCAGAAAGGTGAGCACTTGCTCACGAAAGGCAAAGTTCAAGTTCAAGTTCATGACTTAGTCTGGTACACAGTTTTAATGTGCCTGGAAGTTCCATATCAGCCTACACTCAGCTGCACAATGAAAATTTCATTCTGGGAACATGCCCCAGACTGTGGCTAAGTCATGTTTCCGCAATATTTTTCTTCCAGAAGTGCTAGTCTTGTAAGTTTCACAGGGGAGCTTCTGTGAAGTATGGAAAGTGAGCGATGAGGTACTGGCAGAAGAAAAATATGAGAACAGTCCATGAGTTATATTTGTGTAGCTCAGAGCTCTTGCTTACAGAAGGACAAGTTCCCAAATTAGGGTCTCAGTACAGTACACAGTTTTCAGCAGTCAGAAAGTTTTAAAGACCTTATCAACTGAGCAGTTAAGGAATGACTTACAATCCAGCCTCTCACTTCTACTTTCTAAACTTCATAGAAGCACTCTCACATACCTAGCAGGGCTAGCACTCCAGGGAAAAAGGCTATTGTGGAGCAGTGGCTTAGACACAGACTAGGGTAATGTATCCTGAATGAATTTTTCACTCTGCGGCAGAATATTTTCGATTTTGAAACTTTTTGGCAAATTAAAACTGTATGCCAGACTGAGACTCGACCTGGAATCTTAATTTATTGTGGCAATGCTCTGTTACAGTGGTTGTGCATACATGACATAACTGCATGGGAGTAGAAAGAGGCAATCAGTGACAAACTCTAAAAATAAGACTTCCACTCCAAAGGCATCTGCTGAAGTTATCATTTTCCGAAAGATCATAGTGTCACTGAAAACAGTGCAATGGGAAATGCTTGAATAAAATATTCATCATAGCTCAGCTACTGTCAAACAAGAGGAACATTTAAGAGGCATCAGGATCAACTCCAAGTACTATGACAGTTAGGTGGGAGGTGAGAAAATGAGGATTTCATGGTCGAGCGGCTGCTCATAAGCCACACATCATGCCGGTAAATGCCAAATGATGCCTCACTTGGTGTAAGGAGCATAAATATTGGACTATTGAACAGTGGAAAAACATTGTGTGGAGTAACGAATCACAGTACACAATGTGGCAATCCATTGGTAGGGTGTGGTTATGGTGAATGCCAGTGAACATCATCTGCCAGCGTGTGTAGTGCCAACAGTAAAATTCGGAGGTGGTCGTGTTATGGTGTTGTTGTGTTTTTCATGGAGGGGCCTTGCACCCTTGTTGTTTTGCATGTCACTATCACAGCACAGGCCTACATTGATGTCTTAAGCACCTTCTTGCTACCCACTGTTGAAGAGCAATTCGGGGATGGTGATTGCATCTTTCAACATGATCAACCACCTGTTCATAATGCACGGCCTGTGACAGAGTGGTTACATGGTGATAACATCCCTATAATGGACGGACCTGCACAGAGTCCTGAGCTGAATGCTGTAGAACACCTTTGCGATGTTTCTGAAGCCGACTTCATGCCAGGCCTCACTGACCAACTGCGATACCTCTCTTCAGTGCAGCACTCTGTGAAGAATGGGCTTCCATTCCCCAAGAAACCTTCCAGCACCTGATTGAACATATGCTTGGGAGAGTGGAAGCTGTTATCAAGGCTAAGGGTGGGCCAACACCACATTGAATTCCAGCATTATCGATGGAGCGTGCCACGAACTTGTATGTCATTTTCTGCCAGGTGTCTGCATACTTTTGATCACATACTGTAACTCACATGAACAAAAATCGACATTCTGTTGTGGAGATTTATTTTCAAAAACCTTCTACATAAATGTGTTGTTTGGTATGGTAACCTATCAGTAGACATGGCCCGTTGTGTTATCTCACTGCCTTATGAGGCACCATTGTCTAGAATTCCTTGAAAATGAGCTTCAAGCATTATTGGAATAGATTCCTTTGGCTGCTAGGAAGAGTTTATTCTTCTGCATGACAGAGCCCCCTCACATAATAGTCATCAGGTGACATCATTTACGTAATAATTACTGGACGATAGGCAGACGGAAATAGTCTGGTTCCTTGGCCATAGAGGTCAATGGATTTGGAGCATATGTGACTTAGAGAAAGCTTTCGACAGTGCTGACTGGAACACTATCTTTCAAATTCTGAAAGTGGCAGGCATCAAATACAGGGAACGAAAGACTATTTACAATTTGTACAGATACCAGGTGGCAGTTATAAGAGTCAAGGGCATGAAAGGGAAGCAGTGGTTGGGAAGGGAGTGAGACAGGGTTGTAGCCTATCCCCGATGTTATTCAATCTGTATATTGTGCAAGCAGTAAAGGAAACAAAAGAAAAGTTTGGAGTAGAAATTAAAATCCATGGAGAAGAAATTAAAACTCTGAGATTTGCCAGTGACATTGTAATTCTGTCAGAAACAGCAAAGGACCTGGCAGAGCAGTTGAACAGAATGGACAGTGTCTTGAAAGGAGGATGTAAGATGAACATCAACAAAAGCAAATTGAGGATAATGGAATGTAGTCAAATTAAATCAGGTGATGGTGAGGGAATTAGATTAGGAAATGAGACACTTAAATTAGTAGATGAGTTTTGCTATTTGGGGAGCAAAATAACTGATGATTGTCGAAGTAGAGAGGATATAAAATGTAGACTGGCAATGGCAAGGAAAGTGTTTCTGAAGAAGAGAAATCTCTTGACATTGAATATAGATTTAAGTGTCAGGAAGTCTTTTCTGAAAGTATTTGTATGGAGTGTAGCCATGTATGGAAGTGAAACATGTGCAATAAATAGTTAAGACAAGAAGAGAATAGCAGCTTCTCAAATGTGATGCTACAGAAGAATGCTGTAGATTAGATGGAGAGATCATGTAACTAATGAGGAGGTACTGAATAGAATTGGGGTGAAGAGGAATTTGTGGCAGAACTTGACTGGAAGAAGAGATTGGTTGGTACGCCATGTTGTGAGGCATCAAGGGATCATCAATTTAGTATTGTAGGGCAACATGGAGAGTAAAAATCTTAGAGGGAGACCAAGAGATGAATGCACTAAGCAGATTCAGAAGGATGTAGGTTGCAGTAGGTACGTCAAGATGAAGAAGCTTGCACTGGATAGGGTAGCATGGAGAGCTGCAGCAAACCAGTATCTGGACTGATCACCAGAACAACAACGACATAGAGAGATGGACAGTGGGGGGAGTAAAGGTAACTGATCAACATTTAGTTGACCCATTGATTTGTAGACAAGACTCGTAAACAGGACTGAACTCATAGCTAAGTTCTTTCTCAGAGGTACCACATCAACCAGACCAAGCATGTTTGCATGTGCATAGCCTGACTGGGATGAGGATGTGTGTTTGGCAGAGATGGTGAGAAGATCAGGGAATGTTAGGGTGACTAAGGAGGAAGAGGTTAAAGGGAACAGGGTAAGAACCTTGCATTCATTGCAGGCATGAGAAGTTGAATGTACTTCATGAAGATATAGGAGGCAAGAAGCATTGGCGTGTTGATGTGATTAGATGATTACTGTGTGTGTGTGTGTGTGTGTGTGTGTGTGTGTGTGTGTGGGAAAAGGGGGGGGGGGGGAGCAGCAGGACAGTGGATGAGGGAGACTGGAGTGAAAAGTGTAGGTGTAGATTAATGGATATGAAGATCAAAGTCTAAGACGAGTGAGGTCCTTAGAGATAACAGTGGCTGTGAGGCAGTGGCTATTGGAAATTGAGGCTGGGGTGATTGCAGAATTGTGTATAAAGAAATACAAGTTGAGAAACAGAAGGAAAGATATGGATCAACGAGAGAGAATTACATCACAACTATTATTTCACACAAAACTTTCTAGTGTCATGTTAATGTCTTTAAAGAGATAACATTTAACTAATGTTTAATGTGCAGTCACACTCCATAAAAAGAGTTTTTTTCCCCTCCATGCCAGATGCATGCAGGGCTAAATGAGAAAGTGAGGACAGTAATGATAAGTGTTACAGAATTAGGGAAATAGGAAATTAATATGGAAACAAAGACTGCTTATCACAGTATGAGCATAAGGATAAGAGTATGAGCATAAGGATAAGAGTATGAGAGACATTCAAAGAAATCTAATGTAAAATTCTGTCCATCATTTCCATGAAAAAGTCCAAGATTTGATATCACAAGAAGATGATAAATTGGTCAAAGTTTCTCATACTGGCACTGAAAAGGAAGATGACATGTTGTTGTTGTTGTGGTCTTCAGTCCTGAGACTGGTTTGATGCAGCTCTCCATGCTACTCTATCCTGTGCAAGCTTCTTCATCTCCCAGTACCTACTGCAACCTACATCCTTCTGAATCTGCTTAGTGTATTCATCTCTTGGTCTCCCCCTACGATTTTTACCCTCCACGCTGCCCTCCACTACTAAATTGGTGATCCCTTGATGCCTCAGAACATGTCCTACCAACCGATCCCTTCTTCTGGTCAAGTTGTGCCACAAACTCCTCTTCTCCCCAATCCTATTTAGTACCTCCTCATTAGTTATGTGATCTACCCATCTAATCTTCAGCATTCTTCTGTAGCACCACATTTCGAAAGCTTCTATTCTCTTCTTGTCCAAACTATTTACCGTCCATGTTTCACTTCCATACATGGCTACACTCCATACAAATACTTTCAGAAATGACTTCCTGACACTTAAATCTATACTCGATGTTAACAAATTTCTCTTCTTCAGAAACGCTTTCCTTGCCATTGCCAGTCTACATTTTATATCCTCTCTACTTCGACCATCATCAGTTATTTTGCTCCCCAAATAGCAAAACTCCTTTACTACTTTAAGTGTCTCATTTCCTAATCTAATACCCTCAACATCACCCGACTTAATTCGACTACATTCCATTATCCTCGTTTTGCTTTTGTTGATGTTCATCTTATATCCTCCTTTCAAGACACCATCCATTCCGTTCAACTGCTCTTCCAAGGATGACATGAGAAAGCTGAAATACAAAAGTCCTTCAGGAAAGCTGCACAGAATTGTCTCTTTTCAATTAATGTATGAACACTCGACAGAGGAAAGGAAATTGGACCTACCAGAGTACAAGTTGAATTCTTTACATGGTGAATCTCATAAAACTTGCACCACAAAAATTGTGGAAGTGGAAAGTGCCATTGGCGTGCAGTTTTCACAGATTGGAGCAGTAGTCCGGGGCTCATATCATTAGACAATAAAGAGATTCAATGTGAATATGCCCGAGGACAACAGGAAAAAGCATAGGATGTGTTGTTTTTTTTTCATTTTTTTAGTTTTCATTTAAATTTTTATAATTGATGCTCTAACAAAGAATTTTACTGTAGCCTGCTGCATTGGAACTATACTACAGCAATAAAACATAAGCAAGAGAATAACACCAAAGTTACTAAAATAAAACTTTAGTTCCAAAGAAAATGCACCATTCACAACAACAAAACAGAGTCCACAAACAAGCATGTGTTAACAGCAAAGTGTGTCAAAAGTTTTAGGACTTTAGGATGACTGTGCATTGCTTTGTAACATCAACCTACTTTTGATGAGAGTGACATTGTAACTGTTTACATTTCTAACAGAATATTGTGGATGGTGGTTTGAGAAGTGTTACTTTCAAGGTACATTTCATTTTATGCAAGATGAACTGTTATGTGTGAGAATGTGTGATGAATTTCTTAAATCACAGAGCATTTGATTCTCATTTGAAATTTAACACTTGGAGGAGCAGCTGCCTAAAAATATTTTGGTCCCAGGAGACCAACCATTTATGCCATTATTTAAAATTTTAGTGGCATATTTGTGTTTGATATATCTTGAAGAGTAACACATGCTAAAAGAGACCAAGCTTCAAGGTTATTTTTTCATATTTACTTTAGTTTTTTCATAGATTATAAATTATACTATAATGGTGACCAAACAAAGGTGTGAGGAGACTTCTTGAGCAGTTCCACTTGTAATTATTTTTTCTATACATAACTGGCTTTTCTATGGAAAAGTCAAAGTGCTTGATGGAATATGTATTCTGCCAGGTAACCACTAAATGTTCGCTGCACAGCAGTGATATTTGTAATTGTGCTTGTCAGAAATATTTAGCTGCTGCAATGTAATCTGTGCTCTTAGGATCCTGCCGTACAACACCCTCTTAAAAAAAAAAAGAAAAAAAAGAAAAAAAAACAGCAAAAAATGTTTTATATCCACTGTTATATATGAAAGCTTATCTGTTCCCTTAGCTATACTGTATGTGTATTAATTTAAACCATTAACTTTTCATATTTGTATTGCTTTTTGATACTTAACAGTGATCTTGCTATTGGATCACTATATCAAGCATTCCATGCTCTGAATATCTCCAGTCATTGACTGGCAAGATCATGTGAAATGGGCTATGATTGGCTGACAAATGCAATCTCATTTTCAGTACTTCGGAAGCAACTTCACTGTATTTGGTGTAATTTGTATTTATACTTTTGTAATATGGAAATATGCAGGGTACATATTGCCATGCATCAAAGATCTTCCAACACATGTTATTTTTTTCTGGGATTCATTACCTAAAGTGCTGGGTAGCTCCACACAAATGCATAATACTTTCTCCATTCAAAGGATTGAGAAGTTTTATAGCTCCGATGGGAAGCACATTGTCACTTAACAAGGAAAAAATGTACTTTCACTTAGGTATAAGTGTATTTTTAACCGGAAAATTCAGGATTTTTTTCCTTGTCAGCTTATAGACCCTGACATTGTAGTAATGCTTATAAAGTGTATTTTTTGTGTAACATACACTTTTTTAAATGGAACAATGCCTATTCTTCACAATAAAATTCTATCCTGCAACTGTTTTTGGCTGCCATCCTTTATTGTGAAGAATTTTAACAGTTGCTGCTGCAGCCATGTTTAAAATCTTGAAACAATGCCTATTGACATTTACAGTCTAAAAGTAGGGCAAATTAGAATGTCAGTGGTGTAAGTTGCAGGATTATAGGGTTAATCATTTATGAGATATTGTATTTTGAAAAGTTTCCACACCAACACTTGTACAGTACCTGTGGTAGTACACGCTAAAGAACAACACAAGTGCATATGCTACTTAGGTGGATTCTGACCAGTAGTGAGACAACTGACCATCATAGATTGTGTTCATAATGACCATCAGCAATGGCACTACTTATTTCCAGTCTGGTATGGAATGACTTCTGCACACATGCTAGCATTTCAGTGGGGATATCTGAGCAGGCTGCAGTAATATGTCATTGCACATCATCTGATGTTGGTACTTGCTTGCAGACAGTGTCATTCAACTTTCCCCACAGATAAAAGTCTACAGGTGTCAAACCCGGGAATGGGGCAGCCCAGGTGCAGGTGCTATACATACAGACAAATCATTTGGAAACAATTCATGAAGAAATGCTGTAGTACTTCTTGCACTATGGGTTGGACAGGCATCATGTTTGGTACCATAGGTCCCTCCTGGACTGCAGAGGAATGTGTTCTAGCATCCATGGAAGATAGTGTGTTAGGAGGCAGCAATACTTGTATACGTTCAGTGTTCAATCTATGAAAGATGGGCCTATGAGCTGATGGTTTACTATCCCACACCACATGTTTATACTCCATAGATCCTGATGTTCCACCTAATGAAGACAATGCAAATTGTCTAGAGACCAATAGTGCATGTTTTTGCGGCTTACCTGGCTTTGATTCGTAAAAGTATATTCTGCAGAAATGATCAGCATTTGAACCATGTCAGCCTATGGGTTCAAGGTCAACATGTATATTGTGGTGGAACGCCACCCGCTGCTAAAATGTGCCTCCAGCTCTCTTTGTTGCTATAAATCAAAGGTAATGGACCACTGTGACATGAGCAGTCATGCAGGATGCCTCGAAGATGTATGCGCAAACTGTGCCGTCAAATCCATGTGAGGGCGCATTATTGGCATGAGAGATTGTGAGAGATCTATCCAGAAAATTACTGCTCAAGTGTTTCGGCAGTGCAGTGCGTGTGTGTAGAATGATTCAAGGAAGGCCGTAGAACACAATGTGATGGATCAGGTCTCGCCACTCAGAACACCTCCCAAGAAGATCGACATCTCATGCTAATGGCATTGCAGGACAGATCTGTATCCTCCTTGGCTCTTGCGCAACAGTGGAGCAGTGCACAACAATGGAGCAGTGTAACACATTGTACACTATCAGGGGTGACAGTCCATTGCTGTTTATTACAGTATGGGTTATGTGCATGTCATCCACTTGTCTGCCTACCTTTGGCAGATGTGCAGTAACATGCTAGAAGGAGATGGTGTATGGAACAGGAAAGACATCAAATAGTGTTTTATATAAACCCAGGTCCTGTGACTGAAAATGAGGGCTGCATTTTGGTTTGTCGCAGACAGGGGGAGTGGTATCACAGTGACTGCATGCAAGACACACAGCACCAAGTCGAGACCTTATGTTGTGGGGTGCTATTGGGTACAACCACAAAGCACAGTAGGTGTGTGTCCAGGGCACTTTGGCCAGTGTGACCTATGTGAATGACATCCTGTGACCCGTAGCTTTACCCTTTGTGCACAACACCCCAGATGTGATTTTTCGGCAAGCCATTGCCTGAATATGTGCCTTCTTGGAGTCACGTGATATCAGCCTTTTGCTCTGGCCTGCCATATCAGCAAACTTATCGCCAATTGAAAATGTGTGCTATATAGTGAAATGATGGGTGCAGCACTGTGATCCAGTGCCAATCACCACGGATGGACTTTGGAACCAGATGAATACAGCATGGATGGCTATACAACAGGATGCAATTTGTGCCTTATATGCATTGATGCCATCATGGGAAAATAAAGGAAATCAGAGCTTGTACAGAAAGATATAGGTGTTCATTCTTTCTGAGCATTATACGAGATTGGAATAATAGAGAATTGTGAAGGTGGTTCAATGAATCCCTTGCCAGGCACTTAAATGTGATTTGCAGAGTATCCATGTAGATGTAAATGTAGATGTGTGTAACAAGCTATCAGGGTCCATGGCAGACCCTGTGCCTACTAGGCTGTGGGACACATGCTGAACTGAGGTGACTGGAATGCTAATCATTTTGCAGAACATACTAATGTACATGTCCTGTGAATATGACTGTCCTATCTCTAGTCATTCAGGGTGTTCCTTTTTTTCTGAACATGAGTGTACATGATGTATGTGGAGTATCCTGTCTTAATGCCCATGTGGAGAAGTTAACATGATTCTCATAATAGCTTCCTTGCAGCTCTTGAGGGAATGAGGTGTGATATGGATGGAACCTATGTTGATGGAGAATGTGTAGGAAATTTGCCTGACTGATAAGAACATTAATTTCCTCCCTTTTCTGTCATTACTTGTTTTCTTCTGTTACATTTTCTAGGTTTTACTCTGCCACTTTTGAGTAATTGGTTAAAAAGTTTGATAAATAATTGCCAAGATGGTTGATGTCTATTGGGATATCATGCCACATACACCACACAAGGACCAACTGCGATAAACCATGAGCATGTCGGCTTTCCCTACATTGGTAAATACCATCATCCACTCATGACCTGCTGCTTTGAGTCTCACACACTAATTGACTAACTAATTGCAGTGCACTTAGGGAATGCTCAAACACACTGTAAGCAAACATAACAACATCATACCTAGCAAATATGTAGGTTGAATGGCACAAACAGATGTCGATGTGAAAACTTTTCAGTACATGATATCTTGTAAACAGCTTGCATTTTAGCTTGCATTTGAATCCTACAACAAACACCACTGTCATTCTCAGGTATGCTTCTTTTAGTTTTTTAATGTCAATAGGCTTTGTTCCATTTAAAAAATGTGTTTACACAAAAAATCGACTTTTTAATTATTATTACAGTCTGTTTATTGACTAACAATATGAGCCCCTGACAAGCAATCCATTGTGTGAAAACTACACATCAGTAGCACTTTCCATTTCCACAGTATTTGAGAGCTCAAGTTTTAGGTAACTCACCATGTATAAACAATGTAAAAGAACTTGCTCTCTTTTAGCATTAACTTTTTGTAGGTTGTTGGAGCAGCAGAGTATTTAAAGTGATTGAAAAATGACCAGCACCTACTTCCCAGAATGGTCACTGGACATGCCTGTCACTGAGGCATAATGATTGTAAAATTATGGAACAAAATTCATGCTTCTACATAATGACCTTTTTGAAAACTGGAAGTCTTCCCTTTTGGGATCAGTCCTTTTTTCCCTTAAGGTCTGGGAGGCAATAGGCCTGATTGATGATGTGGTTCTTGACTTCAAAAAGCCATTAAATTGCTTTCACACTTTCGCCTAGTGAACAAAATATGAGTTTACAGAATGTTGGACCAGCTTTTTGATGGGAATGAAGACTTGTTAGCTAGTAGAACAGACAATGTCATTCTCAATAGGGAAATACTGTCAGATGTGGAAGTTGTTGTAGGTTTACCCAGGGGAGTCTTGTTCATGATATATGTATATGACTTGGTGGATGACTTTGGAAGTCCCAAGAAGTTTTTCTTGGACAAAGCAGTTTTATATAATGAAGTCATAGCATCAGAAGAATGAGAAACTGAGCGATACTTGGTGCAGTGTATTTAAAAAGCGCAATTCCTGGAAAGACTTTTCAGAAGCACAGATGCCAAACAACCACTGAGCCTGACCAACAGTGAGATGCTTTTTACTTAACAATTCCATGAGAAGAAAAACTGAAAATACACAATTACAAAACTTCTCTTATACTGGTATCTGTATGAGTTTTTAATTCCATAATATACGATGCTGTAATTTTCCATTTTGTATGAGTGAGTGTGTGTGTGCGTGTGCGTGTGTGCACATGTGTGTGTGAGAGAGAGACAGAGAGAGCAGGGGAGGGGGGGGGGGGTGATGGGGGGGGGCACATTTGTACTCCGTTATGGGCACCAGCAGCAACATATATTGAACTTAGAGCATAGCATTTTTGTAGCCTACATCCAGTTCCACTATGCAAGGTCTGTTCAGTCAGTTCCAGAATTTAGTCCACAAAACTCATCTATGCTTACCTTTTACTAATTGTGCATGGTCTCCATAATACTCTCCTCCACAATTGATACACCGCTCCCAGTGCTGTTTGCACTTCCAGAAGCAGTCTTAGTATGCCTCTTGCTGGATCGCATGAAGCACTGTCTGCAGATTTTCTTTTATCTCGTCTGCCATTATAAATCTTCCTCCTTTCAATATAATTTTCAACTTTGTAAATAAAAAAAGTCCACAGTGGCCGGGTCTAGAAAGCATGGAGGATGAGAAAGCACAGTGATTTAATTTTTTGGTGCAATAGGCATGCACCAACAGAGATGAATGTGTGGGTGCCTTATAATGATGCTAGAACCATGAATTTTCTTGCCACGTTTCAGGCCATTTCCTTCTCGCATTTTCTTGCAGGCATTGGAACACATCCCAATAGTACCATTGATTAACAGTTTGTCACTGTGGCATGAATTCATAAAGAACTAATCCTTCAAAGTCAAAGAAACTATCAGCATGGCTTTGACATTCAATCTGACCTGGTGAGTTTATTTTGGTCGGGGAGAACCTTTTCCAATTTTGGTCTCAATATCATAGCCATAGACCTACATCTAATCACTGGTTATGATTCTCTTAAGGAAGTTCTTGTTCTCATTTGTGTGACCCTAAAGCTCTCCTCAGATTGTGAGGCGAAGGTCTTTCTGGTCTGGAGTCATGAGCCATGGAACAAACGTGGCACCAACACAAAGCATTCCAAGATGCTGTGTCAGGATTCCTTGACATGATCTAACTGAAATGGTACATTCTTCTGAAATCTCTCAGTCAGTCAGTCTTCGATTGGCATGCACAGTTTCATTGATGTTTCTGACATGAGCATTGTTGATAGATGTTGAAAGGCTTCATGAATGAGGGTCATCTTTAACTTCTCTCCAGCCATTTTCAAACCACGAGAACATTTGTAATACTGAGTATGGCTTGAGCATTCATCACTGTAGGGTTCCTGCATCATTTGGTGTGTCTCTGGAAAGGCTTCCTTGAGTTCCACACAAAATTGAATGATGATGTGTTGCTCCTATAACTCTGATATCTCGAAATCCGCAAACTGTGTGACACAACGTTCTACTGAATACAGCACTGAACAATAAGTAACCAACATAAAACAATGAAACTTCATATAGTTACACACTAAACACAGGTGTGTCCAGGAATGCCAACTGCACTTTGCTCCAGCACACCATTGGCATGAAATTATGGATGTTCCGGAAGTTTTTGAGCAGACATCGTAATTTGTATCTGTCAAACCCCGTAGCACAAATTTGTTAATCTGTTAATTACACTGGAAGTATGTCTTTTTCATCATCAATCATCTGCTCTGTTGCATTACATTCTACAATATTTCAGCAGCTTCAATATTCTAGGGAAAAAAATAATGCTTGATGTCAATGTGTTATTAAAAAGTCTTGAAACCATTTGTGTGTAGTTTTTTCTTTTTCTTTTCTTTTTTTTAATTGATTATTTCATTGCTCTTATTAGTCTTAGCCATGTTGATTCAGACAAGCAGTATCCATCAGTTTATTTGCAATACCCTACAACTAAACATTTGGGGATTCTCCTTTTTCTAATGTGGACAGTCACTTTACTACTGAATACTCAACATTTGCTTCTAGGAGGATGAAGTCAGCCTTAGTTGCTTTGCTGTGATTGACATCATACATGCAGCCTTCATTCTGAATGCATGCATTTTTAGCAATGTGCAGCCCATAACAGGCACTTTGTACTTAAATTTTAATGCAGTAGTGGTTTACTTTTTTTGCTTCTCAGTGCCATTCATGTGTACATCTTTAGAGAAGATGGTTATGATGTTCTTTTCCAACACAAAATCTATCAAAATCTCAAAACCTAATTCTCAACATTTGCCCTGATATAAAGAGAAAAATTCAATTCGAAAGCCTTTGCCTTCACCCCAGTTATCACTAATATTTTTCTCCACTGGCAGGGTTGAAATGTATTTTTATGGTTTTCATTGCAAGGTGTCGGCATCTCTTCTTCCCAAATGATCAAGTGAACATCACTGGATGTATATTTTTTCTTGCAGGGATAAAAATAGTGTACTATTTGTTCCAAATTATGCTTCCAGTGTAGGCACACAGTGGCATAACACAAGTGCTTCTGCAGAGCCACAAAAATTTATTACTTACAAAGCTGAACAGTTTGGTTTAGTTTGTACTAACCTGTTTTTTGCTGGTTAAATTCGAAATTCAGTTTATGACATTCACTGTGTGGTAACGAAATCTTGTGTCTCAGAATTGTACTCTTTGAAATCTTTCATTACCACACACAAATTTTTTATGTTTTCTTCAGAATCTTGTGCAGAATTTTGCTCATATAATTATTTTGCTTCTCTTTCAGGTGCACTAAATGGCCTCCAATTTCATTTAGATTAATGTAACATTGCTTTTTCATTTGAGCGCTTTTGAAATTATTCACTATAGTGATTGGCTAGGTTCATACTTGCACAGTTGTTCCACACTTCTTTTTTTCTTAAGAGTGAACATATTTTTTGTGTTCAAGTTTGTACTTCCTTGATTGTTATGAGTAGTTTTCTTCCCTTTGATGATATCTATTCACTACCCTTGATATTAAATTAAATTTTATACATGGATGAACATAGTAAGGTTTGTTTCTGGCCAAACATAATCACAACACTAGCTGAAAGTTGAATTTATTCTATAATCAACATTAATTCTCACTTATGACAGGATCCCAAGAACCCCAAAGTGAGTTTCCACAACAATATTACTTTATTTACTTCAAATAATTCTCAGTAAGAGAGTCTGTGGATTTTTGTATTGTACAGAGTTGAATGCCATTCTTATTACTGTGTTTCCTTTCATTTTTCCAAGCTTTTGTTTAATTTCCAACATCGTACAACTTGCCATAGCTCTGGAAACTGTAGTTTAATATATTCATGTAAAATGCGAACCAACTGGAAGCAGATCAATTTTTATTTTTATTAAATGTAATCTCGCTCCAATAAACAGATTCAAAACATCAACAAATGCCAGAAAAAGGCTGCAGATTGCAATATCAACAGTGTTCCTTTCTGTTATATAGTCTCTGTCAGGTATAACCTGTAACAGAGTTCACCATTTGTATGACACTTGATTTGAGATTTTTGTGATACAAAGAAATCTCTGTTTAGTGTATTGATGAACTATGAAACACATTAAAGGCTGTAGTGTGGGCAAAATGACCTGATTTTCTTTCTTACTCCAAGAGGCTGTAAATTTTGAGAATACTACAGTTGTAAATAATTTATTGTTATTTTGTAATTGTTTATTTAGTTAGTTATACCATCTGTCATTAATGTATGTAGTGATGTATTTCATAACAAATCAGCTTAGTCTCAAGTAATTTAAGAAAACAAATCAATCAATATAAATATTAGTGGTTGAAAACATATGTTGGAGACATAAAATTAATATGCTTGGAGAAATTTAAACCTCAAGTAAGAGACCATTTACTTCTTTGCAATTACAAGCTGTCCATTTATAGTTTCAGAAAAAATAAATGTGTTTGATGGCAGTGAATACTTTATTTTATGATAACAAATGCAGTGTTTTTCAGAACTATACTCTCAGTAAGCTTTCATTTTGTTGCTAATGACACTGCTTTCTGTGGCGCAAAAAAAGTGACAGAAATAGCTTGTCTTTTATATATAATGGTACTGACAAATAAAAAAATGTTCTGTCTTCAAGCAGAGTTATATACTTCATTTTGCAACTTACTGAATGGAAAGGGCCATTTGATGCAGCAATATTTTGATAATAGCTTCCTGTTGTGCAGTTGTTGCAGCAACACTTGTAATATTTTTGTACAGACCAGCAGTCTCTTTAATATCTGTCCACCTTTTCTATAGTGAAACTACAATAGCAACTGCTGTAGATTCAGCTCACTAGAATTCCATTTAGTGTTGTTGTTAGTTTCGTAACCTCTTAGTTTTACCATACAACACAGAAAGAGTTTATCATGACTAACCTGTACTTTAAATAACCCATCAGAATGGGTTCTTGTGATGTATGCCTCATGCCTTTAGTGAATAGATATATTTAGATACTGTTAACATTTGTACTATTTTCAATTTTATTTCTGAAATATTTCTGTTTTAGATGTCTTAAAGTATAGTGACAAAACTGATTGTATTCTCACATGATAAACTCTGTCCTTCAATGTGAGAGCATCATTATCAGCTTTTTTAGCTAATAAATGTGTATAACTGTTGCCTTTATAATTTACTGATTTTTCTTTTCTTGTATTTGTCTGCTTGCATGGATAAAAAAGGCTGCAAAGGTGATTTGATCATTCTAATTTCTTTATTTTTTCCATTTTAAATATTATTTTTACATCCTTTTGACCATTTTCAGCACAGAATTGTGTTTGTACTGTGCTCATTTTAGTGACTCTGCTTAGTGTCATCATACTAACCATGATCATCATGACAGTTACAACTGCATGCCACACACAATTTAAAAGGAGTGAAAAGACATTTACTTATAAGCTACTGTATCTGTACAATTATCTTTGAGCATCCAGTGTTGCATTTGCAAGTCCCAAATTCCTTCCAGCCAAGTGCCATTAGCTTTTGTTAGAAAAAGCCTGTGCTTATTTTGCCATGATGAAGACTTATATTTTTATTATACCTTTGGCTCAGAGTACTATTTTTGTTGTATATGTAGTCATAAGAAAGTTTAATTTTGTTACAGTTTTATAACTATTAATGACATGTCCCTTGTACCAGGCAGTGACAGAAAAATTATGGACAAAAGGTGATTCAGTACTAATCTTAGGAGTCAGAGGTATGTTCATTTTACAACAAGGAAGTAGTTGGAAGGTATAACACACTTCAAGTATTTACTTCAAAAATCAACCATAATTACAAGTCATTGGTAGCAAAATAAGACAGAATGAGAGGCAAATGGAGCATGAAATGCTACTGGAAGACAAGTTTCAAAAATCAGATTATTCAAAAGTTATGGAAAGGGCAGTTAACAAGTCAAGGTTATTCTAAGAGCACACTGATGCTAGAAACACAGATAAGACAAATGTAGAAAATATTCCTTTTCTTTGCACATACCCATATTCATGTATGCTACAGATTTCAATCTGATCTTATGTTACCTCTGAACTAATTGGCTGCTCTCTTGTAACTTCTAACTTCTCAGTATTTCAAATGTTGTTTTCATGCCAAAATTTCATAGATGAATTTCCTCTTATCCCCTCTGGCTTGCAACCTCGGATGAATTTTTACTCAAGCCCTGAATGGATAGATTACTTCCTCCACTGTTTGTAGAGGAAACTTTGGTGTGAAAATATAATCTATATGCCACATTTTTCATGTGTTTATCTGCTATTGCCTGGTAAATACAATTTTTTTGTGTTTATTTGTGGTCCTTTGTTTTGGATGATATCTTTTTAGATGTAATAATAAACTGTCTTTGCTTAGGATAAGAAATACAACATCAAAAATCTGTCAGAGCAGCAGTGTTCAAACACTTAATTTTATTGTTTACCTTTTGATGAAAGACTGTTGTGTAACTTGCTGGGTACTGGTAATCAATCAGTTTTCCTCAAAGCTTTTGTTCTTCCGAACAGAAGGAAAACAATTAAAAATTATGGTATAAAGTAGTCTTTTGGCATTTGTGTTATCTATTTTTCAAATGTTGGTCTAGGTCTATCAGTTGTGTATGTCAGTTTACCAGACTGGTAGTCAAGGTGTATTACTTGTATTAACAAGTAAATCTGTGTTCTAAAAGCTTAGCCATTGTCTTATTACTGGGATCAGACTTTAGATTCTGAGATTAACTGGATTTTGGTCCATTTTCTCACATGCCAGAAATGTATGTAACAATTTCAACAATGTGTAAGCAGTGGAAGTGCTTCAAACAGATCATTCATGAAGTTAAAATCAGAGTATTTTCATGTTGTGATTTACCATTTCAATTGCATCTGAGTTTAAATCTCAGTGGCATGAAGCTACATCTGCCACTTTAAGATTCTTTTCCCTTCATAGCCATGTTTACTGCAACAAGAAAGGAATTTTCACAAAGATAATAGTCATTCCAGGTACACAGTAATAGTCCTTATAAACGTATGTACATATCATGTTCTTTCTTAACTGCCAAGTACCTTTTCATTTGTTCTGGTCTTTCCTGTCTTTCCTCATCTCATCTATATAATTCTGGGTCAGTCATACAGTGTATACCGTCTCTCTATTTCATCCACCAAGAAAATAAAGACTTTGTGAATGATGCGAATTATATATTTTTTGATGGTCATGTATAATTGAAAAGTAGATTATTACATCACCACAACCACTCTTGAAGAAGGCAGTACAGTAATTATAAATGAAGTAGCCTCTGGCTGCAAGGATGGCTTAATGACTTTATTGTAGTACGTAATTGATACTGGGAATTTCATTCGTATGTTGAGAGGCATCTGAGCATGTGACAAAATTTTCCAATCATTACATTCCATCACTGCATTATACAAAATAGCAGCATTTCTTGTAAAGTATATGCTGCAAGTTGTTAAGCTTATTGAACATAAGAACAGGTTAAGTATTTTTTGCTTTTGTTGGAATATGCAAGGAATTATAATGACTCATAGCCCAGACCAGATACTAAGCCAATAACGTTTTCTGCCTTTGTAATGTTAATATCATTACATGTTATTGGTAACAAATTTACAATTCTGTTTAAACCTGTTTTAGTAGTATTGTGTATTCACACAGTAGGCAATAACCATTTATGGCATTGACAGCAAAGCTCTCTACTGAACATAAGTGAAAATATATATAAAAATTGGTATATAATGAAAAATATTTTATGCTCCATAGGCTACAGAGTCAGAGCATGAAATCAGATGAGTGTTTACCTATAAGAAAGTCATATGATAAATTAGAAGTTGCTAAAATTGCTAGAATTATCTTGTTTGACCCATGGTGTAATTATGCATAGTCATAGAAAACAGTATTAATACTTAAAATTAAGGTACATTTACTGTGGGAATATCATCTGTAAAAACACAAACCAGTTATGTAGTTGAAAACCATTACAATAAAATTAAGTGAACATTATTCTGGAGGAGCTCTGAGACACAATCAAATACCACCAAATAGTTGTATGTTAAAGAGTATGTAATTGTAAGAACCTCAGAGGTAGAATAATAGATATTAGAAAAGTACATATACGGTGTACCAGCATTGTCATAAAATGTATGTCACTAGTTCTCAAGCCTAATGGCTGTAAGATCAGATTAAAGTTTGTGTACTTAAATCAGATTATACATGAAATTACAATTATTGTTAGCCAAGACCAAATATTAAGTCAATAGTATCTTCTATTTTTGGAATGTTAATGTTATTACATATTGTTGGTAACCCATTTACTGTTGAATTAAAACCATTTAAATTGGAAGTGTGTAACCAGTCTCTACACCTTATAAACATTTATGACATTACTGAACACAAGTAAATATTAATCTGAAAGGCCACTGAAATTAGTAAAATACCATTTCATGTCGCGCAGTTACAGCATGAAATTAGGTGAATAATCACCTGTAAGACATCAAATGATAAAAAACTGCTACAACTAGTTTTAATTCAGTTGTAAATTTGTTAATAAGTAATCACATTAACATTGCGAAGACAGAAAATATTCTTGGCTATGAGTTATTGTAATTCCTTGTACGGTGTGTGTTCAAAAAGTGAGGTGACTTTGTATTTTTAAGAAAATTTTTTATTTATTCATCAATACTCTTGTTGTCCCCTTCAAAGTAATTCCACTTAGATAGAATACACTTGTGTCAGTGCTTCTTCCAATCCTCGAAACACTTCTCATAAGCGCTTTTTGGAACTGCATTCAGTACTTCCAGCAATGCAGTTTTTATTTCCTCAGTCATTGAAAATCTTCATCCTTACATAGGTCTCTTCAGTTTTGGGAACAGTTAAAAGTCACAGAGGACCAAATCCAGTGAATATTGTGGCTGAGGCATGATTGTCATGTTGTTTTTGTGCAAAACAACCTCTCATAAGCACCAATGAATGAGCAGGTGCATTGTTGTGATGCAAAAGCCGAGAATTGTTTTTCCACAATTCCAGACATCTTTTGTGTATTGCTTATGGAAACAGTGCATAACGTTAAGGTAATACTCCTTATTGACCATATGACATTGAGCCAAAGGTTTATGATGCATTAAATCATGGTAAATGGAACAAAAAAAAATGTGAGCACAACTTTGAAATTTGATCGAAATTGGCGGGCTTTTTCAGTATTAATTCTCCGGGATGCTTCCATTGGAACAACTGGGCTTTAGTTTCAGTGACATGTTTTGTCACCAGTGATGATTCTTTTGAGCAAATCAGGATCATCATTCACGTCATTCAAGAGCTCTTGAGCAATGCTCATGCGACAGTTTTTCTGATCAAAATTCAGAAGTTTTGGAACAATCTTCATTTACACACCTCTCATGCCCAAAACATCTGAAACATTTGCATGACATGAGCCAACCAATATGCCAACATCCTCAGTAACTTCTCTAATGGTAATTCGACAATTTTTGAAAACAATTTTCTTCACAGCTTTTATGTTATCATCTGTCGTTGATGTGCTGGGGTGTCAAGAGTGAGGTTCATCATTGGCATCTTCGCAGCCATCTTAGAAGAGCTTGTACCACTTGTAAACATTTTTTTTTTTTTTTTTACTCAGAGTAGACTCACCATATGCCACTGTCAATATTTCAAGTATTTTAGAGCACTTGATTCCATTTTTCAAACAAAATTTGATGCAAATTCTTTGCTCCATTTTTTATAATAATCTAAAATTGCCAAGCACACTAAAACATGTCTAACCTTTCTATCTGTCAAAAGAAAAACTCTGAACATACATTCAGGACAAGTGTACCAACATAACAGGAAAAAAGATCGATAATCAAATGTACATTGCCAACGCAATTTGAAAAGTCACTTTACTTTTTGAACACTCCTCATACATTCTGATTTCTGGCATAAGAACTTTAACCTGATCTTATGTCCTATGGGATTGACAACTTGTACCAAATACATCAAGAGGAATTTGAAAAGTCACCTCACTTTTTGAACACTCCTCATACATTCTGACTTCCGGCATAAGAACTTTGACCTGATCTTATGTCCTATGGCCTTGACAACTTGTAACAAATACATCAAGAGGAATGTTGTTGTGTTGTATATGCAGTTACAGAAAGAAATTTTTGAAAAATTTGTTACGTGCACAGGTACACCTGAGGATGAGAAAATGAATTCCCCAAATTGATCATGTAATAACAAAAGTTATAAAACCATCCTTGCAGCCAGAGTCTTTTTCATTTATAACTGCTAATCATATACAGCAAAACTGATCATATAATAAAAAATGCTATAAAACCATCCTTGCAGACCGAGATTATTTTATTTATAATTGCTAATCATATACAGCTGATTTTCGTCATCCATTACGGAGGATAGTCAAGATATTACAGTAACTTCAGCATAGTATGCTGCAGGAATACTTTCTAAAACTCTTACAAAAAGGTCACAAATGTACTCCCATTCTCTCTCTCATTCACAGTCTCTGTTCCCCTCTCTCTTCTGTAAGAAGATCTGTGGGCTTAATTTTGAATCTCCTGACATGGCCTTACCTCGTTGTGAGTTGCCCTGCTGTCATTCCCAAGGAGTATATCATGGGGACTTCAGTAAGCTGATTGAGAGAGCACTCTAATCCATCCGATCTGAAGGAGAACCTTTTGAGAAGATGTAACAGTAAGTTTTCAGAAATGCAGTAATTTGCATTACTTTCCCAAAGCATTTAAAGTATCCCCATTAGTATAATTTAACAGGATATATTCTGTGTGACATTACATGATACCTTAAGAAAGTATAGCTTATCTACATAGTCAAATGGCTTGTAGCCAATGTCTAATTTTCACTTGCTGTGAGAATGCAGTCCTACCCACAAGAAGTGTTTTTTGAAGTAGCATGATAATTTGGTATCATACCAAGAAGTCACTAGCAGGCATTCTGATGGGGTGAGGTGGTTCCATGTTCTCTCTTTCTGTGAGCAGACATTGTGACATTAATGTAATGCATTAGAATACTGAACAATGGCAGCTATGTCTGTTGCCAAAGTAAAGAGGCACTTTGAGACTACCATGTGCTGAGATATCCTAGAATTCTTTCTTTTGCCTAGTGCCATACCAATTCCTACACTTACAAATCACATGCTTCAACTGTATTTGGGAGAAATGTAAAGGAATAGTCCACAAATCAGACAGCTGTCCACTTATGTGCACCCCAGTTAAAAAGAAACTACAATCAAGGAACAGTAACTCAGTTTCTGGATGGTGGCAGATATATGAGAGTTGAATGAAAAGTAATGCCTCCACCTTTATTAATTGGGTTTGGATGCGAATATTTTAATAAAGTAAATGCAGAAATAATCCTTAGAATGTGATTTTTAATTAGCAATCTCCACTTTTCCTTATAATCACCAGCCAATTGGATACATTTGTGCCAACAGTGAACAAGTTTTCTGAAGCCATCACGGAAGAGGTCAACACTCTGTTTCCATGTCCACAGTCTCACAGTTCCCTCAATGTTTTCGTAAGAAGCATAATGATGTCTCCTCAGGTCGTCTTTCATTATTGGGAACAGATGGAAGTCAGATGGTGCTACATCTGGATTGTATGGAGGATGCCGTAAGGTGGTGAGATTCAGTCTCTGAAGTTCTGCTTTGGTGGCATGTGAAGTGTGTGGTTTGGCATTGTCATGCTGCAAGAAAACATTTACCTTTTCCTTTTGGAGCCTTGTTAGCCGGCGTTGCAGAGTTCACAGCGTTGTGACGTAACACTCAGAATTTATTGTTGTTTCACGATCAAGGAAATCAACAGGGATAACACAATATGCATCCCAGAGCACTGTAGACATGATTTTCCCAGCTGAAGGCTGCATGTTGAATTCCTTTTTCTGGGGCAAGTCTTTGTGTCGATATTCGATAGACTGACGTTTCGTCTCCAGGTCGTAATGGTGTACCCATGTTTTGTGTCCTGTCACAATTGAATGGAGAAAGTCATCACCTTCATTCTCATAATGCGAGAGAAGTTCCTGGCAAATTTCAAGTTTGTGTGCTTTCATTTCAGGAGTCAGAATCTGGGGTACCCATCGTGCACAGATCTTCTGATAGCCAAGCAAAGCAATAATGTGACCCACATGTTTTTGTGGAATGCCGATTGTGCTTGCAGTTTCTCTCTGAGTGACACGACAATCCTCCTGAATCAGTCTGTCAACATTTTGCTTGTGAAACTCGGTGGTTGCTGTCACAGGCCGTCCAACTCTTTCTTTGTCACGCAGGTCAGATGAACCGCCTCAATATCTTTAAACTTAATTGCCGAACGACACAGACTACTTACATCAACACAATCACCAAAAACTGCTTTCATTCTCTGGTGAATCTACTTTGGGGTGACACCTTTTGCTGTCAAGAATTCAATGACTGCACGTTGCTTAAATCGCATTGACCGACTGTCTCTGCAGGAATTCATACTTTATACTGTAACAACACAACTGTTCAGTGCTAAGGCTTCCTGCCAACTGGAGCTGTAGAGAAGAGGTTGCAAAACAATCCAGTACCTGTCACATACCAATGCTGCCAACTGTTGAATAGTTAAAAAGGTGGAGGCATTACTTTTCAGTCAATCTTCGTACAAGCATGGGTTGATAGGGACACCAGCTTTCAGAGTAAAAAAATTTCTTCGGTTGTAGAAGAGAATGTATTATGGGTTTAAGCAGAAGTATTCACAAAGTAGGTGGAGGCATTACTTTTCAGTCAATCTTCGTACAAGCATGGGTTGATAGGGACACCAGCTTTCAGAGGAAAAAAAATTTCTTCGGTTGTAGAAGAGAATGTATTATGGGTTTAAGCAGAAGTATTCACAAAGTAAGAAGGAAAATACAAGGTTCTTCATCAATAGGATCATAGCAAGATAAAAAATGGGCTAATCAGAACAAAAATCCCTGAAGTATTAAAAAAAAAAAAAAAAAAAAAGCTGAGAAGTTGGAAATAGTGAGAAACAGCATTTGACGTAGGAAAAGACAGGCTGGAATTGTAATGCAGACAAGCACTGTGACCGAAAAACTAAAATTTGAGACACTCAAAAAGTAGTTTTTAATTATATTGTATATCTCAGTGTTTATAAACTTTGTAAATAAAATTTGCACAATGAAGAGAATCTGCAAAATATAGGAGCATGGGAACAAGAAAACACATAAATGAATTCATAGATTGAAATGGAGATAGAAATTGAGGAAGAGTGACAGTAGACAATGACAGGATTTAAAAATTTGTTTGGCCTATTTATGTTGCAGCTATCAAGAACGTGGAATAGAGTAAATCCGAACCTGAAAATGTGTGTGGTTATGAATGTGTAATTGAGGCACCAAATCATCTGAGAAGTGAAGCAGAGATGCAAGTCATGATGGTTGTATTGTGGAGAGTTGTCTGCTGTCTGTGTTTAATTTGCCCTTTGTGAATCCTTATTGGATGACCCAAATACATGTTGGAAATTAGCTGGTAAATGACATGAGAATTTGACCGGTACATCTCCTTTCCGTAGGGATAGTACTTGGGTGAGGTGACAAAAGCAAGTAGTACTAGGAGGGTGATTTGGATAAAATTTGTTGTGTAGGGAATAGGTAGTCACCAGTAGATCAACAGTACAACAAAGTGATAAGGTGAGGAACTGCATAATATCATCATTAGGATGTTGTAGAGACAGATTTTGACAAAAAGTTCCTCTATCCAACACAGAAAAAAATATTTTATTATCCACCTCATATTGCAGTATAATCTATGAAATTCATAGCTCAAATCAAGAAGTCAGGTGGTATACACCAAGAGAGTGAAGCAAAAGCCAATTAAGACACACATTCCTTTTATATTATTGAAGAAAGAAAGGAAGGGTAGAGTTTATTATCTCATTGATGACATAAGTATTAGACAAAGCTTTTGTTCATTTGAACAAGGATGGGAAAGCAAATGTTTCAACATGCCTGTGGTTGGGGGCTCTCTAAGGAATCTAGGAGAACCTTGTGAATGAAGCTGTCAGGGTAATTCGCAATTCATTGTTATGAAGGAGAGGGTGCGTATTGAGGAAAGGATGGAGACCATCAGAGTAAAATTGCTGTGTTTGTTACTGGCATTTCACATGCAAAATATGTACACTCTTTAGGTATCAGTGAGGTGAAGGTTGATAACAACAAAATGACAACAGATTAAAAATTGACCCATACAAATCATATTTGTGGAAATGGAATTCAGATGTTACAGCAAATAAGACAGTTAAACTTCACCATTGATCAAAACAAAAATCCTAGCAATGTCACCAATTTACTAGAGGAAAGGGAATAATTAATAAAGAAAGCATGAGCACCATCAAAGTTAAATTGTTGTTGTTTGTTGCTGATATTTGTGCATACAAGATGTGAATATAGTTGTCCATAAGGTGAAGGTTGACAACAAAGAAAATGACACAGGATTAAAATATGATGCACATCAGTCTTATCTGTGGAAATGAATTCAGCTGTTCTGTAAAATTTAGCAGCCAACCTTCATCATGGATTGAGATACTTATAATGTCACCAATTCACTACAACCATCCAGCTGACATCCAGCATGACCCACAAGTGCACCAATCAATCCACATCAGACCAGTGCTCAGAAAGGATGGGCTAAATACAGTTAGCAGTGGCATGTTTGTTGCTGTTAGAAGTAGTTTATTATGCAGTGAAATTTAAGTAGATAATTCCTGTGAGTTAGAATGGGTAGATGTCATTCATTATAATCGGAATAATAATTAGATCCTTTTACTGACCTCCCAGTTCAGATGATACAATTGCTGAAAGATTCAAAGAAAACCTGACTCATACAATTATAGTTGGTGGTGACTTCAATTTACCCCCAATATGTTTGTGAAAATCTGGAGGTATGTATAAAACATCATCCAAAGTTGTGCCAAACTCATTCTCTGAAACTTTTTTTGAGCATTTAGCACATGAGCCCACTTAATTGTAAACACACTTCAACTCTTATCAATAAATAATCCTGAGCTTATAACAAGCATCAAAATGGATACAGGGAATAGTGAGCACAGAGTTGTAGTAATGAGACTGAATACCATAACTCCCAAACCCACCAAAAATAAATGAAAAATATATGTATTCAATAGAGGCAATCACTGTTCCTTCCAAATTAACAATGTAAGTGTAGATCAGATCTGGCCTGAATTCAAAGAAATAATGTCAACATCAATTGAGAGATTTATACCAAACAAATTAACAAAACATGGAGCTCATCCCCTGCCTCCAAGGTTGGTGATCTTTTACAGAGCCTTGAAATTTAGTGCAGACCTCAGTGCAAGATGCTTATAATATTTTTCACACTTAAACTTCCCTCAAAAACTGGAAGAAGATTCAAAGAGATTCAGCTTGTGTATGTAAAGTATGATAGTGGCAAGACACAATCAATGCCTTCAATTAATAAAATATTCCAGGCTATTATGCCATGGTCTAAGGGATTTAACTTCAAAACCTGATGTTTTGTCTTCATCTGCAAAGGACATTTTCAAGGGGGATCATAACTTTGTTGAATGTCCAATTCATTCCCTGGCTCACTACTGACTACAGCAAAATTCTGCTTCCGCGCAGTGGCATGATTTCATATGTTTTGAATATGTGAGTGCAGCTGGCCATTGTTGACTGCTGTCATCCGCTGTTACTACTATCATGCCCTGGTGGAAGATTGGTACACGTCTTCTTCAGCACCGGAACCCAAATTCTGTTAATTTCATGTCCTCCTCCTTCCTATTAAAATTCCTGGGGAATTTCACAATCTCTATGGCCTCTCTGTATAGCCTTTCATGGTACACATTTGTGGCTGCCAATACTTGAATCCAGTCAAAATGAATGTGGTGGTCTCCGGGCTGAAAAACATGTTCCGCAACACCTGATCTGCCAGTCTCCCGTCTTTTGCAATTGCCCTTGTGCTCTTTGAATCGTTTTTTGACAGTTATTTTTGTAGTATCCACATACACCTCCCAACAGCTACATGGAATCCTATAAATTACAGCTTTTTTCATCAGCTGGCGAGCATCCTTGGCTGATTTTAGGTGATGTATCTTCCATGTGGGTGTATAATTACTGCTATGTTCCACTTGTTCAAGATTTTTCCTATGCGGTCAGTCACATTCTTGATGGATGGCAGGAAAACATTCAGTTTCACTGGCACTTGAACATCACTATGATTTCTACACGGTGGTCTTAACGCTCTTTTCACCTCAGCAAATGAACAACCATTCTTGAGCAATACAGTGGTGAGATGTTTTAATTCTGCATCAAGCAGCTTTGGTTCACAGATTTTCCTTGCGTTATCCACCAACATTTTTATTATGCCTAGCTTTCACGTGGGTGATAGTTTGAATCCCGTTGTAGGTAACAGTCTGTGTGCATGGGTTTTCGGTAAATTGTGTGGCCCAAGCTAGCATCTTCTTTCTTGAAAACTAATACATCAAGAAAATTTAATCTTCTGCCTGCCTCCTTCTCCTTTGTAAACAGAATCTTTGAAATGATCCTTTCAAATGATTGTGAAAATGATCCAGTTCCTCTTGCAAAACAAATGTATGATCCACATAATGGAACCAAATATTCGATTGCTTCCAGAATGAGATTTTCACTCTGCAGCGGAGTGTGCGGTGATATGAAACTTCCTGGCAGATTAAAACTGTGTGCCCGACCGAGACTCGAACTCGAGTCTCGGTCGGGCACACAGTTTTAATCTGCCAGGAAGTTTCATTCGATTGCTTGTTCACAGTTTCCAATGCCTGCTCTTCGAATATTTAAAGAAGTTCGCTTCCCCCCCCCCCCCCCCCCTTTCCCCCAAAATGACACCATCTATGTTCATAAAACTCTTCCTTCCATTTGAAATACATGGTTTTGAGGCAATATTTAAACAGTTCTGCAACATCAGGAACCATTGTGAATAGTGAAACCACATCAAAACTAACTAATATGTCCTCCAGCTGTACCACTATGCCATTTAATTTAGCGAAACCACAGCAAAACTAACTAATATGTCCTCTGGCTGTACCACTATGCCATTTAATTTACTGATAAAATGTGCCAAATTCTTGTTATACGAATCTGATCAGCCCACATACAGTTGTGATAATGTTGTCAAGAGCTTGTCAATTGAATAGGTGGGGGAACCAATAGCACTCACTTTAGGCCTTAGAGGAAGATTTTCTTTGTGCACATTCGGCAATCCATAAAGTCTTGGTGCAAACGCAACTGAATTGAACAGACTTTTCTGAATGCTCTGTTTGACAGAGGACTTCTTTATCAGTTGCATCTAAGAACTTTGTCAGTGGGGTCTTTACTTCGTATCCTATATCTTATGAATCTAATAAGTCGTTAATCATACTATGATAGTCAGTCATATTCAAAACAACTGATGCATTTCCCTTGTCGACAGGGAGAATGATAAAGCTATCGTCCTCATTTAGACATTTTAAGGCATTCCTCTTACCTACAGTAAAATTACTTTCTTGAGGGTTTGCACGAGACAGTACTCTTACAGTTCTATACAGATTTCTTCAGCCATAACCTTGTCCACACTACTATCTGACTGGATTTGTGAATTCCTGTCAGAGAGGTCACAGTTTATAGTAACTGACAGAAAGTCATCAGATAAAACAGAAGTAATTTCTGGCAATCCCCAAGGTAGTGTTATAAGCCCTCTGCTGTTCCGTATCTATTTAAATGATTTAGGAGACAATTTAAATGATTTAGGAGACATTCTGAGCAGCCATCTTAATTGTAGATGTTGCTATCATTTATTGTTAATTAAAGTCATCAGAAGATAAAAACCAATTTCAAAACAATTTATATAAGATATCTATATGGTGCAAAAGTGAGTGATTGACTCTACATCATGAAAAGTATGAAGTCATCCACATGAATGCTAAAAGGAATCCAATAAACTTCAGTTACATAATAAATCACTCACATCTAAAAGACCATAAATACAACAAAATCCTGGGAATTACAACTATGAACAACTTGAACTGGAAAGAACAAATAGAAAATGTTGTGGGAAAGGCAAACCAAAGACTGCGTGTTATGGGCAAAACACATAGAATATGCAACATTTCTGACATAGAGACTGGCCACACTACATACACCCATACTCTTTTGGAGTACTGCTGTGTGGTGTGAGATCCTTACCAGATAGGATTAGCAGAGTGTGGTGAGATAGTTCAAAGAAACGCAGCAAGTTTGTTACTATCGAGAAATAGGGGAGAGAGTGTTACCGATCCGATACTGGATCTGGGGTGGAAAACATTACCCCAAAGGCATTTCTCATTGCGGTGGAATCTTCTCATGAACTTTCGCTTACCAAATTTGTCCTCCAAATGCAAAAATATTTTTTTAACACTGGCCTACACAGTGCAAAACAGGCATCACAATAAAATAAAGGAAATTAGGTTTTGCACAGAGAGATATAGGTGTTTGTTTTTCCCACCGGCACTTTGAGAGTGAAATATTGGAGAATTAGTGTGAAGGTGGTTTGATGAACCCTCTGCTGGGCACTTAAATGTGATTTGCAGAGTAGCCATGTAGATGTAGATATAGATGTAGAAAGTCATTGACAAATATGGAAATGCCATCAGGCAAACTTCAGGGAAGTGTGTTCAGCATCTTACTGTCTGTATTGTATGTTAATAACCTGGAACACAATATTAATAGTGGCCTCTGAAATTATTTTGATGATGCAATTATCTATAATGAAACTCAATTTGCAGAAAAGCTACTCAAATATTCATTCAGATGTTAATACAATTTCAAAGAAGTGCAAAGGTTGGCATTTGTCTTAAACGCTCAGAAATATAATATTGTGCAATTCACAAAATACAAATACACTGTAGTCTACAACAACAATATCAATGAATTGCAGTTGGAATCAGCCAGATCATACAAATATCTAAGAGCAACATTTTGTGGGGATGTGAAATGAAATGGAAACAAATGTAAACATTGGCTAATCGTAGGTAAAATGGATTGTACACTTTGATTCCTTGGTGAGATACTGAGAAAACACAGTCAGTTTACAAAGAAGATTGCTTTCAAAACACGGATGTGATGCATTCTGTAATATTGGTGAACTATGTGAGACCTATACAAAATAGGACTAAAAGAAAATGTTTATTGCAGGCAAGGAAGGGCAGAACAAAATGTCATATGTTTGTTTCACTTGTGGAACAGCATAATTGAAATGCTAAAAACGTGAATTCACCATATAGCGGAGATGCTGAGTCATGATAGGCACAATAAAAAGATTCACACACTATAGCTTTCGGCCATTAAGGCCTTTGTCAGCAGTAGACACACATACACAAACGCACACACACACTCACGCAAATGCAACTTGCACACACACCTGCAGTCTCAGAGAGCTGAAACTACACTGTGAGCAGCAGCACCAGTGCATGATGGGAGTGCCGACCAGGTGGTGGTAAGGAGGAGGCTGGGGCGGGGAGGGGGAGGGATAGTATGGTGGGAGTGGCAGACAGTGAAGTGTTGCAGTTTAGATGGAGGGCAGGAGAGAAGGTGCGGAGGGAGGAGGGAGTAAGTAGCGGAAAGGAGAGAAATAAAAATAAAAAGAAATTAAAAGACAGGGTGTGGCGGTGAAATGATGGCTGTATAGTGCTGGAATGGGAACAGAGAGGGGGCTGGATGGGTGAGAACAGTAACTAACTAAGGTTAGTTACGGGAACATAGGATGTATTGCAGGGAAAGTTCCCACCTGAGCAATTCAGAAGAGCTGGTGTTGGTGGGAAGGATCCATATGGCACAGGCTGCGAAGCAGTCATTGAGATGAGGGGTATCATGTTTGGCAGCATGTTCAGCAACAGTGTGGTCCACTTCTTTTTTGGCCACAGTTTGTCATTGGCTGTTCATGCAGACAGACAGCTTGTTGGTTGTCATGCCCACATAGAATGCAGCACAGTGGTTGCAACTCAGCTTGTAAATCACATGACTGGTTTCATAGGTAGCCCTGCCTTTGATGGGATAGGTGATGTTAGTGATCGGAGTGGAGTAGGTGGTGGTAGGAGGATGTATGGGACAGGTATTGCATCTAGGTCTATTACAGGGATATGAGCAATGAGGTAAGGGATTGGGAGCAGGGGTTGTGTAAGGATGGACGAGTATATTGTGTAGGTTTGGTGGACAGCAGAATATCACGGTAGAGGGGTGAGAAGGATAGTGCTTAGGATATTTCTCATTTCAGGGTATGATGAGGGAATCAAAACCCTGGCGGAGAATGTAATTCAGTTACTCCAGTCCTGGATGGTTACGAGGGGAATGCTCCTCTGTGGCTGGACTGTGGGACTTTGGGAGGTGGTGGGAGACTGGAAAGATAGGGCGAGGGAGATTTGTTTTTGTACAAGGATGGGAGTATAATTACAGTTAGTGTCGGCTTCAGTGAGAACCTCGGTATATTTAGAGAAGGACCGCTCGTCACTGTAGATGCGATGGCCACGGGTGGCTATGCTGTATGGAAGAGACTTCTTGGTATGGAATGGGTGGCAGCTGTCGAAGTGGAGGTATTGCTGGTGGTTAGGTAGGTTTGATATGGACAGAGGTACTGATGTAGCCATCTCTGAGGTGGAGGTCAACATCTAGGAAGGTGGCTTGTTGGGTTGAGTAGGACAAGGTGAAGCAAATGGGGGAGAAGTTGTTGAGGTTCTGGAGGAATGTGAATAAGGTGTCCTCACCTTCAATCCAGATAGCAAAGTTGTCATCATTGAATCTGAACCAGGTGAGGGGTTTAGGATTCTTGGTTTTTAGGAAGGATTCCTCTAGATGACCCAAGAATAGGTTGACATAGGATGGTGCAATGCGGGTGCCCATAGTCATACTGCAGATTTGTTTGTAAGTAATACCTTCAAAGGAGAAGTAATTGTGGCTGAGGATATAGTTGGTCATGGAGACTAGGAAGGAGGTTGTTGGTTTGGAATCCATAGGGCATCTGGAAAGGTAGTGTTTGACAGCAGTAAGGCCATGGGCATTAGGAAAGTTAGTGTACAGGGAGGTGACATCAACAGTGATTCAAATCCTTAGGCCCATTCCAGAACCTCTCCCCAGTCCACCTCTGTACTTACCCCTACCACTCCCACCTTCTACATGCTTCCTAAAGTCCATAAACCCAACCACCCAGGATGCCCCATTGTGGCCTGTTACTGTGCCCCCACTGAGAGAATCTCTGTTCTTGTAGATCAACACCTTCAGTCTATTACCCGGAACCTATTGTCCTATATAAAAGATACCAACCAATTCCTCAACCGACTCTCCACAGTTCCTGTCCCTTTACCGCACGGTGCCCTGCTCATCACTATTGATGCCACCTCCCTGTACACTAACTTTCCTAATGCCCATGGCCTTACTGCTATCAAACACTACCTTTCCAGATGCCCTATGGATTCCAAACCAAAACCTCCTTCCTAGTCTCCATGACCAACAATATACTCACCCACAATTACTTCTCCTTTGAGGGCATTATCTACAAACAAATCCGCAGTACGGCTATGGGCACCCACATGGCACCATCCTATGGTGACATACTCATGGGCCATCTAGAGGAATCCTTCCTAAAAACCTAAAATCCTACTAACCCCCCCCACCTGGTTCAGATTCATTGATGACATCTTTGCTATCTGGATTGAAGGTGAGGACACCTTATTCACATTCCTCCAGAACCTCAACAACTTCTCCCCCATTTGTTTCACCTTGTCCTACTCAACTCAACAAGCCACCTTCCTAGATGTTGACCTCCACCTCAGAGATGGCTACACCAGTACCTCTGTCCATATCAAACCTACCTAACCACCAGCAATACCTCCACTTCGACAGCTGCCACCCATTCCATACCAAGAAGTCCCTTCCATATAGCATAGCCACCCGTGGTCATCGCATCTGCAGTGACGAGCGGTCCTTCTCTAAATATACCGAGGTTCTCACTGAAGCCGACACTAACTGTAATTATACTCCCATCCTTGTACAAAAACAAATCTCCCTCGCCCTATCTTTCCAGTCTCCCACCACCTCCCAAAGTCCCACAGTCCAGCCACAGAGGAGCATTCCCCTCGTAACCATCCAGGACTGGAGTAACTGAATTACATTCTCCGCCAGGGTTTTGATTCCCTCATAATACCCTGAAATGAGAAATATCCTAAGCACTATCCTTCTCACCCCTCTACCGTGATATTCTGCTGTCCACCAAACCTACACAATATACTCGTCCATCCTTACACAACCCCTGCTCCCAATCCCTTACCTCATTGCTCATACCCCTGTAATAGACCTAGATGCAATACCTGTCCCATACATCCTCCTACCACCACCTACTCCACTCCGATCACTAACATCACCTATCCCATCAAAGGCAGGGCTACCTATGAAACCAGTCATGTGATTTACAAGCTGAGTTGCAACCACTGTGCTGCATTCTATGTGGGCATGACAACCAACAAGCTGTCTGTCTGCATGAACAGCCAATGACAAACTGTGGCCAAAAAAGAAGTGGACCACACTGTTGCTGAACATGCTGCCAAACATGATACCCCTCATCTCAATGACTGCTTCGCAGCCTGTGCCATATGGATCCTTCCCACCAACACCAGCTCTTCTGAATTGCTCAGGTGGGAACTTTCCCTGCAATACATCCTATGTTCCCGTAACCCTCCTGGCCTCAACCTTAGTTAGTTACTGTTCTCACCCATCCAGCCCCCTCTCTGTTCCCATTCCAGCACTATACAGCCATCATTTCACCGCCACACCCTGTCTTTTAATTTATTTTTATTTTTATTTCTCTCCTTTCCGCTACTTACTCCCTCCTCCCTCCGCACCTTCTCTCCTGCCCTCCATCTAAACTGCAACACTTCACTGTCTGCCACTCCCACCATACTATCCCTCCCCCTCCCCGCCCCAGCCTCCTCCTTACCACCACCTGGTCGGCACTCCCATCATGCACTGGTGCTGCTGCTCACAGTGTAGTTTCAGCTCTCTGAGACTGCAGATGTGTGTGCAAGTTGCATTTGCGTGAGTGTGTGTGTGCGTTTGTGTATGTGTGTCTACTGCTGACAAAGGCCTTAATGGCCGAAAGCTATAGTGTGTGAATCTTTTTATTGTGCCTATCATGACTCAGCATCTCCGCTATATAGTGAGTAGCAACTTTCATTCTCTGGTATTGTTACATTCCATCCTGGATTTTCCATTTTTTGATTAAAAACATGATTTGGCAGACCCTTGGGGATAGATACCATCTTGGGAAAGCCTGCTGTCAAAGTTTTAAGAACCAATAGTAACTGAGGAACCTACATGTATACTGCTGCTTCCTATATATTACATTTGCAGGGTTCTTGATGACAAGATTAGACTAATTACCACTTGCTCAAAGGTATGTAACTAGTCATTCTGCCGGCACTCTATACACAAATTTAATGAGGGAAAAGTCTAATATGTATTGCAATGGAAAGCATCCTCTGCCATGCACACTGCTAACCATGGTATTATGCAGGATATGGATGTAGAGGTCACTCTAAATGTAGATGTAGGAGTTATATTCCCAAGTGCCTTACTCGTGAGGTGCAATAACTGATAACCAAACACAATTTACTTGCATCCCCATCAAATATTTGAATGGTCAGAACCTAGAATGAATCAAAACAAACACATGCAGTGAAATATCACTGCAAGAATCAGTATTATTTGATAATAACTCTATTTATGTAAGAAATTAGCATTTGTATTAGCTGAAAAGAATTGTGAACTGTGTGACGAGTGTGTAGATGATTATTAAGGATATACTTGCATGAAACAGTCTGCACAAGGCTGCAATTCTTACCACTATCACTGCAACACCAGTTCACTACAAATACACTAACATGTAAAGCCATAGTAACTGCTTCGTGCTATTCAGGAAAGGTTACTTTTTATGCTGCCAATCAAGGTTTATTTCTCTGTTCAAATCACAAAGAGTAAGAAAAATGACTGCTTGTATCATGTTAAAGTGCAGATTAAATTGAGACTCTGATGAATATTGCACCTATAGGCGGCTTGATCGTAGGTGGCGTGTCCGCCATGGTGACATCCAGAATGATGCAGCTAGTGCAGTTGTTTCATGTACATCAGTTGTTCAAAACAGCACAGCACGGTTACTTCCTATCACAAAACATATTCCAGTCACGTCGGGGTCTCCAGTAATGTTACATATTTGTGCTACATTGTGGCAGCAGCACAGATAATGCAATGTATCCAGATAGCATACAATATTTATTAATAACTAACTGCTACATACCCAAAGACTACATAAATATCACTGAACAGAAATACTCCACACGCTGTTTGCTCTCACTGCAACACTCTACATCACTGCCCACAAGTGTCAACAATATTTGATATTGAAGTGAACGTGGCATCCCTTTCACGAGATCACTTGTGTTGTGGAACCAGGCATGGTATTTTGTGAACTGCCATTCATTGTGCGTTGTGGCAGAGTCACACCTACAGCAGTATCTGTGAGTTTGTTGTTCCTTGATTGTTCTACTGGTTCATAACAGGCTGGTTGCTGATAGCTAAGGGTGTGGTATTTCGAGTAGGCAGAGTATCTGCATCACATGTGCCAATGGTGAGGTGCAAAATCTGGGCTTCAGATGATCTACAGTGACTGGGGTGGGAATAACCTCAGTGTTGATCTTGAACATCTTTTCATCTGTGTCGAGGACTGTGCAAGGCTGCACTTGGAGAGTTTGTGTACCATGTCATGCTGAATAAAGTCTTGGGTCACATGTTGCTAGGTTCTTGAAAATGGAAAGACAATGTCTAAGTTGTCCCTCAATGCAACAGGGCAGAGTTGCCAGATTTGCGCACGTAGCTTGGATACAAAGTCCAACACATCAACATCATCATTAGGTGTATTCTCAAGGAATTCACCTGGTGGTCATATTGCTGGCCATGTAAGTTCAGTTGATGTAACCTTGAGTTCTTCTTTAATTGATGCACTAAGGCCAGAAAGCTTGTGGGTAATGTTTCTGTACAGTGATGATAGTTGTTGTATCTTTGTGCTGTGTTCAGTTGACAGTGCAGTCATCCCACAAGTCCACTGGCTGCATTGTGGTAAACTGTAGTGCCATACATTTCATGTCTAATTGAATAGTGAGTGTAGTGAGTGCCTTAAACAAATGTAACTCAAATAGGTGGCCTTGATCTGTGGTGACAAAGAGGAACACTGAAATGGGCAATCCATCATCAAAATAACATGATGTCCAGTATTTCAGCAGTTATATTATCCATAGGGCAGGCTTCTGTAAAAAGTGGTCTGTGACCATGAGACAGTAATTGAAATCTTCAGATGGTGATAATGGTCTGATTATATCTAAATGGATATACTCAAATCAATTAAGCAGGATAAATGTGCCAAGAGGTGCTTTGACATGCCGAGTGGTTTTATTGCTCTGGCAGGCAATGCACTGTCACACAAACAGCTTGCAATCTTTGTTCATACTCAGCCACACGAAAGTGCACTTCACAAGATTCACCTTGTTGCAGGCTGCTGGAGGCCCCAAGTTGTGCAATAACCCTACGGCTTGATGGTGAACCTGAAGGGCAACAGTCATGTCTTTGCTGGGATCTGTTGGAGGGCCAGACTGGTTGGTTGCTTCTGTAGTGCACATAGCTTTGGAAACAAGATGTTGTGACGATACAACGGCTTCATAGTTGGTTGGGGTTGTTACTGTTTCGATGCTACAGAGAATGTCCGCTGGAATATTCAACTCATCCTGAACTTGGATAGCATAATTGTCACAATTCCTGGACAGTGACCAGCTGTGGGTATTTGAGTGTGGCTTCCACTTTCACTTGTAGTGGCTTGATTCCTCGGATATCAATGGTGTATGTGAGGAACTGCACTTCTGTTGCTGTGAATGCACACTTCAAACGATTAATAATCAGTCCCTGTGAATGAAAGCGGTTGAAGATTTTGCATAACTGCTCCACATGCTATGATTCCAAAACAGACATCACCAAGAAATCATCAATGTACATATAACAGAAATCAAGGTCACACATTATTTCATCCATGAAATGTTGGAAAATTTGTGTGGTGTAGCATAGTCTGAATGGCATTTTCATAAATCTGAAGAAGCCAAACAGAGTAATAATGGCAGTTTTGTCTATATTCTTGGGTGTGACCAGTATCTGATGACATGATGTACTAAATCAGTGGTGAAAAAGATGCATTTCCACATAAGCTGTGTGCAAAGTCCTCAGTGTGTGACACCAGATACCCATCTGGGACTGCCCTCATGTTGAGTTGTCCATAGTCTGTGCTTGGATGCCAACCAATGTTCTTCTTTGTTATGACATGTAATGGCACAGCCCAGCTACTGCTTGAGGGTTTACGAATTGCTTGTCAACACATACGAAAAGTCTTGCTTCACTACTGTTAACTTCTCAGGTATTAATCGATGATGCCACATGTGGTTGGAGGTCCAGGGCTACTGAATATATAGA
This sequence comes from Schistocerca americana, assembly GCF_021461395.2. Lineage (NCBI taxonomy): Eukaryota > Metazoa > Arthropoda > Insecta > Orthoptera > Acrididae > Schistocerca > Schistocerca americana. Next base: position 320,746,978 of record NC_060126.1, on the reverse strand, counting down.
TCAAAGTAGTAAGTTGCATAGGCTTTAGCATGGGCTTATGTCTGGTAAGTTCTGGGAACTTCTTGAGAAGCTCTATGTATGACGATTCACCTGTGCTAGTATGCACACTAGTACCAGTGACAAAGCATAATCTTCCATGGCTGGTTAAACTGTTAGTTGTATCAGGGAGATGGTAATGCCAGAGGTCCGGTAAAAGACTATAAAATGACAAGTTATTGGCCACAGGAATGGGGTGTCCCATGTCTGCCATTATGAACTGCCACTTGAATGTACGTCATAGGTCTAAACTGAGAAGCAATGTCACCAAACCATATATTTGAACTGAAGATCCGTTGGCAGCAGCATGGCTGTGGCATGGCAGACAAGAACTGTACACACTGACGCCTCTGCTCCTGTGTGTACTGGAAACTGCTGCTTCATGTATCACTCTGTGACAAATAAGTGACAGCTGCCATTGATGGAGCCAGTTTCCATCATCACTGATTCCCAGCCGCATTGCCCATGTCATACATGGGTTGTATTTTTGTGCTTCCAAACCAAATTTATTACAGTGCCAACAGATTTTTGTTGCTGATGGTGATTGACTGAGTCTCCTTACCAAGTGGAGACATTGTGTGTGTCGAGAAGGGCATGATTGCAAAGCGGTAACTTGTGCTGTAATCTCAGTGATTTGCACTTATATAGATGTGAGCGTTGCATGCTGTCCATCTGTGGGATTACAGAAGTGGTAGGACACATCTCGGAAATTTGTCCATAGTCTGCACCACTGCATCTCAATATCCAGTGCAAGCTGCTAATACTTTCTGTGCATAAGGTGCTATGTGTGACAGCCAGATGTTCCATAGTTTATCATTGTTGACAGCATTGCTCCCGAACGTCTGCAGGAATGAAGCACCTGCGAGGGTGTGCAATCTCCCTGTTCACATGTAAGCAACAATTTCTAAGTCTTTCACCTTGGAATGTGACAGGCTCTCTTGATTGTTGCTTACTGGCTAGCATTCAGTGGCACATCCAGAATATCTTGCACCTCTGTAGCCATGTTCTCATTCAATGCTGCAACAATGTAGCTATATTTAGTCTTGTCCAATGTCACCTACAGCAACATAAACTCACTCTATAACTGCTTGAACCATAAAATAGGGCTTTGCTGCCTGAATGAAGGGGGTTTAAGAGAGACTCTTCTAATTATTGTACCTGTAGGTGGCTTATTGTAGGTGGTGTGTGAGTCATGGGGATAGGACAATGGGAACTGTAAGAGACATGCACATGACGTGGATGGTGCACATGTTTCACGTATGTTCGGTGGTTGAAATGGCATGGTGCTGTTGCTTTCAATTATTCGATGATGTGATCATTGTGGCTTTTCATGCTGGAGTGCTGCAGTGTGGATTCACTGAAAGTGATGTAGCATGTCCGCATGTTCCCCCTGTGAGTGTTTTGATTACTTCATTAGATCTTCATATTTTCACTGCAGCTGTGAATGTGAAAAAAAATGCAACACAGCAACAGATATGTTGAAAAATGTCAGTCATTAAATACTGTATGTGTTTACGTAGAGCTTTTTCCCTAATATTCTTGTGAATGTACAAGTCACACTTGTCTGTTACATGGTGTTGTTCCTTCAAAAACTTGTGTTCTGTGGTCAGGATTTGTTAATGCTCAAGCATTAATTCTACACATATGCAGAGATTTACATGTAAATGACTTCAACAGATGGTAGAACAAACACTATCTAAATTCTGAAGTCACTTTTATTTCACTTCAACTTTTTGTGTTGGGATACTATCCTTCTGAGATGCAGCTGTATTATACAGGGTGGAAAAAGAAGCCACACCTGACAGTTGCCTTGCGATTCTTCATCCCAATTAAAAAGTGTATCTAGCAAACCCTAGCCCAACCATTAGGCTGTGGCAATGCTGTAACTGCATGTAGGGTGGTCAAGAGGAGGTAACATGAGCTCTGCACTGTGGCAGAGCTATCCCATTAGCTCAGTGAGATGATGCAGCGTAGTGGGTAATCGATATTCAGACTCATTGATGTTCAAGTCAGTTTTTTGCCAAACTTTCTTCTTTTCTTTATTTTTTTCAGTTACAACATCAAATTTTTCCAATTTACACCTCCACAATGTGGTATCTTGTGTATTTCATTCTATTAGTCTTAACTTTATTTAAACATTAAGACATAATATTAACTTCTTACAGACAGAAATGACTACTTTTTTTTGTCCATGACACAAATGAAAATAATAGCACATACAGTAACATCATCTGTATCCAGTGAGGTACAGAAACACAATAGGTAGACTACACTAGATTGCACACTATGCTGTGCCCAGTAATTACATTCTGTATGTTTGAGATCCAGGCTTACCTTCAGGATGGTACCTACCCATATGAGGAATGTTCTCTTTAAAGATGTTCAAAGCAGCCACCTTTTATTTGCTTGCAATTCACCTCTCACTTTATCATACTGTACTGGACCTTATGCAACACATCTGCATCCACCATTGCTGAAGTGGCATACATGGCAGCTATTAGATTGTGTAAATCCACAGATAGAGTACTATAAAGCTGTTCCTTTAAGTGTACCCACAGACAAAAATCTAGTGGATTAAGGTCAGGGGAATGTGGAGACTAGAACACTGAACCTCCATGACCAATCCATTTCCCTGGAAACATTTCATTCAAATAGTTAGATACATTCATTCCAAAATATGGTGCTGCACCATCCTGTTGAAACCATAGCTGTCACTGAAACCAAGTGGAGCATTTTCTAACATGTCAGGCAAAGTATTGCAAAGAAACATATGATACAGGGGCATATTCAATTCATCTGAGAATAGGAAAGGGCCCCTAAAGCACTCCTCCCATGATTCCAGCCCGCAGATTAATGTCAAAGTTCGCCTGAAAGCCACATTCATGGGTGACATATGGGGTGTGTTCAGACCAATAATGGCTGTTGTGGAGGTTGAAAATACCTGCACAAATGAAGCTAGGTATGACAGTCCATACCACATTATTTTTAAAATGTTTGTATCTTCAACTTAGTGCAAGAGTCATTCACTCAACTGCGGTCTTTTGGCCACTGGTGTTGAGTTAATGTGTAGTGATATGGATACAGTTCTTCATCGTGCAACACTTCAACAACCAGTCTTTGACATATTTGGAACTGCCATGTGTTATCATGGATACTGTACCAAGGTGATTGGTGGATAGTTTAAGGGAAAGCATCCTCTGTATGCCTAGTTCGTGGACTACATCTATCTATTACTTGTGGATGTAGATTAGTGGTTTCCTGAAGGCTCCAGGAGATGAAAAACATTCTTATTGGAAAAGTGCCTCAAGGATACCAAGCAGCACATGCACATGCAACAGCAGCAGCAGCAGCCTTGTTATTGGATGCACCCAGCACAAAAAGCTTATCGATGTATTCATCATTTGTGTTCTCTGTCAGGAAGCTGCCCTACGTGAACCTGTCAGGCTCAGGCGCGGTTATGCATTGCATGGTTTTTAGATGCATGCATGCAGTTTAATGGATCCCACTGTCATATAATAAGCTATTGTCATGTGACAAAATGATGTCCTGCTTACGAACAATGAGAACTAGGGAACACACATGTAAAAAATGAAAAAGGACTCTGATGAGGATTTTAACCATAGCTCCATGGCAGTTATGGGTTTGATGTCCCATCAGTCAAATAAGGAAGATACAATGGCTGGTACTCTAGTGTGGAGTGATACACATTCCTCTGAACATTTAGATGTGTTGCACAATGTGATAGTGTTGCCAGCTGCTTGTTTTCATACAAGTGTTTTCAAAATGCATCTGATCTGATTTTGCTAGATAAACTTTTGGCTTGAATCTGGATGAGGAATCGCATGCCAATGTCCAAATGCAGCATTTTTTCCTTCACTTTGTAGATTGTACAATGACAGCCTTTTCCACAGACAAACTGCAGTTTTTCTGTTAGCAATGCATCAAAGGCTGGTATTTGCTCTATCCAACTTCCAAATGATGTTACTGTTGTATTCAGCATTTTCATCCATTGTTTACACCCCTCTGTGTCACATGATTAAGACTACTAGTGTATTTTATGAATGACACAACTTCAAACTTTTGGACATTTAGAACCAGCTCCAAACATTCTTTCGTGTTACAATGATGTCAGGAGTTGACTTGATGTTTCTGCAATTTCTTGAAACATATTATCATATACGCTGTCCACTCACATTAATCTGACCACCTGTTAAAAGTTTTAATGAGCACCTTTTGCAGCACAGGCTGCTGCAGGACTTGCAGGCAGAGAGTCAGTGAAGTTCTGGAAGATACCAACAGGAGGATTGTGAAGTCTTGCTGACTACAGTGGAGTGGCCACCTGTGCTAGGTTTCATGGTTGAGGATCCACAGTGCAAACAGCCCAATCATGAAGGTGCCACAGATTCTAAATTGGGTTTAAATTGAGGAGTTTAGTTGCCAGGGAAGTACGGTAAACGCATCCTGGTGCTCCTCAAACCACACGTGTATACTGTGAGCTGTCTGATATGTTGCAGTGTCCTGCTGGTAGGTACCATCACACTGAGGGGAACAAACTGCATTTAGGGATGGACATGGTCCCCAACAGATTCATTGTGCCTTCCAGAATTGGGAGGACAATGGTTCAAACTTGCTTATGGCCATCCAGATTTATGTTTTCCACGATTTCCCTAAATTGCTACAGGGAAATGCCGGGATGGTTCCTTTGACAATGCACGGCCGATTTCCTTCCCCATCCTTGACATAATCTGGGTATGTGCTCTGTCTCTAATGACCTCAATGTCGATGGGACATTAAACCCAATCTTTCTTCCTTTCTTCCAGAATGACGAGACCACTCAGGGAATGCCACGAAAACATTCTCAAGACCGTAACTCTCCCCCCCCCCCCCCCCCCCCCCGCTCCCCCCCCCCCCCCCCCCCCCCTCCAGCTTGGACCCTTCTGATGATTGTTACAGTATGTATAGTTTCAGATGTTTCATGCCATCATCTGAAAAGGCCACCTGTCACCACTCACTGTTTATCCAGTTGCAGTACTGGCAAGCAAATTCTAGCCTCAACCACTGATGAACAACAGTCACTGTGGGTGCATGAGTCAAGCATCTACTGTGGAGATCCATGTGCAGCAATGTTTGCTGGATGGTCATTGAGGAGACACTGTCAGTGGTCTCTTGGTTCACCTGAGTGGTCAGTGGCTCATCAGTTGCATGTCTCTTCACCAATACGCATCTCCACAGCCATCATTTCACCTGTTGTTTGGGTACATGAGTCAAGCATCTACCGTGGAGATCCATGTGCAGCAATGTTTGCTGGATGTTCATTGAGGAGACACTGTCAGTGGTCTCTTGGTTCACCTGGGTGGTCAGTGGCTCATCAGTTGCATGTCTATTCACCAATACACATCTCCACAGCCATCATTTCACCTGTTGTTTGGTTCCCATGGTGCACCACAGTTGCCTTGGCACCAGTTTCTGATACTGCTATTTTGCCATGGACAGTGCTGGCCACTGTGGCCAAGCAGTTCTAGTCGCTTCAGTCTAGAACCACGCTGCTGCTATGATCACAGGTTCAAATCCTGCCCTGGGCATGGATGTGTGTGATGTCCTTAGGTTAGTTAGGTTTCAGTAGTTCTAAGTCTAAGGAACTGATGACCTAGATGTTAAGTCCCATAGTGCTTAGTGCCATTTGATCCATTTTTGCCATGCACAGTATAATTTAACCACAATGGAAAGCAAACAGTTTACAAACTTAGCTGTTTCTGGAAATGCTTCCATCCTTGTTCCAAAAGCCAGTGATCATGTCCTTTTGGACATCAGATTAATCACTCGGTTTCCACATTACGACAATGACTGCACTATTTCCTGCATTCCCCCAACATGCTTTATGTACCCTCCACTGCTAGTGCTTCCACCTGCCATCTGTGTATGATTATTGCAGGATGATGTTGAGCATAGGTGGTGGTTACATTAAAGTGGCATGACCCTGTACGTACAGTATGTTGTATCCTATGACACTTCCCAGAGACAGCCTCAGATTGCTTCTGTTTAGAATGCATGTGTGACTGATTGCTCTTGGCCCAGGATACCATCATGTGTTCTGACAGTTCAGAAATTTTTAACATAGTCACTATAATAGTAAATGTTTCATGTAAGCAGATTGCCTGTAAGCCACAATGCTGTGGAACAAAATCGGTTACTTTTCTTTGTACAGTATCTGCTGAGAAAGTGTGGTTGAACACATCACTTGGTGAATTTAAAATCTATGCTCTTTGCCATGATCCAGAATGTTTTGTACATGATACACCATTATGTTTGAATCCAGAATGTCTTGTACAATTCTGCTACCAACATTTCGTGATATACAGTGAGACAGTTCTGCTACACTTCTAGTAGACAGATGTGACATATGTTGTCTTACACTCAGAACAGTTTTCTTTGCAAGGGGAGTCTGTGAAGAGTTGTGCTTCCAAGTATTTATGATTCGACCTGTTTTTCAAAAATTCTGTGAGGTTAATGTTTGTGACACTGTCCACCTCAACGTAAGACCAAAAATGTCTTTTGTTTTGGTGTGACATTTTGTGATACAAGTCATCGGCAGAGTAACTGAAATATTCAGAAACTGTGATTGTAATAATGAAGGACATTTCAGTTAACTTCTGCCCATCTACAGACCTGTGCCTTACTTTGTAGCCTTCTAACAATATCAGTTATTCAGCTGGACACAAATCGTAATTTCATTTTTCATCATATGTGCTTTCCAAAATTACTTGTGCAAAGCAGCTTTCAGGAGTAGCTTTAGGAATGGTTCTGCAGAAGTTTTCTTCTTGTCTATCACTTACTGAAATTATAATTTTGACAGTCTGTTTTCAAATATATATCTCTTTAAGTTATTTCAGAGGAATAAGGAAACATTGGAACTTCTTAACCATGGTTATTGCTCTCTATTGTTCAGTTATCTCAGTAGACACATAGTGGCTGCTAGTAAAATGTAACTAAAAGTCTGATATGGTCCTTATGAATCTAGGTTGTTGGTCTCTATTATTCATTTATCTCAGCAGATGCATAGTGGCTGCTAGTAAAATGCAGCTTAAAGTCTTAAATGGTCGGTGATAGGCATTCAAATAACAGCAAATGTAGGCTCAGTTTGTATTTCAGTGAGCCAAAGTTGCCCATCTCTTGGAAGAAACATATCCGATAACTACATGTAACTTATCTTTTTTGCAACACTTATTATTCCTTTTGACAGTTTCACCACTGTTAATTTCAAGTGTCTGCCAGCAGTTGGTACCATGTATTATTTACACCATGTTGCTTTCAGAAACATCTCATACTCTGACACTGTCTTGCAAATATCTTAAAATTTTGACTTATTAGAAACATTTTTCAGAATCTCATGAAAGTGTTCTGGCCCTTCTGCATCCATTTTTTATTCCTGCTGGTATGAGCATCACATATCCCAAAGATAGAGTTTTCTGCCATTTCACTCACAGTCAGCTGCACAGTTAGTGATCTGTGATCAGTGAAGACATTCATAAAGATCCTGCACTCTGGTGGAAGTGTAAAATCTCACAATTAATAAAATGTTCTGAGCTATTATGCTGTGGTTGAATGGATTTCACCTTAAAACCCAACATTTCCGCCCCTTCTCTGGAGGACATTTTCAAGGGGGATCATAGCATCTTTGAATGTCTGATTCACACCCTGGCTCGTTACTGACTCCAGCAAAATTCCGCTTCTGTGTAATGGTGTGATATCACATGTTTTGAATATGCGAGGACACTGTTGACTGCCAGCATCCACTGTTGCTATTGTCCCATGGTGGGAACTGGTACACATCTTCAGCACTGGAATCCCAATGCCATTCAATTTCATGTCCTCCTCCTTCCTACTGAAATTCCTGCAGTGTTTTCAATCTCTATGGCCTCTCTGTATAGCAATTCATGGTATCTGCTTCTGACTGCCAGTGCTTGAGTCCTATCAAAATGACTGTGGTGGTTTCCTGGCTGCAAAGCATGTTCTGCAACAGCTGATCTGTCAATCTCCCTACTTCTGCAATTTGCCCTTGTGCCCTACAAGTCGCTTCTTGACTGCTGTTTTTCTAGTACCCACATACACTTCCCCACAACTACATGGAATCCTATGAATTCCAGCTTTTTCCAGCACTTGGTGAACATCGTTGCCGGCCGTGGTGGCCAAGCGGTTCTAGGCGCTACAGTGTGGAACCATGCGACCGCTACGGACGCAGGTTCAAATCCTGCCTCGGGCATGGATGTGTGTGATGTCCTTAGGTTAGTTAGGTTTAATTAGTTCTAAGTTATAGGGGACTGATGAACTTAGAAGTTAAGTCCCATAGTGCTCAGAGCCATTTGAACCATTTTGGACATTGTTGGCCAGTTTTAGGTGATGTTGTATCTTCCATGTGGGTGTGTAGATTGCCATGATCTGCTTTGTCAAGATTTTTCCTATGTGGTCAGTCACTTCCTTATTAAATGGCAGGAAAACTTTCAATTTCACTGGCAATTGAGCACTGCTATGAGTTCTTTTTTCACCTCAATGAACGAATAACCATTCTTGAGTAGTGCATTGGTGAGATGCTTTAATCCTGTGTCAAGCAGCTCTGGTTCATGGATTTTTCTTGCTCTATCAGCCAATGTTTTTATGATGCCTCACTTTCGTTGTGGGAGGTGGTTCGAATCCTAGTGGGTGGCTTGTGGAAAACTAGCATATCAAGAAAATTTGATTTTCCACCTATCTCCTCCATGGTAAACTGAATCTTCGGATTGACACTGTTCAGATGTTTGTGAAAATGGTCCAGTTCCTCCCTGCCATGCTGCCGCATAATAAATGTATCATCCACATACTAGAACAATATAATCGGTTTGTTGTCCACAGTTTCCAATGCCTGCTCCTCAAATTTTTCAAGAAGTTCTCTGTAACTGGGCTTAAGGGGCTCGCCATAGTGACACCATCTGTCACTTCCTAGAACTCACCGTTCAGTTTCAAATAAATGATTGTGAGGCAAGTTTACATTTTACAAGTGTAAAATCTATCAACCTGATGATTGCTAAAATTTCTCATTCTGTACCACAAAAAGTATTTTCAGGTCACTTGTTTCTGGAAACATTGATCATTTTAAATGTGTCTCATACTCATCATAAATTATGTATTAAAGTCATGGTTAGGTATAATTAGGTGAGTTCTGTGTCTCTGAAGTTCAAAAAGCTTTTGATTTAGTACCACATCAAGGACTACTAAAAACGAAGACATCCATACTGGATATCTAACCTGGCTTCCTACTGGATCAAAAAAATTTCTGACAGGCAGAACACTCCTAATTATCCTGAATGGAGATTCATCTACTGGCAAATAAGCAGTGTCAGACACTTTCCTAGGTGATATAACAGGGCCTTTACTGAAAAATTATCCTCTTATGCTGTGCAAGTATGTGCTACATTGACTGTATAGAAAAAAGATATAGCTGGGGCTCTGGCTAAACTAAATTCGCTGCTAAATCTGTTCTCTCATAGGTACTACTCTCACAGCACCACTGAAAAGCCCCTTCAGAATATGGAAGGAAAGGGAAGAAATCCCTGATTAGTTGAAGTTTTGGATCAATTATTGAGGCATGTTCTGATGGCACAATTGGTAGCACACATTCCCTTGAAATTCAAGGGTCTGAATTGTAGTACCAGTCAAACAGAGAATTAATCAACAGTCACAACTTGTGGCAGAATGCCATGCAAATACTTGTTTATAAAAAGTTCTGTCTTTCAAGGCAACAACTCTGAATACCCTTCAGTTGCCAACTTGTTTATCCCTTAGAAATTGTGCAGATGAACTTAGCCTAATAACAGGATGCACAGAGGTGCATAATTAATTGTTCTCTCTCAGAAAAGTAAAAAGAAGAAAGCTTAGTACACCCAAGAGCCAAAGAAACTGGTACAGCTGCCTAATATCATGTAGGGCCCCCATCAGCATGTAGAAGTGCCACAACACTGTGTGCCATGGACTCAAGTAATGTCTGAAGTAGTGCTGGCGGGAACTGACACCGTGAATCCTGCAGGGCTGTTCCATAAATCCATAAAAGTATGAGAGGTTGGAGATCTCTTCTGAACATCACATTGCAAGGCATCCCAGATATGCTCAAAAATGTTCATGTCTGGGGAGCAGATGTGTTTTAACTCAGAACAGTGTTCCTGGAAACATTCTGTAGCAATTCTGTATGTTGCATTGTCCTGCTGGAATTGCCCAAGTCCGTCGGAATTCACAATGGACATAAATGGATACAGGTGATCAGACAGGATGCTTACGTACATATCACCTGTCAGAGTTGTATCTGAACATAGCAGGGGTCCTGTATTTCTCCAACTGCACATGCTCCACATCATTACAGAGCCTCCACCAGCTCAAACAGCCCCTGCTGACATGCAATGTCCATGGATTCATTAGGTTGTCTCCATACCCATACATGTTCATCCCCTCAATATAATTTGAAATGAGACTCGGCCAAGCAGGCAATATGTTTGCAGTCATCAACTGTCCAATGCCGGTGTTGACGTGCCCAGGCAAGGCATAAAGCTTTGTGTTGTCAAGTCATCAAGGGTACACAAGGGGGCCTTCATCTCTGAAAGTCCATTTCAATAATGTTTTGTTGAATGGTTCACACACTGAGACTTGTTGATGGTCCAGCATTGAAATCTGCAGCAATTTCTGGAAGGGGTGCACGTCTGTCTCATTGAATGATTCTCTTCAGTCGTCTTTTGTCCCACTCTTGCAGGATCTTTTTCCAGCCACATCGATGTTGAGATCTGATGTTTTACCAGATTCCTGGTATTCACAGTACACTTGTGAAGTGGTCGTATGGGAAAATCCCCACTTCATCAGTATCTCGGAGATGGTGTGTCCCATCACTCATGCTGTGGCTATAACACCATTTTCAAACTCACTTATATCTTGACAGCCTTCCATTTTAGCAGCAGTAAATGATCTAACAACTGTGCCAGACACTTGTGGTATTACCTAGACATTGCTGACTGCAGTGCCATATTCTGCCTGTTTACACATCTCTGTATTTGAATATGCATGCTTATACCAGTTTCTTTGGTGCTTCAGTGGTTATGGTACAAAGAAATGTATCCTTGTGCGACACATGTTATGGTGATGCTATAATAGATGTGTAACCAAAACTGTTAAAAAAGTAATAAGATAAAGTAGTAAATACAGTGTATTAGGGAGATAATCATTCTACATCAAAGTTTCAAGTGTTTCACAAGTGATGAAAGAGTGACAATAAAAATAACATTGCAAGCAAACCTTTGAACTGACTGACTCTCTTTTCTATGTTCTGTCATGGGGCACAATTGATCAGAACAACACAGAAACACCATGCATCAAGGAATAATGTTCAAATTAGTATTTGTGAGGATAATATTAGTGTTATTTATAGGAAAAGCCCAGTCACATATAATGAAGCTGCAGAAAAGTAAATGGGCACACACATATTTAACAAAGAATGCTTTTGTGTCTTCAGAGTATGAATATATCTGTCATACATACTATGATACCTAACTGTGATCTAATCTTTGTGCTGCTCTCTTTCAGTATTTCATATTCTCGACAATTCCTTTATTCTTATATTTCTTTCTGTGTTTGTTCATTCATTTTTAGACATTTCTATACAAAGTTGTATTCCTGACAAAACTATTACGTCCTATTCATCTGTAATTTGTTGTCTGTATGCCTTTTTGAAACACATTTTGGATCAAGTGTTCCCATCATTATTTTCCATAACCTACAGGATCCATTAGGTACTTTTTTAATCAACTTTTGACTGTTATTGGTAATAGTCAGTATGTGTGTTCTGTATATGCTGTTACTAAATAAAGTTGTCCTCAACCCTGAGATTGATTTGAATATTACAGTGCTTTACTATGCATTGTGTCATTGGAGATGATATGTCCTTGCCTTTCTCCAAACTCTTAACTATATTACCCAGTCAGTTTTAGGGAATCCCACATTGTAACGTGGGCTCCAAACAGTTGTGCAACATGACTGTTTGCACTTTTATTGATAACTTCCAAAGCTAAAAGAAGCAATGGATGGCTGAAAAACTGTGGGTCTGAACTAGGATTGTAGAAACTAGGATTTGTAGGTACTTTACTCAGTCACTGAGAGCCACTATGATTCATTATAGACACAATTATTGGCAGCCTCTGATCAGACTGTACCATAGTACCCATCTGTTCATTTCAAATAGATATGCCCATTCAGCTCAACTTAGCCTGAAGAAGTATCATTGCATGCGTGTAAACTTACAGCGGATAATTTTCTCATATCTAACTTTTTTTACCACTTTGCTGTTTACAAATCTTTGTGCTCATGTTTTGTTTACAAGTCTTTGTGCTCATGTTTTGATTACATTTGCTACTGAATTATGCTTAAGTCACGTAATGTGGTAAAAATTCAACCTCATCGTCAACAGTAGCAGTGATCATTTCTTTCATTAAGTAATGTGACCTCCCTAAGTATTGAGCTCGACCACGTCTTCCATGGGCAAGAGGCTTAGGCAATATTTAGCTATCTGAGTCGAGCAACGTTCCACAGGTCTTTATTCTGTTGGTCTGGTGGTCTTCCTCTTGTTCCTACTCTGTCTCTTGTACCATCAGCCATAATTTCTTCTGGCATCATTGCTGGCCCATTGCCATTTCATAATGGCTGTTCTCCCCAGGATGTCCTTGAGGTCAGTAATTGATATACTGCACAGTTCTAAGTTTCTGTCTTGTATTCATGAAGCATCTAGGTCTGACAGGTGCGATCAAAACTTGGAGGACACACTTAACAAAACCTATTGTTTTAAGTTTTACTGCCATGTCTGACCTGAAGATAGATGAATGTCTTCCATATGCTTTCCAGCTTAGCTTGGTGCACCAAGATTTCCATTATTACGTCTCCTGTATATTGACAAACTAGCCAGAATGGATGTATTCTCTCACAGTGTCCAGTAGTGTATTTTTTAATTGTAAATTATCATCTCAAAACAGAAGTCCATTGAGTTTTGTTAGAGCATCAGTTTTTCATCTTGTATGATAAATATAATCCAAGCTTCATGTTAGTGGAGTAGCTTTTTCTAAAGAAATTTCACACTGGATTCCTTAGTTACCAGTGGGTTAGCATTTGGATGGATGGAAAAATTGAGATGAGTCAATTGAAGCTATTTATTGTTTACATATGGTGCATAGCTGTATTAAATTTCAACATAAACTCCAGTACAAACAATGCAAGTTCAGAAGTGCTTACAAAGTGCCTATTTGTTAGGAAATCTGCGTGTAGGTCACACACAGTATGACATACATCATAATTGAAACAAAACCACATAGGTTAAGTCTTAGAGGGTATGTTAGAAGACATTTTTCGCTTGAAGATGGTAAGTATGAGACTTATCAAAATGTTGTGACAAGATGACGCCATCAGTCAGATGATCACCTGAGAAGACTTCATCACCAGCAGACATTCAAACTTCGTGTCTCAGATTGCCCTAACTGTTGGCTATCTGTGACTATGCTTTGTTATGTTGCTACAGGAAACCCATTGACAATGATACACATTATTTCAGTTTGAGTTCAGGACAAAAATTATTTGTAGGTTGTCTGAGTAGGACAAATTAGTGTTGGTGGCCTTTCATGTGGATGATATTCCAAGACAACATGATTTTCATTTGAAAGAAGGTCTGCATAACATTTTCCTCTGATGGCTGATGGCTGCATTAGAAACTTACTTGGTTTGGGTCCAGAGGTATGGTACCATACTTACTACCTCTCTTAGTTTTTGTTTGGTGCTAGTGGAACCATGATTTCTCCTGAGGAATGCTTCTTGCAAGGAAAGTGTCACATTATTTTTTAATTTTGTTTGGACATCAATCTTACTGGCACTTTATGAAATTGGAGCTCTTCATGCACAATGCAGTGTTTTGAACCATGACTAAGGATTATGGTTGATAACAGTGTCATCCAGAGACTTTCCAGAGGTTTTCTGTTAAGATGGCTGCAATTGGGCAGTGTTTTCTAAAGCAACAATTCTGTACATCTGATCTGGTTGAGGAGCATTAGCCAAAGGCATCATACATGTTGCAACTTTCTGTTAAAATCATAGGTTTTCTTCTGAAACAAACATGCCTTATCATACTTGGATGATCATTTTGCAATGAATTTTGATAGGTTTCACAACTTCAGCACACAGAAAAAAAACTGAAAACCATTAAATTTGATATTAGCTGCACATGGAGCAGCATGTTTACACAGTTCTGGTTTCAGTGTGTGTATGATTCTGCCACCTGGAGACAAACTGGCATACTTTCAGGAATATTCTTACTAACTTACTGGCTGCTAATACTGCATTTGCTTTTTTAAGTGTAAAATTATGTTTTCTTTTGACTCAGTCTCATATCTGATATTTTACAGCACAGCAAAATATACATTGTATATTTTCTGCCTGGAGGCTACTTGTTTAATTATTCATTAAGCACCAGAGTAGTGAAACAAATGCCTGAAAACTTCTGCACAAGAGTAATCCATTTCAGTTGGAAATTAAGTGTATCACACTGTAGCAGTAATTTTGGATGTATTAGGCACTGAGTAGCAGTGAGGATTTGTACCACAGTTGCAATACAATGTTTTTTCAGTCTATAACTAATCTATATTTCAGATTGTTACCAGTTTCAGTTACATACTATCATAGATCATATACCTCATCGATCACTCACTCGATCAAGATCATCCTTAGTACTGAGTTTGCTGTCATTGCGGATGGCATAAACACTATAGTAAGAACAATGTCCAATAACATTTTAGGGATATGGATGTCTGATGATGGCTATGTAAGCAAAACCAGTTACTACTGTATTAGGAAAAGGACGGTTTGCTACTCAGCATAAAGATGACACCTTGAGGTGGAGACAGTCAGAATGGAAAGAGTCTTACACATTTAGCTTGCAGCCAAAGCTGCCTTCAGAGAAGACAATTCCCACACATTCACCCTGCACATGACCACAATCGCTGGCTGCTTGGGTTGGAATGCAACTGTCAAGTTGAACAAAAGCAGCAATCAAGAAATGAGCAGGGAAGAGGGAGGGAGAGCGGGAGGAGAGAGGAGGACCTGGTCTTGCTCAGCCCAGATTCTTTTCTGAACTTTGACCTCCTCTCCTCCGATAGTTGTAATGCACACCTCTGTCCACATTAAACCCACTAACCAGCAACAGCACCTGCATTTCAACTGGTGTCATCCCTTCCACACAAAGAATTCTCTCTCATATAGCCTGGCCACCCAGGAATGGCGTATCTGCAGTGACACAGTGACAAGAACACCATTACCTGACTGTTGAAGGCCTTCATGGACATGTACTAACCGAAGCCTAGGCTACAAACAGATTTCTTTTGCCATTTCGCCACACAACCCTAATCCTTCTACCATCTCCAAGAACCATTTACAAATGAATGCTACTACCTCACACGTTACCATGCCAGACTGGAAAAACTGACTCACATCCTTTGTTAGGGCTTCGATTCTCTATCATTGCACACTGAAATGAGGAACATCCTAAGCTAGATCCTTCCCACTCCTCCTAAAATGGTGTTCTGTCACCTACCCAAACTCTACAACATCCTATTACATCTCTATATCATTCCAAATTCCAATCTCTTGCCATAGAAATCATTTCCCTGTTGAAGACCTAGGTGCAAGAACTGTCCAGTCCACACACCCTGTCTTGTTTTAGGCTTATTCTATCTCAGTCATGTACCGACTTTGCTGCAATCATTGCACAGCTTTTTATATTGGTGTGACTACCTATGAACAGTCAACCAGGGTGACTGGCCACAACCAAACTGCAGCCAAGAGCAAAGTAGATCACCCCTGTGCCACAACATGCAGCTGAACTTAACATACTTGATTTCAATGACTGCTTCACAACCCAGGCCATGTGGATCCTCCTCAGCACCACCAGCTTTTCAGAACTGGGCAGATGGACATTATCCTTACAACACATTCTCCACTCTCAAAATTATTCCAGCCAACCTACAGTAACCTATTGTCCCCACACCCTCTGCTCAAGAGTTTCTGTTCCCTCTGTCATATCGCCTTCACCTTTTCACATGTCCCACCATCCTCATCATGTGCTAGTTTCTGCCAATGCATCCACCCTTCTTTTGCCCTCCCTTCAACTCTCTTTTTCCACTCGCCCCCCTCCCCCCCCCCTCCCAATCCCCCCTCCACCCCATCCCCCATAACCTCCCAACACTGTGCCTGGCATTCTGGTCATGCCACCATCTAGTCCCTGCACTCTCTACCAGACAGCATTGTTCTCTCACCTCACCTGCACTCTGATGTTCCACCCCCGTCTCTGCCTCACTGTATATAGCTATGCTCATTGATTGTGACAGTTGCATTGGGGTCAAGTTGCAAGAGAGAGTAGTCATGTGTGTGTGAGGTATGCTTGCTAGTGTGAATGTGAGTGTTTCTGCCTTTCTGAAGAAGGCTTTAGCTGAAAGCCAAATGTGTAACAATCTTATCATCGTACCTGTCTGCACCTTGACATGTCGTCTTTACAGTGGGTAATAATCTATCCTATTCCTAATACTGTTAATACTCCAACCTGAACTTCCAATGTTTACAAAACCAATTACAGCATGAAATACAATTGTGTGGTGGGCTGAATAAACATTCTATTACAACAAATGTAATCTGTAGCATGTGTAAAATGATCATGAAAGGAGATTAACAGAAATGCAGTGAAACTTTGCATCTGATCTTTTATTTCTAAATGTGGTGGTGATGGAGGAGAAGGTTAGTGCCATAGAGCACATGATATACATATATGATGACAGCCACTAACTAAATATATGTGACAGTTCATATGATTGCGAATGCAATTCACTTTCCATACTGCTTCTGGCTTATTTTTCTTGCCTCTTTCATATTAAATAAGTAATTTTCCTCTTATACATTGGTATCTCTTGAAATGCAGTGTACCACTCTCCTTTATAACTGTGTTCTTTCTGTAGGTAAAAACACAAAAATCACTGTGATGAAATATTTCTTTGATGATGATCCTCTTGTTTCATTGTTATCTAATGCAAAGCGACAGGTTAAAACAATGTACTGTATCAGGACTCACACCTGTAACCACCCATTTTGTGGTCATTGCATTTCCAACTGAAACACTTGAGTGCATCTTAGGAACCAACTTGAAACATTCAAAGACTCAATGATAAACTGAAGCTTTGAATGTGCTCAAAAGGTGTGTATTAATGGCCCATTTTGTATAGCAGTGTTCATGAAAGGCAGGTGTCTAGAGCGTATTCCTGTCCCAGCACACCGTTTTAACGTGTCACAGATAACGACAAGCATATATTGTCAAATGAATTTAATATGGCAACATCCCACATGACATGCTTGGTTGTAATTTCTTTCTGAGACATTAATACAATTATTTCATTTATTAGTAGATAAGTTGTAGCAGTGGTGGTTGTCAGTCAGTGCCCAGTATTGATAATTTAAAAATACAATGTTCCATTCAAATTGCCCCTAAAAACAAGTTCTGATTGAGCCAGAATGCCCATGTGTTTTAGAAGAGTAGGTTTTTAATTTTTTTCTTCATCTCATATTTATTGAAAGTGCATGTTTCCTTTGTAAATGTTCTTTTATTATTTCTATTGCAGCACTGGTATTCATCAGTATCATGTTTTACATATGATTACAAAGTTGTACACCAGTGTTATTTCCAAGTTTATAAATGAGTGCTGGTTGATTGTTTGATTCACCTTGAATGAGAATGAGAAGTCAGAAGCTGTTCTAGTGCACTTACACCTTTTAGAAAATGCACATTGTTGATCTATTCTTCTGTAAGACACACGTGGTCTTGTATTACACTGTGTAGAGGTCTCTTTAATAATCCCACGTGAAATGCTTGGTTGTTGTTTAATACTGCACAATAATCAACTTGTAAAAAGTTCTGTAAGAATGAAATTTAATTACTGTAATGGAAGTCATTGAAAGTTTTTATTGGCAGTTATTAATTCTGTGCTATAAATATAACTTTTTAAAAAATGAAAGAAAATCATTTTAAAATAATTTTTTGCTGCAGTTTGTAAACTTCTTGTGGTGACAAGAACTTCCTAGAGCATCCTGACAAAACATTAAAACATATATCATTAATTACCAAATAAAATCATGCCCTAACAGTGGTTTGAATAAAGAAATATTTTGCAGTTGTAAATATTTCTGCCAGTGCAGAACAATTTACTTCTTTTATTGATGCTCAGCTGGTTTCTTCAAAATACATAAAGCTTACTCAGAATGCTTGAAAGCTAATTAACAACTGTATGGAAAAGATAGGTTGCAGTTCACCACATAGAGGGGTATTGAGTTGCTGACATTCACAATGGGAAAGAATCTTAGAAATATTCAACTTTTGGACTAAGTCCTTCATCAGACATAGAAAATTCACATTCGTTCACACAAGCAGAACTCACACTACACAGCCACTGTCTCCAGGCACTAAGGCCAAATCAGGTAATCAGACCTCAGCATCAGGGGCAACAGTGGCCTTGTGCATATGAGCTGTGCTTGTGTGAGTGTGCGTGATTTTGGTATATTCAATGAAGGATGTAGTCCAGAAGCTGAGTATTTCCAGCGTTCTTTTCATTGTTCCTGATTGCAACTAAATGCCTCCTCTACATATTTGGTGAATTGCCATGTGGTTGTAATTGCATCCTGGATTTTCCATTGTTTGACACATAAATAAGGGTTTTAGTTAATAATGTATGTTCCTAACACACTAATTTTGAAAGAGAGGGTTCAGTAACATAACTGCTTGAACAGAAACTTTGGAGGAAAGTAAACATGATGTATTCTATCACTTGCACGATGAACTGAGTAATTACTCATGTTCCTCTGACCATTGAGATGTGAAAAAAGAGAATGAAGATTTCTTTCTCTCATTCATCTTCAGACATCACATGCCAGCCCTTTAAATTGGAATTCTGTGAATTCATTTTTATTGAAAATAGTGACTTCAAACTAACAAATTAAAAGGCAATTAAACTTTTTTGACCTGTATAGCACAGTTGCATAAGCATAACTTGAACTTGCAAAACACTGTTATTTAAGCTAAAATCATTTGGAGTTCTGCACCTGTAGATTCAAACACAAACTGCACCTTTGTGTGTGATGACAGTTAGACACACTGCATGCTAGATGATTTTACTCACTGGCACAATATTTACAAGATTACAGAACTTGTTTCGTGAGTGGGTGATAAGCGTGCTAGGCAGTGGCTAACAATTCACCCATACATTTCTGTGGGAACCGTGCTACACTGAAGTGTTTGTCATTGGTGAGCCAGCAGAGCGCGGATCCTTGCTCTCCTCAGGTCTGCCCGACCCTCCGGTTGACATCCAAGTGGAGCCAGGCCCTCAGGATGGAACCCTGCTAGTCACCTGGCTCCCTGTTACGATCAACACAACAGCTCCGGTCACAGGCTATGCAGTCTATGCCGATGGCAAGAAGGTCACTGATGTTGACAGCCCAACAGGTCAGTATTGTTCAGAGCTTTTATGTGTTAAATAAAATTATTATTGAGGCTTACTATATATATATTCTGCTCATGCATATACTAGAAGTTTCATTATGAAAAAGGACATCCTGTTAGAAGTATATTACTTCATTATTTGTGGGCCAGAGCCTTTTTCAAAGTCCATCAGGTTTGTTAACATAAAACTTTCAGTATTACTTATTTCTTATACTGTGTTATGTATGTTTCAACAGCAAGACTACAATAATTAATTTTATAGTAATTATATTTAAATAGTTGCTTCTTATGGTTTTGTTTTCCTTTCATATGTCTATTAATTATAGAAACAATAGTGTCAAATTTAGACCTTTCTGCTCCATTCATTGTGAAACAAATAACATTTCTTATATGCAACATCTGTGTCACTAATGTGAAGGTTTGCTGTAATACAGCTTCAAAGTGATAACTTTGCTTGCTTTCTGCCCCTCCACCCTGTTCTCCCCAATCTCACTAGTATGTTACTTCATTTATGCTCATTACTGCATAATTAGAATATTCAATAAAATTTCACCTTAATCATATACACTGATTAGCCCAAACATTATGACCACCTGTGTGAAGCTTGTTTGTCCATCTTTGGAATGAAATACATCACTGATTCTGCATATCAGGGATCCGACAGTTTATTTCATAGATGTCTACACACAGGTCATGTAATTCATGCAAATAATGGGCCATTGTTTTGTGTATGCAGTGATTGTGCCCAATAGCTACCCAGGTGGGTTCCATTGGATGTATATCAAGCAAATTTGGTTGCTGAGACATCAAAGTGAGTTCATTGCCATGCTCCACAAATCACTGTATTATAGTTCTGGCTCTGAGATATTGACAGTTATACTGCTGAAAGATGACATCACTGTCAAGGAAGACAGCAAACATGAAGGGATGCAGGTGGTTCCAAGCTGTCAGCATGTCTTCATTTACTACCGCAGCTCCCATGTAAGCACAGGAGAATGTCTCCTCCCATGCAAGCACAGGAGAATGTCTCCCATAGCATAAGAGTGGTCTCACCAGCCTGTATCTGTTGCAAACTCACACATTGATCTGCTGCTGACCTTGATGATGGCCTTTGCGAAGACGACAAGATGACCTAGTGTGATTCACATGAAGAACCAAAACATTTCCATTTATTAATGGTTGAATCCCAATGGTCCTCTGCTCACTGCAGTTGGTGATGTTGTTGGGTCAACAAGTGAACATGTAGAAGTGGCCTGCTGCAGAGCTCAGTGTTCAACAGTGTACAATGAACAGTGCACTCCAAAACACTTGTGTGTGAATCAACGTTGTTCTCTTTTGGCAGATACGCCATGGCACCATCTATCCTACTTTACAAAGCAGACAAGCCTCTGAACCCCACATTCTGTGAAGAGTTGTGGACATCCAACTGTTTAGTGCCTAATGGTAGTTTCACTGCCCTACCTTTTTCCATAGATGCTCATAACAGTAACATGTGAATGTTTGACCAGCTTCGCCATTTTCAAGATACTCGCTCACAGGCTCTGTGTAATAAAAATCTGCCCTTTGCCAAAGTCACTTATGTCAATGGGTTTCTCCCTTTGCAGCCCATGTCTTCACTATGGTGATCCCACATATGTATCTGCTCTGCTTGAATACTTTTGTTATTGCATCATGTGCCCACAATGCCACCAGGCACCATCCAACTTCATGGAGGGCAGTGGTCATAACGTTTTGGCTAGTTAAATAGTTACATGTCTTGTTGCTCTGTTTCTGCCACTTGTATCTCAGGTTCATATTCTGGTTATTACCTTCCATTGAGTACTTCTACTTGAGACAGTCTCTTTGTGTAAGTACATATTTGTAACTTCTATAAATATTCAAAATGAAATTAAAAATAAATTATCATAATATTTGCAACAAAAGATAAGTGTGTACTTACTAGGCAACAAGACAGGGATAAGTAAACCAAAGTGAAAAACTCAGAATTTAAAAATACAACTGAATCTGGTGCTTCTTGCATTTTCTGTATTCCTTCGCCCTAATAAATGTATGCAGCATGTTAGAAAAACAATTAGATACAGATACTGAAAGAGAGGAAAAATCACTCTTTACTCTCAGTTTTTCTAAGAGATAGAGTACAGGAAACTTGTACCATGTTTCCTCTGTGGCCCCGCTCATATATTTCCAAGATTTTCCCATGTACACTGTGATTATTCAAACCCACAACTAGCCATCCTGATTTATGTTTTCTGTGATTTCCCTAAATCACTTCAGGTAATTACTGGGATGGTTCCTTTGTAAGGTCATGGCAGACTTCCTTCCCCCTCCTTCCCTAATCCAATGTGGCTGTTTGATCCCCTCCCCCAAATCAATGAACAACCCATGGACACTGCAAAAGTCTTGCTGGGAAGGCCTTACACACCCTGTATACAGTCCCACTATCACCCCATGCATTTTCCATATTTTTGGATCCATGAAGAAATACATTCAAAATACATTCTTGCTTATGAGATGAAGGCAGAGCTCACCATCTGTAGCTTCATTGACAGCACTGATTGTGAACTTGTGATACAGAGCCGAGTGGAGGGTCTGAATCAGAGGTGCAGATGGTTCTGCAACCACATAGGCTGTAGATTCCTTGACATGTGCCATGGAGTGATGCGGTATCGGGTCTCGTGTAATAGGTCAGGGGTCCTCTGCACTGCATAGTGGGTCAGGGGCCCTCCACACACAGTAGGTGACTACATATGAAGCAGAGGCTGCATGGAGTGGACTTGGCAGTTTTTTGTGTCAGAGGGTCTTGTGAAATAACAAAAACAGTTTCAATCTCAGGGGGGGTTCAGGCCAAACACAGGATGAGTATTGATGTAGGAACCATTTGTAATATAGTAGTTATCTGTTGTAGCTATGTTGGGAAAGAACTAGAGCTCCGGGCATTATGAGAAAGTCCTGAAGCTCAGATTGTTGTAAGTACTGAAAGCTGGCTAAAGCCAGAGATAAGTTCAACAGGAATTTTTGCTACAAACCTTATGATGTTCAGGAAGGATAGATTAAATACAGTTGGTGATGACAAATTTGTTGCTGTTTTAAGTAGTCTATCTTGTATAAAAACAGAGAGTGATAGGTCTATTGAGTAATTAATGATGGAAGCTGTACTGAAAAACCAAAATTAATAATTGTTTCCTTTTACTAACTTCCCGAATCAGATAATACAGTTGCCAAACAATTCAAAGAAGATTTGAGTCTCATTTCAAATAGCATCCCACTCATACAGTTATATTTGGTGGTGCCTTTTATCTACCCTTGATATGTTGGCAAAAATAGACTTTCAAAGTCTGTGGTAGCATAAAAAGTCATTCGAAAGCATATGAAATGCTTTCTCCAAAAAATATTTGGAACAATTAGTTCAGGAATCCACTAGCTGTGAAAATGTAATTGACCTCTCAGCAACAAATAGTCCCAAGCAAATTGGGGGCTTCATGATGGATACAGTAATTAGTGAGCACAATGTCATTGTAGCAAGACTGAATACTGTAACATCTAAAACCACAAAAAAATAAACAAAATGTGTATATATTTCAAAAATCAGATAAAAATCCACATGACACCTTCTATGAAACTGCTTCCACTCCTTGCAAACTAACTGTGCAATCATAGGTCAGATGTGGCTTGAATTCAGAGAAATGGTGTCAACAGTAATGGAAAGATTTATACCAAATAAATGAATAAGAGAAAGAGCTGACCCAAGCAGGTAAAACACTGTTGCAGAAGTAATGAGAAAAGCGTGTCAAATTTAAAGACCACAAAGCCCCCAAAGTTAGCAAATTTTTGCAAAGCATGAAATGTAGCACGAATTTCAATGCAAGATGTTTTTAATAGTTTCCTCATCGAAACTCAGTTTCAAAATCTCATAGAAAATCCAAAGATATTCTGACTGTATGTGAAGTACATCGGTGGCAAGACACAACCAACACCTTAGCTTTGTGATAACCAATTAGTGCCACTATAACAGAACTACTAAGAAGGTTTTCTGAAATTCCTTCACCAAAGAAAACAAAGTAAATATTCCACAATTCAAATCAAAAGCATCTACCAATGTAAGTAATTTGGAACTAGATATTCTCAGAGTAGCTAAAATGATACCCTTAAATGTGTGAGAGGAGGGAAGCATTTTAATTACCACTGGCGCTGAGTGAAAATAAAATATACAATTTCTGTAGTTCTTCCTATAATTGGACAGTGGTAGTAGTGAATTCTCAATCATAACATCAGAGCAACTGAATAGTTTGGGCCTCCACCATTCACAAGTACGAAGACGAGTAAAAACTTAAAAATTTTAACCACAGTTAATGAAAGTTCAGATAATAACTTAGCTGCTCCATATGATGAGGTACTCAACTTTGATATCCTCAGGGGTTGTTGCTTCAGAAAATCCGAGTGTTTGGCGATGCTGATGTACTAATTTTTAAATAAAACACAGAGTATATCACTTTTCTTGTCTTATATTGTGACCGATTAGCATGTACATTGTTGGAATATACATTTCTCATCTGACAGCCTCTGAAAGAGACTCACACAAACAACTTCTGAAAGACAATAATGCAGACTCGATGACTGGCTGACAGACTAACTCTCTCTCTCCCTCTCTTTTTATATAAAACTAAACAGTTGAATACATTCTTAAATGTAAGATTTACAAAAGAAAAGTTAAATGTCATGAGATTTTTGTAGTTAATTACATTAAAAAAATGGGCCACATATTGCCCTACATGTTCTGATATACAGTTTGCAAAAGTTTACTTAATTTCATATACAATTTCAATGAATTTCACAGTACAACAATTTAAATCACATTTTAGCTAGTTGTAAACAAATCACTTTCAATAAGATATAGTTCACAGCATTTTTGGTGTACTCTCAAGTAGAGCTATCGTTTTACATAATCATATGAATAAACATGGTAACTTTTCAGAAATAGAGGAGAAATAAATTTTCAAGAGTATGTGGTGCAGTGTGGCTGCACAGTTCATATCACAAAACTTCAAAGTTGAATTATTAACAAATGGCCCAGTCCCCTTTGTTGCTAATATAAATCAGGTAGCATATTAATGTGAATATTAATCTGAGATAGTGAACTCATTTGTGCTAATTTTTCAAAGGACAGTTTACTGTTGGATTTGGGTAGAGACATAACAAAATAAAGTCCTTAAAGTTAAAAAAACTTGAGCTAAAATGACCTCTTCAGAATATGTTGACATGAGGAAGGAATTTCAAATAAGGACAGAGAGGTAGTCCTATTTTATAGCAAAGCAACTTAAATTACTACTAATTAGTTTCCTTTCAGAGTCTGCTGATATAATAGATCTGTTCTTAACAGTAATGTTACAATCTCTGGTTTGATGATAGATCCTCAACTAAACACTGTAACATTGTGCAGGTCACACCAGTATTCAGGGAAGGAATTAGGAGTAATACGATGAATTACAGACTCATATCACTGATGTCGATTGGCAGTAAAATTTTGAAACATACACTGTGTTTGAATATTATGAATTACCTCAATGAAAATAATCTATTGACACATAGCACGGATTCAAAAAATATTGTTTTTGTGAAATACCCTTAGCTCTTTATTCACACAAAGTAAAAAATACTATCAACAGAGGATCTCAGCGTGGTTCCGTATTTCTGGATACCCAAAGGGCTTTTGGTACCATTCCTCACAAGCAACTTCTAATTAGATTGTGTGCCTATGGAGTATCTTCTGATTTGTGCAACTGGGATCATGATTTCCTGTCAGAAAGGTCACACTTTGTAGTAGTTGATGGGAAGTCATCAGGTCAAACAGAGGTGATAACCGGCATTCCCGAAGGAAGTGTTATAGCCCCTCTATTGTTTATAATCTATATAAGTGAATTAGGATACAATCTGAGCAGCCATCATAGAGTTTTGCAATTGATTCTGTTGTTGTGGCTGTGCCCTCTTGTAATGTTTTGTGGCTCGTGGTTGGATGAGGAGATGGTGGTATGATAGGTGGATGGCCAGCTTCCCCTCACTTCAACACAAAATGCGCACATGGTGAAAATAAACTTTATTACAGGAACCAATTGAGTACTTAACTTCAGTGCTGTCCAGTCTGAAGTTCTGTGGTTAACAACAATCAGATAACATTTACTAATTCTTAAATCTTGGACGTGTCCATATCACAACCATGTACAGTGATCAACATTCCCTCACACTAAGGTGCAAGACGATGACTGTCACTGCAGAAGATTAGAGCACAGTGCAACGTATTGAGGTGCAATGTGATCTACTGAGGTACTGAGATTGAGACAGCTCAGTCGGTGGCAGCGGCCTTTATGCACGCTGCCCAGGGGGCATTATCGGCACATAGCCTGGGGGCTTGTCTTGGTTTTATCTTGTCACATACGCACTTAGTTCAACACCTACTATAGAATGTTTCCTGTTGCTGACTGGTGTGGTGGCAAAGGCATACACCAGCACATTCCTCTCCCCCAAAACGCCACACTCTTGTCGTGTACTAGAGGTGCAAATGACAATGAGGGGAGAGGCAGGAACCTGGACATAGAGATGAGCTGGGAACCGTAACTGTGGAGAACCATACCCTGATATCTGGCTTGCGAGAGCAGAGGAACATCCTCCTGAAAACACTGCTCAGGATACACTTCCAGTCCCTAGGCAGCTCCTGGGGAAATGACGGTGACGACAATGGAGGGTCCATGTCCATTGAGTTGAAGAGCAGCGACAGTGGAGACAAGGGCGCTCTCTCCATTGGATCATCCTGGGGTGCCGTGGCGGCACTAGCAGGCAGATGTGAAGGCCACATGGGCCCATGAGACTGTAAATCTGGGAGAAGAAAGGCAGCAGAATCCTGGGGCAAATGACAAAGTGAATTTGATTCTAGAGACAGCGCTGCAAACCATCGGGACCTACGATTAGATACATGTATGTGCCATTGTGTTTCTGGATCTGGCCTCGCTCCCAGTGCCGACATCGGCCAAAAACCATGTAAAGAACAAGATCACATGGTACAAAGTGGCAAAGCGATATTTGTGTTCCATCAGTGGTGCTGGACACTGCAGTGACTGGAATAAATGAAGGAGTTTCTCATGGTGGTCGCCATGCAGAAGTTGTGCCGGTGATGGTCTGTTGTATGGATGGGAGCATTAGGAGGCAAGAAAGAGTTGCGCTGCCTGTTCCCATGTGTGGGAGGCGTGATGCTTGGCGATCTGTTGTTTAAAAGTGCATACAAAGTGTTATGCTTCTCCGTTGGACTAAGGGTAAAACAGGGTGCTTGTTAAATGACAAATTCCATTTCATTCACAAAGCTGTTCAAAGTCATGTGATGTGAACTGAGGTCTGTTGCCCATAACAATGACTTCAGGTAATCCCTCAATGCAAAAAAATTGAGATCAATACTTGAATGGTGCTACGTGACATGGTAGCATTCATAGGCACCCCAAATGGGAACTTGCTAAAAGACTCTACACTATGAGCCAACGAGTGCAAAATGATTCTGCCAAGTCTATGTGCACTTGTTGCTTTGGGTATTGAGCCTTAGCCTAAGCTGAGAATATCTGTGGATTGACTGTAGTTTTGAAGTACATTGTCATGGATGCTAAGGCCAAACAAGCCAAACAAACCTAAGCCAAAAATATTTGCACGTCTCTTGGTTGCAATACAGTAGATTTCACTGACCGAGTGTGAGATTTGTAAGTGGCAGGTAAACTAAACTGTCCAAGTACAGGGATTTCCTGTCCATTGTATGTAGTGAAGAGCATGGCGAGCCTAACTGTTCATACATGGAACGATTAAGCAAAGTTACAGAAGCACCTGTGTCCGATTGAAAGTCAACATGATGTCCAGCAACTTTTAGTGTTACAAATAGTTTGTTGGTGGTGACATGCTGCACTAAGGTGAGATGAGGTCACAACCCTTTTAGAACCTGTAGTCGATTTTGAAAACACTGCATTCATAGAATGTGCATGAGACCTGGTGTCGTGAGAGCAGGCAGAATTTACGTTCTTTTGCCATTGCGAGCAAGCTGCCTGGATATGGCCTATCTTTTCATGTGAGTAAACATGTCGCATTATGCAACAGGCTGTCTTGCTGCTTATGGTGAGCAAACCATTGTGGGTTAGACTGCACTAGATTTACAGGCCTGGCTACTTGTTTATTAAGCTGTCTGCGCATCTCTGTGCATGCTAATTGTGACAGCTGAGGGGGCAGTTGCAGGCAAGATGCAACTTGACCCAACAAATTAGGACCTGATCAAATTTATCAGTGGCTATGCCACTGGATCGGAAATTTTCTAATATTTGCAGCTCTTGATAGAGTGAAGTACATGAGTACTTGAGAATCTCTTCTCTAATTCTGCTATCAGGGACATTGTAGGTGATCACATTGTGGATCATCATGTCACTATAAACGTTGCCACAGTTACACTGGAATTTACACTTCCTAGTAAGACCCTGTAAGTCAGTATACCACTGACGGTATGCCTATTCTGGCTTTTTCTTAAGGCAAAAGAACTGAAATCTGGCTGCTGTGACCTGAATCTGCTGTTCGTAATACTAACTTAATGCACCTACTACTTCATCATAGGAGAGTGCGTTGGGAGATTACCTAGGGAAGAGTTTTTGAATTAATCAAAACACAGGGGTTCCTGCGATGGACAGGAAGTAATGAGATTTCACAGTACCTTGAATTAGATGTACTTGACAGTGGGTCTGTAACTGGGTGAGATATTCGAGACATTCCTCCTCTTTTTCATAGAAGTGCAGAAATGGTGGTATGTTGTTTGGTGGCACTTATTGGGTCGGTTGGGTGGTCAGTTGGGCAGCCAATACTGCTTGTGCAGCAAACAGTTGGTGTACAGTAGACAGCAATGTAGTGGTTTGCTGGTTCTGAAACTGAAAAATCTGATTTAGTTCCAGAGCAGGAGCAGTCTGCAGCTGAGGGGCAGAGGGTGGAGGGGGTAAGACAGCAATTCTAATGCAAACAAATTACAGCAAAATATGAAAAGACAAATAGAAAACCAATATGAAAAGGCTCTGAAAAGAGAAATAGATTAGTTCTGCAGCTCCCCTTATGTAATACGTGCACCAACAAAAACGAATGAGCAAATAGTATCACTATAACAACAGCTCCCCTGTAGCAAGCGAGAACACCTGAAAAGCAAACAAAACTTGTTGATCAGACTCATTGTCACTTATTGTGGCTGTGCCCTCTTGCAATGTTTTCTGTTTCCTGGCAGGATGAGGAGGGGGTGATATGATAGGTGGGTGGCCAGTTTCCTCTCACTACAGCACAAAATGTACACTTAAAATACACTTTGTTACAGGAACCAATTGAGTACTTAACTTTAATTATGTCCAATCTGAATTTCTGTAGTTAACAACAATCAAATAACATATGCTAATATTTGAATCTTGTACATGTTCATATCACAACTATATACAATGACTAATGTTCCCTCACAGCTAGATAAGGTGTGAGGTGATGACTATCACTGTGGAAGACTAGAGCACAGTGCAACATATTGAGTGCAATGAGAACTGAGTCCTGATGTGACTTACTGAGGTACTGAGATTGAGACAGCTTCGTCAGTGGCAGTGACCTGTGAACACGGTGCCCTGGAGCGTTTTTGGCATGTAGTCTTGGGGCATGTCTTGGTCTTCTCTTGTCATAGGCTTGTTTAGTTCAGTGCCTACTATACAGTGTTTCCTAGTGCTAACTGGTGTTCTTGTGAAAGTGTATGCCAGTGCAGCTGTCATTTACCATCTAGTAAAGTCTTCAGAAGATCAAAACTGATTGCAAAATGATTTAGAGAAGATATCTGTATGGTGTGAGGAGTGGCAGTTGACCCTAAATGATGAAAAGTTTTAGGTCATCTACATGAGTAGTAGAAGGAATCCGTTAAATTGGGGTTCCACAATAAATCTCACGAAATTAAGTTCTATCAATTCAGCAAAATATCTAGGAATTATAATAATGTAAAACTTAAATTTGAACAGTCACATAGATAATTTACAGAGGAGGCAAAACAAATACTGCTTTTTATGAGCAGAACACTGAGAAGATGCAACAGGTCTACCATACTTGTCCATCGTTTGTTAGAGTGTTGCAGTGCAGTATTGGATCCATACTAGATAGGATTGACTGAGGACTACAAGAAAGTTCAAAGAAGAACAGCTTGTTTTGTATTATTATGAAATAAGGGACAGTTTGTCACAAATATATGTCAGTTGGGGAGACAATCATTATAACATAGTTGTTTTTTATTGGAGCAAGATCTTTTTTGCAACATTTCAGTCTTTCTTCGCCAACTGGGTAAATATTTTGCTACAGGTTGCAATTTTTTAAATAAGCAATCGTTTACAGAGTAGAAGTGTTATCTCAGATAAATTATTTTAGGTTAGATGTAAAACTTGCTTTGCTAACTGTTAGACATTTAATGTTTAATGGAAACTCCAGATAGGAATATCAACAATGCAGAAAAGACAGATTGCCTCTTACCATAAAGAAGAGACATCAAGTTGCAGACAGGCACAATTAAAAGACACTTATGTGAAGTTTATTACGGTATATTGATAATTTTTACTTATGGACCGTCTGACAGCAACTGAATAAAACACAATTTTAGTGCCATACACGTTTTGCCTTTATTTTCTGCAAGGCATCATCAGTGGCAGGTTGCGTGGACAATTTCTTACATATTACGCTCGTGTTGCATTTTATGTTTCTTCTTCTTATGAATGCCAATTTGTGGTTTTTTTCCACATTCGACAGCACTGTGAACTGAACGCTTGTTTTAATGCAATGTTTTCATTGCATTAAAACAAGCGTTCAATGTTTTCATTGCATTAAAACAAGCGTTCAGTTCACAGTGCTGTCGAATGTGGAAAAAAAACGCAAATTGGCATTCATAAGAAGAAGAACAACACATAAAATGCAACAGGAGCATAATATGTAAGAAATTGTCATGCAACCTGCCACTGATGATGCCTTGCAGAAAATAAAGGCGAAACGCGTATGGCACTAAAATTGTGTTTTATTCAGTTGCTGTCAGATGGTCCATAAGTAAGAATTATCAATATACCGTGATATTACATGCAACTGAGGAAGACAGGACTAAAAAAAGTTGATTTATGTGAAGCTTTTGGCCACAGTCTTCATCAGTAAAAGAGAGACACATACCATTCACACACACACACAAACAAGCATACCTCACGCACACATGATTGCCAATTCCAGTATTCTGGCCCTAGATGATGGAGTTGGTGGTTGTGTGCTTGCTTGTGTGTTTGAATAGTGTGTGACTCTCTTTTACTGATGAAGGCTGTGGCCAAAGCTTTATGTAAGTGTGTTTTAATTGTGCCTGCCTGCAGCTTGACATGTCTTCTTTATGGTTTTATGGTAAATGGCAATCAGTCTTTTCCTACATTGTAGACATTTAACATCATCATTGGGTAAATGATGAAAATTTTTTGTTGCTGCATGTAGAATAGTGGGAAATAAATGTCATTTTTTCTCTAGTGTTGTAGGTACGGATATATCTATTCTTATAAAATTGTGCTGGATTATTCATGATGGATTTTGTTAACAAATATGTGTATTGTCACAATGATGTTGAATCCCTAGCTTCTTATAGAGGTACCTACATGACAACTGCAGGTGAACACCGCACATTATTCATACTGTTCAGCTTTGTGCTGGCAATATTTTCTTTCTAAGTGATGAGTTAGTCCAGAAAATTACTCCTTAAGGAATTATTGTGTGGAAATATGAAAAATATGTCAGGAGGCTGATTTGTTTGTTTTCAAGAGTACCAATTGTACCAAGAGCAAAAATAGCTGAACATAATTGTTTGAGAAGCACAGTAATGCAATGGTCATTCAATAAGTATTGCAACACTTTTTTTAAGCAAGTTTATTTTATTTGGGATTCCATTACACCATATTGTTCCCCATTCTTTTGGATACAAAACCCTGTTTTCAACATAGTCTCCATTCACTTGATAAACACACACCACTTTATTGGGAGAGCCTGTATGCCTGCATGGCACCACTCTATCAGTTAACATTGGAGGCAATGTCTTCCTGCATCAATAACCTCCTCATCATCTACATTCTGCTTCCAGTGGAGTGCATCCTTCATTGGACCAAACAGATGGAAGTCAGAAGTTGCAAGATCTTGGCTGTAGGGTGGATGAGGAAGAACAGTACAATGAAGTTTTGTGAGCCCCTCTTGGGTGTGCAGACTAGTGTGAGGCTTTGCATTGTGATGGAGAAGCAGTGAGGTATTTGATTGTGATCTGTCGATCATCTCGAATAAGAATGTCTGCCCCACTGGCCAGAGACAGTGGGTCATCTTGTGTGAGCTGTGCTTGCATGACTAGGTGTCTGTTTTCTATGTTAGAAGAAGGCGTTTGGCTAAAAGCTCACCTCTGTAGCAGTCTTTTGGTTGTGCCTGTCTGCAACTCAACTTCTCCTCTGTGTGGTGAGTAGAAGTCTACCCTTTTCATAATATTAACTATTTCCTCTTGTTGACAAGTAGCTCAATAAAGCATATAGATTTCTCATAAATGGCTGGAAGTTTCTAGATGGAAATTGTAAACTGTTACAGATTTATTACAAGAGAAGTATTCTGTAGTAACAGCTCAAAACTATAGGCTTCTAGGTAACAATCTACATAACAACTGCTTGTTTCAATGTTTTTACTTAGTGTGCAACTCCTACATATGTTGCAACGCTTCCTTTTTCTGCATTAACTCTGCAATACAACCAGTATCTTCAAGAGGTATTTAAACGTCTGGAGCAGTTTGATGTGGTATTAAATATGGCAAATTGGATGTTTGGGCAACCTGAGATAACATTTCTAGGCCATGGAATATCATCAGCAGGCTCTCTATAGCCAACTGATGAAGTCAAAGCAGTTCTACAGATCCCATAACTGACCACAATCAAGGAGTTCTGCCAGTTTCTAGGAATGTTAAATTTTTACCACCGACATCTACTACTGTAGCTGTAAAATACATTGAACACAGTACATACTGGTCCAAAGGCTTGAATGGAGTTCCATTGTAGTGGAATGACCCAATGTACTCTGCTTTTGAGGCCTTCTGACAGTGTACGTCAAACACGGCACCTCTTGCACAGCCTAAGCTGGATGTGCCTTTGGCATTAGATGTAGATGCAAGTCAAACTGCTGTTGACATGTTACTGCAATAGTGGTCAGATGATTCATGGCAACCACTTGTGTACTTCTCATGCAAATTGTCACCATTGCAACAGAGTTGGAGTGCATATGACCACAAGCCCCTGGCTGTGTATGAGACAGTTAAGTACTTGCAGCTGCAAATATCAACAAAGATATAATAAATTTGTGTAACCAGCTGTGGTGCTATGAGTACTATTTTTTCTATGCAGCCATCATCAGGCTATCTATAACTGAACATTTTATAAATTTTTATACATTTGTTGTATTACATGTGAGTTACTTATGAATTATATGATTTAACATATGTTTTTCATGTCCTGACTTTTATGCAGTATTGTTGTTTGTGTTGCTGTTTATTTTCCACACAAGACATTATCCACATTTAATCCTCAGTGAATAAATTGACCTAAAATATAAACAATTAATTGAAACTTCATCCACCTTGATTCTGGATAAACCATATTACAACCAGAAAAAAATTTTACTTAAATAACACAACACCACTGATATCCATTCAGAATAACCCAACAACACCGCTGATGGAATTGTCAGGCAGCAGATTGAACCACACAATACTGCAGATAATCTTACATAACTACTGTCACAAAATGTAAACTGGAAATTAAGTTTATTTCTGACCATTATTAATGAAAAGTCAGAACATAACACACAACTAGTTACTACACTGAAGAGCCAAAGAAAATGGTACACTTGCCTAATATCACGTAGGGCCCCCGAGAGCATGCAGAAGTGCCGAAACATGACGTGGCATGGCCTCGAGTAATGTCTGAAGTAGTGTTGGCAGAAATTGACACCAAGAAACCTGCAGGGCTGTCCATAAATTCATAGAGTAGTAGGGGATGGTGATCTCTTCTGAACAGCACCTTGCTTGGCATCCCAGGTATGCTCAATAATGTTCATTTCTGGGGAGATTGGTGGCCAGTGGAAGTGTTTTAAACTCAGAAGTGTGTTCCTGGAGCCAGTATTTAGCAATTCTGAGCATGTGGGGTGTCGCATTGTCCAGCTGGAGTTGCCCAAGTCTGTTGGAATGCACAATGGACA